>NC_083897.1:47098457-48348457 GCF_032452875.1 Bos javanicus
GTCATCCCCTTTCTGTATAACTTTGTGTTTTCTTGTAAATGCTAGGCTTTTGGGGCTTTGAAAGTACCATTTATTGTTTATCTCTGATCCCATTTATTGTTTGTCTCTGATCCCTAGTGTCCAGCCCGCACTGAATCATCAAATGTACTTCTACATTCATAATTGCTTTGCTTCTGACCTGTCTCCCCTTATAAATGTTTAGTGCTTCATTTCCCAAGGGGACGTTGTGACTTTGTTCTGGCATTCCCTCTCATATAACTCACAACAGATACGGTGTCCTGAAAAAGTCTGGGCTTTATGGTCAATATCTCTATGTGTATGTATGTATGTGTGTGTGTGTGCATATGTGTACACATGCAAACAGAACAAGAGTATAGTTTAATTTAGAAGAATCTTTCTATGGCCTACACAGGTGGGAATTTGTGTGGAGAAAAATCTTCATTCAGAAACATTGATTGCCTCCCTAGGTATGTACTATGATGCTCCTAGGTACTGTGGATAATAAATATTAGTGAAACAGGGTTTCTTCCCTTGGAAGAGCTCATATTGACTGGAAGAAAGTACTGTGTTGAAATGTTTAGAGTGAAGGAACATAGCAAAGGAAGGAATAAAGTATTCCTTAGCGGGGTCTTCAGAAAGGAAGGAGTACTTGAGTACTCTTGAAATTTGAGTAGGTATTCACTTGGCAGATAGAGAAAAGAGGACGAGAGTCTATAGAGAGCACAAGATGTACAAAAGCACAGTGGTGTGACACTATGGTATGTTCAAGCCGTTGTAATCAAACTGAAGAGAAGGATAGGTACAAGAAAGCAGCAGGGGACACATTAGAAAGGTAGGCAAGGATCAGCTGAGAAAGGGCCTTAAAATGCAAAACCAAGAAGTTGGTGTGCTTTTCTAGTAGCTGAAGGGAGACTTTGCAATGGAAACTGAATGGGTTCTAATCATCCTGACAAAATTAAACATTTAAAAACTGACATTTGTGTGGTGAGGTTAAATGAACTGAAATAGTTTGGTTTAAGAGCAAAGAACACCTGAGAAAGGGAGCTTTCACTCTTGTGAGAGGTGCTGCTGCTGCTGCGTCGCTTTAGTCGTGTCCGACTCTGTGCGACCCCATAGACGGCAGCCCACCAGGCTTCCCGTCCCTGGGATTCTCCAGGCAAGAACACTGGAGTGGGTTGCCATTTCCTTCTCCAAGGCATGAAAGTGAAAAGTGGAAGTGAAGTCGCTCAGTCATGTCCGACTCTAGCGACCCCATGGACTGCAGCCTACCAGGCTCCTCCGTCCATGGGATTTTCTAGGCAAAAGTACTGGAGTGGGGTGCCATTGCCTTCTCCATACAGAGGATTAGTGACCAGTTATTTTCAGTATCCACTGGTGACAGAGCAAGAAAAAATAGGCTTAAATCTCAGGAGAAGGGAAAATTACTTATAGAAGGGTTCCTTCACAGAAATATTGAGTGTGACTGACATGGATGATTAAAATGTTGTTGGCTCAGGCACTCTGGCTGTGTGCTGCGTTCTGTGTGTTCAGACCAACTGATTTCAAAAATAAGGTGAAGACTGCAGGTTTTCAGGCTCGAATGAGAATGTTCAAAATAAATCTTTTATAAGGCAATTGGTTATTCAGATATTTTGCTATCTCCCTAACTAAAGTTTTGGAAATGTATTTGAACACATCACATATAAATAGTATCTTTCATAATATAGCACTCCTGTTTATTAGGGAAAAAAGAATGATCAGAATTTGCTAGACAAATGTGTTAATCTGTTAAAGGTATTTTGTATTCATGTACCATTTCAGAAAGTTATTAAAGATTAGGTAGTTACAGTTAGTATAAATCCAGTTATTAATCTTTATGTATAACATTTATTGGTCAAATGATTATAATTAAAATCACTATGTGGTTTATTAACTGGCACTTAATCAGTAAATATAGAGAATTGCTCTATTTTTATTGCTGTCATTCACTGATAACTCACTTTATTAAGATATTGTAAAATGTTTTTAGCTTTTTCAAATAATTCCAATTTCTGGAGCTATTTGTGATTATATTGTTTGAAAATATGTACAAGACAGAGGATTATAGGGTGGCCATTTTGTTCATCCTTTTGCATGTTACACTGAGTTAACCTGATATCAAAATGAAGTTAATTTTATTTATCAGTAAACTAACCCAAACACTTTGGAAGTGATTTTGAACATACTCAGGTTACCTTTATACTACCCCAGGAGATGTCTATAGCTAGCGAGTACACTTGGAAGAGCAAATTATTGGATAAATGCCTTTAGCCATTAGAAGTCATGAAAGTGAATGTTCTTAGTTGCCTTCTGTACTTGACATTGAACCATTCAATAGGTCCTGAGAGAGACGATGACTAATGTGTGGATGGTGTAGACACAGTAAGAGACACTGAAGCCCTGATAATACAAAGTAAATATACTTTAATATGTAAAGATGCTTTACCCTTATGTTTTGATATTATATGTTCATTTTTAAATGATTGGTCTAAGTGTCATGGACATAGAGAAAAATTTTTTAAAGACTACATATTTGTTGTTAATATTCCCTGCCAATTTGAAACCACAAGATAGACTCTTGGTGTAACGTTATTTAAAAAATAAACATTTCAATACAGATTTAGCAAGTCATCTCCCATACCAACTAAAATATTTCTCAGCTTGACAAGATAAGCGTGTGGCCATCTTTGTCCATGCCTTGAAGGCAATGTTAGAAATCTAGAAAAGTCATGCAACTCTGTTGACTACTCTTTCTGATTTCAATAAATATATTTAACTGAAATGTTATGCTTCACTTCTGAGAATTCTGAAAATTAACCACATATAAGCATGCATGTCAAAAAGGGAGTTTTTAAATCACCGACAAGGTTGCCATACAAGCACAGTGCTATTTTTCTGTTCTTGTGTTTTCCTTTCCAGTATTGGCCATGTGCATTTTTTAAAAGAAAACTGATATACTTCTACAGTGTGGTATCCTAAAAAATTGCATGGGTTTTTATTGTTGGGCCCTGTGTTTGTCTCTCTGTGTGTAAATAGTTTGTCTCCATAGATTTCATAAAATACAGATCAATTCCCCTCCTTTAGGAAGATGTGCCTTCAATTTCTTTAAGTACCTAATATTTTTCAGTTGACTTCAGTCACTTAGTCATGTCCGACTCCTTGAGACCTCATGGATAGTACCAAGCCAGGCTTCCCTGTTCATCAGCAACTCCCGGAGCCTACTCAAACTCATGTCCATTGTGTCGTTGATGCCATTCAACCATCTCATCGTCTGTCATCCCCTTCTGCTCCCACCTTCCCTCTTTCCTAGCGTCAGGGTCTTTTCCAATGAGTCGGTTCTTCGCATCAGGTGGCAAAGTATTGGAGTTTCAGCTTTAGCATCAGTCCTTCCAATGAATATTCAGGACTGATTTCCTTTGGGATGGACTGGTTGGATCTCCTTGCAGTCCAAGGGACTCTCAAGTCTTCTCCAACACCACAGTTCAAAAGCATCAATTCTTTGGCGCTCAGGTTTCTTTATAGGCCAACTCTCACATCCATACCTGACTACTGGAAAAAAACCATAGCTTTGACTAGATGGACTTTTGTTAGCAAAGTAATGTCTCTGCTTTTTAATATGTTGTCTATGTGGGTCATAGCTTTTCTTCCAAGGAGCAAGCGTCTTTTAATTACACGGCTACAGTCACCATCTGCAGTAATTTTGGAACCCCCAAGAATAGAGTCTCTCACGGTTTCCATTGTTTCCTCATCTATTTGCAACGAAGTATTGGGACCAAATGCCATGATCTTAGTTTTCTGAATGTTGAGTTTTAAAACAACTTTTTCACTCTCCTCTTTCACTTTCATCAAGAGGCTCTTTAGTTCTTCACTTCCTGCCATAAGGGTGGTATCATCTGCATATCTGAGATTATTGATATTTCTCCCAGAAATCTTGATTCCAGCTTGTGCTTCTTCCAGCCCAGCATTTCACATGATGTACTCTGCATATAAGTTAAATAAGCAGGGTGACAATATACAGCTTTGATGTACTCCTTTCCCAATTTGGAACCAGTCTATTGTTCCATGTCTAGTTCTAACTGTTGCTTCTTGAACTGCATACAAATTTCTCAGGAGGCAGATCAGTTGTTCTGGTTTTCCCATCTCCTGAAGAATTTTCCACAGTTTGTTTTGATCCACACAGTCAAAGGCTTTGGTGTAGTCAATAAAGCAAAAGTAGATGTTTTTCTGGAACTCTCTTGCTTTTTCGTTGATCCAGTGGATGTTGGCAATTTTTATCTCTGATTCTTCTGCCTTTTATAACTCCAGCTTGAACATTTAGGAGTTAAAGTAGTTTGTAAGAAACAACGAAGAAAAGAAAATGTTTATTTCCTTATTGGTTGGAGTAGCCAGCATCCTCTGAAAGGGATGCACTTTGTGAACATATAACACTAATCTCAAGAAAAGACCTCTCTTTAGGGAAGTGAACCTCCTATTGAGTCTTCTACAACTGCAAGCCTGACTTAAGACAAATTGCTCTTTAGGTTTTTGTTGCTTTTTGTTCTTATAGCTTATTCTTGAATTGTGTCATTTCAACTCTGTAGTACTTAAAAGTGTTTACTGCATCAGCATAATAATGCAAAATTTTAAATATTTTTACGTGCCTTGGAATTACCAGCATCATGACTCCTATGGCTGTTTGTTTTGAGCCTTAAGACTAACATTTCTTTTACGTTTTTCATATCATTGGAATCTAACAGTTATTCTAATAAACTGTAACACAAAAAGTATGGACCTGATTGAGTAAATGTGATATTTTTTTTTCCTTAGCCACTAAAATAATAAGGATTAAATTACTCTGTAATTAACTAAATATCCTCCAAGTCTTTTCACAAGCCTGTTTGTAAAGAATATTCATTTATTCTAAACAGTAATCCTTAAAGCTAAAATCCCCAAATCAGTATGGACATCAGTGGACAAACCCATCATCTAAGGATTATGGAAAGAAAACATCCAATAGAATGAGAAAACTTGATACTTCGTGCCATATTTGTCCTTTGTTTCTAAGTAAATCCTTAATTTCATTTGTAGCTTAGTCTTGTATAACAGTTATATTAAAGAAAATACTTAGATTCTCATTATAGATTTTTTTTGGTCCTATAGTTTGCAGTTTTTTTATCATTCTAACTTCAGCATCTCTTTTCTAGTGTCTCTGAAAAGAAGATACAATGTGTAGGCAGAGAAATAAAATTTGACATATTATCATGATTGTATGGTCAGATTCTGTTTATAAATCAGCTTAAAAAGCCTTCAGTTATTTTTTTTTTGATGGCCCATGCAAGTAAAGGAGCATACAATGCACTTGCTCTTTTATTTTAATTTGCATAGATGATAGCTGAAGTAAATATAACCTCATAGATGCATCCAGCTTTTAAGAATATATTTATGAAATAATACAAAGACCAAAATGATGATAACAGAAACACACATTAACTTGGACTATTATTATTAATACTTAAGTGGTTGTTCTTTTCTCAGGAAAAGAATAGTTCACTTTGCCATCATGATTTAGACATTTTAAGAAATACAGATGAAAGTTTATTATTATTATTATTGTTATTATTTACATTTTGGGTCACCTTTCTCTCTTTGAAAATGAGTTCATTTCAAAACCCAGCGTATTGTTACTAGAGCCCCAGTATAAACTACCCTAGACATTTAAAAAAAGTTATATTAATTATAGTGAATTGAGTTCATTCATTCATTTCACTTCTTTAAGTAGAAGTCTATATTTATATTGCTGAAAAATACTAAAAATAGTTATCATTATTCCATTTCAGATCCGAGATACTAAATCATCAGATCAAAAGACCACCCTCTTGCATTTCCTTGCTGAAATCTGTGAGGAAAATTACCAGGATATCCTGAAATTTACTGATGAACTGGAGCATGTAGAAAGTGCAAGCAAAGGTAATTGATTTATAACTGATTTGAAACTACATCCTGCCAAAATATTATACTTTAAATGGTAATCTATAAGCATTAATCATATTTTTTGTTTGGTTACTGATCTAAGAAAAGCAGGAAGATAGTTTTCCTTAGTTTGTATTTGACAACATAGTATATTTTAATAACCTGCTTTTAACTGACTTTTTTTTTTTTTTTTAGCAATTCTAGGTTATTGAAGCTTTTGTGTCTCTGATCAGATAATATGTTTGTTCATTCATTTCATAAACACTTAAGTGTATATTGTTTGCAAAAGAACCATACTGTGGGGCTGTTGGTAATAACAAAATGATTGTGAGATAGTTCTTGCTAGAATGCGTTTAAAATCTAGAAGAGAAGACATGTATACAAATACTATATAAAACAGAGATGAATATGAGAAGTGCTATAAGAAAATAGACTGTAGTTTAGATGAGAGGGAAAATACTTTTGAATGGATAGTTAAGTGAAGGCATAGTGAAAGAGGCCAAAAAGGTGAAGTATGAAAATTAGGATTTTTACAGACATGGAAAAGGAGTATGCAGTCCAGACAGTCAACAGTATCAGCAAGGCACAGTCGTGGAATGTGTTAGGATAGGTGAAAACGTCACTGGGGAAGAAGAAAAATGTCTCCAGACTTTAATTTGAACTCATTAGCTTTGTTGGTTAGTGAGTATTTACTTTTGCCAGAAGTTGAAAAGTGAATGAAAGGAAGGATCAAGGAAACATTTTTTTGGAAGGTGAAACAATAGATGTGGAGTACATTTTTCCTCTTGGATCAGAAAAGTAAGCAATAAAGCTTTTATTTGAAATTGCACTGTGATAATTCCACTTCTCTGGAGAAGGAAATGGCAACCCACTCCAGTATTCTTGCCTGGAAAATTCTGTGGACAGAGGAGCCTGGAGGGCTACAGTCTATAAGGTTGCAAAGAGTTGAATATGACTGAGCAGAGCAGCACAATTCCACTTCTCTATAACTCTGAGAACTTTCTGTAAGGACTGAAAAACATATGCTTCCTGAGTTTACTACAAACCATATACACTGGTTAGTGTCCTTCAAAGTAGAAAAAAAGTGTGTCTGTAAAACCCAGAATGTCATATGTATAATATTGTTCAGTAGCCAGTTGTCATCTCTGCCATTCTGGTATTGTTGATCACATCCGCAATGTTTTTCTTTAATGAAATTAATGGAATTTCTTTAACTCCTTTAATTTAATGAATATTATAGTTGTTACTGTTGTCTTGTTAGAGGAGAGGAATTATAAGGCTACCTGTAATCCTTCCATTCTCAGCCAAGTATGTATTATACTCAGTTCTGTTTCCTACTCTGGGGCTTTTGGCAGATCTTTACATAGTTTTCTTTTACAATCTAACCAACTTCTTTCTTCCTATCCATTTTAAGAGCAAAACCTCTCTGATATATTTGCTTATTTCTGCTTTCATGTATTCATGAAATGAATGTCATTGTATTCAAAAAACTGTTGCAAAAGATCTTCCTTTCTTACTGTTTGGGCTTCAGCAATCCCCTGTCAAGTTGTTGTGACTAGTTCTTTTTCTTTCCCTATAAAATTTAGACTCAGAGTTTTCAACTCAAGAAGTTCTTACATACATTCCACTTACTTGCATCCCTCTTTCATTTCCTTCTAGTTTTCTTTCAGGGTGCCCAGACATACTTTCTCTTGAGCCATTTTTATTCCTTTCTAATAATGCTGTCTCTGTGTATCATGCTACATCCTGTGCCTGAGAATCTCAAGTGCCCTGTTCTCTAAGACACCTGACATTTGTCAATTCGCTGTTCAGGATACATTTCCTTATGCTTTTTAAATGTGTTACTATTGAGCCCTTATGAGAAAATACTTGTGAAATTAGACTGCAAGAAAAAAACAGAACGTGGTGCGAAATGTCAAGCCAATTTCTTCTTTGTAGTTAAATACTTTCCCTTGGTGCTTAAGTTTAGCATGTTTGTTTGCTTAATATAGATTTCAGTCCTGTTTGAATCATATTCTGTCACCTCTAATACTGTGGATATAACTAGCGTATCTATATTCACAGCCAACCAGCAAAAATAAAAATAGATCAACACTCTCTAGTAATTATTTTCTGTAATTATGGCCTATCTCCTTGTGAAATTACTGCTTATACAAAGAAAAAAGTACCTTTCTTTGTAAACTGGAGTGGTACAGGAAAGTTGAAACTAGTTAATGATTTTTATATTATTTTTATATTTTTCATATTTAAAGAATGATTGTATGACTACTATATCTATCTTTTGTGTTTCTGTTTTCTTCCTACACCTTTGAAAATCCTATGTTTTTCATTTTTTATTGAAGTATAGTTGATTAACAATATTATGTTAGTTTAAGGTATATGGCAAAGTGATTCAATTATACTTTCCATTATATGTTATAAGATATTGAATATAGTCCTTATGATATAAACTCTTGTTTATGTTTTGTATATATATTAGTGTATGTATGTATTCCTCCCTCTTGTAAGTTTTTTGATTATTAGAACCTAAGTACCTATTTTAATAGAATAAGTATCTCTTCTGTCTGGAATAGCAATAAATGTATTTCAGCTCATTACTTAAGGTATATACCTCAAAGTAACTGACAGAGGGAAAAAAATTACCTTCAAGTGAAAGAAAACTAAAAGTGGGAAATATGTGGGATTCATGGAAAATGCCTTGCTTCCTTGTAAAGCTAACCTTCTAAAATTTATGTGCATCTTAAACTATCAAAGGCGATGGTATAAACTTAGCATATTTTCCTAGAGCTCTGTAACTCAAAGATATTGGGGGAAACCACATCATTTTTACATAAAACAGATATATGTTATGGATTGGAATGCAAAATTCACATGAATTTTTAAAATAAAACAGATGACTTCAAAGAAATGTCACACTTGCTGTAGATCCCTAGGGGAGCATGTTCAATCTTCTCTTTCATTAGGGGCACTTGGTTGGGAAAAGTTTATGAAGCATTGCCTAAAGAATTGGAAAGTGGTTTTGTTTTGCTTTGGATTCACTTATTTATCTATTTACTTATTATTGCAGGCAGGGTGGAGGCAAGCAGGCAGAGTGAGGGCGGAGAGTTCCTTCTAAACAGATCATCTATCTCATCACTCTTATGAAGTTCAGAATCAAATAGTACATTGTAATTATATTACCAGGGGGATTAATAAAATAATATTTCTGTGGTCATTTTCTTCTAGGTTAAATGATAAATCTTCAGATCCTCTCCTTCATGTTTGACATACCAATGAGCCTTTAGAAAGAAAAATAAAAGCTGTTGCTATAGAGAATCTAACGCCTGTAAAATACTGAAAATATATTTGATAAATCACCATTACCTTTTCCCCAGTGACTAATTTTAAAGATTATATGTATAAAATTATATCTAATAGACCTATAGATCTATATTGTCTAAAGCATTGCCAGTTTGCTAGACCTAGTTTATAAATCCTGTATTGTTTCCCCCCAGCCCCCTCTTCCCATGGCTATCACTGTAACTTTCAGCTTTGATGATTTCTACAGTTTGATTTAAAACCTTAGTGTTTTATAAGTCAGCTCCAGGGATTAAACCAAAAGGATTAGCAAAACTTAATTAAAACTATTCCATTCAAAAAGGGAAAATAATATTAATGTATTTGAAGGCACTATTAATCCTAAGTTTTTGTGTAAATCTGAAATGGGTTTCCTTTCAGTTAAATTAGTACCATCCTATAAGATAAAAGCAGGTTAAGTTTTCTATAAACAGTGTTAGTTTCCTATGATTTAAATCCACTATTACAAATTTTAATGACCAACCATACCTTTTGCTGTCTGACCTCTTTCCACGTCAGATTAGTAACGCCGATTAGCTATTTATCCATTCTGAATTCTTCAAAAGATTAATAATGATGAAAGTTTAGATTAGAGGAAATACTATAGGGGAAAAATCTATCAAATGAAGAAAAAGAAAAAAGTAAAGTCATAGAGTTTAAAAAGTTGGGGGAATGAGGGAGGAAAAAAAAATTGGAGGAAAAAAATCTTTTCAAAACTCTAGAGCTGACAGAAAGTTTAGATTTAATCTAGTCCCTGCTAAAAGAAATCCAACATGGCATTTAGTTCAAATTCATCATTTTTCAGTTGAACAAACTGAAGCCTAGAATGATGAAGGAATTGCCCACAATCACAGTCAATGAAAGTTTGCAGAAATGTTGTCCATTATTTTATCAGTTACGTGTCAGTTCCACTTTAATTATTTTGTGGTCTAAAATATACAACAGAGATTCATATTTACATATTGGAAAACATGCAGAAAATCAACACTGACCAAATAAATATTTACTGGAGTATAAATGCCACTTCATCTATATCGTGGTCTGATTTCTCTAGCCCCATTTTGACAGAATTACCCTTTTCTTTCTCTGAGTTACAACAGCACTTTAGCCTTATTAGTAATACAGCATCTACCACATTTGCATTTTTTATTTCATTGTATTCTTCTCTCTGTACCTCCTAGGTTGAGTTCATAAGTGGCAAGGAATATGCCCCGTTTGTCCCAACAGACTCAGTGCTAGCACAGCAACTCAGAGAGAAGTGTATATGCTCAGAGAGAAGTAAATGTTCAATAAATTTATTACATTGAATCTTTGTGTCTCCTTTTCATACTCATACATTGCAAAATATGGCATTTTGGGAAGTTGGCAAGTTGAGAATAGCAACCTGAAAATTACTGTTTACTGTAAATACAAGAGGAGAAACAAAATAAGTTGAAATAAAGAGAACACCAGGGCTTAACAGTATTTCCTGGCCCATGTTTTACTTTTTTTCAAGGAGGAAGTTAAACTTGGAAACAATCAAGCTCTTAATGGAGAAGATCTAAACTTATGGTAGCCACCAAACTGTAAAGGTTTATGGTGAACAGTAAGGATTAACATCTATTTCTGCTTTATTGACTATGCCAAAGCCTTTGACTGTGTGGATCACAATAAACTGAGGAAAATTCTGAAAGAGATGGAATACCAGACCACCTGACCTGCCTCTTGAGAAACATATATGCAGGTCAGGAAGCAACAGTTAGAACTGGACATGGAACAACAAGAATAGAAAAGGCTGTATATTGTCACCCTGCTTATTTAACTTATATGCAGAGTATATCATGAGAAACAGTGGGCTGGAAGAAGCACAAGCTAGAATCAAGATTGCCAGGAGAAATATCAATAACCTCAGATATGCAGATGACACCACCCTTATGGCAGGAAGTGAAGGAACTAAAAAGCCTCGTGATGAAAGTGAAAGTGGAGAGTGAAAAAGTTGGCTTAAAACTCAACATTCAGAAAACTAAGATCATGGCATCTGGTCCCATAACTTCATGGGAAATAGATGGGGAAACAGTGGAAACAGTGTCAGGCTTTATTTTTGAGGCTCCAGAATCACTGCAGATGGTGATTGCGGCCATGAAATTAAAAGACACTCCTTGGAAGAAAAGTTATGACCAACCTAGATAGCATATTCAAAAGCAGAGACATTACTTTGCCAACAAAGGTCCGTCTAGTCAAGGCTATAGTTTTTCCAGTAGTCATGTATGGATGTGAGAGTTGGACTGTGAAGAAGGCTGAGCACCCAAGAATTGATGCTTTTGAACTGTGGTGTTGGAGAAGACTCCTGCGAGTCCCTTGGACTGCAAGGAAATCCAACCAGTACATTCTGAAGGAGATCAACCCTGGGATTTCTTTGGAAGGAATGATGCTAAAGCTGAAACTCCAGTACTTTGGCCACCTCATGCGAAGAGTTGACTCATTGGAAAAGACTCTGATGCTGGGAGGGATTCAGGGCAGGAGGAGAAGGGGACGACAGAGGATGAGATGGCTTGATGGCATCACCGATTCGATGGACATGAGTTTGGGTGAACTCCAGGAGTTGGTGACGGACAAGAAGGCCTGGTGTGCTGCAATTCATGGGGTCACAAAGAGTCGGACACCACTGAGCAACTGAACTGAACTGAAGGATTAAAAGTCTCCTAGTTGCAGCCAACTGTCTTAATATAATATCTAACTAACTGCTGAAACTTCTTTTATTCTAGTGGTTGAAAAAAATTACTTTCATAGTGTGTACTAGATATTTTATTGAAAAATCTTTTGAGTTATGGAACAAAACCCCACTGTGTTTAATGCATTCAAGGTACAGTGGACCCAAGATGTATGAATCCATAGGATTTCCTAAGAGATTTAAACTTTCAGTTTTGCTCTCATCTTAGAAGCACAGAATGATGATAAACCAATGTTACAAAATGTCAACAGGATTGACTTTACTTAGATGTTAGTAGTCTGAGTAAAACTGAATGTGCATCATACTACTGCTGCTGCTACATCATTTTAATTAAAAAGTTAAATTGTTTAGCTTTATTTGTACTTTTCCCATACCATTTCAAATAATTTTGCTGAATGAATTCTTTTGTCATATTGATAGCATAAATATCTTGTAAAAATTTAGAAGAATATTAAATTTTAAGTTTTAAGGAATCTAATCCATACATTTTCCTCTTTGATGTACTTCTTTTTCTTTACTCTCACCAAGTCACCCCAGTTTCTCTTAAACAAAGTGAATTTCTTTAAAAGAATTCAAATTTTATTAGCAGTCCAACACATGCATAGAAAATATATTTTCAACATGAATGTCTAAAGTACTTAGGACAGAAAGTCATGTTTTCTTGCTGATCAGTAATCTAATCATTACCAACCAGTGTGTTGAATTCATAACATGTAAACCATCTAATTCATTTTCATTTCTAGAGAAACTATGTTAAAAACATTATCTTCAGGGAACAGTGAGAGGAAGCAGAGACCATGGTCATTTGTACTTGAGTTAAATGCTTCAATATAAGTCAACATTTTTTTATAGACCTATAGGCATTTGTCAGGGTACTTTAGCTTCTGGAACCCAGAATCTCTGCTGGAGAAATGTATGCATAGCTCATCTGCCTCATACCCACATTCTTGCCCAGCCTGTCTCAGCACCTGCATACTTGTATGCTCAGTCACGTCAGTCATGTCCAGCTCTGTGCTTCCCCATGGACTGAAGCCCGCCAGGCTCCTCTGTCCATGGAATTCTCCAGGCAAGAATACTGGAGTGGGTTGCCATTCCCTCCTCCAGGGGATCTTCCTGACCCAGGGATCAAACCCAGATCTCTTAGGTCTCCTGCATTGGCAGGCAGGTTCTTTACCACTAGAGCCTCCTGGGAACCCTATTTTTCCTAACAGAAAGTTATCCCTTTTCTCTTAGCCCTTCTGAACATAGGTATGAAGACTTCCCCAATTGTTTTGGCTTTCAGGGGTCTCTCACTTCCCCTCTTCTTAGTTAGGTCCTTGATCCTATACTCTTTGCATTACAGTAGCCTAAACTCTTTTGCATAATGGCTGTATCCTGGTGTGATGCTTCCTGAAATAATGTATGTATGTTATCATAAGTCTGCTTTTTCAAGGGAGATGCTAACACCCTATTGGCATAGTAAATTCAGCTCAGTGAGTGATTTTGAAACCTCCACCTGATCTTAGCTATCTTTATTTAACCCCAGTGAAACTTTCTGGGTACTTAAAATAACTAGAATATATGTGCAGATGTTTAATTCAACTTTACACATTAGTCGCAGTACTCAAAAAATTTTTTAAAAGTAGCTATTTAAGGCAAAACTAATCTATAGTGTTAGAAATCATTGTAAATTGTTATTTTGGGGGTGGGTTATTGTCTGGAAGGGAACACATGAGGGCCCTTGGGGTGCTGGTCACATTCTGTTTCTTGATCTGGATCCTGGTGACATGGGTGTTTTCAGTTTGTGAAAATGCATTCAACAGGTCATCTGTGTGCAGCATGGATGTATATTTCAACAAGGCATTTTTTAAAAGCCAGTCATTTGTATTTTTAAAATGTGTAATGAGTGATGAAAAGTGAGAAAAATATTACATGTTAATTCAAAAGGTCCTCATGTTTTTACCTGTGCTTAATGATCCCATGCATTGTGTAAATAACTGCTTTCAGAGTTGATCTGATGGTATGGTAAATAATTACTGTTTTTCAGCAAGTTGTATGTCACGTAAGGATTTTATCAAAATGTCTTTTAGTCTGAGAGTGAGTGGATAGGCTCTAGTATTACAAAGAAAAAAAATCAAGCATGTTTTATAACATGTAAACATTCAGGGTGATCTTTTCCATAGCTGTTGTCAGTATTATGCTGTCTAGTATATCATTGAATCTTAACGTGTCCTGAGCACATCCTGAGTTATAATTTTCACCAAGATCCTGTCATTGCTGTCATTGTTATCATTGTGTCTTTGCTTCAATGTCAGGAAAGAGGACATGTGGGAATATTGCTCATTTTAATCTCATTGCAGATTCAAGCTTGCTAGTTGAAAAGTGAATATTCATACAGCAAATATTATAATGTGATTGACTCCTGAAGTAAAATACAGGGACATATTTGATTGATGTTAAGGATTGATGTTAAGTAGTAATGTCAAGATAGAGAGGGAGAATAAGAGAAGAGGAAAGAATGAAAGAAATGAAGAAAAAGCCAGTTTTCTGTAGCCACAACAGAGTCATAGGAAGAGGCAGCTCCTGTCCTGATTGGAGATTCCCTTGTACCACTAGGGATTCTGGTAAGCAATGTGGTTACTGTCATTGCAGTTTTTACCACTACCAGTTCTTCTGATGGATTCATCAGTAAGGATTAACCTGGTTTAGGAATGCGAGGGCTGGGGATTTGGGAAGAGTAAAGAACAATGTCAGATCTACCTAATAAGTTGCCTCGATTTTCCACTTTTTACATATTTCAAAATGGCTTGAACACAGGGACTACACAGCTGGTATGATTTCTTGAACTGAACTGGGTCTTTTTCTGGAGTTTGGACTCTGAAAGTTGATGCAGTAAATTATAGTAAATAGCAAACATAATATTTTCTTATTCTAATTTTATATGATCCAAACTCCTTTAGAGTATTTCCATGTTAAACAATCGGAATGGAGCTGGCATTTTTATTAGCAGATGCATTGAGAGAGGAAAAAATCTCTGACTCCTAACAGGAGCTATTAATAATAGCTCTGTGGCAAATAATTCTGGTACAGTCATATCTGAAAGAAACACATGCTGGAAATACTGTGGCCAAGGACGAGAATCATAACATACATTTTTTTTAAATTTCAACTTTGTTACTATCTACTCAGTGAATCATAGTTTTGCCATTTAACCTCTCAGTTCCTGTTTCCTTGTTGTACAATAATATTTCTTAATTTGAAAAATAGAGATGGTCATATTTATCCCTCAGGTGATTATGATAATAACTAGGTATTCTATATGGACATGCAGTAAGAGAAAAGTGCTATATATAAACAGTGATTTATTTATTATTCAAGCTTTCCAGGTGATTTTGATCAGGTATTTTATGTTTGTTCAGTCCCATTTTTAAAATGAAGGTCAAAATTCACTTATTAAACATAAAGCACTCTGAAATAATGTATTAATATTATGTCATTAATTTTATATTCTTTACATGTTCTTTTACTTTTTTCTATCTTGTAGTCTTTTACAAATTACTCTAAAAACATGATGGAATAATCATTTTTCCACATTTGAGTGTTGATCACAAAATTTTCAATATTATATTTTTGATTTGATATCTTTGTCCTTAGTATGTGTAAACATGGAAGACAAGAAAGAGCAGGTAGTTTTATTGAATATTCTAAATAGTTAAAATACTTCTATATCCCTTGTTCTTTTCATTGTTAGACACCTGAGGGTAAAATAAAAAACATAGTTGAAAAAGATATAACATTTTTATTTGTAAGGTAAACCAAGAAAGCAATATAAACCTTGACATACTGTGTATTTTAATGGGAACATTAATTAATTAGCCTTTGACTATGTGTATCACAACAAACCGTGGAAAATTCTGAAAGAGATAGGAATACCAGACCACCTGACCTGCATCCTGAGAAATCTGTGTGCAGGTCAGGAAGCAACAGTTAGAACTGGACATGGAACAACAGACTGGTTCCAAATAGGAAAAGGAGTACGTCAAAGCTGTATATTGTCACCCTGCTTATTTAACTTATATGCAGAGTACATCATGAGAAATGCTGGACTGGAAGAAGCACAAGCTGGAATCAAGATTGCTGGGAGAAATATCAATAACCTCAGATATGCAGATGACACCACCAGTAGTCATGTATGGATGTGAGAGTTGGACTGTGAAGAAAGCTGAGCGCCGAAGAATTGATGCTTTTGAACTGTGGTGTTGGAGAAGACTGTTGAGAGTCCCTTGGACTGCAAGGAGATCTAACCAGTCCATTCTAAAAGAGATCAGTCCTGGGTGTTCTTTGGAAGGAATGATGCTAAAGCTGAAACTCCAATACTTTGGCCACCTGATGCAAAGAGCTGACTCATTGGAAAAGACCCTGATGCTGGGAAAGATTGAGGGCAGGAGGAGAAGGGGACGACAGAGGATGAGATGGTTGGATGGCATCACCGACTCAATGGACTTGGGTTTGGGTAGACTCTGGGTGTTGGTGATGGACAGGGAGGCCTGGCTTGCTGCGTTTCATGGTGTCACAAAGAGTTGGACACGACTGAGTGACTGAACTGAACTGAACTTAACCAGAACAAAACTAACTAAAGCACAAACTGGAAAACAAAACTAAAGCAAGGTGCCAATTGGAAAATAAAACAATGAAAATAAAACTAACAGATATGTTGAGAAGAAAGGAGAGAAAGAAAAGAAAGAATTGATATGCAAAGTTAAATAGAGGTAGATAAATAGGATTCATATACATTAAAGATTAACTGCAAGGGGAAAAGAACAGTAGGAAAAACAAACAAAGAAATAAATATAGAAAACATAATAATAGGTTTAAAAATTTAAATGTGAAATTTTGAAAAAAGAGAAAAGGAAAAAAAGGAAAACTCCACAGAACTGCAAAAGCCCAACAAAGAGGCAGGGGTTTATAACAACCATAAAAAATGTGACTGAGAAAAAAAAGCTCAAAAGCTTAACTGGATTTCATAGTACCAATAAAATTGTCAACTACAACAGAGGGGGAGAAAAAAGGGGGGAAAAAGAGAAAAAAAAATCCAAAAGAATCTACAGAACATGTCAAAAAGAAGAACAATAAACATTTTTCTTGAGTCACTTTCCCTCCCTGAGAGTCACAGTCCACCTTACCTCCATAGAATGCCCTCCAACACTATGCTATTCTTTGGACCTGCTGTGGGGGCAGCTCAGATTTTAGTCTGGGCCTACACCTGTGTGTTCTTGCCTCCAGTATCCACAGCTACCAGAACTGGTGCATTTTCTTTTGTGAGAGCTTTCAGTGACCTTTTATATATTCCATAGACCAGAGTCTGCCTAGTTGATCAGGTGGATTTAATCTGCAGCTTGTACAGCTGGTGGAAAGGTTTAGAGTCTTCTTCCTTAGCCACACTGCACCTGGGTTTCAATTGTGGTTTTATTTCCACCTCTACATGTGGGTCGTCCACTGGGATTTGCTCCTGAGGTTGCCCTGGAGGACTTGGGTTTGTCCCTGTGAGGGCCAGGTGTGGAGGTGGTGCAGCTGCTTGGGTCTCAGGGGTTCTGGCAGCACCATGTACTCAGGGAAGTTGGTGGCTAAGGCAGCAGGAAATAAAAGTACTCTATAAGGGTATGGCAACCAGTATTGGCCAATATGGTCCAGTATTCTTGCCTGGAGAACCCCCTCCCTGACAGAGAAGCCTGGTGGGCCATAGTCTACAGGGTCACAAAGAGTTGGACACTACCAAAGGGACCCTGCGTGCCTAGACACAGGACTTTTTTTGCCTGTGGCATCTCTGCCCCAGTGAGAGTTGAGTATGAAGGTGGCACAGCTGCTTGGCTTGTGGGGACCCTGGCGGCACCAAATGTACAGGGATATGGACTGGCTCCACCGCAGTAGTTATCGCCATATTAGAGTCTGTTTTCGAGCTTCTTGTAGCTGGTGATCAGAATGCCTCTTTGGCCAGTCTTTCTCTGTAGTTCCACCCATTCAGGCACTTAGAGGGTTCCCTTGCCTGGAGTCCTTCTCTGTTTTTCGGTGTGTCGGGCACTTAAAGGGGCACCCTGGGTGGGGTCCTACTCTGTAGTTCAGTTAGTGAGGCATTTGATGGGCCAGCCTGTCTATTGTTCAGCTGCTGATGCTGGCGCCTAGGGAGAGAGAGGCTATGGTGATGGCTCCACCCCTTATGTGTGACTCAGCAGTATCACCTTGCTTCCGTGGTTGCCTGGCTTTCCTCCACAGGCATTTCCCACTACAGTCTCCTCCCTCACATCCCCTCAATCGGTCTCTCCGCTGTCAACATCAGCCCTTGTCCTGGGATTGCTCCACAATCCCTACACTCCAGCTCCCAGCTGTTGTGCTTTCCAGGGGACCAGTGTTCCTGTCCAGGTATGTATGGCTGAGGCAAGTACTGTCTGATTCTTATTCCATTTAGGCTGCCACTGATCAGTGGTTTCACTCTCAGCCTTAGGTGTTTCTCCTCTGACTCAGACAGCTGCCCTGATGTGGGGATTGGGGCCTTGCTTCAGTTCTCCCACCCACCAAGGGCAGGTCCGGTCCTGCTAACAGTGCTGTTTTTCCTCCTAGTTCCTTTGTCCTACCGAGTTTTGCATGGTTCTATATATTCTTTTCTACTGGTTGGGTGCTCCTGTCTGCTCTTATTGTGGCCACACGTTCCGGGAAACAAGCTCACTCAGAAGGACAATGCAGATGGTGGAGTGCAGTTTATTACACAGGCAGGCCCAAGGCAGAGTCTCCTCTTAGCCAAGGACCCCGACCAGTTTTTCTGAAAACCTTATGTACCCTAAGTGTATAAGGTTCCCTGAAACTAGTCTGAACAAAGGAAAAAGAAAGATACAATCAAACTTAACCCCTGATTCATATGCCTTAAGCCTAGGTTAACAGTGGAAAATTATCAATAGGCCTGTGGTCATACCCCAGTGAGCATAATATAATGTGTGATTCTATTCAGTTACACAGGTAACTTTAGGGTATTCTTTTAGGCAATGGAGAGCCCTGGGCTCTTCCTTCCAGGGGCCTCGTTTTTTGGTTGGTATGTCATTTCCATAGATACTGGGCCTATAGCTCAAAGTCCATAGTCCAGCCCAGGATGGAGTCCTGCTTTCAAGACAGAGCCTGTTCTGTTTCCTCCTTCACTCTCAGTGGTGTTCTGCATGCACTTCTTTGTCTTAAGGTGTATTCCTTATGTATCCATGGAGAGAGATGTACTCCATGTCCACCTACTCCTCCGCCATCTTGTTCTCTGAATTTCACTGACATATTCTTAACAGTTTCAACAATTAGTTCACTGGGACAAGTCCAAAAGTGAAATACTCTGATGATGGTAAGTTTGGAAACCATGTCATACAGAGAGAGAACATAAGAAGACTTGCTCCCATAGTAATAGTTGGAAAGGTTTCTAGGGAATAGGGGATGTGTCAAGCAGCAGACTGTAGCCGAGAAGAGGACAGGAAGTGGTCCCATCGATAGAAGAGATGTGGATGGAATCCAAAGCTGTTGTTTGTATTTATAGCAATTTTTAAATCAGAAATTAACTTTCACTGAATTATAGGTCACATAACTTTTATTATACCATATATCTTATAGGTGCAAATATAAACTTTATATGAAGTCTAGAGGGCTTCCCGGATGGGAAGAATCTGCCTGCCAGTCAGGAGATGCAGGAGACTTGGGTTTGATCCCTGGGTCAGGAAGATCCCCTGGATGAAGAAATGGCAACCCATTCCAGTATTCTTGCCAGGAAAACCCCTTGGACAGAGGAGCCTGGCAGACAACAGTCCATGGGTTCACAAACTGAGCAACTATACACATGCATTCTAAAATCCAATCCCAGATTAAATCCAGTCCAGACCCATTTAAATATGTATACATATATATATATATATATATGCTTGTGTTGTAGGTGAGGAACTTTTGTTCCTGTTATACTGATGGCTTATGGAATACATGGTTTAAAATAGATTTCTGGAATTTAAAAATATTTTTAAATTGATTTGGAGAGGATTCAAATTTCTGAATACAAAAATTATTTTTTTTCTTTCTTCTCGTGGAGATACTTGATCTCTATAGATTTCTAGTTTGTTTACTATCTTGAGGAATGTGACATATACACACTGCTATATTTAAAATGGATAACCAACAAAGACCTACTGTATAGCACAGGGAACTCTGCTCAGTGTTATGTGGTAGCCTGGATAGGAGGGGTGTTTGAGGGAGAATGGATACAGGTATACATATGGCTAAAGCCCTTTATTGTGCATCTGAAGCTGATGACAGAGGATGAGATGGTTGGATGGCATCACCGACTCAATGGACGTGAGTTTGAGTAAACTCTGGGAGTTGGTGATGGACAGGGAGGCCTGGCATGCTCCAGTCCATGGGGTCGCAAAGAGTCGGACACAACTGAGCGACTGAACTGAACTGAAGCTATCACAACATTGTTAATTGGCTATACTCCAATATAAAATAAAACTTCAAAAAAATTATTTTCCGAAGCTTCTGTTGTGATTTCCAGCAAAAGGGACTGTGGAGGTGATGTTTTAAGTGATGTCAGTTTTACTTAGGAACTCAGTTGACAGTCAGGAATAGTTTCTCAGGTTAGATTTTCAAAAGGCCAAATAACTTGAATATTATTACCGCTCACAGAAACATCTGCATCTCTCACCTTCTTTTTCAAACTTTGTTTTTACTAAAACATTAGTAAGAGAAAATATTCTTTTCCTTTTTATATAGCCTCTATTTCCCAGTAAGAATGCATTGTCTGAAAAGTCACAGTAAATATAAAGCTTTTTTAAAAGTATTATTTTAGATGATGAGAAGAGAGTTCAAACAAAGAGTTTAACAGATATACCTGATGGGGACTTTTTTTCTTTTTATTACATATGCATATACTTACCATACTGCTCTTTAACAATCAAAATCCATTGTGGTTTGAAGATGCAGTCCTCTAGTTTAGAATGTCTCCTAAAAATTCCCACTCCAGACTGTGTGCTCCAGGTGAACTGAATTACCTTCTATTCACTGTTCACAATTGCACTTTTTTCCTCTTGTTTATTTGATATTCTGTCCATCTAGATTTCTTTGAAAATCTAAATCTCATACATCATTTTGAAGTGAAGTGAAGTGAAGTCGCTCAGTCCTGTACGACTCTTTGTGACCCCATGGACTATAGCCTACCAGGCTCCTCTGTCCATCTATCATTTTAGGTTCAGGTAAATTGCCATCTCCTCCAAGTAGGCCTCCCTGAGTACCACAACTAAAAGGATAGTCTCTTCCATTTAACTTTATTTCTGTATCACAAAAGACGACCTCATGCTGGAACACAGTTGTAACTGTGTAAGATCTTGAGTTGCTCTGATACACTATTAGAATGCATGATGTATACAGTAGATAATCCACAAGTATACGTTTTCCCTATGAAAATCTCTATCATTTTAGATTTATATTTATGTACCTTTTTGACAACCATAAGAGTTTTGGATTAAGTATTTGCAAATGCTAAGTGAATTGGACATGACTGAGTGACTTCCCTTTCACTTTTCACTTTCATGCACTGGAAAAGGAAATGGCAACCCACTCCAGTGTTCTTGCCTGGAGAATCCCAGGGACAGGGGAGCCTGGTGGGCTGCCATCTATGGGGTCACATAGAGTCAGACACGACTGAAGTGACTTAGCAGCAGCAGCATATATTAAGCATTTATTATATGGCACATTATAGGTTGTTCATATGTATTCTCTCCTTTATAGTTTACACACATTCTATAAGGTAAGATACTGTTATTTTCCCCATTTTACTAATGAAGAAAGGGGAACTTGGGGAGACTTGCGTAAGTTCCCACAAAGAGTCACAGAATATAAAGTTCTGAAATGGAGTCTTAGGACCCAGAAAAGAAAATGAGAGAAATTATACCCTGGTTTTAGGATTATCTTCCCATGTATGTTAGGAAGGAGGTCACTACTGTAAGAAATATTGATGCATACACTTTATAGGATTTTGTTATTGAAAACAGCTCCTAACCAATGGAAGGTTAGATTCATCTGTCTCTAGTGGTCTTAAATGTTAATGGGAAAAAACACTTTATAAAAGCTTTAATCTATCTCTAGTGGTCTTAAATGTTAATGGGAAAAACACTTTATAAAAGCTTTCATACAATCATTTAATTCCTTTATGCCTTTAAAGCTGTTTTCCTCAGTTCAGTTCAGTTCAGTCGCTCAGTCATGTCCGACTCTTTGCAACCCCATGAATTGCAGCACACCAGGCCTCCCTGTCCATCACCAACTCCTGGAGTTCACCCAGACCCATGTCCATCGAGTTGGTGATGCCATCCAGCCATCTCATTCTCTGTCGTCCCCTTCTCCTCCTGCCCCCAATCCCTCCCAGCATCAGAGTCTTTTCCAATGAGTCAACTCTTGGCATGAGGTGGCCAAAGTACTGGAGTTTCAGCTTTAGCATCATTCCTTCCAAAGAAATGCCAGGGCTGATCTCCTCCAGAATGGACTGGTTGGATCTCCTTGCAGTCCAAGGGACTCTCAAGAGTCTTCTCCAACACCACAGTTCAAAAACATCAATTCTTCGGCACTCATCTTTCTTCACAGTCCAAATCTCACATCCATACATGACCACTGGCAAAACCATAGCCTTGACTAGACGGACCTTTGTTGGCAAAGTAATGTCTCTGCTTTTGAATATGTTATCTAGATTGGTCATAACTTTCCTTCCAAGGAGTAAGCGTCTTTTAATTTCATGGCTGCAGTCTCCATCTGCAGTGATTTTGGAGCCCCCAAAAATAAAGTCTGACACTGTTTCCACTGTTTCCCCATCTATTTCCCGTGAAGTGATAGAACCAAATGCCATGGTCTTAGTTTTCTGAATGTTAGCTTTAAGCCAACTTTTTCACTCTCCTCTTGCTGTTTTCCTAGACAATAATAAAATTTTAAATAATAAATTACCCCAAAGTGGGAATCTTGAGAAACCCAATTCCTGGAGTTAAGCTTCAAAGAGTAGGTATGTGTTTAAAATGCACATAAACTACGCATAATTGATTTCAGTGTTGTTGTAATTATTTTTGACTGATCCTGCCTTCTAAGTTCCAAATTAGAACAACCTCTTAAAGCGTTTTTTAAGGTGAAGAACCTGAACCAGTTTGACCTGACATGAACAGGCAACATTTTAGAGCTGTTTCTCCCTCGCTGCCCCCCCCCCCCCCCCCGCTGCTTCCCCCTTCGCTGGCTTTCTTTAGAGACTGGTGACTTAGAGGGGACTCCATCAGTCAGAATACACTGTTATACTAGCATGCATTTCTGAAAAGGAGGGAAGGAAGGAGGGAGGGAAGAAAATAATTTCTTTTGAATATTCTGAAGGACATATCTAACCAGATTATGGTAACCCATTATCCCAGCTTTTGGCCACTTGGATGAAAGAATATTGTTAATACCCACAATCCTACTGCTGCTCAAGATAGTCATGTGCATACATTGCATTATGAATCTATTTCCATTTGATTAAAAATAAGTTATAACAAGTTTAAGACTTCCATTTCACTGCCACCTTTTATATCATTATGATCTCAGAAGGTACTATTAGAGAAAAGAATCATTTACATTTCCTTGAACAAAAGATCTTGTTCTAGTCTTCCACTATTTAATAGGCTGTCATTTGCTATTGACATTTAAGTAATGTCACAATGGTTGGTGCCATAGCTCTATACTGATTGGCACTATAGGAAAATATAAAGTGTTATTTGACCAGTGAAAACAAAAGGGGAGAAAAATATATACAAATCTCTTCTGAGCCCTACTTTTAAGAAATAAAGCAAATAACTGAAATTTTTTCAAAGGGACTGCATTATTTCATTCTCTGTTAGTGAAATACCTTGACTGCCTTCTTCACTCTGCTGGCAGTCAGAACAGCGATATGCTGGGCCCTGAATGGCAAACAGTATTATTTGTAACACTGACGTCGGCCTGCGTGATGATTATTTGTATGAAATTAATGGTTGAGTTAGAATCACTGCCTTTTTTAACTTTTTCCCCACTTTGGTCACCAAAATAGCTGACAACAGCCTATGATTCATTCTTCCAGATGCTGTTTGCTCTGATAAATTCATTTTAAGCATTTGGCAAGACTGCAAAGATTAGTGGCTGCTTAACAGAAACATTTTTACAGACAAATGATGTTTGAAAAGTCAGGTATTTTCCAGGTATATGATGACCTTACAAATTAACTGACAACTTATCTTCTTTGGTATTTATTTGTGACTCATTCATCTACTTTATAGAACAATTGGTGGCATTATATTTCACAGATGTTTTCAGAAGATGTCACGAAATAGAGTGCTTACAAGTTTCTGTATATTGTTATGTGACTTTATTAATTTTTTGTGTCCCAATAAAGTGACAGGGTACAATTGTGAAGATCTGGGTTAGAAAGTGACCCTAAACATGAGAGGTTCTTTCTCTAGCTATTTCTAAAATTCAACATCAACAAAGGTCTTTTCTTACTCATAACCCATGGTTCTTAAGAATGGCTGTCAAGTGCCTTAGTTTCAGGTAACATGCACCCTTGATAACTTTTTTATTGTTTTTTTTTTTTTTTTTAGCCATTCCTTTTCTCAGAGTTCTCTCTCATTCTTTTTCCTCCTTTATCTTTAGTCCTTCTTCCACCCTCCTTTATCTTATATATATTATACTCTAGAAATGTCTTTGTCATGATTATTGTGTTAAATTCGGTCGGTTGAATAAAAGTGAATTTAGCTTCTGTTGTTGTTGTTCAGTTCCCAAGTCATGTCTGACTGCTTGTGACCCCATGGACTGCAGCACGCCAGGCTTCTCTGTCCATCAAAAACTCCTGAAACTTGCTCAAACTCATGTCCAGCGAGTCGGTGATGCCGCCCAACCATCTCATCCTCTGTTGTCCCCTCCTCCTCCTGCGTTCAATCTTTCTCAGCATCAGGCTCTTTTCCAATGAGTTAATTCTTCACATCAGGTGGCCAAAGTACTGGAGCTTCAGCTTCAGCATCAGACCTTCCAATGAGTATTCAGGGCTGATTTTCTTAGGAAATAAACTGTTTTGATCTCCTTACAGTCCAGGGAACTCTCAAGAATCTTCTCCAATACAACAGCTCAAAAGCATCAATTCTTCAGTGATCAGCCTTGTTTATGGTCCAGCTCTTATACATGACTACCAGAAAACCATAGTTTTGACTTTTTGGGGCCTTTGTCAGCAAAGTGATGTCTCAGCTTTTTAAAACATTGTCTAGGTTTGACATAGCTATTCTTCCAAGGAACAAGCATCTACTACTAATTTTGTGGCTGTAGGCCCTGTCCATATTGATTTTAGAACCCAAGAAAATGAAATCTGACACTGTTGCCACATTTTCCCCATCTGTTTGCCATGAAGTAATAGGACCAGATTCATGATCTAGAATTTAGATTCTGGATTCCATCAGTTCCTTGATATTAAGAGCAGTGCCAAATCTAGCTACCTTTATAGACTTTGAGAAGTTTGCAAAGCTGGGTGTGATACTGTCTTTTGAAATACTGTGTCTTATGCTGTTAGTTCTGGAACAGGCTTCAGATGTTCTGTACAATCTTATTTTACAAATGAGAAACCTGAGGCCTTAGAGTTTCAACATCTTGTCAATTATCACCTAGCGATTAAGTGCTTGGGTAGGATTAGAACCTAGGCCTCATGACATTCCAGTGTTCTGTTCACTTGGTAATATTCTCTTCCAACTGGCTTGACTTTGTATGTTTGAATATCTTTATACTTTGCTGGCTTCAGGTTCCTCACCAAACTTACTGATTGCTTGACTTCAGAATTCATGCTCAGAATAGAACACTGATACGAAAGTCTTCAGTTTTGCCCCATTTCTATTTCCTTTTTTCCTCCTTTTCTTTTATCTTTCTGCTCTATGAAATCTTCCTTTCTTCCTCATTACTGCATTTCAGAAACTATAAAATTGTACAAGCAACTCCTGCAGCTTAATTCCAAAAAAATAAGCCACCCAATCAAAAAAATGGGCCAAAGAACTAAACAGACATTTCTCCAAAGAAGACATACAGATGGCTAACAAACACATGAAAAGATGCTAGACATCACTCATTATCAGAGAAATGCAAATCAAAACCACGATGAGGTACCATCTCATGCTGGTCAGAATGGCTGCTATCAAAAAGTCTGCTGCTGCTGCTATTGCTAAGTTGCTTCAGTTGTGTCTGACTCTGTATGTCCCCATAGACAGCAGCCCACCAGGCTCCCCTGTCCCTGGGATTCTCCAGGCAAGAATTTTGGAGTGGGTTGCCATTTCCTTCTCCAATGCATGAAAGTGAAAAGTGAAAGTGAAGTTGCTCAGTCATGTCTGACTCTTGGCGACCCCATGGACCACAGCCTACCAGGTTCCTCCATACATGGGATTTTCCAGGCAAGAGTATTGGAGTGGGGTGCCATTGCCTTCTCCAATCAAAAAGTCTACAAACAATAAATTCTATAAAGAGTGGAGAAAGGGAACCCTCTTACACTGTTGGTGGGAATGCAAACTAATACAGCCACTGTGGAGAACAGTGAGGAGATTCCTTAAAAAACTGGAAATAGAACTCCCATATGACCCAGCAATCCCACTGCTAGGCAAACACACTGAGGAAACCAGAACTGAAAGAGACACATGTACCCCAGTGTTCATCGCAGCAATGTTTACAATAGCCAGGATATGGAACCAACCTAGATGTCCATTGGCAGACAAATGGATAAGAAAGCTATGGTACATATCCACAATGGAATATTACTCAGCTATTTAAAAAAGTGCATTTGAATCATTTCTAATGAGGTGGTTGAAACTGGAGCCTATCATACAGTGAAGTAAGTCAGAAAGAAAAACACCAATACAGTATATTAATGCATATATATGGAATTTAGAGAGATGGCAACAATGACCCTGTATGCGAGACAGCAAAAGAGACACAGATGTACAGAACAGACTTTTGGACTCTGTGGGAGAGGGTGAGGGTGGGATGATTTGAGAGAATAACATTGAAACATGTATATTATCATATGTGAAATAGATCGCTAGTCCAGGTTCGATGCATGAGACAGGGTGCTCAGGGCTGGTGCATTGGGATAACCCAGAGTGATGGGATAGTGAAGGAGTTGGGAGGGAGGGTCAGGATGGGGAACACATGTACACCCATGGCTGATTCATGTGAATGTTTGCCAAAAACCACCACAATATTGTCAAGTTATTAGCCTCCAATTAAAATAAATTAAAATAAATAAATAAAAGCAGAGACACTACTTTGCCAAAAAAAAAAAAAATACTATCAATCATTTCCTTTGGAATCTCCTGTTGGTTTCATTTTTCTGCATCACTTTTATTAAACCTCTGAAAAGTCTACTTAAAAGAAAAAAAATTTACACACACATCACCCTGATAATTGGCTGTTCTTCCTAGTCTACTGAATAAAGCACTAGATTGGGAATAAGAGAACCTTGATGCTTTTTCTTACCTTGATCAATGACATAAACATTCTGTGTTCCAGTTTTGTATCCATAAAGTGTTTTTTCTCTGTGCTGCAGAGGTATCAACCAAATTTAATTTAAAGGTTGGATATGTTTAAGGGCTTTCTCTGAGAATGTTGCACAGAAATTATATGATGGTATTATTATGTTTTAATATATGGAAAAGAAATGTGATTGTTTTGGTATTCGTGGTTATTATTATTAATTTTTAAATACTAATATATCCATACCTTTTCAGGACAATACTTTAACAACTCTTTGACAGGATGATATTTCTCTGTACATATTTTACTGCTCTGTGCTTTAAATTACCCCAGTCTCTACCAAACACCTAGTGAAATGGTGTTGGTGGTAGAAGTGGGATTTGCCTGTGCCTGTGTGTCAAATGTGTGTTGATTGAACGTGAGACTTATTTTGTGGTGATCCGAGGCTTTGAGTTCGTCCTTTTAGCAAAGGCCTTCCTTGCCCTATCCTCATCCAATCCTAGTTTTAATTCATGTGACAATGGTAGTCTTTTACAAGGTGAAAGGATTTGTAAGTAGGCAGCTAATCGGCTCTCTAAAAAGGACCCTGATGCTGGGAAAGTTGAAGGCAGGAGGAGAAGGGGATGACAGAGGATGAGATGGTTGGATGGCATCACTGACTAAATGGACATGAGTTTGAGTAAGCTTGAGTAAACTCCCAGAATTGGTGATGGACAGGGAAGCCTGGCATGCTGCAGTCCACGGGGTCGCAAAGAGTCAGACACGACTGAGCCACTGAACTGAACTAGCTAGTCACTTTGTGTAATGCACAAATTGCTACCAATGATGTACTATACATTTTGCTTTTATAAAAAGATCATCGTATGATAGTAAGTAGTGATCTGTAGGATTGTGACAATTTTATTCTCTTTTAAGGCCACGAGTCATCCATTAACCTCTTACTTTGCCTCTCACTATTTGCTGTCATTTCTCAGTACCCTTAACAGTAAGAATAGACCCTAAAATGTGATACAAAATACTCTGGGAGTTTAGAGAAGGTAGAAGCAACCTCTGGCTAGGTGCCAGGGAAGGCTTCACAGAAGTGGTGGAATTCCTTGTTAGGATTCCTGTAGGTTGAGAGCTTGGTATAGCCTGTGGGAGGTAGACAATTTATAGGGAAGAAAAGAGCCTGGAATTCAAGGTAGAAAGAATAAATTATGGGGATTTCCCTAGTGGTATAGTACTTAAGACTCTGCACTTCCAGTGCAGGGTCACAGGTTTGATCCCCTGTCAGAGAACAATATGAGCCTTCCCTGATAGCTCAGTTGGTAAAGAATCTGCCTGAAATGCAGGAGACCCCAGGTTGATTCCTGGGTCGGGAAGATCTGCTGGAGAAGGGATAGGCTACCCACTCCAGTATTCTTGGTCTTCCCTTGTTGCTCAGTTAAGAATCTGCCTGCAATGTGTCCTTAAAAAAAAAAAAAAATTTAAGGACAAAAAAGAAAGAAAATTATACCAAGATAAAAGGTGAAGGAAGTATAGAGTAAATCTGAGAAACAGTGAGTACTGGAGAAGTGTAAGATATGTTTACCGTATTGAGAGAAGTTCTGCTGAAGAGGAAGTTTGAGACCCTATCAATAACAGCCTTGAATGCCATTTTTAAGGAATTTAGATTTTATTCATAAGGCAGTATGGGAACCCTTGAAGAATTTTAAGTAGCAGAGGAATGTTAACAGAGGTGGTTTTGAGAAGATTGATCTGACAGATATGAATAAAATGGAGGAGGGAAGACTGAAGAAGGATGCACTACTTATTAGATTTTTGCAATAGTCCAAGCAAGAACTCAAAGCGGGAATTAATGCTGCCTACATTTGCAAGAATAACTCAATGGTTCTTGTTTTTTTTTTTATGTGAACAGGAAAAATGCAAAGGCAATTGTGACCCTGAATAAATTGCTGAATAAGGATGCCAATTTTTTTGTAAGTGAAAAAGTTATAAATTCAAAGGAAAGATTCTATTTGGGGAGAAATGGTTTCTGAACTTCTCTGAGTTGAAGGATAGATTGAGTGTATAGCTAGAGTTGCCTAATAAGGAGATGTACATATGGTATGTGTGTTGCAGTGAATTTAAGGTTCTTTCTTCATTGTGAAAAAACCTGCAGAGGTTGAGAAAGTGAAGTGAAAGTTTATTTAAGCAAGGATACACTCTCAGTGAGCAGGGAGAAATTAAGCACTAGGGCTCAACTGAAATGGAACACAGGGCATTTGAATCCAATACATTTGCCGAGGTGGCTAAATCGGGAGCATACCGGTAGATTTACTCTGCCTCTGAAAGTTTCCTGCAAAAGACTAACAATGTACCATGCCTGTCCAACACTACATTCATTTTCCCAAATGCAACCTTTATATTCTCAAAGTCAAGCTGACAGACAAACATCACCCAAATGTTGGACTTGATTCTTAAAGGATCTTACCACATGTGAACTTATCACATCCTTTTTATTAAGTTCCCTGATGGCTCAGTAGGTAAATAAACCACCCGCAATGCAGGAGACCCAGGTTCAATTCCTGGGTGGGGAAGATCCCCTGGAGAAGGGAAGACTACCCACTCCAGTATTCTTGCCTGGAGAATTCCATGGACAGAGTTACCTGATGGACTATAGCAGTCCATGGGGTCGCAGAGACTTGGACAAGACTGAGTGACTAGCACTTTCGCTTTCAACCTTTCAGTGGGTTCTCAGGTGGCACAGTGGTAAAGAATGCCCCTACCAGTTCAGGAGACGCAAGAGATGTGGGTTTGGCCCCTGGGTCAAGAAGATCTTCTGGAGTAGGAAATGGCAACCTGCTCCAGTATTCTTGCCTGGAAAATCCCATGAACAGTGGAGCCTGGCAGGCTATAGTCTGTGGGATCATAAAAGAGAGAGTGATGCCTGACTGAGCACAGCACATGTGCACACTCACACACACACACAGACACTTTCAGAGAGCTGGCAGACAGGTGAGGGACTGCTGCTCTGTGCCTCTTGTGCAAGCAGGTTATGAGGAGCATAGAAACGAAGGAGAAGAAGGAGGAGTTTGGGGGTCCTATTCCAGCTTTTCATCCCAGCTCCATTTTCCCGAGGGGAGGAGGGATTTTTTCCCCTCATTTTGCTTAGATCAGAACTGTCATGGCATTGGTGTATGATGAGTACTTCTTTTCTGTGAGGTTCTTTTTATCATAATGAGAGCACAGTGAGCAAAAGGTTACATTAGGAACCAGGAGATTCCCACTTTTCCCCACTTTTATTTGCCTGCTCTGGGAAACTGATCATCCAAAACGTGTAGTTTCCTGTCAGTGAAGGTCCCTTCTGTCTTCTGACTGCCTACGGACCCCCAGTGTTTACAAGATGAGGATTGCTTGCCACTTGGCCCTTGGCCCCATTTCTCTGCTCACACCTAACTAACTGCCTGCTGTAACATTTGCTAGGGTATAATATATATATACCTTTTTTTCAGGTATCCCTACAAAATAAATCATTATAATTATGAAATTTAAAAAGGTCCCTAGGGAAGAGAAAAGAAGAAGGCTCGGGACAGAACTTTGGTGGCTACCTCATTTGAATACAGAAATGAGAGTTGCCGCAAGTGTTGCTAGCGGTAAAGAACCCGCCTGTCAATTCGGGAGATGTAAGAAACACAGGTGCGATCCCTGTGTCAGGAAGATCCCCTGGAGGAGGGCATGGCAAATCACTTCAGCATTCTTACCTGGAGAATCCCATAGACAGCGGAGCCCCACGGCCACGCTACAGTCCATAGGGTCAGAAAGAGTCAGACACGACTGAAGCCACTTAATACACACACACAGAGAAGGAAAAGTTAGAGCAGCTGGGTGGGGGAATCATGTGAAAGCAGTGTTTAAGAAGTCTTTGTTGGAGAAAATTTCAGGAAGCGGGGATTAATCGACAATCTAAAATTATAAAGAGAAAATCGATGGGCTGAGAATGAAAAAGTTATTGAATTTGTTGACCTTGGTCAGATTTTAGATGCTGCCAGGACAATTTCAGGACAGTGGAAAGGACAGAGATCAGATGAAGGAGTTAAGGAGGTCTTGGGTTATAATGGAGTGAAGTCAAATTTGTGTAGACTGCAATCTTTTCAAAAGGTGAACGTTGCTTATTTTTGCTTTCATAGCATTAAACTGGGTCTATTACACATTTTAATGTTACATGCAAGAAGCATTTTTATCATTTTGTAGCAGATTTTTAAAGCTACAATTTCAGATTTTGAACTGATCAGCATGAGACAGATTCCTTTTAGCACCATTTTAGTTCTGGACAAAATTCAAGCTGGATATTACTGATTACTCTGAAATGCAAATAGTGCTATTTTGTTTTACAGCTATCATTTAAAAAGTCATGTACTCATTAACACAAATATGTGCTGCATGAACTACAAAAAATGAGAACGAAAATGGACAGTATTTGTATTTTGTGGGTTCTTTGATAATGGAACTGAATGCTCTAATCTTCAAACACTAATGAGCAGCAAAATGTAATTTGATGATGCCAATTTACTTCTGACTAGCTTCTTTTGATCTGTAGCGCTGTAACCCCATACCAGGTGAAACTGCCCATTTTGACAGATTTTTATTTGACCAATATTTCTAATTATGGCCAAATAATCAGATGATTATTGTGAAAAAATATTACATTGGGACAAATTTTACTTTTATGGAATGCAGTTATAATTTCTCAGTTATCTGCCACCAGGACCACAAGCTTTACTTTCCTCTTTCCCTTTCTGCTTTTCTTGTCTTTTCCCCACCATTGGCAAACAAGGGCTTTCCTCCAGTTTTTAATTTGAAAACTTGCTAGGAGCTCATCTTGGTTGCAAACTGTTTTAATCTCATATGGCTTTGTTGTCACTTTTATTTTCCTTCACCTTTTTTCTGTCATTACAGTGGTCATGTCATTTAGACATACATACATTCCCCAGTGGCACTAGTTGTAAAGAACCCGCCTACCAATGCAGGAGACCTAAGAGACTTGGGTTTGATCCCTGGGCTGGGAAGATACCCAAAAGGAGGGAGTGGCAGCCCATTCCAGTATTCTTGCCTGGAGAATCCCATGGACAGAGGAGCCTGGCAGGCTACAATCCAAAGGGTTGCAAAGAGTTGAACACATGTGCACACATGCATATTGTCTATACATACACATACAGGCATGCACATGTACATATACCCATGTATATATAAATACATGTGTAAATTTATATCATAGAGTAGTAGGAGAAAGGTTGCAAAGCAGAAGGGCTGAGAGTTTAACTATTTAGCTCATAGTCTAATGAGGCAGGTTTTCTTCCTTTAGCTTCGCATGAGAAAATCTCTACTCCACAATCACAAACTGAAATTCAAAATCCAGCTAGCTATTTTACAAATATGCCTCTGAAACGTGGGAGATTGGGTTAAAGCATTTATAGCTCAGTGAGACCAATCATTATGATTGGCAAATAAACTCAAAACATTATCTTAGTAATGTTAGGGCAGTCGGGAATTCTACTTGCATAGTATCCAAACTCTAATACTCTGAATGAGTAGCAGATTGAAAAATGGTAGAAAACTTTGAAGTTTTGATTCTCATATGATTTGGGGTAACACTTGTTTCGTAGAATAATGAAATCTGGTTTGTTTGAAGGGACCTTAGAGGATCATCTAATTTGTTTTCTTTTTCCAACACAGCAGTACTTTTCTTAATGCACCTGAGAGAGAAATGTCTAATGACATGGAATACCTTACTTTCTGTAGGCTCCTTTTCCATTAAAAATATATTCTTTGTACTGAATTGTGATCTGTCTCCCTGTAAGCTCTCACTCAGTTCTGCCCTTAGGGACAATACCTCATTCTCATGATAGCTATTCAAATATTTGCAGTTCTTTTCCATTTTGTTCACTTTTCCCAAGGTACTTTCTAGAGTCTGTATATATAGTTTTATCGACTGTCCTTTGATCATTGACCTCTCCAGAATATTGGTTGCCCCCCTTCTCATTTATTATAATTTATCAAAACTCCTCCTAAAATGTCATACATTATTTAGCCTAACACTCCAAGTAGAGCCATTGTCTTTGCAGAATATAACTGAATGATGTCTTACATATTATAGGTTTAAAAATCAAATCTGTTGAGTATAGGTTCCCATCTTAGATTCTCAATGACAGACCCAAGACTTTTACCTTTTATAGTAATTGCATCTTGCAGTGGGCACATGTTGACTCTGTGGACAACTAAAATCCTCGTTTCTTTAAAAAAAAAAAAAAATACAAACCACAATCAAGTTAGGTAATCCCAAATCCTGGACCTATGCCATTGATTTAAAAAAAAACAAACAACAAACTACCTGTAAGATTTGAGTTTATCCTTGTTAAATTTAATTTTGTTCGGTTTCAGTTCAGCACTGCTACCTTTTACAAAAACTTTGAATCCTGATTCTGTCATCTATCTTATTAGATCTCTTTAGATGTTGTGTCATTTGCAAATTTAACAAGTACACCTTCAAACATCTTCTGTGTCACTGATATGCTGAAAAAGACAAGAACAAGAAGAAATGCCTGGAACTAACAGAAACCTTCTACTGGACTGACATTAATGTAATAATTAATAGACTTTGAATTCAATTTTTCAGCCAAATGAAAATCTATCCAATTGTACTGTTATCCCACTCATATGCCTTTCTCACAATGGTATGGAAAGAATTTGCCCAGAGTCATTGTGAAATAAAATATTCTCTATTTTTACCTTTCAGTTGCTTTTTCTCTAAAAGTTGTCAGTAATGTGGCATCAGTTATGTTACATAATCCGTGCTACTTCTTGATTTTCAGCATGTTTTATAAGATCATGAAAGCTTTTTGTTTGATAAACCCACACAGGACAGGGTTGGGGCTGCTTCATTTTCTTTGACACAACTAAGAAACCTTGATACTTTAATCAAGACTTTTGCTAAGGGAGAAGCAAGAAAAGTATAAGAAACCTAAAAAAATCTGGTTTGCAAAGCGTAGAATTTGAATCCCCCTCTAGCTAATGTGGCCCACCAGGCCTGACCCATTCCACATGGAGACCTATGGAAAATGAGAGGCTTTATTTCAACCCCTTAATTTGGTCTGCATCCATGTTTTAAATGTCATTTGATACTCATCTGGGATAATCATCCTGGATTTTATGATCATGGAATATAGACCAAGAAAAGCTATGTTCTCTTGCTTATCTACCTGAGGCCCACTTTCTCAATTCCTGTTTCTAGAATGAAAGGGATGTTTTATTGCTAAATGATTTTTACCAGGAATGACCTCATCCTGATATTCCACTCTACCTACATTTTATTTTATTTTTTTTTTTACTTTTTCCCATATCAATTCAGTATAAGAGTAACTTGTATAATAGTAAGTACCATGATGACCTTGGGATTCATATAGTGGAGATTACCATCCTGGAATACCAAAGAGTAGGGTCATAAACTGCCTTTCAATCAGGCAGAAACTTGGAAAATGAAGGACTAGGGATTAAAGCCCAGTTAAGAAGCTATTATTATCATCTGTATGAGATGTGACCAAGTATCTGCTACAAACCACTGCTAGTTTGTAGCAGTGGGAATGAAATAGCCCTGCGGTAGAATTGGGAAATTGACAACATATGGGACAAGGGAGGAAAATAATCCGACAATAAGTGAAAGCTTTGAGCCAGGACAGTTGAATAAAAGGGATACTCTGGGTAAACCAGGCAGTTAGGAATGATATCTACCAAAGGAAGAGAGCAGGATGAAAATTACGATGGATTTGTAATGGTGCTAGCATACTCTGGGTGATTTTAAGCATACAGTTAGAAGTTTCTATCTGGAGAGATACTGGGTATTTTTGTCAAAAAGATAATAGGTGAATTCAAAGAAGAGTGTTTAGAGCAGAAGAGGAAGGGCTTATAGATAAAATCTTGGAAAATAATGCCTCCATTTAGAATGGGGGTTAGAAAGAATTTGCCAAGAGAGTGTTAAGAAAGAGAAAAGATAAAACTGATGCCACATCTCAGGAGCCAATGAGAGAAAGCATTTTTTTTTGTTTGTTTGTTTATTTATGTAAGAGCATTAGGGAGTAAAACAGCATTATCAACTTTTCCAAAGTTGAAAAGTAGAAGGATGTCAGGTCTTCGGGTTTGGTGATGACATAGTTATTGGAGTCTTTCCAGAGAATGGGTTCAGGAGAATGTTAAGGGCGGTAGGAACGTAATATGATGAGGAATGGAGGAAGCACAAGCAATAGACTCCTCTATCCAATATAAATGGCTGTGACGGTAAGAAAATGGCTTTACTATTGCTTCTTCCTGTTTAACCAGTGGTTTTGTGGATGAGAAGGAAAGGGAAGTGCAACTAATTTGTTGAAAAATTAGTGGATGTTTGCTCTACTGTTTCAATTGATTTTAACTTCAGACTGTTCAATAATAAGTACGTAGTTTAACTACCACAGGAATGAAATTAATTGAGTTCTTTACTCTGCATAACTGCAATAACAGACAGATGTTAGTTTCTCAGTAAAAGCAACAGAGACTGTTGTCTAAATTACTTTGAATTTATAATGCTACAGAGCATTGTAATTACATTTGTATGTGCATGCTTTAAAAAATAATTTTAAAACTTTTTTATGGTAATAGAAGCACATTTGTATGACATCATGCAGCATGGAAAACCTTCTGTCTGTAGACTGGTGCAAAATAATCATTAAATTTTGAATTTCTGTGTTGCTTGCTTTGAAATTGCCACCATTGTTTGGATTCCATAGATATTTATGAGAATGTGCCTGCCAGGGTGCCAGTGGAAAGCTAAGAAATGAAAAAAGGTAAGCAACAGCCAGAGGAGTTGGCAAGACAGCTACTGTAGCTGGAGAAAAAGAAGGAAGGGAGTGTGCAATTATTTAAAATTAGTAGATATAGAAAGAGAAAAGCTGAGCAAATAATTTAGGTATATAAGCAAGTTCAAGAGATGAATGGAAACAGCATTCTGGCTGTTGAAGAAAGAAAGTCAGGAGAAAGTCTGACTAACGAAAAGCCATATGTGAACCCAGAATAATCAATAACTAGGGTTGACTAGAGGTCTAGCAACAGTAGTATTTGGAAGAATAGAAGAAAGATATGGTTCCATGCGTCATTTTAACCAGAGAGAAGGCTCTGAGAAATGACACCAAAGAAATTGACCTCTGCAAATTTTCTCTTCTGTTTTCAAGATTCCTTTCTCCCTCCCACCCTCTCTCCTTTCCTCCTTTCCTTCCTTCAATGCTAAGTAATGGCTAGACACTAAATCTCCAGATATATTTCAGGAATATGATTAGTGAATTATAAATTATATTTAAAACCACCTATTACCAAAGGAAATCATTGGATTTATTAGAAATTATCAACCCCAAATGACTCAAATACAAAACTGAAGTCTCAACTTAAAGAAGAAAAAAAGTTAGTAACTAACAAAGTAAAAAATCCTGCCCTTTGCCTAGCCAAAAAGAAAAAGAAAGCAAAAAGTGAGTAGGATTTATTTTTAGAAAATGTAACCTTTAAAGCTAGCGATAGTGTGTGTTGCCTGGTGCTATATGGTAAGGACCTTGAGAGGTGCTTAACTGGGCAGGTATGATGATGGCAGAGTTCTTAGGGTAAAAGCAGAGGTGGAGCTTGTCACCACATGGGCAGTAAAGGCTGCCTACTCTGAGCACTTTTCCTTGGCTTGTTTACTTGAGTGCTATGTGCATGGGTGTTTTGGCTTAGGATACAAATTCCCAGTGCTGTTGGAAAATACCTGTTTCATATCCACAGTGGAAAAACGGCTTTACCAATCTTAAATAACAAAGAAGTAGCAAAAAACAGATTTTGAGTTTAATCGGGGTTTCTAGTCACTTGCTTAGCTGCCAGTGATGTTCTGTGTTTTTCAAACGAACTGTGTGCATTTATGGTGTTTGTAGGCAGTTCTTTGTGTTAGTTTAATGCACTGGTCTCTAAACCACCCATATTTTGAGGGACACAGATTTTTATTTATAGTGGCATGGGTCATCACAAGGGTAAAATAGGGAAATGATGGATTCTAGAATGTTGTGCTAGTACTGATTGGGAAAAGGTTTCAAGGTTTTCTGTGGGCCTACTTTTGTTTTGCAAGAATGATGGGAAGTGAAAACCAAGCACCCTTAATACTACCAATAGTGTTTAAAGTTGATCTTGTTCAACTTTTAGAAACTTTTCAAAGTATACGTGAGAGCAGCTTTAGATGAGCAACATCGGGGTGAGCCTCACTGGGGATGCTCTCCCATGTTGCTCCTTAGCAAGAGTGACAGTCAAAGGTGAGCTGAATGAGCTAGGTGAGCTGGACTTTAAAATATGAATCACTGCCAGTCCTTACCCCACTCCATTATTTGAAGTCAAAAGGTCCTAGATCTTGGTCCTAGTCCTACAGAGTCCTTCCCCACCCCACCCCCGCTAATTCTCTGTGTGGTAGTCCCCTCTTGAAACCAAAACCCAAGCATCCATTTTCCTACCCCAGAGCTCTGGATCAAGCAATCGGTTACCTGTTCTCTTTAATAAATAGACCTTAACTTTATCCCTTTTATTTTTCTATTTTTACCAGATTCATGTCTCCTATATTTTAATATTCCAATGCTGCATTCAGTTATCTTCATTATGCAGTTGATAGTGTGTCGTGTACTTTAAATTATTGACTTGCCTCTTTTTTTATCAAAGTGAATTAAAGGTGCATTTGTCAAAAATTTAAGGCCTTTCATTGTTCTTGCTCTAGTACTAAGCTGTCTCCTCATTGGTATCATTTAAGAAAGGACTTGATTGCATTCTACTTGGCTGCCTCCTGGTGCTAGAAAAGCTATTTACTTTTCCAGTGAAGTTTATGCTGATAAGTTGAATGGAATGGGTACTGTTATGATACATTTAATAACATGTTATATTCATTTATTTTATTTTCCTCTTTATCAAGCAGGATTTTAGCATCCTTATAAATTGTTATATGACCCAAGAAAATGCCTAGTCAGTTTGTTTTCTGTGCTGGAATTAGTATATGAAGTCAGGTGGAAAATTTAAATCCACATGTGATGGGTTCTAATTCTAACCTATAAACAAATTTGTTATGATCATAATAATTTACATTCATGATACTTTATGTAATAAAATGCATTTATTTCTTTTTGGTTTTCAATGCATTCTTTACATTGTCAGACAATTTTCTCAGCCATGCTGTGAGGACATAAATGATATTCTCATTTAGTCAATGACAAAAATTAAGCTCAATTATTTAATCTGTGGGACCTAAACTATGCAACTAGCTAGTAAATGGCAGAGTCAGGACTGAAATCTCAGCTCATATGACTGCAAATCTTGCATTTGCAGTTCCATATCTCAGATCCATGCTATTGTTTCTCTTTGCATATTATTCTTAAAATGTCTCCCTCCTTCCAACTCTGCATGATATCATTCTTAATCAAGCATCCCAATCTCATTATAATATCCTATAGATGTTTTCAAATTGTTAAATCTGTTTTAGTGGTTCCACCTTCTGGGGTAACTTACTTCAAACACCATGATGTGAAGGGAGGGAAGAGATAAAATCATATTGTTCTAGAGTTAAAACTTGAATTAAGTATAAAACCATAACCTCGATTAAATGAGCCATTTTGTAGCTTAACACTATATAGAAGCATACTAATTATGTTAGCAAGTAAAAGAGTCTGCATTCATTTTTTTAAAGTCTATTTTTATTTTAAATTCATCAAAATCATATCTCAGATTCTATCTGTGTTCCCCAAGGATGGATTACTTAATCAATATTTCTGTAATAATTTCTTAAACTATTTGGATGGGGGGGTGTAGTTCCTAACCTTACACCATATCATAAACTAAATTTCTTCAATCTAGATTAAAAACTTGTAAGTTAAGAAAATAAAAGAAAGAAAACAAGCTGTAGATGACTGTTGTCTGAAATTTGGATGGAGTATGGGCTTGCTAAGCCTGAAAGCTTAGGGGAAAAAAATACAGGTACAGTTTACCAGATACATATCAAAGAGTAAACTCTGTAATGCAAAAAACGATATGAGCAAAATTAATAGGCAAATGATATACTCTGAGAAGTAGTTGAAACACACATAACACTGAGATATATTGTTTAACAGTTTAGAAATTACAGATGTCAGGATAAATTTCTATTTTACTTTTAAAATGTAACTTGGGACAACAAAATCCCTTGTAGTGTGTTATAAGATATTGCCATTAAACATCTATTTCTGCTTTATTGACTATGCCAAAGCCTTTGACTGTGTGGATCACAATAAACTGTGGAAAATTCTGAAAGAGATGGGAATACAAGACCACCTGACCTGCCTCTTGAGAAACCTATATGCAGGTCAGGAAGCAACACTTAGAACTGGACATGGAACAACAGCCTGGTTCCAAATAGGAAAAGGAGTACGTCGAGGCTGTATATTGTCACCCTGCTTATTTAACTTATATGCAGAGTGCATCATGAGAAACACTGGGCTGGAAGAAACACAAGCTGGAATCAAGGTTGCTGGGAGAAATATCAATAACCTCAGATATGCAGATGATACCATCCTTATGGCAGAAAGTGAAGAGGAACTAAAAAGCCTCTTGATGAAAGTGAAAGTGGAGAGTGAAAATGTTGGCTTAAAGCTCAACATTCAGAAAACGAAGATCATGGCATCTGGTCCCATCACTTCATGGAAAATAGATGGGCTAACAGTGGAAACAGTGTCAGACTTTATTTTTCTGGGCTCCAAAATCACTGCAGATGGTGATTGCAGCCATGAAATTAAAAGACGCTTACTCCTTGGAAGGAAAGTTATGACCAACCTAGATAGCATATTGAAAGCAGAGATATTACTTTGCCAACAAAGGTCCATTTAGTCAAGGCTATGGCTTTTCCAGTGGTCATGTATGGATGTGAAAATTGGACTGTAAATAAAGCTGAGTACAGAATTGATGCTTTTGAACTGTGGTGTTGGAGAAGACTCTTGAGAGTCCCTTGGACTGCAAGGAGATCCAACCAGTCCATCCTAAAGGAGATCAGTCCTGGGTGTTCATTGGAAGGACTGATGCTGAAGCTGAAACTCCAGTACTTTGGCCACCTCATGCGAAGAGCTGACTCATTGGAAAAGACTCTGATGCTGGGAGGGATTGGAAGCAGGAGGAGAAGGGGACGACAGAGGATGAGATGGCTGGATGGCATCACTGACTCAATGCACATGAGTTTGGGTGAACTCCGGGAGTTGGTGATGGACAGGGAGGCCTGGCTTGCTGCGATTCATGGGGTCGCAGAGTCGGACATGACTGAGCGACTGAACTGTACTGAACTGAGTCTCATTGGCAAAATCGGAAATGATTGAAAGCATATAAGTTGCTGATACAAACCCTAGGATAACTCATAACAGCCTGCGTGTGAGTGTGCTAAGTTGCTTCAGTCATGTCCAACTCTTTGTGACCTCGTGGACTGTAGTCCACCAGGTTCCTCTGTCCATGGGATTCTCCAGGCTAGAATACCAGAGTGGGTTGCCATGCCCTTCTCCAGGGCATCTTGCGACCCAGGGATCAAACTTGTGTCTCTTATGTCTCCTGCATTGGTAGATAGCTTCTTTACTACTAGTGCCACCTAGGAAACCATTTTGCAAATTCATACCATTGCCGTATGTTCTGCATGTTAATGACATAGAAGGGAGGCTGGTAACACTATTTTATTTTTTAAAAAGGACTCGGCATCCATGGGGCAGTGATATTGTACATTTATAAACAGAAGAGCTTATATCTATAGCTGGATAATGAACTTACAGGCAGATAAAAATGAATGTGCAAATAAAATAATGATATGTCATTTTTTGAAAATAAAATTTCAAAATAAAGTAATTCAATCCTAGCAGGACTAGGTTACATGTAATTAAAATCTATGGCATACAACACATGAAGGAATATAGCACTGGTGTCTTAGGAAACTATCAGTTACCTGAAACTTGACAGTGACAGTAGCACAGGAGAGCAGACGTTGGTAGCTTATCACTGGGTCTGCGACTCAGAATTGGAGTTATAGTCACAGGCATAGAATAATCTGCACACACACACACACGTATGGGAATGTATGGATAGTTTTGTTATATTGCAGTGCTTGAAAAAAAATAATATAAAGGGGACTTTTCAGTATTTTATCTTCTTTCGTACAGTTCCATGTTACTGCCTTCTTATCTGTTTCTAAGCTAGACAGGATATAACAGAAGATTATAGGCATTAGTATATAATCAAATGCTAAAGAAAATACTGTTCTAGTGGTCTGAAATTCACAAAACTAATAATGAGGAATTTGTCATCAAATGTTAATAGAGAAATGGTGGAGATACCAAGAAAGAAATAACATGCAATGCTTAAGTTATGAGCTAGTTCTGGAAGTTTCTTACAGAAAGAGGAAACATGTTCACTATTGCCTTTACCAACAACTTCTTTCAAGATAAAAATATAGAAAATAGGCCAGATATCACTGTATAGGTGTTTAAAAGATTCTGTGTTGAGAATATATTTTTGAAGCTGGTGCACATCTGATTTTCATTCAAGAAATGCAAATGGAAAAAAGATTTCTTAATAAAAGATATGACCCATTCCATTGAATATAGCGAAATAACTTATTAGTTCCATTATTTGTTTCTGAGACAGACTGATGGATTTATCAGGATCTGTGAAACTATTTAGGGTGTATTACATATAACAGTTATAAAGTATATGTATGTTTGTGATTAGTTGCTGATATGTGTCCAACTCATTGTGACCCCATGGACTGTAGCCCACCAGGTTCCTTGTCCATGGGGATTCTCCAGGCAAGAACGCTAGAGTGGGTTGCCATACCTTCCTCTAGAGGATCGTCCCAACCTGGGGATTGAACCTGCGTCTCCTGCTTAGGCAGCCAGATTCTTTACCTCTGAGCCACTATATGTGTATATAGCCATGTATATATGATGTACAGATAACCTTCTATTAACTCAGAACACATCACATGTGGAATATAATTTCTTCTCACTACACACTTATGAATTATATAAAAAAAAAGTTTTTCTTCTGACACCTGAGAGGAAATAGAGTTAGTGGGTGTGTATAGTTAGTAAAAAAGCTAGGCAGTAGCCGCACAGGAAGTGACCTTCTCTTTTCCTTCCATTTCATTTTCCTTCTGCATTTACACATTATTGTTTTTTAAACATATTTCCTCCAAACTTCCTGCTGCTGCTGCTGTGAAGTCGATTCAGTCGTGTCTGACTCTGTGCGACCCCATAGATGGCAGCCCACCAGGCTCCCCCATCCCTGGGATTCTCCAGGCAAGAACACTGGAGTGGGTTTCCATTTCCTTCTCCAATGCCTGAAACTGAAAAGTGAAAGTGAAGTCCCTCAGTCCTGTCCGACTTCTTCTCGACCCCATGGACTGCAGCCCACCAGGCTCCTCTGTCCATGGGATTTTCCAGGCAGGAGTACTGGAGTGGGGTACCATTGCCTTCTCCGTCCAGACTTCCTAATAGCCGTCAAATGTTAAGTGTTTCAATTTGTATATATGTCTAATTTAAGAATACTTCTAATTAGAACAGTCTAGGTCCATAAAAAGAAAAAACATTTGAGTGGTTATTTATCCCTTGTAAGGTTACAGTGTAAGTTATAAACTTCCTTCAGGCATGTAACAATTGATTCAATACATAAGTTTAATGAGCTTACTTTTGAGGAAAAGAATTTTATAGTAGAAAATGTGCTACATCTGCATTTTAAAATACATTTAAGGTACCTCACATACTATTGGTGACATTTGTTCCAGTTCTTTTGTTTACCAGGGACAGGAGTTGTGTGTTAGTCACTCAATCATGTTCAACTCTTTGTGATCCCATGGACTATAGCCTGCCAGGCTCTTTTGTCTATGGGATTCTCCAGGCAGGAATACTGGAGTGGGTTGCCATTCCCTTCTCCAAAGGGCAGGGGAGGGTGATATTTATCCTTGCAAGTTACAGAATTAGTAGCTTCCCCGTCATAATGGCTACTCTTTTGCCTTTCCCCTAGGTTAAGTTTGAGGTATTCCTGACCACAACCAAGTTGACTGTCAAGGACTAAGATATTTGCTAATGCCATTTGTCCAGGTTGTTCTTTCAAAACTGGTTACTTGGATTCTTTTTGCTATTTCCCATGCCTTGTGTATTTCTAGTTGCATAAAAATAAATAGAAAAGAAATGACTACTCAGTATTTTGAAGCAAGCCAGTTATGTTTGCATCACTTAGAGAGCTTTTTCAGGACTCAGGCAGAGAGACTGGCCGATTTATGACAGTCAGCTGAACACCATTTGTTTATTTCAAAAGATAATAGGAATGAATGATTCTAGTACATGTGTCATGTTTGTTGAAAAGCTCATCTCATGTTAAAAGAAATATAAAAAAAAAAACAAAACATAACAACTCTTTGGATAACTCTAGACAGCTATATGGAGAAGGCAATGGCAACCCACTCCAGTACTCTTCCCTGGAAAATCCCATGGGCGGAGGAGCCAGGTAGGCTGCAGTCCATGGGGTCACTAAGAGTCGGACACGACTGAGCGACTTCACTTTCACTTTTCAGTTTCAGGCATTGGAGAAGGAAATGGCAACCCACTCCAGTGTTCTTGCCTGGAGAATCCTAGGGACGGGGAGCCTGGTGGGCTGCCATCTATGGGGTTGCACAGAGTCGGACATGACTGAAGCGACTTAGCAGCAGCAGCAGCAGAGAGCTATATGAGTATCCTAAGGATGTTATGTTTTGCTTAAAATATGCTGGTCATATCAGTGAGGGGAGAAAAGAAAAGGAAAAAATGTATATATATGTGTGTGTGTGTGTGTGTATAGAGAGTATACGTGGAAAATAGTATAAGGAATATAATCTATTTGTATGAAATATAATATTTAACATCTCTTTTAAGCTAAAATTGTCCAATATTGTATAAGGTCACAAAGGTCTTTCCCATAAAAATTTCCAAAGAGAATGAAACTAGAACATATTTAATTTGAATATGTATATTATGTGTGTGTACATATATACATATGTATATACAAGCACAAATGTATTTGAATTTATATTTAATATATTTGCAGCTATAATCAGTGCTGCTGCTGCTGCTACTGCTAAGTCGCTTCAGTTGTGTCCGACTCTGTGCGACCCCATAGACAGTAGCCCTCCAGGCTCCCCCGTCCCTGGGATTCTCCAGGCAACAACACTGGAGTGGGTTGCCATTTCCTTCTCCAAGGCATGAAAGTGAAAAGTGAAAGTGAAGTCGCTCAGTCGTGTCCGACTCTTCACGACTCCATGGACTGCAGCCTACCAGGCTCCTTAGTCCATGGAATTTTCCAGGCAAGAGTACTGGAGTGGGTTGCCATTGCCTTCTCTGCTGTAATCAATACCCTTATGTAATTACCTAATTATATAATATCTTTATGTAGCTTGTTATTGCAAGTTTACAAACCATCAACAATGCCCTAAGTATATTGTTCCTTTTGATATTTCATTTCATGAGACTGCAGGTGAACAATCCATACCAGCTACCACATTTTTATCTGTTAATGCAGTGTTGAGTATAGACAAGTAAGCACTTGATGGGTTAAATCACATATTTATATTGACTTTCACCTACATAGGGTAAGCAGTGTGTTCCTTCTTTATTATAAAGTGTAGTGATAACCTCACACATTCCTTTGATATTTCAGTTCCTGACAGCTCACAGATGCCCCTCAAACGTTGACAGTGTTATACATTGCTAAGAAAATAAAGCAGGAAACATAGTTTGTATCTCAAAATATGTTAGGTTGCCATGTGAGCTGTGCTCAAACTTTATTAAAGATGAGAGGTCAATATATTAATAGAAAGAATTAACAAGCAGAGATTAAGGTAGCTTGGGAGGGTAGATTTGGGTTGATAGCAGGTGGGAGGAAGAGAGCCTAGCCATCAGCGGGCTTCTCTAGGAAGGCATTGCTCACTGACTCCTGTCCTCCCATTTTTGCAGTCCTCCCGTACAATAGTCAGCTAGCCTAGAATCTGACAATCACCCACATGAGGTTGTTTTTTGATGATTATATATCTCTAGGTGTAGATATTATATGTATGTTTTGGGCTTCCCTGGTAGCTTAGTTGGTAAAGAATCTGCCTGCAGTGCAGGAGACCTGGGTTCAATCCCTGGGTAATCATAGCACAAAAAATGATCATATGAAGCTTCTAAAAATAACTTGCTTTATCATAATATATTTAAACTGCTTTTATTCCTTATATGCACATGGAATATATAGCATCACCAACTCAATCGAGGACATAGTGAAGGACAGGGAAGCCTGGTGTGCTACAGTCCATGGGGTCGCAAAGACTCAGACTGAGCGACTGAATAACAATGGAAAATAATACCTACTCATGTGTCTATGTGTGTACCTGTGTATTTATAATATATACTAAGATATGGAGTGGCATAAGTCTGCATTTCAGTCTCCAAAGCAAACTTTTATGGAAAGCTTACTCTAGTGACATTTTTCCTTCGTATCATGCTCCTTGCCCCTTTATTGAAGCAATGCCTATTTTTCCTTATTCTTTTTTTTAAAATGTCCCAGAACGGTCTAGTTCTCGTTAGTCTTCTCAGCATTGAAGCTGAGACCTTTGCATACCAACTGCTGTTTTCAGGTCTGATTTGAGCCAGGGCTGGGGGAAGTGGGAGTAAAGAAAGGAGGATTCCTTATACTATGTTGGTTTTAATAGCAACTTAACACTTTGGCTTTTACTCTTATTTCTATGGAATTGAATTATTTGAAACTCTTTTGGCCATGAAGAAATCTGAATATATTATCTCTTAAATTTCTTTTCTGGACTTAAGTACTTTTTAAATGTTACCTACTTTTAAAAGAGCTAGGCCAAGTATAATAAAATGCATACCTTTTTAATAGTATCCTTCAACTCTGCCTCTTCTGTTCTACTTCTGGAAATGACATATTATACAAAGATCAACCTATTTAAATGGTGGAATGATTATGAACATACTTTATGATGGGCTCCTAAAATGCTGTTTCATACTCACTGTGAATTTAATAGGGAAAATGGATACTTGTGTTATAAAATCTTTCCTAAATTGGCACACTGAAAACCTTGGATCATACATTAGAAAAGATATAAAGCCTTGTATAACATATGTATTCAAACAGTCAATGTATAATATCTGTATGTCTTCATTATATCCCCTGTGATGGTGAGGAGTGAAGAATAATTAAACATCAGTATTTAGTATTTGACTCATTTTAAGCTCGGCTGAGCTTATACTAAAACCAGCCTTTAAAAATCAGTGACTTTAAATAGTTATATCTGACCCAAAAAGTCAAGATGATCATACCTGTCGAGGGTTAGACGACAGTACTTTTAAGATGCTATCAGGCATACTCAATGTGATGTATACACATGTTAAAAGCATCCTTGGCAGGAATAATATCATTTGGCAGAGTTATTTTAATGGCCTGTGACCCTGTTTCTATGTCTTTGTTACCAATTACCTTGACTGTATTTTCCAAAATTGCTCTATATTTTGGATTTTGGCATCTCCCTCATTCTATTCTCAGTGTCTCATAGCGACCTCCAATTATCCCCCCATTGCCTCCTGATATTTGCTACTTCCAGTCTCTTGGAAAATGAATCAAACCTACTGTCATTTTATTGAATTTTGGCACTGCTTCTAACCAACCCATTATCATGCTGCTGCTGCTGCTAAGTCACTTCAGTTGTGTCCGACTCTGTGCGACCCCATAGACAGCAGCCCACCAGGCTCCCCCGTCCCTGGGATTCTCCATGCAAGAACACTGGAGTGGCTTGTCATTTCCTTCTCCAATACATGAAAGTGAAAAGTGAAAGTGAAGTCTCTCAGTTGTGTCTGACTCTTCACGACCCCATGGACTGCAGCCTACCAGGCTCCTCCGTCCATGGGATTCTCCAGGCAAGAGTACTGGAGTGGGTTGCCATTATCATGCTGCTGCTGCTAAGTCACTTCAGTTGTGTCCAACTCTGTGTTACCCCATAAATGGCAGCCCACCAGGCTCCCCCGTCCCTGGGATTCTCCATGCAAGAACACTAGCAGTATCCTTATTGCTGTTTCTGATTAAGTTAATAGGTTATTGGATATTTCCATGTTTAAACACATAAAGAAAATGATGTTAGTTGCTCAGTCATCTCCTATTCTTTGTGACCCCATGGACTATAGCCTGCCAGGCTCCTCTGTCCATGGAATTCTCCATGCAAGAATACTCAAGTGGGTAGCCATTCCCTTCTCCAGTGGTTATTCCAGACCTAGGGATTGAACCCAGGTCTCCTGCATTGCAGGCAGAATCTTTACCGTCTGAGTCACCAGAGAAGACCCTAAAGAACATATCCGCATGGCAAAAAAAAAAAATGTTATCGATTGTATAGTATAGATGCCGAGTTCATTTGAAATTCTTTATCACTGTGAACAGAATATAAACTTGTTAGATTGAAAGTCACTCTTTCTACAAGCACTTATGAATATATTTTAAGATTGTCAATGACAAGTTTGTAACAAAGTGCCAATATAATTGATAGTAACAGCTCACGTTTATTTGGTTTTTAGCATATATCAGAGCTGTTCTAAGTACTTTACATGAATTTATTAAATCCTTTCAATGACCTTATGAAGTTAGGACTATTATCCTCACATTTTATAGATGAGAAAATTGAGTGGTAACATGACCCCAAATTATAAAGCTAGGAAGTATTAGAGTCAAAATTTGACCACTACTTTTTTCATTCATTAAGATAGTTAAGAGTTGTCTTATTTTCTGTTTGCTGTTGTTGTTTCTCTAAGTCATGGCTGAATCTTTTGCAACCCCATCGACTGTAGCCCACAAGGCTCCGTCTGTCCATGGCATTTCCCAGGCAAGAATACTGGAGTGGGTTGCCATTTCCTTCTCCAGGGGATCATCCCAACCCCAGGATCAAACCCATGTCTTCTGGATTGGCAGGCGGGTTCTTTGCCATCTGAGCCACCAAAGAAGCCCACTTCCTGCTCAGTACCTGATTAATAAACTTTTTAGGAGCTACACAAAAATAATACTTTCAGTAAGTGTTGGTAACCGGGCACTACCTATATAGATAAAACCATATGCAGCTGTGATTGTTTCTTACTGAAATTCTTGTTTTAACTTTTAAAAGGAAGGACTCTGCCACCAGGGCGAATCATGGAAATAACTGTTTTCTTTCCCTTTAAATACTCTTTCTGTCCATCTATCCAGAACTTACTGTGTGACCAACACTGTCATAGGCAATATAATAGTAAACAAGACACAGTCCCTGTTTTCAAAAAGCTTAATCAAACTCAAGAAGAGAAGAGAAACCCATTTATCTTTGTTAATGATATATTCACCTGCCTGAAGGCAGATTAACTTTACAGGAGTTGACCTATTCTGTGATTCAGATTGGAAGAATAAATTTTGCTTCAAAATAGATTTTAATTTGCTTAAATTTGTTTCAGTCTGTTTTCAGATTACTTTGGATCTAATTAATGCATTAGTTACTATTAGATAAGGGTTGCTTTTTCTCTGTTAGCTACGTTAGCCAAAAGGGAATGTTTAACACAATTCTGTATCAATGTAATGTGTAAAACCGTCTCTTCTGTGGAAATATATATTTAGGGAGGAATGTGTGGAATCTTTGAGTGTTTAAAGATAATAAAATATTCTAACAACTGTTCTTACAGAAAATATCTTTGAGTAGGATTTTCATTCTGTTGGCCCAGAAGTAAGTGGAATATTATGTAAGGCTTTGCATTATTTTAATTTCTATCTTTTTTTTTTAAACAACATTAAAGAAATGAAAGGATATTTTTAATATCCCCTCTCTCAATAATCTAAGACATAGATTAGTTCTTTTTGTCTCCATTTTATGCCCCCCCCCAAGTTTTTGTTCATAGATATGTTATAGAATTATATGGTCTTCATTTGCATTTATTATAGTTAATAGTTTTAAAGCATAATATCTATGTTGCTACATTTTCCTTGTAATTATTATGTAATCTTGACTTCAATTTATGTGTTTAACTTCATTAAATCAGTGTCATTCTATAAGACACAAAGACTTCTATGTTTTTACCATTAAAAAAGCTGTACAATTTCTCTCTTTAAATATATACATTATTTCTTTTAAATGTGCCAAGATCTGTAAACATTTCTTCTCCTCTTGAGTTTTCTGGAACGAAATGTCTTCAAGGAAGATTATGTCAACCATCAGGAATAAATAAATATATGACTTTCACCACAACCTCAAAAACAGTGTGTTAGTCACTCAGTTGTGTCTGACTCTTTGGGGCCCCATGGAATGTAGCCTGCCAGGCTCCTCTGTCCATCAGATTCTCCAGGCAAGAATACTGGAGTGGGTAGTCATTCCCTTCTCCAGGGGATTTTCCTGGCCCAGGGATCAAACTCAGGTCTCCCACATTGCAGGCAGATTCTTTACCACATGAGTCACCAGGGAAGCCAGTAATTTTTATCTGTTTTGTTTATTATTACTCCTACTTTCAAAGGGAGATTGAAGAGTATGTGAAAATAAACAAACAAATTCAATAGAAATTTTAAAATAAAAATGAAGCTTTTTAAGAATCGTGCCAATAAATATAGTCATAAATGTCTTTTGTTATAATTTAAATTTATATGGCTCTGAATGAAGGAGAGTGTTTTCCCATCTTTAAAATTAACTTTATCAGTTCTTTTCTGTTTTGTCCATTTATTGAGTGAGGTCAAGTATTTTGTTCTTTATTGCCTATGAATTTTTTAAATAACATGTATTCAGTCTTAATGTTTCCTCATTCTCTAATTATCATTATATGATTATAGTTTTAAAAATCTTATCAAGAAGTATAACTGTCACTTATTATATTTGTATTTGCTAATATTGAGATACTTTAACATTATTCTCACTTAATTTTTAAGTTAAATATCTTGCTGATTTGGAATTATACATGCCAAATGAGACTGTATGCCCTTCCCAGCTGTTATCATAGGCTAAGTGCATCCTTTCTGTTAGGACCACTTATTATCTTCCTTTTGATATGATTTGTACAAAAATCTCTTCTTAACTAGGACAGCTTCTTATCATTTCATTTAGACATGCTACACTCAACTTACTTTCATTTCCATTTTAGGAAAATTGTACTATTTCTCACCTCACCTTACACGAGCATTGTATCTGTCCTGGCTTTGTTCATTCAGTTTCACAGACACTGGCTGTTTTTATGTGGTTATGAAAATTGATGACACACTGACTTATGGAATTAACACAGACACGTGCAAACTACTTTATGGTACTGACATAACAAGAAACTTGTTCTGGGCCATGACTGAACCCAGGAGCTACTGAGGTTCAATAGTTTCTATTCCACAGAGTACCATTATTGTCCCAAATGATTGATGACATGTTCCTGCCGTATTCTCTACAGATTATAAGAACACTATTGCAATCTAGAGCTTCTGTAGGTACCCGCTTCATTAAACGTGATCCCAAAATGTCATTTTATTTATTTCTTAGGTTGAATATCTCATTAACCTCTGATGAGGCCAGGAGCTACTTTGGGGTGAACTTGTTATGAAGCACTCTTATCTTTAAATTTTGTTCTGTCCCTGTTGGCAAAGGAAATGGACAAAACAGTGAAATCAACGCACAGTGCACTTTATCTTTGACAAACTGAAATATTGTTTTGCTAAAACAGGCCCATGGGATAGAGAGATTAAAATCACACATAAAGTAGATCAGCATAAAGAGTGAGTACAAATTTATGTAAAATTGGGAATTATTCTATTTCAATCCTATTTTGCCTTATTTTGACAAGCATATCTACTTAAACAACATATTGACACTCCTTCCTTTTTCCAGCTTCATTTAAAAAGTAATACTCTTATTTTTTTAGTTACACAAGGTGAGTTGAGGGTAAGGGTTTTATTCTATCCATGTGTAGTAAAAGGACTATCTCAATGGTTGTTTTTCTTATCTTAGAAACAGATAATATAAAACAAAAAGCTTGGTAACAATTACATTTCCCCTTTATATTCCACTGTAGAGTTAGGGACATGGTCACTGGTTGGTACGAATGAGAGGTGGAGAAAGGAGGTGAATTCTTTCGTAGATTAAATTGGAAACTTTATGAGCAAGGAATGAAGATATTGGCCAGCCTTGGATCATGCTGGCCACTGGAGGACAAGTTGTGCATGCTTCCTTAGGGTTGGGATCACCATCTAGCAGCTGATGTTTTCTCTGCTGATTCCTACATCCTGCTGCCCAGCCACTATCATACAGCACCCTCATGACACAGGAATCCCACCCCATGTACCATTTCCCTGACCCAACACCAGAATCTGTAGAACTCTGCTCTTTTGTCTTTTCTCTGAGTCTTTTTGTAGCATATTAGAGAGCTGTGGTGCCATCAAGCATTTTGTAAATAAGTAGTGTCATCTAGCATGTTGTGCAATGTTGCCTGAAGTGTCTTGGGTTTGAAGCTTTTCACTTTGTAATCTGTGCTGGTTTGCTACCTAACCAAATTTGAAATATGGATTGCTTGCCATTGTTTACAGGGATAGAAACATGCTTTTAGTATTAAAAAAAATAAAACTTAAAAAATAGCAAACCAGAGACCCACAAATACATAGAACAGTTGGCCTATATAAAGGATTATCAGTCAACCTCCATGTTTGGTAAAAGGACAAGAATAGGACCATTTCAATATGTATTTTACTAGTATCTTGGGATTTTACCATTCCATGGAATGATGAATTTTAGTTCTATAATCCATAAGCATTATTCATGTGACCTGAAATAATATGGTATACCATCTTTATTTTGTTTTTTACTGAGCAAAAACTACCCCTTATTAGTCTAAAAATGCCATTTGAATTAACATTGTGAACTCTAATTAGAAATAGGTAAAATTGCTCAGAAGATGGCAGTAAGACAAATATTTAATGAAAATTATAAGTATGCATTTTTGGGTGTTTAGAAATAATGATCTTGACTCCATTTTGTATATTTTTCAAGAAAAGTTTGTTAGAATCTTTGGTTTGAGTGTTTTCTTAAATCATCAGATGCATGAATCAGTTCAGTTCAGTCAATCAGTCGTGTCTGACTCTTTGTAACCCCATGAATCGCAGCACGCCAGGCCTCCCTGTCCATCACCAACTCCCGGAGTTCACTCAGACTCACGTCCATCGAGTCAGTGATGCCATCCAGCCATCTCATCCTCTGTCGTCCCCTTCTCCTCCTGCCCCCATCCCTCCCAGCATCAGAGTCTTTTCCAATGAGTCAGCTCTTCGCATGAGGTGGCCAAAGTACTGGAGTTTCAGCTTTAGCATCATTCCTTCCAAAGAAATCCCAGGGCTGATCTCCTTCAGTATGGACTGGTTGGATCTCCTTGCAGTCCAAGGGACTCTCAAGAGTCTTCTCCAACACCACAGTTCAAAAGCATCAATTCTTCGGCACTCAGCTTTCTTCACAGTCCAACTCTCACATCCATACATGACCACAGGAAAAGCCATAGCCTTGACTAGACGGACCTTTGTTGGCAAAGTAATGTCTCTGCTTTTAAATATGCTATGTAGGTTGGTCATAACTTTCTTTCCAAGGAGTAAGCGTCTTTTAATTTCATGGCTGCAGTCACCATCTGCAGTGATTTTGGAGCCCAAAAAAAATAAAGTCTGATGCTGTTTCCCCATCTATTTCCCATGAAGTGATGGGACCAGATGCCATGATCTTCATTTTCTGAATGATGCATGTATAAGAAGGCCTAAATTTGGCATTGTCTTTGGTTTTTAAAATTATATTAATTTTAAGGTAACCTCAATCAAGATCCTATTTTTCCTTTTCTCAAAAGAAAATAAAGGTAAACTGTATGGTATTAAATAGTATCAATTTTTAAAATTTTTAATTTTTAAAAATGAAAGTAATGTTTTGTAAGTGGGTAGATTTCATAAGATTTAGAGTCATAGGAACTGAGTTAGAATCTTTGCTCTGCAAGTGACTAGTTGTATGATATTCAATGTGCTTATAACTTTTCTCATCACTGCATGTGTGCCAAGTCACTGCAGTCATGCCGGACTCTTTGTGACCACATGAACTGTTGCCCGCCAGGATCCTCTGTCCATGGGATTCTCCAGGCAAGAATACTGGAGTGGGATGCCATGCCCTCTTCCAGGGGATCTTCTCCACCCAGGGATTGAACCTCTGTCTCTTGAAGCTTCTGTATCGCAGGTGGACTTTTTACCACTGAGCCACTGGGGAAGTCCTTTCTCATCACTAGGTTTCTCTAAATAAGTATAATTGTCATATTTGCTTCTTTGACTGTGTTGCTAAAATTAAATTAGGTAATCTACATAAAAAGTGCTTTGCTCACTTCATACACAGGAGCATTTGTGATGTATTACATTTTGTAACTTTTCAAATTTGTAAGAAGTCATTGGTTAAATGGGCTTCTATGGTGGCTCAGATGGTAAAGAATCTGCCTGTAATGCAGGAGACCCAGGTTCAGTCCCTGGATTGGGAAGATGCACTGGCAAAAGAAATGGCAACCGACTCCAGTATTCTTGCCTGGAGAATTCCATGGACAGAGGTTCCAATCCATGGAGTTGCAAGAGTTAGACATGATTGAGCAACTTTCACTTTCAACTTCGGTTAAATAGTTGAAAGATAGGTTTGGGTGTTTTCATCATTATACCACTGTCACTATCCTTAAGTTTGTCTGTATGCTGTAAAGGAATGGTTGAAATATGTAGGAAAAGCAGTTTGAGTTGTTGATGTTAAGAATTTTTTAAAAAATTGGAATTCAAATTGAATTTTGATTGTAGGTCAATGTTATTTCCTTGGTAGAAATTACCTTCATTATAGAGAAAGGAATTGCAAATGTTATTCTTGTTTGAGGCTATGAACTTTAACAAGGCAGCCTGAAACTAATTGCTAAGATATTAGATGAAATAATAGGCATATATTAAACTCTAATTTCAGTTGTATTTCTCCAAACCAAAGGAGAGAAAGACTGTTTCTTTCTTATGATTTTCCCCCTTTCTGTGCTAATCATCATATTCTCTTAAGACTGCTTCTGTTTTCACTTGTTCTGTAGATTGAGAAAAGCATTTCCCTTGAAATGCTAAAATATGCACACCATGTGGCATTATAGTGTTGATATAATCAACACTAGCTTCTAAGTCAATTTTTTTCGTTTCTGTATCAAATTGCTTTCAATTACCAAAGCCATCTAAATACTACTACATGATATGTTTTTGAATTTTGCCTTGCATTATCAGATGCTAAGATGCATCAAATATTGTTTTATATCTTTAAAAATGTTTCCTGTAATTCTTTTAGTGAAGGTCTTAATGTACTACTTGGACAATATGCAAAGGCACACTTGATTTACTGTAGAGATTCATTTAGTTACAATTTTGTTCTCACTAATTCAGTCAATAAATAGTTATTAAATATCTGTATATCAGATATCTTGAGGATACAAAGAAAAATACAGTGAAATATCTACCATCCAGATTCCCACACTGTATTTTATTTATTTATTTATTTTTTAATTTACAATATTGTATTGGTTTTGCCATACATCGACATGAATCCACCTCGGGTGTACATGTGTTCCCCATCCTGAACCCCCCTCCCACCTCTCTCCCCATACCATCCCTCTGGGTCATCCCAGTGCACCAGCCCCAAGCTTCCTGTATCCTGTATCGAATGTGGACTGGCAATTCATTTCACATATGATAATATAAATGTTTTAATGCCATTCGCCCAAATCATCCCACCCTCGCCGTCTCCCACAGAGACCAGAAGACTGTTCTATACATCTGTGTCTCTTTTACTGTCTCACATGCAGGGTTATCATTACCATCTTCCTAAATTCCATATGTATGCATTAGTATACTGTATTGGTGTTTTTCTTTTTGGCTTACTTCACTCTGCAACAAGGAGTTGCTTGCATATGGTTCATTTGCTATTATTTTCTCCCATTCTGAAGGCTGTCTTTCCACCTTACTTATAGTTTCCTTTGTTGTGCAGAATGGAGTATGATAGGCTCCAATTTCATCCACCTCATTAGAACTGATTCAAATGTATTCTTTTTAATGGCTGAGTAATACTCCATTGTGTTTATGTACCACAGCTTTCTTATCCATTCATCTGCTGATGGACATCTAGGTTGCTTCCATGTCCTGGCTATTATAAACAGTGCTGCGATGAACATTGGGTACACGTGTCTTTTTCAATTCTGGTTTCCTCTGTGTGTATGCCCAGCAGAGGGATTGCTGGGTCATATGGCAGTTCTATTTCCAGTTTTTTAAAGAATCTCCACACTGTTCTCCATAGTGAATGTACTAGTTTGCATTCCTACCAAGAGTGTAAGAGGGTTCCCTTTTCTCCACACCCTCTCCAGCATTTATTGCTTGTAGACTTCTGGGTAGCAGCCATTCTGACTGGCGTGAAATGGTACCTCATTGTGGTTTTGATTTGCGTTTCTCTGATAATGAGTGATGTTGAGTATGTCTTCTTCTGTATGTCTTCTTTGGAAAAAATGTCCGTTTAGTTCTTTGGCCCATTTTTTGATTGGGTCGTTTATTTTTTTGGAATTGAGCTGCAGGAGTTGCTTGCATATCGCTTCATTTGCTATTATTTTCTCCCATTCTGAAGGCTGTCTTTTCACCTTGCTTATAGTTTCCTTTGTTGTGCAGAAGCTTTTAATTTTAATTAGGTCCCATTTGTTTATTTTTGCTTTTATTTCCAATATTCTGGGAGGTGGGTCATAGAGGATCCTGCTGTGATTTATGTCAGAGAGTGTTTTGCCTATGTTCTCCTCTAGGAGTTTATAGTTTCTGGTCTTACGTTTAGATCTTTAATCTAAAGATTAAAAAAGTGTGTGTGTGTGTGTGTTAGCCACTTAGTCGTGTCTGACTCTTCGCTATCCCATGGACTGTACAGCTTATTAATTCATTGTACTGATATCAACCTCAGTGCTATAGAGTGTAGTGGATATAACAAGCAACTGCTGAAGTCCATGAAAGCTTTACTGAGCAACTTAATTTTGTTCTTGATCTTGGAGCACAAGTACGATATTACTCCATAAAAGGAGTATAAGAGCATAGAATTGCACATGCAAGGAAATAAAATCATGAAAGGATTTAATATCCATAAACTAAAGAGTAGCTAATTGTAGGAGCATAAAATTAAATGTATGCTACTTCTGTTCTGATATTCCTCAGGCCAAACCTTATTAATTGTAGAATTTGAATATAATATGTTTCCACTGAAAGTGAGAACAAAAACAATTATTGTGTGTGTGCTGTTAAAAATTGTAGCATCTTCATATTTATGATATTCCTAGAGATTTCTTTCTTTAAAAAAATCCTAAATTTCCATGCCTATTATAAACTTAGGTATTAGCTTTCTATTTTTCTTGAGTTATACAAGTTCCTTTCTATAACAATAATGACAGCGTAGGTAAGACATGTTAACTTAGTCAAATTTGAGAAATTTCAGTAATGAAAATGATAATGTTGGTTTAGCTTCTTATAATATTGCTTAAGGGGGCTTCCCTGGTGGCTTGGATTGTAAAGAATCTGCCTGCAATGCAGGAGACCTGGGTTCAGTTCCTGGATTGGGAAGATCCCCTGGAGAAGGAAATGGCTACCCACTCCAGTATTCTTGCCTGGAGAATCTCATGGACAGAGGAGCCTGGCAGGCTACAGTCCAAGGGATCACAAAGAGTTGGATCCAACAGAGTGACTAAGCACCTTAGCACCTTAATCTTGCTTAAAAACAAATCTCTGATATTCAGCTTCTCTATAGCATGCATCTAGATGAATAAGTTTTTATTTTGTTTTGTTTTGAATATAATACTAACTTGTATATAGGAAATACAATTATCTCATTAAATCTGTCTCCTTCTAAGGGAGAGGGAACTACCAGTCTTCCTCTCAGGGTTCTTGTTATATAGTTTTCTTGGGTATTAGGTGGTTTTGTATCATTGAATCTCAGCACTTGATTGCTTTAAAAGCTTTTTACTGAGCTGGGTCAACATTCCACATTGAGATTTTTCTTCCCAGTCATGCAAGAATTCAACTATTATTAAAAGTGAGATGAATCACTCATGTGCAATAAGAGGGAAACAGGTTCCAGTTGTTAATTTCTAGTTCTTTTCTGGTTCTAACCATGAGTATCTCTGTGAAGTGAATCATATCACTGCCTGTGGAAAAAAGAGAAAGGAATCAAGTTCTTAGCTCACTGTCAGCCATATAATCATCTAAAATGAAGAAGGCTAAGGAGAGAAATCCTCTGCTCACGTTCTGTCTTTCCTCCCATAGGCATTCATGTTGTCTTTTGGCCATGAAATTGTACAGTAAGGGACTGCAAGATGGAATCCCATATTTTGTATTAAAGTCTACTAGAGAAATATGGGCTTATCTGCTTATTGGTGTTACTAGACAGCTGCTACTTTCTGCTGCCTAAGTTAATTAGATTCCCATAATGGGAAAAAACATTTACCTATATATACATATATACATATATATATATATATATATATACACATATGGCTCATATATTTATATAAAACATGTATATCTTATTGAGGAAAAAATGTAGTTTATTTTCATTTATATCTCACTTGCTTTAAAAAATTTTGAAATTGGCATAATAGCTTTAGCAATCAAATATTGGGTCCAAACTTATACTGTTTCCTCTTATTCTTTTTTTTTTTTTAATTTTATTTTTTTATTTTTAAACTTTACATAATTGTATTAGTTTTGCCAAATATCAAAATGAATCCGCCACAGGTATACATGTGTTCCCCATCCTGAACCCTCCTCCCTCCTCCCTCCCCATACCATCCCTCTGGGTCGTCCCAGTGCCCTAGCCCCAAGCATCCAGTATCGTGCATCGAACCTGGACTGGCAACTCGTTTCTTACATGATATTTTACATGTTTCAATGTCATTCTCCCAAATCTTCCCACCCTCTCCCTCTCCCACAGAGTCCATAAGACTCCTCTTATTCTTATAGTGATTAACCCCTTTCTCCTAATATAAGAGACTTTCTCACTGGACTTAGCCATTGAAGTAATTTTTAACATTTGGATCAGTCCAAGAACTGGTAGATTTATTTGTGAGATGTTATATTCAGTGTTTCTTAACCAGCTGCTGCTGCTGCTGCTAAGTCTCTTCAGTCGTGTCTGACTCTGTACAACCCCGTAGATGGCAGCCCACCAGGCTCCCCCGTCCCTGGGATTCTCCAGGCAAGAACACTGGAGTGGGTTGCCACTTCCTTCTCCAGTGCATGAAACTGAAAAGTGAAAGTGAAGTCTCTCAGTCGTGTCCGACTCGTAGTGACCCCGTAGACTGCATCCTACCAGGCTCCTCCATCCATGGGATTTTCCAGGCAAGAGTACTGGACTAGGTTGCCATTGCCTTCTCCTTCTTAACCAGAAATGGCATTATATACCAATGCAGGTACTATAAGGCCTCAATTAGTGACTCTTCTGTGGGAAACCTCTATTTTTTATTTTACTCTTTTTTTTTTGCAGCTTTATTGAGATATAATTACTATATAATTTTGTGTGAGTTTAATGTGTACAATGTATTGATCAGCTTATATACTGCAGTATGATTACCACCATAGATGTTAGCTAATACATCCAACATATTACATAATATTACCTTTTTTTTAGTGGTGAAAATATTTAATATCTAGTATTTTATGAATTTTCAAGTATAGAACACTATATTGTTATTTATAAACACAAGGCTGTACATTAGATCCCCAGAACTTATTCATATTTTCTTAAGTGGAAATTTGTACTCTTTGTCCAACATCTCTCCAATTCCTCTACCCCCTTACACCTGATAACCACCATTCTGCTCTCTAGCAATATGCTTTTCAAAAAGATGTTGACTGTGTTAATGATATTTCATAATTATACGGAATCCTGTCTTGTGGATTAGAGATAAAATTGTCAGCTAATGCATGGTACAGATTCTCAAGCAAGTGACAAGTGTTGGTTACGAGAATCAGTGGGGTAGGTAGGAAAGAAGAATCAGGTCATGACATTTGTTGGACCCGGAGAGAAGAATTCCATGTTTCAAATAAAATATGCCATCCTTTGAGCTTCATCTTAGATGCTTTCTGTTCATTGTTAGCACCCACTCTGGAGGCTGTGGTGTCTTCCTTGAACAGTCAAGCACTTTTCTTGTAATTCTTTTATGGAACTCATGATTTTCTGTCTTGAAGTATATTTTGATTGCCTGCTGTTAACTATTAGAATCAAAATTAAGAAAAGGGAAAGGGGTAAACATAAGACTAAGACCTCTGCCATACCTAACACAATATTTCTTTCCCATACTAAACACTTAATGAGAATGTGTGGAATTGAGTTTAATAATATTTATTTGTTTAACACAAGAAAATATAGACTACAGCATGGGTTAAAGTTCAAGAGGCTGAGGACAAAAATCAAATAGAAAGGAATGTATTTGATGCAGGCCATCCAAGCTCCCATAAAAAGAACCAGAGTCGTGCCCATAATCTTCTCTATACCACTCACATTTATCAGAACAGAGGATCAAGACCATATTATGGTGTCATGTTCTCACTTCAAATTCATCTTATTTCCTCAGGCCACACAGAAGAGATAAACAATTTATGTCACTATCATAAACTTCTAATTAACTCTTAACTAATTCCTATGACCCCTGCATTGAAATCTCACCTAGTACAATAGGAAAGAAGGAGATACACCTCTGCTCCTGGGTTTCTCATGGGTACTTACGCTGCCACCCTCATGGTCACACCCCAAAGCTATTCAGTTTGAAGTTGCCATGGTCTGCTCTACGTGTGCTGACTCATCCACCACTGTTACCACACCTCTGAAAACCACTGTTCTCTTCCTACTCAGAGTGGAGATGTTTTCCCATCACTTCATGCTTTCCCTTAACTAATCAAGTATTTTCCGGCAATTTGCTGCTATAGCAAAATTATGCCTCTATGTTAATTAATACTTCTTTGTTGTTGTTAACTCAGTGATGCACACACAGTTAACTTTTAGAAAAAGAAATTTAGGATTTCCAAAAAATTAGAACTGAGGTATGCTCTAGGAGTACGGAGGCTCGTACTCATCATTTATGTTTTGAGAAGTTAGGACAAGCTTTTCATGAGAGTTTACATTTAAGCTAATTTTTTAAGGCAATGATACAAAATGCACAATTAATAAATTAAACTAATGATCTCAGTTGTTATTCATATATCTCATATGTATATGTGTTTTATTCCACTGACTTTATCAATTTTAGTTTTCCAACCAAGCAGGAAAAAGTAAATACTGCCTGCCAATACAAGAAAAATAATCATACTCAATATATATTCTATAAGATTTTCTTGTCTATGGGACACTATAACTCATACTTAAAACAGTGTTATTTATCAAGGTCAGAATAGGATATCTTTGGCCTCTTTCAAGTAGACTTCTGGTAGACAGTCTTCAGAGAAGTTATTAAACTTTCATATATTTTTGCATGTATGGAATTAGCAGTCAGACATAGGCTAGGTTGTGCATAAAAATGTTGTTTCCTGTGTCTAGGAGATTCTTCTGAAAGCAAGTCATGGAAAAAGGAATATAACTATTTCAATAGTAAATTTTAAAACTCTGGTATATTTACTATTTTAGGGTTTTCTATGATAGACAATGGGCTTCCCTGGTGTCTCAGTGGTAGAGAATCTGCCTGCCAGTGTAGGAAACGCAGGTTCGATCCCTGGGTAAGGAAGATCCCCTGGAGAAGGGAATGGCAACCCACTTCAATATTCTTGTCTGGAGAATCCCATGGACAGAGATGCCTGGCAGGCTACCATGGGGTTGCAAAGAATCGGACACAACTTAGCAACTAAACAACAGCAATAACATGATAGACAATCAGCGTACATTAGTATATTATATTATCTGACTATCTTTTCTTATAGGAACATTACATGTAAATAATTTGCTTGTTGACTCTTTGAAATATACTTTGGGAACTGTTTTTTTTAGTTGTCATTGAGTTTAGAGGAAAACTGAGTAAAGAAGGCAAACATATTTTCTTCCATGATACCTCACAAAATTTGAAATGTAAAGATGAAGAAAAAAATGTTCCCATAGTCCAATAGATCTTATAACTGCTGTTGTTGTCATCATTTTTTTAAATTACATTTTACAGCCACATTTTAAGTCTTAGGGATTCATAGCTAAAATTAAAATTAAACCCACTGAATAAATAGGAACAAATATACACATACAGGCTTTATGTGTGATTATTTTTCAGGAATATCAGTAATACCCAAATGGAAGTAGAGCTTGGAAGAGAAGCTACCTCTGTTGAAGGAATATGCTTACCCATGGTTGTAGCCGTATTGTTATCTCAACATAGACTTTTCATATTTCTGCACCATCATTTTTCATCTTACTCACACACTGAATATCTTTTATAGATGTCAGAATGATTAGATTTAGCATCTGCAAAATACTCATCGTTGAGAATTATAGACCACTTAGAAGATTGGCAAGGACAAGTTAAAACAGAAAATGGGTCTCTCAACAGGCATGCAGAATCATAGCAGTGATTCAGTGAATTCTTAGGGATATTTTCCTTTTATGGTAGGAAGGGGGTGACAGTTTATAGTTTAAGAGTGTTTGCAGAATCAACACTGGGAGTAGAAAATTACACCCATGTTTATTGTCAAGCGACATTTGTTATATAATGCATTTTCCTCCTTCCCAGAAGTACCTCACCTTTTGTCAAAACGTTATTTCTTTTGCTGTCTTTTGTTGAAAGTAGTTCCATTCAAGCCTTATGCCCTGGATTCTGCTACATTTTACTTACCAGCTAAAGAAGTAAAAATTCTGTTTTTAAAAACCTGAATGCACATAAGTTTCTGACAAGCCCTCGTTTTGGGGATGACTTTATCGGTGATTACAGATTTTAGAAGGAAGAAAAAGAAATCTAAAGATGACCTTTAATGTCATTATTTAGCTTGAATCTTGAGGAGAGCAAACAGAGCAACAGCCTGCAGACTTGGGTTTGCTGATAAACATTTTTGTTCCTCCATCTGCTCCCTCACCACACCAGTAGCAGACTGATAGTGGAATGACGGAACAGGGAGGAGTAGGAGACATGGTTCAATGTGAATTAGGTGAGAACAGAGAATGTGGTGCAGAGCAGAGGGTAGCTGGAAGAGAGGCACTGTGCAGCCCTTCTGGCACGAGGTAACTATGCTGACAAGTGGTGCCAATCCCTGAATGCTTCAACAGTTCCACTTTGTAGGTTGTTGCCTCAAACTTTACTCATTTGCTGTCACCATGTAGCTTCCCCTTTTGAAAACAGTTTCTATAAAAGCATTCTTTCCATACATTGTCTAAATGGTATGTTTTAATTGAAACATTCTTTTGATTCTATAGTGCTTTTCAAGTTTCACACAGATAATTTCATATAATCCCATAGTAACCCTTACATTTGTTATAATTAATCTATTGCTATATAGGGAAAAAGTGTTTACTGTGCTTGGTCTCCTAACATATGTGTGCATTGTGTGTGTGTGTGTATAGTGTGTGTGTGTATGTGTGTCTGTGTAACATAAATAGCTCTGCCATACAATCTATTTATATAGCAGGAACAAATACTGTTAAAAAACAGTTCAGTGGGTCTTTTCTCTCTCTCTCTTTTTTCCTTTGGTTGCAAGACTCATGTGAGCATTTGGTTGTCTCATCTTTAGTTGAAATTATGGTTTCCATTAAAAAAAAAAACAAAACAGGAAATGACCTAATTTATGTTGAAATAGGTCCTTAACTGAAGTCTTATATTTCTGCAAAAATTCATTCTTTGCAAATACAGTTGCCATTCCCAGTGCCTAAAATGCCTTTAGAAGGTATATGTAGTGCATTGATTTGAAGTTTTCATCCATATGGCATGGTTGAAGAAAAAGCATATTGTATTAGGCCAAACCACATATAATTGCTGAATATTTAACCATTTCTGAACTATAAAGTAGTAATTTTGTATGATTCAACCTGATCTGTACATTTTTTTATTCTTTATGTTTTTTGGGTCATTTTTTTATTCTTTATGTTGTTTGGGTAAGATAAATTATAAAGCATGTACATGTATGTTTCATATTACAGCTAATAAAGATGATATATATAATTTTCCAAATCATCAGTGTCTGGTTGAATTAAAAATATTATTTGCACAGGTGTGGGGTTTATCTTCATAAAAGTGCTGTCAGAGATTGGTTGATATGTATTTTATTAACCAAAGCTTTGTTTGCTAATATGTCTACTTAGAGGTAACTCTGTTATATATAAATATAATTGATATAACATGCAGTTCTATTTCCAATTTTTTAAGGAATCTCCACACTGTTCTCCATAGTGGCTGTACTAGTTTGCATTCCCACCAACAGTGTAAGAGGGTTCCCTTTTCTCCACACCCTCTCCAGCATTTATTATTTGTAGACTTTTGGATCGCAGCCATTCTGACTGGTGTGAAATGGTACCTCATGGTGGTTTTGATTTGCATTTCTCTGATAATGAGTTATGTTGAGCATCTTTTCATGTGTTTGTTAGCCATCTGTATGTCTTCTTTGGAGAAATGTCTATTTAGTTCTTTGGCCCATTTTTTGATTGGGTCATTTATTTTTCTGGAGTTGAGCTGTAGGAGTTGCTTGTATATTTTTGAGATTAGTTGTTTGTCAGTTGCTTCATTTGCTATTATTTTCTCCCATTCTGAAGGCTGTCTTTCACCTTGCTAATAGTTTCCTTTGATGTGCGAAAGCTTTTAAGGTTAATTAGGTCCCATTTGTTTATTTTTGCTTTTATTTCAAATATTCTGGGAGGTGGGTCATAGACGACCCAGAGGGATGGTATGGGGAGGGAGGAGGGAGGAGGGAGGAGGGTTCAGGATGGGGAACATATGTATACCTGTGGCGGATTCATTTTGATATTTGGCAAAACTAATACAATTATGTAAAGTTTAAAAATAAAATTAAAAAAAAAAGAATAAATATAATTGATATAACAGAGAGGCAGCTAAATAGTGTGTTTAAATGATTTTATACTTAGAGTGATCACTGGAATTTCTTGCTCCAGATTGTGTCCAAAGTAACAGCATTTAAACTTCTCCAACAACTTAACAAAATGATTTTGCTGCTCATTTTTTTCTTCCTGAGAGTTTTTAAGATTAGAATGAACTGACTCTGTAAAGTACACAGATGATTACTATTAAATATCTGTCTCTTTAGTCTGAAAGTCCTTAGTTTTTTGAATTGAGATGAAAATTGAACTGGACTTTGGATTTGGATGAAGTCATTACAGTATCAGTGTTAATTTGCTATAAGCAAACCTAATAGTATTAATTACACTGTAGCAAATATCTCAGTCACATTGAAGCTTGTTCCTTCATTTTTTGTTTATTTTGGTATTTGAAGAAAAGAGGAAAGTCTAGTTTATCAAATAGAAAAAACAAGTCATCAATGATGACAAAATATTGATATTTCCAAACAAAGTAGGTTAACCCATGTACAGGAATAAAAATAGATTTCAGTGGAAAAAATATTAACAATTACCCACCTCTTGGATTTCTGTTACATTCACTGTAACATATGATATTGTGGAAAAGTCTTAAAGGAAGGTCTAAAAGTCATAATATTAGACTTCATTCATTCACAAACTTAAAGCACACTGCTAGTATAATGTGACCACTGAATTCTGAGAGGGATTTGTCTAGAAATTATGCTTTGTTTTTGTGTTTTTTGTCTGAAAGTTATGCTTTGAGTTTTTTGTTTTGTTGAAGTGTAAAAAGGTTTGTGCTCGTGTCCTTGAGTTTTCCTTATTTCTGAGTCCAAAGTATTCTTCTTATGTAATATTTACTATTGTAAATGAAGAAATTTTCTTAGTATGCATATGGTTCAGTAATTTTTAGACAGTTTATATTAGTGTGCTCTTACTGGTTATAGTTTAATTTTCAATTCTCCTTTCCTAAATTTTAGCCCACTGATAATGTGTTTCCTATTTTCTTTAATAGATGTCATTCCAATTGACATATATGAGCTTCGTGTTTTTGATTTTGCTTTTTTGTAACTGTTTATCCCATTGCCTTATGGGTTGAAAATGTAGATTATTCCATATCATTATTGTCACCATGGGTTGATTATTTTAAATTTTAACACTGTTAATTTCTCATTTACCTTCTGATATGTTTTCATTTGTTTGATTGGACATTTCTACAAATATCTTGTCTAGGTCAAGTTACCAGTGTCATTTTTGATAACTTTTATACTGCCTTTTCCCCATTTTTTACTGTGTATTTTCTAATTACTAAAACATGTAGAGTAATTGACATTTAATAAACTTTCCCTAAGACATAGTAAAACCAGTATTTGTATTTGAATTAAATTAGTAGTGTCCTACCAACATGGACCTACATTATAGCACAGGGAACTGTACTCAATGTTATGTAATAACTATAAAGGAAAAGAAAGTAAAAAAGAATGCACATATAAAGAATATATAAATTACTGTGCTATACACCTAAAACTTACATGATATCATAAATCAACTTTAGTTGAATAAAAAAATTGTAAAATAATTTAGTACTATCGTAGTACTTATGAGCAGCAACTTTAGCAGTCAACTCCTTATAGTTTAGGGATTTGATCTGTAAGTTCATAGATGGGAGAATTTCAGTGTTAGGAATTCAAGAAGCAATGGTTATACATTTCTGAAGTTAGAGGTTTTTTTTTTTTCTTTTATTGTTTTGTTTTTGGTCGTTCAAAAAACAGATTGTGGGTCTAGCTTTAAAGTAAAGAAAAGTATTAATAACTATAAATATTAACCTTTTAGTTTAAAATCAAATGAAAAACACAACTAGGTTAGTCTTGACTGTCAAGTGTAATTGCATGTATTCATGAAAAGCCACCATTTCCCAACAAAAATTAGACTCTTATTCTAGAAAAAACATGATGGTGTTTAATTTATTTGGGTTATACTGTTACATCAGTTGTTAGTTGTCAGTTTCTGAAAATAGCACGTTTCAACATTTCAAGACTTTTAGTTAGACTGTAATGACAAGCACCAGTCCTGTTAATTACTACAGAGTTAAGTCAGTAAAATTATGGTATGGTCTTTCTTTAACTATCTTCAGGTCACTTAGTATCTGCTTAATCTTTTTATGCTTTAATAAACTAAGGGAAAAATTGAGATCATTAAATATCCAATTGTAATTTAGCACTGTCAAGATTAAGGTGGGGGTTATGGCCATTAGGAGTAAAATGGTTTCATTAATGGACTGAGAGCAATGAGTCCCATCAATAAACCACTTTCTGTCTCTAATGATCCTACTTCTCTTTAATTGTGTGCAAATCTAACAACCATCTCATTTTCTTCTTTCAGTCCTGAGAGGAAAATGGTGAAACAGAAATGTTTTGCATATTGTGTTGCCTTTACACTTCTTGATTTTTGGCACCTGTTTATGAAGGCAAACTGATACGTCTTTTAAGGGAAATATGCTGTGTTCTCTCTGAGTTTTTCAGCATAGATTTGACAGAGGAATAGATTTTTCTATGATTACATAGGTTCCAAGATCAGTGGCATCTTAATCTTTACAAGAGTCATTTATTTTAGAAAGATATCTGTCTTATAAAATGTCCAATTTAAAATACTTGAATGTTCTAAGAATTGAAAATTATCTCACTGAGGGGTTCGGAAAGGAAGTGTCTCTTGTTGGTCTGTCATTCTCTCACCTTTATGGTAGAAATTCTCTTAATTCACGTCCTTGTAACCGGGTTCCCTGAGAAGTCAGTGCTCACACTTCACTGGATGTAAGGTGTTCACTGAAGCCTAGGGCACTCTGACTCATTACAGCTAGTAAGCAGTTCTCAAGTACATCCTGGCATTTCTCATGTTCAGTTCAGTTGCTCAGTTGTGTATGACCCTTTGTGACACCATGTAAAACAGCACTCCAGGCCTCCCTGTCCATCACCAACTCCCAGAGTCCACCCAAACCCAAGTCCATTGAGTCGGTGATGCCATCCAACCATCTCATCCTCTGTTGTCCCCTTCTCCTCCCACCTTCAATCTTTCCCAGCATTAGGCTCTTTTCCAATGAGTCACCTCTTCGCATCAGGTGGCCAAAGTATTGGAGTTTCAGCTTCAGCATCAGTTCTTCCAATGAATATTCAGGGCTGATTTCCTTTAGGATGGACTAGTTGGATCTCCTTGCAGTCCAAGGTACTCTCAAGAGTCTTCTCCAACACCACAGTTCAAAAACATCAATTCTTCGGCGCTCAGCTTTCTTTATAGTTCAACTCAGTCCAACTCACATCCATACCTGACTACTGGAAAAACCATAGCCTTGACTAGACAGACCTTTGTTGGCAAAGTAATGTCTCTGCTTTTTAATATGCTGTCTAGGTTGGTCATAACTTTTCTTCCAAGGAGTAGGTGTCTTTTTATTTCATGGCTGCAGTCACCATCTGCAGTGATTTTGGACTATTGTTGCTTCCTGACCTGCATACAGATTTCTTAAGAGGCAGGTCAAGTGGTCTGGTATTACTGTCTCTTGAACAATTTTCCACAGTTTATTGTGATCCACAAAGTCAAAGGCTTTGGCATAGTCAATAAAGCAGAAATAGATGTTTTTCAGGAACTCTCTTGCTTTTTCAATGATCCAGTGAATGTTGGAAATTTGATCTCTGGTTCCTCTGCCTTTTCTTAAACCAGCTTGAACATCTGGAAGTTATCGGTTCACGTATTGTTGAAACCTGGCTTGGAGAATTGTGAGCATTACTTTACTAGCGTGTGAGATGAGTGCAGTTGTGCTGTAGTTTGAGCATTCTTTGGCATTGCCTTTCTTAGGGATTGGAATGAAAACTGACCTTTTCCAGTCCTGTGGCCACTGCTGAGTTTTCCAAATTTGCTGACACTCCAGCGAAGCACAGGCACCGCTACTGACCTTGGATGTGGGGTATCTCCTCATGGCCACTGCTCACTTCTAGTGTAACATCTGAGATTTTGGCTTGCCATGATACTATTGTGCTTACCCTCCAAGCCTCTTGTATATGTCAGTTGTACTTGTTAGTTCAGTTATGTGTTTCAATTAAATATTAGGTGAGCCAATAAATAGTGCTTAAAAAGTATGCCATTTTTTATGAAAACTATGTTGAATGCTTTGGAAATGTTTGATAAAGTCATTTTAAATTTGCTGTCTAATCAGAGTGGGTAAGAAAACTTAAAAGATAGGCACCAATTCCAAAACCCTTCTGTATTCTGATTGCTTCATGAATGTATTTAAGTTCTAGCTGCTTAAATCTAGAAACCAATGTAGAAACTGTCTTCAGTTCAGTTCAGTCGCTCAGTGATTGTATATTTTGTGTGGTTTGTGTGTGCCTGCTCATCGTATCCTACTCTGAGACCCCTTGGCCTGTAGCCCGCAGGCTCCTCTATCCATGGGATTTCCCAGCCAAGAATACTGGACTGGGTTGTCACTTCTTTCTCCTTTGTATTGTTTATATGCAAGCAAATCTTTACACAGAGCCAATCAGAGGATCGTAACTCAAATAGAATACTTTAACTCTACATCAAAAAGATTGGCAAATGAATATTATTTATACTTTTTTGGTTAAAATATTTATGATGTATATCATGTTTTATGAACATCTACTTTAACTGAACTCTTTGGTTCACTGACACTGCCTGATTTTCTAATTGTCTTTCTAGTCATGTCTAGTGTATTAAAAACTTTAAAAATGTTAACTTCATATCTAAGTCCATCATTTTCTCTCTCTGCATTGTAAAAATGGGCCATATATATTTATATCTTGAAGATTCTATTTCTTCTCCAAGGATTAACTTAATTTCTATAGGCTTTTGTCATTTTCCCCAGTTAAAATATTGAAAAACAAACAACCAGACTAAAGGCATTTGTCTTTTTTTTTTTCTCTTCTGAATACTATTACCCGTGTGAGTACATTACCAACAGCATAGACTGACCTGAGCTTAGTTTTGTTGGCAATCTTAATGCTAACATCAGAGATAAATAAGGAGGACTTCTTGTGGGATCTGTCCATGGTATGTGTGAAAAGAAACTCTTAGCCATAAAAGATATTCAACTAGTAAAGGGCAGATTATAAATTTTCTAGAAACTAAGAGAAAGAAGTGCTAAAAAGTATAATTATGGTACCAATCCCAAAATGCTTACCCATGTCTAATGACTGAATCAAAGAATGGCTCAGGAAGACTGGAAAGTCTAGATGTTATCAATGAAACAACCCTTTCCATTATAAACTGGAGAATAACTGATAAAACATAAGACTACAAAAATAAATGCTACATTAGGAGTGACCTAATATAATTTAAAGCATACCAAGACTTGTTTCTGATGGGTGAAGAATGAATGTTTCTTTAAAAGCATGTAATTCAAATATTCAGGTGATCAGTGAAGTCAAAAGAATTCTGCTTCTTAGGATGAAATTAGAACATGTTCCATCATCTGAATATTGACATGGAGATACTAGCCCATGAATGGCAGTTTCATCCAGTTAAACCATTGTATTTATATTCAGAATTCCCTTGGGGATATTAATCAGTAGGCATGCATACATACATATATGTCTGTGTATATATATATGTGTGTGTGTGTGTGTGTGTGTGTGTGTGTTTCCAATAGTCACATTTAATATGTATAAGTATGCCATGTTTGTTTAGTCAGTAAGTCATGTCCAACTCTTTGTGAGCCCACCAGGCTCCTCTGTCCATGGGATTCTCCAGGCAGTAATACTGGTGTGGGTTGCCATTTCCTTCTCCAGGGGATCTTCTCGACCCAGGGATCAAACCCAGGTCTCCTGCATTGTAGGTAGACACTTTACCATCTGAGCCACCAGGAAAGACATATAGAAAATATATCACATTTATTCATTCACATAATATGATCAGCATTAACAAAATACCTGAGTTATTTATGGCACTTAAATGTTCTGAGTACAGTTATGACTTATGAAATCATTGAAGCTGTGTGATACATAAATAATATAAAGGTATTTTCCCATTCCATTCATTATGATTTAGGACTTGGTTAGTTTATTCTTAGTTAACCAATGATTAGGCTATGGGATAGTAACATGACTTTTCATTTCACCCATTTCATTTCACCCAATTTATATAGTCATACTATGTACAGTGCATTGTGTTAGGCCCAGTGAGAAGAATGAAAAGTTTCTCTGACCTTCAAGATGACAAGAATATAATTTCCCTGATAAAATAGTGGCAAAGAATTTAATCAGGTTGACAAAGAGTAAATTTTAAAAGACATTTCAAGCAGTTTTTAGTTTATTTCAACTCTTGCAAAGTCAAACTTATATGCAATAGTAAATACTAAAACAAAGCAAGATTCTTCTTAGAACACAGAAGAGGCAATAATCAAAAAGTCAAACCCATTTGCTACATTCAGTTTAGTGAATATAAGTCATAGTTATATGAAACTGCCTACAAAATTGAGATCCAGTTTTGAATGTCCAAGTTATTCCTAGACAAACGTTTAAGACTTTAAACTGTTTGTGTTTTTCAGTTTTGCCCTCCCCCAAATTTATATTAGAAAATTCAGCAAGTATCTGGAGCAAATCTTAGGGGGAAAATGATAATTTTCCTGCCTAATATTTAAACATTTGACTGCAAATACTATGAGGTCATGAGTCCTAAAATGATTGGGGTCATATGCTAGATTCTGGGAATATGGTGAAAAATTTGAAAATACTATTTTTTATGAGAATAGAATTCATGTAGAAAATGAAGTCTGTTGATGTTTAATTCAGTTCAATTCAGTTCAGTCGCTCCGTCGTGTCCGACTCTTTGCAACCCAATGAACCACAGCATGCCAGGCCTCCCTGTCCATCACCAACTCCTGGAGATTACCCAAAGTTATGTCTATTGAGTCAGTGATGCTATCCAACCATCTTATCCTCTGTCATCCCCTTCTCCCGCTGCCCTCAATCTTTCCCAGCATCAGAGTCTTTTCCAATGAGTCAGCTCTTTGCATCAGGTAGACAAAGTATTGGAGTTTCAGCTTCAACACCAGTCCTTCCAATGAACACTCAGGACTGATCTCCTTTAGGATGGACTGGTTGGATCTCCTTGCAGCCCAAGGGACTCAAGAGTCTTCTCCAACACCACAGTTCAAAAGCACCAATTCTTCGGTGCTCAGCTTTCTTCACAGTCCAACTCTCATATCCGTACATGACTACTAGAAAAACCATAGCCTTGACTAGATGGACATTTGTTGACAATGTAATGTCTCTGCTTTTTAATGCCTAGTAAGACAAGTGAAAAAAAAAAAAAAGAAGTGTTTTCAAACTTTGCTTGTTGTTAAAGCATCTGCCTACAATGTGGGAGACCCAGGTTCGATCAATGGGTTGGGAAGATCTCCTGGAGAAGGAAGAGGCAACCCACTCCGATACTCTTGCCTGGAAAATCCCATGGACAGAGGAGTGTTGTAGGCTACAGTCCATGGGGTCACAAAAGAGTCGGACATGACTGAGAGACTCTACTTTCACTTTCACTACTTTTACTAGTCCTACTTATTAGTATATGATCACTTTTTTCTTTCAAAGATATACCCTTTATTAGGCAGCAATATTCTGCTGATGGAGAAAAGAAAATGATTGGGTTACAATTAAGTAAATAAGACATAGTTTTTCTATTTCTGAAAAGTAACAGGGAGAAGTTTTTCCCCCTAAATGAATAAAACCTCAAATAAAATTAGAATTCCTGTACCTTGCTACTCATTAAAGGGTGACACTAGTAACAGTTGCAATGGCACCCCACTCCAGTACTGTTCCTGGAAAATCCCATGGACGGAGGAGCCTGGTAGGCTCCAGTCCATGGGGTCACTAAGAGTCGGGCATGACTGAGAGACTTCACTTTCACTTTTCACTTTCATGCCTTGGAAAAGGAAATGGCAACCCACTCCAGTGTTCCTGCCTGGAGAATCCCAGGGACAGGGGAGCCTGGTGGGCTGCCGTCTATGGGGTCGCACAGAGTCGGACACGACTGAAGCGACTTAGCAGCAGCAGCAGCAGTAACAGTTTACAAAGAGGAAATTGTAGAAATGCAATAAAACAAGATTATCTTGGCAAAATGAGATTTCTCTCTGTACATTGTGCTAAAAATGCAGCTGTGACCAGGTATTTGCTAGATCAGCTAGAGATCTGTACATGAATTGTGATTTGCATATTTAAAGAATTGATTTAAGTCACAGCTAATATCCCATGCTGCAGAGAGAAAAGCAGCATAGCATGCATCCAACATTGTCCATTTATGTGTAGCAGAGTTCACATGTTTATCAAAATACACTAGTGCACTTTTAATTCTCAGAGACAATAAGGCTGATATATGAAGTTTACAGAAGCTGTTTCATTTTATGTCCACCATGGAGACTGTGACTATTTTTTATCTTTAAGATAGCATGGTAATCTTCTATAAATTTGTATGACTTTAATTCATTGGATTCTAGAAACCTGTTGATTTGTGTTCAGGATATTAGTCATATTGATTGGTTTCTAATTGCATTCAATAACCTCTCATAGCTTTTAGGACTTTAAATATAATTTAAGGTTTGAATTTTAACTCATAGAATCAAGGAGTAATATGGTCACATCAGTGTTCTAAGAAGAACATATTTGCCCCTTGAGGCATTTGTGAGATGGATTGAAAGCATGGAGACAGTTGTAGTAGTCTAACCTTTGGGTAATGTGAGTCTCAAAAAAGTGGCAGTTGCCATGGAAAGGCAAAGATAGATGCTAAAAGTCATTTTGAAAAATAATGATCAATGAGAATTGGTGACTGGGTGGATGTGGTTAAAAAAAGGATAAAAATAAAATCTGTGGTTTTAAGAAATGACAGCTGAAAGAATGGTGATACATACCATTGGGGCAAACAGGAAATCAGAAATAGATTTTGGTTTCTAGAGGAAAGTGGTTGCCCTGGTTTGGATATGTTGCTTGTTAGAACATGGATCACCCAATGGGATATGTTTAGTTGGCATGTGAGAAGGGAAGACTGCTCCTCAAATAGGAGGAGAGGGCTTACATATAGAGATTTGAGAGTCCTCAGATTTTATATAATATTAAAAGCCTTGACGTGACAAAATGAAAGTTGCTCAATCGTGTCTGACTCTTTGTGACACCATGGACTATACAGTCCATGGAATTCTCCAGGCCAGAGTACTGGAGTGGGTAGCCTTTCCCTTGTTCAGGGGGTCTATTGAACCCAGGTCCCCCGCATTGCAGGTGGATTCTTTACCAGATAAGCCACAAGAGAAGTCCTTGATGTGAAAGCAATACCTTAAAATAAAGAGTTTATATAGAGGAAAGAGCAGAGGGTCTTGGGAATGCTTCTATTCAGATATAGAATAAAGCATAGAAGGCAGCAAATGAAACAGTTTGGTAAGAAGAATCATATTGCTCTATAGAATGGAAGAGAATTTGTATCTGAAGTTGAATCAGCATTGTAGTACTGACCTCAAATAATTTTTCCAGAAACCTAGAAATTTTATATCATATACTTTGGGCCTAAAATTAACTGTTATGAGTGGATAGAATTGTAATGAATACAATTATCTGTGTTACAGAATAGAGGCTCTCCTGAAATGTTTCCTGTGAAAACTATATCCCATGTTACTGTGCCTTGCTTTCTGAATACTACTTTATACATGAAAACTCAAAGAGAAAGAGTTTGGAGGCTGTTTTCTTCCCATCCTGTAGAAGATTACAAAACTACAATTTCCCTATAGCAACATCTTAATACCGTCAGTCAAGCTTTTTTATGACACAAGCACAGTGTACAAAAAGTTTTCATAACTCGTTTGTGTCTTTATAGCCACCCTATGAGGACAGCAAGGCAGGTGGTATTATTCCTGTTTTACAAGTGAGAAAACAGAGGCTCAAAGAGGTTTAAGTGTCTTGTGCAAATTGATATGGAAAGTAAGCGGGATTCCTGTCTTCTAAGACCAGCTTTCTTACTTTCTTTTTGTTGTTGTCCTGCTGACTGCCCCACATTTATTATACCTTCCCTAAAGACTCCTGTAAGTGACATTTTAGAATATTATCAAAACAAATCCTAAAGGTACATTATGAATTCACTATATTTTACTGAGTAAAAATCCGTTTAGGCAGTATTTCATACATTAGGTCAGAAGTCAAAAATGACTGTTTACTGGACTTTTGGGATAAATTTTGAAGCATATTCTCTCAGGCTTTTTGAGTAAATTACTCTTAAAGAGTTCTTATTGGTACCTACCAAGGGCCCAGAAGAGTTAATTGGCTTACAAAACATATGTGGATTGCACTCAGAGAATAGTTCATTTAACATTTCTTAACATCTGGATGTACTGTTTTTGTTTGTTTGTTTGTTTGTTTGTTATTTCAGTTCAGTTCAGTTCAGTCACTCAATCGTGTCTGACTCTTTGAGACCCCATGAATTGCAGCACGCCAGGCCTCCCTGTCCATCATCAACTCCCGAAGTTCACCCAAACCCATGTCCATCAAGTCAGTGATGCCATCCAGCCATATCATCCTCTATTGTCCCCTTCTCCTCCTGCCCCCAATCCCTCCCAGCATCAGGGTCTTTTCCAATGAGTCAACTCTTCACATGAGGTGGCCAAAGTATTGGCATTTAAGCTTTAGCATCAGTCCTTTCAAAGAACACCCAGGACTGATCTCCTTCAGAATGGACTGGTTGGATCTCCTTGCACTCCAAGGGACTTACAAGAACCTTCTCCAACACCATAGTTCAAAAGCATCAATTCTTCGGCGTTCAGCTTTCTTCACAGTCCCACATTCACATCGATACATGACCACTGGGAAAACCATAGCCTTGACTAGACAGACCTTTGTTGGCAAAGTAATGTCTCTGCTTTTTAATATGTTGTCTAGTTTGGTCATAACTTTACTTCCAAGAAGTAGGCGTCTTTTAATTTCATGGCTGCAGTCACCATCTGCAGTGATTTTGGAGCCCCCCAAAATAAAGTCTGACACTGTTTCCACTGTTTCCCCATCTATTTCCCATGACGTGATGGGACCGGATGCCATGATCTTCGTTTTCTGAATGTTGAGCTTTAAGCCAACTTTTTCACTTTCCTCTTTCACTTTCATCAAGAGGCTTTTTAGTTCCTCTTCATTTTCTGCCATAAGGATGATGTCATCTGCATATCTGAGGTTATTGATATTTCTCCCAGCAGTCTTGATTCCAGCTTATGCTTCTTCCAGCCCAGCGTTTCTCATGATGTACTCTGCATAGAAGTTAAATAAGCAGGATGACAATATACAGCCTTGACGTACTCCTTTTCCTATTTGGAACCAGTCTGTTGTTCCACGTCCAGTTCTAACTGTTGCTTCCTGACCTGCATATAGGTTTCTCAAGAGGCAGGTCAGGTGGTCTGGTATTCCCATCTCTTTCAGAATTTTCCACAGTTTATTGTGATCCACATAGTCAAAGGCTTTGGCATAGTCAATAAAGCAGAAATAGATGTTTTTCTGGAACTCTCTTGCTTTTTCCATGATCCAGCGGATATTGGCGATTTAAGCTCTGGTTCCTCTGCCTTTTCTAAAACCAGCTTGAATATCTGGAAGTTCATGGTTTGCATATTGCTGACCTTAACTGCAAATACTTAAGTCATAGAGGATACTTTTTGGTCAATTATTATATTTTTTGGAGAAGGAAATGGCAACTCACTAGAAAATCCCACGGACTGAGGAGCCTGGCAGGCTACATTCCATGGCATTGCAAGAGTCAGACATGACTTAGCAAATAAACCACCACATTATGTCTTTAGAAAAGTCAGAAAGAAAGTATATGGTAGAGATATAATACTGGAGGTAGTAAAATACCAGAGAATTTGATTTGGACCCCTCTGTGTTACTTTGTGAAATAATCATTTGTCCACTGAGATTAAATTTCATACTACTTTATAGTAGCTGATTTTTCCTCTAATACTGACTGTTTTATAGGACTTGGCTTTAGTTTATGCATGTAGCTCTTGCTGTTATATTGTATTTACTTAATTTGAAGATTTTTCAAATAAATTTTGCCAGGGGTGCCTTGTTCCTGTCTGCTTGTGATATTATGCAAGCTTTATAAAAATGCTTTTTTTAGTCCTGTTAATAATTATTCTACTGATGCATTTGCAGAATAAACTTATATCATCAACTTCACCTTGTGGAAAATTCACAGTATACATTTTATCCTCAAAAGGTTGGAAATAAGGTCTTATAAAGATACTCAGGCACATTATGATAGAGAGGAACCAGAAATCTAGAACCTGGCTATGTATACGGAGACAGTCTCTGTTGATTTCTCTCTGTCTCCATATCCTCATGATAGATTTAGGCTGGAAAATTGCTGTTATCCCTCCCAAGAGTGTATTTTTATTAATCTAGAACTCAGGGTAGATACCAGAGGTGAAGAGTGAGGAGTGAGTGAAATGAGTGAAAATGGTTAAAAGGTACAAACTTCCAGTTATATGATAAACAAATTCTGGGGATGCATGGAATGGAGAGCAAGTGATCATAGTTTTGATGCTGTATTATATATTTGTGAGCTTCCAAGAGACTGGATCTTAAAATTTTTCATCAAACACAAAAATTTTATAACTTTGTGAGGTGATGGATATTGACTAAACTTACTGTGGTCATCATTTCACTATATATATTATATATATCTCCCATCATTGTGTTGTACACCTAAAACTAATACAGTGATATATGTGAGTTATGTCTCAATTAAAAAAAGTAGAACACAGGTCAGCAAACTTTTCCCTCAAGAGGCATACATTAAATATTTCAGGCTTTGCTGAATACACAACATCCTCATCACAAGGACTCAGCTCTACAGCTGTAGTGCAAAAGCTGCCATAGTCTATATGTCAGTGGCAGTGTTCCTATAAAGCTTTATTTATGGACAGAAATTTGAATTTCATACAGTTTTCATGTGTCACAGATTTTCTTTTCTTTTTTTTGCAACTACTTCTAAATGTAAAAAAGCATTTGTAACTTGCAGACCATATGAAAATAGGCAGATTTGGCCTATGGGCAAGTAGTTTGCCAACTCTTGATTTAGAAAAATTTATACATGTATTTATAATACTTTAGAACATACAGTATGTGAGGTATTATCTTGCTGTGCATGTATACAGGTGATTATTTTCAAATTCCTTTCCCTGATTTCATAAATGATCATGAGATATTTGAAAAATCTGAAGGGCCTTTAACTAGATCGTGTGTATATGTGCTTGTGGATAATTTTGCCAGAATACGTCAAAGTCTCTGGGCTTTACTTTGCCTAATATTTTCCCACTTGTATAGATGAATGAAGATTTTCAACAGTTTTTTTTGCATCACTTTTAAAACTATGTGCTATTTTAAAAGTGTCTGTAGCCCTTCCTTGTATATTTGATGAGTCTCTTTTAGCAAGGGTGAAGGGACTTTTCAGGAACATATTTGAATAGACTTAGAATTCTGCATGGAGAGGGCAACGGCACCCCACTCCAGTACTCTTGCCTGGAAAATCCCATGGACGGAGGAGCCTGGTGGGCTGCAGTCCGTGGGGTCGAGAAGAGTCGGACACGACTGAGCGACTTCACTTTCACTTTTCACTTTCATGCATTGGAGAAGGAAATGGCAACCCATTCCAGTGTTCTTGCCTGGAGAATCCCAGGGACGGGGAGCCTGGTGGGCTGCTGTCTACGGGGTCGCACAGTCGGACACGACACGACTGAAGCGACTTAGCAGTAGCAGCAGCAGAATTCTGCATAACAAAGTTCAGATACTTGGAAGAATGGGCCTTATGGAAGATGAGTGATTTAAACCATCCTTTGTGCCTCTAAGGTAGTTATTTTCATCAGAACCCAAAGTGCATCCAGTGATTTTGGGGGGTAGGTGTTTCTTCATAGAATCTCCCTGTTCACTTAAAAAGGTCCCTTCCCTTCTTTGTTAACTATCACATTCACCCTATGTTCTAATATTCTATCCCCTATAAAATGCAAAATGAACATGTGAGTGATATGGAGGTACCATTCAAATTTAGGGAGTTTCTTTTCTTTCCCAAAGAAGTTATTAAAACAAGATGCATTACACATATAAGATCCCACTGTACATACTCTTTTATAAGATGATTCTTTTTCAATTGATATAAATCACAAGTATTTTTCAGTTATTACAAAGTTTTGTGAACTTTACACACTATTGGCTGTATAGTCATCATTCGCATCATTGTACTCAAGTTTTTACTTAATTATTTCCTTATCTCTGGTCATCTAGATTGTCATTTTTGTGCCACTTCAGATAATACCATATGATTTTCTTTGGCCCAAATTCCTGGCTTATCTTTCATTTTCTTTCTTTTTTTTTTTGAAGACAGTTAACATCAACTAGTATTACAGTGTCAAAGATACGAATATTTGTAATCCGTTTAACAATCTTATCTTTTCTTGAAAATTTTTTTCATTTTTAGTTTACATTGTAGAAGAGTTTCTGTAGACTGAAAATAGTCTGCATTTTAAAAATCATGTTTGCTAATTGGGTCAATGAGAAGCATGGTGTCTCAGTTCGTACAAAATTTATTAAGTACTCAGTAAATGAGAAGTGTTAGAAACTGAAAATAGGGAAATATTTTTGATAGTCTCACTCTGCTTTCAAGGAACCAAAATTCTCTTGAGAGAAGTAGCCATATAAACTATTGGAATGCAAGGGGAAAAAATGCTATAAAAGAATCAAAAGTACTATGAGAGTATTGAAAATGAGATCATTACAGATAAAGATGTCATGAAAAGTTCCATAGATGAATTGACCTAGAGAAGAATGGGAGTTCTTGAGAAAGAGAGTCAAGTGATTATTACCAGAGTTGGGGTGGGGGTTGTTTGGGACAAATGGGGAGATACTAGTCAAATGGTACAAACTTCTAGTTATTAGATTAAGAAGTTCTAGGGATCTGATGTACAGCATAATGACTGTAACTAAAAATGTATAATAAACTTGAATGTTGCTAAGAGAGTAGATCTTAAGTGTTCTCACCATAGAAAAAAATTATAATTATGTGACAGGGCAGAGGTGTGAACTAAAGCAGTGGTGGTGATCATTTTGCAGTATATAAATATGTCAAATCAACACATCGGTATACTTAAACTTAGATAGTGTTTGAATTATATCTCAATAAAGCTGCAAAGGAAAAACAATAAAATAAGAAGTAGTAACATTGACTTTTTTTCCTGAATATGGAAAGTGATTTTTGTTGTTGTTGTTGTTTTATTATTATTATATTTTTATTTATTTATTTTTTACTTTACAATATTGTATTTGTTTTCCATACATCAACATGCATCTGCCACAGGTGTACACATGTTCCCCATCCTGAACCCCCTCCCACCTCCCTCCCCATACCATCCCTTTGGGTCATTCCAGTGCACAAGCCCCAAGTTTCCTGTATCCTGCATTGAACCTGGACTGGCGATTCGTTTCTTATATGATATTATACATGTTTTAATGCCATTTCCCCAAATCATCCCCCCCCCCCACAGAGTCCAAAAGGCTGTTCTATACATCTGTGTCTCTTTTGCTGTCTCGCATATGGGGTCGTCGTTACCATCTTTCTAAAGTCCATATATATGCGTTAGTATACTGTATTGGTGTTTTTCTTTCTGGCTTACTTCCCTCAGTATAATAGGCTCCAGTTTCATCTACCTCATGATTTGACTCTGTAAACTGTACATTAATAACTCATAAAAGCAAAAACTATGCTTAAAACTTCCACAAAGAAATTAAAAGTGGCTTATATTCTTTCAAAAGAAGAATGGGATTTCATTAGTCCAGGGTAGCAGAAATATTCTAGGCAGAAAAATATGAACCAATGAAGGGAAATGTGAAAGAGAAGTTGAGGATGGCAATTCAGTAGCATTAAATGTGAAAGAATGACCTTAAATGAAAATGAGAGACAAGAGGTGGAAGTCATCTTTTTAAAGTCGTATTGATCCTGTATGTGACGGGAGCACAAAAAGAAATAACATCTTTATAATTCTATAATGTGGTACTTAATAGGATAAGAACTGTGTCATATATATTTCACATAATCACCATGATAACCTTATGAGGTTAGTTAGCATTGTTTTCCCCATTTCACCAATGAGGAAATTAAGGTTCACAAAGGTGAAGTGAGTGAAAGTGAAAGTTGCTCAGTTGTGTCCGACTCTTTGTGACCCCATGAAATTCTCCAGGCCAGAATACTGGAGTGGATAGCCTTTCCCTTCTCCAAGGGATCTTCCCAAACCAGGGATTCAACCCAGGTCTCCCACATTGCAGGCAAATTCTTTACCAGCTGAACCCCAAGTGAAACGAAAAGTGAAGTCACTCAGTCATGTCCGACTCTTTGCGACCCCATGGACTGTAGCCTATCAGGGTCCTCTGTCCATGGGATTCTCCAGTCAAGAATACTGGAGTGGGTTGCCATTTCCTTCTCCAGGGGATCTTCCCGACCCAGGGTCGAACTTAGGTCTCCTCCATTGCAGGCAGACGCTTTAACCTCTGAGCCACCAGGGAAGCCCATGAGCCCCAAGGGGGGCCCAAGAACACTGGAGTGCATAGCCTATCCCTTCTCCAGGGGCTCTTCCCGACCCAGGAATCAAACCAGGGTCTCCCGCATTACAGGTGGATTCTTTACCAACTGAGCTATCAGGGAAGCCCAACATGGCCCAAATCACATAGTCAGTAGTGGGTAAATAATTCAAAATAGGTGTCTCTGACTCCAAAGGCCATGGTTTTTTCCTACCATAATATTAGCATACCACTGGATTATTAAAATATTTTAAGCTTTGTGGTGGCAAATCAGGTTTTAGGTTTTAAAGGATAAGTCTGGCATGGTATGGAACGAGATTTTAGGACACCATTTTTCACTAATTTGCAACTGTGTCTCTAGGAGGACTATTTAGTAGGATATGTTAGTAGGATATTTAGTAGGTTATTGTTCATTCGAATTCCAGTTTCAGTTCTGCTTACACTAGTCAGCATCTCCTGTGTGCTAGGCCCTCTTCTTCCTGTGTTTTACCACATTCTGTAAATTAATATTAATTTGTAGTTGAATACAATATTTTAATATTGAAACATGTTTTATAACGTTTGTCTAATTTGAACTACTAGAAAAACTGTTTTGAAAAAACATATATGATGTTCAGGACTAAACCTCTTTTGTCAATATGTATTATCAGCATGGCATCTAGTTGTGTGTCATGGTTAGAATTTCCTGTGATCACAGCTTAAGCAATGTTATTCTGAAACTTTTTAAGCATCCAACCATATTTAATACTGAAACGGTGTTTTTGATTTGGTGGGAAATTGAGAGGTCTACATAATAAATGTTATTTTTAGTTGTCCAGGGTTGAAAATTATGACCAGTTGGGTGGAATTCTTATTTGAGTTTTCTTACCCATTACTAGCTCCATAGAAGATCTCTAAATCCTTTATAAGTTGGCAAAATAAATTGGGTAAAAGGACCATCATTGTTAAACATTTATTTTCAAATACTGAAGGCCAGAGATAATAGGGCAAATGTAACTTGCTGACTGATTGGAGGCAAAGTGATGGACCTTGACTAGTTGACTCATTGGAAAAGATTCTGATGCTGGGAGGGACTGGGGTCAAGAGGAGAAGGGGACAACAGAGGATGAGATGGCTGGATGGCATCACTGACTCGATGGACGTGAGTCTCAGTGAATTCCAGGAGTTGGCGATGGACAGGGAGGCCTAGCGTGCTGCAATTCATGGGGTCGCAAAGAGTCGGACACGACTGAGCGACTGATCTGATCTGATCTTATCTGAAATTTGTTTTAAAATTCTTTAAAATAAAGATAAAGGGATAAATAAATGCTCTTTTAAAAAATAATGAAGGAGAGAAGGACTTTATCACATCCCGGGCAGCAACAGAGTTGCTTGGGAACTAAAGCAAGATGTGTGCAGCATCCCTTTCAACTCAGTACACTCAGGAGTGTTGATTATATTGTTCCACTCTGATTAAAATGCAGGTAAGCACTGCTGTTGGCCTTGAACAGTTTACTGATAAGAAACTCTGCAATTAATTGTGATGACCATTCAAAGAAAAACAACCAACAGTGAAAGCTAGAAATGTGTGTACCCTAAAAGATTATAGAGCTACAGGCAGGAAGAAGACATACTTACTGTGAATACCTCAAATGGTACTGGTGGGAGAGAGGGACCAAAGAAGGATAAAACGTACTTTTGTCTTTTATTGGCTAAACTACCCTTAACCCTTTCACTTGTGCCAGTGTTTATGTACCAGTTATGTGCGTTACGAAGGAAAAACAACTGAGTCTTTCTGATTTCTCCTTCTTTTAAGGAAATTTTCTTGACTATGTGCTTCAAAGGCATGCGCTTTTTGATTTTGTGTACTCCCCCCCACCTCCAAGTGCAATTAGCTGTGTGGTTGTTATTGACAATGTTTGTTTCAAGAGAAATAAAAACAGCAAGACCTTGGGAGAAAATGGCTTAATAGAAGTATCCATGGTAGCTGTGAAAGTTTAGCGTAACTCAGCAAAGCAGAGGAAAGAAGAAAAACAGGAATAAATTACAAGCATAGCCCAGAGGAAAGTGACCTTACCCAACATCTAGAAATGTTTGTACTTGGAATGAGTCAAGGATGCAGGAATTATTACCTAGATTTATACAGCCAGAAACTCTGGTACTTTGTCCACCTCATGCGAAGAGTTGACTCATTGGAAAAGAGTCTGATGCTGGGAGGGATTGGGGACAGGAGGAGAAGGGGACAACAGAGGATGAGATGGCTGGATGGCATCACTCACTCTATGGATGTGAGTCTGAGTGAACTCCTGGTGTTGGTGATGGACAGGGAGGCCTGGCGTGCTGCAATTCATGGGGTCGAAAAGAGTTGGGCACGACTGAGCGACTGAACTGAACTGAACTGATACAGCCAGAAAGCTAACTGTAGACTAAATTTTATAATGAAACAATATAACAGAAGTTTGTGTCTGTATGCAAATACCACCCTATTTCCTGTGTCCTGCTTAGACTTCTCTTCTGAGCTCCAGATCCATATATCCAACTGGCAATTTGCCATCTCAAGTTGTATGCTTCATGCAATTGAGACTTGGTTAGTCCAAAGCTAAATAAACCTTTGAATATTCCCCACAAATTTCCCTGCTAATGTTTCCATTTCCTTTGTTCATGCTGGAAATCCAGGAATCATTCTTAACAATTCTTTCTCTTTACCATTCAGGTTTCATACCCCACCCCAAGTCGAGCTAGTGGTATGTCGGGTATACCTGTGGCGGATTCATTTCGATATTTGGCAAAACTAATACAATATTGTTAATTTTAAAAATAAAATAAAATTTAAAAAAAAAATATATATATATACTGCAACCATCTTTGGTCACCCTAATCCAAGTCACTATCATTTCCTGCCTAGACCATAATCACTGTTTCTTAACTCTTCTCCCGTTTATTATTCTTGACCCCTTCCCTGCATTTTCCACATAGCTGCCATAATTGAATCTTTTTCAAAGTATAATTTTCATCAGCCTCTCCTGTTTAAAGTCTTTCAGTACATTCCCATTACTTTAGGGTGAAACCTAAGCTTCTTATCGTGGCCACAAAGGCCCCACCTACTTCTCCAACTTCATTTCCTCATTGTTAGGTTATTAGGCAAAATCACTTAAGGTATAATAGATTTATGAAATGATAATACCCAGATAAATCCCTGCTTTATTTATGGACAGACTTCAGTGGTAAGGAACTTATATCCTCTAAATTGTTGACTTTGCATTGTGAATCTCTTCTCTGTGGGCATATACTGATCTTATTAGTATCCACAGTCAGTTAATGAATAAGGAAAACATAACCCCTAAGCTTACTATATGCTTCCCAAACCTCTATTATCTGACCTGTAACCCTAAGTAGAACTGCCAATCCGAGCAGCACTAATGTGGCAAGGATTCTAATGACTCCAGTATTTTGACCTCAGTACTGACACTGACCTCGTGACAACCTACATTCAATTTGGGTTAAAGTTGACAATTTTGCATATGTATATATCTGTGGACTCGACGCACTAAACTTACTCTGGGAAAACCCAGTCAAGTGCAAAAATAGCTTTGCCAAGTAGTATGCGGGGCTGCTGCTGCTAAGTCGCTTCAGTCGTGTCCGACTCTGTGCGACCCCATAGATGGCAGCCCACCAGGCTCCCCCGTCCCTGGGATTCTCCAGGCAAGAACACTGGAGTGGGTTGCCATTTCCTTCTCCAATGCATGAAAGTGAAAAGTAAAAGTGAAGTCTCTCAGTCATGCCCGACTCTTAGTGACCCCATGGACTGCAGCCCACCAGGCTCCTCCATCCATGGGATTTTCCAGACAAGAGTACTGGAGTGGGGTGCCATTGCCTTCTCTGGCCAAATAGTATAGTACCAGTAATTTCCCTGATGAGGTCAGGAATACAGTTTGTGGGTAATTCAGCCACAGTCACAAAAATTACACTCAAGAAGGCTAACATTCTTTTAATATAGCATCATGATTTTATGATGACAATATCTACGTGTATTTAGTTCTTGCCAAATGTGGAAGAAAGTGTTCAAATGGTTTTGCAATCCATATAAGCTTCTCAGACTGTATTAAAGATATAGTATACCAGGAGGAAAGTTGCCATTAAGTGATTGCTCAGATGAAAATATCTATGAATGCTTTTTCAAGAAGCAGAGAGTTGTTTTGGAGGAAAAAAAAAAAGTGTTCATTTCTTACTCTTAGTTATTAGCATTTTAATAATATTGAATGTAGTTGTTTTTCATATTTTTTCTTTGGTTTTTTCATAATATTCATTATAACTCAAAACTAAATGCATATATAAACATAGGCTCAAAATTCCAAATTTTACAAACTTATAATTTCAGATCTCTTAAGACTTTTGTCCTTTCTAGCCTTTAGTCAACAGTCTACATTTTACATATTTTTCTGTAATTTTACTAATTTTAAGTCCCCCTGTTATAGGTAATATTAAGTAGCATCCTTTCACAAGGATCCCTTTTACCACTAGTGTTCTGATTCCAAGGCAAAAGAAGAATGCATTACATAGACTTGACTGATGAATATTAATATAGGATTGTCATAAAGTAGCTTAAGGTTCTGGCAAGCTTTTTGTTAAGGAGAATAACATTCCAGTCACTCACATAAAATCTACAAGGAAGGACAATTCAGCATAGTCCAGCCTCAACTCAGTAAAGACACGACTTGATCCATTGAAATTATTCCACTTTGACATGCGGGTGAGTCAGAGATCTTTTACTCTAAGAAAAACAAATGAGCTTTGAAAAAGATTCTACCTAATGACAACAAACTATTCCAACAAGACTATATTCAGCATCACTTTATAGAAGCTTCGACTTGCATCTGTACATCCCAATCCTGGCCTAGAGCTAAGACTATCAACAAGAATAGGAGATTTCAGTTTGTTTTTTTAGCCTTTGATTTAAAAAAATCACACATATGATTTGCTGCAGGCAGAATAACACTTGCAGAAGAGACAGCAGGTAAAAGAACTCCATGCTTCACTGGCAGCTTGGCTGTCCAGTGCTGATGGGTTGGTGATCAGGGTATAGAATGTTGAGCTGCAAATCGTAATTTGGAGGGTTTTTAAATTTTCTCTCCCTCTTCCTTTACCCCATTTATCTTTTTAGCATACCTTCCATAGTTAGCAAGATTTTGTTTCATTTTGTCCTTTTGTTAGAAGGCTCCATTTGTTTCTTCTTTTAAAAAAAGTTAATTTAGACTGAGGTTTGCAGGTTGAGATCTTTTACAAATGTATGAACCCAGACAGTGAAATATACTTAGTTTTTTTTTTATTATTATTATTATTATTTAGTTAAACATGCATATGGTTTATAAAGTAGTTCACATGTTGTATCATGGATGTTCCTCTGCTCCCAGCATCAGTTCAGGCCATATTATGGATTCAGTTGAGAAAAACTGCACCTTATCCCCAAAGGCACATGTTCTGAGGACAAACAATGGATGGCTCTTGTGAACACACATTGAGGACGAATATTTTTAAATTTCATTTAGTAAGGGTCCTGGTGGCTCAGACAGTAAAGAATATGCCAGCAATGCAGGAGACTCAGGTTGAATTCATGGGTTGTGAAGATCCCCTGGAGAAGGGCATGGCGACCCATTCCAGTGTTCTTGCATGGAGAATTCCATGGACAGAGCCTGGTGGGCTGCAGTTCATGGGGTAGCAAAGAGTCAGACACGACTGAGTGACTAACACTTTTACTTTCACTAGTTAAATTGTGTTTTGTGTTAAGATGAATTTTTAACAGGTTCTTTTCCTCCCTCTTGAGAGTGACTCATTCTCTAACTTTTTTTTTTTTTTTTTCAATTAGAGGGATTTCTTATTTGGGTGCCATTTCTCGCTTGCTTTCTTTAAAGCCCACAATGCTGAGCCTTTGCTGTTGTTATTGTATAAACATATTTACTTCATTTCCATGTATAGCATTCATATAAAATGAAACTATTGACTTATAAGTGTACTTGAGAAAGAATGCAACTGTGCCTATTGTTCGCACTGCTTGTAATGTCCTTTCTTTTTTATGTATACTTTCTGGATCAGTCACTTTAATGTTGTGCCGCTCAGCTGATAGTAATTCTTCACCTAAATATATTCAGTTAGAGAAAATTGCAAGGTGCTTATATTCCTGCTTGGGCCTATTCACATACCAACTTTCAAGAGTAAATTTTTACTTGGCCTTTCTTAGAGCAAGGATGTTAAGAAGTGCTCAGTTGCTTTGTCAGTGGGTAAAATTAATAGAAATATTTAATTCAGAGAAGAAAATTACTCCACTTGCTGGAAAAAATTTTTTATTTAAATAAAATTACACATTTTGCCCATGGTCTAGAGAATGTCACCAAAGTACTATGATTTTTTTTTCAATTCATAACAATTCTTTTATGTCCTATGTAATTGAATAGTCTTTCCATATAAAATCTCACTTAAAACATTTATCTTTTCACTTTCCTTTTCTTCAAATTGTGAATTGGAGCAAATCTATCATTTCAAATGTTTTGAATGAAAATCAGGCTACTCTCATTATATTTGTTTGAAGCCAGAAAAGAAGTACTATATGTATATTTTTTAACTGATGTAAGTAGATAAATAAGATTTTGGGGGAAAGTTTCTCCCTACATATAACTCAAGAGAGTGTACTGAACTTAAAAGGTTATTTATGGAGTACAAGGAAGATAGCTATAATAACAAACCTGATAGCTATAATTTAATTTTTTTGGTGTTGTAATTCAGATTTAGTAATTTAGTAGCAGATGTAAAAAATGAAATGAGAGAAAAAAGTTAAAGTGCCACCTAACTGACTAGTCAGTCATTGAAAATGCCTGTAGTGGGAATTTACTCAGCTAAAAAGTGTTTGCACTGTCATTAAAGACTCCTTAATTTATATTAGTGAACTAATAAAATGACAAGCACAAAAATAGACCCTGTGGCGAGGGCTACATAGTAGAGAATCATTTCTAACTCACTCTGGTATTTAAATGTTCTTGGAACTCCAACCGCCCTATATCTCCTTACCACTTACAGTGAAAAAAAAAAAAAAAATATATATATATATATAATTAGATTTAATAATTATATATATAAATGTTATATATGTGTGGGTGTGTGTGTATTTCCCTCTCTCTCACATACATGCATGAAAGCATGCACAAACCCTGAAGACATATTGGAAGTAATGTAAGCTAGGACCTAATTGGTTGCATTATCAATATTGCCTCCTCTTAAGATTGAAACAGATGTTTTCATGGCAAATAATCAGGTACATAGACACATGTCAATTCTTTTTAATACTTAAAGAAACCCTTATGTATTAGGCAATTCTAGAAAAGCAAAGGAACTAAATAGTAAGTTTCTCAAGATAAATATGGATGCACAGATTTTATGCACAAATTTTTTGACCCCACGGACTGAAGCACAAATTTTTTGACCCCATGGACTGAAGCAAGCCAGGCTTCCCTATCCATCAAAAACTCCCAAAGCTTGCTCAAACTCATGTCCATCGACTTGGTGATGCCATCCAACCACCTCAACCTCTGCCGTCCCCTTCTCCTCCCGCCTTCAATCTTTCCCATCATCAGGGTCTTTTCCAGTGAGTCAAATGGCATCAAACGGCCAAAGTGTTAGAGCTTCAGCTTCAGCATCAGTCCTCCAAAGATTATTCAGGACTGATTTCCTTTATGATTGACTGCTTGGATCTCCTTGCAATCCAAGGCACTCTCAAGAGTCTTCTCCAACACCACAGTTCAAAAGCATCAATTCTTTGGTGCTCAGCTTTCTTTGTAGTCCAACTATCATATCCATACATGACTACTGGAAAAACCATAACTTTGACTACACGGACTTTTGTTGGCAAAGTATAGTGTCTCTGCTTTTTATTATACTGTCTAGGTTGATCATAGCTTTTCTTCCAGGGAGCATTTATGTTTTAATTTCATAACTGCAGTCACCATCCACAGTGATATTGGAGCCCAACAAAATAAAATCAGTCACTGCTTCCACCTTTTCCCCTTCTATTTGCCATGAAGTGATGGGACCATATGTTGTGATCTTGTTTCTTGAATGCTGAATTTTAAGCCAGCTTTTTCACTCTCCTCTTTCACTTCAAAAGCCTCTTTAGTTCCTCTTCACTTTCTGCCATTAGAATAGTATCATCTGCATATCTGAGGTTGTTGATACTTCTCCCAGCTATCTTTATTCTACCTTGTGATTCATCCAGCTTGGCATTTTGCATGGCATCCTCTGCATATAAGTTAAATAAGCAGGGTGACAATATACAGCCTTGTCATACTCCTTTCCCAATTTCAAATCAGTCAGTTGTTCCACATCTGTTTCTAACTGAGAATTCTAACTTAAGAATTTTCCACAGTTTGTTGTGATCCACACAGTCAAAGGCTTTGATGTAGTCAATAAAGCAGAAATAGATGTTTTTCTGGAACTTTCTCCTTGATTCAGTGAATGTTGGCAATTTGATCTCTGGTTCCTGTGCCTCGTCTGAATCCAGAGTGTACATCTGGAAGTTCTCAGTTCACACACTGCTAAAACTTAGCTTGAAGGATTTTGAGCATAACCTTGCTGGCATGTGAAATGAGCACAGTTGTACAGTAGTTTTGAACATTCACTGTCATTGCACTTCTTTGGGATTAGAATGAAAACTGACCTTTTCTAGTCCTGTGGCAACTGCTGAGTTTTCCAAATTTGCTGACATGAGTGTAGCATTTTAACAGCATCTTTTACAATTTTAAATAGCTCAGCTGGAATTTCATCACCTCCACTAACTTTGTTTTTAGTAATGCTTCCTAAGGCCCACTTGACTTCATACTTCAGGATGTCTGGCTCTAGGTGAATGATCACACCACCATGGTTATCTGTGTCATTAAGGTCTTTTTTGTCCTTCTGTGTATCCTTGCCAACTCTTCTTTTTTTTTTAATTTTATTTTATTTTTAAACTTTACAATATTGTATTAGTTTTGCCAAATATCGAAATGAATCCGCCACAGGTATACCCGCGTTCCCCATCCTTCTTAATCTTTTCTGCTTCTGTTAGGTCCTTACCATTTCTGTCCTTTATCGTGCCCATCCTTGTTCCGTTGATACTTCAAATTTTCTTGAAGAGATCTTTAGTCCATCTTATTATGTTGTTTTTCCTCTATTTCTTTGCACTGTTCATTTAAGAAGCGTTCTTATCTCTCCTTGGGCTTCCCTCATAGCTCAGTTGGTAAAGAATCTGCCTGCAATGCAGGAGACCCTGGTTTGATTCCTGGGTCAGGAAAATCCACTGTAGAAGGGAAAGGCTACCCACTCCAGTATCCTGGCCTGGAGAATTCCATGGACTGTATAGTCCATGGGGTCACAAAGGGTCGAACATGACTGAGTAACTTTCACTTTCTTGTTTCTCCTTGGCTATTCTCTGGAACTCTGCATTCCACTGGGTATGTCTTTCCCTTTCTCCCTTGCCTTTCACTTGTTTTCTTGCCTCAGCTATTTATAAAGCCTCCTCAGACAACCAGTTTGCCTCCTTACCTTTCATTTTCTTTGGAATGGTTTTGGTCACTTCCTTCTGTACAATGTCCTGAACTTCCATCCATTGTTCTTCAGGTACTCTGTCAGATCTAACCCCTTGAATCTATTTGTGACTTAACACTGTATAATTGTAAGGGATTTGATTTAGGTCATACCTGAATGGGCTAGTAGTTTTCCCTCCTTCCTTCCATTTAAGCCAGAATTTTGCAATAAGGAGCTCATAATCAGAGCCAGAGTCAGCTCCAGGTCTTGTTTTTGCTGACTATATAGTATAGTGCTTCTACATCTTGAGCTGCAAAGGACATAATTAATCTGATTTTGATATTGTCCATCTGATGGTATCCATGTGTACGGTCATCACTTGTGTTGTTGGAAAAAGGTGTTTGCTATTACCAGTGTGTTCTCTTGACAAAACTCTGTTAGCCTTTGTCCTGCTTCATTTTATACTTCAAGACCAAACGTGTCTGTTATTCCAGGTATCTCTTGACTTCCTACTTTTGCATTCCAATCCCCTATGATGGAGAAGAAACAGAAGGTATTGGGCTTCCCTGGTGGCTCAGAGGGTAAAGTGTCTGACTGCAATCTGGGAGACCCGGCTTCAGTCCCTGGGACTGGAAGATCACCTGGAGAAGGAAATAGCAACCCACTCCAGTATTCTTGCCTGAAGAATCCCATGGACAGAGGATCCTGGTAGGCTACAGTCCACGGGGTTGCAAAGAGTTGGACACAATTGAGCAACTTCACTAGAAGGTGTTATAGGTCTTTATAGAAACAGTCAACTTAATCTTCTTCAGCATCAGTTCTTGCGGCATAGACTTGGATTACTGTGATGTTGAATGATTTGCTTGTAAACGAATGGAGATCATTCTGTCGTTTTTGAGGTTGCACCCGAGTACTGCATTTCAGACTGTTGTTGGCTATGAGGGCTGCTCTGTCTTTTCTGAAGGATCCTTGCCCGCAGTAGTAGATATAATGGTCATCCAAATTAAATTTTCCCATTCCCGTCCATTTAAGTTCATTGATTCCTCAAGATGTCGATGTTCAATTTTGCCATCTCCTGCTTGACCATGTCCAATTTACCTTAATTCATGGACTTAACTTCCAGGTTCCTATACAGTATTGTTCTTTACAGCATTGAACTTTACTTTCACCACCAGACCCATCCACAACTGTCTGTTGTTTCAACTTTGCTTCAGGTGCTTCATTTTTTCTGGAGCTATTGGTATTTGCCCTCTGCTCTTTACCAGTAGCATATAGGACACCTTCCAACCTGGGGGACTCATCTTCTGGTATTATATCTTTTTGCCTTTTCTTACTGTTGATGGAGTGAGTAGCAATTTCCTCATCTAGTAGACCATTTTTTTGTTTGTTTGTTTGTTTTCCAGAAATCTTCGCTATGACCCGTCCATCCTTGGTGGCCCTGCATGACATGGCTCCTAGCTTCATTGAGTTATACAAGCCCCTTCATCATGACAGGGCCATGATCTTTGAACAGGGGATAATATTTCAGTTTAGTTCAGCCGCTCAGTCGTGACTGACTCTTTGCGACCCCATGAATGGCAGCACACCAGGCCTCCCTGTCCATCACCAACTCCCGGAGTTCACTCAAACTCATGTCCATTGATTCGGTGATGCCATCCAGCCATCTCATCCTCTGTCGTCCCCTTTTCCTCCTGCCCCCAATCCCTCCCAACATCAGAGTCTTTTCCAATGAGTCTACTCTTCGCAAGAGGTGGCCAAAGTACTGGAGTTTCAGCTTTAGCATCATGCCTTCCAAAGAACACCCAGGTCTGATCTCCTTTAGAATGGACTGGTTGGATCTCCTCGCAGTCCAAGGGAATCTCAAGAGTCTTCTCCAACACCACAGTTCAAAAGCATCAATTCTTCGGCACTCATCTTTCTTCACAGTCCAAATCTCACATCCATACATGACCACTGGGAAAACCATAGCCTTGACTAGATGGACCTTTGTTGGCAAAGTAATGTCTCTGCTTTTCAGTATGCTATCTAGGTTGGTCATAACTTTTCTTCCAAGGAGTAAGCGTCTTTTAATTTCATGGCTGCAATCACCATCTGCAGTGATTTTGGAGCTCCAAAAATAAAGTCTGACACTGTTTCCACTGTTTCCCCATCTATTTCCCATGAAGTGATGGGACCAGATGCCATGATCTTCGTTTTCTGAATGTTGAGCTTTAAGCCAACTTTTTCACTCTCCTCTTTCACTTTCATCAAGAGGCTTTTTAGTTCCTCTTCACTTTCTGCCATAAGGGTGGTGTCATCTGCATATCTGAGGTTATTGATATTTCTCCTGGCAATCTTGATTCCAGCTTGTGTTTCTTCCAGCCCAGCATTTCTCATGATGTACTCTGCAAAAAAGTTAAATAAGCAGGGTGACAATGTAGAGCCTTGACGTACTCCTTTTCCTATTTGGAACCAGGTTGTTGTTCCATGTCCAGTTCTAACTGTTGTTTCCTGACCTGCATATAGGTTTCTCAAGAGGCAAGTCAGGTGGTCTGGTATTCCCATCTCTTTCAGAATGTTCCACAGTTTATTGTGATCCACACAGTCAAAGGCTTTGGCATAGATAGTATTTAACACATAGTAAATACTCAATAAATGTTAGTTATTGAATAGGAGCATAAGTGATTACTAACCCTTATACCTTAGGAGGACTAGTTGAAGGAACTGGATGTTTGTAACCTTGGCAGATTAAGAAGATGCAAGGGACATCTTTCCTATAAAATAGGAAGTAGACTTAAGCAATGTTGCTTTAAGGCAAAATGAGGACTAATGGGTAAGAAGACTGCAAGTATGCTGATTTTGATTATAAGCAAATAGAGTTTTTCTAATTATATCAACTGTCAAAAAGGAAATAAGCCATTCAGGGATAGAGTGAATCCTCTGTAAATTCTGTAAAGCAATACCTCTGGGTATCCGTTCTGTGCCAAGGCCCTCTCTCCAGTCTGGGGCCACTTGTCTTGCTCCTCAGACAGACCTCGAAGTTCACATCTCTTGAAATAGAATTTCACCAATGAGAGAATAAGGTTCACCAAGTCAACCTTTCACCTCCTTTAACCAACTCTTTCAAGTTGAAGTTGCTTTATTTGTCTTATGCAGAGGCCAAGACTGAATTCATGATTGGGGGGCCCAGTGCAAAATGAAATTGCAAAGCCTAGTTTGAAATATTACTAAGAAGTTCAAAGTGCTGACAATAAAACCTTAAACAAAGAACAGGGCACTTTTAAGCCTGGGGCCCCATGTGACTTCATGGTTCACATACCCGTTAAGTGGCCCTGATAGAGACAACCTGAGACACTAAGCAAGCAGCTATAGTTTCTGTAAAGGTATAGCCAGTTCAGTAACATCCTCTCTTGTATTTGCTTTCTTCTCTTTTCCCTCATGCCTGTTTTACTGGGATTAAACCCCACCACCGATAAAGCTGTTACATGCAAGCTTTGTCATAGGCTCTGTTTTCTGGGAATGGAGATTGTCTGTCTATTTATTTAGTAAATTTTATTGAACTTTAGTTGATTTACAGTGTTGTGTTAATTTCTGCAGTACAGCAAAGTGGATTCATGTGTGCATGCTAAGTCGCTTCAATCATGCCCAACTCTTTGTGACCCTGTGGACTGTAATCTGCCAGGCTCCTCTGTCCATGGGATTCTCCAGGCAAGAATACTGGAGTGGGTTGCCATGTCCTCCTTCAGGGAATCTTCCTAACCCAGGGATCAAAACTGCATCTCTTATGTCTCCTACATTGACAGAGGAGTTCTTTTCTACTAACGCCAGCTGGAAAGCCCCGTGAAGCAAAGTGATTGTTATACATATATTCTTTTCCATTATGGTTTATCACAGGATATTGAATATAGTTCCTTTTACTGTACAGTAGGACCTTATTGCTTACCCATTCTATGTGTAATAGTTTACGTCTGCTGATCCCAAATTCCCAGTCCTTCCCATCCCCGTTCTCTTTCCCCCTTGGTAAACCCAAGTCTGTTCTCTATGTCTGTGAGTCTGTTTCTATTTCGGAAGGCTAACAATGATGCTGTGTAATCTGAGCTTTTAAACCTTGAGGGGGCTGGTCCATATCTCCTTTAATGTCACTTCCAACTCTAAGATACCATAATTCCAACAATTTAAGGAGATATATTTTATATAATGGTATTTTTTCTTTAATGCAGCTATAAATTTGCAAGTGTGCTAAAATTCTTGGATTCTCACATCTCTAGTATTTTATTTTCTTTTGTTCCAGCATAATATTAATAGTTTATTACAGGGGGAAGACAGAGAAGCTTAGGAAAAGGTATCCCTTACTTTTTTTCCTTATCTCAGTTTTTCACTTTCCCCTTTACTTAAGCATATCCTGCAACCCTGCCTCCTCTGTATATTAGATAGACTTCAACTTCCTACTCGGAGAAGGCAGTGGCACCCCACTCCAGTACTCTTGCCTGGAAAATCCCATGGATGGAAGAGCCTGGTAGGCTGTAGTCCATGGGGTCGCTAAGAGTTGGACATGACTGAGCGACTTCCCTTTCACTTTTCACTTTCATGCATTGGAGAAGGAAATGGCAACCCAATCCAGTGTTCTTGCCTGGAGAATCCCAGGGATGGGGGAGCCTGGTGGGCTCCCGTCTATGGAGTCGCACAGAGTCGGACACAACTGAAGCGACTTAGCAGAAGCAGCAGTAGCAGCAACTTCCTACTTCCTTTTCATTTTCACTTAATAATTAACTAACTTCTGATTACTTTTGTTGTATCTAACTTCTACATACACATCCATTTGCAGAAGTGGGCATACATTTAAATCCAATTCAAAACTCATTGACGTATATATATTCATTCAACAACATTCATTGGGTACAGTATATGATAAGTACTGAGGGAAAAGCAAAGTGTTAGTTAGGAATCTTACTATTAAGTAGCATGACAGTTTAGAGCAGAGACTCTGTGCTTATGTACACAAAGCCAAAAAAAAAAAAAAACTCTCACTTAAAAGGTGATATGTGGAAGATCGCTTAAAGAAATAGAAGTGTCTATGAATGTTAGAGAATTTGGACTAGAGCTCTAGAGGGATTTATAGAGGTCTAAGGATTTGACATATGAAATTGAGGTGGACAGATGTCTAGAAAATATTGTTTTATTCAGAATTCAACTTTAGGGTAAAAGCAGTTTCACTGAATTAAAAATAATGCCTCTTGTTATTTGAGTTATCTATACGTTTGTGTATATGGCAACTTGATTAGGCTGTTTCTTTATTGAACAATCAGAACAGTCCTCAAATCATCCCGTTTTTACTATTGGAATTACCATTGTGACATAAACTTTGCCTCTGGGCACATTTTGTTTATTGCAGAAAGTTATCATGAGTTTATTTCTTCCATGTAGCCTAAATGACATAAACAACTTGTCAATTTCATATCTTCAGCTTCCCATCAAGTGAGTGGGAATGGAGAAGCCTTTTGAATAATTAGTAAGAAAAACTGAAGTGGAAAAATTCAGCTTTAAACTCAGAGAGAATGGTTTCCTTCACAGTAAATTCATCCTTTAAATAAAGCAAGCAATGATTACTGAGCCGTTAGCACATTTTTGGCAGGGCAAAACTCTTTGACTTCTCCAATAAGGAATAATCTCCAAGTTTGTCAGATCTAAACAAATGGAACTAAATTGGACCTAGCTATTTGTACTGACAGATTAATAGGAAAAAAATAATTTGTCTTTAGTGTTGGTATTTGATTTTCACTCTCTTGAACTTCCAAGTATATTTAAGCAATTTCTCCTCATTGAGTTATATAGGTGTGTATGTCAGCATGATGAATTTATATCAGAAGACTGGCTGAAATTTGCCAGGAGGTTGATTTTTGTCAGTCTCTTGAATTATTCATGGTAATTCTAATACACCTCTGAATGAGACTGCAATTTACTTAAAAAAAAAAAAAGAATTGTAATATTATTCTATTTCTGTTTCATGGTCCTTTAATGAAAAGAACTGTGTTTCAGAAACCTGGATTTAAAAATCAATGTCGTGGGCTACCTATCAAATTTTAATACTTACCTTGTCTTTTCAACTAGAACTCTGTCAAATCTGTTGATATTGATAGAATTGTCTTCATATATAATTGGCAGTTATGGAGTAATAGAGTATCTGTAAAATAGTATAAGCTTTAACAAAAAAGTTAGCCCTGTGTAAAGAAGGCATCCTGAGAGATCTGGAAAGTGTGCACATATTTAAGAGCGCTTTGAATATACTATTTAAAATTATTGGTTGTCAATGAGAAGAGAAAAAGAAAAATGCAGAAAATGTTAGGGATAATTAAGGCAACTAATGAACCTGTTTGAGGGCTCACCGAAGCTTTGTGGGTGTGCATGTGCATATGTATTCACTATGGTTTGCTCTAAATTCTTCACATCAACAGTTATTTTTCTTGTCTCTGAGTATGAAAAGTACTAAACTCAGGAATTTAAACCATAGGTATTGGTTTATAAGAATCAGGATCTTTCAACAAAAGAAAAATATTTGATCCTTTTATGTAATTTAACATTTAATCACTTACATAGCCAAGAACATACATTAAATAGATAGGATCTCTTTGAACTCTAGTTTCTCTTTAATCTTCACATTAGATTTTTAAAGAATGAAATATTAGGAAGTCCATCAATAAATTTAAATAGAAATGGATTCATTTGAGCTAATGGCTGAATGAAATGACATTCCCATATTAAACATGATGATTTGGTATATCATACATTTTCAAAACTTCTTTCATGGAGAGTAGACATTTTATGAGCAATAATTGAGAAAAATGTGAGTTGGTTTCATGAAACTATTCTCCATATTAAAAAAATATTTGAACTGATATGGTTTTCTTTTAGTTGTTTTGTGGAATACCTGGTGAAATATTTTAAACATTTTGCACATTGTTCTTTAGTTTCAGCTCAAATTCTCAAGAGCAACCTTGCAGCAATGGAACAACAAATTGTCCGTCTGGAACGTGACATCAAGCAATTCCCCAAAACAGAAAATCAACATGATAAGTTTGTGGAAAAGATGACAATATCCTTTATTTAAGCATTTTATTTGTTAATTTCTATGTGTGTGTGTGTCTGTGTGTGTGTGTCTCTGTGTGTGTGTGTCTGTCTATCCAAATATCTATTTACCCTGTGATTAGTTCTAAACTTACCATTCTATTCACATGGTTCGGATGAATTTGTGTATAGGCTGTTTTTATATCAGCAGCATAAATTTTAGTTCATGACATTTTGAATCATAGAGTAGGCAAGGGAACGATTATATAAGAAAAATGCCATTTCTCAAAGAAGAGTTTCATTTGAAGGCCTACAAGATATGCAAGGTAAGTCTTATGAAGTTTGATAAGACCTAAAACAAAACAAAGACTCTCCTTATATAAGCAGTTATTTAAAGGAAATGATCAGTAAAAGAAATTTTTTTGTCAGAGTTCTTTTTTGTTGCTCCCTTTGTGTATGCAGGTATTTTCTGAGGGGCACATACATTTTCAAGGGCAATCAGAGGATAACTGATATCAGTAGACTGAAAGGTTATGAAGAATAAAATGCATGCATGGATGGATGGATAGATGAATTGATCAGTAGGTTATGTATTTTAGTAAATTGTAATAGCTATCTGTAACACATTAAGCATTGCCTGCTATATAAATGTTTTTAAATCCCTATTTTACATACAGTATATTCATATAAATTACAGAATTATATGAAAGGAAAACTTGAGAAATGATATCTAGCTTGAACTGTTTAATGTTAAATCTGGTATCTAAAGATAAACTATATTAGAGCTGATTTTTTTTTTCTATTTTGGTTTTCAAAAGTTAAAACCATATCCTCCTCCTCTGGGTTTAAATAAATATCTTGAACTGCAGATTGATTCACAATTTTACATCTCTAGAGGGAATAAATACTGTAAATTCTTTATCTGATAATAAGTAAATTATTTCAACAACTATATGGCAGTCACCTTGTTTCAAGGTTAAATTTATCGTCTTTTTCTTCTCTCATATGCTTTCTTTCCTGCCCAGCTTGGAAGTTATGGTCCTGAACTTGAATTACTTGAGAATGGCAATTTATGTTTATGTGAAAAAAAATTTTTTTTTCATTTTCAATGTTTGATTCATAAATTAATACTGTATTCTGTGTGGTCCTTTAGTGATGCTGAGTACTTATGTAAATAAGAATATTGAGAACATATGTTTGTGGGAGATTGGAGGCAGGAAATCCTCAAAAATAACCTTTAATTACATAGCTGCCCACATTGAAATATTTAATATGAAGATTTAACTTTGTTGCTGATTATATTTTTCTTTCAAATTTGTTATATTGTCTTGTGGTTGGAAGCACCGCCTACAGTTTTCACCTTTTGATTTTGTTTCTTGCCTTACATATCTGTATTTAATTCTTGATCCCTTTTTTCTTTTTAATATTTTCTTCTACAGTTGGCATATGGCCACACAATAGCATGCAACATTGAGGAATCTTTGTTGCTCATTTCGAAAAAGAAAAGTAATTTCAAGCCCTCATGAACTTGGCCTGGATTCTATTTTATTTCTCTCGTTATATGTAATTAAGTGCTTTAGAATGAAAATCCAGAGCCTTCTGTATCTGTATGTTACGGATGAATGGTTATTCTTCATTTAAGTGGCACCAAAGTGTGACTGTCTACATGGGGATTGAAAACTATATTAAAATGTATGGAGCCGTTACTTTGGATATTATATTAGAAAAAAAATGAAATATATAGCAATTTATTTTAGAGAAAAAGTAGACTATTGACTCTATCTTTTGGTTGGAGTTGATTAAAAACTCCAAATTAATAAATTACAATGGTAAAACTGTACTTAAATTATTCTTGCTTAGGAAGACCCCTTGGACAACCACTGAGAGGTTGGATCTTCTAGAAAAAGGCAAACAAAAGGTCTAATCATCATATGTATATATGTTATATGAATTTCGGTGCTTACTTAATTTTTTTTTCTACTGTTTTGGCAATTTCAAAAGAGAAGGATATTTCCTTGTGAAATACTTGATTCAGTTTTAAAATTAGAACCATGATCCTATTTTTAGTGTAAGATTCTTTGTACTGGATGATCTTTCCACTGTTTCTGTCACCTGCCAATAAATTAATTTACTTTAGGTCAGTGGCCCTTTAAATTGAGCAACTATAGGCACTAGTATGGGGGTAGTTATCTCTTGAATGAAGGTAATCTTACCTTTACTTAAACAGTAACCTCTCTATAAGGCCTGTGAGTTCAAAAACTGAATAGCAGTGCCACTCTAGACTTTTAGAAGGGATCGGTGCTATAGTTAGCAGCAGTGGCATGAAGGCCAGAAGGCAATGAATATGTAGGTTGAATCTTCACCAGATCTCTAGGTTGGTCTAAGTCCCATAGCACCCCATGTTCACCCTTGTTCTTTCACATTATTGATGGAATACATAAAAATATGCTTGGCATTACCAAATCATGAAAATACAACAGTGCACAAGGTAGAAAACTTGACTACAATTTGCTGACAGTCTGGCATTTATTCACTTCTCTGTCTTGCTGGCCTAATGGCCAAGATCACGTCCAGCATGTTAATTCCGATATGCCCATCCCAATGTGAAGCACCTAGCAACATGAAGGCATTCAATAACTATATATTAAATCACAGAATAATATAGCAAGAGACAATGGAGGTCATCTAATCCAAGATCCTCCTTTTACTTAACACACCAAAAGGGATATTGTTGAAAGAGTAGTTAGCTGTTCTTCTAGTTATAAAACTTTTCTTCATATACATCTTCACAGGAAGTTGAGTAACTATGAATCACCTTTTTAGAGCATGTAAAGTGTAATCAGTTAGAAGGGATAACCAAATCTTTTAAAAGTAAATGTCAAAGAAACAAAAAGGAATGAAACCTCTCCTATGAATGGAGTAAGCCAGGCTATTTCCTATCTTCCCTGGTGGCTCAGATGGTAAAGCGTCTGCCTACAATGCAGGAGATCTGGGTTCAATCCCTGGGTCTGGAAGATCTCCTGGAGAAGGAAATGGCACCCCACTCCAGTATTCTTGCCTGGAAAATCCCTTGGATGGAGGAGCCTGGTAGGCTACAGTCGATGGGGTCGCAAAGAGTCGGACACGACTGAGCTACTTCACTTTCACTTTCCACTTTCAAACAATAGTCAGGGGCTTTAGAATGAAGCTTGTCACCTCTGACTCTCTTTCTCTACCCCAAATTGTTTGCTTGTTCTAAATTTTTTTAAAAAGTTGGAAAGAGTAAACAAAGCAAGATTAATTTTGTAAGACTGTAAAGCAGAGGGAATTAGAGAAAATTCTCTCATAAATCATAGTAGGGAGGTTCTAGGATAAAAAGGGATGATCTGGATATAATATTGGATATAATATATTATTGGATATATTATATAATATATTATATATATATATGTTATTGGATATAATAGCACCATATATTTTGAAATACACATGCTTCAAAAATCTAGATACCTTGTTGGGAAATTTGCTGTTGTGATTTTTTTTTTTAAAGCAAAGTGCTTTGTATTCTTCATGTCAATGTGCTCATCATAATAATATTGGAAGTTTTAGGTTCAATTGTTTGGTCAGTGAATTCAAATAGAATCTGTATTCATTTTTTAGTAAGTTATAAAAATGGTAATGTTCACTCATTAGCTGAATGTTTACTATGTATCAGATACTGACCAAGTTTACCCTCTTGAGCCTTTAAAAAATGTTCCTATTCATTAAATGAGTATTTTCCATGTCTGGTGATGAAATTGTTCACAGTTGTCCCTGTGTCACCATGGTGAGCTCAAGTTGTCTCAGGATAACTTCAACAACCCACACATTTATTTGTCATAGCTTCATTGTTTTAAGGTGACCAGGAATTTGGTAATCTTTGTGTTTTGGCACTTTTTGCAAAAATTGGTGAGGTGAGGTTCAGAATCACTGTTGGTTTCAAAGTTTTGAAAAATAACCTATGCTTAAGAGAGGTGAGAGGGAACACTGTGAGTGGTCTGCTTGTCAATCCTGAGACCCATCTCTTGAACTTGACATTATATATGGATTCTGAGTTTTTCAGCTTTTGTATTTTGACCAATCACGTGAATATGAAAGAGTTTTTCTTTCTTTCTTTTAAATCCATGCATCACTTTTACTTACTGCTGCTTGCTTTTTCCTGTGGGAAAACCCATTCTTAAAAGAGGGCTCCTTAGACTTTAAAATATATGTTGTGGTCCAGTCTTCAACTGTCTAAAAAGCACATTACCCACAGTGTTGACCTTACTGCTTATATCCTGTTGACAAATTTCTTACCACATTTGCTCACATAGATTTTGTCAGTGGCAGAGCTGTCTATTGCCCCAAATCAGCTTAGTTTTTTGATTGACTGCTGGCTAAGTCATTTCACCAACCAGAGGGCAGGGAGGACTGAGTAGCAGGGGCACCATTAACACATTGACAAGAGGAGCTGACAGAATGTTAATGATATTAACATTCTGTCAGCTCACTATCAACACCTCAGATTTCCTCATAGTAGAAGGGAGAGTCATTTGAAGTGTTTAAAAATCAATTTCTGGAAGAAGCACACTGCCCTGACCAGTCAATTCAGAATAGATTTGGGGTCTTTACTGCACTGTAGCTATGTCAATTTTTATTCCACTCTTCTTTATTAAGAGAATAATTTTTGGAAAGATGAAAAACTCACACAATGATTATTAAACCTCAGCAATATTAGTCACCTTTGAGAACATGCCAGTAACAGGTTTAAAAGAGAGGGTGATTCATACTTTGTAAAGTAAATGCCCATAAAACAAAATAAAACAAAACAGAAATCTCAACAGCAAGGCTTTTTTCCCCAGTATGAATGTACTAATCTTGGCTGTTTTCTAGCTCCTGAAAAATCAAGAGCTTTAGGCTAGACTACAGGGAAGTTCACTGATTCAATTGCCTGCTGGTCTCAAACTCAGCAAATTTGGAAGTTCAAAGCAAAACTGGTTTTCATAAGACTGCTCAGGGAGAGAAGGCCCAGGATTAAAAAAAAAGAAAGAAAGAAAAAGAGAGAGAGTAAGCATGGGAGCATGGTCAGTAATAGCGGGGAAAGACTGCTTTTTAAAAAAGGAAGATTGTTAGCATTCTTTGAAATATGCACTCTTCATCACATTTTGGAAGTTTATTTATTTATTATTTTTGGTTGTGTCACACAGCTTGTGGGATCTTAGCTCCCTGACCAGGGATTCAACCCAGACCCTTGGCAGTGAAAGCAAGTTTGTGTGTGTGTGTGTATGTGTGTGTTTAACTTCAATTATTTGCACAGTAATTTGCAATAGAAGGTATAATCACTTGTAGTAATAACAATAAAAATGATAGTAAAATATAAATAATAGCAAGTGTTTAGTGAATGTCATGTGTCAGTCACAGTGCTAAAAATATATAGGTGTCTTGTGGCTCAGCTGGTAAAGAATCCGCCTGCAGTGCAGGAGACTGCAGTTCGATCCCTGAGTTGGGAAGATCCCCTGGAGAAGAGAAAGGCTACTCACTCCAGTATTATGGCCTAGAGAATTGCATGGACTGCATAGTGCATGGAGTCTCGAACAGGACTGAGTGGCTTTCACTTTCACTTTCATACAATCTCAAATTATCTCCAAAGCAATACAATGCGGTCAGTCAGTCAGTCAGTTAAGTCACTCAGTTGTGTCCCACTCTTTGTGACCCCATGAATCACAGCACGCCTAGGGCTCCCTGTCCATCACCAACTCCCGGAGTTTACCCAAACTCATGTCCATCAAGTCAGTGATGCCATCCAGTCATCTCATCCTCTGTCGTCCCCTTCTCCTCCTGCTCTCAATCTTTCCCAGCATCAGTGTCTTTTCCAATGAGTCTTTGCAAGTGATGGCCAAAGTACTGGAGTTTCAACTTCATCATCAAGTCCTTCCAATGAATATTCAGGACTGATTTTCTTTAGGATGAACTGGTTGGATCTCCTTGCAGTCCAAGGGACTCTGAAGAGTCTGCTCCAACACCGCAGTTCAAAGGCATCAATTTTTCGGCACTCAGCTTTCTTCACAGTCCAAATCTCACATCCATACATGACCACTGGAAAAACCATAGCCTTGACTAGATGGACCTTTGTTGGCAAAGTAATGTCTCTGCTTTTTAATATGCTATCTAGGTTGGACATAACTTTCCTTCCAAGGAGTAAGCGTCTTTTAATTTCATGGCTGCAGTCTCCATCTGCAGTGATTTTGGAGCCCCCCAAAATAAAGTCTGACGCTGTTTCCACTGTTTCCCCATCTATTTCCCGTGAAGTGATGGGACTAGATGCCATGATCTTCGTTTTCTGAGTGTTGAACTTTAAGCCAACTTTTTCATTCTCTTTCACTTTCATCAAGAGACTTTTTAGTTCCTCTTCACTTTCTGCCATAAGGGTGGTGTCATCTGCATATCTGCATATTTCTCCCAGCAATCTTGATTCCAGCTTGTGCTTCTTGCAGCCCAGCGTTTCTCATGATGTACTCTGCATATAAGTTAAATAAGTAGGGTGACAATATAGAGACTTGACGTACTCCTTTTCCTATTTGGAACCAGGCTGTTGTTCCATGTCCAGTTCTAACTGTTGCTTCCTGACCTGCATATAGGTTTCCCAAGAGGCAGGTCAAGTGGTCTGGTATTCCCATCTCTTTCAGAATGTTCCACAGTTTATTGTGATCCACACAGTCAAAGGCTTTGGCATAGTCAATAAAGTAGAAATAGATGTTTTTTGTATGGAATTCTCTTGCTTTTTCCATGATCCAGCGGATGTTAGCAATTTGATCTCTGGTTCCTCTGCCTTTTCTAAAACCAGCCTGAACATCTGGAAGTTCACGGTTCATGTATTGCTGAAGCCTGGCTTGGAAAATTTTGAGTATTACTTTGCTAGCATGTGAGATGAGTGCAATTGTGCAGTAGTTTGAGCATTCTTTGGCATTGCTTTTCTTTGGGATTAGAATGAAAACGGACCTTTTCCCATCCTGTGGCCACTGCTGAGTTTTCCAAATTTCCTGGCATATTGAGTGTAGCACTTTCACAGCATCATCTTTCAGGATTTGAAATAGCTCAACTGCAATTCCATCACCTCCACTAGCTTTGTTCATGGTGATGCTTTCTAACGCCCATTTGACCTCACATTCCAGATGTCTGGCTCTAGGTGAGTGATCACACCATTGTGATCATCTGGGTCATAAAGATCTTTTTTGTACAGTTCTTCTGTATATTCTTGCCACCTCTCCTTAATGTCTTCTGCATCTGTAAGGTCCATACCATTTCTGTCCTTTATCGAGCCCATCGTTGCATGAAATGTTGCCTTGGTATCTAAAATTTTCTTGAAGAGATCTCTAGTCTTTCCCATTCTGTTATTTTCCTCTATTTCTTTGCATTGATCGCTGAGAAAGGCTTTCTTATATCTCCTTGCTATTCTCTGGAACTCTACATTCAGATGCTTATATCTTTCCTTTTCTCCTTTGCTTTTCGCTATATGGTAGGTACTATGATTAACCCAATTTTAAATATGTGAGGTTTGAGGCTATAGAGGTTCAAACGTGTGCAAGATCATGTATAGTTCAAGTCTGGCATTTAATGAAAGCCAGAATTCAAGTAAATTTTGCTACTTCAGCTCCAAGCTTCAGACTCCAAGCCTTGTGTTTGTAACCATGGTATCAAGCTGCCTCTAAGGTCAGAAAGCTTCATAAATCTGAGATGAAATTCACATTTGTTGACTGTGAATCTATGTGTTGCTTCAGAGGAAAAAAAATATTTTTGAAAGGTTTTCAAATTAATTTAAGAATTAACTACTCACTTATAACATATCCTCCACAAAGTCTTCCTTAATCATAGCAAACATAATTACTTTCCTTGTCCCGTGTGTTCTCATAGCATTTTAATATTTTGATCATTGTACTTACTGACTTGACTATACTCTGCTTGTGTGTATGTGTTTTGTACACTGGGTTATAAAATCTTTTGAGACAGAAATCCTTATTCATCTTTGAGTACAACAAACTTAGCACAGTGCTTTTTGGAAAATTGTCCTAGTAAATGTTTATTTAATATGTTAGAAGTCATTGCAATAATTAATATTAAATAACATTCTAGCAAGTAAGTAGAAAATAGCTTGTTATCCTGGCATAACTTTAGTTTGACAAAAGGAAAAGGGGTATAACATGTTTCCACTTTTATTCCTGTATGTTTTGATTTAAAATGCAGGTATTAAGAATTATCTCTTTGTTGCTTAGAAATCGCATTGTAAGAAACTGTCTCAATGGAGCATATAGTTTTTCAGATCAGTCAACTCAAAAATTTTCTATTTGAAATGTCTTGCTTGTTTCAATGGCAGCCTGAAATTACCATGAGCTCCATTTTTCAAACTTTTTTTAGGAATTGATAGACATTTGGTGCATGATGCTAATGGTGAGAAAAGAGCGTATTGCTTAGTTAAAGGATGCTTAAACCCTTTCAGCCCACTAGAGACTCATCTGGGAATAGAGCTTAAATTGGATATTGTAGCCATCATTTGTCTTTTTGTTTTTATTTGAAATTTACTAAAACTATTTTCAATTACAAAAGGCATGCATGGTATGTTGAATGCACACAGTTTATAGGCAATGATGGTGACATCAGTATGAGTCAATTAATATACTCTTGCAGCAGTGTCTCAATCAGGTACTATTTGTATAATGTAGACAGATTATATTAGTGTCCTTTTCTGTCTTAGATGTCTCTTCGGTTATTTCTAGTTAGAATCTTTTTTAGGTAACTTTTGAATATTTTAGCAAGTAAACTTAGCTTTTCATTGAACAGCACCTGATCTTTTCTTCTGGTTTTAAACTTTGAGATATGGGAAGTGAATTAGCTTTATAAGGTAGAAATAAAAAATATACTTGAAAAGAAAGCAAGTCAGTAAACATGTAATAATACTCTCCTTTGTTTTGCAAAGGTGAAATGGGGTAATTACTTATTATTGTCCCAATTCACTACTGAAGTTAGAAATGGAAAGATATACATAACAAACATCATTGAACTTTTTCAGCTGAAATCTTGATGATGGATATATTGATACACAAATATCCATCCATCCACCCATCCACATACACATACATAAGACAAGCATTTAAAATTATAATCAACTTGAAAGGATTACATATCAGTTACTCCTTTAAAGCTAAGGCACTCACCGATGGTGGGAACTGAAAAGGAATGAAAAATTTAAAAAGAAACTATAGAAAAGCTTTCCCAAGGTCATCAGTGAGAAGGAGAATATTATCTAGTCACCAGCTGATGTTTGAGTAAGAAAAGTCATGAGTAACCTAGTTGAAACTGGTTGCAAGAGGTGAAAGTCCCAACTCCTCTTTATCAAAAGCAAACATTTAGTTAAGCATTTTTCATATCAGCTAAGGCATTATCAAATTTGTGTACAGCAACTCTGCTCAATTACTCATCTCCAGATTTCTATATTATGGTCCTGACTCCAAACCTAAAGAGAGCCAATTTCATTCTGTACACTTTTGAGAAATACTCTCTGTCCATTTTATTTACCCCATATATATAAAAGTATTTTTGAACTTTAGTGTACTATACAAATGCAAAGCATTTTTTATTAATCTATTTGAATGAAAAGACATTTGGATGTGTATCAATAGACCTAAGTTTTAGCCATGGTCTTTGTAAACTTAGGAAAGACACTCTGTTTCCCCATTTGTAAAGCTGAAAGAATAATGCTTGCCTTGTCCACCTCACATAGGACTAGGTATAGTAATGACTTTGAACATGCTTTGTAAAATTAAGAACCTATATACCAGGTGTTAATGACCATTCTGCTCTAAACCTCACAAATGGAAAATAATTTATTTTCCCCAAGGAAAATATTCTTTGTAAACAACCATGATCTACTTTTGTCCACCTTGATTTTATCTAAGTCGTGTGTGTGAGGGTGTGTGTGTGTGTGTTAAGACTGAAAGAGAAAAGTACATTCATGCAGTAAGTGCCTATGGAAGAAGCAGGAGGCATTCACTTCATTATTCTGGGAGTTTCCAGATGTTTGGGATTAAACAAATGCCTATCTTTTTCACTTGGGCTTCTGTGATGGCTCAGAGGGTAAAGAATCTGCCTGCAATGCAGGAGACCCTGGTTTGATCTCTCTTTTGGGAAAATCCATTAAAGGAGGAAATGGCAACCCACTGCAGTATTCTTGCCTGGGAAATTCCATGAGCAGAGGAGCCTGGCAAGCTACAGTCCATGGGGTCTCAAAGATTTAGAAACAACTGAGTGACTTTTACTATCTTTTTCACTTAGGTATAAGAGAGAAAGAAGCAACAAATGGAATCTGAAGATACTTGCATACTCAATGAAAGGCAATATTCTAAATGTTAGGACACCTATAAGCTAACATGCAGCTATGTTTAATGCTTTCAAAACGGCATGTAGTCAGGGAGGTACAAGTAGTAGAAGATAGCAACAAACAGTCCAAGCTGATTTCATTGTAAATGAGTGTAGTGCAGGCTGAAAATCCAATAGGCCATTTCAATATTTCTTCCTCTTTTTCCTGCAGTGAGAGAGCATTCCAGCTTTGATCACAGTTGGAAATTCACATGGCAGCTTTATTGTTTTGTTGGAAATGTAATCTCAAGCCAAGCAATAGACCCAAATGAACAGTGAAGTATGGAAATACATTCCAAAGCCAAATGGAAATGGCTTGTATATTATTCTTTGTTTTGCATTAACTATCTCCCTCAACGCAGATAATTAAGAACTGAATGTACCAACAGTTTTTCTAGGTTCAAAAATAAGTTTCCTTCCATGTTTTTATCAATCAATCAACATCTATTCATTAAGCAGCTACTCCAGAACCTAGCACTATTAGTTACCATGGGACTGAAACATAAAATGAAGTAGAAAATATTCTTTGCTCTAAAGAAGCTTAATATTTAGTTAAGAGCATGTGTATGAATAATAAAGCATTCAAAGGATGGTGTTTTATAAAGTTTAATTGGGTGACACTGTTTCTGAACCAAACTTGGATTTGCTTCAGTTTAGTTAAGTTCAGTTCAGTTGCTCAGTCATGTCCGACTCTTTGTGACCCCATGAATCGCAGCATGCCAGGCCTCCCTGTCCATCACCAACCCCCGGAGTTCACTCAGACTCAAGTCCATCGAGTCAGTGATGCCATCCAGCCATATCATCCTCTGTCATCCCCTTCTCCTCCTGCCCCCAATCCCTCCCAGCATCAGAGTCTTTTCCAATGAGTCAACTCTTCGCATGAGGTGGCCAAAGACTGGAGTTTCAACTTTAGCATCATTCCTTCCAAAGAAATCCCAGGGCTGATCTCCTTCAGAATGGACTGGTTGGATCTCCTTGCAGTCCAAGGGAATCTCAAGAGTCTTCTCCAACACCACAGTTCAAAAGCATCAATTCTTGGGTGCTCAGCCTTCTTCACAGTCCAACTCTCATATCCATACATGACCACAGGAAAAACCATAGCCTTGACTAGACGGACCTTTGTTGGCAAAGTAATGTCTCTGCTTTTTAATATGCTGTCTAGGTTGGTCATAACTTTCCTTCCAAAGAGTAAGCGTCTTTTAATTTCATGGCTGCAGACACCATCTGCAGTAATTTTGGAGCCCCAAAAATAAAGTCTGACACTGTTTCCACTGTTTCCCCATCTATTTCCCATGAAGTGATGGGACCAGATGCCATGATCTTCGTTTTCTGAATGTTGAGCTTTAAGCCAACTTTTTCACTCTCCACTTTCACTTTCATCAAGAGGCTCTTTAGTTCCTCTTCACTTTCTGCCATAAGGGTGGTATCATCTGCATATCTGAGGTTATTGATATTTCTCCTGGCAATCTTGATTCCAGCTTGTGTTTCTTCCAGTCCAACGTTCCTCATGATGTACTCTGCATATAAGTTAAATAAGCAGGGTGACAATATACCGTCTTGACATACTCCTTGTCCTATTTGGAACCAGTCTGTTGTTCCATGTCCAGTTCTAACTGTTGCTTCCTGACCTGCATACAGATTTCTCAAGAGGCAGGTCAGATGGTCTCGTATTCCCATCTCTTTCAGAAATTTCCACAGTTATTGTGATCCACACAGTCAAAGGCTTTGGCATAGTCAATAAAGCAGAAATAGATGTTTTTCTGGAACTCTGCTTTTTCCGTGATCCAGCGGATATGGAAAGTTGATCTCTGGTTCCTCTGCCTTTTCTAAAACCAGCTTGAACATCAGGAAGTTCACGGTTCACGTATTGCTGAAGCCTGGCTTGGAGAATTTTGAGCATTACTTTACTAGCATGTGAGATGAGTGCAATACTGTGGTAGTTTGACGATTCTTTGGCATTGCCTTTCTTTGGGATTGGAAGGAAAACTGACCTTTTCCAGTCCTGTGGCCACTGCTGAGATTTCCAAATTTGCTGGCATATTGTGTGCAGCACTTTCACAGCATCTTCTTTCAGGATTTGAAATAGCTCAACTGGAATTCCATCACCTCCACTAGCTTTGTTTGTAGTGATGCTTTCTAAGGCCCACTTGACTTCACATTCCAGGATGTCTGGCTGTAGGTGAGTGATCACACCATCATGATTATCTGGGTCGTGAAGATCTTTTTTGTACAGTTCTTCTGTATATTCTTGCCACCTCTTCTTAATATCTTCTGCTTCTGTTAGGTCCATACCATTTCTGTCCTTTATCGAGCCCATCATTGCATGAAATGTTCCCTTGGTATCTCTAATTTTCTTGAAGAGATCTCTAGTCTTTCCCATTCTGTTGTTTTCCTCTATTTCTTTACATTGATCACCTAGGAAGACTTTCTTATCTCTTCTTGCTATTCTTTGGAACTCTGCATTCAGATGCCTACATCTTCCCTTTTCTCCTTTGCTTTTCACTTCTCTTCTTTTCACAGCTATTTGTAAGGCCTCCCCAGACAGCCATTTTGCTTTTTTGCATTTCTTTTCCATGGAGATGGTCTTGATCCCTGTCTCCTATATAATGTCATGAACCTCATTCCATAGTTCATCAGGCATTCTATCTATCAGATCTGCGCCCTTAAATCTATTTCTCACTTCCACTTTATAATCAGAAGGGATTTGATTTAGGTCATACCTGAATGGTCTAGTGGTTTTCCCTACTTTCTTCAATTTAAGTCTGAATTTGGCAATAAGGAGTTCATGATCTGAGCCACAGTCAGCTCCTGGTCTTGTTTTTGTTGACTGTATAGAGCTTCTCCATCTTTAGCTGCAAAGAATATAATCAGTCTGATTTCAGTGTTGACCATCTGGTGATGTCCATGTGTAGAGTCTTCTCTTGTGTTGTTGGAAGAGGGTGTTTACTATGACCAATGCATTTTCTTGGCAAAAGTCTATTAGTCTTTGCCCTGCTTCATTCTGTATTCCAAGGCTAAATTTGCCTGTTACTCCAGGTGTTTCTTAACTTCCTACTTTTGCATTCCAGTCCCCTATAATGAAAAGGACATCTTTTTTGGGTGTTAGTTCTAAAAGGTCTTGTAGGTCTTCATAGAACCGTTCAACTTCAGATTCTTCAGCATTCCTGGTTGGGGCATAGACTTGGATTACTGTGATATTGAATGGTTTGCCTTGGAAATGAACAGAGATCATTCTGTCGTTTTTGAGATTGCATCCAAGTACTGCATTTCGAACTCTTTGTTGACCATGATGGCTACTCCATTTTTCTCAGGGATTCCTGCCCACAGTAGTAGATATAATGGTCTTCTGAGTTAAATTCACCCATTCCAGCCCATTTGAGTTTGCTGATTCCTAGAATGTTGACATTCACTCTTGCCATCTCCTGTTTGACCACTTCCAATTTGCCTTGATTCATGGACCTGACATTCCAGGTTCCTATGCAGTATTGCTCTTTGCAACATCAGACCTTGCTTCTATCACCAGTCACATCCACAACTGGGTATTGTTTTTGCTTTGGCTCCATCCCTTCATTCTTTCTGGAGTTATTTCTCCACTGATCTCCAGTAGCATATTGGGCCCCTACTGACCTGGGGAGTTCCTCTTTCAGTATCCTATCATTTTGCCTTTTCATACTGTTCATGGGGTTCTCAAGGCAAGAATACTGAAGTGGTTTGCCATTCCCTTCTCCAGTGGACCACATTCTGTCAGATCTCTCCACCATGACCCGCCCATCTCTAGCTTGCCCCATGGGCATGGCTTAGTTTCATTGAGTTAGACAAGGCTGTGGTCCTAGAGTGATTAGATTGACTAGGATTTGCTTGCCTACATGCAAAGAGCCAATCTACTGCCCCTGGGTTGTGGTGAAGGAGAGTGCAACATTTATTGCAGGGCACTAGACAAGGAGTCTGGGGCAGGTAATGCTCACAACACTCGAACTTCCCAATGCGTTTCAGGAAAGCATTTTTAAAGTCCAGATGAGGGAGTGGGATCACAGGGTATGTGATTAACTCATGCACAATTCTCTGATTGGTTGATGGTGAGGTAACATGACTGTGTCATAGGGGTTAACATAGCAATCCTCCTGCCCTAGTAGGCCTGGGGGGCTATGTGCTCATGGTCATCAAGTAGTTAACCTCTTCCATTTGGTAAGGGTTTTTAGGATCTGTAAAACACCTCAGGAAATGTGCCTCAGATACTGTTATCTATTTCAGGGAGAAACTAAAGATTCTGGTACTGCCCTGTGATTGATTTACTGTTTAAACTCTTACCAGTTTTCCTGGCTCAGTCACTATTTTTGTTGCTATATGGTCACATCCTTTCAATCATTCATTCTTGAGCCAGGCTTTTGTGACTCACGGGAGGCCTGGGAAGCTTATAGCTTTTCTACAAACAAGAGGCAGGCAGAGGACATTGGGGGTGAGGGGAGGTCTATAACCAGAAGGCCCCATAAGGTCCTGCTTGTTTACAACATTTGTTTAAAATGTATTAAGAATTCACCAGATAGGGAACGTTGTGGTTTGGAGCAGCTTCATGGAGGAGATAAGACTCAACTCCTGCTGCAACAGAAGCTCTCTGTGTACAGGAAGTTTACTGTGTTGGTTCTGTATTGATCATCTTTTGCACACCCAGGGCCTGGCACATAGTAGGGCTCAGTACATGTCTGGTGAATGAATGAATGCATGATTTGCTCTCTGCTGACATTTTATTTCAAGCATGTTAGAATATTTTGCAGAGGTAGTCATTAAAAATATTTTGCTACATCCTCTCATAGGTCACCCAAGATGTAATTCTCTTTGACTTTGAAATTCTTGTAATGTCTATTTAAACAACGCCCCCCCCCACCACCAAAGCCCGTCACTAGTTGTGTCTAATTAGATAAATATGAAAATGATTTGCACTCTAAGAACTCTCCCATAGTGGACTGTATGCAGATATTCTAGGGTTGGATGGAAGGAGAGTCAGAGTTTAAGATTTGAAGTGATCAACTAAACATTATAGGCCTTATTATATTTACATTTAGGATTTTTTTTATTACTAAACTTTATTTTGTTCAATGAGTCCTGTATCCTGTATTATAAAATTAAATAGCTTAAATTCATATTTCATGTTGAAAATAATTAATTAGTTATAGGCATCAAGAGGCCATATGATAGACATATATGTTAGGTTATTTAACATATCTGCCTATATATTCAGATATCAGTACATAATTGACACAGTTTGCCCTCTGCTCTCCCTTTTGTATACAAAAGATTGTATCTCCCTTTTGCCCATATGTGTATTATCATTCTTTTAATGCCTGCATGTGCCATGTGAACAAAGCATTAGGTCTGTGAGGTATATAAAAATAACTAAAATGTAGACCTTTTATTCGGAGAAGGCAATGGCACCCCACTCCAGTACTTTTGCCTGGAAAATCCCATGGATGGAGGAGCCTGGTGGGCTGCAGTCCATGGGGTCGCTAAGAGTCGGGCACGACTGAGCAATTCCACTTTCACTTTTCACTTTCCTGCATTGGAGAAGGAAATGGCAACCCACGCCAGTGTTCTTGTCTGGAGAATCCCAGGGACGGCGGAGCCTTGTGGGCTGCCGTCTATGGGGTCACACAGAGTCGGACATGACTGACATGACTTAGTAGTAGTAGTAGACCTTTTATTTCAGAACATATAAGTTAATAAGCAAAATGAACAATATACTCATATTATAAGACAATATGAATATGATAAATGCAATATAAAATGGAAAAATTGCTCTGTAAAATAAATCCCAGTACATTCATAAAGACTTCCAGTCTGTATAGTGTTCACATCCATCATCTTGACCACTTCTGACTTCAGACCACTACTGACTGAAAACTTGGGGGAAGGGTTCATGGAGAGTTATACCAGCAAAGTTAGCAACAAAGACTCAATGTGTAAAGATCCAAAATGTGTTAAAAGAATATCAAATACACATTTGGCTCAGAGTAGTGAAAATTAGTTGTAATTCCTTGTTGTAGGAAAATGAGTAAAAACTCAAATTCAAAAAAAGTCAAGAATGCTGGCCTGAAGAGGTTGAACAGTATTTGGTGGGTTGTAAAGACCTGATGCTGGGAGGGATTGGGGGCAGGAGGAGAAGGGGACAACAGAGGATGAGATGGCTGGATGGCATCACCGACTCAATGGACATGAGTTTGAGTGAACTCCAGGAGTTGGTGATGGACAGGGAGGCCTGGCGTGCTGCGATTCATGGGGTCGCAAAGAGTCGGACACGACTTAGTGACGGAACTAAACTGAAAGAGCTGAAAGACAAATACCTTTAGTTATAGTTCTCTCCCTGTTTCCAATTGCCACGTGGTATTTGCTAAAATGAGGTGATATTTGCCACTTGCCAACTATTGACCAAGTAATGACTAAAGTCAGAATTGTTTCCAGTATTAGAAAGATTGTGTACACGTCTATCAAATGGGGCAGATGAATTTTTTTTTCACATTCAATTTAACTGCTCTCTAATTTGGATTTGTAATACAGCAATAAAAAGCTTACATTTGTATAATATTGTTATTTTATATCTTAAAATTTTATTTTATTTTCTTATGTCTATCCTGACATGTTTCATAACAAAAGCTGTTATATTGTCTTGTACCTGGTTGATGTTTTCGAGGATTTACTCATTCCACAAATATTTATTTAGCGATTCTTGCTATGTTCCCGACATTGTCCTAGATACTTGAAGTAAGACATGACATAGCCTCAGGGAGGTTTTAGTGTCCTGGAAGAGATATACATTAAATAACTCCTCAAGCAACCATGGCAAGTGACATGAAAGAGATTTATAATGCTATACCAGTCAGCAACCTAGTTAGGGAGAGCTCTCTTGAGAAGGTGATGCTTGAGCTGAGATGTGAAGGATGGATAAGAAGTCATGGAAGAGTCAAAGATGAACCTTTACTTCTGCCTGTTTATCTGCAGGTGTTAAAAATATTTGACAGTTTGGTACCTTGATGATTTGGTCCTTAGTAATTCTAATACATCTAGTTTCTTGTCCATGGTCTTGCTGGATTTATAATTCTAGTGGAGTTTTAAAGTTGGAGAGTTAGAAATCTCTCAAATGGAACCAAATATTGAAGACATTTTATATTTCAAGAATTTTTAACTTTTTCTCCTAAAGTTACTTTTACTATTGGCCAGGGATTGAATGTGGGCATTTTTGAAAAGCTGTCAGATTCAGTGCAAAAACCTAAAGCTCTACTAACCTTGTGGGAGCTAGAATTTTTTAGCCAAAGAAGTTCTAATAGATTTAGGTATTTATCCAAACCAAACTTTCAAACCACCAAAGATTTGCCCATTACTCATTTACCTAGAGCTTAACTGCAATGGTTTCCATTTTCAACATTTACTTTTTTCATTTAAACAGCTTAATTGAGAGGTATAAAAACATTGGATCAGTCTTTTCAAATAAAAATGAAATGCAGCTGCCATGGGTTAGTCTTACAGAAGAAACTCTGCTTCCTGAAGGAAGTTTAGGTGTTAAAATGATGTTTTCTTTAATTACCAAAAGTTCTAGTTTGGATTGTAAGGTCATATCTTTCAATTATAAGTTTATAAAAACGTGGCAGTTCCTTTGACTTGAGTCTTGTGTTGGTGCATATGTATGCATATGTGTGTGCATGTGCATGTGTGTGAAATACCAAAAGAGTAATGAGATTAACATTATTAATATGATAATTAAAGATTTCTGTATTAACTCAAATGTACATTGTCACACTAAAAATGGGGCATATTGCGTCACTGTATTCTCTGCATTGTTTATATGTTGTTTTTTTATCTTTTTCATAACATAAAATGCTAAGATGGGCTTAGGTTAATAATTCTACTACTGATCTAAAAGTCTTTAGATTTCTGAATTTTACCTATTTTCCTCTTAGTAAGTCATTGTTTTACATTTAACTATTAATATTATTAAAAATAAAGTGTTTTAATAATCATTTTCTTTAGAGGAAATAAAAGTATCAGCTTTCAGTAAATTAGCCTGAACCCAGGAAATCAGGGAAATGAAATGACTCAGTTCAAAGTTACGCAATTAAATACATTTTAAGTACAAAGGAATTATATTAAGTAATCTCGAATGTGTTTTACAGCTCTAAAACCTTCTTATATTCTTAATCTAAGGTAGTCTATCCATCCTTGTTCCACTCAAACATTAAATGCATAAATGTTGAATTAATTTCCTCTCTGATTCATTTTACCAGTATTGATGTTAATATAATGTTATACCATTTTTACTGATAACAAAGTCATGTGTTCATTCAGGGAATATCTATCAAATGCCTACTGTATAGCAAGCTCTCTTTTTTTCAGTGATGAGAAACTTAAAAAATATATATATACACACACACATATATATATCAGTCTTTGAACATATATTCTAGTGCAATAGACAGTCAAAAAATGAATTAGTAATATAATACCAGACATCAATGTGATGAGAAAAGATAGGCAAAAGGATTAAGAATGATTTTTTTTTTATTTAAAAAAAGGAGGGACCCTTATAAAGGAGTGACATTTAAACAGAGATTGGAATCAAATGAGGAGATGAAGTTTGTGAATAACTGAGAGAACTTTCCATGCACGAGGGACAACTCGGGTTTCTAAGGTGTGAACCTGAGCACGCTTAAAGCATGTAAGTGTTGGGCAGTTCCTTCTACCCTTCTAGTTTTTCTGGCTGGTCTAAGAATTAAATTAACATGAGATATAATAGATTAACAGGAGAAAAATCAAACAAAAGTCTGGTAACATGTATCCATGGGAGAAACCCAAGAAAACTGAGTAACTGTCCAAAGTGGCCAAGGCCCTGACCTTAAATACCATCTTCAGCTAAAGACAAAAGATCATATGGGGTGGGGGGGGCGGGTAGTGGTGTAGAACTTCAAATGGAAGGAAGGCAGTTGACATGGAATTGGAAAAACCAGTGTGTGGTAAACAAATGTTTGCTGGGCCAAGCAGAGAGGGTAGGACAGAGGAATTTTAACCAACAGACTTAGCTACGTTCCTCCCTGTCTACATACCTAGTTCATACCTTAGTTATCCATAGTGATAGCTCCCTGCTTGGAATACATCCTCTATGTTCTAAAGGCACTTAGGGGAAAGGTCAAAGGTTCTTCCTGAGTCTTCCTTGATTGCTTTCAGCTCGGAATAATCCATCCACTTGCTAACGAGATATTTGAGGGTGACAAAATTTTCTCCCCCACACAAGGAATAGCAATAATGCCATTGTGGCTGCTTTGTAGTGTGGGAGAGTGAAAGTCAAAAGGAAAAAGGGTAGTGAAGACCTTATTGTATGATGGAAAGCCATTTGAGGATTGAAAAGAATGGAATGACCATTACAGAGATGAGGGAGACTGGATAAGGTAGAAGGAAGGTTGTGGCAGTGGTGAATCAAGAGTTTGGTTTCATGTTCAATTTGAGACACTGTTAGGCAAACAACTGGAGATGCAAAGCCTAGAATGATTGAACATTTGAGACCAAACTATAGGGAAAGACCCAAACTGGAGATAAAAACTTAGAAACCACCAGCACTTAAATGGTGTTTAAAGCCATTAGACTAGATAAGATTACCTAGAGAGTATAGATCTCTGGTTCCTCTGCCTTTTCTAAAACCAGCTTTAACATCTGGAAGTTCACGGTTCACGTACTGCTGAAGCCTGGCTTGGAGAATTTTGAGCATTACTTTACTAGCATATGAGATGAGTGCAATTGTGTGGTAGTTTGAGCATTCTTTAGCATTGCCTTTCTTTGGGATTGGAATGAAAACTGACCTTTTCCAGTCCTGTGGCCACTGCTGAGTTTTCCAAATTTGCTGGCATATTGAGTGCAGCACTTTCACAGCATCGTTGTTCAGGATTTGAGATAGCTCAACTGCAATTCCATCACCTCCACTAGCTTTGTTCATAGTGATGTTTTCTAAGGTCCACTTGACCTCACATTCCAGGATGTCTGGCTCTACGTGAGCGATCATACCATAGTGATTATCTGGGTAATGAAGATGTTTTTTGTATAGTTCTCCTGTGTATTCTTGCTATCTCTTCTTAATATCTTCTGCTTCTGTTAGGTCCATACCATTTCTGTCCTTTATCGAGCCCATCATTTCATGAAATGTTCCCTTGGTATCTCTAATTTTCTTGAAGAGATGTCTAGTCTTTCTTGTTCTATTGTAAATTAGTTAATTTATTTTAATTGGAGGCTAATTACTTTACAATATTGTAGTGGTTTTTGCCATACATTGACGAATCAGTCATGGGTGTACATGTGTCCCCCCATCCTGAATCCCCCTCTCACCTCCCTCCTCATCCCAACCCTCTGGGTGTTTCTTGACTACTTTCCCTTTGTTTCTGCTTGAGTCTGATCTTTAGAACTCAGGGGAGGTCTAGGACACTAAAGTCTTTTTCAACAAACAAGAAACCAAGAACACAGAGGGGCTTTTTACCTGGGAGGATTCTACAGGGTCCTGCTTGGTTTCAGCTCCCCCTTTTCTTTGATACTCCTCAGTCCTGAGGGGGCTGGGTGATAGGACTAGAAAGAGAATAAAGTTTTAGGAAAGAGGTTAATCATAAACTCTGTAGGGGGGCTTGCTTTTAGAGGGACTCAGTTTCACTAGTGTCAGTTCAAGGCCCCATACATGCCACTTGGTTATATTTAATGGATGCTGAAATGGCAACCCACTCCAATGCTCTTGCCTGGAGAATCCCAGGGATGGGGGAGCCTGGTGGGCTGCTGTCTATGGGGTCACACAGAGTTGGACACAACTGAAGCAGCTTAGCAGCAGTAGCAGTAGCAGCAGAGGCAGCAACAACATGCAATAGTTTAGCTAAACTCTTGACCTATATTATGTGTAAGTCATTGAACTCAGCAGAGAGGAACTAGTGACTTCAGTTCAGTTCAGTTCAGTCTCTCAGTCGTGTCTGACTCTTTGTGACCCCATGAATTGTAGCACGCCAGGCCTCCCTGTCCATCGCCAACTCCTGGAGTTCACCCAAACTCATGTCCATTGAGTCGGTGATGCCATCCAGCTGTCTCATCCTCTGTCTTCCCCTTCTCCTCCTGCCCCCAATCCCTCCCAGCATTAAAGTCTTTTCCAATGAGTCAACTCTTCGCATGAGGTGGCCAAAGTATTGGAGTTTCAGCTTTAGCATCAGTCCTTCCAAAGAACACACAGGACTGATCTCCTTTAGAATGGACTGGTTGGATCTCCTTGCAGTCCAAGGGACTCTCAAGAGTCTTCTCCAACACCACAGTTCAAAAGCATCAATTCTTCAGCGCTCAGCTTTCTTTACAGTACAACTTTCACATTCATACATGACCACTGGAAAAACCATAGCCTTGACTAGACAGACCTTTGTTGGCAAAGTAACGTTTCTGCTTTTGAATATGCTATCTAGGTTGGACATAACTTTCCTTCCAAGGAGTAAGTGTTTTTTAATTTCATGGCTGCAATCGCCATCTGCAGTGCTTTTGGAGCCCCCCAAAATAAAGTCTGACACTGTTTCCACTGTTACTCCGTCTATTTCCCATGAAGTGATGGGACCAGATGCCATGATCTTCGTTTTCTGAATGTTGAGCTTTAAGCCAACTTTTTCACTCTCCTCTTTCACTTTCATCAAGAGGCTCTTTAGTTCCTCTTCACTTTCTGCCATAAGGGTGGTGTCATCTGCATATCTGAGGTTATTGATATTTCTCCCAGCAATCTTGATTCCAGCTTGTGCTTCATCCAGCCCAGTGTTTCTCCTGATGTACTCTGCATGCAAGTTAAATAAGCAGGGTGACAATATACAGCCTTGACGTACTCCTTGTCCTATTTGGAACCAGTCTGTTGTTCCATGTCCAGTTCTAAGTGTTGCTTCCTGACCTGCATATAGGTTTCTCAAGAAGCAAGCCAGGTGGTCTGGTTTTCCCATCTCTTTCAGAATTTTCCACGATTTATTGTGATCCACACAGTCAAAGGCTTTGGCATAGTCAATAAAGCAGAAATAGATGTTTTTCTGGAACTCTCTTGCTTTTTTGATGATCCAGCAGATGTTGGCAATTTGATCTGTGGTTCCTCTGCCTTTTCAGAACTCTCTAAATATTTTATTGACAAAATGTAGACTCATATCATGCATTTCTTCTTTTATTTCACTGTTTGTTCGGATAGCACACAGAGTTATGTTAGATAATTTTTCTTCTATTGTAGCTGAATGTATTTCCAGATCAATCAAAATGTCCCCATTAGGTTGTCAGTTAAGTCACAAATAATTGCCATGAGCCATTGATTTCATGTTTTTAGAATGTGCATTAGAATTCTGCACTAAAGGCTATCAAGTGCTTTGAACAAGTATTCAGTGAAATATCAATTATCTGGAATTCCAGTAGCATATATCCCTTTTTAAATTGCTAGAATTATACCTGTTTTCTTTTGGGGTTGTTATTGTTATTTTTTTGTTTTGTTTTGTTTGTTTGTTTTTCAAGAAAGTAGCCTTTTGAAGTTCATTATTATGTGGAGCACCAGCCATGTGCTAGGCATTTCATTAAGCACAGTAACTGTACTCTTATCTGCCTTCTTAAACAGTGTTCCAACTCTAATTTAACCTTATCCATATGATCTTGGATTCTCAGTTCCTGTGAAGTGCTTCAGAATTATTTGTCCTGATGATGCAGTATTATATCTGTCCATCCTAACATAGGTCTGAAACTCAATTTCATGTCTTGTTTAGAAAATATCACATTGGGGTTCCTGAGGCCCAGATCATTGCCCTCTTATGTGTGAATATATGTGTGAATGTATGGATATAGGATTGTATCTTTCTCACCTTTCTCTTTGCTTCAGTCTCTCTATGTGCATGTGTTTCTCACAGAAATACTCATGCACAGACACACTCTCAGACACACACAGAACATGCCATGCATTGTTTAAGGACACCATATTGAAGCAGAAGTGCCCCTTTCCTGCCCCTCCACGTGCACACATGTGTCCCCAGGCCTTTGATGTCATCAGGGCAATATGGTCAGTCAGGATGCACACATAAGTTCCCTGGCTTCTAGGGCTACATTTCTGATGGTCCTCCGCACCTTCTACTCTCTATGAACTCAGGGATGGTCTGTTGGGCTTCCCTGGTGTCTCTTTAGAACAGACTTTACTCTCTGTCATCAGTCTATAGCCTATGTTATTGCTCTTTATTTCTGCAAGAGTTATTTGACTATTATTTTTGTTTCAGTTCCTCAGCAATCCAAATCAGTACAGAATAAGAGTATCAAGGCTGGAGGCCACTGACAGTCATGGAGACAAAATACACTCAAAACATGTTCTTCTTTCTTGATAGAAAACTGGGCCTAGATAGGACTGATACTTTAATAATCTCAATCTGCCAACGGCATGCAGAATGACAAAAAAATGGTGAGGACTGAAAAGTATCAGTTAAGAAAATCAAATATGTCCTATGTGCCAGGCACTATGCTGGGCCTTTCCAGTAGAGAGCTTATAAGACAGACAAGGTCCCTGTTTTCATGTGCTTAAAATTTAGTTGAGACGGATTAGGGATTCAGTACTACATAGCAGTAAGTGCTACTGGAAGGAAATGTAGCAATTGCATGATCATGGCTGGTGTACTACTTTATGTTGGGAGGATAGGAAGGGCCTTTTTTTCAAGGTGACATTTGAACCAAGACAAAAATCTTGGTTAAAGCATTTGGGGTTGGGAGAAGAACTTGTTCAAAATTGTGAAAATGGAAATGAGTTTAGTATGTTCAAGGAGTAGAGAGGCGGTTGATTTGGTTGCTGTGTGGTTAACAAAGGGGAGATTAATATAAGATGAAAACTGAGAAACAATCAAGAAACACATCATGTTGGTCTTGTTCACCAGGATAAGTGTTGGAACATATTATTATTGATATTAAGTTGAGTTTAATAGCCAGTTCTCCAAATGAGGTACTATTTAGGATGAATCCTAGGTCAGTGCTAGAGATCTCACGGAGAAAAAGTTATAGTGTGTGTGTGCATGTGTGCTAAGTCACTTGAGTCATGTCTGACTCTTTGTAACCCCATGAACTGTAACCTGCCAGGCTCCTCTGTCCATGGAATTCTCTAGGCAAGAATACTGGAGCAGGTTGCCATTTCCTACTCCAGGGGATCTTCCCAACCCAGGGATCAAACCCACGTCTCTTACGTATCCTGCATTGGCAGCTGAGTTCTCTATAACTAGCACCACCTGGGAAGCTCAGATGTCATAGTTCTTGCCCCTGAAGGAGTCTACAGTATATGTGCTATATTCTTTTGATTAAAAAAATAAGGTTCTTTTGATTCATGCCCACAACTTTTGAAGAACCAGTATTGAGTATTTTCTTTTTTGTTTTGTACAAATTAATTGGTCTAATAAGCATTTATTTTGATGATGGACTTGAAATTGCAAATTTCATCCACTCTAAGTTTAGCCAGTATTATCTTTATGTGCAATGCCTTATAATTAGTGCAATGACTGTCATCTTCCTTACTGGAACACTGTCAGGACATCTGGCACCATATTTAATATAAAGCAGCTATGCCATCTACCTCCATACAAATGATTCATTGGTGGTTGGCTATGTTGTAACTTCTCCACTTATGTAATTCTCTTCTATAATTTAATTTGTTGAGTGGGAGAAAATGAAAACATTTAGGGGAAAAAAAAAACCAACATAGTACATCAAGCCTTTATCCTAGTAAAGTATGTCACATCTTAATCTGTGTTGTTTCACTAAAGTATCAAACCAAAAGATATTGTAACTATAGTTTTTACTTTTTTACTCTTGGTAGGAAATTTTTTGATCCATGCACACTTTTAATTGCCAGATCTATTTTGGCTTTACCTTTAAAGAAAAATCACTGCACTTTGCTGTATTTGTCAAAAATGACAGGCTAATTCTTTGACTCAAAACAGTGTACATGAAATGTGATTTTTGTTGCTTTTCTGAAATATAGCACAGCTTGTTTTTTGAAACCTCCTTTGCTGTGGTTAAGATTCCCATGGCATAGAACAAATTGCTTATTTTGAGGTTGCAAAATATAGCTAATCTACAAGAATAAGCTTTCTAATATCTGCTATCAAACCAAGAAATGATGTGTTGCGCCGGAAACATGCACGTATAAAAGAAATTATTTTCTTACACAGGATGCTGCCTCTTGGACTGTGCATAGAGTTGATTTGTAATGTAAATTAACTCTCCAACTATTGATTGTTCCATCTGACTGGGACACATTAAAGCTCTGCAAAGAGGTTCAGAGTTATCAATAATAAGAATGCCGTGTATGAAATGTAATGGGGTGCGTCAGCTGGATCTGAGTGAGATATTGCAGGAAATGTTACTCAACATTACCATGTGTCACCTATTCTTTGTGCATAATATTTTAATCCATTAAAATATTTCTTTTTCTTGCTTTTAAAAAATTAACCTACTTCGGTTATAGCAAAAACCCTAAGAGGTAGTGTCTGACCACTGACCTTTGCAGTGTCCTTGTTTTTTTTTTTTTTTTTTCTCTCTTTCCTGACTTTTTTTTTTTTTTTTTTTTTTGTCTTGGTGGCCTCATTAAGATGAAGAATGACAATCCCTAGAAATAGAACATGCCGGGCTCCCAGGTGCAGTGCTAACAAGTAGTAAGTCCCATTAACTTCTTAACTCCTCAGACAAGAACTAAATTTGGCCATGAGATACTGTTTCTGAAACTGCTTGTTCTCAGGAGCTGTGATAGAATGAACTTAGGCCTTGCTTTCACTAAGTGAAGTGGAAAACTCATGTCACAGTGTGTCAGTTCCTGCTTAGTGAATAAGATATTCCCTGGGGTATAAATTAGGTACTTTACATAAATAACTCTGTGAGGGCAACCTGGACCCCATTGATTTCCTTGTGACCTTAGTGTGTGAAAGAGTATCCCTGTGACTTAAAAGACTTGCTGTACGGCCGAACTGTCCAACTTTCACCACCCCCCCACCCCTGCAAATAGTATACTCACCTAGAAGAGTCTGGGCAAAGGGGTCTCCTCCCTCTAATGAGAAAGGGAGCTCTTTGTACTCCCTTGCCTTGCTACTCTCAGGCCACTAAATGAAAGGAACTTGCAAGTTGTGTGGAGCCATTTACCAAATGAAGCATTGTGGCCTGAAAAAGTAAACAGTGTTAAGTCTGGCAATTTACCATAATCAAAGAGTTCCAGTAGAAGATATGCAAGTTCTGATTTCTAGCCAATTTTCAGTGTAGCTCATGGCAGCTCCCTGGGTTATTTTGAGTCACCTACTCTTCTAGTCCTCCCTTCATTATTAATTTGTAAAATGAAACAAATTACTGACCCTTGAATTGTGCTATTATACATGCTTGAGTAATTTCATTTCATTTACAAAGAACTTCATTTTATTTATTTATTATTTACAGTCTACCTACTTCCAGAACAATGTGCACTGGCTTTTTGAAAACTCTTTCTAATTCCAGTCAAGTATTTTTTCAAGGCCTATCCTGAAGAAGACTTATGTCATCCAACAGTATTTCACATTTACTGGGTTATTGTGATATGTTGATTATTATACCATTTCTCTGGTCACCTAAAATGACTGAATTAACAAAATATCATGCCTAGGGCTTAATATCACATGTTTTGAAGTGGTTTGGTCTGTTGGGAAAGAATATTAAATTTAGTTTAGAGTTATGTGCCTAGTTCTTCCAATTATGTGACCTTGGGAAAGTTAGTTGCCATTTCTTGGTTAAATTTACTCACATTTAAAAGTAGTGGTTTTTGCTTATCTTCTCAAACCTTAAAGGGTTAGATTAATCAGTGCAGTAAATATCAATTACAGATAGTGTTTAAGTTCCATGTTTCTCCCATCGTTAACATCAGGTAGAGTAACCTTCAGCTGAATTGAAATGATCAAGCACCCCCTGTACTTAGGCATTGTTCAGACAGACCAAACTGGAGAGAGAGATGGCAAGGCAGAGTCCCTATATTAAAACATCTACACTATGGTGGCGGGTGGGGGGGACCAAGGACACAACAAGTGTGATCAATTCCTGATGGAATCAGTGGCACAAGAAAGATAAGCAAAAGTGTTGTAACTGGCAAGAAGTGGAACAGTGACCTCTGATGGGGAGTAGGTAACAAATGATGATAAAACAAGATAGGTATGGAAAATTCCTTCAAAAACTCTTGGTAGATACTAAGACACATTCGTGCCATCATTGTCATTTATTTGTTTTCACAAACATTTATGTAATATTTGCTGTATGCCAGACACTGTCCTAAATGTTTTACAGTGATAACTCATTTAATCTTGACAATTACTACAGTGAAGTAGATGCTATTAAGTTCATTTTACAGTATGATACAATTGGTACAGAGGGGCTAAGTTTCCCTAAGTTATATAGCTACTATCTAACTGGCAGAGCTAATTTTGAACCCAAGTGAAATTCTCTAGAAGTGGCACCCTTAACTAGGTTTGCTATAATGCTTCCCCATCAACTTCTTGACATGGAAGTTGACACCTTTGCTTGAATCCAGTGCTAGAATCTACCCTTTTATGACATCCTGACATTTGGCCATTTTGATTTCTATTTGAGGACCTAGAGAAATGACAAGGTGCTAACTACTTCTTGAAACAGCTAGCTACACTTCTGAACAGCTGTGAATACTAGAGGGTTCTGAATTTGAGCCGAACTCTGCTTTTCCTATAACCCCCACTCACTGATCCTGTATCTGCATTCTGATACCACACAGATTAATTCTACACCTCCGTCCTCATGATGACTGTATAGGAAAGTATAGGAAAACATTCCCGATGCTTCCTGCTTGAATTATGCATAGTCTTTTCCATTTATTGGGCAGCAAAATCTGAAAAAGTTGTATTTGGGAGTAATTAGCAGATTCCATTATTTATTTATTTTTTTGAGTTTTTTTTTTTAACTTTACACTATTGTATTGGTTTTGCCTTGATCACTTATTTATGGAGTTCCTACTGTGTGCAAAATTCCACTAGGTGCTACCACTTGGGGAGACAATGGATAGCAAAGTAATTTCTCTGCACTGAGCTATTCAGTACCTACCCAAGATGTTGTAATTATTATATAAGATACAAATTGAAGAATAGACCTGTTGTTTCCAGTAATTGAAATAAGGCTTTAAATAAGTAATGGCTTGCTAAATGCACTTGTATGCATGCCTTAATTATCCTGCTGGATTACAGACCTATGGTCAGAGAATGCTAATCCAGTTTTGTATTTCCCACAGCTCCCAGCACCAAGCCTTTTGTGCAGCAAACAAACAATAAATATTTTTGAATGAATGAATGAGTGAGTGAATGAATGCAAGAAATACAGTATTTATTAATGCTGTGCTTCAGATCATTGTTATTGTGAATTTCACATGGGATAATCCCAATAAGGAAGACAGTTTTACTTTGCCATTTGGATTCCTTGAAAATTTTTATTTTGCCAAGTTAAATAATAGCACTAAAGAAACAGATTTCCCCAGGAGAAATGTCTGTGTGAAATGTTTGAAAGACTGCAAGGTGATTCAGTGGCCAAAAGTATAGAACTTTAATAGTATTGATCAGTGCTCAGCACTCTTTGAAAAGATTCGCTGTTATCATCTGAGATGCTCCCTGCCACCATGTAAGCCCAGTAGAGGCATTTTCTAGGTTACCGTTTTGATGTGTTCCTTTAGTGCATATTGTTCTGGCTAATACTGTTATCATAGTGGAAAATTCCATAAAAACTTGAAATCTGTACTCTGACCATTCAATTGGCATTTGTATAGTGCATCACACAGTCAAACTGTCCAGTTCAGATCAGATTTTAACCCCAGTACATTATTGTTTGCTCTGTTTTCTGAGGATGATGGGCTGTGAATGGATATTTGTTGCTGTTGAGTTGCCCAGTCATATCTGACTCTTTGCAACACCATGACTGCAGCACGGCAGGCCTCCCTGTCCCTCACCATCTCCCGGAGTTTGCCCAAGCTCTTTGCATTGATGATGCCATCCAGCCATCTCATTCTCTGACACCCTCTTCTCCTCCTGCCCTCTATCTTTCTCACCATCAGGGATTTTTCCAGTGAGTGTTCTGTTCACATCAGATGACCAAAATACTGAAGCTTCAGCTTCAACATCAGTCCTTCTAATGAATATTCAGGGTTGATTTCTCTTTAGATTGACTGGTTTGGTCTCCTTGCTTTCCAAGGGACTTTCAGGAGTCTTCTCCAGCAGCACAGTTGGAAGGCGTCAATTCTTTGGCATTCTGCCTTCTTTACGGATATATGGATATATACATTTTTTTTTCCATTCTATAGCCTATGAAAAGTTGTATGAGTGGCAGGGTACTGTAATACAATGATACATGTCCATGATAAAACCTTCAAGTGCCTATTTGCAAACAAATATTATTATCCTTTCTGCTGTCTCACTTGGCATAACCTTAACACCATGCCTTTATTAGTGTTACCTTACTGATAATTAACTGATAGAGAAATTTAATGTAGCCGAATTTTTAAAAATCACTTTAAGAATATGTCAATATTTCATAGTATAGGACCTCTGCAGAATGACTCCAGGGCCACACCTAAAATAAAATGGGATGAGAGAGGTTTTTTCATTACTGTTAGAGATTCTGATAGTACTAGGCCTGTAATTAATTAACATTTTCATTAATGATCTGTAAGGAGTACCAGTAAGCAACACTTTAATTAAGTTCATGGGTAATAAATTAATAAGTGCAGAAAATACCAATGAAGACAGGAAAATAATTCAAATAGACCAGAGAACGTACAGGATACAGTAACGTAACAGGAATTCCATTGGCCACATGTCACTCCCTACTCCAGCAAATAAGTGGCAACATTCACTGCATTCATGGGATATACAAAATAAGTAAATGAACAAAATAACTAAATATTGTCAACAAGGAAGCAACAGCTATTGTTTCTAATTGGGACTTTGAATATGTTTCTACATATGGATATTTTAGTTTTGTACATTTTCCATTCAGTTCAGTGGCTCAGTCACGTCCGACTCTTTGTGACCCCATGGACTGCAACACGCCAGGCTTCCCTGTCCATCACCAACTCCTGGAGCTGGCTCAAACTTATGTTCATCGAGTTGGTGATACCATTCAACCATCTTGTCCTCTGTCGCCCCCTTCTTCTTCTGCCTTCAGTCTTTCCCAGCATCAGGGTCTCTTCCAATGAGTCAGTTCTTCACATCACGTGGCCAAAGTATTGGAGTGTCAGCTTTAGCATCAGTCCTTCCAATGAATATTCAGGACTGATTTCCTGAATATTTGTGCATTTTAGAAGCAATCAAAATAATTATATCACTTGAATGGCAGAACTTGTTAAAAAGCTGACATTTACTGAATATAAAGTATTAGCCAGTCCCTGTGTTTAGACACTTTAAATACTCTGTTTTCTTCAGCTTGCCACATTTTGGCTGCACCTCGTGGCTTGTGGGATCTTAGTTCTTTGGCCAGGGATCAAACCTGTGCCCCCTGCAGTGGCTTAACCACTGAACCACCAGAGAAGTCCCGAGCTTGCCACATTTTATAGGCTCAGAGACATTATGAACATTCCCAAGATCTCATAACCATGTAATGGTAGAGCTGGATTTGAACTCACATCTTTCTATGCTGCTTCCAATAATGATAAGAGAGATTGAATTAGTGTGTGTGTGTGCATATGTATGTATGTAAAATAAGATTTGGAAACATTTACCATCAGCTAAATGCCATACCATTCAGTGATGCTCAGGTATTTGCCATTAAGCTTATGTTCAAAGCAGAATTTTTACACTTAAAATGGCCCCAGAAGTCTGTTTGACTAATTAGGCCACCTGGGGGCAAGGATAATAGTTATTTTAGGTTTCCACTGAGTCAGTGCCCTGTTTCACATGTAATTTGACATTGGTAATTTTAATGAATACTTGGGCCTTAGGAAACTTTTCCACTGTGCCAATAATTCCACATATTTACTCTTGGCCTTGACATCATTACCGGCAAGAAGTAGAAGTGGTCATCATGAGTTTCCTTCTAATGACTTGAAACTTTCACAGCAAATAAAACTAGTGATCACTGTGAATGTGTGTGTTTAGAGAGAGAATCCAGAAACAATTTTGATTTCTCTATGTCTAAGCTAAATGAACACACATCTTTGAGTTCATTAGCTCATCAGAAACACATTTCTAAGAACCAGGAAGACTCTGGATAATTAGAACCCATTTTGACTATAAGAAGTATAACTGAAAGATGTGTATTTTGCTGGTAAATGATAAGTAAGATTATTTCAGTATATAAATGGCAATATTTTTCTTCCATCATCTTTTGAGCCCAAGTTTGTAAAAGTTGTCTTTTTTTTTTTTTTAATCAGTTTGAGGATAGGGGTTGTCTTTTCTTCATCTTTAGTCCTAAAACTGTATGTGGTCAGGAAGTTGGAGGCAAAGGCAGGTCCTCCCTTGCTAATCCACTACAGTGAGTGCCTTTCATAATTAAGCCAGACACCTGTTCATTAACCACAAAATTCTAGCATCATCTCATTTTTTACTTCTGAGATATGGAATACTCCAAATGAGTTTCCTTCTCCAAGTATAGCCAGGATAATGATCTAGATTTCTAGCCTTTCTGGATCAGCATTCTTTCCACTATCAGAAATGACCTCAGAATCCTCAGTGTAGCATTATGGGTAGTCTTTACTAATCGCTTTGAGTTGTCATGTAAGCTGAAACATACATTGTAATCCCCTCCAGATTTTACCATTGAATGTCTTCTCATGAATGGGGAAATCATGCCATGACTCAGTGTGACATTAAGTAGTTTGGACATAAATGCATTAATTGGCATATGGTAAATAGCATTTATATGAGAATTGTGCCTGAAATATATACAGTTGAACTCTGTTCACTCCATAGAAGAAGAGCAATTTAGATGGGGCTAGATGTTTGAGGTGTTGAAGTTGAAGATGTCTAAATGGCATAATCTATAACTGATAATTGACCATTTCTGCTGGTCAACGTTGGATGTCTTATTATGTGATTAATTTAAAACATTCTAGGGAAAAATGCTACAAGTAAAGGACATGTGGGATATTAGAGTACTGAATTAGCAGATATGGATTCAAATACTGATCCTGAAAAAAATAAAGGAAGAAACAGTTGTGCATTTCTTTAAAAATCAGTTTATCGCTCTGGTTATGAGTTTCTTCAACTGTACAAATGAGAAAGTTGAATTATATGATCTTTATACTTCTCAGAAGAACTGTACAAAAAAGATCTTCATGACCAAGATAATCACGATGGTGTGATCACTCACCCAGAGCCAGACATCCTGGAATGTGAAGTCAAGTGGGCCTTAGAAAGCATCGCTATGAACAAAGCTAGTGGAGGTGATGGAATTCCAGTTGAGCTATTTCAAATCCTATAAGATGATGCTATGAAAGTGCTGCACTCAATATGCCAGCAAATTTGGAAAACTCAGCAGTGGCCACAAGACTGGAAAAGGTCAGTTTTCATTCCAATCCCAAAGAAAGGCAATGCCAAAGAAAGCTCAAAACTACCGCACAATTGCACTCATCTCACATGCTACCAAAGTAATGCTCAAAATTCTCCAAGCCAGGCTTCAACAATACGTGAACCGTGAACTTCCAGATGTGCAAGCTGGTTTCAGAAAAGGCAGAGGAACCAGAGATCAACTTTCCAACATCCGCTGGATCATGGAAAAAGCAAGAGAGTTCCAGAAAAACATCTATTTCTGCTTTATTGACTATGCCAAAGCCTTTGACTGTGTGGATCACAATAAACTGTGGAAAATTCTGAAAGAGATGGGAATACCAGACCACCTGACCTGCCTCTTGAGAAATCTGTATGCAGGTCAGGAAGCAACAGTTAGAACTGGACATGGAACAACAGACTGGTTCCAAATAGGAAAAAGAGTATGCCAAGGCTGTATATTGTCACCCTGCTTATTTAACTTCTATGCAGAGTACATCATGAGAAACGCTGGGCTGGAAGAAGCACAAGCTGGAATCAAGATTGTCAGGAGAAATATCAATAACCTCAGATATACAGATGACACCACCCTTATGGCAGAATGTGAAGAGGAACTAAAAAACCTCTTGATGGAACTGAAAGAGGAGAGTGAAAAAGTTGGCTTAAAGCTCAACATTCAGAAAACGAAGATCATGGCATCTGGTTCCATCACTTCATGGCAAATAGATGGGGGAACAGTGGAAACAGTGTCAGACTTTATTTTTGGGGGCTCCAAAACCACTGCAGATGGTGACTGCAGCCATGAAATTAAAAGACACTTACTCCTTGGAAGGAAAGTTATAACCAACCTAGATAGCATATTCAAAAGCAGAGACATTACTTTGCCAACAAAGGTCCATCTAGTCAAGGCTATTGTTTTTCCAGTAGTCATGTATGGATGTGAGAGTTGGACTGTGAAGAAAGCTGAGCGCCAAAGAATTGATGTTTTTGACCTGTGATGTTGGAAAAGACTCTTGAGCGTCCCTTGGACTGCAAGGAGATCCAACCAGTCCATTCTAAAGGCAATCAGTCCTGGGCACTCTTTGGAAGGAATGATGCTAAAGCTGAAACTCCAGTACTTTGGCCACCTCATGTGAAGAGTTGATTCACTGGAAAAGACTCTGATGCTGGGAGGGATTGGGGGCAGGAGGAAAAGGGGACGACAGAGGATGAGATGTCTGGATGGCATCACCAACTCGATGGACATGAGTTTGAGTGAACTCCGGGAGGCCTGGCATGCTGGAATTCATGGGGTCGCGAAGAGTTGGACATGACTGAGCGACTGAACTGAACTGAACTGATACTTCTTTGTAGCTCTAAAGGTTGAGTCTGCTCTCACAGTTGCCTAGGGGATCTGCATATTATTTCCTCTTTCAGTTTGGAAATTCCCATGAATCTTGCATAAATTGAAGGTTGTTAAAGAAAACAGGGATTCCCAGGTGGCTCAGTGGTAATGATCCTGCCTGCCAAGCAGAAGATGCGGTTCAATCCCTGGGTCTGGAAGATCCCCTGGGGAAGGACATGGAAACCCACTTCAGTATTCTTGCCTTGAAAATTCCGTGGACAGAGGAGCCTGGCAGGCTTCAGTCCGTGGGGTTGCAAAGAGTCAGACAGGACTCGGTGACTAAAAGAAAAGCAACAAAAGAAAACTTGAAAAGTGAAACAAGTCCATTCACAGCAATGAATAAATTATGCAGTAAACATAGGGGTAGAATCTTCATTGAGATACTTGTCATTCAACCAAAAACCTTTAACATGTTCAATATAGTAAAGAAAATCCATTCAGCCAAGAAATACCTATAGAACATCTGTATACTGCATATCACATACTATAAAATCCAAACCTGAAGTGGCCTATAGCAAACAAAAGCTATGTGCTTTATATAAAAGGATGACCAAATGGGTGCCTCTCCAATATTAGGTGAAATTCTAGAAGAGTCTATTAGAGGTGAGAAAGATCACTTTTGGAAGGGAGTATCAGAAAATGTTTGAGTGGATAAAGGAACATTAGCCAGAATAAGGCAGCTCCATAAATAAGCCCCAACGACCCTAGCTGAGTTACCAGCACCCAGTAGGTCTACCAGCATCTTCTCTCAATACCCCTCTCACTAGATCTTGGAGCTTTTTCTACCCATCCCATCCCTACTCCCAACCTTAGTCCTCCATTTGAATGTCCAGGGACTTAATAAAATTCATGCTATTATCCCAATTGAGAACAACTTTTAGAAATGACTATAGTCTTTGAACAACTCCATTCCCAAAAAAATGGATTTAAGACCATGCTGCTCTATTGGTAACATTCCTCATTCTTAATCCCTGAAAAGAACTTTTTAAAATATTTTGGCCACACTGAGCAGCATGTGGGATCTTAGTTCCTTGATCAGGGAAAGCATTGAGTCTTAACCACTGTGCCACCAGAGAAGTCCCAAAAAGAACCTTCTAAGCTTGCTTTTTCTTTTCTTTTTTTTTTTTTTTACTGATATATATTTTAGAGCAGTTTTAAGTTTATAGAAAAACTAAACAGATAATACAGAGTTGTCATATGCCCCCTCTATCCCTCACGGTTCCTCTGTAATTAACATCTTGCATGCTGGGAAAGATTGAGGGCAGAAGGAGGAGAGGGCATCAGAGGATCAGATGGCTGGATGGCATTACTGATGCAATGGACATGAACTTGGGCAAACTTCAGGAGATGGTGAGGGACAGGGAGTCCTGGGTACTTCATTCCTTGGGGTCGCAAAGAGTTGGACATGACTGGGCGACTGAACAACAACAACAACAATTAGTGCAGTACTTTTGTTGTATTTAATGAATAAATATTGACCTATTGTTTTAACTAAAGTCCATAGTTTACAGTAGGATTCATTCTTTGTGTTGCACAGTCTATGATTTCTGAAAAATATAGAGTGACTTATATCTGCCATCACTCTATAATACAGAATGGTTTCACTGCCCTAAACATTCCCTGGGCTCCCCCAGTTTATCCCTCCTTCCTTCCCTCCCTCCCCCTGAACCTTTAGCAACCAATGATCTTTTATTGTCTCCATGGTTTTTGCCTTTTTCAGAATGTCATACACTTGGAATCATGCAGCATGTAGCCTCTTCACATTGGCTTCTTACACTTAGGAATATGCAATTAAGGTTTGTCCATGGCTTTTCAAGGTTTGATAGCTTATTTCTTTATATTGCTGAATAATATTCCATTATCTAAATGCTTAAAAATAGCCATAGTTTTTGAAAATAGTTCCAAGGCATGTCCTTATTCAGCTTTGCCCCAGCACAGGTTGCAGTTTATTGGTGTCAACCTAATCTATTCTCATCACCATAGAATCTCAGCCACTGAGATAAGGAATTCATGTGCGGCACTGATTTGCTGAACAAAACAGCATGTGTAAGAGGAAGATGTAAGACAGTTTTTCAGGCATCTGCAGCTCACGGCTGTGTTCTGTAGCTTAAACAGTGCGGTTCACCTCTCTGTATTTTGGTTTCCTGACGCACAAAGTCAGGTACAAGATGAACTCTAAAGGTCCTTTAAATTCTGAGATGTGATTATCTTGTCTCATCCTCTAGTTTTAAAGGTTAGAAAACAAAGCACAAGGAAATTAGCTAACATCAATGAGATAATACAACAAATTATTGGCACCGCTTGGACTAGAAATTTAGTATCTACAGTTGGTCTAGCACTTTTTTTCCTCTCATTTCCCCCTGTGCTTCCTGATTTTTCATGTAGGAACCTATCTTTCTTTCTTAACAGTCACTGAGTATGGAAACTGGTGTTAAAATGAAGAAATAGAGACTGAAAGGAACTGAATCTTTTCTCTTTATTTGAACTTTGACTGCGTTGAAAATGTCCATCCAGGCTTCTGTTTCTAAAGCATGTAATTCTATAATGGAGGTGAATTGGGGCTTCCCAGGTGGCTCAGTGGTAAAGAATCTGCCTGCCATGCAGGAGACACGGAGATACAGGATCTGATCCCTGGGTTGGGAAGATCCTCTGGAGAAGGAAATGGCAACCCATTCCAGTATTCCTACCTGGAGAATTCTGTGGACAGAGGAGCCTGATGAGCTACACAGTCCATAGCGTCACAGAGAGTCAGACACAACTGAAGCAATTGAACATGGCATGGCTGGAGGTGAATACTTTTTAACATTTTCACCAATGATGGGTTGTTCTCCATTATCACAGCAGATATAAAAGGATAGTGAATATTTACTTATGCCTGGAGAATCCCAGGGACAGAGGAGCCTGGTAGGAGGCCGTCTATGGGGTTGCACAGAGTCGGACACGACTGAAGCAACTTAGCAGCAGCAGCAGCATAATATTACTGAACAGTGTAACTGGAGAAAATAAGTGAAAGAATTTGCTTCCTGGGATGGCTCTCCACTGTTCCCTGTCAGACTGGGACACTTGTAACCTTGTAATGCTATAACCACCTGTGATCAAGTTTGTTATCAGGAAGACAGATACATGAGTTAACCTTTCCGCTGACTTGGTTGAAGTTCAAGCAGGTACCAAAACTGCCCGTTTTCTACATCATAAATACATTGAAAGAGAGGTAGATGTAGATATATTGATAAGGATTTTTGTTTTCTCCCTCCTTTTCTTATGTTTTAAAATCCTGGAGGTTTCTTTTTCCTTAATCATCACAAGCTTTCTAAGTCTCAAGTCATTTTTAGTGTTTAGTTTCTTCGAACTGAGGGGTAAACAGCTCTATACCAGATTAGAATTATGTTACAGTGCCTATAATTAAAAGGAGTACGTCAAGGCAGTGTATTGTCACCCTGCTTATTTAACTTATATGCAGAGTACATCATGCGAAATGCTGGGCTGGATAAAGCACAAGCTGGAATCAAGATTGCCAAGAGAAATATCAATAACCTCAGATATGCAAATGACACCACCCTTACGGCACAAAGCAAAGAGGAATTAAAGACCCTCTTGATGAAAGTGAAAGAGGAGAGTGAAAAAGCTGACTTAAAACTCAGCATTCAAAAAATGAAGATCATGGCATCTGATCCCATCACTTCATGGCAAATAGATGGGGAAACAATGGAAACAGTAAGAGACTTTATCTCCTTGGGCTCCAAAATCACTGCAGATGGTGACTGCAACCATGAAATCAAAAGACGCTTACTTCTTGGAAGAGAAGCTATGACAAACTTAACAACGTATTAAAAAGCAGAGACAATTCTTTGCCAGCAAAGGTCCATCTAGTCAAAGCTATGGTTTTTCCAGTAGTCTTGTATGGGTGTGAGAGTTGGACCATAAAGAAGGCTGAGCGCTGAAGAATTGATGCTTTTGAACTGTGATTTGGAGAAGATCAAACCAGTCAATCCTGAATATTCATTGGAAGGACTGATGCTGAAGCTGAAACTCCAATACTTTGGCCACCTGATGCAAAGGGCCAACTCATTAGAAAAGATCCTGATGCTTGGAAAGATTGAAGGCAGGAGGAAAACGGGGTGACCGAGAACAAGATGGTTGAATGGCATCACTGACTCAATGGACAGGAGTTTGAGCAAGCTCTGGGAGAGGGTGAAGGACTGGGAAGCCTGTCCTGCTGCAGTTCATGGGGTTGCTGAGAGTCAAACACTACTGTATGACTGAACATACAATTTATAATTAAGGGCTAGAATAGAAATCTTTTTCGTAAAAGATCTGTGAAATCTGAAGTTTCAGTGCATATTTTGAGTAATTAGGATTAAAATATTTTTAAAACATGGTAGTCAATGAATTTTTTTTCTAAAAGTCCAGTTACTGGAAGTGTTATGTCTTCAGGTTGTCTAGAAATGGTGGTGATACATTAGGTGTTACATCAGTTCTCATTCTTAGAATCACAGAGTTTGATTTAATTAACAGAGAAAGTCTGCCTATACAGTAGGGGATAAAGTGTGGATTTTACTTCTTTAATAGTTTGACAAGCAGATTGCAATAAACAAGGCATTTGGAAACTTGTTAGGGTCCCAGAGGCATTATAAATATGCAGTACACTTCTTCCCCAGGTCCCTGAAGTAGAGATGTGATGAATAAAATTAAAACCACGAGTTCTTTTTGTATAGGTTTCAGCTATCACTAATTTAAATCAAATAATGACTATTTACAGGTATACCTTCAGTAGTTTCCAAAGTAAAGGAAGTGAAATGTAAAAAGGTGTTTAAGTTGCTCTTACTTTGAAAGATTTTCTTTCTGTATCATAATAGTTTTTCTTTAAACTCATATAGAGTAAAACTCTGCTCCTTAACAATTGTTTTATATTTAATAGTGCTGTTAAGACTCATTTGGGACAAAACATTCAGGTAAAGAATTTCTTAGAAAAGTGATATATATTTATGTATAAACACATCACTGAAATAGCATCGTCCATCTGGAACAAGTTCTTCAGAATTTGATTTTAATAGATTAATACCCTTACTATGTAAATATATTTGTAGCTATTCATGATTAAATAGATCTCTCTGGTCCCTTTTCAGAGATTTCTTGTAAGTTACTGGAAATTCATGAGGAGATAATTTAAACTGCCTGATATCTTTAATATATTGCATACAAGTAGAGGAATATTTTAGACAATCTATGAGAAAAGTTAAAAGGTAAAACAGAAAATGTAAAGATTGCAGTAATATTTAACATACTAAGCAATTTTGGCACCTGATAAACAATATTGAAAAGGGTAGCCTTTTCTATTGTAACTCTGAAAAAGAGGAGTCTTTTTATTGAAAACCCAAATGACTATGTTGCTTTTAAGAAAGAAAAAAAAAACATTGATGGGGAGATGAAATTTTTACTTACAGGGGATTAAGGACTCAGTTCTGTCAGTTGTGTGAAATTTGGGGAGTGGGAAAACTAATTTGCAAATTATGCCCTTGGAGTTCAGTAATAAACTAGTTGAAGTATTGTGGGCTTTTATATAGAAAAAGACACCTGTATTTTGTCTTAATGTGCCTTTGCCTTCACAGTTGCAACTGAATTATACCCAGAAGTGCTAAATTGCAATCCCCAGTAGCCATTTTTTAGTGCATTTTTAAAAGAATGTATCCAAATAACAGACCAATTGAACTAAGAAAAGCACATTCTTTTACGGAATTGATCCTTAATCCTTTTCTTTTATTGTCCTCTGGATAGATGTACTTTATATTTTTGCTTTTTAACAATTTCAACCAGTGCCATGGTGTAACTAAAATGAGAAAACAGTTCTAACATGATAGTAGGGACTCTCTGAATTAATTTATGCTTCTTGTTTTATTTTTTCTATCTTACCAAAATGTTCTTTTCAGTATTACAGAACAGAAACATCATTATTCCCCATGTTATCCAATAAATACATCCTTAAGCCTATCTTACACCCAATAGTTTGTAGCCCTCACTGTCCCACCCCATATTGCCCCCCCTCCTCCCACAGGTAACTACTGTTTGTTCTCTGTATCTGTGAGTATGCTTCCTTTTTGTTATATTCACTACTTTCATTTTTTAGATTCCACATATAAGTGATAGCAAACAGTGTTTTTCTTTCTGTGACTTATTCATGTAGCATAATTCCCTCTAAATCTACCCATGTTACTGCAAATGACAAGATTTTCTTCTTTTTTATGGCTGAGAAGTATTCTATTACACCTTGTCTTCTTTATCCATTCATCTGCTGGCAGTTATAAGTTCTACTATGAACATTGGTATGCACATATTTTTGAATTAGTATTTTTTAATTTTTTGTTTTTTTCAGATGTATACCCAGGAATGGAATTGCTAGGTCATATGATAGTGTTTGGACTTCCCTGGTGGCTCAGACAGTAAAGCATCTGCCTACAATGCGGGAGACCTGGGTTCGATTCGTGGGTCAGGAAGATCCTCTGGAGAAGGAAATGGCAACTCACTCCAGTACTCTTGCCTGGAAAATCCCATGAACGGATGGACATAGTAGGCTACAGTCCATGGGGTCGCAAAGAGTCGGACATGACTGAGCGACTTCACTTCACTTCACTTCATGATAGTGTTTAAAACCTTTTAATAACCAGTATAGCCATTCTAATGTATAATGGCTGAATATAGGCCCAGTTCAGTGTCTGAGACTGCATCCAAGTACTCCATTTAGGACTCTCTTATTGACTATGATAGCTACTCCATTTCTTCTAAGGGATTCTTGCCTACAGTAGTAGATATAATGGTCATCTGAATTAAATTCACCCATTCCAGTCCATTTTAGTTCACCAATTCCTAAAATGTCAACGGTCACTCTTGCCATCTCCTGTTTGATCACTTCCAATTTGCCTTGATTCATGGACCTAACATTCCAGGTTCCTATGCAATATTGTTCTTTGTAGCATTGGACCTTGCTTCCATCACCAGTCACATCCACAACTGGGTATTGTTTTTGCTTTGGCTCCATCTCCTCATTCTTTCTGGAGTTATTTCTCCACTGATCTCCAGTAGCATATTGGGCACCTACCAACCTGGGGAGTTCATCTTTCAGTGTCCTGTCTTTTTGCCTTTTCATACTGTTCATGGGGTTCTCAAGGCAAGAATACTGAAGTGATTTGCCATTCCTTTCTCCAGTGGACCACATTTTGTCAGACCTCTCCACCGTGACCCATCCATCTTGGGTGGCACTAGATGGCATGGCTCATAGTTTCATTGAGTTAGACAAGCCTGTGGTCCATGTGATTAGATTGGTTAGTTTTCTGTGACTGTGGTTTTCAGTCTGTCTGCCCTCTGATGGAGAAGGATAAGACGCTTATCCTTTTGTGATGCAGTCTCAAAACGACAGAATGATCTCTGTTCATTTCCAAGGCAAACCGGTAATCCGAGTCTATGCCCCAACCAGTAATGCTGAAGAAGCAGAAGTTGAATGGTTCTATGAAGACCTACAAGACCTTCTAGAATTAACACGCCAAAAAGATGTCCTTTTCATTATAGGGGACTGGAATGCAAAAGTAGGAAGTCAAGAAACACCTGGAGTAATAGGCAAATTTGGCCTTGGAATATGGAATGAAGCAGGACAAAGGCTAATAGAGTTCTGCCCAGAGAATTCACTGGTCATAGCAAACACCCTCTTCCAACAACACAAAGAAGACTCTACACATGGACATCACCAGATGGTCAATACAGAAATCAGATTGACTATATTCTTTGCAGCCAAAGATGGAGAAGTTCTATACCGTTGGCAAAAACAGGACCGGGAGCTGACTGTGGCTCAGATCATGAACTCCTTATTGTCAAATTCATACTTAATTGAAGAAAGTGGGGAAAACCACTAGACCATTCAGGTATGACCTAAGTCAAATCCCTAACGATTATACACTGGAAGTGAGAAATAGATTTAAGGGACTAGATCTCGTGGACAGAGTGCCTGAAGAACCATAGACAGAGATTTGCGACATTGTGCAGAAGACAGGAGTCAAGACCATCCCCAAGAAAAAGAACTGCAAAAAAGCAAAATGGCTGTCTGAGGAGGCCTTACAAATAGCTGTGAAAAGAAGGGAAGCAAAAAGCAAAGGAGAAAAGGAAAGATATACCCATTTGAATGCATAGTTCCAAAGAATAGCAAGAAAAGATGAGAAAGCCTTCCTCAGATATCAGTGCAAAGGAATAGAGGTAAACGATAGAATGGGGAAGTCTAGAGATCTCTTCTGGAGAAGGAGATGGCACCCCACTCCAGTATTCTTGCCTAGAAAATCCTATGGATGAAGGAGCCTGTTAGGCTGCAGTCCATGGGTTCTATAAGACTTGGACATGACTGAGCGACTTCACTTTCACTTTTCACTTTCATGCATTGGAGATGGAAATGGCAACCCACTCCAGTGTTCTTGCCTGGAGAATCCCAGGGACGGGGAGCCTCGTGGGCTGCCGTCTATGGGGTCGCACAGTCAGACACGACTGAAGCGACTTAGCAGCAGCAGCAGCAGAGATCTCTTCAAGAAAATTAGAGATACCAAGGGAACATTTCATGCAAATATGGGCTCAATAAAGGACAGAAATAGTATGGACCTAACAGAAACAGAAGATATTAAGAAGAGGTGGCAAAAATACACAGAAGAAATGTACAAAAAAGATCTTCATGGCCCAGATAATCATGATGGTGTGATCACTCATGTAGAGCTAGTGGAGGTGATGGAATTGCAGTTGCGCTATTTCAGATCCTAAAAGATGATGCTGTGAAAGTGCTGCACTCAATATGCCAGCAAATTTGGAAAACTCAGCAGTGGCCACAGGACTGGAAAAGGTCAGTTTTCATTCCAATCCTAAAGAAAGGCAATGCCAAAGAATGTTCAAACTACCACAGAATTGCACTCATCTCAGACGCTAGCAAAGTAATGCTTAAAATTCTCCAAGCCAGGCTTCAACAATACGTGAACCATGAACTTCCAGATGTTCAGGCTGGTTTTAGAAAAGGCAGAGGAACCAGAGATCAAATTGCCAACATCTGCTGGATCATTGAAAAAGCAAGAGATTTCCAGAAAAAACATCTATTTCTGCTTTACTGACTATGCCAAAGTCTTTGACTGTGTGGATCACTGTGGAAAATAAACTGTGGAAAATTCTGAAAGAGATGGGAATATCAGACCACCTGAGCTGCCTCTTGAGAAATCTGTATGCAGGTCAGGAAGCAACAATAATCCAAAATAACTGCATATGGTGACTGCAGCCATCATATAAAAAGATGCCTACTCCTTGGAATAAAAGTTATGACCAACCTAGAGAACATATTAAAAAGCAGAGACATTGTTTTGCCAACAAAGTTCCATCTAGTCAAGGCTATGGTTTTTCCAGTAGTCATGTATGGATGTGAGAGTTGAACTATAAAGAAAGCTGAGTGCTGAAGAATTGATGCCTTTGAACTGTGGTGTTGGAGAAGACTCTTGAGAGTCCCTTGGACTGCAAAGAGGTCTAACTAATCCATCCTAAAGGAAATCAGTCCTGAATGTTCTTTGGAAGGACTAATGTGAAGCTGAAACTCCAGTACTTAGGCCACCTGATGTGAAGAACTGACTCATTTGAAAAGACCCTGATGCTGGGAAAGATTGAAGGTGAGAGGAGAAGGGGACGAGGGAGGATGAGATGGTTGGATGGCATCACCAACTCAATGGACATGGGTTTGGGTGAACTCCGGAAGTTGGTGATGGACAGGGAAGCCTGGTGTGCTGCAGTCCATGGGGTCACAAAGAGTCAGACATGACTGAGCCCCTGAGCTGAACTGAACTCAGTGTCTGACAGGCTTCCCTGGTAGCTCATCTGGTAAAGGGTCCTTCTGCAGTGAGGGAGACCTGGGTTCAATCCCTGGCTTGGGAAGATCCCCTGGAGGAGTGGATCGCAACTCACTCCAATATTCTTGCCTGGAGTATCCCCTTGAGCAGAGGAGCCTGGAGGGCTACAGTCTATGGGGTCGCAAAGAGTCAGACACAACTTAGCACCTAAGCCCAACACAGTACATTATCCGACAGGCCAAGCTAATTGACAGTGGCGGTTGTTACATTCCTAAGAATAGTTCTTATTGGTGAAATACTGGACAGAAGAGTGCCAGGATTCCTGATAGGTGAATAAACATGTTCTGCGCCTATGTAGTAAGGCTGACTACATGCATTATCCCTTTTCTTCCTCTCACGAGCCCCCAGGAAATTATCAAACTGTGACTATGGAATTATAGCAAGAGAAAGAAAATGTGTGCCCAGTGAGCTGTATCCTAATTTTCTATCTTTCTCTTGACTAAACTATGGCTTCATAGAGGGCAAGGGCTGTATCTTACTCATCTGTGTCTCTATTGTCTAGCACAATACTTGGCACAAAGCAGATGCTCGAGTTATTGAACAAAGAAAATCATTGAACCCCACTAATAAAATACTCCTCTATTGATAGTCAAGAGGCATCAGAGAAAGAAATAAGCCCCCTAATCTTGCTAGAGTCATTAACCTAGCTGTGAGATTACTTCTTTGTCTGTAAAACAAAGAAAAAAGTACATGCCCTGAATTCACCAAGTGGAAAGTCAACTGGCCAAGTGTTTTTATCACTCAGATTGACAATGAAAGAAATCTGAAAGCAGCCCCAGATATTTAAATTAATTTTTCTCCTTCCATCTTTCTTCTGTTTCATGCATCATGACTTGAAACTTTCAAATTCATCTTTTCCGGAGGCTTATGGTATTCACTCATAGTCAGGTTGACAGTCTGTGTGATTGCTTCTAAAGCCACATTGCACCTTTTTTAGCACTGTATCAAGATGTCAGGATCAACAAACTTGGTTATTGTTATCATCTTACACCTTGTACTTGTAACCAATATGTTGAGCAAGCAGATCCCATAGTAAATGGTCAGAATGCAATTGGGTATCTTCTGCTGCTTCTTGAATATTTATTCTATAGGGATTATCTTGCCTTGCACCTAAGGGAAAACTTAGGCAGTCCCCCTTGGCTTTCAGATCCCTGAAGTCTCTTTAAATTGCAAACACGAACTGAATCCAGAAATTAGAATGCTGGCCTCTAGTGTGCTAGTAATACTAGAAATTCACAGATTTCAAGTTGAAAGTAAAATCGTTTCTGCTTCCCAAGGTAGGCTATTGCAGCACTACAGGGAGCAGGGTGCTTTCACTGCTTGGGGAGCCTGCCCTGCCACTCCCTTGATGTGGACTGATGCATTTCCTGCAGCTTGCCATTTCCTCCTTGCCCCACTTTTCTAAGAGCTCCAGGCCACACACATTATAACAAGGATTCCCTGTCAGCATGCTGCCCGCTTTGCAGCTATTTGTTTTGTATAGGACTTAAATTAAAGCTCCAGATCATCTCTCTCCCCAGCCAGACTCATTTCTAGTCCATCAAAAACACTCATGCAGGTTTTTATCCTGAAAAACTCAGTGAGTGCAGGAATCAAAATCCATCTGTGTGTGCCACTGGCCCAGGTTACTTGAGCTTCTTGAGAATGAGTCAGGTACCCTCTTCTGTGTCCCCAACTTCATAGATCACATACATGTTCTGAATAGCCTAATAGGAGCCCCTTCACTAAGCTTGAGTCGAAGGCTGGAGCATCTCCATATACAAACACCCCCCTGGCAGGTGTCTCATACCATGACAAGAGCTTTCTCTAGAGAATCTCTTTATAAATCCTGTCCTCCTCCACTCTGCTAACCTTTTATACTTCTGGAAATTCTACACATTGGAATCTGCCTAAAGATATTTTTCTGTCAAATGTTTATCTGATATTGGCATGTCAGTCGAGTATCAGTTCAATTTTAATATCTAGTTACACATGTAGTATATTTTTGTTGTCATTTTCACACCTGGGCTTCTTCATATGTCAGTAGGCTATATGAGACTGTAAGGTATTTCTGTACTTTGTGGTGTCTGGTGCTTTCATTTGTCACCACAAACAGGCAGATTACCACAATCAGAGTGTAAATGACACCATATTTAGGCTGCAGAATAAGCTCTGCTGTTTTGAAGTTGGTATCTGACTTCTGTAAAAAGATGTTTAAGAAAGCCAATTATACCTTCAGAAAGATGAACATCTCCTTGTCTTTGGAGAAGAAAACTTAAAGATTTAAATTCTCTGTGTGACTGAGAGAGTCTAGTTATCAGACATTAGAAAGATGGTGGGTCTAGGATATTAGCTGTGCAGCGTAGGAGAAAATGCTAACCACATTCAAACAAAATGGCTCATAGATAATACTGAGGGCTTGGTTGAAGTTGGATGTATGGATTTACTAGCAGAGATAGTACTTGTAGTATTGGTCCAAAATCAAAGCTTTATGGCAGATGAAGAAGCAAAACAATGGAGGGAAATTGACACAGTGAGGGATTACAGTTTAGGTGACAAGCCTTGGGGCCATGCTGGGTGGTAAAGGAAGGGAGGCCAGGAGTCAACTAATAGATGGCTTACATAAAAGGATTTCTGGACATGCAGAGCAGGTATACTGGAAACAGGAGGACTTAAAGGCTGTGATAATGATGGATCACAAAAAATGGGGTGTTGTACCTGGAGATTTCAAGAGCAGTGTAGTTCTGGGTAGTCACATCACATATGTGAAGTTAATAAGGAAACTTCTCCATGAAATTGAAAAATGTATGTTGTGGAGAGTAATAGTATGTGAGGGTGAAAGACCTTGCAACTCTTGTCATAGAGGGGGATTTTGAGATTAAAACTGATGAGGTGGAATAAGCATCTATTTGTCATCTTGGTAATGAAAAAGTACCAGTGTGTGGCAGTGAGACAGAGGAGAGCTAGTAAAGTGATTCACAATGTTCTGGTAGGATTTACTTTAGAGGATGATGAGTCTGTGAGCCAGGCACTGAAGACCTCATAAGCTAGAGGTTTGAATTGAATGAAGGTTGAATTTTCTGTAGATTGTATCAGTGGAACAGTAGTTGAACAATATGCCTGTAAGAAACAAGGATGAGAATGGAAAGGTAAGAAAATGAAAGATATGTTAGGAAAAAAAGAGCAACTTTTTTATTTCATGTCTACAATGTATTGGGGTCTTCACATTTATTACTAATTTATACCCTATTTCAACAAGATATGTGTTATTTTTAACTTGCTTTTTTATGGTAAATAAGTATACACAAAATTAGAGAAAATGATGCAATGAATCCCTGTCTACCTGTCATTCAGCCTCAATAATTATTAATATTTTACCAATTAATCCTTTTTTTCAAATGAGAAAAACTGAGATTCATAGAGTTTAAGCACTTTGCCCAAGATTCCATGGCTAGTTCGTAATTGACCATGCCAGAAATTGAACCCAGATCTATGTGACTTCAAAGTCTATCTTCTTTCCACCGTACCATGCTTTTTCCCTATAAACCATTTCTGTCTCTTTAAAAAAAAAAAAAAATCTTTCACTCTAGGAGCACTTCCCTGTAGCATTGGAAAGCTGACCAATTGAAAATGGTTCATTGCCTCTTCTATCCTTCTTGGTTACATAGCACCCCCACATACTTGACCTGTCATTTATTTCTGGTCAGTTGGGAGGAGAACTGCTTCTCTTAAAACTGCTTTATAATTGCATCTTTTTGGTTAACTGATTTTTTTTCTGAAGGATTCTTCCAAGATTAATTTCCGAGCATCCCAATTCTTTTTTGTCCAGAGTACTGGTGCTCTCATGGTTATTTTGTAGGTAAACATTATTTTTCATTCACATGAATTGTGGACCCAACCAGCCAAATACAGGATTGTTGAGAGAAAAATATGAGCACTTAGCACAGGTGTAAAATCTTGCTTTTTAAATTGATACTAAAATGTGACATGTCCATAATGATGTGCTAGTTGTCTATAATCTTCCCAGGTGTTGAAATACCACTTGCCTTTCAACATATATGGACATTGTTAGTTTGTTCAGGAACTCAGAAATATTCAAGACAAAGCACAACATATGCAGTAATGTTTCTAATGTTTTTATTAGATTTGCTTTAAACAGTGGTCTGTTATGTCTTCATTTACATTGTCCATTTAATAGGTTTTCCCAGCAGTCCTGCTCTGGTAATTAGTTGGCTTATTTATACCTCAACACCTTGAGCTGCTACATCTCATTTAACTTATTGCTCTTTAAAGTTCTTGTAACTCAGGGGTTCTCAGCTCTGGATACACATTAGAAGCATCTGGGGAAGTCTTATAAAACACAGGTGCCTGGGCACCATCGCAGACCAATTAAATCAGAATCTCTGAGAGTTGTAGCTCTGAGAAACATGGTGATAATTCTTCTTTGACCAGTGCCACTCAGAACACTCTGCTCAGCATGAGGTTGAGGCAGTAAAAACAACAGTCCAATTCTTTACCTCATCTCTTCCACTTTTATTTTTCTTCACTTAGCAGTTTTTTTTTTAATGTGATGAAAAACCATCACATTCATGGATTATCAGAGCTTAATATTTCTTCATTTGCCTCAAATGTCATTGCAAAATGCAACAGGATTCCAGGAGTAAAACTGTATTTGAAGATTTTAAAGGAGACCCATTTGCTCTCTACTCATGTTATTGTGATACAAAGGAAGAAGGGCAAGAAGATTCTGAGCTAAGACAAAGGAGATTGAAAGAGGATGAGACATTGGGGGATCTAATGGTTGTTTAGTGTAAAGGAGCCTCAGAAGAGCTAGAGAGGTAAGCATGAGCTGTATTCTGAAGGACTTTGGATCTCATTTCAAGGGATTTGATTAGGACCAAATACGTAATTTGTGAGGCCAGTACAAAGTAACAATGTGGGACTGCTCTTCTTAAATCATGAAAAAGTTTAAGATGGCAGCAGGAGAGCATTAAACCAAGCACATAAACCTTCTAAACATGGCCCCCTATGTTGCTGCCCAGATCCCTTCCCACACAGCTGGCCCTGACTTTAGTTATATTCTGGAGGTAATGGGAGACAGAAAAGATTTAGGCAAGGGAGTGACTTAAGGCTTGTTATAAAAATTGTTTTGATCACTAGGTAGACAAATGGATTGTTGAACTGAGTTACCAGGTACTACCAATGGCTTTTATGAAAACTGGTATGAAAATCTCCATATTTTTTCTGTGGTTTTTAACTCTTGTTATGATAATAGTAGTGATGATACTAGTAATAGCTTCCATTAGTTTAGCACTTAAACACTTTCATATACACTATTGTCATTTGATTATTCAACCATCTGATTATCAGGCAAGGTATATGTTGTTATCCTTGGTTTATAGATAAGAAACAATTAAGTGATTTACCAAAACTTAGGTGACTAGTGGATGATGTATAAGGGATTCAAATCAGCCCTTTTGACATTGCACTACCGATATTTCTACTCTACTTATAATTCTACTTTTGTTATTAAGAACTAATTAATGAAAGCAATTTATAAAGCATCTTTTTGTCCACTTGCACTTTTTTGGTAAAATGCACTAAACTGTAGGTAAAATCACTGTCCAAAGTATTTTCAAAGCTCCTCATACAAATATCCACATGATGGATTTTTTAGTTTTATGCCAGCAAGATTTTTTTTGCACAAAGATGTCTGTTTTCTTTTACTCAGACATTTAAAAAATGTTCCATACACCATTCTTTAGCTTGGCTCCCAGGAAACTTATATTCAAAAACACAGCAGCCACTTTTCAAAAATAGCTCATCTAGTCCCTCAACTGCCTCTAGATGCTGTCTACTGTTTCTATCCTTGACAATGCTATTTTCACATTTTATTTGTCTTATGTTAAATTGTTACTTCAAAATACATTTTGAAGGATTCAGGACATAAATCCTTACAAAACAAAATAATAACCATTTGGAAATGTATGCAAAAGAAGAAGAAGCAGCACAAAGGAATGTTTAAGTGGCTGAGCAATAGTTTGAGAGACTTACCCATTCAAGTTTCTTAAAGCAGGAAGTAGCTGACAAGTCAGATAAGCATTCCCTAATTAAATGAAAGGTTATCTGACTCGATGGACCTGAGTCTGAGTGAACTCCGGGAGTTGGTGATGGACAGGGAGGCCTGACGTGCTGCGATTCATGGGGTTGCAAAGAGTCAGACATGACTGAGCGACGGAACTGAACTGAACTGAAGAATGACTGTTAACAGGAGAGTTAAATGCATGTTTCAACCTACAAATGACTTAGGCCAATCAGTCTACTACTCCGTAGATTGTATAATATTGCAATTCAGTTCAGTGGCTCAGTCATGTCAGACTCTTTGCGACCCATGGACTGCAGCACGCCAGGCTTCCCTGTCCATCACCAACTCCCAGGGCTTGCTCAAACTCATGTCCATTGAGTCAGTGATGCCATCCAACCATCTCATCCTCTTTCGTCCCCTTCTCCTCCTGCCTTCAATCTTTCCCAGCATCAGAGTCGTCTCCAGTGAGTCAGGTCTTCGCATCAGATGGCCAAAGTATTGGAGCTTCAGCTTTAGCATCAGTCCTTCCAATGAATTTTCAGGACTGATTTCCTTTAGGATTGACTGGTTTGATCTCCTCGTTGTCCAAGGGACTCTCAAGAGTCTTCTCGAACACCACAGTTCAAAAGCATCAGTTCTTCGGCTCTCAGCTTTCTTTATAGTCCAACTCTCACATCCATACATGACTACTGGAAAAACCATGGCATTGACTAGACGGACCTTTGTCAGCAAAGTAATATCTCTAATTTTTAATTCACTGTCATAGCTTTTCTTCCAAGGAGTAAGTGTTTTTTAATTTCATGGCTGCAGTTACCATCTCCGGTGATTTTGGATCCCAAGAAAATAAAGTCTCTCGCTGTTTCCATTGTTTCTCCATCTATTTGCCATGAAGTGATGGGACTAGATGCCATGATCTTCATTTTTTGAATGCTGAGTTTTAAGTCAGCTTTTTCACTCTCCTCTTTCACCTTCATCAAGAGGCTCTTTACTCTTTGCTTTCTGCCATAAGGGTGGTGTCATCTGCATATCTGAGGTTATTGATATTTCTTCTGGCAATCTTGATTCCAGCTTGTGCTTCATCCAGCCTGGCATTTCACATCATGTACTCTGCATATAAGTTAAATAAGCAGGGTGACAACATAGAGCCTTGACGTAGTCGTTTCCCAATTTGGAACCAGTCTGTGGTTCCATGTCCAGTTCTAACTGTTGCTTCTTGACCTGTATACAGGTTTCTCAGGATTCAGGTAAGGTGGTCTGGTATTCCCATCTCTTGAAGAATTTTCTACAGTTTGTTTTGATCCACACAGTCAAAGCCTTTGGCATAATCAATAAAGCAGAAGTAGATGTTTTTCTGGAATTCTCTTGCTTTTTCTGTGATCCAACGGATGGTGGCAATTTCATCTCTGGTTCCTCTGCCTTTTCTAAATTACTTATTATAAATGGAAAGTAATTTAGAAATATCCTAGTCTATTGGTTTTAACTTATGGATAAGTAAACTGAGACTTAGAAGAGGTGACATATGTCTAAATTGAATAACATTTTGCAACCATTTTATTGGAATCTGAAGATGATTGGAATCTGAGAGATGATTTCTGTAGAGTTTTGCTGAGTTTTTTAAAAATTATATTTTTCTTTGAGTTATTCAAATTGTGTACAAATATATTAGTTACAGAAGGAACACTAGTTTTTCTTCTTTTATTTTGTGTAGATAATTATATAAATGTAGAGCAACCACAGGAAATCAATAGTAATTAACATAACAATTTAGATATATCACACTCTATTGAACCTTGAAGCTCTTTCTTATACACTATCATCATTATATTTTCTGTAGAAAATGTGTAGGTCATAGAACTGGATTATAAATTTGAAACTAGTTTTTTTTTTTTTTAATAGGTGAAAATTTTTCCTAATGTTTATGGAGTTCCAACTATATGACATTGCATTTATATATTATTTTATGCCATTAACATAGTGAGTCTTGCCTTTGGATATGAAAAACTTAATATTTTTAATAATTTCTCTGTCTTCCTTTCTTTCCCCACCATCCTTTAACAGTCTTCTCCAATCTTCTGTCAATCCTTCACTGTAGAGAGGTGTTAGGCTTAAATCTCCCCTTCTCCCCTTCCCCCCCCCACACCACTTAAGCTTTAAAGTGTAACTGCATATTTTAACTTAGATACATATCCCCACACCCGAAACTCAGTATAATGAATACTAGTTCTCCCCCTTCTGAACCCTTCCTTTTAATGTTACCAACACCCTTCTTAGTTATATAGGTTCAGTCTCTAGTGGTGTTCTTGTCTCTTCTCTCTCACTTGCCTTCCACATCCATTTAGTTAGAATACCTTTTATTGTTATTATTATTATTACTATTAACAGTCGTTTAGCACTTACCATGTACCAGGCACAGTGCCAAGTACTTATTCTTTTATCCTCAGAAGTGTTCTATGAATTGAGCTGTTATGACTTGCATTTCACAGTTGGACCAACCATGTACAGAGAAATTAGACAGCTGCTTTCGACCAAAACCCTCAGATACTGAAGAGCTGGGATTCAAACTCATGTAATCGAGCTCTGTAATCCAGAATTCATATTCACTGCCTTCAGCCTCTTACTTAATTACATCTAGTCCCTTTCTCTTGTACCTTACTCCAAGCTCTCATTACCTCTTGCCAAGACTACTGTGGTAGTAGTCTAACCACTTTCCCCAGATTCTCCCTCCTTGCAGTCCATTTCATATACCAGCCTGAGATAAATTATCCCAAAGCAAGGCTAGGTACATTTAACTGTCCCTAGCTCAAAGGGAAATGGAATGGCTTCAAACTCAATAGTATTTAAAGGAATTTTTCCTCTTCTCCTTCACTAATCCTATGCTATAAACAAACTTAATCACTTGCTGAAACACTATTAAGTATTGATTTATCTAAGCTTGAAGTTGTCAAATTTATTTTCTTATGTACGAAATTTTGTAATTACCCATTTTATACATCATCCTGTGTACATAAACCACCAGACCATATAATAATCATCATCTATATTACTTGTTTTCCCTCTGAGATCTTTAAAATGCTCTCACACATAAGCATGTGTTGTTGATTTCTTTTGAAAATGTTTCCAGTGTGTAATTGGCATGATGGTGGTTTTACAGCATAAGTCCCCAATGTTTATGTGAACCTTATGGGATTTGAATATGAGGAAAAAACTTGACTCATTAAGACATGTGCTCACATGTGCTCTGGGATGTCTTTATAGCTCCATCTATACCTTCTCTCGGAGAAGGCGATGGCACCCCACTCCAGTACTCTTGCCTGGAAAATCCCATGGATGGAGGAGCCTGGTGGGCTGCAGTCCATGGGGTCACAAAGAATTGGACACGACTGAGCGACTTCCCTTTTCACTTTTCACTTTCATGCACTGGAGAAGGAAATGGCAACCCACTCCAGTGTTCTTGCCTGGAAAATCCCAGGGACGGGGAGCCTGGTGGGCTGCCGTCTATGGGGTCGCACAGAGTCAGACACGACTGAAGCGACTTAGCAGCAGCAGCAGCATACCATCTCTGGTTCCTCTTTTTACCAAAGATGTGAATTTGTACCCTGGCTGGCTGTAGTTATAGGTACTGGGTACAGAATCTTTTTTTTTTTTTCTCTCTCTCTTTTTAGAAAGTTAACTGACTGGTACAGCAGTCAAACTCATGATCTTGGCCTCATTAGCACCATGAGCTAACCAACTATAACGTGTAGAAATTACACAAGCAACAAATCATAAGAAAAAACAGAACTAAAATATGGCCTTTGGGGAAATAACTTTCTTAAAGAGCATATCCAAATTGAGACCTGCGTTTAGCAGCTTACATCAAATTCTTGGTCCTGTAGAGTTGTTGGTTTTAAGAGTGCAAAACAATGTAACAATGGCAGTAGAGACTGTAAGATTATTTTCTTTCTTGTGTGAGGTAGATTTATACAGAAACAGGGGTTCTAACCACCTGTCAGTAACATGTTTTTGTCAATTTTCCCGTAGATTTTTATTCATGAAAATAGCACTATTGGCAAAGATGTGCTAGTGAGTGAAAGTATCCTACACACAAATTTCCCCAAACTAGTTTGCCAGTTTATTTCAGTGATTTGTAGTGCACTTTTTTTTTGTTTCCAGTTTTGTTGGACTAAAGCAGAGTATGAGTGAAAATGGCTATGGTAGTAAGTGGTTTTGATAAATGCACAGGTGCCAAATATTACTATTGGAGTGACTTTTTCCACTGAAGCATTGCTATTACTTGTACTACTATTTTGTACCCATCTTACAAAGTATGGGGTGGAATTTGATCAAGCTTTTATTGTGAAAAACAATACCTATTTCTGATTCTTTTGTACATTTCATGACTTTGGGAAAATTCTTTATTTGTACACCATAGTCCCCTCTACCACTTAATATCGAGATACCAAGGTGTTGAGTTTGATGTCAGAATTAACAGGTTTATCAGTGAATCTTCGGGACAAGCACAAATAGAACACATTTGCACAGTCATGTTTGTCTCAGGGGTCAAAAGCAAGCGTTAATCCAAAACCACAAGCAATGTATAATTCTGTTTATGCTTCTTCAATTATAACTAATGCTGTACTTCTTGACTCTTTCTGGTTGTTATCATAACTACATTAATTTTATCCTCATAACCTGAGCTACACATTTGGAATTTAGTAAGTAGTTGTAGTTTGACTAAATAATGAACATGATATAAATGAATTTTATATAATTGATAAAATAGACACTTGGATTGAATGGGATACCTGACATTATTGATAACAGGAAATAGTCAACAGTTTTATTATGGTTTCCTTATTTTTTTAATATGGAAATAAATCTATTATATGCTACATGTGATATAGGTTATCTAAGTACATTTAAGAGAAAATGAAATTGAAGTGATAAGATGGGGAACACGTGTACACTGTGGCGGATTCATGTTGATGTATGGCAAAACCAATACAATATTGTAACGTAATCAGCCTCCAATTAAAATAAATAAATTTATATTAAAAAAATAAACCACATGACATAGGGAAAAAAAGAAAGGAATCATGTTTGCAAAACTCATTTTGATTAAGTCAGAAATGTAGAAATTCATCTTTAGCAGCCTCAGATACAGAATTTGTTATTAAACAATCCATTAAGTTACAGATCTGATGTATGCTATTTTCACATTTACTATTAAGGAATTCTCAGTTGTTTTTTTTTCCTCTTTCTGGGTTTGTACGTGTCACACAAACTACGAAGAATGTTAATTTGCTGGCCTGCTTCTCTTGAGAGGTTCACCACATTTTTGAGGTAGAACAGAAAAGGATTTTTTAAAAGGGAAAGTAGTAGCTAGCTGTGAAGACTAAATGAGACAGATAAAAAGTATAGCATAGATGTGCATATAGTGTCCCATATTGAAAAGTAATAATGGTCATTATAATAATATTATTATTATATTATTTTAATATTATATATTATTATTATATTACTTTATAATAATAATATTATTATTATAAAGTCCTTGAACTGAATTAGGCTGGGAGTCTTGAATTATCATTAGCATTAATAATAATAATGTTGATATTAGTATCATTAATACTGTTATATTTTGAGGTGACAAGGGAAACACATGAAAAGATAGCAGTTTGGGCTTAAATATGAAGAAATTCCCTAGAGCAGGAAATGGCAACCCACTCTGGTATTCTTCCCTGGAGAATCCTAGGACAGAGAAGCCTAGCAGGCTACAATCTACAGGGTCGCAAAGAGTCAAGACATGACTGAAGCAACTTAGCACACATGCATGAAGAAGTTTCCAGTCAGGACTACCATCAACCCATCTGGATAAAGTGTTCCTTTTTGGAGAGTGCTGTTAAAAAAGACTAGAAGGAAAAGTCAGAGGGTCCTGAGTTACAAACTATATAGCTTGAGAGTTACCTTTTAGAAATGTACTGATGGAAAAATACTTTAAGAAGATCTATGTCAAAGATTTGAATTTCAGAGACTTTTAACATCACTGAGTACAACCCCTACAAATTTTGAAATACTCTGAGATTTGGGTGATTTGCCCAAGGTCATACCATTTGTTGATGGCAAAAGAAGGTCTTGTACTTCAGATAACCATCATAAAGGTAGCCTGGTACTCTTCTCATTTAAATAACCTGGCAACAGTGTTCAGAGTGGATATTATAAACAGGGTGCCAAATGTCACTCTAAAGCAAAATATTTTTATTTCATTTAGAAATATGCATATACATTGGAGATGATGTAACCATAGTGACCAAAGTAAACAGACTTTTAAAATTTCAATTAAGGTACTTTCAGCAAAGCTGCATAATAAATACCATTTGTAGTAAATTTATTCTCTATGTCATACATTTATATTCAAAATCAAATATCAAGAGTAAATTATACTTCAACTGAAAATGTCATGTCAATTTTTTGTTTGTTCAAATACTAGTGAAGATTAGTTTATTGGACCTATTTCTTTTAGAATAATAGAAGTTTGAGAACTATACTCAGTAGTAGAACAGGAAAGTATAACTATAGATATAAGTGATGTAAGAAGAATTCTATTCCCAATTGTGTGTTGAAAGACTGACAAACATTAGATTAATATTTGCAATATTAGAATTTGCAATTCTGTGTGGTTTACAGAGATATCATATTTTGCTATTCTTAGGAACTTGATTTTGAATTGATTATGAATTGATTTTGGAGGTTTTCTGATACCCAAAAGATTTTAAAATGGCAGAATTCCCTGTAGACATTCATGGAATAAATTATATGCTGTTGTTCTTAGAGTATGAAGCTCTCTATATTGTATATACAGTGATCTAGTTTCTTTGGGTGATTAATGGCTCATAAGGTAGAGATTAATAGATGTATTCAATAGTGATGTACCCATTAACATTTTGTAACAGATTTGTGATTGATAATTGTGAAGACTCAGATCTTTTGTTGTTACTGCCAAAAAGATAATATTTTTGAAAGAGAATTATTACTATCAATAGCAAAATACATAACTATAATAACTATATATAAAATTATATATATAGAAAGAACAATTCAGTGAGGCTTGCCAACTTTACAAGGACCCCACCAAGTCCAAAATGACTGACTATACTAGTAGCTGGTAATTAGTTTATTTCTAAAGAAAGTCAGAAGAATTACTCCATATTTATTGACAATATAACGGTTATGAAATTTTAATAATTAGTAGCTTTTACATGAATTTAGTACATATGTTTGTCATCCTCATGGTGTTCAGATGACCATAAGACATGAGTCATGCCCTTTATGATGGGTTTAAACATTTAAATAAAATATTTGTTACCTGGGGTGTCCTCAAATATGTTATGTTCTAAGTTTTATCATGAAATGAAAACTTTTCTAACAATCAAGAACAGCAGAGTATTCAAAACATGTTAGAGCAAGATCATGAGACCTGCGAAGGACTACCAAATTGTTCTTTATCATTTACTCCCTACCTCTGATTTAGCCTTAAGTGGTTGTTTAAGGGAATAAGCACAAAGTATGTTAGGAAAATTGAAGTTACACTACAGTTTCTTCTGAGATGCTAAGTCCTAAACAGATTTCAAACCCATAGATTTGCAGGAACAAAATGATGAAATAAAAGAGATGTAATTCATTTTCTGAGAAAACCTTCATTACCGACAGCTGACTTGACCAGTGCCAGTCATGAGTTACCTGTTCCCCATAGAGGGACAGCTGATAGACATTCTTGCACAAGTCTTTATCTCAAAGTGAACTGGCCCTTTGAGTAGTATTTGGTTATCTGATTTGTTGAGATCAGTAGAGCAACAAAGGACCATAGATAGAACTGTATTTCCTAATCAGTATATTAATATTAATGCCCATTCAACCTTTTGTAAAAGTACAGGAAACTCAGTTTCTTCCTCTTCTATGGAGTCAGTGAAACTGGGTGAGAAAAAACAAATTTCTCTTTCTTGTACATCCCCTGCATACAGCTCTGATTTCCAAGGCATATGCTGAACTTGAAATCAACTATTAAAATGATTCTAGGGAGTTATGCATTGATTCATACACCTAACTGTCCCCTATACATTGCCAATCCCAATGATGAAGACTTGCTTGATTAAGGTGTCGGTTCCATTTGGTTTTGCTGCTCATCATACTCTTGGTATTTAATGTGACTTTTTGCTTTTCAGATTTGCATGTCATTTCTATTTATGTTTTTACTTGGTTTACATAGAAAGTTTAGGGGGCTTCTCTAGTAGCTCAGATGGTAAAGCATCTGCCTGCAAGCAGGAGATCTGGGCTCAATCCCTGGGTCAGGAAGACCCCTAGAAAAGGAAATGGCAACCCATTCCAGTATTCTTCGCTGGAGAATTCCATGGACAGAGCAGCCTGATGAGCTGCAGTCCATGCAGTCACAAAGAGTCAAACACAACTAAGCGACTAACACACACACACACAGATATAGAAGGTTTATGCCCTTACTGGTTTTTATTCTGGTTACTTAGTGTCTTTGATCAGTAATGAGAAATAATTTGCTTTGTCATCTAGTTGGTTATGGTCTGTTTTCCAATTGTTTTTGCTTTTCAGATTCATCTGAACACCAGAAGGCTACATCATCTTGTTTTTGTTACCAATAGGAGACACTCAAGTGTAGCTTACATATCTTGTAAGACATATGTCAAGGGTTGCAAATTCCACATCTTGTCCTCTGTTTCTTAGTCCAATACTATTCAGAAAATGGTACATAAGAGTCTTGATAAACTAGCATTTTAAAAAAAGAAGCTTGAGATATGTTATTTTGCTATATTGAAATTATTTATTTGTTGGAGTTAGTGTTCCCAAACTTTTGTACAGAATATTGTTCCATAGGATGTGAAAATAAATTAAAAAAAAAAAGAAAAGTTTGTTCCACGGTAGTCAAGGGAATTGTCTGTGACAAAAAAGTTGTGAATATGCTGAGTTAAACAAAGATCGACAAGTCTATTTACTGCATAATTGTTCCTGATTTAATATGTTACTTTTGTTGTAAATTTCAAAGAGGAGCTATGATATGAAATGTTTCCCAACTTATTTAGCTCTGTGTGTCTGTGTGTGTGTAATACCTTTTAACATCTCAAGCATGGTGCTTGGTTTGGGAAAAGGTGGTCTAGCTATTTATTCTTGTATGCATAAGATGGAGGTGAAATGGACAAGGACAAAACTATTGAAATTTCTTAATACATCATGCCTTAAATGACTATAGACCTTATTGGCAAAGCTTCCTGCTTATAGAAAATTCCCATTGAAATGTTTAGAAGGAGGGAAAAAAATCAAATAGAATTATTTTTAAAAGCATTGACAATATGCAGTCATTGGATATAAGAAAGAATAGAATACTTTTAGCTACTATCTTAACAATATGGATTATATTATACCTAGGACTTCAGAACATTATAAAGCTACGCATGAATGCAAGCCCGATTATCGGTAATTAGAAAGCTGTTGCTTTTGGAACATGTGATCCATTTACACCAACATGCCATAACCCCTGTTCAAGGATTATCAGTTTGTAAACGTATTATTTGCAGTGCAAGTTATTTAAAACATCCTCCAGTTGATCAGAAAATAAATTACTGTCGCTGAACTTGAGTACTTATAACAGCAATATGAAAAACATGGAACTGCAGCAAAACTGTGATCATGAAAGACTTTCCCGTTAAGAGCTTAAAACCCTCTGTGAACCATCACTAAGAACAGAATAACACTGTGAAAAACCTGCATGAATATATTGCAACAGTTGCCCTAGTTCCATAGTTTCAAATTGAAGTTGCAGAGACTCCCATATGGGAAAAGCACTTGTACTTATCTCTCTGATGGTGTTCGTCTAGTGATGTTTGATTCCATTTTGATGGGTTTGTTGCTAGCATGATTCCTGCTGTCACTATGATTTGTGTTTATTATAGCTGTTTCCTTTTTAATAAAGGATGCTGTTGCATATACACATTGAAAGGAAGCTGTCTTTTCAGAAATTACATTCTGTATGCTGTGCTAGTCATTGCGATGTTGTAAAGTGAGTGTTTTGCTACTAACAGAATAGGATTATATTTTTTTAATGTACCGATTAGTGTGTATTGTTGTTTCATTATAAGAAAGGACCTAGTGTTATTTTTATTTTGTGTTTGTTTTTAAATAGTGTGCACTCTCAAGGAGAAATAACAAAGTGGGCAATAATGTGTAGCTGAACATACCTTGATAGAACAACTCGAAGACCAGGGGAAATGAATATGCAGTAAGGGAGAGAATGTCTGAAGTCAATAAGCATATCTCATCTAGGCTGAGCTGAAGCAGTGTCTAATGCCATAGCCAAGACTCAGAGCTGAGAGATCCCAGGCCAAGAAAATAGTCAAGGAGTGGGAGGCAATGAGGCAGGGAGCTGTCGCGAGGGCAGATAAGCCAGTTGTGCTGGGTAGTGTTTTTCTCACCTGGAGCTGCTTTTAACAACCTCATGCCCAGTGACATTTTCAAGTTGAAAATGTCCCAGAGAGGTCAGTCTATAAAGTAAACTACACAAGGATGAACAGAACATGCATAAAAAGAAGCTTCAAGAAACCTGATGTAATTAGTTTACAGTACGCTAGCCAAGTGCCATTGAAGGCATCTCTAATCAGGTACAGACTGGCTCCTCCTCTCCTTCCCTCTGTTTCTTTCTTTCTCAGACTAAAAAAAAAGTACTTGACTTAGCCAAGGATGCACCATGCTGTAGGAAGTGAGAGAAGTACAGACAGCAGAATTCAGGATAACTCTTTTGGTTCCAAGTTGAATGAGAGGATAGGGCCATTGGCGGTAGGGGGAAGTAGTGGTCAGGAGTGATAGGCTTGCTGCCCCCTTACTGTAAAGCTGTCAGCAGATTGGGAAAATTCACCTCTTGCTATTCTACTCCTCTCTTTCATACACACCTATCATCAGCATTCATATAGTATTTCTAGAATCTCTACAGTCTCATTTAATGGGATGTATGAAAACCTGGGCTTTCCTCATCCCTGAACCAAATTCAGAATTACCAAGATGTTGGATTCAATCTGGAGGGAGAAAAAACGAGTCCAGACCAAGTATCCTGGAAGAATATCTTTCTCCATTCCCTGATGTCATTTTAACAATATCATCCTCCTCCACATGCATACACACTCTCTGATTCCCTTTCACCTGCAGGGTTAGGACACTGCCTTGTTTTTTTGGAGGACCTCGGTAACAAATCTATATTCCCATGGGTACTTTTGTACTTATCAACATAGCTTCCTGGAAGCACCTGTGATATGTCAACATTTTGCTTTGGAACTTTATCCTCTATCACAAAGAAATTGACTTTAAGCTATGTATCTGAAGTGGAATACTTTCTTTCCCAACCAAAGAAATGGTTAAGAAAGGCCAAGAAGTGCCCACAGACTTAGAAAATGAACTTATGGTTGCTGGGGGGAAGGAATAATTAGAGAGTTTGGGATGGTCTTGTACACATTGCTATATTTAAAATGGATAACCAAGAAGGACCTACTATATAGCTCATGGAACTCTGCTCAGTGTTATGTGGGAGCTGGCATGGGAGGGAGGTTTGAGGAAGAATGGATACATATATATGTATGGCTGAGTCCCTTCGCTGTTCACCTGAAGCTATCACAGCATTGGGTTTCCCTGGTGGCTAAGATGGTAAAGAATCTGCCTGCAATGCAGGAGACCAGGGATAGATCCCTGGGTCAGGAAGATCCCCTGGAGAAGGGAATGGCAACCCACTCTGGTATCCTTGCCTAGAGATTGCATAGACAGAAAAACCTGGTGGGCTATAGTCCATGGGGTTACATAGACTGTTATTTCAGTTGGATGATTAGATAGATAATGGATTATGAATGAGATATAGTACAAAATAAGGTTGGAAATGTCCATTGAGGCTAGCCCCATCAGAGACTTGGGCACCTCAGGAAGAAGTTTTTATTAATGTGTAAGTGAGATTTTTTAGTAGAGCCTTACTGTGAGGGGGCAGACATGACGAAAAAGTCAATATTAAATCATCAAAATGATTTTGCCAGTTATAGACCCCTTGCCATGGAAAGCTAGAAGTTTATTCCTATAAGACAGAAATCTAAGTGAAATAAGCCAAACAGAGAAAGATAAATATCATATGCTATCACTTATATGTGGAATCTTAAAAAAGTGATACAAAGGAACTTATATACAAAACAGAAATAGGCTCACAACATAGAAAATAAACTCATGGTTACCAAAGGGGAAAGGGGATGATGAATAAATTAGAAGTCTGGGATTAACATATATGAACTACTATAAATAAAAGAGATGACTAGCAAGGACCTACTGTATAGCACATGGAGCTTACTCAATATTTTATAATAGCCTATAATGGAAAAGAATATGCGTATCTGTGTATGTATATATATATCAGTTCAGTTGCTCAGTCATGTCGGACTCTTTGTGACCCCATGAATTCCAGCACGCCAGGCCTCTCTGTCCAGCACCAACTCCCGGAGTTCACTCAAACTCATGTCCATCGAGTTGGTGATGCCATCCAGCCATCTCATCCTCTGTCATCCTCTTCTCCTCCTGCCCCCAATCCCTCCCAGCATCAGAGTCTTTTCCAATGAGTCAACTCTTCACATGAGGTGGCCAAAGTATTGGAGTTTCAGCTTCATCATCAGTCCTTCCAATGAACACCCAGAACTGATCTCCTTTAGAATGGACTGGTTGTATCTCCTTGCAGTCCAAGGGACTCTCAAGAGTCTTCTCCAACACCACAGTTCAAAAGCATCAATTCTTGGGTGCTCAGCTTTCTTCACAGTCCAACTCTCATATCCATACATGACTACTGAACCATAGCCTTGACTAGACGGACCTTTGTTGGCAAAGTAATGTTTCTGCTTTTGAATATGCTATCTAGGTTGGTCATAACTTTCCTTCCAAGGAGTAAGCATCTTTTAATTTCATGGCTGCAGTCGCCATCTGCAGTGATTTTGGAGCCCAGAAAAATAAAGTCTGACACTATTTCCACTGTTAGCCCATCTATTTTCCATGAAGTGATGGGACCAGATGCCATGATCTTCGTTTTCTGAATGTTGAGCTTTAAGCCAACTTTTTCACTCTCCTCTTTCACTTTCATCAAGAGGCTTTTTAGTTCCTCTTCACTTCCTGCCATGAGGGTGGTGTCATCTGCGTATCTGAAGTTATTGATATTTCTCCTGGCAATCTTGATTCCAGCTTGTGCATCTTCCAGCCCAGCGTTTCTCATGATGTACTCTGCATATAAGTTAAATAAGCAGGGTGACAATATACCGTCTTGACATACTCCTTTTCCTATTTGGAACCAGTCTGTTGTTCCATGTTCAGTTCTAACTGTTGCTTCCTGACCTGCATACAGATTTCTCAAGAGGCAGATCAGGTGGTCTGGTATTCCCATCTCTTTCAGAATTTTCCACAGTTTATTGTGATCCACACAGTCAAAGGCTTTGGCATAGTCAATAAAGCAGAAATAGATGTTTTTCTGGAATTCTTTTGCTTTTTTGATGATCCAGCAGATGTTGGCAATTTGATCTCTGCTTCCTCTGCCTTTTCTAAAACCAGTTTGAACATCAGGAAGTTCACGGTTCACATATTGCTGAAGCCTGGCTTGGAGAATTTTGAGCATTACTTTACTAGCGTGTGAGATGAGTGCAATTGTGTGGTAGTTTGAGCATTCTTTGGCATTGCCTTTCTTTGGGATTGGAATGCAAACTGACCTTTTCCAGTCCTGTGGCCACTGCTGAGTTTTCCAAATTTGTTGACATATTGAGTGCAGCACTTTCACAGCATCTTTTTGTAGGATTTGAAATAACTCAACTGGAATTCCATCACTTCCACTAGCTTTGTTTGTAGTGATGCTTCTAAGGCCCACTTGACTTCACATTCCAGGATGTCTGGCTCTAGGTCAGTGATCACACCATCGTGATTATCTTGGTCGTGAAGATCTTTTTTGTACAGTTCTTCTGTATATTCTTGCCACCTCTTCTTAATATCTTCTGCTTCTGTTAGGTCCATACCATTTCTGTCCTTTATCAAGCCCATCTTTACATGAAATGTTCCCTTGGTATCTCTAATTTTCTTGAAGAGATCTGTAGTCTTTCCCATTCTGTTGTTTTCCTCTATTTCTTTGCATTGATCACTGAGGAAGGCTTTCTTATCTCTTCTTGCTATTCTTTGAAACTCTGGATTCAGATACTTATATCTTTCCTTTTCTCCTTTGCTTTTCACTTCTCTTCTTTTCACAGCTATTTGTAATGCCTGCCCAGACAGCCATTTCGCTTTTTTGCATATATATATATATATATGTATAACTATATATAGTTGATTATATATATATATAGTATATATATAATCAACTATATTTCAATGAAAAAAGCAGATATAGTCATAGCTGACTATAGAGATTAAAGAAAGTGAAAAGAACATTTTTGCAAAAACTAGTATTATTCGCCTGCCTTTCAGGTTTAGTCCTTACATCTTATTTGGCAAACCAGCCCTTTGTCAGGAAGGGAATCCCTTCTGTGAAAGAATGATAGTAATCTTTTATGAGAATTGCATGATCAATTGACTGAGAAAGGACTATAATTAAATGTGAATCATAAACGATTGAAAAGATTATGAAGCCATGTAAAGGTTTTCTTTTATTTTGTCTTAATATTTACTAAGCTATTATAGATTTCAGATTTGGTCTGAACAGAGAATAGAATAAGCATGAGTTGTATAAGTTTCATTAGCACATAGGGCTTTTAGCTGTAAGAAAGTATAACCAAGGACTAGACTGGCATGACTAAATCTTGTTTAGAGATTGGTTGTTTCTACCTAGTATTTTTACGCCTGCTTTCAGCAAGCTGCCATTAGGGTAGTATTTGTACCTCAGGTGTCTTGAACAGCAGATCACATAGATTCTCTCAGAGATAATATTGTCATTTACTTTCCAGTAAGTTTTTGACATTAAAAGAAAAGATTTTCAAATGGTGTCACTACTGTATAAACACTAATTAGACATGCATATTAGCAATGATGAAAAAGAAAAAAAAAAACTGAAGCAAGGTTGAAAAAAATAGAATAACCTAGCCCTAAGCCATATACCTTCGTAATTAAATGAAAGAGGATTTCTTTACTGCTTAACCGACTCTCATCTTACAGATAAACCTTGACTCATTTCCAGATCAGAAATCTTACCTCATCATGTTTATTTTTTTAAAATTTTCCTCACTGTGTTTATTAAGGTCCCTCATATCTGAAGTGGCAAGGCCGCTCTAATCCTCAGATCCGCCGCCTTTGCTTGGCTTGTTATTCTTCACTTTGCCCTCACTTCTATACCACCTACAGGTCTTATGTGTAAAAAAGCATCTGCTAGCAGATTTTGATTGAACATTTTATCAGTGGCTTGCTCAATTTTACCTTTTTTAGACCCAGTTTTCATTGATGTATTCTCAAGGCTTAAATAATAATGAACCGCCTGCCAAAGGTAATATTTTCTAATGTCACATGAGCTTTAGCAATAAGGTAGCTTTGTCATCGAAGAACCTGAAGCAATTGTAATTATACTTTTTAAATGGTTTATTTTGCCAGTGTTGCTATAGAAAATGCTTTATAAATAACATTTCAAGAACAATATTTCTCTGAATCTCTTTACAGCCACCAGAATGTTTCCCAGCAACTTTTCTTATGTCTCCCAGGAAGGTGATATGTGTAACTCCTGGTCAGTTTTCAACCACTTTAATAGATGACAGTGCAGTTGCACAAAACTGTGTATAATCTGGCTAAAATTTCATCTCCTCTTGTGAAGGATCTCTTTGAGTCTTTGCTATAGCCATTTGGGTGAAGAAACCCAGGAAACAGTTTTAGGACCCAAGGCATGGTGACCTCACAAACCTATTTCTTCTCTGCCAGTTCTATTCTTGACATTACAAGAAAGTTGCTGGACAATCAATCATAACCTTCCTGGATTAAAAAAAAATGAAAGGGAAGGAAAGGAAAGGAAAAGAAATTATTAGACTGGTGTTGAGAAATTGAAAGAAATCTTCCATATATTGCTTTGTCTTGTACCCTCCTAGAGTAACACTTAACAACTCATGGGTCAAATGAGATTTCCTTACTCTGAATATGCAAAAGGACAAAATTTCCTGCAAACACTCAGCATGAATGGGTTTTGAAGAACAGAATAAAGGGTGAATTAACTGACTGATCAGCTTAAGCTGGCTTCCCAGATGGCTCAGTGGTAAAGAATCCGCCTGCCAGTGCAGGAGACACGAGTTCCATTCCTGGGTCGAGAAGATCCCCTGCAGAAATAAAGGGAAACTCACTCTAGTATTGCCTGAAAAATCCCATGGACTGAGCAGCAGGCAGACTATGGTCCAAGGGGTTGCAAAGAGTCAGACACGACTAAGCAACTGAGCACGCACCAGCTTAAATTTTAAGACCCATTCATTCATTCAGGAAAAAGTTACTCAATACCAGTTAATGTGCTAGACACTATTATTGGCTCTAGGGACTCCATAGCACCCAGAACAGATCAAAATTTCTGCCTTTCTAGAACTTATATCCTAGTAAGAATGAACAAGAAAAAAAATTTTTTTTTCAATTGTAGAGTGTGTCAGCTGATGATTATTGCCATGGGAAAAAGAAAGCAAGAAGGGAGTTGAGGGTATGTCAGCATTAGAGATAGAGTAGCCAAGGAAGGCTTCCTTGACATGGTGACTTTGAAATAAGGATCTAAATGAAGTAAGTCACGCATATATATATGGAGAAGGAGCATTCCAGACAGAGGCAAGAGCAAGTGCAGAGGCCCTGAGGCAAAAGTATGCCTGGTGTTCGCCAGGAAAATTAGTGAGTTCAGGGTGCCTAGAGCAAACTAAATGAGAGGAAGACTAATCAAAGATAAGGGCCACCTCCCTGAGGGAGGGAGATGTACACCCAAATGATGTAGGGCCTCATGGGTCATAATAAGGACCTGTTGTTGTTTAGTTACTAAGTCATGTCCGATTCTTTGCGACCCTGTGCACTGTAGCTCATCAGGCTCCTCTGTCCATGGAATTGCCCAGGCAAGAATACAGGAATGGGTTGCCATTTCCTTTCCATCTCCTGCTTGGTAGCCAGATTCTTTTACTGCTGAACCACCAGGGAAGCCCAAATAAGGACCTGAACTTTCATTAAAATAAAGATGAAACACTTTTGCAAGAAAAAAGACATGCTTTTACCTCAGTTCAGTTCAGTTGCTCAGTCATGTCTGACTGTGTGACCCCATGGACTGCATGCAGCGTGTCAGGATTCCCTGTCTGTCCATCACCAACTCCTGAAGCTTGCTCATACTCAATGTCCATCGAGTCAGTGATGCCATCCAACCATTTCATCCTCTGTCGTTCCCTTTTCCTCCTGCTTTCAATCTTTCCCAGCATCAGGGTTTTCTCCAATGAGTCAGTTATTCGCATCAGGTAGCCAAAGTATTGGAGCTTCAGCTTCAGCATCCATCCTTCCAGTGAAATTTCAGGACTGATTTCCTTTAGGATTGACTGGTTGGATCTCCTTGCAGTCCAAGGGACTCTCAAGAGTCTTCTCCAATACCACAGTTCAAAAGCATCAGTTCTTTGGTGCTCAGCCTTTTTTAAGGTCCAACTCTCACATCCACATACCTAGGCTCTTACCAAGGGATTGCCAAAATCACTCTTACTGCTGTGTTAAGAACAGAGTGATCGATGTAGCATGTTGGAAGCAGGGAGACCAGGTAGGAAGTTATTGAAATAATGCAGATATTAGAGATAATGGTGGCTTTGACTAGGGTTGTGTTAATAGAGGCTGTGAAAAATGATTAAATACCTGCATATGTCAGTCTGAACTATATGAAATTGCCAATGTATGACCATTTGTGATCAATAGAAGCTATGACTTCTAATATAGTTCTTTCTAATCCTTTGAAGGCAGTATGGATAGAATTTTATAAAATAAGAGAATGGATATATGAAACAGGAGAAGATTCAAGGAAAAATCCCAAGGCTTTTGACCCAAGTAGTTGGTAAGAACTGAGTTGCCATTAACTGAGATGATGGGGACCCCAAGGCTGTTAGTTTAATGCCTGCTTGAGCTAATTAGCTTTCTGTTCCCAGACATTAAATTGATTTCTGCCAACTATTTTGTTGCTGTATACCAGTGGTCACAAGTAGACACTAGACAATAACATGTGTGATTCATTGGAGATCTGTGCTCATTGATGGCAAAAGTAACCAAGTACTGTTAAACTGATTAATATTAGATCAGCATGATCATCTTCATGTTAGAAGGTCAAAGTGTTACTTGTATCTTTTATAAAATGCCATTTAAAATATGTGACTTCAATATTTGGTATCCTCATATCACCTCTTTCAACTTCTATTGTCCTAGCTCATTTTCTTCCTGTTTTGTTTTATTCTTTCATGTCTTTCTAAATTAGTTAGGATTCAGACTGCTTGTATTGGTCCGTACATGTGGAAAGATTGTCTTTATGTTCCATGGTTAAGTGTGGAAAATAGGACTGTGAAGTAAGGTTACCATTTGTAAGTCTGCTCTCAGGAAAAAATGAAGGTAGATACACACAAGCCCGAGTTGAACAATCTTTACATTTTGACTTACTTTAATGGCCTTGCTAGGAGAATGCTATACATCCAGAAAAGTGAAAGTAAACTTGACCATGTATTTTCTTTAGGTCCATTAAAGATATGAGGCAAGTTCATCAAGAGCAGAATATAACTTGGTGGAAAACCTGTACTGCTGACTTACATTTAAGTCAGAAATTAGCAAACATTACTAGCTATTTGTCAAGAGTGCTGATAATATACTTTTTAAAGGAGTCATAGTACTCGTCTAGGACAAGTTAAAGATAAAGGTCTATCAGGTGGCCTGACGTTATCTTTTTGCCTGACTAGCAGTCTCTGTGATGCATATCTTTGTCTATCATGGGGGTTGATTTCTTCTTCTGCATATGAATTTACAAGGTAAAAAATAGAATTGGACTGAAAAAGTGTTAGAGACTTTAGAGGAATACTTATATGTATCATTCAGTATGTCCTAATTTAGAAACCGTAAAAGCTGTTTGCTCAAGCTACATTTTCAAGATAACATGTTGTGTATTAACATAAGCAGTGCCCCAAGTTGTTGGAAGGCAGAATTGGTTTTGTTGCTGGGAAATGTTACAGTTGAAGCAATCCTTAGCAGCAAATTGGTCCACATCTCTAACAGTTTTTTCCCTTAGAAAAGTATGATGAGAACCAAATTCTACCTTTAGTATAGAAACCTACCTTTAATATATCACTGTTGACTCTATGCTTAATTTTATTTATCATTCTCTCCTTTTTATTAAACTCTCATCCTTCTTTCCTCTGCCCTTAAAGACCCAGTAAGGAAGATAAAACAAGTACACAAATAAAACAAGAAATGTGACATGATGTGATGTAACAGATATTTTTATATTTTAAATCCTGTTTTTACTGGAAATTAGCTTGTAAGTAGATGTAAATTACATGGTTTCATGATTCAATGCAATTGTTTATCAAAGTGTGTTTCAAGGTGTCCTAGGGATATCTCCCAAAAAGCACGGGAGGTTGTTGATGAGATGGAGACCTTACCGCCCTCCACTTCCATCCCGCTACACACATCCTCACACAGAGCAGTTCCATTTTTATCTGTTTTATGTTTTTATGTAAGTAAGGCTGTGTGAAATGAAAGCATTCTTTGGATTAAAGAATTTTTTAAACCATAGCTTTAGTAAAAAAACATGATATTTGGCTTGATATAAGAGAATTCTGAATAGAAATTTCCATTCTGCCCTTAGATGATGCTTACATCATCTATCAGCAAAAGCCCTCTGCAGAAGTTTCTCAATTGTCATGATCAAATGAATGACTTTTGACAATGCCTGCTGCAATGGATAACCAAACATTTAATTAAAAGATTGTGGATTCTATTCAACTATTTTGGTATCATGGGTCTTTAAAAAAAAATGGGAAAAGCACTTCACATATTTCTTGTGATGATGGTTATTGGTTTCATGTCTAAGTTTCATGAAACATTGGTTTCATGTCTAAGTAATTTGCCTAAATAACCAGCTGGCATCTATTAAACTCTCTACTTATATTTGTTTCTGATCCCCACAGTCAGAGAAGCATTTAAATTGCACTTGATTCTGTGGTGTTTTATCTTTCTTTTATCTTTCAAAATTGTATAGAATTTGGAGCTCTAGATCAGAGGATCCTCAAATTTTACTCTCTGTGAAGAGATGTCAGACCCTTTAGCTCTTGGGGTAGCCAGTGTCCTTGATCCTGTTGCCTTAGTATGTGAGTAGCCTCATTTATTTACCCTGGGATGCCAGATATTATCATTTCTTAAATATATCATAATATATAAATTGTATAAAGATGAACAGAGGAAGGAAATGGTCCTTCTCTTTCCTTTCTTCTTTTTTTTTACCTTCCCCTCTGTTCCTTCTTTTCTCATTTTCTTGTCACCAAACCCCCTGCTTTATAAAGACCAAAGAAACACTAGGAGACCAGGGGTAGGGAGCATAGGCAATTTGATGAAGGCAAGAGAGTCCAGTACTTTTTTCTGGACCTCAAGCCCTATTTAGATAAACTATTTACACATTAAGAAGAAAAAAGGTATTTTGACAAGTTGACTCCTTTCCCTCTGGGTTTTCACTTGCCTCAAGCAAAATCTGCAACACATATCGATGGGGCAAATGTGTTTACGTGTTGGGGTCCATACCAAATGAAAAAGTTGGATGTGTGCTAGCTTTCATAATGGGAACAGCACGATTGAAAAAGAAAGGTAATAAAAACCAGTGCAGGGTGTCTAGGCAAGATGAGAAAGCAAATTGCTTCAAATATGAATTGCATGATGACTCTCATAGTGTTCCTATTATTTTCTGAAAATTCAGGATGGCTTTATGTTGAGCTTGAACCAGAAAGATTCTATGTCCATTCTGGGTGTAATCTGTAAGAAATGAACTAAAACAGGTGAACATGTTAAAATGTCATCCTTTGTTTTACAGCCTAGCCACCACTTTTCTGATTGCAAAACAAGTCCTTCAGTCGTGTCCGTTGTTTGTCAGTAGTTCTTATGATTAACTTCCTTATACTTAGATAACTTATTAAAAAGATTTTAAAATAAGAGGTTCAAGGGCATTTTTTTAATGCCTTACCTTCTCTTGTCTAGGGAGTGCAAGGCAAAATTCAGACTTGAATATCATTTTTCTTTCTTAGGAATAATTGTTCATTTTGTAGTTGTTTATAAACGTGATGCTCTTGCACTTCCTATTAGCTGATGATAATTCAAGTTAAGTCAGCCATATGTTAAAACTCATACATTGATTTGATGGGAGAAATATTGGTATTAACACCAACCTCATCTTAGAGATATGAGTCTTTTTAAACATATATATTTGACTAATAATGCCAGAGGAAAATTAGTAGAATCAGGGAATATTACACTTAAAAGAATGAGATACTGGTACTACTGTTCATTTGCATAAACGTGACTGAAGGGATGGTAATTATTTGTACCCCTTTCTACTTTAAGAACTAGTGTATCTTGGCCTTGTCAGTGACTGTGGTCATTCCACTGTTACTGATTACAGTCTAACCTATAATCAGTAAGGTATAATCAGTACAGTAATCAGTACCTGTAATCAGGTACTGATTGTCTTTAGCATGTCAAATCATCACCAATGTCTTAAACATCACCCATCATTGGAGAAAGGATAGTGGTAAAATTATAGAAACATTTAGTGTGGATAAAGCTGCTCAATTGTATCATTAGTAGAATCAGAAATACAGAATGCTTTCTCAGAAAGAGTCAAACATAAAAGAATCTTCAATAAGCAACAGCAGTTATATTTTTCCCCTTCTAAGGAAAAGATCAAATTAAAAATCTTATCTTTTGATACAGTCCTCAAAACACTTTTTTAAAATAATTCTTTTAATCCAGAATGTTGAGCATAACTGTTTTCTACTCATAATCTTAAAAAATTGTGAGACAGCAAAAGAGACACAGATGTATAGAACAGTCTTTTGGACTCTGTGGGAGAGGGAGCTCGGGGGATGATTTGGGAGAATGGCATTGAAACATGTATAATATCATATAAGAAATGAATTGCCAGTCCGGGTTCAATGCAAAATACAGGATGCTTGGGGCTGGTGCACTGGGATGACCCAGAGGGATGGTATGGGGAGGGAGGTGGGAGGGGAATTCAGGATGGGGAACACGTGTACACCCGTGGCGGATTCATGTTGATGTATGGCAAAACCAGTACAATATTGTGAAGTAATTAGCCTCCAATTAAAATAAATAAAATAATATACAAACTAGAATAGAAAAAAAATAATAACAACCTTAAGAATTTTCTAAAATTGATGAGTAAGAAGGTTATACAGTAAGGGAAAAGAAAGGTATACAGAACTTGATATGGGAATTTGCTTGTTTCTCCAGCTAGCTTTGATGTTTCCTATCGCATTCCTTCAATAAGTAAGAAGTTTTAGTCTGTTTTTCATGCCCACTCCATGGCAATGTAGAGATTTTAGGGTATCTATAAGATATAATAGATCAAGATTGGAAAAAAGGTTGTTTTTCAACTCCAATTGGAAAGATTTAGCTCTTTTAAGGTCATCAGAACCTTAAAACCTCTGTAAGGTAAAAGTCTCATAATATGGTTTCAAAAAAGAATTAGTCCCTTGTATACCATTTGGGACTTAAGCATTCAACACATCACCCATGTTCCTAATGATACACATTTAAATATATTCTTTGAAAGTTTTTGTTTCTGCTAAGAGACACATTATTTTCTAACAACAACAACAGAGCCTGTTTATTTGTTTTTTTGTGGAATATTCAAACCATAAATGTTTAAACAGCCTAAGAGATCATATGTTTGAGTGTTACCTCTGGAGTAACCAACCTTGCAGGTTTTGCCAACCACCGCAGGGTTTCCACAGACACGGGACTCTCGGTGTTGAAAATCGAGAAGTCCCAAGAAAACTTGAACAAATTGGTCACCCTCAAAATTATCTCTCAAGTTGAGGTTACATTGTATGTAGGTCAATCTGAGCTTTTGGATAATTTCTTACAGTAAAACCTGAGAGTCCAACAAAGGATCCTACCTTTTACTTGAAATATATAACATTATATTCATCCTAGAAGGAGTAAAAAGAAGAGTATAAAAGTTGTTTTCATTAAAGGCTAGATCTTTAATTTCAAATGGTATTAGTAGAGACTTTATTACTGCTTCATTTAATATTTATGAGTCTACTTTGATTGTCAGTTATCCTTTATGATATCATTTATAAGACAGCTGAGTAGAAGCACATTTTCTAAGCTGAACTATTTAGAATAACATTAAACAATTCTTTAATAGCTGGAAATTGGAATAGGAAGTGCTTGATGGAGAATTAACCTCCGAATCATGTTATATACTAAGAAATTAGGATTACATTTGCAGTGGTGTAGCAACAAATATAAGGATGAAGTGTCTAGTAGAACTTCATAACCTGTCTGATTTTATGTATGTCAGAGATCAAAGGATGTCATGTGAAAGATCACATTACTATGCAGTTAAAATCTGAAATAATGCAAGTAGCTTATAATATTTAAAGGTTATCATAACCCCAAGCATGCAACAAAATGTGTCTAACTATCATCAGTGTACCCTGTTTTCTCCTAAGTTTTGTTTCCTTTTAGAATATTGTCATTGCAGAATAAATAATATTAGTTAAAAGAACTTATATATAATCATAATCCTATTCACATACACATATGCTTATCTGTATATTCACATACAGGGCTTCCCTGGTCGCTCAGTGGTAAAGAATCTGCCTGCACTGCAGGAGACACAGGTTCAATCCCTGAGTTGGGAAGATCCCTTGGAGAAGGAAATGGCAACCCACCCTAATATTCTTGCCTGGGAAATGCTATGGACAAAGGAGCCTGGCCGGCTACAGTCCATAGGGTTGCAAAAACGTCAGCAACTAAACACACATGATATTCACATACATGCTGCAGTCCATGACGTCACAGTCAGACACGACTTCGTGACTGAACAACAGCATATTCACATACACTGACATATCTGTGTGCTTCAAATGGCCACTTGCCAGATCTTTAAAGTTGCCTTCAAATATTGGTTGAAAATCAGACTGAAAATTGTTTTGACTTTATGCATACTCAAATAAATGACATGCTAATTTATACCTTTAGAAATATATCTGCATGTAGTATAATTTGGAAAAACACAATTGTATTCAAGTATTTGGATTAACAAATGGTAGTGTCAAATACAAAAACCCACAGCAGTAGAATTGAGCACTATAAGTAAATTTTAATGTATACATCAGACATATATCCCTCTGTATCTAATGAAAATACATTGTTTATATTTGTCACTTTGGGGACCCTTTTGAAAATAGTCTAAGTGTACTTTCAGAACAGATAATGGTCTGCATCGCTTGTGGATTGGAGCCAGTGTTCTCCTGAGTTTATTCTTATTAGTTTTAATGCAATTAAAATGTATTTAGAAGCCTAATAATATTATTCATGGCACATTTCTGTAAGTTTAAGCATGTGATTCTTTAGGGAGACCAAAAAAGAATTTGTTTAGTGAGTTAGAGGAGAAGCTGCACATAGGCTATAGAAGGGGCGATGCCAAAAGGAAAGGAAGTAAGCACAGGGAAATGCCATATTTTTAATTACTTCCAAAGGGTACTGGTATATGTTTTGTAACTGTTCATCTCTGTTTTTATGAAGTGCTGACTCTTTGAAGCACAAAATTACATGTGTGTGCCTGAAGGCATATGGAAAGAAACATACCAGAAACTATCACTGACTCTTAGCCACTAACTAGTTTAATATGTACAGTTTGGAGAGGTCTGGGAGTCCAACGAATCTACTGATTTTGATTAGTTTTTCAAGAAGGAGAAGGAAAAAACATTTTCAATCGAAACCTATCCCTGAAAATTTGTTACATTAGAGATGATGCTTTGAGATTTTCTTCCTGACTGAAAAATAGCTTGTTAATACCAAAAGGTCATTTGCACCTCTAGATTTTTATACCTTTGCAAATAGAAATCTTTTAACATTTATTCTAATTTTTTCCCTAGCGTTTAAAAAGCAACTGCAGAAAGAGAGGCTTTTTCAAATAACTTATACGTAATTCTAAAATTTGTCCCTCAGTTGTGTATTCAATATCTTAATGCTATAATTTGACTTTACTAATAACCAACTGTAAGGGAAACAATAACACTTTGGTGACTAGAGATGATTCTGCTTTTAAAAACATATTGAAAGAAAATCAGTGTTTTGCTGGTAATTCAAAGACTTCCATGATATTCCCATTTGGGAAGCCACTTCCTCTAATGGTTCTGGCAAGAGTCCAGATGGGGGCTTATGAATAGGAGTGCATTTTTTACTTCTACATAGAAAGCTATAATCAAAGGAACAAATACCTTATGTAGCTAAAAGTCAGATGTACCATTTAATATTTTCAGATAGCAACTGCACTGTCATTTCATATAAAATTCCTTTTATTAACTATAGAAAACAGTACCTGCCTGCCAGGTTTTGAATGTCCTTCTCTTAACTATAAAAGTAAACAGTAGAGAAATCTCACATTTCTAGTACTTTTTAGGATAAGTTTGCAAAAAGAGACAGGAAAAAAGAGAAACTCCTTTATTGTTTACTAGCATTAAATAAAATCTTTGAAGAGAATGCCATAGTGATAGGAAAGCATCATAAGATCAGTAAAATGACAAAACAGTCAACAGTCAACCAAACAGTTCACAGTAGATATAATCAACTAGTCAATAAATTTTTTAAATCTGTCTTTTACAATTTTTTGTTTTGCTTTTCATCTCTTGAATTTTTTTTAATGATAACATCTCCATTTTTGTTCTTGCTATTTTTCTATGTAACCTAACAGACATATTTTGATAGTCTGTGCTGCTGCTGCTAAGTCCCTTCAGTCGTCTCCGACTCTGTGGGACCCCAAAGACAGCAGCCCACCAGGGTCCTCTGTCCATGGGATTCTCCAGGCAAGAATACTGGAGTGGGATGCCATTTCCTTCTCCACTGATAGTCTGTACTCAAACACAAAGGTTTGAGAGATCTAGAGGAACCTACAAATAGTGCAATTATAAAAGGCCTGTGTAGCTTAAGACTTGGAGAAGGCAATGGCACCCCACTCCAGTACTCTTGCCTGGAAAATCCCATGGATGGAGGAGCCTGGTGGGCTGCAGTCCATGGGGTCGTTAAGAGTCGGACACGACTGAGCGACTTCACTTTCACTTTTCACTTTCATGCATTGGAGAAGGAAATGGCGACCCACTCCAGTGTTCTTGCCTGGAGAATCCCAGGGATGGGGGAGCCTGGTGGGCTGCCGTCTATGGGGTCGAACAGAGTCGGACACAACTGAAATGACTTCCAGCAGCAGCAGCTTAAGACTCAGGAATATATTGATGTCCAGAGTAAAACACCACTGATCAGCTCTTCCTATGCTCTCCAGGCAGTGATGACTTAAACCATCTCTACAAAACTATAGAAGCACACTGTTTTTCTTAAACACATATTGCTCACCTTACAGTTTAAAGAGAGTAACTCTAGTGATGGATCGCTATTTGTATACATGGCTATAGATGAAGAGGTAAGTGGACAAGCCACAGCATCCTCTTCATAAATGTGAATGGTGAGCTAGCTCTTCTGTTGTTTATAATGTATCTTCTTAATACAGGGTTTACCTCAGCAGCCCCGCTTCTCAGAGATATCAATATACTTGATAGCATTGCTCCAGGAGAGAAAATACATATAGACATCTTCAGAAATACAGGACCATCTGGTTAGAATTACTTTTAGTGGCTACATGAAATATTAGTCATTCATTGTTAATACGGAGAAGGCAGTGGCACCCCACTCCAGTACTCTTGCCTGGAAAATCCCATGGACGGAGGAGCCTGGTAGGCTGCAGTCCATGGGGTCGCTAAGAGTCAGCCATGACTGAAGCGACTTAGCAGCAGCAGCATCGTTAATACAGAGAGCACAGAGCATATTATATTGGAATGAACAACAGTGGTGCAGTCACTTAGATGTCTTAGGCAAAATAAGTTTTGTGTTGCTTAGGTTTTCTTCTTAATGTTACAGTATTTTAGGCATGGTGCCTGGTTTTCAATCCTTGCTAAATATTTCTTAATGCACACTTCTAAGGGGCCTCATTTTAACAGAATCTTCTTTATTAGATCTATGTTATTTGGGCATTGTTTCTGTTCTTTAATGTAATGAAGGGAGAGTTAATGATTTTACTCCTTGGAGTTGAACATCTTTGTGAATTTAAATATACATTATATAGAAGACTAATAAACAGAAGATTCTTTTTTAAAGATGGTCAAATACAAATTGAAAGCAACTACCATCTGTACAAAATTTTTCATAAAAATCATTGAATGAAGGAACAAAAGCATGTCATCATGTATACCAACCTTTCTTTATGCATTATCCAATAAAATGACATTTCAAAAGATTCACAGTGGGTAGCATATGGAATACCCCATTAACACTGATTAGATTTAATAATGTTTGTAGCACTGTTTGGGAACATGTACAAGGGATGTGACAGCCATATATTATTAACATCAAAATAACTCAGAAGAAAAACTCCTAATTAAAGCAAGACTGATTTAGAAACTTAGCAAAATTGCAGCCAGAAATAAACACCTACCCACCTGCCCGAGACTTGGGACTTTCTTTTATGCATACAAAACAGACTTGCTTCCTAGGGCTGTGAGATGGCTGCTATGAAAATTATAATGGGCTGTGACAATACCATTTTCAGCTTGTCCAGAATGGCATGAAACCTAGTCTCAGAAGGACAACATTGCTGCTTGAGTTAAGGTTTCAGCCAACTGGCATCAAAGGAAAGCAAGATGGGGTCCACAGTTGTGCTGAGCTGCACTTGGCAAATGTGCATATATTAAGCTCAGCATCACAATAGCAGATTCACTCATGGACTGCCATGGTAATTGATGCCCACCTGTCCTGGGGAGCAATGTATGTAGTGCCTTTGTGTTTTCATAGAAGAGGTCTCTGTGCTATGTTCACTGGGTCATTTCTAGAAAAGGGAAGCACCAGCAGATTAAAGTCAATGAGAGAAGGATGTTGTTTCATTGGACGATTTGAAAATCTAATTGGGAAGAATTCCCACCACTTACAAACGAAACAGTTATACTATAATTTCTGTGCCTGCATTCTGAAATATAAGAATGTTCACCAGGTACTTTTATGAACAAGTATCTGCAGGCTTTGGAAATTTCTTTGTTATGTATTTAACCCTTTTTCAAAGTTAATGTTTCCCTAATACTGGGTTGGCCAAAAGTTTGTTTGGATTTTTCCATAACATAGGAAAATCTGAATGAAGTTTTTGGCCAACCCAATACTGACATTGCCTTTTTAAATAGAATTTTTCATATCCTGCCCAAAATTCCATTTAATTAATTCCTTATTAATTCATCTAAAATCAAAGAATAACCCTCCAGAGCCAATCACTTTTCTTCCCTGTTGTTAGCCTGGGGCCTATGTTTTTTTGTTTTGTTCAGTTCAGTTCAGTCGCTCAGTCGTGTCCGACTCTTTGCGACCCCATGAATGCCAGGCCTCCCTGTCCATCAGCAACTCCCGGAGTCCACCCAAACCCATGTCCATTGAGTCAGTGATGCCATCCAACCATCTCATCCTCTGTCGTCCCCTTCTCCTCCTGCCCTCAATCTTACCTGATTCGAAGAGCTGACTCATTTTGTTTTGTAATAATATCAAAACATATATATATATATATATATATAAAGTACTGAGGGAATCTAGTTTCATCATATAATTCTTTTGTTCTTATGTATTATTAGCTCCTTAATTATTAGGTCATTTTATTGTTTTCTCTAGATCCAGAATCTGCCATTGCTCTTATTTAGCTTATGGCATATTAATTTCAATCCAGTTTTAATAAATTGTCACTTATATTAAAATTTTAAATCAGTAGTAAATGTGCAAATATTTTCTTTTCCACCTGTTCTTTGTAGGTAATTGTCCTTATTTTCTACTTTTATTTTATGTTTACTGGGAAAAAATAATTTATAAGCTGAATAATATTATAATATATAAATATTCTGTTAACTTGATTCATAAAATGAGTTCAAGATGCTTCCCGTATGTGTTAGACCATATAGCCATATTCATCATTTTTTTTCACTAGTACTTGAGGGTACATGTGCTTTCTCAGTCTCTCATTCATGCCCAACAATTTGCAACCCCCTGGCCTGTAGCTCGCCAGGCTCCTCTGTCCATGAAATTTTCCAAGAAAGAATACTGGAGCGGGTTGCCATTTCCTTCTCCAGGGGATCGTCCCGACCCAGAGATGGAACCCCCATCTCCTGTGTCTCCTACACTGGCAGGCAGATTCCTTAGCAAAGCCACCTGTGAAGCTCAGGACTTGAGTAGTTTTATCTAAATTAATTTTCATCCACTAATGAATGTTAGGAAGCATTGTGCATCATTGCAAGTCTTTGTTCCTAGACTAAATATTTCCCAAGATGTATAACTATATAAACATATTCTTTCCATCTCCTTTTTCCATCCAAAAGTAACTTTAAGGCATTATGATAAAAGCAATAATGTATTTATAGAGACAGGATAAATCATAAGTGGTAAAGATGAAAGAATCAGATTAGACATTCCATTTGCTTACTCAGTATGGTGTCTCTTGTGCCCAGGTTTCCATCTTTACAGAACTTACTGAGTCTGTTTCACCCACACTGCAATCTAACTGATTTTCTTTTCTCTGCTATCTGCTATTCAGTGAATACATGTTTGGATGTGTGTTTTATGCAAAATAACTAACAGCCTAACATTTTGGCACACTTCACTCTTACGTCTTGAGAATGCCTGGGCATTTGTGGATAAAAGAGATATATTTTTGTTTGTATATAGAAAGGAGTGAAAATCACTCCCAACTACTCCCCCTGCCACTAAAATGAATATTCTGAGATGCTAAAAGGAAAGTACCCACTTTAAAACAAACAAACACGAAATCTTATGTATCAGAGTGATTTAAGTAGTAACGTACAAAAGAAGCATACATTAACAATTAGTGTTTTTGTTTTGTTTTTGAGACTTTTACTAAACTGGGCACTGGTATATATAACCTATTCTGTCACTTGTTTTGCCCTATGTAGAGCTTTAGTAGGAGCATCTCAATTACCTTAGACCAGCCAATGACTACCTCCAGCATTTCCAAGCAGCAGCTTGTCTTCCAAGGCACCCAGCTGGGAGCCAGCCAGGTTCTCTTCTTAGAGCCAGCTTAATCATAGAATCACAGAATGTTTCTGATATCCTTTGCTGTTCCCTGGGTAACTCTGCCTAACACTTAGAGTCCTTCTCTTGCATTGTCACAAAGTAGCTCTAAAATGTGAGTCTCAAAGTTTATCTAGGTGTATCCGCTGGCATTTTTTTCTGTCCCCTTCATTCCTAGACACACACATACACACACACTCTGTTCCTCTGGGCTTATAAGCAAAGTCTGTATACTAAATTGACCTGGAACAGTGAGGGCAGAGGGGAGGGGAGGAGAAAGCCATTGGCCATTCTATTTTGAATTTTGCAGAGAACTCAGGCATTCAAGCAAAATTTTAGATTCAGTATATGTATATGTTATGTTTGTGTGTGTGTGTGTCTGTGTGAAGAGTTAATGACCTCAATAGAAGTTTACCCTTTTTAAAATTGTAGTAAAAATTATGAAAAATGAGATCTACCCTCTTAACAACAGTTTAAGTGTACAATACAGTATTCTTTACTATAAGCACAACGTAATATGGCAGATCTTGTTACCGATTGAATTGGGCCCTGATGCTCAACACTTACAAAATCAAAAGCGTTGGTAGAGAGGAAAGTTGTCTTTAATCAAAATGCTGGCCATATGGGGAGATTGTGGACTCCGTGTGCCTGGAAAACCACCTTGAAAGATCATGCTTGGCCATGAAAGTTTTAAAGGAAAGGCGGGAAGTCATCCCAGTGAAACCTTGAAATAGAGGTTCAGAGTCATCACCATCCCCCACTGTGTGCGGTCTTGTGTGCAGGCTTTTGACTACTCGTGATCTTCCTCTAGATGTTATCTTGTTCACAGTTTGGTCACCTAGTTTGTTCATGAGATTACTGAAGGGGAAGCTAGTGAAGAGGTCTGGTCATCTGTTATTTATTTACTCTTTATTCCTACTTCTTTGATCTATGAAAAGATCCGAATTAGGCAAGGGATTGTGTGATTGGACTTCCCTTGTCACTCAGTCAGTAAAAGATTTGAAAGGTGTACTGGGGCTGGGGATGAGTAGAGCATGGAGGTGCTGGGTTAAAAGTTAGTTACAATATATGGCTTTGTTAAAGTGATAGGAAAGTGACTTCCTGCTGAGGACAGTTTCCCAAGTGCTACTTACAATCTCTAGAAATTTGTTCGTCTTGTGTGACTGAAATTCTATATGCATTGTGAGGCAACTCCCCTACTTCCCCTCCCTCAGCCCCTGGCAACCATCATTATATTTATTTTCTAGGAGTTTGACTACTTTATTAGATACTTAACATAAATGGTATCATGCAGTATTTGTCCTTCTGTGTCTGGCTTATTTGACTTAGTATACTCCAGGTTACATCCATGTTATAGCATATGACAGACTTTCTTCTTTTGTATGGTTGAATAGTATTCCATTGTATGTATATACCACATATTCATTATTCATTCATTCATGAGACATTTAGATTATTTCCACTTCTTGGTTATTGTGAATGATGCTGTAATGAACATGGGAATGCAAATACCTCTTTGAAATCCTGCCTTTTTTCTTTTTCTTAGTCCAAATGCTGGCTTTGAATAACACATTGATATTGAAATTTATATGATTCCTGAGTTCATGTGATTTTTTGAGATGTCATAGACACCCAGACACAGCAAACACATTAAAGATAAATTCATAGTCCTAGTTTATATCCATGTCACAAATGCAATGCTACTGAAATTGTTTTGTTATTGTTTGTTTTCCTAAAGCAGAAAACTTTCACAGGGCACATTTTTATCTTTCCAACAAAGGAGAGAAAAGAAAAGAAAAGGAATGTGTTGTTTGAAAGTAATGCCACTGTATTTGAATAGCTTCTTCCATAGAAAATGTCTAAAAATGTCTTTCTGCATTAAATAATGCAATTTCCTATTGAAGACATACATTGATACTAGAGAAAATACAGCATCCATTAACAATGCAGCAAAAGTAATCAATTCTTACATATGTATGTATGCACATACATACATGGATCCATAAATGTACATACATACATATTTAGTGAACCTTAAAAAATAGATGAAGAGTTGCTAAAAAGTATAAGAAATGTGGTGCAAGAAAAACAGCTTTGCCTTGGAAAATTCTAGCGTAGCCAGAACAACATTTTCCTGGTACAATTTTTAGCCTAGAGTTGATCCAGAATAACTGACCATATTGAACAAATACAGGAAAACAATCTAAACTGTTAGGCTGCCATGATTGAAGTCTTAGATTAATGTGCTTTATATCCTGAAATGAACTTGTTTTCAACCTTGCGAAAAATTTTATTAACTAAAGAAGAGATTAGACTTAGGGTTAGGGTTGCATGATCATCTAAGGACAATTTATGTAAGGTGATGAAGTGAATAGATTCTGAGAAGTGAGCATAGATCTTCAACTCTTAGAGAACTAGGAGTTGAAAATTTAACGTCAGGGATGACAAACAGCCCGGACTGAAAAGAAATAAGAGTTGTCAATAAGCAGCTGGGTTAGAAATAAGAAGTTGTGTTTAAATGCCATTATGTTTTTTTAGAGTAACATATCTGTCTTTGAGATAGTTTGTTGTTGCATTGTCTGACTCTTCGCGACCCCATGGATGGTAGCCCTCCAGGCTCCTCTGTCCATGGGATTCTCCAAGCAAGAATACTGGAGTGGATTGCCATTCCCTTCTCTAAGGAAACTTCCCAATCCAGGGATGGAACCCAGGTCTCCACATCACAGTCTCCTATATTGCAGGTGAATTCTTTACCACTGTGCCACCTGGGATAGTTTCTTGCGGGTTAAATTCAGGATGAGATTGCCCTGCACTTACTAGATTCTTACCTTGTTTTAGAGATCATAGGATATACAAAAGATGGGCAAAATATATTTTACCATCAACTGCCTTAAATCGAGAATCAGAAGATTTAATATAAAATTGAGCAACTAGCTTAAATAATATCTTCAAGTATTTCCATTATAGAAATCTCAAAGTATTCACTGTTTCTCAAGTGCTTCCCTTTTTGCTGAATACTTATTGAATCTAGCATTTTATAGCTGGGAGGAACCTTATAGAATTTCTACTCTTTTTGCTCTGTTTTGCAATTGAGGGAAATAAATCCCATTCCCTATACCAAAAAAAAAAAAAAAGATTAAATCTTTGCCTCAGTTCATAGGTCTTTCAAAAACACAGAGCTGACTTTCATCTTTATAAGTAAACTTGGTTTGGAATACTTTTTCCTTTTTGTTATCACTTCTTTAACTCATTGGTGATTTTAGTTAAGGAAAAAGAAGTAAGAAATGATAAAGTATTATCCACTGAATTTGAAACTACCACTTGAATTCAGAATGCATGGTTGAAAACTATTTACAGTTCAGTACACTAATCCCCAAATTTGAAACAGCACTTGAAAACAAATGTAGGAAAAATGGAAAACTTAAATGCCCAAAGAATTCAGAGAATCACTTTATAGTAAACAATCAAACCCAAATACCTAGTCATTCATTTCTCAGTAGCAGACAGACTAAAGAGTGCCCAATAATAATCAGCAACGGGGATTCTCAGATATTCGCATCACCATCTGTAACAAATTTCATAGCTGTATACAGTTATTCCTGAGTCTGTAGTAATATATCTCAAAGTCCTTTATACCCTCACTCTGTCTCTATCTGAAACAATAAAACTTAATTCCTCAGGGACATACCCTTTATCAAAATTCACACAGACTACATATTTTGCTTCATTGACATTTGTAGTAAAATGATCTTTTAAGATCATTTAAAACTGTTAGCACAGGCTCGGGGATCTGATATTTTGCTCTTTTAGCTGAAGTTATAATGCCAAAATAGTTTCTGTTTGGAGGGAACATATCAGGGCCAACCGTATTCAGGCTAAGGGCATGTTCACTGAACCCACAAGCATGTTGGAGAGCACTTTTGAGGCACTGTCCTGATGTAGATCTGAATGGATAAGGGGAGATCTTTGCTCCATTTGCCTTGGCTTTGCAGTTCTCACTCTTGCCATATAAGCTGATCTCCAAGTTATCTAAGAAGCCATTATTTCCAACTCCCTGTTGGTTATTACCATCCCAGTATTTCCTAGCTACCTCAAGCTCAGTCTGTCCAAAACTACTCAGTATTCTCCCTCTCTGCCTGCTCTACCCACTCAAAATAATGTTCCCTTTATTGTCTCCCAAGTTCTGTTAAAAAACAAGTATACACAAGACACACTCTGGTTACTCAGGCAGGAGAACTCAAGTATCCTTAATATGAGGTTAACCCAAATGTTTATTCAGATTTTTCCATAGCATCTTACGGGAAAAGCCGAATGAAAATTTTGGCCAACCCAATACTTCCCTCTCTCTAACCAGTAACATCTAGTCAGTCCTTGTCCCATGGACTCTGCTGCTGCTGCTGCTAAGTCGCTTCAGTCGTGTCCAACTCTGTGCAACCCCAGAGACGGTAGCCCACCAGGCTCCCCGTCCCTGGGATTCTCCAGGCAAGAACACTGGAGTGGGTTGCCATTTCCTTCTCCAATGCATGAAAGTAAAAAGTGAAAGTGAAGTCGCTCAGTTGTGTCCGACTCCTAGTGACCCCATGGACTGCAGCCCACCAGGCTCCTCTGTCCATGGGATCTTCCAGGCAAGAGTACTGGAGTGGGGTGCCATTGCCTTCTCCGCCCATGGACTCTACCCCTTCCATATTTCTTATATCCATCTTCTACTCTCTGTTCACATGCTACATCATTGGCTGTCTAGATGCTCTCCCAAGGTTCAATGTCTCATCTCTCCAAACCATCTTTCCCTCTGCTGCCAGAGTAAGATTCCTACAAACAGGTGAGATCATATTGCTCCTCTGAATGAAAACCATTGATTAGCCATTACCTCCAAAGAAAACTTGAAAACCTTATCATGCATTCAACACCTTTCCAGGTATAGGGAAGGAAACTTGCCTTCCACGGTCCTGGATTCAACAGCTGAGTCTGTGAAACTGACAGTAGACAGATTACCATGAAGGTAAGATATGCATGTGGGCTTCAGTCATGTCAGATTCTTTGCTACCCTATGGACTGTAACCCGCCCTGCTCCTTTGTCCATGGGGATTCTTCAGGCAAGAATACTGGAGTGGGTTGCCGTGCCCTCCTCCAGGGGATCTTCCTAACCCAGGGATCGAACCCACGTCTCTTACATCTCCTGCATTGGCAGAAAGGTTCTTTACCACTAGCACCACTTGGGAAGCCCATGAAGATAAAGTATACAAATTTATTAAGATTTAATGATCTCCTGGAGTAGGAAATGGCAACCCACTCCAGTATTCTTGTCTGGAAAATTCCATGGACAGAGGAGCCTGGTGGGCTACATTCAGTCCATGGAGTAGCAAAGAGTCGGACACAACTGAGCTACTAAGCACACACCTTATGACATCATAGAAAGAAAAAAAAGTGAATGCCCAGTCAGTGAGATTTGAGAACTTATATCGGGGAAGGGGAGACGGGACATAGGCCACTTAGAGGTGAGTAAAGAATTTTTTAAGGAAGATGAATGAAACATCAGGAGAATAGATAGAAGATATGATAGTATAAGACAAAGTTTGGTGGTTTCAATTAGGAAGAGTCATTCTTCTCTGATTAAGAAAACCAGATTAAATTCACACTTTTGTAATTTGGAGGAGTGGTAAGGGTACCCAGGTTCAAATCCTGAATCTGCCACTTACTGTGAAGATGGCACTGAGAAAGTCAATAGACCTTCCTGAGGTGAATTTCATCATGTGTAAAAAGGAGTTACTGATAGCATATATGCATCATAGGGCTATTGGGAGGAGTAAATAAGACAATGCTTGTAAAACATTTAGCTCAATGCCTGGTTCATTGTAAGAGTTCACTAAACATTAGTTCCTGCTACTATTGCTCTGCTATTATTTATCTGTCTCCCAACACTAGTTTATAAATTCAGTGAGAGTTAGGAACCATCTCTTATCACTTTATTTACTTTCTTTTTCTCTACTTAATCTCCCAGTTTCTTAGACATTGTTTCTGCATGATAAATAATGCTGAGAGCTGAATATGAGGTAGGGCTGGAACTGGTATTTGATCTAATTAACATCTGTGTGTGCAGACTATGAATATTCAGTAATAATACTGACATTCCAAAATATACACATCAATCTCAAAATTTTCCAATCATAACTCTTATGCTACTTTAAACACAACTATTTATGTCAGTCTCAATAGTTATGCATTGGCCAACACCTGCTATTTTTTAACTCTTTGATACTATGTAATTTCCTAATAATTTATCAGATGAACTTTAATTGGATATTTACATAATATATACCCTTCTTATCAGTAGTTAGGAACTAACAAATAGACTTACTGTCATTTGCGTAGTATGCTATGTTGCATTTGTCCTAGGGTTTTTCCTTATTGTTGTTAGTGTATGTGTGTGTACTTATATATGTGTATGTATGTGTTAATTTAGCTAGCATTTTTTATGCCTTTGAGCAGCAAAAAAAAGTTGGATGATGTCAGTTCCCTGTTTAAAACTTCACTGACTTACATCTTTCTCAAGAAAAATTTCAAAATGCTTGAGAGACCTGTGAGGCTTCCCAGGTAACACTAGTGGTAAAGAACCTGCCTGCCAATGCAGGAGACACAAGAGATGCGGGTTCAATCCCTGGGTTGGGAAGATCCCCTGGAATAGGAAATGGCAACCCGCTCTAGTATTCTTGCCCAGAAAATTCCACAGACATCGGAGCCTGGTAGGCTACAGTCCATGGGGACACAAAGGGTCAGACGTGACTGAGCGACTGAACACTGCAAGAGGCCTATAGAATCTGGCCTCTACAGAGGTCAGGGACCGTCTGTCTCCTATTTCCCACTTACTCCATTGGCTCTAGTGGTCCAGGCTTTTTTTCTCTCCTTTACGTGGCCACAGTACTTCATCTCCCTCAGAGCCTTCACTCACCCTACACCAGTGCTCCTCTGGCTCTGCCCCTTCAAGTCTGAGTTCTAACATTTCATCTATCAAGTGGCATTGCCAAACACCTGGCCCACCCATACACCCACAGTCTAAGTTAGGTCTCCCAAATATATACTCTTGAAAACCTGTGCTTTGCATTTCATGCTTTTCAATTGGTGTTTAAAAAATTGTATTTCTTTAATGGATGCTTTCCCACCAAACTGTACGCTCCATGGAAGCCATAACCCAGTGACTTTGTGTCCATATTAAGTACTGTATCCTCAGAACCTAGAAGATACCTGACACAGAGTAGCCAGTTAATGGATATGTTTGGATAAATGATAAAATCACTCTCTTAGGTATCTCTGAATGCAAAGATAGGGTCTGTCTTCAAAGGAAGAGTAAAAAGAAATATCCACAAAGGACACAGTGAGTGAATACTGAAAGGGGGTGGAGAAAAGTAGGAGGGCTGAGTGTACCTCTTACCTCTGTAATGTTCATCAGATCTGTGGCTTTAACTGGAAGCTTATTTAAAAGCATTTTCTTTACACCCAGCCAACTCAGGCCACCTGTGGAAAAGTGGGCTCATTACAAAATTGGTTCATCACTCCAGTAACATAATTACCTACTATATGTTAAAAACTGGGGACTTTGGTTCAGAAAACCAATCACTGACTATGCTATCTTTGTTATACTATTTAAAGGTCCAATGCCTAAGTTTTGTAATCTGATTCTTTTTAAAAATTTTATAGTCTAAATACTGACATTTTAAACTGTTACGTTGAACCCAATTGAAATGTATATATACTACATTGATCTTATTAATATTTCACATTTTAAATATTCATTAGTGCATATTTATCATATAATGTGTGATCTCTAAGTAAATTTCAACTAATATGCCATAATATTAGTTTTTACATAAATTTATTAAAAATAGTAATCATTTTTGTCTAAAACTGATGTATTCAAATTAAATGAAAGAATTCACATTTGGTTTTTAGCATTTAGAGACATCTTTTCTGATATATTATGGAAAGATGAAATGCTGTCTATATTTTTTAATAGATTTTATATTTGTGACTTCCTTTCATTTAAACAGATAATTATGCTATGTTGCTAACTAAAGCTTTTTGAAGGTTAAGTGGATCTCAAATTGATTTTTCCATGTTCTCAACAATCCAGACGTAATGATATTTCAGATTTTCAAGTTTTTTATTAAAATTATAAGTAATGTACTGCCTATGAAGATGGAAATTGTAAGAACTGATTTGACTCAGTTCACAACGAGGTACGTAAACTCCTTCGTCCCCAGTGTTCTACTAATGCTTATTCCAGTTCTAATGGAACAAGTCTTATGTATTAACAATTACTCTCCACGTCAAAATTAAGTAAAATGACAGTTCTCTCTGCCTAGTATTTGATGCAGCAATGCTATTGTAGAGCAGGGAAGAGTTTACCCTGACCCTCATAAAGTCCCTAGCTGAGTCTGAAAATTCAGATTGACACCTCTAATTAAAATAAATAAATTTAAATTAAGAAAAAAGATTGACAAAGATAGATTAATAGGAAAAAAGCATATAAATTATTGAATGTAAATTTTACATGGCATGCATGGAAACCATCATTAGTAAAAGACGACCCAAAGAAATGGTTAAACCTGAGAGGTTTTATGCTGGCTTTGATAAAGAGTGGAAAGTCATGGAAAGATATGATAGGGCAAAGAAAATGAATCATAGGAAACTGGGGGGACTAGGGTCTATTCATTCAGATTCTTCTTGGTGTCGTTTCTCCATCTTGGAGATAAAATCATTCCTTTCTTTAGGATATAGGCAAGATACCTCTCATGTGGGGATTTTCTGACCTTTTTCACGGGAGAAGAGCAAGAGGAACTCACTGACCTTTCTACTTCTATTTTCTCAAATTCCTTCAGCTTAAAGTATTCAATATGCCACAGTGCCATATTGTGGGGTAGTGTCCTGAACCCCATCAGCTATTGTGGCATTTAGAAGGTAAGGGTTACAGCACCTGCCTTCAATCAGTAGTTATAGCTACTGAAAATAGTTAAAAACTATATATAATATACCTTGGAGAAGGAAATGGCAACTCACTCCAGTATTCTTGCCTGGAGAATTCCATGGACAGAGGAGCCTGGCAGGCTACAGTCCATGGGGGCACAAAGAGTCGGACATGACTGAGTGACTATTGCTCATATATAATGTATATAAATGTATAAACAATAATTCACTTCCTATTTGAATACATGCCTGTGGGTGAATTATAGTTATTTTAAGTTGAATTTTAGGTCCATACTAATACTATGTTAGTGAGGAATATAATATATAAATCTGTATATGTAGTCACACAAAAGCATAGATTATAAAAACTTTAGACAGTTCTATATAGTGTGTAATACCCAAGTAACTGTGTGAAGACTGCTTCCTTATGTCAAATTTTAAAATAAGTCAATATAAAAATACTTTACTTTTCCAGATTCATGATTGAGATCAAATGGTTTAAAATTAATATTACATTAAAAAGTTAACATTTTATCTCCTAGCTTTTTAAAATGCTGACCACATTTTAGTTTGTAACCCTGCAAAAACACTTCTCTTAGAAAATGATGTAATTTTAGTTCACAGTTGTCTTGAATAACTTCTAACCTGGAAAAATCAGAAATGCTTTTCTTTGTAGAACAAGGAATTTAAAAGTCAGCTAGTAAAAGGAGAACTTCTCTAAATTGCTTTTCCACCTTACATTTGATAAGTTTGTGTGCATTTGATATGCCGCTTTACCACTTTAAGATTATGTTTCTTTTAGTATATAAATTACTGTGAAGTGAAGTGAAAGTCACTCAGTTGTGTCCAACTCTTTGCAACGCCATGGACTATAAAGTCCACAGAATTCTCCAGGCAAGAATACTGGAGTGGGTAGCCTTTCCCTTCTCCAGGGGATCTTCCCAACCCAGGGATCGAGCCTAGGTCTCCTATGTTGCAGGTGGATTCTTTACCATCTGAGCCACCAGGGAGTTATGAATTATCTCTATCTTTGAAATATTAAAGTACTGTGAATTATCTTTATCTTTGAAGTTTATCTTGGAAAGTCCCTTGTTTTCCCAGGATTCTTCTCTCTCAATATTTTAAGGACTCCCAAATTTGCTTATGCAAATGGGAAGAGGTCACTCTACATGTTGATCCCAGAATAGTCTAATCATCTTCTGCAAAGTGCCTTTTTCTTTGATACTGATACAGCTACCATCACCATCTCCTACGGTACGAAAGGCCCGGAAATCTGGGCTTTCAGGAGCAAATGGTCTTTTCCTCCTGCTCTCACCATTCTTTTAAATAGTTTCTCAAGAAAAGGCATCAGAAGAGCTTCTAGTGTTACTTATACAGTGTGCCCCAAACTGACCTTTCTATTTCACCCTAAATATGGCTTTTCATCCCATGCTGTCATAACCCAGCTAAGGGTAGGCTGCCTGGCCCAGAGATGTCCTTTGCAAGCATCTATAACATATTTTCTAAAGTCTCTCTTATAGTCAAGCTTGCTGCCACTGCTGCTGCTAAGTCGCTTCAGTAGTGTCCGACTCTGTATGACCCCATAGACAGCAGCCCACCAGGCTCTGCCGTCCCTGGAATTCTCCAGGCAAGAACACTGGAGTGGGTTGCCATTTCCTTCTCCAATGCATGAAAGTGAAAAGGGAAAGTGAAGTCGCTCAGTTGTGTCTGACTCTTCGCAACCCCATGGACTGCAGCCTACCCGGCTCCTCCATCCATGGGATTTTCCAGGCAAGAGTACTGGACTGGGTTGCCATTGCCTTCTCCTACAGTCAAGCTTAAATATTCCCAAATGGGGAACAGCAGCTCAGTTCAAATCTCTACTCTATCCCCCTTGTCTTTAGGTACAATCCCATTATACCCACTTTATATTATAAATAGAATAGAAATCTATAGGTAGCTATAAGGATGCCTTGTATATCTATGATAAGAAGGTGGCTTTCACTTTCTAGGATGAAAACCCATGAGCCACCAAATACCCTTTCGTAAAATGCATCTTCTAATAAATTATTTCTCTACCAGGTATCCCATAAGATAACTTTTAAGGCTTATTTCCCTTAAAACATATTCTCAATTTCTGTTCTCTAATATAGAAGATAAATAAAATACCCAAGTTAAAATTTTGTCTATTTAAGTATCTACCAGGGCCACATCTAGGTCTAAATATACAAAGAGCTTAAGCAGGCCATCATTCTACTGATAAATAACATATTCCCTATTATATATAGTTTTAAAATAAAATCAAAATGATTGAAGCCTACCTTTTTAAAATAATATTCAATTCTAAAATTTTTAATTGGAGGAAAAATTTTTTTACAATGTTGTATTAGTTTCTGCTGTACAACAACATGAATCAGCCATAATTATGTATGTGTGTGTGTGTGTGTGTGTGTGTGTATATATATCGCCTCCCTCTTGAGCCTCCCTCCCTTCCCCTCATCCCACGCCTCTAGGTCATCACAGAGCACCAGCTTGGCTCCCTGTGTTTCACAGCATCTTCTTGCCAGCTGTCTATATTTTACACATTATAATGTATATATGTCAATGCTACTTTCTCCACTTCTCCCTCCCTCTCCTTCTCCCACTGTGTCCACAAATCTATTCTCTACGTCTGTGTCCCCATTCCTTCACCACAAATAGGTTCATCAATACCAGTTTTCTAGATTTCATATATATGCATTAATATACGATACTGGTTTTTCTCTTTCTCTCACTTATTTCACTCAGTATAATACTCTCTAGGTTCATTCACCTCACTAGGACTGCCTCAAATTCCTTCTGTTTTTTGGCTGAGTAATGTTCCATTGTATACGTGTACGACATCTTCTTTATCCATTTATCTGTAGATGGACATCTAGGTTGAAGCCTACCTTCAAAAATGAATTTAAATGTCAAGATTGATGATAATAGATGAGATTAAATTTTTTTATCAAGTCTTCAAAAATATTACTATTAAAGTATTCTCTATAAATAAGGTTTGTTGTTGTTTTATCTTAAGATTTATAAGAAGTGTTTTAGTTTCCTAAGTACCCAAATCAACTCCATGGCTCTTCTTCCAATTTGGTATTATAATGAGACTTTACTCCTTCATCAAATATTGCTTGAGAAACTGTATGGCATAGCAGCTAAGAATATGAGTTATGGATCCATTCTCAGTTTGTTCTCATTACTGTGACTTACCAGCTGTATTACCTGGAGTAAATTCTTAATTCAGAAAGCAGTTATGAGGATTAATTGTGTGAATCCATGAAAGTTTGAAAGTCGCTCAGTTGTGTCCGACTCTTTGCAACCCCATACTATACAGTCCATGTAATTCTCCAGGCCAGAATACTAGAGTGGGGTAGCCTTTCCTTTCTGCAGGGGATCTTCTCAACCCAGGGGTTGAACCATGGTCTCCAGCATTGCAGGCAGATTCTTTATCAGCTGAGCCACATGGAAGCCCAAGAACACTAGAGTGGGTAGACTATCCCTTCTCCAGCAGATCTTCCCGACCCAGGAATTGAATTGGGGTCTCCTGCACTGGAGGCAGATTTCTTACCAACTGAGCTCTCAGGGAAGAAATCAGATTGATTATATTCTTTGCAGCCAAAGATGGATAAGTTCTATACAGTCAGGAAAAACAAGACTGGGAGCTGACTGTGGCTCAGATTATGAAATCCTTATTGCCAAATTCAGACTTAAATTGAAGAAGTAGGGAAAACCACTATACCATTCAGGTATGACCTAAATCAAATCCATTATAATTATACAGTAGAAGTGACAAATAGATTCAAGGGATTAGATCTGATGGAGTGCCTGAAGAACTATGGATGGAGGTTCATGATATTGTAGAGGAGGCAGTGATCAAGCCCATCCCAAAGAAAAAGAAATGCAAAAAGGCAAAATGATTGTCTCAGGAGGCCTTGCAAATAGCTGTGAAAAGAAGAGAAGCAAAAGGCAAAGGAGAAAAGGAAAGATATACCCATTTGAATGCAGAGTTCCAAAGAATAGCAAGGAGAAATAAGAAAGCCTTGCTCGGCAATCAGTGAAAAGAAATAGAGGAGAACAGTAGATTGGGAAAGACTAAAGATCTCTTCAAGAAAATTAGAGACACCAAGGGAACATTTCATGCAAAGATGGGCTCAATAAAGAACAGAAATGGTATTGTCCTAACAGAAGCATAAGATATTAAGAAGAGGTGGCAAAAATACACAGAAGAACTGTACAAAAAGATCTTCATGACCCAGATAATCATGATGGTGTGATCACTCACCTAGAGCCAGACATCCTGGAATGTGAAGTCAAGTGGGCCTTAGAAAGCATCACTACAAACAAAGCTAGTGGAGGTGATGGAATTGCAGTTGAGCTCTTTCAAATCCTAAAAGATGACGCTGTGAAAGTGCTGCACTCAATATGCCAGCAAATTTGGAAAACTCAGCAATAGCCACAGGACTGGAAAAGGTCAGTTTTCATTCCAATCCTAAAGAAAGGCAATGCCAAAGAATGTTCAAACTACCACAGAATTGCACTCATCTCACACGCTAGCAAAGTAATGCTCAAAATTCTCCAAGACAGGCTTCAACAGTACGTGAACTGTGAAATTCCAAATGCTCAAGATGGATTTCGAAAAGGCAGAGGAACCAGAGATCAAATTGCCAACATCCATTGGAACAAAAAAGCAAAAGAGTTCCAGAAAAACATCTACTTCTGCTTTATTTACTATGCCAAAGCCTTTGACTGTGTAGATCACAACAAACTGTGGAAAATTCTTCAAGAGACGGGAATACCAGACCACCTGACCTGCCTCCTGAGAAATCTGTATGCAGGTCAAGAAGCAACAGTTAGAACTGGACATGAAACAACAGCCTGGTTCCAAATTGGGAAAGGAGTGCATCAAGGCTGCATATTGTCACCCTGCTCATTTAACTTAAATGCAGAGTACTTCATGAGAAATGCCAGACTGGATGAAGCACAAGCTAGAATCAAGATTGCCAGGAGAAATTTCAATAACCTCAGATATGCAGATGACACCACCCTTATGGCAGAAAGCAAAGAACTAAAGACTCTTGATGAAAGTGAAAGAAGAGAGTGAAAAAGTTGGCTTAAAATTCAGCATTCAGAAAATTAAGATCATGGCATCTGGTCCCATCACTTCATGGCAAGTAAATGGGGAAACAATGGAAACAGTAGCTGACTTTATTTTCTTGGGCTCCAAAATCACTGCAGATGGTGACTGCAGCCGTGAAATTAAAAGACGCTTACTCCTTGGAAGAAAAGTTATGACCAACCTAGACAGCATATTAAAAAGCAGAGACATTACTCTGCCAACAAAAGTCTGTCCAGTCAAATTTGTAGTTTTTCCAGTAGTCATGTATGGATGTGAGAGTTGGACTATAAAGAAAGCTGAGCACCGAAGAATTGATGATTTTGAACTTTGGTGTTGGAGAAAACACTTGAGAGTCCCTTGGACTGCAGGGCGATCCAACCAGTCCATCCTAAAGGAAATAAGTCCTGAATATTCATTGGATGGACTGACGCTGAAGCTGAAACTCCAATACTTTATCCACCTGATGCAAAGAAGTGACTCATTTGAAAAGACCCTGATGCTGGAAAAGATTAAAGGTAGGAGAAGGGGACAACAGAGGATGAGGTGGTTGGATGGCATCACTGACTCGATGGACATGAGTTTGAGCAAGCTCTGGAAGTTGGTGATGGACAGGGAGGCCTGGCGTGCTGCAGTCCATTGGGTTGCAAAGAGTCGGACATGACTGAGCCACTGAACTGAACTGAACTGATGGGACGTATTCACAATGATTCCCACAGAGTATATTTTTTAAGAAAAGATTAGGTATAATGATCTTTTTTATTATTGTTATTGATTTTAGTTATTCTGTCACTGCTATTATTTCTGCTATGTGTCAAACACCATTTTAAGGGCTGTTGATGTTACAAAACTTAAGGTTTGGCTGTTTGCCACTCAAAACTCAATAATCATGAGGCAAATGTCAATAGAAAGGAGAGGTGCTTTAATCAGAAAACCTGGCAATCTGGGAAGAAGGTGGACTCATGTCCCAAGACCATCTGCCAAGATTCAGCTTAGCAATGACAGTTTTTTTTTTTTCTTTTTAATTGGAAGATAATCGCTTTACATTGTTGTGTTGGTTTCTGCTGTACAATTACCTGAATTAGCCATGCTGTACTGTGTGCTCAGTCACATCTGAGTCTTTTTGACATGGACATGAGCCTGCCAGGCTCCTCTATCCATGGGGTTTTCCAGGCAAGAATATGGTAGTGGGTTGCCATTTCCTACTCCAGGGGATCTTCCTGACCCAAGTAACAAACTTTTTTCTCTTGCTTCTCCTACATTGTCAGGCAGATTCTTTACTACTGTACCACCTAGGAAGCCTGAATCAGTCATTGTTTTTCAGTTGATGTTGTGCCTGACTCTTTGTGACCCCATAAACTACAGCACACCAGACTTACCTGCCCTTCACTATCTCCCTGAATTTGCTCAAAATCATGTCCATTAATTGAGTCAGTGATGCCATCCAACCATCTCATCCTCTGTCTCCCCCTTCTCCTCTTGCCCTCAATCTTTCCCAGCATCAGGGTCTTTTCCAGTGATTTGGCTGTTGACATCTGACTTCAGCAGCATTGGCCAAAAACACTGAAGCTTCATCTTCAGCACCAGTCCTTCCAATGAATATTGAGGGTTTTTTTCCTTTAGGATTAACTGCATTGATCCCCTGGCAGTCCAAGGAATTATCTGTATGCTCTTGGGTTAAATGAGAAGATAAGGAGGAGAGAGGTAAGAAGAAAAGCGGCTGGGACTTCCCTGGTCCAAAGGCTGTCCAAGGGACTCTCAAGAATCTTCTCTAGTGTTGTATGAAAGGAGAGAAGGTTAGCACTCCCCTTGACAAGGATGGAAGAGGCTCTCGGGCCTGACAACACACCTATGGTTAAGGCATTGCCACCTACTTCGTGGCATCTAACCACTGTTTTTAATAGCCAGGACATGGAAGCAACCTAGATGTCCATCAGCAGATGAATGGATAAGAAAGCTGTGGTACATATACACAATGGAGTATTACTCAGCCATTAAAGAGAAAACATTTGAATCAGTTCTAATGAGGTGGATGAAACTGGAGCCTATTATACAGAGTGAAGTAAGCCAGAAGGAAAAACACCAATACAGTATACTAACGCATATATATGGAATTTAGAAAGATGGTAACAATAACCCTGTGTACGAGACAGCAAAAGAGACACTGATGTATAGAACAGTCTTATGGACTCTATGGGAGAGGGAGAGGGTGGGAAGATTTGGGAGAATGGCATTGAAACATGTAAAATATCATGTATGAAACGAGGTGCCAGTCCAGGTTCGATGCACGATACTGGATGCTTGGGGCTAGTGCACTGGGACGACCCAGAGGGATGGTACAGGGAGGGGGGAGGGAGGAGGGTTCAGGATAGGGAACACATGTATACCTGTGGCAGATTCATTTTGATTTTTGGCAAAACTAATACAATTATGTAAAGTTTAAAAATAAAATAAAATTAAAAAAAAAAATCTTCTCTAGCACCACAGTTCAAAATCATCAATTCCTCGGCACTCAGCCATATGTATGTGTGTGTGTGTGTGTGTGTGTGTGTGTGTGTGTGTATTGCCTCCCTGTTGAACCTCTTTCCCCTCCCCTCTAGGACGTCAAAGAGCACCAGGCTGAGCTCTTTGTGTTATATAGCAAGTTCCCACTAGCTATCTGTTTTATACATGGTAGTGTATATATGCCCATTACAGTTTTAAAAGGGGAAAAGGAGGAAGAATCTCAGTGAATAATCAAGGCAGGAAGTTGGATTCTGCATCATTCTCCATTGTGTGCAGACTGGTTGAGTCTCTCTTCAGATGGTGTCCTGCCTGCATGATCTGCCAGCAGGATAACTAATGGAACAGTTGAGGGTAGAGAGCTAGTCCTTCTATAACTACTTAATTCTTCATTCTCACTTATTTTTATCTAGGAAAAGAACCAACATGTTAGGCAAGATGTGGTGTGCATTCAGGAGAGCATAAATTAGGAGTTAGGTTAAATTACATAGTAATCTCATTCCTGTAGTTAGGTTCTTTTAGAGGGGAATAGAAATGGGCAAACAGAAAAGAGCTGTTTTCAGAGAGGCAGTGGTCAACAAGACAAATGTGGTCTACTCTCTTCAGCTATATTTTTAAATGAGGAAAATTGTCAATGAACAGGTAAATAAATAAAAATGATAATGTTACATAGTGATAAGTTCTGACTCAGAATGAAATAAAATAGGCCAAAGTAATAGTGATGAGAGTGGACATTTCATATTGGAAGGTTGGGAAAAGCATCTCTGAGGAGGTGATGATTGAGCTGAAGTTGAATGACCTGGTGAAAAAGAAACATTCTGGGCAGAAAGAGGAGCAAATGAAAGGGCCCTGGGTTGGGTGTGAGAACCTTCTAAACACAAGAAGAGAAAGAAGGTTAATGAGTCTGGGCATATTGCTTAAGAGGGAGAATGAGATGAGATTAGGTTGCAGAGGTGGGTAAAAACCAGATCATGTAGAACCTCATAAAGCTTGAGAATGAAATTGGATTTTGTTACAAGTATCATGGGAAAGAACAGAGGCTTTTCAGGAGAGGATCTATATTTGAGAGACCAATAGAGGCCATGAAAAATAAAAGGTAGAGATGACAAGCAGGCAGTTGATTATAGAAGCATCTTAGAGGAAAGACTGGGGCTACAAGTATAATTTGAGAGTCATCATTGTAGATGGTATTTCAAGTCATGTGAATTGCTGAGGTCAGTTAGGAAGACTATAGACAGAGGACTCAGGACCAAGCCCTCAGGGTCCTCTAACGTTTTATGGAAGTTGTCAGAGAAGGAGAGGAGATAAGAGAAAAATATTTTAAGCATGAGGATGTGTGTCATAGAAACTAAGAAACCAGGCTAAATGTTTCATGTGGGTGAGACATCAAAAGGAGGACAGAGGGGTAATGTTAAATTTGGCAACATGGTCATTGTCATTATAAATAATACATTCCTACCATATGAAAAGAATATTAAACTAGTATCATGCAAGGGATTATCATGATGTGTACTCTAGAGGTGGAAAAATAATTTTTTCTCTACCCTTCTGAGGAATTGACAGGACCCACCCCCTGGTCGCTCTATAATAAAGACAGAATAACAAGAGAAAACTAGATAGAAGTTAATAAACATGTATACCTCATGTGTATGTAGCAGATACGCAAAAAGAAAAATGAGAAACTCCCCAAAGTAGCCTAAGTCACCAGCTTAAATAACTACCTTCAGCTAAAGGCAACTTCACCAGTGATACTCTTGATATCCTTGATTCTCTGGTGATTTAGAGTCATCCTTCTCTTCCTGGTAGCTCAGCTGGTAAAAAATCCGCCTGCAATGTGGGAGACCTGGGTTCAATCCCTGGGTTGGGAAGATCCCCTGGAGAAGGGAATGACTACCCACTCGAGTATTCTAGCCTGGATAATGCCATGGACTGTATAGTCCATGGGGTCACAAAGGATTGGACATGCTGAGTGACTTTCACTTTCACTTTCTCTTCCTGGTCCACAGAGGAACACATCCTTAACCAGTAGAAATTTCCTTTATAAGTGGAAATTTCCCTTTCAAAAGGGTAACTTTTACCCTTTTCAGAGCTTTTCCTCTGTGTGCTCTTTCTCAATCAGCTCAAAATAATCTATGCCAAGGAGACATGTTTTGAGATGGTATATCCACTTAGATGGATGAGTGCCTTTTGGGGGGGGGGCAGGGAATGTAAGTTATTATGTTTACAGTTTCGTTGATAAAATGAGTGCCTTTTATCTACTTTTCACAACTCTAAAAATTGAAATAGTGGTATTTCTCTGCCTTTTTGATAAGGTGGTTTGAAGGATATGGAACATAGTGTATTGTAAATAGCAACAAATGCAAATTAATAAGTAGAATTGTTTGTAATGTTAGATTATAAAGTGCTTTGGGGTCTGGATTAGGTTTTAATGATCATTGTATAGAGCACAGTGCTTAGCAGAATACTAACCAGTATCTTGTATCTAGTAGCTGCTCAAAAATAGAAAATTTTAAAAATGACTGAAAATAAAGAAGTGGAAAGGAATGATGGTGTCTAGTTCTTTTTCATCTGCAGAATCCCAAGTAGGATTTGGTGACAGGGTTGTGATTGTGAAAGATTTCAGTACTGACTCATGCCCTCCATCCCTTTTACAAAGTAATCACTGTGAAGAGAAGTGAAGGACTTGGAGACTGGGCTGCTCCCCAGTTATTAATTCTAAGCTGCAGCTTTCCCAGAATTTTTCAAATTTTCTCACTTTGGTATACAGACAGAATTTCTGAAATCAGTATTTCTTCTAGGAGAACAAATTTGTGAAACTGTGTATCACCACATGGGCATATTTTAGCTGGCAGAAAATTGTGTTATGATAAATGGGAAATGTACAGTTTTTTTGCCTTTTTTTAATCTTTAGCTTTTTCTCCATGTTGTACAGATGTTGAGCCTTCTGAAGTACACGTGGTTTAGTATCTTGCTGCAAATAGGATGTAAGTAAGTGACCTTTGCAAAGTGCGTGTTCTTACCAAGTCTGGCATGAATCTGTTTTATTTAGGCAAGAGAGACTAGAGAACAAAAATTTCACTTTCATTCTGTGGCAAGGAATAAAGAGAACTGTCTTATTTCTGCAGCTCTCAAACAGGATGTTCAACACTCTCTTAAAAATCAAACAAATACGATATTCTCAGAGGGAAAATCAGGTAGCATTACATGTAACCCTTTTGTTGGTAAAAAGAAAGGAGAGTAAGTCAGAAATGCATTAATTCTTCCAGGTCTATTGACAGCAAAATGGACTTGAGGATTGAAAGATTTAATATGACTCCTTAGCAAGGAAGAGGTTTAAGTAGCATAAGAAGGAACCTAGGAAGGGGGGCATCTCACTTTTAAAATTCTGCTACATCCCATAAATGTCAGCTGCAAAGTAATTTTCCAGAAATAGTCTGATTTCCCTACTGACTTCCATTGTGAAAATAGAGCTGTGTTCCCATGGAAAATATATTTGGCCCCAGGTTGTAATAAAACACACTGAAGAATTCAGAAAATTTTATAAAATCCAGCATTTCAAGAAGACATACTTATCAGTACCTGATAAAATAATACTATCACAAAATGTGAATACACTATGCATGCGTGCATGAGTTTGTGCATACTAGGTCGCTTCAGTCATGTCCGACTCTTACGTCACCATGACTATAGCTCACCAGGCTCCTCTGTCCAAGGGATTCTCTAAGCAAAAATACTGGAGGGGGTTGCCATGTTCTCCTGCAGGGGATCTTCCCGACCCTGTTGTCGTTGTTCAGTTGCTCAGTTGTGTCCAACTCTTTGCAACTCCATGGACTGTAGCACACCAGGCTTCCCTATCCTTCACCATCTCTCAGAGCTTGCTCAAACTCAGGTCCATTGAGTTGGTGATGCCATCCAACCGTCTCATCCTCTGTCATCTCCTTTTCCTCTTGCCTTCTGTCTTTGCCAGCATCAGGGTCTTTTCCAGACCCTGTAGTGGATCTTAAAATAGCACACCCAAAACTGTACTGTTCATCTTTTTTAACAAGTCATAGTAATGGGCTTCCCAGGTGGCACTAGTGGTAAAGAACCTGCATGCCAACACAGGATGTAAGAGATGTGGGTTTGATTCCTGGATCAGGAACATCCCATGCAGGAGGGCATGGCAACCCACTCCAGTATTCTTCCCTGGAGAATCCCATGGACAGAGAAGCCTGATGGGCTATAGTCATGGGGCTGCAAAGAGCTGGACACAACTGAGGCGACTTAGCACACATATCACACAGTCTAATACCTTTGCATTTTAAAACATTTTGCTTCTGTGATTATTATTGATTTTTAATAGACTTAACTTTAATTGTGAAAGGTATATTTGGTTTCCTTTGTATTCTTCGTGGTTAGTCTACTTACCTTTCTCTGAAGCATCTTTACAATTAACATTCAAAAGTTTTCAGCCATAGAAAAAAGATCAGAAGGAAATGCTCTAAAATGTTCACAACACTGATTTGTTAGAAATTTTAGTTTACTTTTGTTTTTATATTTCTGAGTCACCTAAAGAGGTGATTTTCTATGTATCTTCTATAATCAGGAATAAAGTTTATAATTGCTTTCCATAAATACGTACATAATGAGATACATTTCAGTTCAGTTCAGTTCAGTCACTCAGTCGTGTCCGACTCATTGGGATGCCATGAACTGTAGCACGCCAGGCCTCCCTGTCCATCATCAACTCCCGGAGTTTACCCAAACTCATGTCCATTGATTCGCTAATGCCATCTAACCATCTCATCGTCTGTCGTCCCCTTCTTCTCCTGCCTTCAATCTTCCCCAACTTCAGGATCTATTCAAATGAGTCAGCTCTTCGCATCAGGTGGCCAAAATATTGAAGTTTCAGCTTCAACATCAGTCCTTCCAATGAACACCCAGGACTGATCTCCCTTAGGATGGACTAGTTGGATTTCCTTGCAGTCCAAGGGACTCTCAAGAGTCTTCTCCAACACCACAGTTCAAAAGCATCAATTCTTCAGCGCTCAGCTTTCTTTACAGTCCAACTCTCACATTTATATATGACCACTGGAAAAACCATAGCCTTAACTAGACGGACCTTTGTTGACAAAGTAATATCTCTGCTTTTTTAATATGCTATCTAGGTTAGTCATAACTTTCCATCCAAGGATTAAGCGTCTTTTAATTTCATGGCTGCAGTCACTATCTGTAGTGATTTTGGAGCCCAGAAAAACAAAGCCAGCCACTATTTCCCCATCTATTTCCCATGAAGTGATGGGATCAGATGTCATGATCTTAGTTTTCTGAATGTTGAGCTGTAAGCCAACTTTTTCACTCTCCTCTTTCACTTTCATCAAGAGGCTCTTTAGTTCTTCACTTCCTGCCATAAGGGTGGTGTCATCTGCATATCTGAGGTTATTGATATTTTCCCGGCAATCTTGATTCCAGCTTGTGCTTCCTCCAGCCCAGTGTTTCTCATGATGTACTCTGCATATAAGTTAAATAAGCAGGGTGACAATATACAGCCTTGATGTACTCCTTTTCCTATTTGGAACCAGTCTGTTATTCCATGTCCAGTTCTAACTGTTGTTTCCTGACCTGCATACAAATTTGTCAAGAGGCAGATCAGGTGGTCTGGTATTCCCATCTCTTGAAGAATTTTCCACCGTTTGTTGTGATCCACACAGTCAAAGGCTTTGGCATAGATGTTTTTCTGGAACTCTCTTGCTTTTTCAATGATGGACCCATTTACATATCTGGTTCCTTTTATGCTTTGGTAGTAGTGGTTGTTGTTATGACTTTTATGATAAAAAGTTTTAAAGCAGTGATGTAATTAATTTTAAAACAAATACTCTTTTGAATATATTACTGTAAGTGTAGTCCTGGTATTACTGAACCAAATTTGGGTCCACTTGCCTGCACGCAGTAAAGCCAATCTACTGACACCAGGTTATGGTGAAGGACACTGTAGCATTTATTAATATTATAGGCGCTAGGCAAGGAGAAAGGGTCTGGGTGGCTTGTGCTCAACACCCCCAAATTCCCTGAAGGGTTTTTTAGCAAAGCATTTTTAAAGACTGATTTTGGTGGGGAGGTGTCTTAGGGTATGTGATCAGCTCATGTACTATTCTCTTGGTTGGTTGGTTGATGGTGAAGTAACAGGGTGGTATCACAAGGGTTAATGTCACCAATCCTTAGGCGCCCGTAGACCTGGGGGCTAAGTGCACAAGTTCATCAAGTAGTTAAATATCTTCCATTTGGTGGGGGTTTTTAGCATTTGTAAAACAACTTAGGAAATGTGCAACAGATACTATTATCTAGGTGCTTCAGAGAGGAGCTAAAGCAGAGAATATGGGGAAGGGGTCTGTCTTGGGAAGGTGTCATACACTACTGGCAGTTGCAGCAACATCTGGGAACATTAGAATTATAATCCTCAGGGCCCAGGGCTCAGGCACAACAAACAGCATTTTGGGTTCTAAAAAGCCATTTGGGTGATTAAATTTCTAGAGATACAGTAGAATGTCTCTCTCCCCCTCTCTCCCCTCCTTTCTTCTCCCTTTCTCTCCATAGTTCTTCCTCTCCTCCCATCTTTCTCTCCCTTTCCTTCCCTCTCCTCATATGGGATATATGTATATGTATATACACACACACATACAGATACATAACCTATATACAGAATTCACTGTAACCTCTTTACCTATATAGAATGTGTATTTAACACAGAAAATACATACTTTCCCCCTAAGTTTTTGTTGCTATTTCCTTTTACCTTATCTAGCTTATAAAAAGATATGAGGCAGTTTTCTGCTGTTTGTACTTCTGTGCTTTCACTTAGCAAACATGTTCATGGTTGTACCTTAAATAGTTCTGCCTCATTTATAGATTTTCAAAGTGCACTATATGATGTAATGACTCCAGCGAGTTGTTATGGGCTGAATTGTGCCCCACCCACTCCAAATTCATACGTTGAAGCCCTTATCCTCAAAACTTCCAAATGTGACTGTATTTGGAAATAGGACATTTAGAGAGGTAAATAAGTTAAAATGAGATCCTTAGGGTGGGCCCTAATACAATATAACTAGCGTCCTGTTAAGAAGAGATTAGGACACACACAACAAGGACAGAGGGACCTCCAGGTAAGGACACAGAAAGAAAGCCGTCATCTGCAAGCCAAGGAGAGAAGTTACAGAAGATAACAGATTTGCTGACAGCTTAATATTGGATTGCTAGCCTGTTAAACTATGAGAAAATGAATTTCTGTTAAGTTACTCAGTCTGTGGTATTTTGTTATGGTAACCTTAGCAAAGTAATGCAGAAGTATTTACAGAAATGATGGTATAATTCAATCTTAACATCTAATGATTGCCTTTAAGGTACTATGTGGATCATGTTCCTTAACAGAAAGCTACAGCTTTACAAAGAGTGCCAGAGACCAGTATGAAAAACTACTCACCATGCACAACAACATGGTAAAGCTCTATGAGAATCTTGGAGAATACTTTATTTTTGACTCTAAGACTGTGAGCATAGAAGAATTCTTTGGTGATCTCAGCAACTTTCGAACTTTGTTCCTGGTGAGTAATATGCCTTAAAGTCTTGCAAGGCTTGTTGCTTTGGTTTCTTCCATAAGAATTTTATTTTGTGTACCGATTGACAACATTGATTTCATGTTACAGCCCTTTAACAGGAATTGACAGTTCTTTTATACCTGTGACATGGATAAAAATTGTTGGCTGGCTTACCGTATAATGGGAACCTAAATGAATTATCTTCAACTTTAGGCACACATGGGAATTTTCCTGCTGAAATTTTATAGAAAATGAATGAGTTGATACTCAAATGACCCTGATTCTTTAAACAGCATAATATTATAATTTGACCTAGCTTAAAAATTAACATCTAAAATCCTTTTTTACTCAATGTATTAAAATGCTTTGATTGATGAACTAATTTCTTTCATAGTCTAGATGAGAAATTGATTCTAAATTGGACGATATAAATGGCCTGGAATACCTAAAGAAATGTGGGCTCTCCTTCTTCAAACTGTAACTCTTGGGGGAAACGGTAAATATTAGCATTAATTGGAGGTAGATCATCAGGGTGCCAGTTATGATGCTAGAGGAAAGCAAAAACTTTGTTGTATAAATGCTGTGGAAATACTTCTTTACATTCAGTGAAGGCATAGTAAAGCACAGTCTCTGTGATCTTTATGATCATAACATAAAGATGTGTACAATAGTTGATATTGAACAAGTCCATTTTTTAAAGAAGGAATTCTAGCAATTATGCCCAGCAGGAAGATCTGTCAACAAACTAATTCATTGCAGTTTGGGGTATGTTTCTATCCTCAAAGCAATTATTTGCTAAATAAGGCTCTCTATTTTAATTGATGGTATTGGCCCCATTAAATAATTTGATTTTGGAGTCATTTACATGGTCTATGAGCTACAAACATACTTGTAGAAAACATTTGCTTTCATTTGCTGATTTAGGACATGTGACCCAGAGTACACCTCAGCTTTGGAAATAGAAACTAAACGAAAAACTTTCATAAATATGATTATTTGTCTTATTTTTTATTGAGAATATTAGCTTAGTTTGGTCATTGTTCTTTGCCCCTTAATAGGCATGCATATTTTATTTTTTAGTAGTAAAACATGTTCTATTGGTAGAATTGTTTTTTTCAAAACTTTGACGTTGTAAAGATGACATGAACATAGGAACACACTCAGTTTATAACTACTTGAATTATTTTTGAAAATAATAAAAAATCTGTTAAAAGGATTGGGGACTAGTAAATACACTTCAATTGACACATGGAAAAGAGAAAAATCAAATAATTGTTTGGATAGCATCAATGTCTATGGGTGAATAAAGAGATAAATAAATGTAATTAATATTGTCAATCTCTATGAAAAAGGATTTTGTTTTAACATGAATGGTATCCTAAAACACTGCTTGTCATATTATGTGCCCCTCACCTCCCCAATACATGGACACAAAGTAAAATTTGCTATACTTCTCTCATGTTGCAACATTTATTTAAGGACAATTCTTCTGTGACAGCCTATGTTTAGTCTTATTATCCAGTTGCTTAGAAGACTTCCTAAGAGCTATAGTTATATTATCTCTCAATCATAATTTTAAAAAGCTAAGGATATTAATGATAAGAACTAATTGTATGTCCTGGTGCTCTCACAAATAACCTATGTGGTTAGGTTAAGTCATTTATCTTTCTAGCTAGTTAGCTAGTTAGGAAATGACAGAATTACACTACTGATCTCTAAGCACTTCTTTCTTTTTAGAGTCTATGATTAATGGTGGGACTTTGAGAGAAAGAGATTTGTATTGTGTACATAAATAGGTTATGTCTCTTTGTCTCCTGGCTTCACTGTGGGTGTAGCTTGAATACAGGGAAATGATTTATTTGTCACAAATCATTCTTGTAAATACCTGAAGTCTGGTTTTGTGTGCATGGAAGTTACCTTTTTGAGAACCTGCTAAGAGTTTGGGAGCTTTCATAACAGGTAACCACTCCTACACTGTATCTTTTCTCAGCCATTGCCATCTGTCCTACTGAATACTACTACTTCTATTTACAAATCCTTGTCAACTTACTGGCATGAAAAGTAGGTATGCAACTTTTTAGCTGTTTTGAGTTTGGATTAGTCATATAACATCTCTGGAGTTTCCTCATTTATAAAATATGGGTGATAATTCCTTCCATGTCTTCCTTACCACGATGTGAGAACATGTCATAACCTATTCTGTGCAGATGGAGAGAATTACTAGTCATTCTTTGCCGATCCATTCAATTATTACTTGTTGAGAGCCAGCGTGATTTTGGTAATGCTCTAGTCCAGAGATAAAAGGAAGAGAATGGTTTATCTCTATCCATGAGTGGAGGGAGATGGACAAATGCAATATAGTTTGATAAGTGCTGCTATAGGAATATATCAGGTGCTATAATAATACAAAAGAGGAGCTACCTAACCCTGCCAGAACTGCCCAGAGAAGCTGTCAAAGAGAAAGTGACATTTAGGCAGTCTGGAAAAATCCATAGGACTTTGACAAGCTGACTTTGACAAGCAGGTTTAAGGGTTTTACACCTGACCTATAAGCTGAAGACTCCTAAGTCAACATCACCAACTTCAGTCAATCATCTGTGCTCATCATGGCCCTGTTTCATACTGCACTTAAAGTGATTTTACTCTCCCAGGGGAGGGAATAGCCCTGAAAGAGAGGCCAAAGTTGGCATCGCCAAAAGTTCCCATTTTCTTAGTGCTTTGTGTGTTTAGCCTTAGGGTTCTTGGCACTTAAAAGCATATTGGACTATAGATGGAAACAATAAAATACCAGTAGTGCTGACAAGAAAATAAGAGTTCTGATTCATGTGCTACCAAAAATTACTTCCAAATGAGCTCAGAGTTTCATCTTGGGAGATCTATTTGGCATGTATAGCATAAACAAAATGCAGAGACCAAAAAAAAAAATCTTCCTTAAAGAGATAGCCTCTAAAGGATAGTACAAATGGAAGTAAACATAAAGGGTTGGACATTATGGACTAAGACCTTTTTCAAAATAATCACATTCAAATGAATGAAAGCACAATTGGATAATATCAATGAGATGTTGCTCTATAACTTATTCATATCATTCCTATTATATATTACTCAACTAATAAGGATATTCTAGATGTTCAGTTGCATATCCTATATATTGACATAAGGATATATGTAATTGGAAACATTTCTAAGTTCAGAATTAAGACTCTCTTTCTAGCTAGCTTGTCTGAGAGCAGGAAAGTTTTTAAAACTGCTTATTAATACAGACAAGGTTAATTAATAACACCTAAAATTAAGTTGAATATTTTGTGGAAGAAAGTTGAATTCCATGTTTATACAATATTGAAACATCTCTTTTGCTTATTCTCCTTTATGCTTCAGTCGTTCTACTAGTTCAAAAGTTGACTGCACAGTCTTTTTTCTTTTGAGATATTTTGAATAGAATATTCAAAATCAGTGAACCTTATATGTTTCACCACCATGCAGTATCTTGCTTAGGCATAAAAATTAATTTTAGCTGTTGGGAAATGTTCGAGGCAAGTATTATACTTCAATAACTTTCATAGCTCCAAATAAATTATAGAAAATATTTCTTTTCTCTTTTAATTCTGTCAGTTTCCTGCTGCTTCCGTGTTTTTGTTTTGCTTTGTCTTTTAAAGAACAATCTGTTACCCAGGCACTCAGTAAATATTCATTGTGTGAGCATCCTCATCTCCTAGAAATAGAGGAACAGAGCTTTATAAGATTAGATTCATTGACCTAACTTCAGAAAATGTTACTATTACTATTAAGAATGCTAGCAGATTTCTCCTCAACAAAATAAGTATTTGCTACTGTTCATCTGACAATTAAACAATTTTTTTGAAAAATCAAGACTTTAACCATTATTCAACACCTCTTAGATGACCATTAAAATGGCCAAGTGTTAGGAGGTTAAGTGATATCTATAAATCAGAGTTTTATGCCATTGTTCAGTCCTTTTGCTTCTCGTGTTCAGTTGCTCAGTCATGTCCAATTTTTTGCACCCCCATGAACTGTAACCCGCCAGGGTCCTCTGTCCATGGAATTTCCCAGGCAAGAATGCTAGAGTAGTTTGCCATTTCCTATTCCAGGGGATCTTCCCTACCCAGGAACTGAACTTGTGTCTCCTGCATTGGCAGAAGTATTCTTTACTACTCTGCTGCCTGGGAAGTCCCTTGTTGATTCTGCCTCCTAAATCTTTGGTCTTCACACATTTCTCTTCAAACCCGCTGACTCTACTTTAGTTCTGGCCCCACACCATCTCTCAGCTGGACTAGTACAAGCTGGACTAGTACAATCTGACTGGTCTCTCTGCCTCCATCTCTTACCATTTCTAACTTCTAATCCATTCCCCACATTATAGTCAAAGTAAAGCTTAAAAAAGCAAACAAACAAGATAATGTTACTTTCCTGACTCAGGATTCTTTAATGACTTGTGTCCTCAGTATAAGATCAAAATGTTGAAAATGAAAGTGGTTTTCAAAAGAGCAAAGATTACCTTAAGCCCAGACCATCCTAAGTTTGGCTGAATAAGCCATAACCACCGAACTTGAACTCTCCTCCCAGACTGGGAAAAGTCAAGTATAGACAGTATGGAAACAGCAGAACAAAACAACAGGAAGTAACTAAGAGGACCTAAACCTCTTAGAACAGAGAGAAATTTGGGGAGCACAGCATCAAAACTAAATGAATGCTCGGAGGCAAATTTATGATCATCATCCTGTGTTAATTGCTTCTGTAGTTAATTGCACCCCACTCCAGTACTCTTGCCTGGAAAATCCCATGGATGGAGGAGCCTGGTGGGCTGCAGTCCATGGGGTCACTAAGAGTCAGACACGACTGAGCGATTTCACTTTCACTTTTCACTTTCATGCATTGGAGAAGGAAATGGCAACCCACTCCAGTGTTCTTGCCTGGAGAATCCCAGGGACGGGGAGCCTGGTGAGCTGCCGTCTATGGGGTCACACAGAGTCGGACACGACTGAAGTGACTTAGCAGCAGCAGCAACAACTAGTGCAGCATCAGGAGTTTGGACACTCAAAGTCACTCTTAATTCTCAGGGATGTTTTTTCTTCTATCTTAAAGTAATTGTTCTTTTAAAGTGTAACCTTATTTGAGAGCTCCTTGTAGCCATTTTGGCTTATGGAGATTAGTTGATTTTGAGAAGCTCTCATTTTCCTCAAGCCATTTTCCTCTTTACAAAGCCTCAGTCATATCTGAATCTGAACTATAACTGGAAACCAAGGTGAATATCTGCATTTACTTAGACTCAAACAACTAAATTGATGATATATAGAACATTTTATTCATTCATTAAAGGCAATTTGCCTTTAAAGAAATGAGGATGAATTTTTGCATAAAGGATGGTGCATATAATTCCTGATCCAAGAAGACTAAGTTATTTTGACATATTTTTAAGCCTTCAATTCACAAAGCACTTGACATTTAAAGGAAAATTTAGCACAATATTGTAAAAATGGTGGAGTTATGTAAGAAACCAAATATGTTATTTAACAAAGAAGGGTCTTCATCAGTAATGTAAAATCTATTATGTAGAGTTCCATTATCCAAAATCTACTAGATGCTTCATAAATTGATGCATCTTTACTTTGCCAATAAAATGGTAATTATTATTATAAGAGCTTCCCTGGTGGCTCAGATGGTGAAGAATCTGCCTGCCAAGCAGGAGATGTGGATTCAATCCCTGGGTTGGGAAGATCCCATGGAGAAGGAAATGACAACCTCTTCTAGTATTCTTGCATGGAGAATTCCATGGTCAAAGGAGCCTGGAGGGCTACAGTCCATAGAGTCGCAAGAGCTGGACACAACTGACTAACACTTTCACTTTCATAACATTATGAAGATGCCCTTGAGAAACAGCAAAGATGTTTCTGTGCCTCTTGAATAGTATAGTTTTATTTGAAGCAAAGTGTCTCATCACCTGTGAAGTCATATGTTTACCATAGTAACAATGATCCAAATATTCCCAGTTATTTCTTCTTTATCCCCATTGGCAGGACTCAAGCTCTCTGCAAAGTCTCCACTCCCAAAAGTACATATAGAGTCATTTCATTTGGGCTCAAAAACATGTCATCTATAGTCACTACTTGATACTTGCCCACAAATATTTGAGTGCCTACTATTCTAGGGTGATAAGAATATAGCACTGAACAAAGACAAAGTCGTGCCCTTTCTGTCCTACAGCTCCCACTCCCAACCCAAATACCTTTTGCTGGCAAAGCTCCTTGGGTTGCCCTCAATGATAATGCCCACATCTCGACCAAGGTTGCAGTCTCCTGATGTTCCAATTTTACCAATGTTCCAATTTTTCCAATCCTTGAAGTACTAGACTATGGGGTTATGCTCAGTGCAGACAAAGCCATGCTTCTGAGGACCCTTCTTAAAAAGTTTCTTTCTTTTTTCTTCTGATTCCTTTCTCCTTGGAGAATTAATTTTTTTTTTTCATGTTCTAGAGACCTAAAGAGGATCATAAGACTATAAACCCCTCCATTGCCATCCTTTCTCCCTTTCATTAAGCAACTAGGAAGGAATCTTCCTTTTCCTAGAAGTAAGGGATAAATAAAGTACCAGTATAAATCCTTTCATGCAAATAGAGCCCTAAGGTCCCACCAGCTCCCTCTGTTTAATCACACACACCCAGATAATTCCCTTTGAGCTCAGCTGGAACCACCCTGGCTACATAGCCTTAGGTTTATTTTGAGCTATTTCAGCTCTTTGAAAATACGCAATCCATGTAAAATATATGGTAACATTATTAAGCAGAATATTTGACCAGAATACCTCATTCCCCAGCTATACCAGAGAACAGATTTTACTGTATTATACAGACATCATTGAATTCTTCTTTAGAAAACAGTGTTACCTATCAACTTGTATTCTGTTTGTTTACTTTGGACCAGAAGTAGATGCCCTATTTTTCTGATATTATTGTTCCTTGTATAAAAAAGGTAAATATTGTATTGTAAGGAACTAAAGGAAGATGTAATAAAGGCATACATGGATAAAGAAAACTCATATTCCCCAGAGAAAAATGCCTACTGGTATAAATGGTTTTAAAATGTGTACACATTTTAGATTAATATTATAAAATTTTAAGATACCATGTATGTGTGCTCAGTCACTCAATCATGTCCAATTCTTTGTGGCCCTGTGGACTGCACCCTGCCAGGCCCCTCTGCCCATGGAATTTTCCAGGCAAGAATATTGGAGTGGGTTGCCATTCCCTACTCTTTAAGATATCATAAGTGTTTCTAAAAATATGTCTCTAAGTTTTCATAATTGTTTATGGCAAACTAGATATTACCCTTTAGAAATCTAAGATAATGTGATAGCTAACACTGAAAATATTAACAAAATCAGTTCAATACCTACTTTTCTCATTAAAGTCTAGTAATAAATAGAACCAGGAAACAAAATACATTATCTTTAGTTCTAGCAATAACACTTCATTTAGAATTTCTCAAGTAAGTGTTCCCCATAAATAAGTTATTAAATTTATTTCCAACCACCAAGAAATTATGCTGAAATTCAGCTTCTGTGCACTGGTGCTGGATCAAATCTTGGAAACAGAGTTCTGGGTGAAGTAGGAAAGAATAGCTTTATTGATTTACCAGAAAAAGAGGAACACAGTGGGCTCGGGCCCCACTAAACCATGTGTCCCAACCCAGGAGGATTGGGTGAGGAGTTTTATAGCAATGGTTCAAGGATGGAGTTGATAATTTGGATCAGGTTGTGTGCAGGGCCTGCATTACTGTAATCGAGCCTCACGTGGTCTGCTGATGAGCTGTGGTTTTTCAGGTTATCAAACTATGAGCTTCTCTCTGGAATGAAGAATGCTCCATCAAATAGTTCATGTTCCATTTGGTGGGAGTTTTAGTCTGCAGAAGATCTCAAAGATGTTAGGTATATCCCTTGACATGGACAACACCAGATGATCAATACTGAAATCAGAGTGATTATATTTTTTCTGGCCAAAGATGGAGAAGCTCTATACAGTCAACAAAAACATGACAGGGAGCTGACTGTGGCTCAGATCATGAACCCCTTATCGCAAAATTCAGGCTTAAATTGAAGAAAGTAGGGAAAACCACTAAGCCATAAAGGTATGACTTCAGTCCCTTACAATTATACTGTAGAAATGATAAATAGATTCAAGGGATTAGATCTGATAGAATGCCTGCAGAACTATTGACAGAGTTTCGTAATATTGTACAGGAGGTGGTGATCAAAACCATCCCCAAGAAAAAGAAATACAAAAAGGCAAAATGGTTGTCTGAGGAGGTCTTTCAAATAGCTGAGAAAAGAAGAGACACAAAAGGCAAGAAGGAAAAGAAAGATATACCCATCTGAACGCTGAGTTCTGAAGAATAGCAAGGAGAGACAGAAAGCCTTCCTAAGTGATCAAAGAAATAAAGAACAGTAGAATGGGAAAGACTCGAGATCTCTTCAAGAAAATTAGAGATACCGAGGGAACATTTCATGCAAAGATGGGCACAACAAAGGACAAAAACGTTATAGACCTAACAGAAGCAGAAGATTAAGAAGTTCAGTTCAGTCGCTCAGTCGTGTCCAACGCTTTGCGACCCCATGAACCACAACACGCCAGACCTCCCGGTCTATCACCAACTCGTGGACTCCACCCAAACCCATGTCCATTGAGTCGGTGATGCCATCCAGCCATCTTCTTCTCTGTTGTCCCCTTCTCCTCCTGCCCTCAATCTTTCCCAGTATCATATTTTCCAATAGGTCAGCTCTTACCATCAGGTGACCAAAGTATTGGAGTTTCAGCTTCAACATCAGTCCTTCAAATGAACACCCAGGACTGATCTCCCTTAGGATGGACTGGTTGGATCTCCTGCAGTCCAAGGGACTCTCAAGAGTCTTCTCCAACACCACAGTTACAAAGCATCAATTCTTCATGCTCAGCTTTCTTTATAGTCCAAATCTCACATCCATACATGACCACTGGAAAAACCATAGCCTTGACTAGATGGACCTTTGTTGACAAAGTAATGTCTCTGCTTTTTAATATGCTGTCTAGGTTGGTCATAACTTTCCTTCCAAGGAGTAAGCATCTTTTAATTTCATGGCTGCAGTCACCATCTACAGTGACGTTGGAACCCAGAAAAATAAAGTCAGCCACTGTTTCCATTGTTTCCCCATCTATTTGCCATGAAGTGATGGGACCGGATGCCATGATCTTAGTTTTCTGAATGTTGAACTTTAAGCCAACTTTTTCACTCTCCTCTTTCACTTTCATCAAGAGGCTCCATAGTTCTTCTTCGCTTTCTGCCATAAGTGTGGTGTCATCTGCATATCTGAGGTTATTGATGTTTCTCCCATCAATCTTGATTCCAGCTTGTGCTTCCTCCAGCCCAGCGTTTCTCATGATGTACTCTGCATGTAAGTTAAATAAGCAGGGTGACAATATACAGCCTTGACGTACTCCTTTTTCCTATTTGGAACCAGTCTGATTAAGAAGAGGTGGCAAGAATACACAGAAGAACTATACAAAAAAAGATCTTCATGACCCAGGTAACCAACAGAGGGTGTGATCACTCACCTAGAGCCAGACATCCTGGAGTGAAAAGTCAAGTGGGCCTTAGGAAGCATCTCTACAAACAAAGCTAGTGGAGGTGATGGAATTTCAGTTGAGCTATTTCAAATCCTAAAAGATGATGCTGTGAAAGTGCTGCACTCAATATGCCAGCAAATTTGGAAAAGTCAGCAGTGGCCAGAGGACTGGAAAAGGTCAGTTTTCATTCCAATACCAAAGAAAGGCAATGCCAAAGAATGTTCAAACTACCACACAATTTCACTCATTTCATACACTAGCAAGGTAATGCTCAAAATTCTCCAAGGTATGCTTCAACAGTATGTGAACCGAGAACTTTCCATGTATTCGAGCTGGTTTTAGAAAAGGAAGAAGAACCAGAGATCAAATTACCAACATCTGTTGGATCATCAAAGAAGCAAGAAATTTCCAGAGAAACGTCTACTTCTGCTTCATTGACTACGTTAAAGTCTTTGACTGTGTGGATCACAACAAACTGGAAAATTCTTAAAGAGATGAAATTGGAGCCTATTACACAGAGTGAAGTAAGCCAGAAAGAAAAACACCAATACAGTATACTAATACATATATATGGAATTTAGAAAGATGGTAATGATAACCCTGTATGCAAAACACCAAAAGAGACACAGATGTATAGAACAGTCTTTTGGACTCTGTGGGAGAGGGAGAGGGTGGGATGATTTGGGAGAATGGCATTGAAACATGTATAATATCATATAAGAAACTAATGGCCAGTCCAGGTTCAATGCAGGATACAGGATGCTTGGGGCTGGTGCACTGGGATGACCCAGAGGGATGGTATGGGGAGGGAGGTGGGAGCGGAGTTCAGGATGGGGAACACGTGTACACCCGTGGCAGATTCATGTTGATGTATGGCAAAACCAATACAATATTATAAACTAATTAGCCTCCAATTAAAATAAATAAATTTAAATTAAAGAGATGGGAATACAGGATCACTGTCGCTGTCTCCTGTGAAACCTGTATGCAGGTAAGAAGCAACAGTTAGAACCAGACATGGAAGAATGGACTAGTTCCAAATTGGGAAAGGAGTCCGTCAAGCCTGTATATTGTCACCCTGCTTATTTAACTTATATGCATCATGTGAAATGCTAGGCTGGATGAAGCACAAGCTGGAATCAAGATAGCTGGGAGAAATATCAACAACCTCAGATATGCAGATGACGCCACCCTTATGGCAAAAAGCAAAGAGAAACTAAAGAGCCTATTGATGAAAGTGAAAGAGGAGAGTGCAAAGGCTGGCTTAAAACTCAACATTCAAAAAACTAATGTCGAAGCATCCCATCCTATCACTTCATGACATATAGATGGGGAAACAATGGAAACAGTGAGAGACTATTTTGGAGGCTCCAAAATCACTGCAGATGGTGACTGCAGCCATGAAATTAAAAGACGTTTACTCCTTGGAAGAAAATCTATGAGAAATCTAGACAGCATATTAAAAAGTAGAGATACTACTTTTCTAACAAAGGTCCGTCTAATTAAAGCTATGGCTTTTCCATTAGTAATGTGTGGATGTGAGAGTTGGACAGAAGGCTGAGCCTTAAATTATTGATGCTTTTGACCGGTGTTGTTGGAGAAGACTTGAGAGCTCCTTGGACTGCATGGAGATCAAATCAGTCAATCCTAAAGTAATCAATCCTGAATATTCACTGAAGGACTGATGCTGAAGCTCCAATACTTTGGCCACCTGATAGGAAGAGCTAACTCATTCCAAAAGACCCTAATGCTGGCAAAGATTGAAGGCGGGAGGAGAAGGGGACGACAGAGGATGAGATGGTTGGATGGCATCACTGACTCAATGAATATGAGTTTGAGCAGTCTCTGGTGTTGCAGAAACCAGTACTCGAGAAACCAAGCACCACACTCAGAGAGTTGGACAACTCAGGTTTATTATGCCAGCGGGCCCAGAGGAATTTACACTTCAAGCTCTGAGCCCTGAACAAAAGCATTACAGAGTTTTTATAGACAGACTGTAGTGGGCAACACTAGCTGTTATTAGGCTGGTTTAAACTAAGGGTTTCGCATGTGCGTGAACAGTGGTCAAGGTGGGGAGGGGGATGCCTAACCTGGACAGGCGTGATTAAGCAGGTTTTCAGGAGCTGGGTGATTGCAAAGAACAGGAGAAGGGTGAGTGAGATAAACTCCAGTTCCTAGCATTGCAAGTCCCCACTTTCTGAGACTGTGACCTACGTGATCTAAACTTTGCAAGGGGCAAGCTGAGTTACAGAGGCAGAAGGAGAAATTCTGAATTGAATTATTCAGTTCAGTCACTCAGTCATGTCCAACTCTTTGAGACCCCATGAAGGAAGTTATGTAAAATTTTAACTTTTCCCCTTCCTGGGAGATGGTGAAGGACAGGGAAGCCTGGTGTGCTGCAGTCCATGGGGTGACAAAGAATAGGACAGGAGTGAGCAACTGAAAAACAAATCCCTTGAGGTGGAACCAGGACCCTGCCCCAAGGCTGAACTATTGTTTCCTGGCTGTTCCTCCTTTGTCTCTGTGTTCCCTCCCTTCCCTGATTAGCAGCTGTTGTAATCTGCCTTTCGGAGAAGGTCATGAAAGGCTGTAATTTATTCCCTTCAAACAAGAAAAGATGAATGCAAAAAGGCTTCCATGCCCAGGAGTCTCACAGGATCCTACTAAGTTTCATTAGTAAGGAAGTTATAAAATAAGCTAGAAGGTATATGAGCTGACCTTCCTGGTGAGCCTGAGATTGGCCAAAGCTATTGATTATTATCAAAGCCTGCCTGTTAAAACCTAAGCAGGAAGATGCCAGAGGCTAAAATGCTACTGGGGCCACCCTTTCAGCTTGCTGTTTTTCTTCATTCTGCTTCACCCTTATTTGTTCATCAGAAAAGTGGCCCTAGCACTACAGGCAGTAGAAGACAGGACTCTCCTTGGAACCATACCCATGGAGCTCCATTTTCCCTATATCACTCCCCCTTCTTCTCCTTCCCACACTTCCTCTTCAGTTCCCTTACCAAAGTGTTTAAGTCACTTCATCTAAGAAACCCTCCCTACTGCCTCAACTTTGGTCTGGACGTCCCTTCTGGGCGCTTTCATACCTCCATCCTAGCACATTTTACCCTGTAATGTGTTTATCTGCAAATCCTCTGTGACCAGCACTACTGTGACTACTCTGTGATCAGCCTACCATGTGTCAAGAGTGGTGCTAATCACTAAGTGTATGTATGTATGTATGTGTGTATGTGTGTGTATATATATATATATATATATACACACGTTCATATATATATATATATATATCATTCATTGATTCAACGAATTATTTCAGCAATGAATGAACCAAATGACCAATGATGAAGAAAATCAAAAATTTGGTCATCCAGATCTCACATTCTAGTGGGAAAGAGCACTGAAGCAACAAATTCTAATAATAAAATGATACATATATACAAAGGGCTTGTGAGAGGAGAGACAGACATTTGTTTTGTCTGATGTAAGGATGCCTTCAAAGAAGTGACTTGTATCGCAGCCTTTCACATTTAAAGAAGTCTTTCCTTTTTTATTCCTCCCCAACTGATTTGGTGTTAATGTTTAGTGATAAACATGTATATTTCCTAGTTTTCTATGATGAGTTCAGATTAGAAAGATAGCTGTTTCATTTACAGGGAAGCAGCTTTCAGGCAGTTATTATGATCTAAACGTTATTCCATAATATGCTTGGACAAGGAGTAACCAAGCTTCAGTTACTTCTTATGACTGACAGCTCTCTCGAGCAATAGGTCAATTGAGCCAGTTTATCTAGGGCAAAATCAATTCCTTAAAGACTGACTTGTCTGGTGTTACTTTGGAGTAGTGGGTCTTATTCAGGGATGATCTTGCTTCCCAGGAGACATTTGGCAAGGTCTAGAGACGCTTTTGTTTGTCACAAACAGGGAGGAAGTGCTCCTAGCATCTAATGGGTGAAGCCTAGAATGCCACTAAACATCATACAATGTATGTTAAGGTCCCCCACAACAAAGAAATAATCCTTGCCAAGATTGAGAAGCCTGACCTTAGGGTTATCTGTTAAAGTTTTTTTTTTTTTTTTTTTTTAAGAAGCAAAATTTGTACTAGATGAATTAATAATGTATCTGTTTGTCATATCAATTTAGTATACAACAGTAATTTCAATTATTGATCAATGAAAAGTATTGTTTTTTGTTTTTGTTTTTCCCGTGGCCTTTAGGTCCTCTCCATTATTGCCACTGCCAAGGGATGTGTATTATCGTTTTTATTACTAATCATTGAAAGATGTTCTGGTTCATATGACTCATAAAATTTTTAAATCGTGCATGTAAATTTTAGGAAAATTGGAAACCATAGTCAAAAAAGAAAAAAGAATCAACTGAAATCCTACTACCCAGAGATAACTAATATTAATAGCTTGCCATACATTCTTCTAGACATTTCTTTGCATGTATATATGTATTTAGATTGTGAATATATTTTTCTTAAAATAAAATCTTGTGAAGATTTAAGCTCTAAAATTTTTATTTACTTGTAATAATTCCTAGCAGCTTATGCCTGTATGTGTATGATCATCAGCATTTAGTGTATAGTGCTATTAGTTATACCTTTAGTTGTGATTTAAAATATTAATTAGCTCATTTCATGATGATTTTTTCAGAATACCTGATCGTTGGTGCCATGCTAATCATCATTGACTATTGGGAGTCACCTGTAAATAAACCAGTATAATCTTCCTTCTCTTTTTGTTTTACATAATGCCCTCATCAAACTTCTCCCTGGCAAGGGGCCAGTAATATGTTCAAAGTGTATTATTCTTCAAGATCTTAAAAATTCTATGTTCAAATTAGTGGTATGACTCAGTATGATGGTTTAGCTGAAGTCATTTTATTTTTTTCAGATTTTATTAATAGGGCATGAAAGAGCCAAACTTGTTTATACTGGAGATGGAATAGTTTGGAATAATGTATAATTTTTTTTGCTCATTTGTCCTTGGTCTAGAAGAAAAAGAAACAATTTCCATGTACATTAGAGACAAATGCAACAGTGATTCAGAAGAGCAAGACAGATAATCAAGTAAAATATAGATAAAATAATAACTATTATAGTGACCTATTGTAATCTCTAGATAGGAGATATGGGTTGATGTCCCTAACAACCTGGAAACTTGATTTTGAAGATTATTTTTAGTGTTATAAGCCTTCATCAGATGACATCTCCTTCATCAGATGATATCCCTAAGAAAGTATTTCCCCAAGTTCTTGCTCCTTAGTTTAAAATACAAGATTTATAAATAAAAAATCAATTTAAGATAAAGTATATTGCCTTATGATTATGATTATCACATAATCATAATTATGTTGTGGTTCTTTCATACTATATTAAAAGTCTAAATATATAATATTTTCATAGAAATACATTTTTATTCTATTTGAGCATTATTTAGGCTAAATATGTTTTAGATCACCATTTAGGTAATGGGCTTTAATGAATACAGCAAATTAATGTACAACTATTACTGTAAATATAACTGCTTGTATATGTAGATATTGTTTCTTGAATATTTTTCTTAGTGCCTGAAAATAATTGCTTTAACTCAATTTAAAACAGACAAGCATATTTTGATATTTGTCCTTTTTCATAATCTATCGGGATACTTTTGACTGTGATATAACTAAATTTGGCTTAAGAATATGATTTTAATCTCACATATCACAAGAAATGTAGAGGTAAAGCAGGTACAGGTATGATTAATTTAGCAACTTCGTGATATAATCACCTAGACTTGGGATTTTGCAAATACTTCTGCTCTGCCACCCTTGGCGTGTTGGCTCATGGTTGCAAAATGGCTGCAGTAGTTTCAAGCATCACATACAAATATAGTGATATATAACAAAGAATAAGTCATTGTCTCCCATCAAGTTTTTTTTGTTTTGCTAACGAGAAAAACTTTTCCAGAAGCCCCTGGACAGATTTTTTTCATCAAATTCTGTTGTCCAGGATTCGCTCACATGCCCACCTCTTAACTAATGACCATCAAAAAGAATCTTAGATTAATCATGATTTACCCATGGGATGGGGACAGAACTCCTTTCCTGAACATGACTGTGCAGAGACTAAGCAGCCAAACTAATCCAGAGCTCTGCCAGCAGGTAAGAAGGTTCAAGTTCGATGGATTAGGGCCAGCAATTAGGAGTATCTATAAAATAGAGAACACAAAAGTACATTGCTGCTTGGCATTGTTTGAATTCTCAACAGTTCAAAATTCACAAAATACAAATGAAGGAGATGTTTCTGTGAAATGTACACTTAAATTGTTTAAAAAAGAATCTTGGTGAATAGAACTTTAAATAGAAAAAAATTATTTGCTTTTTTCCAAGTTACCCTTCCTGTTTATTTTCTGTCTTTAGCTGGAATATACTTACACAAGACAGGTCTGCTTTTCTAGCTTGCTTGCTTGCTTTATCTCATTCATTCATTCAGCAAATATTTACTGAGTATTCACTAAATTAAAGATACCATTCTAGATACTGACACTTTTTAGTTTACTAAAAACCTCTGCCTTTATGAACTTTGACTTGTAAAGGGAAAGGTAAGATAATAAACAGTAAATATAATTATTAGAAAAATTGTATACTTTGTTAGAACCTAATAAGTGCTATGGAAAGAAAAAAATTGCCAAATGGAAAAGCCACATGGCAAGAGCTGACAGGTTTCAGCATTAGTTATAAAGTTCCTTGTACAATCAATATTTTAGATTAAGACTTAAGATTTTAGCATTTCAACTTTTTTCCCCATAAGTGTAGGAATCACTGTGTATTCCTGTTTAGAAGACTTTACTAGTTACTATTAGATGTTTTTTATTATGAGTCCAAACTATTTTCATAAGTTGTATATCCTTCTGTGGTATAGGAGAAAAAAAATAAATTCTGCCCCTCTTGAGAGAAAGAGTCTTCCCAAGGGCTTTATCATTTCAATTAAATAGAGTAACCTTATCTTCTAGAATATGGAGGCTATGCAGAGATCTTTACCTAGAGGCAGACAGGAAGCTCTGACAAAAGATGGGATGTATAGCAAAGCATGTAATAGAATAAAAGCATATTTTTCATGCAAAAATATGAAAAATTCTATGGGACTTACAAAGACACTGAGTTCATTTTGAATTCTTTTCATCCTGGTCCTTGTTCCCTGCCAGCTGTCAGCTAATTGATCTGATAAACTAATGCAGTACTATGTCACTCATTCTCTACTACACGTGTGCCCTTTAAATTCCAGACAGTGCCTTAATCTGGCAGAGGCAGATTAATCTGCTGTCAAGAACTTCTTGCTGCATGGCTTGCTGATAGAGGAAATATTGGGGAGAAAGGCAACTTTTCTTGTACCTCTTGAAATAACATCATGTACGCAGCTGCCTAATCTTCCTAGGTCTAGGATTTCACTTCTTCCCATCAATGACATTCCACAACTTAACCTATCTGTTGTGGTCTCAAAATCCAGCTGTGTTTTTCAGATTGGCATCCTTTGGTAATGCCTCCCTTGTCATATAGATTAGGGATCAGCAATCTATGATCCAGGGCCAAGTCCAGCATGCCCTATGCTTTTATTAATAAAGTCATATTGGCGCACAGCCAAGCTCCTTTGTTTATGTATTTCTGTGGCTGCTTTCATTCTGTGATGGTAATGGCAATGCTGAATGCTTGAGACAGGGTCCATATGACCCCAAAGGCTGAAAATATTTACTGTCTGGCCCTTTGCAGAAAACACTTGCTGACCCTTAATATAGCACATGCAAACAAGGGTGTGGAGGTGAATTTCTGATAGGGAAATTGCAGAAAACAGATACCGTCTCTCTTGCGTTTTAACTTTCAAATCCAGTCCCTCCTTAAGAGGGGTTAGCTTTCAGAGAAGATGGGAATTATTCATTGGAAGAGATGCAGTTATCAACTGCACTCTTGATTTCCACTTTCCTTTCCAGGTGACATTCACGTCTTTACATATTGCCCCTGAGACAGAACTGCTGCCCTCATCTTGGATACTGCACAGGGTGATCACAGGCTTAGTGAGACTCACTTTCTTAGACCTTTAATGGCCACACCTGGGTGACAATAAAGTCTCAACAAGCATTTGGAAACCTTGGCACTCTAACTCCTCCTCAAACACTCTTCTTTTCCTCTGCTTGAAATGTCTTTGTGCTCACCATCTTTCTTCCACCTTATGAAATCATTTTTTTCCTTCAAGACTCATTCGATGTCGATTTTTGCCTTTACATCTTTCCTATTCTCTCCCCCCTCAACTCCAGGGAGATTTCATCACTCCCTAGTTCATATGCTTGCATCACATGGCTCATGTGATTTTTGTCACACTGCACTCATTATAATTGATGGCGTGCAGACCTACCTTCTCCTTTACGCTGTGAATTCCTCTGGAATATATATGTCTCACCCGTCTGTGAATTTTTGTCACACCGCAGAGCACATGACACATAGTCGCCGGCAGATATTTCTTGATTGGTAACCACATTTGTAACTAGTAATTGTGCTCCTCCTGTGCTAGACATCTAATAATAAATGATCTTCTGTATTAAATGCTTCAAAGCCCTCTAGCTGTTGTCTGTCTCCTCCCCTGCCTCCCTCGGCCAGTTTTTCCAAAACCTCTCATTACTTTAATGATTCCTTTGACCCTTTGTCAACATTGATTCAGCAAATATTTGACTAAATTACTTAAATTTGTCTACATTAACCCCATCATTTGTCATTGTGAAATCCCAAAGTGACTTGTATTTTCCACGAACATACAGCTCTTGAGTGGGCTATCCAAGTGCACTGGAAGTACCTCATGTGTACTCTGTTTCATTTGTACAACTTCTCATTCCAGCTTCTCATTTGTCAGCATTACTTTGTGATTTACTATTCCCTTATGACTGACTCTGACCCCTTAAATCTTCATTGTTTATCCACGACAAGCTAGTCCCCTGCTTATGTCTCTAGGAGGTTTTTCTGTTTATGGTAAAAATCATTACAGAAGGACTATTCTTCAAATACCTGATCTTTCTACCTTCTCTAAGTCTTGTTATCTTCAAAAACCCTTTGAAGGGAATAAAAATTTCAGCTTCTTTTATTTGCGGGAGTTGCTGCATTTTAAAAGAAGAAAAATAGCCATAAGTTTTATGGGATAAAATTTAGTCATATTATATTTGTTAAATATATCATAGTGTTGTATTTTACCTTTATAGTCCTGAAGCATTAATACTTACAGTATGCAGAAAGTAACATTGAGATTTCATTGTAGTAGCCAGGGAGGCATTATACAGAAGTTTACATTCAAAGAAGTCAAATCTAAAACACATTTATTATTGTAAAGTTTTATACAAGAAATAAAATCGGGTGTGTCTGTAAATCCCCTAAATCCCTTAGTAAATTATTTGTCCAACATGTCAAGCCTAATGGCAGAATCCCTCTATACCAATAAATAAGGCAACTTAAGCAGAAGATTCATGATGAAACCAGAAAACTTCTCTATAAATAATGGTATAGTATCCAGGGAGGACGAAGGTAAAGGAAAGGGCAGTAGAACATTAGCATAGTAAGACAAGGATATTCCCATCAGTAAGGAAGCAATAATATTTGGCCAAATCTAGGTCATGATCACAGAGAAGGCAATGGCAACCCACTCCAGTACTCTTGCCTGGAAAATCCCGTGGACGGAGGGGCCTGGTAGGCTGCAGTCCATGGGGTCACAAAGAGTCGGACGCTTACTGAGCGACTTCACTTTCACTTTTCAGTTTCATGCATTGGAGAAAGAAATGGCAACCCACTCCAGTGTTCTTGCCTGGAGAATCCCAGGGATGGGGGAGCCTGGTGGGCTGCCGTCTATGGGGTCGCACAGAGTCGGACACGACTGAAGTGACTTAGCAGCAGCAACAGCAGCAGGTCATGATCAAGGATATAATCCCAAGTGAGATGGGTTCTACATTGTGAAATGTAGCTGCAGTGCTCATATACAGATGGAATGGCTTGCTTTCCAGAACACAATCATCACCATATAACAATGTCTTTATTATTTATAGTTTTGAAAAGAGGATCTTAAAGCAGAATACCCTGATCTATCCTCTGTCCTATTCAAACCCAATTGTGAAGTGATCCACATTCTAACATTGTTTTCAGGTATTTTCACAAATCAACTCTTTCTGGCTATAGCAACCCCAGATTTAAGGGGTTGAATAGCAAGATATTCATGTTATTTTTCCTGTTCTATGAACTAAGGACTCAGACATACATACTTCTAAAGCCAAAATATCCTAGGATAGAAACTGAGGGTAGCTCAAATGGTAAAGAATCTGCCTGCCATACAGGAGACATAGATTCAACCCATGGGTTGGGAAGATCCCCTGGAGAAGGGAATGGCAACCCACTCCAGTATTCTTGCCTGGAGAATTACATGGACAGACCATGGGGTTGCAAAGAGTCAGACACGACTGAGCGTCTAACATACAGAAACTGAGGGATTCCCTGTGGGTTTATCTCATAGCCGAGGAGGCTCCTGGCATTTTTTCCAGACCCTTTTAGCAGCTACCTGGCTATTCTTTCAAGTAGGTTTTTAGAGAAAGCAGGTTCATAACATGACTTGGTTCCACTACTTTGCCGTTCTTACTGTAAAATTCTTTATAATTTTCAAACAGAGCTTCTCTTCTTAGAGTTCAATCACTGGCCCTGTTATTTTGCTTCTGGAAATTTGGAAGATATCAGATAAGCTTTGTCCTTTAAACAAATATCTACTTCATGTCTATGGATAGAATTATATCCTTTAATCCCATCTTTTCTGAGCTTAGTTATCCATCTTTTGTTCATGGTTTGGCATTTCCTTTATTTAAAAAAAAAATATTTTATGTTATTTGGCTGCACCGGGTCTCAGGTGGGATACATGGGCTCTTTAGTTGCACCATGTGGGATCTAGTTCACCAACCAGGGACTGAACCCAGGCCCCCTGCATTGGGAGTGCAGAGTCTTAGCCACTGGACCACCATGGAAGTCCCTCCCTTACTCTTCAGCACAGTTTACCTCAGATTTCTATACATCCTTTTATATATCCCTTAAACAGAGGATCCAGATTCGTGAGGTCTGAGTTTACATTAATTGGGAAGATCCGTTTAGGGGAAAATATGTAAAGATATTTTTCTTTTGCAACCTTTGCAAAAACACATGGGCAGATGAACATGTTGCCAGTGCCCCTCCCCCTCCTCCATGTAAGTGAGGTGTCCTGATGCTCTTGCTTCATTTAGCTTCATGGTAAATCTGCCCTTGCCCTGTAAATTAAGCACAACAATTTAAAAAAGGCCAAACTGTCAAAAGAGATAAACCCAAGTCAGAATATTGTTATTACATGTGCTAAACTAGTATTTACACCAAATTAATCATCACTGTCTTCATTAATTAAGAATACTTACTATATGCTGCCTTTGTATTAGATGCTCTATTCAGATTATACTTGAATGCTTATCTGAATATACCATACCTGAAGCTGACAAACCAACATAGCACCTGTCCTTTCAGAAGCTGTTCAACTAAGCCAGGACTGAAGCAACATGCAGAAAGGAAATATTTGGATAACTGAATGCATGTTAATACTTAACATATACTGACATTACTTTGCCAACAAAGGTCCGTGTAGTCAAGGCTATGGTTTGTCCTGTGGTCATGTTTGGATGTGAGAGTTGGACTGTGAAGAAGGCTGAGCACCAAAGAATTGATGCTTTTGAACTGTGGTGTTGGAGAAGACTCTTGAGAGTCCCTTGGACTGCAAGGAGATCCAACCAGTCCATACTGAAGGAGATCAGCCCTGGGATTTCTTTGGAAGGAATGATGCTAAAGCTGAAACTCCAGTACTTTGGCTACCTCATGCGAAGAGTTGACTCATTGGAAAAGACTCTGATGCTGGGAGGGATTGAGGGCAGGAGGAGAAGGGGACGACAGAGGATGAGATGGCTGGATGGCATCACTGACTCGATGGATGTGAGTCTGAGTGAACTCCGAGAGTTGGTGATGGACAGGGAGGCCTGGCGTGCTGTGATTCATGAGGTTGCAAAGAGTCAGACACGACTGAGTGACTGAACTAGAACTATAACTAGAACATCATATAAAGTTTCCCTGGTGGCTCAGACAGTAAAGAATTCACCTGCAATGCAGAAGACCTGGGTTCAGTCTCTGGGTTGGGAAGATCCCCTGATGAAGGGCATGGCCACCCACTCCAGTATTCTTGCCTGGAGCATCCCATGGACAGAGGAGCCTGGTGGGCTACAGTCCACGGGATCGTAAAGAGTTGGACATGACTAAGCAACTAAGCACAGCACAACATCATATGTGGGAAAGATGAGCATATCTTGACGTGATGGTTACGGAAGCAGTCCTTGGGGTCTCCAGTTTTACCCAAGGGCATGGAAGTGTTAAATTCACTGCAGGGCCATCATGACCTCTAAGGGCTGTCTTGCCATTCTTTTCTGTGCCTTATCAGCTTTCCTTTTTTATTTGTGTTGCTTGGCTCCCACTCTTTGTTTAGTGTTATATATATGTATGTTTCTCTACATACAAAAATTATCCTGATTGTTCAGACATCAATAAAGGGAAAGGTGCTTCCCCATAATTTCTGGAAGGACTGTTAATATCTTGGAAGGTAGGACAGCAACTCATCAATCACTTTTTACTTAGAAGAGCACAGAATTCTGACTGGCAATCAAGATGGCTTTGTGAAAAGTAAATTGAGCAAAGCCATATTCATTTACTTCTGTGAAAGAGTCTGTGCCTTGTTAGTCCAAGAGAGTACATTTTTATTCACAAAGAATTTGGTTCCCTCCCCTGGTGATGGACAAGGAAGCCTGGTGTACTGCAGTCCGTGGGGTCACAGAGAGTCAGACAGGACTGAGTGATTGAACTGAACATGTGACTTTTATTCACAATGATTTTTTAAAAAGTAGAATCTACTCTCTAGACTCTAGAATGCTATTTCTATGGACAATCTAAGAGATTGACTTAAAGAATTCTAACACTCTATTCTTTCTTTGCTGCTAAGTTGCTTCAGTCGTGTCGACTCTGTGTGACCCCATAGATGGCAGCCTACCAGGCTCCTCTGTCCTTGGGATTCTCCAGGCAAGAACGATGAAGTGGGTTTTGCTATTTCCTTCTCCAATGCATGAAAGTGAAAGGTGAAAGTGAACTCGCTCAGTCGTGTCTGACTTTTCTCGACCCCATGGACTGCAGCCTACCAGGCTCCTCCGTCCATGGGAGTTTCCAGGCAAGAGTACTGGAGTGGGTTGCCATTGCCTTCTCTGAGTCTTTCTTTAGATGACCCCTAAGTGTCAGGAGCACAAGTTCAGTTCAGTTCAGTCACTCACCCTGCCTTCAATCTTTCTCAGCATCAGAGTCTTTTCCAAAGAGTCAGTTCTCCCCATCAGGTGGCCAAAGTACTGAAGTTTCAGCTTCAGCATCAGTCCTTCCAATGAATATTCAGGACTGATTTCCTTTAGGATTGACTGGTTGGATCTCCTTGCAGTCCAAGGGACTCTCAAGAGTCTTCTCAACACCACAGTTCAAAAGCATCAGTTCTTCAGCACTAAGCTTTCTTTATAGTCCAACTCTCATATCCATACATGACCACTGGAAAAACCATAGCTTTGACTAGATGGACCTTTGTTGTCAAAATATTGCCTCTGCTTTCTAATATGCTGTCTATGTTGGCCATAGCTTTTCTTCCAAGGAGAAAGCATCTTTTAATTTCATGTCTGCAGTCACCTCTGCAGGAGGACAAGAACCTTGCGTATAATACATTTGCTGATTCTCCTACATGGTAGTTACTCAAGGAATGTTTCCTGCTTCTCAGAGAAAATATAAGTCACTGGACGCAAATATGGCTCCTTTTGTCTTACCTTTCTACTTCCTGGGCCTTTTCTTCCTTTCCCTGTCTTTCACATCACCCAAAGGACAGAAAAATTGTCAGTGGCAATATGTCCTGAGGATTTTTTAACACTTTATTAGAATTTATTTACATATATAAATTTAATATGTATATGCAAATTATATATATATATATATATGAATATTTTTGATGTGTGTCTTCCCTCGGAAGTAGGTTCACTGAGGAACTAGTCAAATGCAAAATAATTAAGGGCATTGAGCAAATAGCATAGATACAGGAACATGTACACATTCACTAGGAGGATTTTTGATTCTTCACATGTGATTATTTATCATGAATCAGTGGTATATGAGGAGGGACTATTTCTTAAACTCAAATTAGAAGTGTGTAGAGTTTAAGGACTTTTACTCCCATTGTTATCTTAATCAAAAGATAATAACATTTCCCAAAATATTTTGGAAATGCCTGTTTTAGGTTTTTCCTAAGGGTTATGTAGCACGTGCTTTAGATCTTTTCAGGGGTACTAAATCTTTGCAATTTGAGGATGGATTTGATTTTTAAAAACAGCCTAAAGTGATATTGAGCCAAGTTTTATTAATAAGAAGTATGATTGAACAGGGTAACAAAGTCTCTGGTCAAAAATATTGTGAATCTGAATTAATAAGACTGATTTTATTTGATTCAGAGGTCAATTCTGAAAGAGGAGTTTCAATCACAGTGTAATAGCCCTCACCAAAATAAGTTTATGGCTTCCCAAGGTGGCCATTTGAAGGATAGGATTCATGGTTTCAATAGATATATTGGAACCAATCTTGTAAGTTTACAGTTGCACCTTATAATGTTACAAAACAAATGCTACAATAAGTTGAGAGAATTAGAGGATGGACAACCGGGAATATCCTTACCGTAGATACTGGTTAACCCATCTTTTAGGGTATATTTTCCTAGCTTTGTTTATTTTGGGGAGTGCGGGGCATACATATGAGAACAAAGAAACCTAGGATTTAAAAAATAATGTCCAACAAGTAGAGAAAACCCAGGGCAAAACCTAAACATTAGTAAATCCATAGAAAAAACTCTCTGAGAGTTGTTATTTTAGAAAATGTTATTGAACGACTTAATTTGGAGTCTGGACTAATTTTCTTAAGGGCCTCTCTGACCCCATCCTTCCTCCTAACATTTACCCTACGAACTCGGAAATTCACTCCACACTGCATTTGAGAATCAGCTTTACTTTTGTGGGACTCATTGGGCACCAAAGTGGTTCCTAGGGACATGTTATACTGTTATAACATTATAATGTGTTTAAGGAAACACATTATACTGTTTTACGTGTTTATACATGTAAAGACTTTTAAGGAAGATATTGACCAGGTTTCTATTTTCAGCTGATGATAGACAAGCTATGGGCTTGAGAAACTGATAGCTTTTAGTTAGACATAGGAAAGTATTTCCTTTTCAAAGTGACTATCAGCATTGATTCCTGTGGGAGGTCATGGAACCCTACTCACAGGCAGAAGACTGCAGCGAGCATTTTTTGGGGTCTTTCCTGTTCTGAGTGTATATTTCTCCTTGTCAACATATTTAATACTCTTATCCAAGTCTCCGAGGTGCTTTTCACCCCACCCAAATTGGTCTCATCAAAAACCTTATTGATTGTGCTGCTTCTTCTCTTCTAAGATGGTGACTAATAAGGCAGTAAACTCAGCTCACAGAGCTGAAACATACCACTTGTTTTGCCATTTCCCCCCACCCAACCCTCCTCAAGATATTTTCCCATTTATCAGTCACTTTAGAATTTCATTTTGTTCCTTTGGTTCAAAATAGAATTTTTTAAAAATTATAGATTAACTTCCTATAGGCACTCAAAACACTTCATAGAGTTTAATCGAGTCGAGGTCCATAGAGGCATGTCAAATTCAATTGTTTTTCTTTCTCAGATGGAAAAAGGGATATTCCAATAGCTATGAAGAAGAATATGTCTGCAGAAACCTGCAGCATTTGGAAACCTCCACCATGCTCCAGATTGTAGATTGACTTCTAACTAATCAGAGTTCAGCATTCTAATGGACTGTGACGAGAGAGGCAGTTTTTCCTCCAACTTCAGATCCCATGGTTTTTGCAGTTGTAAGGCAAATTTTAAAAGAAGGCCTTGGAGATTATAGCCAGCCTTCATTACAAAGCATGACCACTTTGTAACCAACTGCAAGTTTAATATCCAAGGAGATTTGCACATAACAGTCTTCTTTTTTTCCTTCTTCCCTTTTGAATAATTTACCTTTGAGATTCTCTTCACGACCACACTGGTGTGCAAAGATCTGTTTGTCTGTCAAATCTCCTGATATGTACAGCGTGTGAAAGATGCATTAATTTTTTATTTGTTTCTAAAGGAGGCTGAACAGGAAGCTGGTTGTGCTGAATACAAGAGAGGGCTCCTTTAGTGAGCATGTACTGGAATTCACTTAACTGTCTTCCTCTCCTACAACAGATCAGATTCTTCTATGAGTCTCCCCTCTGCCAAAAGGGAGTTAGTTATACAAATAAACTCAAGAAAGTTTTCATCTAAACTTTCCACCCGAACCTGAGACAGTTTAGTCTGAAACCAAAAGATCACTGGCAAAGCTATGTGTTACAAATGTGTGTGGATCATGCAGTGAAAACAAAGATCTCCTTTCCAAAATTAAAACAGATTTTTTTTCTTGTAACCTTGGAGGTTCTGTGTAAACACTAATCTCTACACAAGTGAATTTTCACTGCAGCATGTGGTGCTATTTCCATGTGACAAATGTCATGGTTTCAGGCCTTGGAAACACTACACACTGGCATTTTAAAGAAAATAAATACAGAAGTCAGTGAACCATAACCTTTGGATGATCTGGAGAGAAGCCAACCATTTGAAGGTGGGTGATGTTCCCAGCCACTCAGATTTTCCACAATAAAGAAATATGAGAAGTGTAGGGAATTGCGTGTAGAGATGTTTTGGGGAATTTCATGTTTTGAGAAATCCCAGGCAGAAAAGTATTATTATGTAAATTGACAAACTCCAGCTTCCAGTTCTTAGAAAATGTGAAGCATATCGAAAGTTTAACTAGATTTGACCTTTTATGTTAGGAGACTACAGTAAGGAGGATGGAGCTAGGAAGTTCATTAGTGGATTATTTTATGTAAGGTGGTAAGGGAAATCCTCACTGATTCAGATCAGATCAGATCAGTCGCTCAGTCATGTCCGACTCTTTGCGACCCCATGAATTGCAGCACGCCAGGCCTCCCTGTCCATCACCAACTCTCAGAGTTCACTCAGACTCACGTCCATCGAGTCAGTGATGCCGTCCAGCAATCTCATCCTCTGTCGTCCCCTTCTCCTCTTGCCCCCAATCCCTCCCAGCATCAGAGTCTTTTCCAGTGAGTCAACTCTTCGCATGAGGTGGCCAAAGTACTGGAGTTTCAGCTTTAGCATCATTTCTTCCAAAGAAATCCCAGGGCTGATCTCCTTCAGAATGGACTGGTTGGATCTCCTTGCAGTCCAAGGGACTCTCAAGAGTCTTCTCCAACACCACAGTTCAAAAGCATCAATTCTGATTAGGAGACATTTAAACTTTGCAACCCCATGGACGTAGCCCACCAGGTTCCTCTGTCCATGGGATTTCCCAGGCAAGAATACTGAAGCAGTTTGCCATTCCCTTCTCCAGGGGATCTTCGTGACCCAGGGATCGAACCTGGGTCTCTTGCATCTCCTGCATTGGCAGGCGGGTTCTTTACCAGCTGAGCCACCGGGGAAGCCCTTTTGGTAGCTCTGTGTGAGAGCAGAAAGAATACGAGTGTAAAGTCTCTGAGGGAAATTGAGCAGTGAGGATAGAACTGAATGACCCAGGACAAGTAGGAGAGGACCAGATCATGTAGACTGTTGGAAGGGCTGGTTTTTCTTCAGCTCTGAGTAGGAGTAGATGGCTTCTCTGACAAAGAGACCAAGAGGAAGGAGGAGGAAGGAAGGAGGCAGAAAGACACAACTTTAGGGAAAGGTAAAAATTAAGTGTGGGAGAGGGCAGTCTAAGCTAGTAAGGAGGTGGAGAAAGAACAATCCAGTCTATAGGAAGGAACATAGCATCTCTCCAGAATCTAAGAGGGTAGAAAATATCTATTTTATTTTATTTGGTTATTTAGCCTGCACCTCTTTGATTCATACCTTATTTGCAAAGGTTAATAAGCAAGACTTGAATCTCTATCTAACTACAGTATCAATACATTTGTTCCATGTCTATTACAGAGACACCTAAGTACTCGAGCAAGCTAATCAAGGTTTCAATTACCCCAGTGAGAAAGAAAGACTTCTCAGTTACAATCATAGTTGATTGGTTGATGAAGTATTCATGAGATCTTGCATAAGAGGAATTTTATAGGTCATTTGTACTGTAATAAGTGGAAATATCTGGGAAGGAAAAAAAAATGTTTAGCAGTATTACAGTGCTGACAGAGTCTTCAGAGGTACTGACTCTCAGTGTGGTTGCTGCAGCTGAAAATTCTTTGCCCTGAGCATTTGTCATGACTCCTTCAATCCAATATGCCCTCTAAACACAGTGAAACTAGAGAAAAGGAATATCTAAAGTTGTTTGATGTTAATTAAAGAGTAAGATTCCTTCTTTTCTTTAATGGAAAGCCTTAAATTGTGCCCAAATCATTGTACTATCTTATATAGGGGTTTTTTTGCTAATCATCTGGTGGTTCAATTCTTTGTTCAGAGGCTGAAAAGCTCATCTCTCACATTGTATAACCTGATATCATCATATTCAAATGGGAGTGAGAAAGATCTGGAAGAGTAGATGAGTCCAGATTTACTATGACCTTTTGTATTCTATAGGATTTTCACCCACTTATCCTAACAAATAGGGACCTCAGCCCAAGTTCCACATTGGTAGTGGTAACATATATTGGAATCTGTGTTTCCCAGCAACTCTTATCCTTGGTTACAGGCAAGTGCAGCAAATTGCAGAAATGTCTAGCAGCCAGAACAGTTCAAGCAGAGTGTGTTAGGTGTCTATCTATACGAAACTGAGCATTGGAAAGGAAGGAGAATTTTGTTAAAGAAAATTATTTTGGAAGATGATATGAGGCATCATACATAGAATTGCCTTTCCTTTGCATTGTCATGCTCAGCACATCTCTGGGACAGGGAAAGGACATTGCTTCTATAACCCTAGTTCACTGGTCTGGACAACCTTTCCATCTCTACCTATCTTGCCTCCAGTTATGCCTGAAATTAAATGAGAACCCCACCAACAAGCAAAAGGATTATATCATCATATCTTCTCTTTGAAATCCTCCAGTAGATGATTTTCCAGCAAGACTTTATTATTCTTATTGTTTAGTCGCTAAATCGTGTCCGACTCTTAGCCCACCAGGCTCCTCTGTGCATGGGATTTTCCAGGCAAGAATACTGGAGTGGGTAGACATTTCCTTCTCCATGGGATCTTCCCCACCCAGGGATTGAACTCATGTCTCTTGTGTCTCCTGCATGGCATGCAGATTCTTTACCACTGAGCCACCAACTAGAAACCTCCTATTGGTCACTTGAGGAGAATTTCGCAAAGCCTGGGGTAGAAGACTGAGTGTACACTAATTCTCCTTTAAGCAGGACAAATGAATACAACATTCTGAGATAAATACAAAAGAAAGAAAACTTCTTATTTCCAGGTCAAATGGCCTTGGAGTATGTGCTTTATTTTCTCAGGGAGATGACAGAACTAACTCCAGATGTTAAAAAAACAATGACAGGAAAAAAAAAAAAAATCTACTGCCTTTCCCCAGGAAACTTCATCTCTCTGTTTTTGCCACAGTCTCATAGGTGTGTTGAACTCTAAGTAAGATGATATGTGAATTTCATTATTAGTCTACATAGCAAAATATTCTGTGATGTTTTTGTTTCTTAGATCTGTTAAGTACAGTATCTTAACACAAGAATTTCCCCCAGAATTATTGTTTATTCTATGTGTATCTTTTTACTCATGAATTGAGAAGGCAAGTCCTGTCATCTGTATAAAGTTTTGGGGTCTGAGAAAGAGTGTATGTTGTGTTTCTTCATAGTTTTACTGGATGTTGCAAGATTTCCATATCAAAAAGAAGCCTCCCTCTCCCCAGTGCATATGTGCATATGTTCGCACGCCTCTGGGCTAGGGTTTTGAAATGGAGTACAGATCCTGAACTGGTATTGCCCAACTGTGGAATTATATAATAATAATAATAACCACCCCATTTATCGCATACTTCTTTAATGTGCCAAGCACTGTGCTTAATGGCTTCAGATGCAATATCTCAAAAACTCACAGACCAACACTGTGAAGTACAGGTATTTCGTATTTCAGCAAAGCAGGCTTAGCACAGTTAAGTAAGTGGGCCAAAGAGATAAAGCATGATGGTCGCTAGACAGCTAGGATTTAAGCCAGATTTCTTAGCTCCTAAAGGCCATCCTGTGTTCACAAGGGTATGCTGCTCTACTCAGAATGTTTAGATTATGGGTCTTGACTTGAGAGGAACAAAATATAATAGGCCTCTTTGCCATCATTTTTACTCTGGGCATAAAATTCCTGGGTCAGGAAATTTGAGAAATCTTATCAACAAGATGCATTATAAAATGGAGATTTAGAATCATCATACTTGTCTAAGAAACAGAAATTTACAGTATCCAGGTCAACAGTTCTTTGATTTGAATTTTAAGTGTTCTGTGTTATTTTAAAAGAGATTAAAAGAAACAATTTCAAATTCTGAAATGGTAGTATAAGACAGAAAGAAGGTAAAAGAAAACAAATCTCCAACAGCACAGTTTGAATTAAAGCTGAAAAGGATCAGATGCTAGGACAGTTCAAGATAAAAGATGTGGAGAGAATTCACCTATTTCATTGAGTTTTCATCAGACGATTATCTCTCGCTGATTCACCTTTAGTATATAAAAAGATGTTCAGTATAATGTATACCAGGTTTCTTTATATTATCGCCAAATGATTTGACTCAGTGTCATTAGTGAGTCCTTCTAACATGGCTGATGAATGAAGAAACACTCAGTGGTGTGATCTCAGTGTGCCTCTGGCAGCAGCGTTGCCAATATTTTCACCAGGACATTTTCAATCCATTCTTTTAAGGTTGTGTGACTCTCTTCTAATACAGCTTCCAAAACTGAAAATGAATCACAATCTTGCCAAGGATATTCTCACAGATACCCAGGATAATTCAAAACTCAAAAGAGAAAAAAAAATTCTATTTTTTTTTTCCATGAGTGCCAAGTGATACACACAGGCACACATATATGGATTTTTAAAATTACCTTTAAAGGACTTCCCTGGTGGTCTAGTTGTTAAGACTGTGCTTGTATTTCTGGGAACACGGGTTTGATTCCTGGTGGGGGAACTAAGATCCTGCATGCTGTGCAGTAGGACCAAAATAAATAAATAAATGTTACCTTCAATGCCAGTGATATGGTACAGTTGAAAATCATGTTCAGTATGCTTATGAGGGTAGATGGTAACAAGATGCCACATTTCTAGTCATGGATCACATCCTCGTGTCTTCCAAAAAAGAGAGAGGTGATTGTGCAAATTAAGCTATTGAAAACACATGAGGTCATGTGCACTTACCGTTTACTTTCAGATGTTGCTTTCACATATAATAATGACTGCCATCACGTAGTGAGTATTTCTCTGTACCAGGCATCGTCTTCAGTTTTATATAAACATTATTTCCCTTAATCTCTTGAACAACTACGTAATTTGAGTGTAGTACTAACTGGTGCTAGTGGTAAAGAACCCACCTGCCAATGCAAAAAGATGTAAGAGACGCAGGTTCGAATCCCTGGGTCAGGAAGATCCCCTGCAGGAGGGCATGGCAATGCACTCCAGTATTCATGCCTGGAGAATCCCATGGACAGAGGAACCTGGCAGTTCCTCTGGGCCGCAAAGAGTTGGACACGACTGAAGTGACTTAGCATCTCCGTTCTACAGATGTGTAAACTAAAGCTCAGGGAAATGAAGTAACTAACTTGTTCACGGTCACACAGCTCTTAGGATAAGTGATGGGAACTTGGATATGAAAACAGGTTAAGGTGACTCCAAGATCCATTTTTCTTGCTAATTGCTCTACTTCTCCATCCCTCAAGTATACTTTGACTTTCAATGAGATCACAGTGCTTGCAGAGTGCCTCTGAAGTCAGCACTGGGATAAAAAGCCCTTGAATGCAATGGAAGTAAGGAATAGGTTTTGGTGGGCAGTGGTTTTCATTTTTAAATATCATGAGATTGGAAGATGCTCGGTTTGTGTAGACCTAACATGAAAGAGGCTGGCATCTGAGCCCCTTGGAAATTTCTAAACCAGTTTCATCCATTTCTTAAAGTTTAATTGGAATATATGAGAGATCTTATCATTTACATGAGGTTTGGAATTTGTTGTTGTTGTTTTTTAACATATGACATTTTTAGTCCGTAAGTCTCATTTGTTCATTATCCCCAACAAAGGAAATAAGATTTGTAATTTATTCTTATCTTTCAGTGAGGCAATAGAGACTTTAAATTAGTGAGAGATTTAAAATGAGGTTGGTGAATACAAAAATTTTACAGTCAATCTTGGAGACATTTTTTGTTGCATTTTACTCCTGTGCTTTTTCCTGACTCTTGAAAAATAGATATGCCAGTAAAACTGAGACTTTTTTTTTTTTCTGTAAGCTTTTCTTATCTTGGTGAGGTTAGTACCAAAACACTTTCTCAGTTAGCATCCTCTTAACAGAACACAGTTCTTCACATTGACAATCTAATCAGTTGGCATTCCCAACCCTAAGAAATAATGATTGATGCCTACTCGAGAATCTTGTTGAAGTAGACAAGTTAGCATTTAAAATGTTTAGTGAGGCTCAACAGATATAAAGTGTTGTTAATCACAGTCAACTATTTAAAGATTTTTTAAAAATTCCAATCTCAAATTTGCTCCTGTTCCTTTTATTCTTTTAATTACTTGGATTTTGTTTTATAAGAATTAGAATGAAAAAAAAAAAATACATCCCATCCCTCAAAAGAGTTCTCTCATCAGTCTTCATATTTTTTGGAGAGTTAACCAAAGTTTTGAAATTTCTTATCTTTCTCTCTAGTAAAATTTAAGATTGTTGGTATGAAACCATAGTTAAGATTTCCCTTTCTCATTGTAAATTTATTTCCTATGTAGGGATAATTGAATAGGCATGTGTTTCCCATCTCTAATTTCCTAAAGCTGGAGCCAAAGAGTAAAACCACCAAGAAGAATGGGATCTTCTTTTCAGCATGATGCTTCTTCATGAAGACAGAATTGGTGATATCAGAACTGAATCTTACTCCACAGTCTGTGTTGCTTGAAAAACACATGCCTTTGTAGATGTCTGCATTCATTTCTATTATTGCCAAGCCACAGAAATGATTTTCCTCTTTGTTTCGGTCTCTTTAAGGTTACACCATTATACCATTTCAAATTGTGTGATTGTTTCATAGTTAAATTTATTCCTGAAACATTTAAGATGTCAACTGATGGACCTATTACTTGGTCTGTTTCATTGTTTATAGACTTACATTCATGGTGTTTTAGAAGTGCCAGTTCCAAGTCTCCCTTTCATATAGAAATTTAACCCTTTCCTGTATGATGAATTTTTCTACTAGTGATTTGGTGATTTTATTGACTGATTTTCTTATAAATTGTATTAGTTTAGATTTTTATATAAACTTTTTTTAGTTTTATTTTTAAGAAAAGGAACAAAATGTGAAGAATGCTATATAAATAATATGAGTCAAGTTCATGAACCACATAATGCCTATCAATGATCTATATCATTTCTTTTCTCAAAGTATAGTTTAGATTTGGGCTTTTTTGTATTTTTATAATTATTCTACTATCTTCATTATGTAATCTTAGTCTACAAAAGAATACTTATAAAAATATCAGCAGTCTTGCGAATAAGGTTGCCAAATTTTTCACATAAAAATACTGGATGCCCAGTTAAAGTTGAATTTCAGATAAACTATGCTAAAATCTTTTGTTATCAACATGTCCCACATATTACCTGATTTTCTTAGCATGAGTATATCCCAAATATTGTGTGGATAATGCATGAGTTTTAGTATCAAGATGTCCCAACTATTGCATGAAATTTTTTAATATAAGTATATGCTAAGTATTGAATGGGATATACTTAAACTAAAAAAAAAAAATTTACATTATTACTCAGTTACAAAAGAGAATGAAATACTATCTGACATTCAAATTTAGCTGAGTGTCCTGTTTTTTATCTGACAACTTTACTTGGAAGGCATCTTGGTAATGTGAGTGAACATATATGGTTCTGGTATTTAAGTACCTGCAGAGCCCCATGGATGGAGAAGCCTGGTGGGCTGCAGTCCATGGGGTCGCGAAGAGTTGGACAAAACTGAGTGACTTCACTTTCACTTTTCACTTTCATGCACTGGAAAAGGAAATGGCAACCCACTCCAGTGTTCTTGCCTGGAGAATCCCAGGGACAGGGGAGCCTGGTGGGCTGCCGTCCATGGGGTCGCACAGAGTCAGACACGACTAAAGTGACTTAGCAGCAGTAGCAGCAGAGCCTTGGACATCTCATTTAACCTACCTGAACCTAAGTTTTACCATCTGTAAAATGAGAACAAATACTAATTGTTTTGTAGGTTTTCTATAAATATCTGAAGTTCTTTACTTTAAATACCTGACATATAATAATTTTCCATTAAAAAAATATCTGTTATTATCAGGACAAGGAAGAAATACAACTGCAAGTTACCAGTTTTTTCTATCTTCATAATAAATGACAGCACTCAACAGCTAAATAGTCCAGTAGAGTGATAATGGAAGCGTCCATCCAGATGTTGGTTGATGGTTCACCAGATCAGAAATCTGACTGGTAATAAAATATACACAAGCATTAACCTCCCTTCCCTCTTCTGCTACTCACCTCCTCTTATGTTACTTACCAAAGATCATGCAACTTGTTAGTATCAGAGCCTGAATGTATGTTGCCTTTTTTCTGAGTTCCAATTTTATTTCAATCCTGCATTTTTCAAATACTTATTTTTTATTTTATTAATTTTTATTGAGATATAATTTACATATCATAAAATTCACCCTTTTGAAGTACCAAATCAGTGGTTTTTAATATATTCACAAGATTCTGCAACCATCACCACTACATAATTCCAGAAAATTTTCATCATGACCAAAAAGAAGCCCCATACTCATTAACAGTCATTCTCCATTCCCTGCTCCTCCTCCTGTCAACCAATAGTCTGCTTTCTCTCTCCATGGATTTGTCTATTCTGGACACTACATATGAATGGAATCATACCATATGTGGCCTTTTGTGTTTGACTTCTTTCACTTAGCATAATATTTTAAGATTCATTCATGTTGCATCATGTATCAGTACTTTATTCTTTTTATGGTCGAACAATATTCCATAAACAGTATGTACCATATTTTGTTTATCCATTTATCAGTTGATAGACGTTTGGGTTGTCTCCACTTATTGGCTATTGGAAATAATCCTTCTAATGAAAAATCTTGCACAAGTTTTTGTATGAACACGTGTTTTCTTTTCTCCTGGATATATATCCAGAAGTGAAATTGTTGGTTCCTATTGTAACTCTATGTTTAGCATTTTGAAGAACTCAGACAGCTTTCCAAGATGACTCACTATTTTACTTTCACACCAGCAATGCAAGGCATTCGAATTTTTCCAATTCCTCACTTGTTATTATCTGTTTTGTTGTTTTTTTATTATAGCCATCTTAGTATCCATAAAGTGGTACCTCACTGTGATTTTGATTTGCAATTCCCTAGTGACTAATGATGTCGAATGTCTTTTCATATACTTATTGGCTCTCTATCTTCTTTGCAAAAATGTCCATTTAAATCCTTTGCCCATTTTTATTTGGGTTATTTGTCTCTTTATGGTTGAGTAGTAAAAGTTTTTATATATTCCTATCAGATACACAACTTACAAATATTTTCTCCCATTCTGTGGGTTATCTCTTTGCTATCTTGATAGTGTTCTTTTTTCCCCCCTTCCCTTTTGGCTGCACCACACAGCTTGCAGGACCTTAGTACCCAAACCAAGGATTGAACCCAGGCCCTGGCAGTGAGAGTGCCAATTTCTAACCACTGGACTGCCAGGGAATTCCCTTAACAATGTTCTTTGATAGATAAAAGTTTTTAGTTTTGATAAACTTTTATTTATCTGTTTCTTTCTTTGGTTCGTTGTGCTTTTGGTGTCATACACCAAAATGTACATCCACCAATGTGGATAAACATTATCTTTTCTTCCTCAAAGAATCAAACAAACATTAAACACTGAGAAGAGACATGGGTTCTTTTCCCAACTTTGCAATTACATAAATGTGTGACCTTAGACAAGTAGTTAAACTCATTCAGAACTTAGTTTCCATATCTGCAAAAAGAAGATGCTTTCAGCGGAAGAGGCAATTTTCAATTTTTGGTGAATAAATTAATTTTTATAAAACCCCCTAGGTTAGTGCTTCTCAACCTGGATAACATCTGCCAGTCTCTGGAGACATTTTTGGCTGTCACAACCAGAAAGGTGCTACCGGCATCTAGTCAGTGGAGGTCAAGAGTGCTGCTAAATATCTTACAAGACACACGGCACTCCTCCAACAAAGAATTTATTGTTGTTGCTAAGTTGTGTGCAATTCTTTGTGACCCCATGAACTGTAGCCCATTGGCTCCTCTGTCCATGGGATTTCCCAGCAAGAATACTGGAGTGGGTTGCCATTTACTTCTCCAGGGGACCTTCCCAATCCAGGGATCAAACCTACGTCTCCTGCTTAGTAGGTGGATTCTTTACCACTGAGCCACCTGGGAAGCCTACAACCAAGAATTGTCTTGCCCCAAATGACAGCAGTGCTGAAGCTGAGAAATGCTGCTCCAAAATTATGATTCTGTTATTCAAGTTTAAGTGGTAAGTCTTTGAGTTTGTCTACAGGAGCCAGAGTATTTTGTGCTCTTAGCATAATTCTGGATGTGCTAGTGTGATAGCCATAGTAGAAGGGAGAGGTACCAATAATTCTTGCAAATCAGAAGAATATCTTTGAAAGTGCTTTTTAAAGGCTTTTGAAAACTATTATAGGGACTTCCCTGGCAGTCCAGTGGCTAAGATTCCATACTCCCATTGCAGGCCTGGGTTTGACCCCTGGTTGGGGAACTAAGGTCCCACATGCTCCAACTGATGATTCCAACATGCCTCAACTAATAAAAAAGATCCCTCATGCCTCAATGAAGATTGGAGATCCCTCATGCTGCAACTAAAATGTGGCACAGTCAAATAAATAAATACAAATAAAGGTTTTAAAAACTAAATAGATGAAAACTATTATATCTTTTAATATTAGAGAAAATATTTTAATATAGGTACCTCCAGGCCAAGCCTTATAGATGTATTCTTGTCATTGAGTCTTCTTCTTTGGGGTTTTTGGAACAAAACAGTTTTTGTGAAATAGTTGGTACATGCTATAAAATAGGTCTAATGAAGTAGAATAGGAAAAAGAAAAGCAGAACAATTTGATGGAAGGAATTTGCAGTTGATGTGTCTCTGTATTAGTGATTTCTCTAAAATGACTCTTCTCTAAAGTACTATTAGTCCAGCTGAACTGTTTACTCTAACTTTATCCCATACTGTCTGCTGAAATGTACTGATTACCTTAAGTTCCACACATTATGCAAAATAAAACAGACAATAGCTGGAAGTACATTTCAGCATTGCTAAAGATCTTGACATGTAAATGCTATTAAACTTGCAGGTTTGTCTTTCCTGTGACAATATGGCTGATTGTTTCATGTCCTGCACCATTAGATGTAATGATGACCACCAGCACACCCACCACCATCACTGTCATAGATGAAGTGTTCTAAGTACTTTATAAATGTATCTCATTTTTCCTTACAAAAATCTTATCAGTTGGTTTTAAAAAAACATTTTTCAGGGAAGGGGAAAGCATAAAAAAAGTGGTAGAATACAGGCTAACCATATTTCCCTATTAAACTTTTTCTTATGCATCAAAACTATTTCATATTTCAACAACAGAGACAGAATGTTTATTGGTAAATCTGTAAATATTCATGTTTCTAATTTTCTAGCACCCCAGTTCAGTTCTGTTCAGTTCAGTCGCTCAGTCATGTCCGACTTTGCAACCCCATGAATCGCAGCATGCCAGGCCTCCCTGTCCATCACCATCTCCTGGAGTTCACTCAGACTCACGTCCGTGAAGTCGGTGATGCCATCCAGCCATCTCATCCTCTGTCATCCCCTTCTCCTCCTGCCCTCAACCCCTCCCAGCATCAGAGTCTTTTCCAATGAGTCAACTCTTCGCATGAGGTGTCCAAAGTACTGGAGTTTCAGCTTTAGCATCATTCCTTCCAAAGAAATCCCAGGGCTGATCTCCTTCAGAATGGACTGGTTGGATCTCCTTGCAGTCCAAGGGACTCTCAAGAGTCTTCTCCAACACCACAGTTCAAAAGCATCAATTCTTCAGCACTCAGCTTTCTTCACAGTCCAACTCTCGCATCCATACATGACCACCGTAAAAACCATAGCCTTGACTAGAGGGACCTTTGTTGGCAAAGTAATGTCTCTGCTTTTCAATATCTAGGTTGGTCATAACTTTCCTTCCCAGGAGTAAGCGTCTTTTAATTTCATGGCTGCAGTCACCATCTGCAGTGATTTTGGAGCCCAAAAAGATAAAGTCTGACACTGTATCCACTGTTTCCCCATTTCCCATGAAGTGATGGGACCAGATGCCATGATCTTCATTTTCTGAATGTTGAGCTTTAAGCCAACTTTTTCACTCTCCTCTTTCACTTTCATCAAGAGGCTTTTTAGTTCCTCTTCACTTTCTGCCATAGGGTGGTGTCATCTGCATATCTGAGGTTATTGATATTTCTCCTGGCAGTTGTGATTCCAGCTTGTGCTTCTTCCAGCCCAGCATTTCTCATGAGGTACTCTGCATATAAGTTAAATATAATAGCAATTAAAACCTGAGTATACTTTTTTTTTTCAAGAAGAAATATCTTAGGCTTATTTCATCCTCTCAAAAGTACATGCACATACCTAAAAGCTGCTATAATACTATTGCATCTCTGAACATCTACACATGTGTATATAGAATTTTTAAATTACACAACTCCTCTAATATGTAAGCAGTGTAAGAATTTTTAACTTTGTTTATATGTACAGGAAGCAGTGAAAGAAAACAACAAGAGAAAAGAACTGGAAGAGAAGACTAGGAGGGCAAAGCTTGCAAAAGAGAAAGCTGAACAAGAAAAGTTGGAACGCCAGAAGAAAAAGAAACAACTCATTGATATAAACAAAGGTATGAAGCGCTTCCATTAAAAAAAAAAAGACATATGAAGTGTAAAATAATTGCACTTAATTAATTTTTAATTATAAACTGAATAATTATGGTTCGGGTAGAAAATTTACCATATTATTAGTTACCTTTATCAAATATCTCTCATTATTGTCTTTATTTCTTATCATCCTACACTGAACACAGGATTTTTGATAGCCAATGCAAGGTAATATGTTGTTGCAACACTCTTTTTCTTTTCATATCTTTAATCAAATTATATATGTTCTGAATGAGTGAGATGAAAAGAGAAATACTGGTCTGGGGACATGAGCCTTATGGTTTTAATTTTATTTTATTGGCACATGACTATTGATAGTACAGTAACGACAAACACCCTCCCTTGGGATCTTGAACGTTTCACGTCTTAATGGATATTGATGGCACTATTAAAAGCTGAAAAAAAATCGGGAGAAAGCACCTTGTCCAGCTGTGAGCCTACGAACAAAATACTGGTATATCCACATAGTATGAAGTAAGTTGTTTTCTTGGTTAGCAAGAATGACTGCATATAAAAGGAGAATTTTTTTGCTTTGGTTTTGTTTTCTTTTTTTTTTTTAGGATTTTTATTACATTTAATTCATATTTAAACTTGATTTTATTTTATTTTTAAACATTACATAATTGTATTAGTTTTGCCAAATATCAAAATGAATCCGCCACAGGTATACATGTGTTCCCCATCCTGAACCCTCCTCCCTCCTCCCTCCCCATACCATCCCTCTGGGTCGTCCCAGTGCACTAGCCCCAAGCATCCAGTATCGTGCATCAAACCTGGACTGGTAACTTGTTTCTTACATGATATTTTACATGTTTCAATGTCATTCTCCCAAATCTTCCCACCCTCTCCCTCTCCCACAGAGTCCATAAGACTGTTCTATACATCAGTGTCTCTTTTGCTGTCTCGTACACAGGGTTATTGTTACCATCTTTCTAAATTCCATATATATGTGTTAGTATACTGTATTGATGTTTTTCCTTCTGGCTTACTTCACTCTGTATAATAGGCTCCAGTTTCATCCACCTCATTAGAACTGATTCAAATGTATTCTTTTTAATGGCTGAGTAATACTCCATTGTGTATATGTACCATGGCTTTCTTATCCATTCATCTGCTGATGGACATCTAGGTTGCTTCCATGTCCTGGCTATTATAAACAGTGCTGCGATGAACACTGGGGTACACGTGTCTCTTTCCCTTCTGGTTTCCTCAGTGTGTATGCCCAGCAGTGGGATTGCTGGATCATAAGGCAGTTCTATTTCCAGTTTTTTAAGGAATCTCCACACTGTTATCCATAGTGGCTGTACTATGCATTCCCACCAACAGTGTAAGAGGGTTCCCTTTTCTCCACACCCTCTCCAGCATTTATTATTTGTAGACTTTTGGATCGCAGCCATTCTGACTGGTGTGAAATGGTACCTCATAGTGGTTTTGATTTGCATTTCTCTGATAATGAGTGATGTTGACCATCTTTTCATGTGTTAGTTAGCCATCTGTATGTCTTCTTTGGAGAAATGTCTATTTAGTTCTTTGGCCCATTTTTTGATTGGGTCATTTATTTTTCTGGAGTTGAGCTGTAGGAGTTGCTTGTATATTTTTGAGATTAGTTGTTTGTCAGTTGCTTCATTTGCTATTATTTTCTCCCATTCTGAAGGCTGTCTTTTCACCTTGCTAATAGTTTCCTTTGATGTGCAGAAGCTTTTAAGGTTAATTAGGTCCCATTTGTTTATTTTTGCTTTTATTTCCAATATTCTGGGAGGTGGGTCATAGAGGATCCTGCTGTGATGTATGTCAGAGAGTGTTTTGCCTATGTTCTCCTCTAGGAGTTTTATAGTTTCTGGTCTTACGTTGAGATCTTTAATCCATTTTGAGTTTATTTTTGTGTATGGTGTTAGAAAGTGGTCTAGTTTCATTCTTTTACAAGTGGTTGACCAGATTTCCCAGCACCACTTGTTAAAGAGATTGTCTTTAATCCATTGTATATTCTTGCCTCCTTTGTCAAAGATAAGGTGTCCATAGGTGTGTGGATTTATCTCTGGGCTTTCTATTTTATTCCATTGATCAATATTTCTGTCTTTGTGCCAGTACCATACTGTCTTGATAACTGTGGCTTTGTAGTAGAGCCTGAAGTCAGGTAGGTTGATTAAAGAAGAGAGGGTAAGGAAAGAAAGTGGTCAACATCAGGTACCTGCAACTGAATAATGAAAAAGCATAGCCTTTGCCACTGAGGGTTAGAGAATTTGAAAACAAAATCTGAACAGGATGCAAGATAATATGATTAAAATGGACCACCTGTTTCTAAATATATGATATTCAGAATTGCAAGCACTGTATAATGTTTACCATGTGTCAAGCACTGTTCTAAGGCTTTCACATATTTTAAGTACATTAATCTTCATAACATCTCTATGAGACAGATGCTATTATTATCTCATTTTATAGATGAGGAAACTGAAGCTCATAAAATTAAGGAACTTGCCAAGGTCACACAAATAGCAAGTATTATCAGCAGGATTAGAGTCTAAATACTCTGGTGATAGCATCTTTGCACTTATAAATGCCATTGTCAAATAATAATAGCAATAACAACAGCAACAACAGCAAACATACAGTACTTACTGCGTATCAGGAACTGTTCTAGGAATTTTATGTATTTGAATATATTTAATCCTCACAAAACCCTAATAGAAGAATATTACTATCTCATTTTAAGATGAGGAAACTGAGGCACAGAGAAGTTAAGGGAGTTGTCCAAGTTGACATAGAGAGTAAGAGGTGGAACCAAGATCTGATCCTAGGTAGTCTGTGGCCAAAGTTAATTATTAATTATTATTATTATGCATTTTAAATTACAAGTATTTATTATAATAGAAAGTGAAAGTGTTGGTCGTTCAGTCGCATCTGTCTCTGCGATCCCACAGACTGTATCCAACCAGGCTCCTCTGTTCATGGAATTCTCCAGGCAAGAATACTGGAGTGGGTTGCCATTCCCTTCTCCAGGGGGTCTTCCAAACCCATGGATCGAACCCCGGTCTCCTGCATTGCATGCAGATTCTTTACCATCTGAGCCATCAGGGAAGCCCCATTATCAATTACTCTGCCATAAATCTTCTAAAGTGATATTTGGCAAATCGTCAAAAGTGATATTGCTACCATTTTATTCATACCTTTAAAATACATACAAATTTTTAGAAAGTGACTACAGTTTATTTTTTTGCCCAGGAAATAAGCATAATTTTAAAAGAAAAGAAGTATACAGAATGGATAAACAGCAAGGTCCCACTTATGGCACAGGGAACTATATTCAGTATCCTGTAATATACCATAATGTAAATGAATGTGAAAAAGAATATACATATATATATATATATATGTGTGTGTGTGTGTGTGTGTTCTCAATAAATGGCTGATTTACTCAGAGGAAAATGGAGCATGACAGCTCTTGCAAGTCCCTGCACAGATATGCCAACATCCCTAATTTTGAGTGAGGCAGAATCTCAGTGCAACATTTGGGTTTCCCAAACACAAACACACAGATACACTCACAGACACACACATTTCAGGGTGTGGAGATTGAGGTGTTTTTCACTCTCTGTTTCTTTGCTGATTCATGACCACTCCATAAAATCTGTGTTAAAGATGAGGTCTTTCCCTAAGCCTAGTTATTTTCTGTCTGTTTGGATTGGGTGGGATATATCTTTTGCCATATATATATGTGTGTGTCTGTGTGTGTGTGCCTGTGTGTGTGTGTATGACTGAATCACTGCACTGTACTAACACACAACTGTAACTAACTCAATATTGTAAATCACTGTGAGGTGAAATGGGAAAGTGTTAGTTGGTCAGTGTTAGTTGGTCAGTGGTGTCCAACTCTTTGCCACCCCATGGACTGTAGCCTGCCAGGCTTCTCTGTCCATGGGATTCTCCAGAAAAGAATACTAGACTGGGTAGCCATTCCCTTCTCCAAGGGATCTTCAAAATCCAGGGATCAAAACTATGTCTCCTGCATTGCAAGCAGATTCTTTAATGTCTGAGCCACCAGGACATTTTAAAAATAATAAAAAGAAGAAAGTAAACTGCCAAGGTAAAAATAAGATAGTATCAACATAATTTAGCAAGCAAGTTTCATAGTTAGGATCAGAAGAACAGATCCTGACTGACGATCACTCAATTAGGGAAAGGACTAGGGCACAGCATGGCAGTGGGTATTTGTAGGAAGTTCTCACTTAACAAGTAGAATAGCACTGAATATTAGCTCCCTTACGGGCATGGAGGAGTACTGAGAGAAGAGGCTGGAAGAGGTAGGGGACAGATTGTGCATTCTCTTAGTTATGCTAAGTGTCTTACAGTGAGAGCTGTGGTAAATCTATGAATGTTTCTAAATAGAAAGTTAATGTGCTTTCATAGGTTTCTTAGAAAGATCATTTTGACAAAAGCATAGAGAATGGACTGAAAAGGGAACAGCATGAGACAACAGAGGTTAAGAGGTTATCACAGTCTTGACAATAGATGATGATGGCCTGAATTAATGCAGTGGTAGTGCCATTACAGAAGTTACCAGTAAGAAGTGTATTCTATTCTATAGGTTGTGGATATGTACAGACAGATTTATTTTAAGGAATTGGCTCATGTGATTATAGAAGCTGGTATGTCCAAAATCTGCAGAGTAGGATGGCACCCTGGAGAGCCAGGGAAGAACCCATGTTGTAGTTCAAGTCCAAAGGCAATCTGCTGGTAGAATTCCCTCTTGTTCAGGGGTGATCAGTTTTTTGATCTATTCAGAACTTCAGTTGTTTGGATGAGGCCCACCTGCGTTACAAAGGGCACTCTGATTTACTCAAAAATCCACTGACTTAAATATTTATCTCATCCAAAAACACCCTCATTAGTCTGAATATGTGGATACCATGGCCCAGCCAAGCTGACACATAAAATTAACCATCACCAGAGGGTTGTTAAAATGTAGAATTGACTAACCCTGAAAATTTTAGATGAGAGAATTAAGGAAAGGGGGCATTAAAAGAAAGGGGTACCTTCTTTAATAAATAAATCAATTTAATAAATAAAGGAAAAACAATTCACAAATAGAGCAGACTTCATCAGGAGGATTACATGATAGGTGACATTTTGAATCTTGTGTCATTTTAAGAAACATTGTAAAGATGGGAAATATCTAAGAAGCTATTGTGTATGTGCATATGAAACTCAGGAAACGTTTGGATGAGAAAGACTTGAGAATCATTGGTTTTTGATTATTAAAGTTGGGATATATTAGTCATGTAGGCTTCCCAAGTGGCTCAGTAGTAAAGAATCCATCTGCCAATGCAGGAGCTGCAGGAGACATGAATTTGATCCCTGGGTTAGGAAGAGCCCCTGCAGGAGGAAATTTCAACCCACTCCAGTGTTCTTGCCTGGAGAATCCCATGGACAGAGGAGCTTTGCAGGCTAAGTCCATGGGGTTGCAAAGAGTTGCACACAACTGAGCACACACGCAGGCATGCAAGCTTATTAGTTTCCTAGGCCTATTATAAGAAAATACCACAAACTGGATGGCTTAGAACAACAAGGTTTATTGTCTCCCAGTTCTGGAGGACAGAAATCTGAAAGGAAGGTATAGGCAGGGTGCTGCTCTTTCTGAAGACACTAGGGAAGGATCCATCCATTTTAGGCTTCTGTCTTTGTTTCTCTTAGTTCCTTGGCTTATGGCAGCATGACTTAAGTCTTCACATGGCATTCTCCATGTGTACACATCTGTCCCTTCACATGGTGAAGGGAAACCAGTCATGTTGGGTTAGAGGTCCAACTTAAATCCAGTTTGACCTCACCATTAGGTTTTTGATTAGTGGCCCATATGTAGCAAATGCCATTCATTGTTCAATAGCTAAGTCATATCCGAATCTTTGTGATCCTGTGGACTGCGGCACGCCAGGCTTCCCTGTCCTTCACCATCTCCCAGAGTTTGCTCAAACTCATGTCCATTGAGTCGGTGATGCCATCCAACCATCTCATCCTCTGTCGCCTCCTTCTTCTGCCCTCAATCTTTCCCAGCATCAGGGTCTTTTCTAATAAGTCGGCTCTTTGTATCAGTCAGCTAAAGTATTGGAGCTTCAACTTCAGCATCAGTCCTTCCAATGAATATTCAGGATTGATTTCCTTTAGGATTGACTGGTTTGATCTCCTTGCTGTCCAGGGGACTTTCAAAAATCTTCTCCAGTTTGAAAGCATCATTTCTTTGGTGCTCAGCCTTCTTTATGGTCCAGCTCTCACATCTTATTATTATTGTTTATTGTAAATATTATTTGACAATTAGAGTATATGCATGTTAGTACTTGCAAATATGTTTTAAAAAGAGATCCTTCCATTGAAATTATATAATCTTAAGAAGATCAAAGATGCAGAAAAGAAAGAATAAGAACAGAGTTCGGTAACTGGTTATCAAAACAGCGTTCAGTGTCAGTGAGTTTCTTAGTATCTTGTAAAAGATACTACTGTTAACTAGGTGGAAGTCAGTTGCAGACATTCCTTGAGTCTGGGAGGAGGCATGATGGAGCTACATAAAAAGTGAATCCATGGAAGACATGAGAATGAGGTGCCATCCGAAAGTGATTCAAAGAACTTGTAAATGTGTCCAGTTATAACAGTGTTATCCATTTTCCACTGAAAGAACTGATGTAGAACATTGGATTACCATTGTGAGCTACATATAATATAAGCTGTAGAGATACTTCACGCACATGCGACTGGAGATAGATACATTTTGAATGAAGATATCTAACCTGTACAAACGTAGTCAAGTAAAGAGTCCTTGGGTAAACGAAGTCATTTGAAAACTGCAAATGACTTTAAAAACACAGATACTTTTTCTGTAAAGTTTCTATTTCATATGAACTTTACAAAGTGTCAGCCCATCCCTTTTTAAAAAATCTCCTGTGATCCCATATAGCTAATGAGTAACAACAACAAGATGTATTTATCTAGCATGTAAAATTATATACATTCATCATGAGGAAATATTTTAGAATCGAATTATCCAGAGGACTAATGGGTAAGTTCAGTTCAGTTCAGTCACTCAGTCGTGTCCGACTCTTTGCGACCCCGTGAATCGCAGCACGCCAGGCCTCCCTGTCCATCACCAAAGTGATGCGATCCAGCCATCTCATCCTCTGTCATCCCCTTCTCCTCCTGCCCCCAATCCCTGCCAGCATCAGAGTCTTTTCCAATGAGTCAACTCTTCACATGAGGTGGCCAAAGTGCTGGAGCTTCAGCTTTAGCATCATTCCTTCCAAAGAAATCCCAGGGCTGATCTCCTTTAGAATGGGCTGGTTGGATCTCCTTGCAGTCCAAGGGACTCTCAAGAGTCTTCTCCAACACTACAGTTCAAAAGCATCAATTCTTCAGCGCTCAGCTTTCTTCACAGTCCAACTCTCACACCCATACATGACCACTGGAAAAACCATAGCCTTGACTAGACAGACTTTGTTGGCAAAGTGACGTCTCTGCTTTTCAATATGCTATCTAGGTTGGTCAACTCTTGCTTCCAAGGAGTAAGCGTCTTTTAATTTCATGGCTGCAGTCACCATCTGCAGTGACTTTGGAGCCCAAAGAAATAAAGTCTGACACTGTTTCCACTGTTTCCCCATTTCCCATGAAGTGATGGGACCAGATGCCATGACCTTTGTTTTCTGAATGTTGAGCTTTAAGCCAACTTTTTCACTCTCCTCTTTCACTTTCATCAAGAGGCTTTTTATTTCCTCTTCACTTTCTGCCATAAGGGTGGTATCATCTGCATATCTGAGGTTATTGATACTTCTCCCGGCAATCTTAATTCCAGCTTGTGCTTCTTCCAGCCCAAAGTTTCTCATGATGTATTCTGCATATAAGTTAAATAAGCAGGGTGACAATATACAGCCTTGACATATTCCTTTTCCTATTTGGAACCAGTCTGTTGTTCCATGTCCAGTTCTAACTGTTGCTATCCTGACGTGCATACAGGTTTCTCAAGAGGCAGGTCAGGTGGTCTGGTATTCCCATCTCTTTCAGAATTTTCCACAGTTTATTGTGATCCACACAGTCAAAGGCTTTGGCATAGTCAATAAAGCAGAAATAGATGTTTTTCTGGAACTCTCTTGCTTTTTCGATGATCCAGCGGATGTTGGCAATTTGATCTCTGGTTCCTCTGCCTTTTCTAAAACCAGCTTGAACATCTGGAAGTTCACGGTTCACATATTGCTTAAGCCTGGCTTGGAGAATTTTGAGCATCACTTTATTATCGTGTGAGATGAGTGCAATCGTGCGGTAGTTTGAGCATTCTTTGGCATTGCCTTTCTTTGGGATGGGAATGAAAACTGACCTTTTCCAGTCCTGTGGCCACTGCTGAGTTTTCCAAATGTGCTGGCATATTGAGTGCAGCACTTTCACAGCATCATCTTTCAGGATTTGAAATAGCTCAACTGGAATTCCATCACCTCCACTAGCTTTGTTCATAGTGATGTTTTCTAAGGCCTACTTGACTTCACATTCCAGGAGGTCTGGCTCTAGGTGAGTGATCACACCATCGTGATTATCTGGGTCGTGAAGATCTTTTTTGTACAGTTCTTCTGTGTATTCTTGCCACCTCTTCTTAATATCTGCTTCTGTTAGGTCCGTACCTTTTCCGTCTTTTATCGAGCCCATCTTTGCATGAAATGTTCCCTTGGTATCTCTGATTTTCTTGAAGAGATCTGTAGTCTTTCCCATTCTGTTGTTTTCCTCTATTTCTTTGCATTGATCGCTGAGAAAGGCTTTCTTATCTCTTCTTGCTATTCTTTGGAACTCTGGATTCAGATGCGTATATCTTTCCTTTTCTCCTTAGCTTTCCACTTCTCTTCTTTTCACAGCTATTTGTATGGCCTCCCCAGACAGACATTTTGCTTTTTTGCATTTCTTTTCCGTGAGGATGGTCTTGATCCCTGTCTCCTGTACAATGTCATGAACCTCCATCCATAGTTCATCAGGCACTCTATCTATCAGATCTAGTCCCTTAAATCTATTTCTCACTTCCACTGTATAATCATAAGGGATTTGATTTAGGTCATACCTGAATGGTCTAGTGGTTTTCCCTACTTTCTTCAATTTAAGTCTGAATTTGGTAATAAGGAGTTCATGATCTGAGCCACCGTCAGCTCCTGGTCTTGTTTTTGTTGACGGTATAGAGCTTCTCCATCTTTGGCTGCAAAGAATATAATCAATCTGATTTCGGTGTTGACCATCTGGTGATGTCCATGCGTAGAGTCTTCTCTTGTGTTGTTGGAAGAGGGTGTTTGCTATGATCAGTTCATTTTCTTGGCAAAACTCTATTAGTCTTTGCCCAGCTTCATTCTGTATTCCAAGGCCAAATTTACCTGTTACTCCAGCTGTTTCTTGACTTCCTACTTTTGCATTCCAGACCCCTATAATGAAAAGGACATCTTTTTGGGGTGTTAATTCTAGAAGGTCTTGTAGGTCTTCATAGAACCATTCAACTTCAGCTTTTTCAGCATTACTGGTTGGGGCATAGACGTGGATTACTGTGATATTGAATGGTTTGCCTTGGAAACAAACATAGATCATTCTGTCGTTTTTGAGATTGCATCCAAGTACTGCATTTCGAACTCTTTGTTGACCATGATGGCTACTCCATTTCTTCTGAGGGATTCCTGCCTGCAGTAGTAGATATAATGGTCATCTAAGTTAAATTCACCCATTCCAGTCCATTTTAGTTCATTGATTCCTAGAATGTTGATATTCACTCTTGTCATCTCTTGTTTGACCACTTCCAATTTGCATTGATTCATGGACCTGACATTCCAGGTTCCTATGCAATATTGCTCTTTACAGCATCAGACCTTGCTTCTATCACCAGTCACATCCACAACTGGGTATTGTTTTTGCTTTGGCTCCATCCCTTCATTCTTTCTGGAGTTATTTCTCCACTGATCTCCAGTAGCATATTGGGCACCTACTGACCTGGGGAGTTCCTCTGTTCATGGGGTTCTGAAGGCAAGAATACTGAAGTGGTTTGCCATTCCCTTCTCCAGTGGACCACATTCTGTCAGATCTCTCCACTATGACCCGCCCGTCTTGAGTGGCCCCACGGGCATGGCTTAGTTTCATTGAGTTAGACAAGGCTGTGGTCCTAGTGTGATTAGATTGACTAGTTTTCTGTATGGTTTCAGTGTGTCTGCCCTCTGATGCCCTCTTGCAACACCTACCGTTTTACTTGTGTTTCTCTTACCTTGAATGTGAGGTATCTCTTCACGGCTGCTCCGGCAAAGCACAGCCACTGCTCCTTACCTTGGACGAGGGGTAAAGCAACCACAAAAGATTATTTCTTGGATAATGCGTAAAGAAACCACAAAAGATTATTTCTGTAATGTAGATGTGATCAACCAAGCTCAATATTAAGTGAAGATATCATGGAAACCAAGCAGCCAGAGAATTACGTCTTTGCAGTTAAATACATTAAAAAATGCCATGTCTCAAAAAAAAAAAGCCATGTTTCAAGGCTCCATTTTGAAAGAATTAGAGGTCCAAAGGCAAAGGCCATGATAAGAAATAGTATTTTTTATTGTAAAAGAGAAAAAAGACATGGGTATATATTAAAGAGACCGTCATTTGTAAACATTAAGTGACATGACTAAAAAATTATTAAAATCTCTACATTACAAAAGTGGAGATCAGTCCTAGCTCTGCCACCTACTCACTTTATGACCTTGTTCTCTTCCTTCATCTCTTCATGCCTCAGTTACCTCATTCATAATAGAGGATAATGACATTTTCCTCCTATTGTTTTTGTGATAAGTGTAGTACATAACACAGAGCCTAGAAAATTCTTGCTGCTGCTAATGATGAGTCATTTTGTGCTCATTGAAGAATTCAAAAAAAAAGTTCAAGACATAGTCCACATCCTTTTTAGTTTATAGTTTTGTCAGAGATGTGTAGGGGAGAAAAAAACTGTTCATTGACTGGGGCCCTATAGATTACATGGACAAAAGACAGATTAACAGGAGAAAAATGAACAGATTTATTAATACATGCATCATGCATATACCTGAGAGCATTCAGTAATGAGTAACTCAAAGGGGTGGTTAGAACTTGGGCTTGTATATCATGTTAGCAAAAGAATAATACATTTTTAGAAGTTTTTAGATGAGACTAAGGCAAAGCACTTTGAGTTTCTAGTGTGGCAAATTGTGGGAATGTAAATATATGAAGAACCTAATGGAAGATAAGAGCTAGTGGGTAAACTGTTACATAGGTTCCCCTGGTGCTGTTTCCGAAAGGATAACAGTCAATCAAGAATAGTCTCTGATGAATAACTTCTCTTTATTCCTGGTAAAGAGTAATAGAGGGACACCTTCACAAATTTATGTCCTGCTTTTAGGCAGATAGCTACAGGGCTGATAGTTTTTCTGGTATCTGCTTCTTCTTAATTGTCTTCAGCTTGAAATAGTGGCATATTTTGAGGTGAAATATTCTGCTACTCTTCCGTTGTGATAAAGCTGAACCAGCAAACAGTGTACTGATATATAATAGAGATTACTTCAGACTATCTAAAAGGAGAGATCAATGAGATCTGGTAAAATGATGTAAGGTTTCACAAGAAGTTGAAAAAATAGTTGAACTATTTTTTCACATAGTTCACTAACTGTGGTCTCTGAATGTATCAATTGAACTAGATGCTGAAGGATGGGTAATGTTTGGCTAACCAGGGGTGAAACTATTTAAGTAAATGGGACTAATGTCATCATTGGCACATGTCAGCATGGAAGATGGAAGGCCTCATGGAGGAACAGTTCGGTGGCCCACAGGGAAGTACATCAAAGTAATGACAAGGATAGGTCCTAAGTTCAGGTCTTAGATCTGCAACTGAGTACCCATATAATCTCTGACAAGGACTTTCATCTCTCTATGCGTTAATATCCTCCTCTATAAACAGGAGTAATAGAACATTCTTTGTTATTGTGAGGGTAAAATGAGGTAATCCACAGAGACTGATGTCACTAATACTCTGGTCTATCAATTACATGTTGATGTCATTGGTCTCTGATGAACAGTTCAATGTTCAGTAAATATTTTCTCAGGTTCTCATTGTCCTCGTTTTCATCATTGACAGAGAAGAGTTTGAAATTGGAAACTATTGGAAAAATAGGAAGACTGTTGGAAAGACTTGTGAGGAGTCTTGCAAGTCAGATGATGAGTTGTGAAGTGATGAGGTAGGAGAGTCAAGGTGATTATAGGAATTTGTTCAGGGATTACCCAGGTAGTGAGCCAGAATACAAGAAAGGAGAGTTGAACACAAGGTGGATATAGCTGGAAGAAAACAGTCAAAGGTGAAGAAAAAAAGGAGTTAGCTCATGTCTGATGTTCCTTTCAAAGGAGTTGCAACCTGTGGCAGTTTAAGAAGGTGGTACACAAAGGAAAATTTTCATAGAAGACATGGAGGAAAAAAAGGCATTTGGTGTTGGAAGCAATGGATTCACTGATGGCCTAGACTTTTTTTTTTTAATATAAATTTGTTTATTTTAATTGGAGAATAAATACTTTACAATATTGTATAGACTTTTTAAGAACAGCAAAGTTTCATCAATATATAACTATGTATTGATGTGTTTTGACATCTTAGGTTATTTCATTAATCCAACCAATATTTATTGTGCCATTCCACAAATAATTTTAATTAAAGCATGCACAGTAATACATCGTTTATTTAAATATAAAATTAAGAAAGCTAATTTAAATGCAGCCAAACATATGCTAAATCAATAAATGTACTCTAAAATGTGTGTAATAGTATGTAAACTATGCAAAGTACTTGGCATAATCTACATTCTCCAACCTTTGATTGTATTAATATAGATGATAATTAATTTAGGGATCATGAAAAATAAATTAATTAAATCTGTAAGTAGAGTAAGAAATCTTACCAAATATTTGTAATATTTGTGAATAAGTCTCTTTCTTTTCATGTTTCTGGAACTCAGCAAATTAATTGCAAGGACTAACAGGAAGCAATAAAAATAAATGCATTTCAGAAAGGGTGTTTTGAAATTGGAAACTCCAAGTGTGATTCTTATGCAAATATTATTTAATCAGGAACAGTTTTGCTTCTCCTCATATAAGATTATATGGAAATTAGAATTACCTGTTTACTTCTAGTATGATTATAAGGACAGCTACCTGAGTCAGATTTGATGATAAATCCAGTCTTCTGATAGTGAATAAGCAAATTTTAACCAATAAACCTAAACATTTAACCTCTATCATTAGTGGTGGATAGCAATTTTAGTTTTCTGAGTTTTAAAATGATTGTATGTTATAAGTTAATTAATTCATTTCACATTATTTTAATCTGGATGGATCAAAATTATGTTTCCCAATGTCATACCCTAGGCATTAAATTATAGTAACCAATAGTAAAGATTAGAATATCTGTAAATAACAGAATTAATCCCAAGCAGTATTAAAGCTTGGGCTTCTCTGATGACTCAGATGGTAAAGAATCTGCCTGCAATGTGGGAGACCTGGATTCGATCCCTGGTTTGGGAAAGATCCCCTGGAGGAGGGCATAGCAACCCATTCCAGTATTCTTGCCTGGAGAATCCCCACAGACACAGGAGCCTGGCAGTCTATGGGGTCACAGAGTCGGACATGACTGAGCAACAAAGCATAGCACAGTATTGAAGCACCCCTGACAATATAAATTTCTGAGACAAACTAGGTGCCACATTCTATCATATTTTACAAGTGATAATGGGCAACTCATAGATGCTAATGCAAAGCAAAACAGTGACCTAACAATAAGCCCTATTTATGAAGAAATAAGGCTTCCCTGGTGGCTCAGCAATAAAGGATCTGCCTGCCAATGCCTGCCAGTGTGGGAGATGCAGGTTCGATCCCTGGGTTGGGAAGATCCCCTGGAGGAGGAAATGGCAACCCACTCCAGTATTCTTGCCTGAGAAATGCCGAAGACAGAGGAGCCTGATGGGCTACAGTCCACTGGGTCACAAAGGGTTGGACACAACCTAGTGATTACACAATGAAGAAAAAAAGAATATCTGGTTGATATTCCATTTATTTAAATTGCCTTGCTCCCTATATCAGCAAACATTTCAAGAAATCCATTTATTCAAAATAAAAACTTTCTCTCTTTGCTGTCTAGGTTTATTTTTCTCAATGGAAATATGTGGTATGTGAGTGTGTGTGTGTGTGTGTGTGTGTGTGTGTGTGTGTGTGTGTGTGTGTGTTGTGAGGTGGAGGGGGATTCCCCAAATAAAATTAGCCAGTAAAGATTTGCCCAGGGCCTTAGAGCTTTAACAACCCAAGGTATTTAGTAGTGTACATTTGGGATTTTATTATTACTTTAATGAAATATCTTTAGGTCCAATTTAGGCAACCTCATGACATACTGCTGCCATTCATTCAATAAACAGTTCTCAAATTTCTAAATTCAAGCACTGGGTTAAGGCTTTGAGGTACAAGAGCAGCTTCCGCAATAACAACCGTCAAACGATACATCACACTCAGTCAGATGACTCTGTGACCCCCCACCCCAGTGACAAGTCATCTCAGTTAGACCTTGCAGTTGTTTAGCCTGCAATTACAGAATTTAGTCTCCTTTCCTTCACAGCCAGAGAAACCTGAGTTCAAATCCTGACTCCCCCTCTAAACAGTATAACTTTGAACAATTCACCTAACCCCTCTGATCCTCAGCTTGTGCTGTTTAGTAGCTCAGTCGTGTCCTACTCTTTGCGACCTCATTGACTGTAAGCCTGCTACACTCCTCTGTCCATGGGGATTCTCCACGCAAAAATACTGGAGTGGGTTGCCATGCCCTCCTCCAGGCAATCTTCCCAAACCAGGGATGAAACCCAGGTCTCCTGCATTGCAAGTGGAATCTTTACCCTTTGAGCCACCAGGGAAGCTTCCTTGCCTATAAAACAGGAAAAAATGCCATCCTCCTCCTAGGATTTTCTTAAGAATGAAATGACACAATATGTGCAAATCTCTTAGCACTTGCTTGGTACATGGTTACCATTTAATAAGTGTTAAATGTTGTTATCCCTTTAATAAGAATAGTTATTTCAGTGAGCATATAATGAAAAACTATGAATAGAAATAATCACAACAATAAAAATCTTAGTTGACTAGCATGCCTAGAGGAAGAGATATTCTGATTAATCTGATCTTATAATTTTATAGAAAGCCATTTGGGCACCAGTCTTTATCATCCGTAATCTTTCTGAACTCTGTTAGTTCACAGCCCTCCTCCAACTCACACAAATACCTTCTCCCAACCCCCAGTATTTTTGGCCTCAGATTTTACACAGGTGAAAATGTGCAACATAGTGCTTAAATATAGTTTTGTACATGCAATCAGCCCACAATGTATAGATCATTGATAAATCATTGAAGTCAAAGTGAAACTCACTCAGTCGTGTCTGACTCTTTGCAACCCAATGGACTATATAGTCCATGGAATTTTCCAGGCCAGAGTACTCGAGTGGGTAGCCTTTCCCTTCTCCAGGGGATCTTCCCAACCTGGGGATCAAACCCAGGTCTCCTGCATTGCAGGCGGATTCTTTACCAGCTAAGCCACAAGGGAAGCCCTGATAAATCATTAGGACTTTGTTATTTTCTCTGGGCCGTTATTCAGAGCATAAGTGATCACTGCAAATCAGTGTTGGAGAGTGGGCTTCATCTATTCTAATTCCAGAATACACTCCAGATTAATCAAAGGTTCTAGTTATTTTTTCCTGTAGTCTCTTTGAGCCACTTATCACTAGTAATTTTTTTCTGACCTCATACTAGAATAATTGCATTTCTGGCCTGAGTTCACTAGAAATAAGTGCTAAACTCTCATTCTATCTGCCTTAGCAATAAAACAAATTTCTACATCAACTAAAAATATTCTTTTAAATAGGAGACAAAAATAAATATGTGAAACAAGATAGGTAATATACTTTAGATCTCATTAAGAGTTCTTACATTCTAAATGCAGAAACTCCAATTTGCAAAAACTGTAAGAACTGTCTTCAATGTGTTGAGTATTTAATAAGATTTCATCATTCTTATGTAGAATATGAGTAATGCCAGCAGTTACAAATTTGGCTTTCCTCTACAGTATGTGCTTGTTGCCATGTATGCCTTATGTAACTTCACTAGCTAGAAAACCATGAAAATATTGGAGCAGGTCAGTGAAAACGATCGAACTGACTACATAAGAAATAACCAAAATACCTTGAAGATGGCCTAATCACTTATTAGAAACATGCTGCAGTTCCATATTTCAATATTCTGATTCTTATTACAAAAAAGTATCAAATGAATAACAGCTGTTATATACTGACATTGCAGTTAATTTGACCCTGTTCTCAGTCAAATGCCTTTAGATTCACATTGGTAATTATACCTAACAGCTTCCTGAAACCAACAAACTGCCCTGCACCCAACTCAGTTCCACCCACATTGAATCCCTGAGCCCCCAGGCCGCTTCAGAATCAGGGAAAAATCTATTGTTAATGTGCGAAAGGATTATTATGCATGGAAACCTTTTAGTGATTTTTAATTTAATTCTACAAGTGCTTACTGAATGCCCATAGTGTGTTGAGCAGAGTGAGACACTCTAATCATAGTATTATTGTCTGTTAACTCAACACCATTAACCTACTTAAGGGGTTACTAACTGTCAGCCTTTCTCACTCTGTATGTGTCTCTTCTGTAAGAAATAACAGCTCTTGCTGCATATGTATGTATGTGTGTCTCCACTCACGCAGGACTATATGTAGCATATAACATGTATATTTCATTTTCACATATTTTTCACAAGTGAAAACTTCTGTTTTTCTTTATGTCTAGTAATTTCTCAGTCACTCCCTTCACACATGAGCAATCTATAATGTATAAGATATCTTGACTAGTTGCTGCTGCTGCTAAGTCGCTTCAGTTGTGTCCGACTCTGTGCGACCCCATGGACGGCAGCCCACCATGCTCCCCCGTCCCCAGGACTCTCCAGGCAAGAACACTGGAGTGGGTTGCCACCTCCTTCTCCAATGCATGAAAGTGAAAAGTGAAAGTGAAGATGTTCAGTCGTATCTGACTCAGAGACCCCATGGACTGCAGCCTACCAGGCTCCTCCGTCCATGGGATTTTCCAGGCAAGAGTACTGGAGTGGGTTCCCATTGTTCTTAGCGGGAAAAAAAAGTCTTAGTTTAAGAAATCAGTTATACCTTTGTTATAATGGTATTAGAAAAACATTATAACCTAAACTTAGAATACCTAGTTGTCATCTAATTCAACAATGGATTTGATATACTATTTCATAATAGCTTAGAAGATGATGATATGATTCATTTGGAAAGCAAAAAATAATTATCCTTTAAATGTGCAATTAAGTGTAGATACCATAATCCTTTTGTTCTAATCTAACCAGTATTAGAATCTACTCTACATGTACATTATGTAAAAAAAAAAAATTATCTCTTTATCAGAGGAGGTATTTCAGAGGTCCTGATTTTGATTTAGTCTTTTCTATCTGGTGAGCCCTAGATAGAGCTGCCTAAGAATTACGTAAAGCATCGCTAAACAGAATGTATGCCTGTAGGTCTAGGGAGCTGCAGGCACAGCCCTGCTGAGGGTAGGACAGGTTCCTAGGAGTTCTTTACAGACCTGAATGGTTCTGTGGTGGGCTTCCCTGGTGGCTTAGATGGTAAAGGATCCACCTATAATGCAGGACCCGGATTCCGTCCCCAGATCAGGAAGATCCCCCGGAGAAGGGAAAGGCTACCCACTCCAGTATTCTTGCCTGGAGAATCCCATGGACAGAGGAGCCTGGCAGACCATAGTCCGTGGGATCGCAAAGAGTTGGACATGACTAAGCAACTAACACACACACACACATATGGCTCTGTAGTAGAAAAATCATATTCTTAGCATATGCTGGGTTAGGCTATGCTGTAATCTGAAAGTCATAATACTTTGTTTCGTATTAAGTGTACAGCAAAGCAATTCATTTATATATATATGTGTGTGTGTGTGTGTGTGTATTATTTTTCAGATTCTTTACCTTACAGGTTATTGCAAGGTATCAACTATAGTTCCCTGTGCTATATAGTAGGTCCTTGTTGTTTATCTATTTTATATATAGTAGTGTGTATCTGTTAATCTCAAAGTCCTAATTTATCCCCCCACCCCACGTTTGAAGTGAATCATTTTGTATAGTTGAATGTCTGAATTTGAAATTTTCTAATTTCCCTGTTTATCTCACCCATGTGTACATTTTTGTGGTTTTGAACTGCTACCTCATCTGATTTTCTAGAACAGTATTTCTGTGAAAGGAAAATGTGTTCCCTCTAGTCCTCTTTTATCAAAAACCCTTTGCACTTGCTTTCTTTTGCCAATTGAACCTTTTTTGAAATGCATCAGTAGGGAGAGCTTGCCTAGCCTTTGCTAGACAGGAGTAGCTATAGGTGCATTTAAACAATCTAACTTGAAAAGGGGATTTCTCTCTTTTTATTTGAAAACAATTGAAAATGAAAGGTGTGTGTCTCAGGATAGAGTGCTTAACCGACCTTGTTCTACTTCACTTCAGTGTGGTATGTGAAACTGCCTCCCCTGTGTCTTCCCCAGCATTTTAAAAAGACGATTTACTTGTTTGAGGCAACTGGTTCTGAGTCAGAGCTCTTTCTGGCGTAACCAGGATCCATTATGTTGTTAGGCCTTGTTATACTGTTCTTTTCATCTCAAAGAGTGAATGAAGCTTTGTTCGAAGGGCTAGATGATCATATTTTGAGAGGAATGGAAATGAAACTAGAGAGGTGGACTATGGCTCCATTAAGCTTTAAGAGTACCTGTGCTCCATCCCCCCCAGTACATAGAGCCTGAACTTTTCACTCATCTCATGTAAGCTCCTGTGACCCAGGTATGTTGAAAACTAACCCTTTTCACTTGAGTAACCATGACAGTAAATGAAACCCCATAGAGGTACCTCTCTCCTCATGGATGGAAACGGGGGTGGTGGTAAGGCATTTGCAGTATGGTTCTCAGCCTCTTCTCCCAGTCCCCTCTCTAAGACCCCAGAAAAACAAAGTAGCATTTTTATAAGGAAATATATATTGTAAATCAACTGTACTTCAATAAAAATATATCGATCTTTTTTTTAAAAAAAGAATTGTATGTGTTCTTCCTTTTACAATCATAGATAATTATAACCTTATGAAAAGCTTCTATGTGCTTTGGACCTCAGTAGTCAATGCTTCTTCTACAGGATGTGGCTCTTTAAAGACAGAAGTAATTAAGTACTGATTGGAACTTACATTCCAAAGTCAAATCAGAAGTTTATACTCCCTCACAAACATTTCCACCAACAGTAGTGTCTTCAAGGAAAAAAAATGTATTTGAGCTCTCAGTGGAAAATGGGGCCAGGTTTTTGCTTTGTTCTTTTTGTTTCTTGAGAGGGAGGAGGATAAGAAGGTAGTTGCTTATCTCACAAATATGGTAGTTAGCCATCTCTAAATCATACCGTTTTGCTCTAAGGTGGGTAATGCCAGACTCTGGCATCAATACTGTATGCCTTTCTTTTTCTTTAAATTTATTTTTTTAATTAAAGTCTAGTTGATTTACAATGATGTGTTTCAGTTTCAGGTGTACAGCAAAGTGATTCAGTTATTTACCCATTCTTTTTCAGATTATTTTCCCATATAGGCTCTTATAAGATACTGAATATAGTTCCCTGTGCTGTACAGTATGATAATTATAATTATCAAACAGTTAGTGTTCATTTATACTACCCACATATTATTGGTCTTCATTCCTTTTTGTATTTCAGATCATACATCTGGAATTACTCTTTCTGCCTGCAGTATATCTTTTAGAATTTCTTTTTGGTGAAGATGACAAGGTATTTGGGCCAAGCCTCTTTAGGAACTTTCTGGGCCAAAAGAGACCCAACCCTTGTCCCACCCTAACACCAAGGCTTGGGCCTTTGGCCTTCTTATTAATCTCACATGAGTTTTCCTTCCTATAATCCTATCTCACCAAAGTGCTCCTCCTGTGTCCTGACTCTTTTTAAGTCATTTTCTCCCATACCTTAGTTTATAACAAGCCAAAATGTTTCATCCAGCTTTGTGCTCTATTTGGCTTTATTTCCTGATTTAAGCTTTGTCTTTTTGGCCTCAGTTTCAGGTCACAACCTCCTGACATCCTCCTGGCTCCCCAGTCCTCCCACCATGCTCCTGTTGCTAATTGGCAGGCTAACCCAGTACCATCTTTCAGGTTGAATTTCTTCCTTCAAAAGAACACTTCCACCATCTGTTGATACCTTGTAACACTTGTGGCAGGTGCCTCAGGGACTCTCCCACAGTGGGTGGGTTCAGATTCTCGCCCTTCAGGTTCTTGACATTCTCCTAGGCCAGTGGTTCTCAAAGTGTGGTCCTCAGCCCACTGCTCAAGGCCGTAGACCTTGAGTAGAGCTAGCCTCATCCACTGCTCCTTCTACTATACAACTCTACTTCACTAGTGCTTTAAATTGTTAATTAGTTAAATTATTTATTTTAATTATTTACATGTGAAAATGAGGGACTTATCCTCCAAGCTTTACATTCCTATCATTTTTGAACTTTCTGCCAAATGACGGGATCAGTCACAATCAAGTAGTTTTCAGTGAAGATGGGAAGATATCCTTGTCACTTAAGTTTACAGGGAATTCAGCAGAGTATTTGTGTTGTCCAGTATGGCTTTGATGGATGGATGTTGCCATGTTTTTTCAACTATAACATTCCAAAGTGAACTCAAACAACTGATTTACTAAAGAATGATTATTTACATTCTATGTGTGTGTGTGTGTATATATAGGTGTATGCGTGTACTTGATTTATGAAGTGAATTACCAAAGAATTTCTTAGGGAGAAATATCTCTGATATGCTCAGATAGAATTTCTTAGTCATGGGGAGGAGGTAGATAATGAATTACATAGCTGTTTTAGGAGCACATCTACTGAAGAGCAAGTTATTAGTTGAGTATTAACACACTCTTGCTATCATTATCCTTATTTGTACATAATTTAGGGCCCTTTGTTTGCTCCTGATGTATGGATTCAGATATCAGGTAAACATGTGTGAGTTTTTCATTTGTCTTGGCTTGACATCTTTGTTCCATATACCCTCATGGATATGAACTTAGAGGAAAGAAAATCCAAAGCTACTATTCCAGTCTTTTCTGCTTTTAAATTTATTTTCAGCAGCCAAACATTTTTTTTTCAATGATAATTGGAGCATTGAGACTATTTTCTTAGTAAATCACTCTTGAATGGATTGAAAAAGTTAGTGTACCCTCTAAAAGAAGTGACTTTACCACTGGGAAATTCTTCTTTGATACAATTTTATGAATGTTAAAGAATATAGCATGAAGAAAGTATCAGCAATAGACAGTACTACATCATTCTGAAGACAATGTGATCTTTTTCAAATATTAATAAGGAATTTATGAAAAATGAGCAATCAAGATAGTTTACTATGTTACAGATAGGTTTTATTTTACCAGCATGGAAGCATAATTTGTGGAGCCCACTGCAAAATAAAAATGTGGGCCTCTTGTACAAAAAATATTAAGAACTTCAAGATGGCAGCAGCAGAGCCTCAAAGCAAGTATGGGGTCTTCTGAGTGCTAGGCCCTGTGTGACTGCATGGGTCGTATGCCCTCACGTGTCCAGAAAGCCCCTGTGTTTTGCCTAAGTGTACAGTGAATGAAAGAAGTCAAATCCACATACCTTTGTTCATGGAACAAAATGAGCATTTTAACTTGAATAAAAGTGAGAATCTTTTAACAAGAATCCACTTCTAAAAAAAAAATCTCTTCCTACCAGTGACCTCTTTTATTTATTTCAAAATGTCTATTCTTTCCCATCAATTTCAGTATGATCTCTGTAGCAAATAAAAAAGGGAGCTTTTCCCAGGAGAACTTATGTCAAGAAACAATCATCTTTGGCCCTCTTCTGATACATTAAGAAATAGTTCTCATCTCTCTTAAAGTAGGTTTGAACATTTTCCTCTGATGAATACTTTACATACTCTGAGCAAACAGCTTCAAATTTCTCATGTATTTTTCTGAAGAGATTCCTATTTCTTTTTTTTTAATCCCCAGTGATTTAAGGTATCATATCTACATATAGTTTGTACTACATTCTATATAAGCAATGCAATAAGACTTATAGGATTTCATTCTGTAGCATTGTCCTTAGGTCTGTTTGCACTTGATGCTGAGTTCACTTAGAGAAATATGCATCCTTTGTTTTCTGTGATTTGGTTTTCATAAAACATGAAGCTGTTCTCTAGATTATCCAGACTAGTTCCCTGTCTCAAGGTATACCCATATGTAACTCTGTAAGACAAATGGTTAGACAGTATGTTTCTAAATGTCTCAGAAAAAGGAAGTAGCACCAATAGTCCTTATATAGTGAGGGATTTCCAGGGGAATGCACTTACAGTCTTCACAAGTTCCGTTGTTCTTGAATGCAATCATTATTCTTTGCTTTTTATTGAAATTATTTGATATTATTCCTTTACTTTGGGTAAAGTGCCTTATTTTGAAACCTAACTTTAATTATATTTTTATGGAGAAAATAGAAAGCAGGTTCTTCTAACTAGTATATTCTACCATGTAAAACTCTTAACTTTGTCATTACATTTGTCCATATGTCATCTCTTCCCTTGTGGTTCAGCTGGTAAAGAATACGCCTGCAGTGTGGGAGACCTGGGTTCGATCCCGGGGTTGGGAAGATCCCCTGGAGAAGGGAAAGTCTACCCACTCCAGTATTCTGGCCTGGAGAATTCCATGAAATGCAGTTCATGGGGTTGCAAAGAGTTGGCCATGACTGAGTGGCTTTCACTTTCACTTTCTGAAATGTAGACATATCCTGATTAATCATTATTGTCATGTAGGTTTCTCTCTTTTTTTCATGAAAAAAATATTGAATTATTAGTTTTTCTTAAAAGTTCAATGGTTTTTATATTTCAGATGCTCTTTAGTATTCAGCATATTCACAGCATGCTCAGAGTTTCCCTCACTAGTCCACTGACTCTAATATTTATTAGAATAATTTTATTTACCATATGTTTGTGTCATATTGGAAGTGTTAGGAGAAAAAATTGAATTTTCAATGTGAAAGGTCCTTTCTTCTTTTATCAAAAGGAAAAGATGCATTCTCTGACATTAATAAAAGTCGTGCTGGCGTTCTTTTAATAAGAAACTCACTAAAATGACAAAGAGCATGAAAAATGTAATTAGATGTTTGGTTGAACTGGGTTGGTTGGTTGGTTTTTCTATCTGGTAAATTCTAATTCACAAAAATAAAATTACAATTAATAAGAAAGCACAAATGTAGCAGATATATTGATATTCTACATACTATTGAAGTAGTTGTCGATTCATGTGATTACAATATAAAAAATAAATTTGACTTTTTTGCAAATTTTGCTGAATTTTTCTCTGAAAAAATACTATAACAAGTGGGTTTATTTGTTCAGTTCTCAGTGAGGTACTGGCTGTATCAAGGTTTTGGCAAAACAAACATGCTTTATCTATCTCTAAGTATATTAACTAATCTATAAAGGCTTGACATTCATTAATGCTTGCTGAGGGAAAAAATGAGTTCTCAAGATTGTGTTTTGCTCAGTACTGTATAACTTACTTTCATAGCCCTACTTAAGCTTTGATTTCTAAATCTCTCCCCAGTGAAATCATACCTCAAAGATATTTCGTTAAAATGACGAGATAAGCTGCCTTGCATCCCTATGCTGGAGTAGGAGTAAGGGACAGAGTTCTGGGAGATCTTGCAAAACTATTCCTAAGCTTTAGGGAAAGAAACACAAGTAATTAACCTCATCATCATAAACAGTAATAGCCCAGAGAACATGACAACTACGTATGGAGAACAGGCTTGTCTTGGATTTGTATTGATGACTCAAAACATAGAGTTAGAATGTGGAGGTTGGAGTTATGGAAAATAGGGACTATTAGAAAGACTGTGCTTTTCAGGTTCTGCATTTTTGAAAATATTTTAAAGATGCATATCATCGTTGTCATATCATATACAATGCAAGACTATAGCATAGCATAGCAAGACTATAATAATACAGTCTTGCCTCTTTGTTTTGAAATATTTTTTCAGAGGCTGGTAATAGTTCAGATGACTTTATTATATCCCTAAATATTAGTTTGAATCATATGAAACTGTTGCTCTTTGACTACTTTGGGGGCTATAAACGTGGTGACCTCACAGGCTTCAATCTAGTAAAAAACATGTCATTCCCCAAACAGAAAGGTAATATTCTCCTATTCCTTAACTACTTTCTGTTGTATATGAAACTCAAACTCTGCCTTTGTGATCATTTACTGGTTAAGTTTGACATGTAAGAGAAATTTCAAGCAGATTTTTTGGCATCAAAATAGAGATTTCAAATAGGAAAACCAGGCCCCCCTGGGAAATAGGCCTTAATGAAGTCACCTAATCAGTACCCTGGTCTCAGTGGATATAGTCTTTCTGTTTGCAGAGTATTTCTTCAGAGAAAATGCAGTGTGGTTGGTTAATTTGTCATCTTCTTTATCATTGCTCTAAATGAATATGCCCTGGTCATTCTAATGAGATTAAGAGACATTGTCCTTTCTTGAATGGAGCTGGATGTTGACAAGGTTTCCTTAGCTACCTATTTCCAAGTCCCCTCTTACATGAGCATGATTAGTCCATTCAGCACATGTTGTTTTCTCTTGATTTGACTCTGAGGTAGAAGTGACCTTTTCCTCACTCTACTCCCCAATTCAGGATGAACCTTAAAGCAGCTTCCTCTAGTCTGGAGAGAAATAAGATTTCAGCACTGAATGGATTCTCTTAAGTATACTTCTTTGTTCAAGACCGTGCTAATGTGAACGCTTAGTAAAACAAATATAATGGCATTTTTAAAGCCTCACAAGGCAGGTAATTGCTTTAAAGAAATCATGGAACCTTTTTTTCCTTCCTTTTTCCTAAAGTGGAAAATCCAAGTGTTCTCTAACACCCAGGACTGAGCATAAGTTGTGGATTCCTTCTAAAGGGTGAGGATAAATTTCCCTTATACTAAAAATCACCAACTGCCATGAGTCGGACACGACTGAAGTGACTTAGCAGCAGCAGCAGCCATGGAAGTGCTGAGTGAAAATTTGTCCTTATCATTTCTTTGTGGACTACAATTCCCCCCTCTTGATATAGGCTATAAATAGGAAATAAACCGTCGAATGAAATCAGATAGTATGCAAAGATTTCACTGATGAGTTTAGGTGAGCAAATCATGAAAAGAACAGAATATTATCTGGTCCTAAATCTTTGCCAAGGAGTATTTAGTGACTTCCTCACTCTCTACCCTTTTGGAAGATACCACTTTTTAACCCCACTTTTGAAGAATAACACATATTTGGTATTAATTTCTTTTTTTAAACTTATCCAAAAGAAGGAAAATGATTAACAATATTAAAAATTATTACTGTTTAGTGGACAAGGGAAATAAACAATCTTTTTAATATCCTTCATTAAAATCAACAGTTTCTCCTTTCATAATGTATTTATCTGAGGTAATTGATCAGTACACAGACTATACAAAAATAACTTGCTTTTCTAAATGGTAGAATCTTGGCTTATGCAAACACCTGATACATGCCCAAATGATAATGTAAAAAATTATAGTGTAAATTATCTTTCTAAGAGCCAAAAATCTGCAGTATTTTTCCTTCTGTTCTTCAGATATATTTTAAACAAGTACTGATTTTTAAAGTGTTTCTTTGGTATTCAGTTTGATAAGCAAGGCTCTTTATTAACCAAAAATTCTCTCAATTTCCAAATAAGACTACATAGTGGAAGAAATACATAATTGATCTATTTGTGGCAATGTTTCTTAGAAGAGTGCCTTATAATTCCCTGTTTTGTAGAGTGCTGTCCACTGAGTAAGTGCCTAGTGGTCACATGTTGATAGCTTGAAAGAATGAATTAAAAGCTAAATAAGAAATGTGCTGGGGCTCTGAGTGAAGCATACTGTGTCTACGTCCTCCCTGCTTTCCTCTTTGGACCCTGCTATCCTAAGAAGAGACATGGTTGAAACAAATTTGAAGTTGTAAATCTTTTCTACTTAATCCTAAGACAGAAATTACATGCATATTTGCAAGTCTGTCTCTGAACCCAGCTCTATCCATTGTAATAAAAATATAACAGTATTCACAAACAGTAGTTACACAACAGTAGCTAGATAGTGATACAGTTACTTCATAAAATAGTATATGATATAAGCCAGGGAAGTTTTTTTTTTTTTTTTTAATGTAAAAGTGAAAATCAAAGAAATGCAGAGGTCAAGTAGACACATCAAAATAAAGCACTTATGAAGTTAAGCTTCAAGGAATGATAATCTTTAAATGCCAGTATTTTCTCTGGTTTTGCCAGCTTTCAGGGGGTTATTTAAGCATAATTATCATCTATGACTTTATTTTAAAAGAACTACATAATGTTCAGAAATTGACATAATTATATCTCTGAGGTATTGGTGCCTAATTTTGTAATTTTATGCCATTTTCTACTAACTGATCGACTCCCATGTAATTCAATGGCATCCATATTATTTACTCAATAATCTGTAATTATAGATTTCCTCTAATGAAGCACCCTATGCTTTATTGCCCCGTGTTCTTAGGAGTTCTCTGGGTTTCAATTACAGAAAATTTGAACTTTGAAGAGCTATTTTTTCCCTGATGAACATTATAAAGTAATGAAGAGATTAATCACTGTTCCCTTGACTGAAACACCAAAAGGCAATACCACCTAATATACAATTGCCTTATTATTTTGCATATGTCTTCTTTTTTAATTTAATAGTTGAATTCAATTAAATGGTAGTAGCAGTATGTTAAATTTACTATGAGTATCTGCCTTAGGGAGTTATTTATTTATTTATTTTGAAATTAATTTTTTTTTCTATTGGAGACCAACTTCCTTTTATTTAGTAAAGCATATAATTAAGGTCTATGTAAAATTTAATTAGTTAATAGAGCAGGATATTGTTAATGTGTGTTTTGTATAAATTGCCTAAATTACCTGAATTTAGGCCCTTTATGTTTCCAAAGCACTCACTCTAGGACTTTGACTCCTTGAATAGATCTGGTGAGCTAAAATATATTCATTTAATTATCTTTCTAAAAGTTATATCCATTTAAACTCAGAAGTATAAAGTATCTGTCTTTTGTTGTTATTTGCTTTTTTCTTTAGAATTGACATTAATCTTTTATTTCTTAATTTAGAAACATGAGGGAAGACCTTAGGATTTGTAGAAAATGATAAGGAGAGGTAGCTTAGCTGGTATGATTGGAGGAGCCAAAGAAAACTCTGGAAATAATTAGTGAGACCATTGGAGTGTGGATTGGAACAGATGAGCCTTGACTCTTAGAAAAGAGGATAATGTGATTAAAGTTATAGTTTAGTTGTATGAGAGACTGGAAACATAATTCAGCAAGTTGATTCATGTAGATTATCCAGGTTAAGGAATATGTGTTAGACTCGAGGAGGAGACTGTATTGCCAGTGACGATGTGCTGTAGGTTAGTCACTATTTGACTTTGGAGATGAAGAAAAAAATACTAAAGATCATTCAAAGGTTCTAAGCCTGGGGAATAATTTAAAAAAGAGAGAGAGAGAAAATTGAGGTAAGTAGTCATTAGGGCTGTGATTAGATGGGGAAATCTTTGGGTAATTCCATCCATCTGAAACACATGAAGTCTGAGATGATAGGAAATTTTATAAATAATATTGTTTGGGAGTCATTGATGGTTTATCCTTGAAATGGGAATGCAAGTAAATAGTGAGGTTGTAAATTAAGTTGTCTCCATCACAGAAGAGAACTAGAAGCTTTGAAACTGAGATCACTTCCTGAAGTCCATGAAAGACCACAAACTATCCTGTGATAGTTCTGCTTTCTAAATAATTATTTTTCAGCAACTTGTTTCAGTTCCATCAGGAGACAGGAGTGAGATTGCTAGAAGCATACATCCATTCTAGTTGATTGAGGAAGAATCCAGCCATGCTCAGAGTCATACTGGCTCTCTTCTGGAGCAGATTATTGAATTCCTCTTAAGGAATTATTCGGAGAAGGCAATGGCAACCCACTCCAGTACTCTTGCCTGGAAAATCCCATGGACGGAGGATCCTGGTAGGCTGCAGTCCATGGGGTCGCTAAGAGTCAGACAGGACTAAGCGACTTCACTTTCACTTTTCACTTTCATGTGTTGGAGAAGGAAATGGCAACCCACTCCAGTGTTCTTGCCTTGAGAATCCAGGGGATAGGGGAGCCTGGTGGGCTGCCGTCTATGGGGTCGCACAGAGTTGGACACGACTGAAGCGACTTAGCAGTAGCAGTATATATATATATATATATATATATATATATATATTCATATTTTTTCCATTATAGTTCATCACAAGATATTGAATATATTTCCCTGTGCTATACCATAGGATCTTGTTGTTTATCCATTATATATGTAATAGTTTGCATCTGCTAATCCCAAACTCCCAAACTGTCCCTCCACCATCCCTCTCCCCCTTGGCAACTATAAGTCTGTTCTCTGTGTCTGTCTGTCTCTGTTTTGTAGTCGAGTTCATTTGTGTCGTATTTTAGATTTCACATATGCGTGGTATCATACAATGTTTCTGTTTTTTCTTTCTGACTTACTTCACTTTAGTATGATATTTTCTAGGTCCATCCATGTTGCTGCAAATGGCATTATTTTGTTTCTTTTATTGACGAGTAGTATTCCATTGTATACATGTACCACATCTTCTTTATCCATTCATATGTTGATGAGCATTTACATTGTTTCCATGTCTTGGGTGTTGTGAGCAGTGCTGCTGTGAATGTAGGGGTGCATGTATCTTTTTGAATTATGATTTTTTCCTGATATATGACCAGAATTGGCACTGCTGGATCATGTGGTATTTTACTTCTTTGGGAATCCCACCTGACTATGTAGCTGCTGAAGCCTATTTCCTATTCCTACTACTTCTGCATACGTGCTTATACTAAATTCCTACCTTTGTCTCTTGTAACCCCGTCTAACACATTCATCAAGAGAATTATAACAGGGACTTCCCTGGTGGTCCAGTGGTTAAAACTTTGCCTTGCAATGAAGGGGGTGTGGGTTCAATCCCTTGTCTGGGGGCTAAGATCCCACATGCTTCATGGCCAGAAAAAACAAAAACATAAAACAGTAACAATATTTTAACAAATTCAATAAAAGCTTTACAAAAATAGTTCACATTAAAAAAAATTTTTTTAAGAGAATTATAATGTTTCCTCTTTTCCTTTTCTTCCTCCCTGCCCCAGCCCACTGGGGGTCAAATTCTTCCATGAGAGAGGCTGGGGGAGTGAGACAGCAAACAAATTATGCCACCCATTCTAGCCTTCGGGCACCTGGGTCCAAAAGACTAACCAACAATGGGGGAAGGAAATGCCTTGAAACAAACATAAGATCAGTATTTCAATTACAACCAGAAAATTACAGAACCTTCCTAAGATATCATCAAGGGGCATGAAAGGGAAACTTGATGTTGTATGTCTAAGAACAATGGTGAAGAAAACGAAAAACAATTTTATATTTATGTCTTTACCAAGTTAAGACTGTTCAAAAACTGATTGAAGTTGATTATACATGGCTTTTTTTCAAACTGCTTTTTATTTTTTGAAAAAAACAAAAGTATATAATATCATCATGTTAAAACAAGATATACGCTCCTCAGTTTGAAAGTGGAAGTTGTAATAAGAACAGATCAGTTTACAGCAAGCAGTCTTTACTCTGTGCATTCAAAAAAATGACATGATCAGAAACACACACACACGCAAGACTCCTTGCTCTTTAAAAATAGATAACCAACAGTTAAGTAGCTAACCAACATTTAAGTGCCTGTGCAAAAGTGAGGTGAAGTTGTCATTACCTTTCTGGCAGGAGAGTTGACCTACTCTAGAATCTGGTAAGCAGAGAAGGAATAATTCAAAAGTTGGTCTAACAATGGATGAATTGTCAACTTGTTTCCTGTATTCCAACCATCAGCAACATAGAGTACCAGTTCCCTCATGTACATTTTTATACCTGGTGGTGGGCTGCCGTTGTTGCTGTGATGTGTGACTTTTGTTAAAGCTATCTGACATAAGGGCCGTGCTTAAAAAATTACTTCCATCCTTCCCTTACCTGGTGCTTGTGCTAGGAACCAAGGAAAATACAAGTATACGTGTGACCTCTTGATGGTGCTCTGGAAGTTCAAACTATCCCTTTTCTTCTCTCCACAACTAGGGTTGTGTTTGTATTTCTTATGAAGATGCTTAGGTTCATTGTACAGTATTATATTCTGATATGACAGTCCAGTAGGCAAGGAGCTGTGTCTTCTATAACGGAGCTGAATTTACTCCACGTCAGTCAGAGGCTGGTTCTCGGGTGGAAAATCAAGTGCAAGTTCCATGCATGAAGCAGGGCACTCAAAGCCAGTGCTCTGGGACAACCCAGAGGGATGGGGTGGGGAGGGAGGTGGGAGGCGGGGTTCAGGATGGGGAGACACAGGTATACCCGTGGCTGATTCATGTCAATGTATGGCAAAAAAAACACCACAATCATGTAAAGTAATTAGCCTCCGATTAAAATAAATTAATTTTTAAAAATAAAACCAAAAAAAAAAAAAAAAGCTTGGAAAGCAGGTGTTTTGTTGCCTTTGGGGAAAAAAAAAACAGAAAACACCTCTCTTCTCTTTCAAGGTCTCTTAAATGTAAATCCACATAGAAGTGTGTGTATAATTGTTGCTTCATGAATGATTCTGTGTCATTCTTGACTTTGTACTTCTAAGTAGAGACATCTCAGTTTCAAATAGGCAGACATTGACTTCTGGTATTCTTTCCCATCTTCCACCCGTAAATGAGCCCTGTTTCACTGACACGGAGGTTGCCAAGCTCCTTCAGCAACTCAGAGATTGCGAGTTGCACAGGTGTTTGGATGTAGCATGACACTGATGTTGACAGTGTGTGCTCTAGAGCAGTGGTCAGCAAACTGATTGTGTAAAGGGCCAGATAATAAATATTTTAGACCTCGAAGACCAAAAAAATCTCCATCACAGCTACTCATGTCTGCTGTTACAGCTTGAAAGGAGCCATGGATCAATACATCATGAAATGGCATGGCTATGTTCCAATAAAAGTTATGGACTGAAATTTTAATTTGGGGGAATTTTCATGTAGTTTGAAAGATTATTCTTTTTCAATTAAAAAAAAAAACATTTAATGTGTGAGAACCATTCTTATGATGTGGACTGTACAAATAAGTGGTAGGTTGGTTTGACCACTGAGGCTATAATTTGCCAACTTCTGCTCTAGAAACATGCTTCCAAGGGTCTGAGGCTGATTCTGTCACCTCCCAACTTTGCCGCCTTGAGTGACTTACTTACCTAAATATGCCTCAGTTTTGTTACCTGAAAAATAGGTTGGTATAGAGATCCAGGGTACATACATCCCTTAGAACAGGGCCTGACATATTATAAACTCTCAATACATGGCAGATATTATTACCATGCCTATATCCAAAAACATCTTTGTTATTATCTTTTTAGAAAGTCACTGATAATTACTCTGCTGGATAGTTTTGAATGGAGTTAAATGTATTCTTTTTCCAAGTTTGTTTTTGCTTAGTTCTCCTTTCACAAATGTTCCGTAACCTTAGTAAATGATTGATTCTGATAGACACACAGAGTATTTCAAAGGTCTCTTTGAAATATTAATTATTTAAAATATCAAATGTGAGATATTTTACCAGAGGCATCAGCAGTGGTTTTCTGTTAAGTGTTAACATTAAGGTTTATTGGGTATTTGCTTATTTATAGAATGTGTAATTTTTTTCTCCCAATATTCTAGCATGTAGGTAACGGGGGAAAAAAATGAAGACGCATAAACATTACTTTTTAACTAATACTTACTATCAAGCTGTCTTACTTCAGGCAAACTGCCCAAAAGGTGCCTCTGGCCATAAAAGATCCTTCACTGAAACTACCAGTAGAAATCCATTCAAGTGTGTTAACTGGCAACTTTTTAAATTGCAAATGTATTAGGGAAATTGAACTCACCAATTTAGTTAGTGTGACAAACTTTAAGGTAGCACCTACCACATGGGTATTTGAGGAGAAATCCCTTTATCCTTTACTGCTCATCACTTTGGAATTGAATATCCATTTAGCTTGTGACCCTCTAAAATAATATTTATTCCATGACACAATGTACCTACAACCTTCAATTAAAATTGGTAAGGAAGAGCAGTATTCACTATGAAATTTATCTGAATCTGATGATCTCCTTCACTATAAGAAACTATTCATTACCTGTTGGGGCAAAGAGATGAAATAAGAGAATGAATGAACTCTCTAACCAACATTTTCCCTATAGTTTTAACTTTAATTGCTCTGAGATTAATTTTGCTTTTTGGTACATACCACTGTGCAAAGCCTCAACCTGGGAGGATGTTTTTCTGTTTTGTTTTACAAATCTTCAACTGCTGCATAATGTAATTACTACTCTGCCCCTAGCTCATCCTGTGGTTTCTAGTAATTTCTTCTAAGCTCCTGTGTCCTCTTTTCCCTCTTGAAAGTTTTCTTCTTTTGTACAGAACATCTGCCATCATTATTTCCCTCAGAACTTTATACATCTATTTATGCCCTCCTTTAATCTCTATGGAATAATATCTTGATTTTCTTAAACAGTTTTCATGGCCCTAAATAACTTCAGAGACTATTATCTTAGTTACCATCTGTTAGTTTTCCAAGTCAACATTATCTCCATTCTACACTCACTTCCAATTAAACTGTAAACTAACAAAAACCTCCCATCAGACAGAGGCTTTCTAGATGCTGTGGACCGCCATACAAGTTGTTCAGGTTTTTGTCATGTCTTACTTCTTATTTTGTTGAATTTTAAGAGCTATTTGTCAGCCCCAGGCCTTCATTTTTTTCAGATCCCAGAGAAGGAATTTTGTTTCCCTCTTTTTTGATAAGTGAGCAGTCTTCTAATTTTGTGTCATCTACAAATCCATACATCTTACAGCATGGTCTTAATCTGGCCTGTAATAGATGGTGTGGAAAAGATTGAATCTAACACTGATTTTTCTTGCTCTCCACTTATCACTGCCTTCTTATGCTGTCAGCCTCCATTTGCCACTACTTATGACCTTGCTCACAAAACCAGTTTTACTGTTCTATTCAGTCTTTTACCAATAATACCAAAATTGAGCATCCTGCTTTGCTCAGGGTTATATGCAGAATAATACTTGTCACTGCAAATTCAACTGTATTCTTTGTAGAATTTCTCACCTACTCTGACCTATTTTGCATAATACTGTGAGGCCAATCTTAAATGTCACCTTTATCATGTCATCACCTTCCTGAAGATCTACCAGTTGCTCTTTAGAAACCCTCTCATCACATTCAGACTTCTTACTTTGATACCCGAGGCCCTTTAGAACGTTGCTCGTATGTTGCTCTCCTCATGGTTTATTATGTACTCTGTGTATTTTTGCTTTCAGGTACCTACATTGATTCAAAAGCACCTCAACACATTTTATCCTTTTAACATTATATGATATGAACAGGCAAAATTAATAAAGCTTGCCTCTGAGTGGTGGAGGCAAGAGGGAACTTTCTGGAAGTGATGGAAACATTCAGTATCTTAACTCTGGTGGTTACAGTGGGTATAAACACTTGTCAAAATTCATCAAACTGTATGCAAAATCTACACATTACAGCATATGGAAGTTTATATACAGACACACATACATTCAGAGAGAGGAAGCAAGTAACCATGTATGTGTACATGAGGAGTTAATATATCTAGATTTTACAAAACTGCAATGAGGTACCATTTCACACTGGTCAGAATGGCCATCATTAAAGTGCCTCCAAATAATAAATGCTGGAGAGGGAATGGAGAAAAGGGAACCCTCTTACACTGTTGGTGAGAATGTAAATTGGAGAACTGTATGGAGGTTTCTTAAAAAAAAAAAAAAAACATACAACTACCATATAACCCAGCAATCCCACTACTGGGCATATACCCTGAGAAAAGTATAACACAAAAAGACACATGTACCCCAATGTTCATAGCAGCAGTGTTTACATTAGCCAAGACATGGAAGCAATCTAAATGTCCATTGATGGATGAATGGGTAAAGAAGATGTGAGGGTGTGTGTGTGTATGTGTGTGCATAGTGAAATATTCAGTTCAGTTCAGTTCAGTTCAGTTGCTCAGTCATGTCCGACTCTTTGCAACCTCATGAATCACAGCACGCCAGGCCTCCCTGTCCATCACCAACTCCCGGAGTTCACCCAGACTCATGTCCATCGAGTCAGTGATGCCATCCAGCCATCTCATCCTCTGTCGTCCCCTTCTCTTCCTGCCCCCGATCCCTCCCAGCATCAGAGTCTTTTCCAATGAGTCAACTCTTCTCATGAGGTGGCCAAAGTACTGGAGTTTCAGCTCTAGCATCATTCCTTCCAAAGAAATCCCAGGGCTGATCTCCTTCAGAATGGACTGGTTGGATCTCCTTGCAGTCCAAGGGACTCTCTCAGTCATAAAAAAAGAATCAAATAATGCCACTTGCAGCAACATGGATAGACCTAGAGATTATCATACTAAGTGATGTAAGCCAGACAGAGAAAGATAAATTATATCACTTATATGTGGATTCTCCAAAAATGATACAAATGAACTTATCTACAAAACAGAAATAGACACACAGACATAGAAAGCAAACTTAACGGTTAAATTTAAAAATTTTTAAAGATCTGGATTTTAGTCTCTTTAAACTAATCATTTTCAACCTTTCAAGTATAATTTTTTCAAAGGCTTAACCTAAGCCCTTTCTCGTCCATCACTCTTCCCCAATTCTTTGAGCCCACAGAGAACATAGTTTTATTTTTTTAATTATTTAGTCTACCTAAGTGTTATTTCACAGTAGGGTCCTACCCTCATTAATAAGCCTTTTGCTTCTTTTGGGTCACGTTATTGACTCTCAGTTCATTTTTGTTGGTTGATGGAAACTTCTTCAACTTCAATCTGCTCAGCTTTTCCAGAAAGCCTTAATTATATAATTGAGAAAATTCAAGGAGGCAACAGTGGTGAATATAGAAGCCATTTTATTTCCAGACTGTTAGGATCTTAGGAAGTGATTTTTATAGTAGTGACTTCGCTTTAGTCATTTTTGAGGAATAATGAACTAGACTTGAGTCTTAGTTAATAGAACAGTCCAAGGCACTAGGTATTTTGGCTCCTAGAGAAATAAGGAATAGGTAGTCTAATTAATAATGTTTGATAAAAAGAAGGTGAGCACAAAAGTATTTTCAAAAATTGTAAAGGGTCAGAAATTTTGCTCTACTTGCATGCTAGCAAGTCAGCTGCCAAAGTTTCAGGGGAGCTGGCAGAAGACACAAGATTCCTGGGTCAGAGACAAAGAAGTCTGTTGTTCGCAGCACAGAGAGCAGTGTGAGCTTCATGTTCAAATTGCTTTCCCTTGCCCTCCAGCTCCCACAGGGTGATGCCAGGGTGGGCCCAGGTGGGTACTAGGCACATAGTGGGTTGTGTCACATCTGAGGAACTCATACTTAAGAGAACCCAAATCTTGTATAGTGGGTTGAAAGCAAACTTGTCTGACATCTGCCCTAGAGGGAGATATAATCTGTTTTCCAAGTAAGCCTACCCTATGCTCTGGAGGAAAACATTGTATCTTCAAGGCTGTTGACGGTTAAAAACATCCTTGAAACAATAGTCCAGAATAATAGTCATCAATGCCTGTGCCCACAAAATGTCCACGAATGTGAGAAATTCATAGGGCCTTTCCTCTGAATAAGTTTGTGCTGGCCATTGGCAGACAGCCTTATATAAAAGTAGAGTAGAGTTCATTACTTGACCTGGTGCTGATTTTAATCTGTGGTATCTTCAGACTCTTCTGGGGAAATTGAGTCAACACACACAGGTAAGTAGTGATGCTGAAAATTGAAATCAGTGGGCATTCAGCATCTACAGAATGGCCAATATTGTTAGAAACATGATATAGAAGATACAACCCATGCCTTTTATTTTACCCAGAGATAAGTAGCTCACACAGAGCCCACTGTATTACATGCAGCTCTCCTGGCTCCTTAACAATGTCTGTGATCTAATTTCAGGATGAAAGATTAGAAATTCACCTCTGAATTGTTATTTCTCAGACATGCCCATGTATTACCATTTTAGTGGTTGAAAGACATTACCAAATTTCTCCTTGATATTGTTTCACTCAGTAAAATAGGTATTGTAATTTGTAAGAAAACACATTTTTCCATGTAATTCAATAAGGCTATTTTTCTTTTCAATGATAAATAAAACAGTTAAAAGATTTTTTCCCCTGAGTTTGATCTCATAAACCAAAAAATTAAAAAGTCAAACAGCTACTCACTGCTAATCACATCTAAGTAAGAATGAGTAGTTCTGTGAACTTGGAAAATCTAAGTGAACTGTAAACCTCACACAATTTGATCATGGACCAAATTTTGCTGAAATGTATTTAAAATGAAGGGTAACTTTCAAATGATCATGTTGACTTTCATTTTGTTTGAGGAAGACAAGTCTATAATATATTTATAAAACCTTTACTCCTTAGGCTTGAACATTTCATGAAGATCTCTCAGTTCCTTTGAAAGTTATCATGAAGCAAACAAAAAGTAATGGTGGACTAGTGGTTTGAAACAAACATTTCTTTCCTTAAAGGCAGTACTGAGGTTTACCAAGACCTGGCTTCTTTTTCTTCTTTTTTTTCCCTAACAGAATTATCTAGCATATGCCTTCTCAGCAGGAGCTATATCACCCTCAAGGGAATCAGTATTGGTTATTGGAGAGGTGGGAGGAGAAAAATCTTAGATATTACAATGGTCTGTGACTTTCCAAAGGGCCACAGTACATAAACAGATATATATAGTTATATCTGTGATACTAAATTTTAATATGGGGGAATTAGGAAAAGATATCTAACAAGGCTCCTTTAGGGGAGGAGGGAACAAAAATGGGGAAAAAAGTTGAGAAATGGTGATCTTACATAACATTCTGTTAAATGTTGTCAGGTGGCAACCACTAAATTAAGCACAGGGATTTATTTGTAATTCCTCTATACTTTATGTCGTATTTGTTCTTTCCATCTTTTTAGTCCATAAACAATATAAAGCATTAAAGAATTTTAATGACATGCTATCCATAATATCATTATGTTATAGACTTTTTTCATGTTTGCCCATCATTTATGTTTAAATAATAAATACATACTGTTTGGTATTCTGTTCTCTTGACTCATACACATGTATTCATCCTTTTACATGACTGTTTTTATAAGGATGCACGAAATTTAGTTGTACTTTGGTTCTCTTCTGGTTGTACTTCTGTATCTAAAACCTCCTTCCATGTCTTCTTTTCCCCTGACTGCCTTTTAAAAATTGAGCTCCTCAGAAAATATATTCTATTCCCCTTCTTCTCATACATTATCTCAGGATCCTCTCACCCATCTTCCAATGACACTCTCATTTTTAGCTCCAGTCTAGACTTCACTCCTGGGCTCCAGATTCATATTTCCAACTTCTTACTGGATTTCTCTACTTAGATATTCCTCAAAAAGCAATTTTTTTCAAACCTGTTTATCCTTTGTCTTCTAGACTCTTTTTCTCCCCCTTGATATCACCCTTCCAGCCAGGTCCTATTGACTGTATTAATACCTTTAAAATATCCCTCCTTTCTAGTTACTCTGTTAACCCTTGAATTCAGTCCTTTATCTCTTGCTGAGAGAATTACCATTACACTCCTAAACATCTCCCTACCTCCTGTCATGCTGTCCCCAGAGTCATCCTCCACAGTGCTGTCTGACAAGTCTTTCTAAAGTATAAATCATATCAAGTCACTTCCTATATTACTTATGGCTGTACTGCCCAATACAGTAACCACGAGCCACATATAGCTATTGAGCACTTGAAATGTAACTAATCTGAAACGAAAGATGCTGAAATTAAATTGCGTTAGATTTATGAGACTTGGTCTGATAAAAGGAATGTAAAATACATATAATTTTTGTATATATTTAGATAAATATTAGTATATTAAGATTCATTTCATCGGTTTCTTTTTATCTTTTTTAATATGGCTAACAGAAAACTTAAAATTATTTATGTTGCTCACATTTGTGGTTTTGTATTATATATCTGTTAGTGCTGGCTTATAGGATAATGCTCAAACCCATATCATAGCATTAAAAAACAAAACTCAACTGAATAAATTTTTAAGTCCTAATTGGTTTTATTAAATGAATCATAAATTGGGTGACATCTCATCTGGTAAATAGAAGAGAGCTCTAAAGAGCTGTACAAAAGGGAAGACTTTTATAGGCAGAAGGAAGCAAGACAAGGAAGTTATTCTAGCAAAGAGTAGATTGTTCAGACAAGGTCACCTTCCTTTGTTGCACAGTGGGAGGTCTATCAGGTAGATTTCCTTTCTAGTGTTGACCAGGAAATTTCAGACTGAGTGATTAAGATTATATTCCTAGGAGAGGCTGAAACTGCAATTAGATTAAGTCTCCATTTGGTGATGTGAGCCTTTTTACAGGTGACTCCAATTTGGGCCTGTTGGCTCTTTTTTAACAACAGCATTATGATGTTTCATCATGTGGCTATCACATGTCTAGTCCATTTCATCTTCTTCTAGCTATCATGCAACAATTGATCTGGGTTCATACCAGGGCCCCTCCACATGCCAGCTGTGTGATCTGGAGCAAGATGCTTAAACTCTCTAAGTTTTAGTATACCTAGCTGAAAAACATAGATATTATTTGCTTCAATATTTTGTTGGGAGGATCATATCACCAAGCTGGCTGTCCAGTGGTTAAGTGCTGTCACTGCTGTAGGTCCGGGTTTGATCCCTGGTCAAGGAACTAAGATCCCACAAGCTGTGTGGTGCAGCCAAAAAAAGATACAATCAATGTCAAGTGCCTACCACATAAAATTTAATTCTCACTGATACATTCCAGTCATGCCAGACTGCATTTCCTCTTTTCTTTCTATTGTAAAGAGCAGGTGATGGTTCAGATGTGTATGCAGCCTTAATATTCCTAAAAGTGAACATCCTCTTTCCCTGTTTAGTTGCTGGAGTTCCACTCTCCCTTTATTTTTCCTGTTTTCATCAAATATTATACCTGAAAACCTCTGAGTTTCCTTCTATTTTTTCACTCAATGTCTTGTCCTAGAGATTGATTTTAAAAATAAAACAATGATTGTAACATTGAGGAAATCTCAAGTCAAATGAAGAACATAATAAAAAGATTGTAGCTTGTTCTTGCCCCATAAGAGAATACTTTTTTTCCTATGATCTGACACCCCACAGTCAATCCTTTAAGCAAAGTAGGATTTAAATTTAATTTAAGAATAACATAAGAAACAATTTCTTCTGCCTCACTCCCACACTTTTCTTCTCTTAACCCTCCTGCTTGCAAATGTCTTCTACCCTGCTGCTGCTAAGTCGCTTCAGTCATGTCCAACTCTGTGCGACCCCATAGACGGCAGCCCACCAGGCTCCCCCATCCCTGGGATTCTCCAGGCAAGAACACTGGAGTGGGTTGCCATTTCCTTCTCCAATGCATGAAAGTGAAAAGTGAAAGTGAAGTCGCTCAGTCATGTCCAACTCTTTGCGACCCCATGGATTGCAGCCTACCAGGTTCCTCCGTCCATGGGATTTTCCAGGCAAGAGTACTGGAGTGGGGTGCCATTGCCTTCTCCGGTCTTCTACCCTAGACCCATACATTAGCTACCACTCAATTAACTACCTAATGAGGGTCCTTTTCATCAGTGAGGTCTGTTGGGAAAAGCCTCCTCAGCTCACTGTGGATTATCCACAGTGTCTTAGAGAGTTTCTGGCAATGGACACTTGCTCTAACAAATCTTAAAAGTGTTTCTGATGGCCAGAATTGTCAAAGATAAGAGTAAGATGAAATGTTTTATAGACATATCCTTTGGGAACTTCCATGAACATCTTTTGAGTATCCCACTCATAGGAAAAGCTTAGAAGCACAACAGCATTCTAAAAGGGGGTGATGAGACTCTGGCTAATGTCTCTCGAGTGTAAAATGTGGCCTTTCAGATGATGTAGTCACCTTTGCCTTCTACAATGTCAGCATTTCAAAATGGGTAAAGGATATGGATTAGGTAGGAGCTGAATGCAAATGTGTTTTGCAAATAGTGTCTTTTAAGATAATTGCAGATGACGGTGGAATACTGAATGTATTAATACAATCAGTATTTAACCTTGTGTAACTCTGCTTCATCAAATCACACCCTGCACATTGATTGCATTAAGCCAGGTCAGTGGTTTCTTACTTAGGAATATCTTATAAGAATCTTAACATGAAGGCAACAGTAGTTGATCAGCTGCTGTTTATTTACATACTGAACATGTCATCAATAATACAAAAGCCAAGGTCTTTAAGTTGAAAAAACAGTGGGATTGGCATGAATTTTGCTTAATGGTGCGTAATAAGCAAAGTAGTCTGTGGTGCCAGAAACTGACAGGATGCATTATGTTGAAACAGATATATGTCTTTAATTTAAGGGTATTATGTAAATCTGACAGGAGTTTTTCCCTTTATTTTCCTGTAGTTTAACTTTAATTGCTCGAAGATTAATTCTGAGTTTTCCCTTCCTCCAGAGGGTGATGAGACAGGCGTGATGGATAATCTTCTGGAAGCCCTGCAATCAGGGGCGGCATTCCGAGACCGCAGAAAGCGGATTCCAAGGAATCCAGGTAGGAGCCATTCTAGCTCTCATGGTATTATAGAATGTAAATGCTCAGAACCAAATACAACAACAACAAAAAAAATACCTTTCTCATGAAAAAAAATGTATTTGAAACAGTTGATCTCAGTTCATGAGTGAAGTCTCAGCAGGCTTCTATATCTACCTGATCACAAGTTTTAACTTTGTAAAAGTGTCTTCAAATAACAGTAGGCTTTGCAAAAAAGTTTAGAAACAAGTATTCCAACTGTGTTTAATACTAAATATTTTTATTTGTTATTTTATGAGCATGTGATTTGTCTAGAAGATGGTTTAAAATCGTAACTGTAATTAAAGTCATCCCAAATAATTGGCTTGAAGGATGTAACAGGTAAGGAAACTGAGATAATGCTTCTTTTCAGAGGTCATTTTGGCTTTGTGATCCATTCTCCATGTTACTAAAGAGAGGAGAGGCACTGATGATCCAAGATGCCCTGAAGTCTCAAGTGTTGGAACCCCTTTTTGTGTGTGTTAGATTAATAACAAAGCCACACTATGAAATTGATCTTGGTGGAAGAAAAAACATAAACAAAACAGGCTCCCTCCCTCAAGAGGAACCAGAATGTTGTCCATCTTTCCACTTCATACCCTATGTCTGAAATAAATAAGAACTTCTTACAGAATAATCCAAGTAGGCTGAGCTATCTACTTCTTTTAAGGACATTTTTATATTTTTAATTCCTATCTTTCTTGAAGTAGAGGGAGAAATTATATGTGTTGTTTGTAAAAGTTCTCTTCATGGACTGTAGAGTGATATGGAGGTGTCAATGAAAAAAGGAAAATTAATAGTAAACATGGAAACTCTACTTAATTTAGATTAGTAAGATTTGCCTTGCATAGCCTACAATTCAAAAATATTCTATGTTTGGAATAGAAACAATCATATTTCATTAAAATGGAAATTCAGTTCAATTCAGTCACTCAGTCGTGTCTGACTCCCTGTGACCCCATGGACTGTAGCATGCCAGGCTTCCCTGTCCATCACCAACTCCCAAAGCTTGCTCAGACTCATATCCATTGAGAAGGCAATGGCAGAACACTTCAGTATTCTTGCCTTGAGAACCCCATGAACAGTATGAAAAGGCAAAATGGAAATTGGTACCTCTCAAAACTATTGTACTCCCAACAAAATAATGAAAGAAATGAAGTCCAGTGAAGAATGAATGACCAAGCTTTGTCCCCGGCACAGGAATATGAGTGCAAAAGGCTGACAAGTAACAGAAAGTATAGCTGACCTCTCCACCATCCCCCATCTCCATGACAATGAGAGGATGCCTGGATGACAAATACATATCTCACAGGCTCTGAGAGCCACCCGCAGAGAGGCCCCTCAGAGATGTTAACCATTTCCTAGCAGGAACCACCACTGGGCTGAAGAAACCATTAACCACGTGGAATATCCGCTAATATGCTGTGGGATGCAGAAATACAAAACCATCCAACAGCAAGCACCAAAAGAGACCCTAAGGGTCAAAACTATTCATCAACAAGCACCAAAGAAACAGTCTTAGAAAGCAGTGTAAGAGCTCTGTGGTCACCTTTCAAATGCATACAAGCAAATTCATTATCCTACGGAACTACATTGCTGTTCGGTTCATGACACCTGAGTTAGGAAACATTGATGCTTCCCGGTCCCTGCCATCATTCTCCCTCCACTTAAAAAATAAAATAAAATTTATTTGGCTGTGCCAGGCCTTAGATGCAGCATGGGGAAAAAAAAAATGATCCAGAAAAGCTTTTGGCAATGGTGAAATTCATGGCAGAAGACAAAATAAGTTTTATTTCATCTTTTTCACATTTGAGTGAATCCTGATGGGTAGATTAGCCTGAAAGTTAGATTTTGTTGAGAGAAGAAGAATGTTTTGATTGGAGTGTAAGACTGCTTTATGTAGATGAAGACATTGCAGATGGCCTACAAAAAGAGTAGAAGACTGAAGGAAAGAAAGTTAACATCTCTATTTATATATGTCCATATTTTTTAAGGTAATGCTACTTATCTGTCCTCAATCTTGACCTGTAAAATGCAAATATTCTCCCATGCTACCAGAGGCCCCTTCCACCTTTTAAGGAAAATAAAAACCAGTCCTGCTCTTTCTTGAACAATCAGAGCATTTATAGTCAGTGGAAAGCAAACTGAAATAATTTTTCTATCAGTGCAGTTTTCTGTTAAGCAGCTTATAAGTAAAAGCACCTTATTCTGTGCCATAAAAAAACTGCCGTCATCTTTCTAGGCTGTTTATTTTTAAAATACATTTGCTAAGGCTCCTGTCTGATTAGTCTCACACTTCATACTGACTGTACAAAGATGGTACCGAGAGAGATCATTCCATGGGGTTTCTGTGAGTTTAGTACTAAGGGAATGTAGTGTTGTCAACTGCAAAACACTAAGAATATATTCACAAACTGTATACTTTTTTAGTACTGATTCTGAGTAATCTAAATTAAGACCTCTCTTATTTTGTAGTTGGAGGGCCTCCACAAGCACATAGGGTCAAAAATATCAGCCCCGTTAGCTCTGGCAGTCATTCCAAGGAGCAGCAGCCAATGCACATGTCCAGTGGTGAGAAGAAACCAGAAGGCAGACAGTGGCAATGATTGGTAAAGCATCTTGGATATCAGTAGAAGTGCTTGAAGGGAGAGGGAGGGGAAGGCAGACACAGAGTTTGCAAGTCTGCCAAAAACTCCCTTGTCTGCTTCCCTCTTTCTTAAAGCAACAGAACTGGGGGGTTTTCCACATTCCCTCCCTGTTTCTGCCTCTCTTAGCTAAGATCCTCTTTTCCTGCTGGCCTCCTTTTGTTTTCACTTTCCTAGGCACCTTATTTTGTTCCTTCCCAAGATCCCATTGACTTTATAGTGTTACACTTTCCCTGTTCAACCCCAGTATCCTTGTTCCTGTACAAAGACCTTTACTTCACCATGGTGAGATAAAAGCAGAAAAAATAAATTATAAAGAAGACTGTTTTCTCCAAGTCAAGTCAAATCAGAGGAAATAGCCAAAAAAATCTGAAATCAAAGTCAACTGCAGACAGCAAAGAAGTACTGCTCTGCTTGCCAAAAACTCTTTATCATTGCTTACAGATGGACACTTCAACGTGTACAATACATAGCCCTACAATTGTGCGTCTAATTGCAGTGTTTTCCGTTCCATATTTAAAGAAAATGAAGTGAGAGTCTGTATTTTTCATTAGAAAATCAAAATGTTAATAAATGGTATGAAGAGTTGCCTAAATTGCAAATCTTCTGCAGAGAGGCGATGTTCCCCTCCCTAAGAAGAAGTCCCATTAGTTTACTCAGAAAGAGCTCCCAAATATTGCCTCCAGCCCATTCAGCTGAATGTACTGTTTCAGTTTAGGGCACCAACAGCCATTTTAAGGAAGAGGATCACATTTGTAGTTATTTTGAAAATATTACTAACTGGTATAGCATGGGCCCCAGCCAATCAGAACATGTAAGGGTAAGGAATAGCCTGATGGCTTTACCAATGCCCACTGGCTGAATATTAATCCAGATTATGGCTGGGCTGGTGTCAAACTCAGAAATTAGGAAATGAACCCCTAAACATCCATTCATTTACTCAACTTCCTCTGTTTTGTGAAAGGTACTATGCTAGACATGATGACAGATACAAAAATAATTAAGATTTCCTTAGTTATAAGACCCTCGTGTCTTATAGAAATGATAAAAATAGGAAGACTACAGGATAAGGCAGACAATAGGGGCATTATACAAGAGATATTAATAGCATCCTATGTGAGTTCTGAGAAGGGAAATATCATGCCATATCAATATGTCATAAAAAGTCATGGAGAAAGACTTTGAAGGATGAGTATGGATTTCAGCAGGAGTTGGAGGTGGGGATAGTGGGCATTTGAGTTAGATGAAATATCATTAAGAGTTTAGAAACTGCAAAGCATTTTGGGAGAGTGGCAAATAGCACAACTACTAGAAAATAGGTTATATAAAGTGTAGGTTGTTACCCTATCAGAGAATGCTTGAATAAGAGACAAAGGTGTATCATTCTTTAACAATGGGAATATACTGAGCTTTTTAGCAGTGGAAGAATATGACCAAAGCTATATATTGAAATATTTAATCTATAGGAATGTGGGCGATGACTTAGGATTCTACTGTCATATCTTTAGACAAAAGGAGATAATTTAGGGAAAGAGAAGTAACCAAGAGTCAAGGATAACCCTAGGATTGACTTTGAATAGCTGGGAGGACACTTGGGTTATGAGAGAAAACTATTGAGATCAGGAAAAGGAATGGTGATAAAAGACAAATTCAGTTTGGGGCGAGTGAAACTGCAAGTGGTAGCAGAGCATCGAGATCAAGATGTCCAGAAGTTTCTTGGAAATATGATTGGAGATTTCATCACAAGATGATTGAGTTAGTGAGATTTCTGATTATATTGAATACTTTAGAAATGGAAGAGATTATTAGAGGGATTATTAAGAAAAATAAACCCAAACCCAGAACTTTGAAAATGCCTCTCCCTAGGGTCTAAAAGTAGAAGACTAGCAGAGAAGTCTGATCAGGAACACTTGGGTAGGTAGGAGGCCAATCAAAACATTATTGTTCTAAAAGCAAAGGAAGGCAAAAAAGGTGTGCATTTTCAACAATGGCATATGCTACAGTGAAATCAAATAAGATCAAGACCAATGATTTGCCATTTGGGAGCTTTCTAGTGACATTTTAAGAGCATCTTTTCAATAATGGAATGGAACTGGGAGCCAGAATGGAGGAACTTAGTAGATGGTGAGCCTCTAGGGGTAGATAGTATTCATTCAGAATTAAACAATTTTATTGACTGTCCCCTGGGCATCACATGCTGGGTTAGGTGCTGAGGATTTAACACCAAATAGGATATTTGCCTCAATGAGCTCACAGACCATTTGAAAAACATGAATGTAATCCACGTGATACAAGTGCAATGCAAGCAACTAACACAGCATTGTAAATCAACTGTACTTCAGGTAAAAACATTTCAATTTAAAAAAAAGTGTAATCTTATATGTGCCATAATGAGATAGGAATCATGTGTTTATGTAGCACGGGACATAGAATAATTCCCCACATCCCCTACCCTCTCGCCTTTGTATTCCCTAAAATATGTGTTAGTCACTTCAGTCATGTCCTACTCTTTGTGACCACATGGACTGTAGCCTGCCAGACTCCTCTGTCTTTGGAATTCTCCAGACAAGGATACTGGAGTGGGTAGACATTCCCTTCTCCAGGGGATCTTTCTGACCCGGAGATGGAACCTAGGTCTCATGCATTGCTGGTGGGTTTCTTTACTATCTAAAATATAGACTACACTTTCTATAAATTTGGTGAGTGAAAGGAACATTTCGGTTTCTATCATCTCTGAATTTGGCCAAATCTTTCTGGACTCTCTTTGTTACAGCCTTTGTTAGCATTTAAGGTAATAAATCCCATATGTTTACAACCTACTTTGTAAAGAATTGTCCATCAGTATTCTTAACTTTGTCATTATAAGGTCAAAGATATGCTTTGGAGGAAAAAGAAATTCATAAAGAAAACCTTGCAGAAGTAAAAACCACACTTAAAATATATACACTATGCCAAATCTTTTTTTTTTTCTTCTGAATATCTATAGATACTTCGAACATGCTTATCTTTTAATCAGCTCCACCTCTTCCTTCTCTGCCCACTGTAAGTATAAACAGGCTTCTCAGCAATAAATAGATATCTAACTGAGCTATTTTGGCTATGACTAGATTTTGATATATAGTTCTAGACATTAAAAACACACATACACAAGAAGAGCATTACAAAGACATGAAACCAGGAAACAGAATAAATGTAATTTAGTTTTAGAAACACACAAGGCAACTAAGAAAATTAAATTTGGAAAAACAGAAGAAACACAGGAGACACATGATCTAGTTTTATGGATCAGCAAATGGAAGTGAAAAAGTGAAAGTGTTAGTCACTCAGTCATGTCCAACTCTTTGTGACCCCATGGACTGGAGCCTGCCGGGCTCCTCTGTCCATGGAATTCTCCAGGTAAGTCTAAATGAGAAGATATAATTTACCATTTGAGAACAGAGAGGAGACAGGAAACAACAATAGCCAACTGGAAAAATCAAACTCTAAGTCTTAATATTAGGAAAAATATTTTTGTAACAAAACCAAACCCACATTTTCTTAGGCCTTTCTACCTCACAGTAGCTACTGTTCCTTTGCTTTCATCTGAAATACCCTGCTTTCCTTGCCTGCTGTCTGCTACAGCAGCTGGCATCCTCCTGCTTTCAGCCAGAGCTTGAGAGCTGTCAGTGGCAAAGTGGGAAGAAACGCCTCTCTCTTCTTTTAGTGTGACACTCCACCCATGTACAGTCTGACACTCCACCAGTGTACCAAGATAATATACTACTTATGCCTCAAGGTCTTACAGACATTTTTAGAAAAACAGCTTTCAGGTATAAGTTACAGTCCTCTTGATCTCCATGGGATTTGGCCCCATGCACCAAGGCCCAAAGACAAACCCATGTAGCATTCAGTATCCTCCTCCCTTTTTTGATGATCAGGTCTGTTGCGGTTTTCTGTTTGGTTTTGTTTCATCATTTTTACTAGGTCAAGCAGGTCATTCATTCTAAGCTGTTTACTTCTTTCTCCCTCAGGATGAGTTCTTTCCCATGAGCTTTTTCAGTCTCTAAGTGTCAGAATCTTAGACTAGCTGACTCAACCCCATTTTGTCTGTAGTAAAGTTATTATATTGTAATATGCAATTCAAATCTAGTAAAAAATATTGACATAATGCAAACAAATGAAAACGGTATTCATCCAACTATTTATTGATTAAAGAGTAGGGGTCAGGCAACAGTGCTTGAACCCTGGAGGGCAAAGATGGAAAAAGCATAGGTCTTGCCCTCAAGAACTCAGCATCTCATGGGGAAAACAGAGTATACATAATATAAATGCTATGGTATGAGTATGTAGAAAGTGCTAAAAGAGGAATAAAATGCCTGGAGAACTGAAGAAAGTTTTCATGATAAAAGTGTCATTTGAACTGTGTTTTGAAGGATGAATAGTAGTTTATGTGGAAAACATGAGGAATGATGGCAAATGCATGCAATGGAAAATGGAAAGGAGTGGCGATGATGAAAAGTTTGTTTCAACCAAGAGCCAACAGAAGTTTTTAAGTAGAGGATTACCTAATTATTTGTGCATACACACACACGCACACACGCACACACGAAAGCAGGAGGGGTCGAGGCTGGAATTAACCAATTTGAGGGACATCTGCATGTATATAGTTGTAGAAACCTTGGGATCCCCCAGGAAGAGTGTATCCAGTGGGAGGTAAAGGCCAAGAATAGTGTCTTTGCGAATTGCAGTATTTGGGAGGCAAACAGAGGAATCAGCAAAGGACACCGAGGGGACAAAATAATTAGAAAGCGAAGAAGAGAAGCAGCAAAAAGTGATGCCGGGAAGACAGAGGGTAGAGAGAATTTCAGAATGGAGATAGTAAGGTCACATCCTGCAGAAAGTTAAGTAGAATGATGACTGAAACGAGACCAGTGGGTTTGTCTGCTAGCAGGTAACAGCTGTCCTTTTCCCAAGCAGTTCTAATAAAGCAATGAGGGCCAAGAGGAAAGATTTCAGGGATTAAAGAATGAAGAATATCTTTTGATCCTTAAATGCTGGGATTTGAAGGGGAAAAAAAAGGGAGTTAGAGAAAGAAAAGATAAATTGTGTCTCTTCTAGAGATCCTCACAGTAAACTAGATACTTTCAAGGGTCTTGAATGGTGTTGCCAATTATATTAGTAAATTATTATACCTAATGTTTCCCTCTTAATTCAGTTGTATTTATTGAACATATACTATGTGATGTACTTAAAGTACTTTAGCATGCTTGGTGCTTTACAGTTAACAAAGCACTTTCTCATCTGTTGTGTGTATGTGACTCATAGCTATCTAGTACAGAGTTCTGTTTGGGTAAGTTAAAATGAATGACATTGTGGCTCATGCAGAGAAGTGCAGGTGGGAGTGGAGGTGGGGAAGGAGACAAAAAGGATCGAATAATCCTCAGGCCAGTCACTCAGTGTTCTCAGTAGTGTTAGCTCAGTTACCTCTTGACAATAAATAGAGGGTAAATACTAGGGTCTTGGTGTATTGATCAACATTTCAGTGACAGTTAGAAAGATGAGAGCAGGTAAGATAATCTAGGGTAAATGAGTAGAGCAGCCTACAAAGGGTGAACCCTGGAGAAAACAAACATGTGTGGCACTAGTTCTCAGCCCTGGCTAACACTGGAATCACTTTGAGGTACTTTTTAAAAAATACTCATGTCTGGTTCCCCTCTGAAATAATCAAATCCAAATCTATGGAGTAAGAGCCTAAGAAATAGTATATTTTAAAAGTGATATATTGCTATATATAAAATAGATAAATAACAAAGACCTACTGTATGGCACAGGGAACTGTATTCAAGATCTTGTAGTAACCCATAATAGAAAAGAATCTGAAAAAGAAAAGATATATGCATATATGTATAACTGAATCACTTTGCTGTACACCTGAAACTAACACATTAGAAATCAACTCTACTTCAATTAAAAAGAAGTTATTCAGGTGATTTGAATGTGCCATGAAAGTTGAGAACCACCAATTCATGGGACTAGCTCAGAAACCAAAGCACATAAAAGAGGGCATTAGGGGTTGGTTATGGAGGAGTGGGGAGAAAAAGGGTAGTGTGGTACCGCCAAAGCTAAAGGCATAGAGCTTTTCAAAGACTAAGTGCTAAATAGCATCAGATGTAGCCAGGAGGGCCAATAAAATAAGGATTGGAAAGGATCCAGTAGATTTAACTATTAATATTAGGACTTCATTGATGACTTTGGCAAAAACAGTTTTAGGAGAGTGTGTTTGGATAGGGGTGAGAGTGAGTCAGATGTCCTGAGTTCTAAAATGCTATTAATTTTTAAGGCCACTTAGTGTCTTTTTTTCAATCACTTCATGTGACTCTTATGATGAAATGTGTACCTGTATTAGTTACTCAATTTTTGTTTGTTTTTTTCTTTTTATTTATGGAAATTGAATTTTACTTTTGGGGCAGACATATACATGTGTTGATTAAGAAGATCTAGGTTTGCATTAGGGAGGGCAGAAACAAGATTGCTGTGTAGTCTATCCTTGATTATTCTTTGACAACTGGAGAACAAATTGAACACAGACCATTTATGCCCTATTTATATGCAAAATTGTCCTAAGCAACCACTGATGATGTTCTCTATAGAAATTTCAATCATTTTTGCTTGTCTGTTCTCCTACACAATATAATCAGCTCTGCTGCAGATTTCTTCATTGGTGATTTCTGCAAGCTAGTAGGAGATAAGGTCAATTTCAGTTGATTTTTATGAGAATATGAATTTATCAGGCTTCCTTTAGATATTAGAATATGGGATAAGTTAAGACAAGCAATTATTATGCAGCAGTAAATTCCTCTTGGTAGTTTTAATTCCATGTCAAAAATTCCTGGACCTGCTAATGTTGGTAGCTCAGCTCCCACAACCACCTGCTTATTTACAGACCTTCAGTTCAGGAATACATGTTTGGGACCCTATATGTCAGGTGCATGGTATCATTCTAATATGAGCAGGCACTCTGTGCATCTGTAGCTATATTCAATGACAAGGTATTTTTCAGACTGTTATAAGTATCTTAAATTTTCTAAAAACCTAATTGCTTTCAAAATTAAAGGGAAATGATTGTCCTAAATGGTGGTAGTGACGATAGGCTTATTTCTGTCATAGGGACTTGGTAGCATATTACTGAAATTTTTCCTCAAGATGGTAAGAAATTATAAACACTGCTTCCTGTCCAGCTGAATTCCATCTGCTGCCCCCATGGCCAAAGGCAGCTACATTCACCTGGAAATAAGTGTACTCCCTACCCATCTCCCAGTTTTACTGAAACCTTTGGACACATCTCTCCTGTGTATTACTCCTAATGAGCCTTACTCCTTTCTTTGTGTCCATTAAAATGAGAGGAGTGCAAGGAGAAGGAAGGAAGAGAGCAGTGGTTATCTAAGGCTCTATGATACCCCTTTGAGATTCAAGTTCTTTCATTATTCATTGGTATTTTTTGGATTTGTGAAAGTATGAGCCTGATACCTTGAACTTAATATTGTGCTTCACCTATTCCAGGAAGCCTTTTAAGGTTATGCTCAATGTCAACTTTCTTAAAGATATTGAGGATACAAAGTGTTAAAATACAACAAAGGTTATAACTATATTTCACTATTAAAGGTTTGTGATTTATTTTTAGTATTACCTAGCATATAACTCAGTATAGTATATGCTCTTGATAACTGCTTATTGAATACTTTACAAGTATCTGAAAAGAAATTGAATCTACATGAAATCCTTTTCAATATATTGTACCTAAAGGTATCTCTCAAGTTTGAAATTTGGAGGATGAAAGAAATAGAAGTTCCATTATACATCACTATAAATGGAATTCCATTAAATCTGAGTTTATTTTATGGGCAAACTCGAATATCCTATGTATGTTACCTTCACATGACCTTTTCTACTCAGTAATGCTTAGGCTTGACAAGTAAAGAAAAATGCTTAGTTTTTATAAAACACAAAATATAAATGTATGCCATTACTCTTATTCTTCCGTCCATTGTGCTTGTATTTGACTGCTGCCTCTTTCTCATTCTCTACTCAAATCATGGTTTGTTCTATTACAACTACTTAGAGGGCAAAATTCCTAAATACTAATAGAGAAATTACAGGGAAAGCAGATTGACAAGAGTCCTTTCAGTTTTACATATCTTCTCATCAGTCTTTGCAAATATATTCTATAAGACAGGGGAAGTGGTGAGTTAATGAATCTCTTTAGAATAATGTTAAATAATAATTGTTTTTCCAGTTTTCTCACAGATTTACGCAGGAGGACAGATCTTTCTGAAATTTAAGGAGTTTTTATCTAGCATGTAGGAGTATTCTAAGGATTTGAACTGTTTGTTTCAGAGACTTTCTAGAATCCAGGATCATATTTTCCTTTCCACTTGAGAAGGTTTTAGCTTGAGATTTCTGGGTTTACTGGTCTGTTATATTGTCTTGCATAGATGTACTATACAGCAAGCAAACAGTATTCTCTGGACAATGAACAGGGATTTTTTTTTTTCATACGTATTCACTACTCTTCATTGGTTTCAGCAAGTCAATGTATATCCTGGATCAAAGAAATGAAAAAAACACACAAAAAAGGATATGATTTTTATATTGTTGTTTGGAAAGTTAATACTATTATGCATGAATTTCATCTTTCTTGCACAATTAGAATTCCTCTTAGATTTGTAGCAGCCTTATAGCTATTAATCAAAAGTGTACATGTTTAGTTTCCTAATAAACTGATTATCTTCAAATATTTGGAGTTAACCTGTGAAGGGAAATTTGTACCAGGAGAATAAATATTATGGCCCTGCGTGGATAATCCAGTATTTATTCTAGTTATGTTTGTGACTACATCTCAGTCATCTGTATCAGTACTATTTTATGTGACAGGAATCATGAGAGATAATTGTGCTTTGTGCATATACTTGTAGATTTCATTTTGTCATATCAACAGATAATTGGAATCAAATATTCTTAAACTGAAAAGAAAAAGGACTTAAAAAAAACTTTTCTAGTATGTAGATTTCACTTTAATGTCCAATTTGAACTCTCATGCACATATAGAGGACATTAAACCAAGTTCAGTCAATAGTCCTAAAAACTCACAACATGAAGGCACCAAGAGGATGACCATCTTTACTGACGAGGGGTAATGGTCCAAGATAGGAAGTAAATTTAGAAATGAAATTTCAACATAACTAACTTCTAGGACATTATTGGAGGATATTTTAAATGTTAAATTCAGGTGGTAGCAGATTGGGAAGGGCAAATGGGAAGAAAAGTATCAAATTTAGCAATTTAATTTTTTTTTCAGTTGCCATAAATAGTATCAATCAGTTTGCATGGCTCACTTTGAACTGAAATTTCCTAGCAGAGGAAGATGCAAAACACTGAAAAAGGATCATGGTCAAGTTGAATGCTGTCCACACACATTTTTGCATTGTAGATTATCCTTATGCTTCCAGTAGTCTTTTTTCCTACTTACCATGCTTTTCAGTCCTGGGGTCCTTTGTCTTCACTTTGTCCACCTTTGTCCTCCTGTCCGCTTTCCTCACTTCTCTTCTGCTTCAGAAGAATCCTGTTTTATCAGTTTATCTCCCTCACAACACTGTTTCCTGCCTCCATTGTCCCAACCTGACCTATCACACATTAGCCATGGAAAAGAAAAACTCAGGAATGGAAATGGAGAAATAAAATTGTATTAGTATTGTTTGAAGTCTATTTTACTTCTCTTAAATTTCAGCATTCTGTCTCTTTTAGGAAAACAAAGACCATTGCCAATATTTACTGTTCCAAATAAACCCTCTCTTTATGCCAAACTGTTTACGATCTCGGTGGCAGGGAAGGGATCAATGGAGGACATTTCAAAGGGACAAGAAGACATTCCTGGGTGGACTCCTGAAATTATGATGTCAGTGCTGCTGAAATTTATAAGTACTCCTGATAGTGAGGAAAGTGTCACATAGATGATAAACCCTTTGTATAGCTACATAAATTATCTCACCAATTAGTATAGACAATTGTGAAATGACTACACGGGTTTTTGCTCTCAAAAAGCATACAGTCTTAAAAAAAAAAAAAAAAGCATACAGTCTTAAAAAAACAAAACCCAAAATGCCCTTTCACAAAAATTCCTCAAATCACAGTGTACTTTTACAGCTTGACAGGTATGAATGTTTTCAGTGAAAAGGAAGAAGTTTGGGATTTCAATGAGTAGTTTGACAGGTGTAGTTTTTGTTTTTGTGTTTTTTGTTTTTTGGTTTTTTTTTTTGTCTCTCTGCATTCATTGAAGTAAAATCTTAGGTTTTACTTAAGTCATAATTAAGTTCTACTCCAAGGAGCTTTCTTTATTATTAAGGCATGTAAAACAGTGTATACCTGTGGCGGATTCATTTTGATATTTGGCAAAACTAATACAATTATGTAAAGTTTAAAAATAAAATAAAATTAGAGAAAAAAAAAAAACAAATTTATTTAAAGAGCACTTTCCTTATAAGCTAATTGATATGTTAATTTTTTGGTAATATTTTGAAAACATATACCTCTGTTCATTAACTTTTTTTTTTTTAATTGGAGACTCATTCCAGTAAAGGTGAGACTGTATAGTGTGTGTGCTTTATCTATTTACCTAAATGCAAGTGGGCCCCTTAGAAGGTAACACCTCTTATCAATCGTGATTATTTTCATTAAGTCCTGCAAAAACATTTTTGTTATGAATTATGCATAATCTATCCATCTATTACTTAACTTCTATTCTTGACCATCAAATAGGTATTGTTACCCTAGTTGATTTGGCTATACAAGTTAAATGTGGCAAATCCATTTTTTTAATTGGAAAAGAGCTCAATTGTGAAGTATGCCTTATTTTGACTTCTTTTGTGAGCTTTATGACACGTGGTACATGTCCTGGCATAATCGAAGGTATAAAGAGTAGTGATTGGGTAGAATTCATCACAGAATTTCACTTCCTAACTGTGTATCCAAAGCTGCTTTCGTACCAATTAGCTATGACCTTTTATTCTAGCCTTAGGGTATTACATTATTAGAGGCACCATTTCTGAAATATTTTGTTTCTAATATTAGTTTAAGCAAATTTCCTTGCAGTACTGACTGTTTTCCAGGGTAGACACCCCCCTGCCTTCCATGTGCTGCTTCTTTCCACTAAGCTGCTGAGTCTTTCACAAAGGAATTAAACATAATGCTTCTGGAAACATGAATAGCTTGTGCCCTTTTCTGAGTGTCCTACTTCAGAAAGATTGCAGCTACAGTGGTATTACATGCCTTCATTTTTGTTTGTTTGTTTCTCTCTGCAAGGAAGTTCCTGCTTTAACATAGAGCCAGACTCTTTTATTCTTGGAATTTTCCTCCTCTAAATGATGCGAAGACCTCAGTCATCTTCTTAAAACACATTGTTTCTTTGTCAAATTTATTTCACATCAGTTGACCATGCACCTTGTAGGAATAATGGGGTCTTGGTAAGAGGGTCTAAATGTGTGTGTGCTAAGTTGCTTCAGTCGTGTCCGACTCTTTGCAACCCTGTGGACTGTAGTCTGCCAGGTTTCTCTGTCCATGGGATTCTCCATGCCAGAATACTGGAGTGAGTTGCCATGCCCTTCTCCAGGGGATCTTCGAGACCCAGGGATTGAACCTGCGTCCCTTGTCTCCTGCATCAACAAGCAGGTTCTTTACCACTAGCATCACCAGGGAAGCCCAGGATCTAAATGAATACTGAGAAATACATCTTTTCTGTGAGGGAAATAGCCCAAAGCAAGAGCTCTGTGAATAGTCACAATAACACAATCTTTAGAGAAGACACACAGTGTGTTGCTTATATATGTGAACATCTCCACAGGCGACAAGACGTCAGAAATGCAACTAAAATGAAAACAAGCCACTGGTACATTTTTCACGGTCCTTTCATAGGACAACAGTGCTGCTATGTGAAAAAGTCCTATTTGACTTGCATTTGGGGCAGAGAATGCGAGGACTTTGCTGAGAGTTGCCTTGTTTATCCCCCTTCCTCCAAAGCATTTCTTTTATGTGAATCTTTCACTTTCTTGTCCCATCCACTTGTTTTGTTTTCAATGTGAATATCATACTATTTATGAGATGGTCACTGCTTTTGGTGTTCACTGGAAAGAGCTCTTTGATGTTCTCTGGAAAGAGCTTTAAGTTTTACTGAGAAAAAGATAATCAAAAAAAAAAAATAGGTTATCAAACAAATTAGTTCAATGCCATTTAAGTAATAGAAAGAGGCAAACTTGACTTATTCAACTTTGACATCTAATTTGAATCTTTTTGTGCATGCTGTTCTGAAAAGCGCTACCACTTGTCAAATTTGAATGGGAGAGAACAAAAAAAAGATAGTAGAATATTGCTTCTTTTTCACTAGCTTTAAATTAATTGTAGATTACTCAGAACCATATCTGCATTATTAAAGTGAGAAATTCAGTATGTACTCTAAAGTTCTCTACTCGTCTAACTCCTTTAATAATGTCAGGATTTTGCATCAGAAGAACAAGAGAATTAATATTTTGTTATGGTAAAAATGTTTTTTCTTTCTTAACTAACAAACTTAAAATTTCTTTTTTCTTCCATTTATGATCTTGTTAGGCTAATTGAAACAAAATTCGTGTGAGTAATTTATATTACTGACTACCTGCCACTTAAACATTCATGGAAGGAAAAATCAAGTCATGAAATATAGAGAAATAAGCCTGCTTTGAAAAGACTGTATATCATTAACAATTCTAGCAGTTTATATTTTCTTAAATAAGGTAGGTTTGAAACATGTAAATGCATGAAGTTGGAAATGAATCTTCCTTGTGCTCGCACTGCTTATAATTCATGGTTAGCCCTGGTGCAAGATGGTAATTTCAAAACCTCACAGATTTTTATTGCTATCTGTACCTGTATGTGTCAACTGCACAAATGATAAAATAATAATGAAAAGACTGATGGCTTAGTATAATAGCTATTGTGCTCTAAATATCTTGTATGCTTTGACATGAAATGCCTCTCTTGCCTTGGTATCTACTTTTCAAAAATCTACTACCCATTCCTGATACTATTTAACTGGGCTTATTTATTAGTCCTTTGACAGTACTGCCTACTATTGACAGTATCTTTTAATTTGCTTAATTTCCTGACATTTTCTATGTTAACTTTTTACTTTGGGATTTTTAAATGCCAGATTTGTGCTTAAGATAGAAAAGCCCTCCACTAATAAGATTTAGTCATATCACCTAAGTACTACAGAGTCATCCCAGATGTAATAAGGAGAGATAAAGAAGGGATCACAGATAATAAATTTGCCCTGCTTTCTCCAAAAAATTATTACAGCAAGCCTTAAGGCTCAGCTTTATTGATAAATATAAATATGGGTTATGTAAGGAAGGCCTATGCCTAGGTATAATAGCAGTCAAATCTGGTTTTAGTCCTTGTGTTAGGCCAAACCACTCCATAAACTGTCCCAAGGCAATTTGAAAATAGGTATTTGTTGTGTAATCTGTTTTTCATTGCATTTTATTTTATGATTTTTATAATTAAAGTAATAAAACTAAGTATTTCCTGACTAACTAGAAGGTAAACAACTTGACACAATATAAATGTGTTTTATCTCGTGAAACAACCAATGGTCATTCCAAAGGAAGATTGTTGGGAGATGTGGAAGAAGGTAGGATTTTCAGTTGATCACCAGGCTTTTAACAAAACAACTCCTATTATAATCCTAGAGAATTTCATCTGCCTAAATCCCCACTCAAATGACAAGCAAGGAGTGAGAGCTGTAGTCAGAAGAACAAAGGATAAGGGGACCAATATCTGAATGAACCCCCCGCCCCCGTGGTCCACTTTACAGGGACCCATTATGCCGTGGGTTAGGATCTCTCAGCGTTGCTTGTGAAAATACTGGGCACTGAATGATGCTGTATGTCTTACATTCTACTTACTAAAATTGCTTATACAATTTCAATTGGCTACGGTATTTATCATGTTCTGTCCTCAGCATTATGTAGCATGGTTAAGCCTACAAAGCAGCTGCTGCTGCTTTTTATTTTTTTTAGCGGATCAAGTGATTATTATGTATTGTGCAAATATCAATTCAAGTTTCTTCAGTGCTGTGGCATTTAGATGAAGGGTAGTAAATAAACATTAGGCTTTTAAAAAAAAACTTTTATGCTATTCTTCAAATTCTACATTGCCTGGAAATAAATAGTGGCTATTGGACCCTTTTATTTCTATAAAACTTAGATATATATGTCCATAGGTGAACACTTATAAATCTATACCTTAATGGAATTTGCACATGGGTATTATGAGGTAAAAACTCTCAAAGATATTATAAAATTATGTTATATAGCTCAGTTTTTACAATGGTTCAAACCTAAGGAGTATCTGTGTATACCATAAATTGCAATAGTATGTATACAATTTTTTAACCTACAACATCCTTGAAAAAATAGCTTTAGAAGGATAAGCTTGGTTAGTATTTTTTAAAGTATGCAGGGTTGGGGAATATGGATTTTAACTATAAAAGCCTCTTTGAAAATCAGACATAGTAAAACGAGCCATGTTGTATGTGTGTGTGTACATATATATATATGTATATGTATATATATATATATATATATATATATATATATATATATAGCTCCTTTGCTGTCCAGTGAGAACTAGGTGCCATTCTAGCATGTTTTCCCTCTCTTCTTGGACTGTTTCATGTCTGAGGCTTTCTCATTTCTCCCCACAGCTTCTGTCCTGATCCGCAACTGCATTGTCTCTTTTCTTCTCTTTCCATCTGGGAGCTCTTATGTCCCACAATTTACTGAAGTGCTTTAACTACAGCCTGTACCTCTTATTAACATATCTCTGTATTGTGCTTTTCTGTGGTAGTATAGAATATTAATGCGATTAGGACAATTCATTAAGATATACTGCCTATTTGAGTGACAGCCTTAAGTCACAGGATAAGCCTCCTTTAAAATGGTCTTTTTTCTTATTTTGAAGGAAGGGAAAATTTGTAATTAAAAAAAAAAAGTTAAAACCTCTCAGAAAATCTACCATAGCTAATCCACTCCATACCCTCCTCCTCAAAAAAAAAAAAAAAAGAAGAAGAAGAAGAAGTTTTGACACGTAAACATAGGGAATCTTAATACTGATAGCACATTTTCCATACTTTAATAAATCAATCCATAAGTTAATCATGGATGAGGATATCTTACTTATTTCCTACAGTGACTATGAAGATAAAGTGACTCACAGGCATCAAAACAAACTTATGATTGTTGTTGATGTTTAGTTACTAAATTGGGTCTGACTCTTCACGACCCTGTGGACTATGGCCCACCAGGCTCCCCTCTCCATCAAATTTCCCAGCCAAGAATACTGGAGTGGGTTGCCATTTTCTTGTCCAGTGGATCTTCCCAACTCAGGGCTAGGACCCAGTCTTCTACTTGGCAGGCAGATTCTTTACCACTGATCCATCTGGGAAGCCCCAAAGTTATTGTTACCAAAGGGGAAAGAAGGGAGGGATAAATTAGGGGGTTAGAATTAACATTACAAACTACTACATATAAAATAGATAACCAACAGTGACTTACTGTATAGCACAGGGAGCTATATTCAGTATCTTGTAATAAATGACTTATAATGGAAAAGAATCTGAAAAAGAGTGTGTGTGTGTATAATATATATATATGTGTGTGTGTGTGTGTGTCTGTATCTGAGATATATGTCTGAACCACTTTGCTATACACCTTAAACTAACACAACTTTGTAAATCAATTATACTTAATTTTTTAAGTTAGGGAAATATAAAATTTTTTAAAAGATAAAGTGAGATGGTAGATGTGACATTTTTTGAAACTTTTAAAGTGTATTTAAAGATTGAACAAAGCTTTACAGTGTTTAAGGATTATTATCGTTACTATATTAAATTAATACCATTTATGTCAGTGACTTCTCATTACTTTTAGGAAAATTCAAAATTTTGACAGTAGCTGAAAAGACTCTGTATGATCCAACTTGTACTTACATTACCTGCCTCTTCTTGAATAGTTCAAGGCTATGAGGACATGTAGCACTCAGCTACAAAACTGTTAACATTAAAAAGAGGAGCATTGTTTTAGGTGAAGAGATCTTGCAGTATTCATCCCTGAAACTGGGGCTTTTGGTAAAATTTGAGTAATCATTTGATGGTTGAACAAATGTGATATCAGATTGATCATTATTATGAAAATAGATAAAATGTGATTGGTTTCATTTATATCTTTAATTGATTAAAGTAATGAACAATTAAAATGTAAGCTGGAATTTATGAGGTATTTAATTAATTGCAATAAATATAATATATTGAACTTCTAGTTACTTTGCTTGTCATATTTTCAATGTAGGGTAAGTCTGATATTTTCTAAATGGAATATTTAGAACAAATATTATCTTAAAGTATCCATCACCCCATATTCCAGCTTCTAAATAATTATAATGAAATCTAATGTTTCATAGTTATCACTTTGATAACTTTACAGAGCAATGGAAATATTGTCTATACCCTGTCCTTCACATGTCAACCTTAGGCTTTTTTTTTTTTTTTGGTGGCTATATCTATAATATAGAAAGCATTTTATTTTCCTGGCTAAGCTATTCTAGTGCAATAAAATTTTTGAAAGAAAAATTATTTTGGATCAAGGACAAGCAACTCCAGAAGTTAAAATAGTCATTTTTTCCCCTGATTAGCTTTCAATCCAGAAAACAACTTTAAGATATGGCACCAATATTTTGCTTTCATACACTGAAGATTCAAACATTTTAGCAATACGTGGACTGCAAAAGTAATATCTTTTTCTAAAAAAAAGAAGCCAATATAGGCAAATATGCATCTAAAACATACAACTTGTTCATACATAATAATACCATTGTAAAGATTTTCATGTTGTTATTCTGATTTAAGTGTCCATTCCTGAAGACAAATGTATATTTAAGTCTCATGATCAGAATCAGGGCCATAGCCATCACAGCTCTGTCAGAAGCAAAAATATACGATTAGTATTTTAGCTTTCTCTTGCTTTCATGAAACTTATGGCCAGACACTATCTGTGTCTAGAAGTTGGCTTCAAATGACAAATTCAGCATGCTACAATAAGTGATACTTGGATTTCCTACTGAGGTCATTTAGAATTTGGCCATCTTGAGAAATGACTGTGGGTACATTTTTATTCCCAAATATTTCCCTTATTTAAAACTCTTATTCTCTAGAAGTTCTTGTGGTCTTATTGTATCTGATTTTGATGGTAAATAACATGACTGTGTAAAGGAACCATGCTACATGCAGAAGGATATCACTCATAGAATTACAGGTTGATTGGTGCCCGCTTGCTAGTATTCTAGAACCAGCTTACTAAAATAATATGGTTTTGTTTCTTTTTCAAAAAGATAAAGTGTGAAACAGTGAAAATGGAATTCTAAAATATTCTGTCACCCATATAATAAATAATGCCTAGTGTATTTACGTTCCTGGCACATAGTATGTCCTCAATAAAGATCTATGGAATGAATAAGTTATCTAAATAAATGTATTATCTATTTTAATTTATCTATTATATTTGCCTTTTGCCTTTCCTGTTTCTTTGACTGAATAATTAAAATGTTATCATCATATATTTTTGTCTATTAAAATGTTTTACATATGAATGATAAGATATACTTTTTGTAGAAAATTTGGGAATATGTAACATACAAATTCAAAAATACTATCTATGGTCTCCAGACATTAGAAGCAAGCACCATTTTGCTTTAATTCTTTCTATCTTATATTTGTATGCATTTTTACATTACTCATATTATACTTTATACACAGTTGTGTCTCCTACTTTTTCACTTAAATTTGTAAGCATTTTCATTTATTAATTAATCTATTTATGTTTCACCTTTTTAATTGTTGTGTATTATAATAGTATACGGATATATGATAATTCAGTCCATGACTCCCTTAAGTTAGACACTGGATTTGTTCCTGTATTTTTGCTGCTACAAATAACACTGTAGCACACATTTTTCTACATATAGTCCATATACTTATAAATTAGCACACCTCTGCACTAGAAGGGGCTCAGAAAGTAAATGTAAGGGAGTAATGTGAGTAAGTTCAATTCAGTTCAGTCGCTCACTCCTGTCCGACTCTTTGCGACCCCATGGACTGCAACGCACCAAGCCTCCCTGTCCATTATGAACTCCCAGAGTTTACTCAAACTCATTTCCATCTAGTCGGTGATGCCATCCAACCATCACATCCTCTGTCGTCCCCTTCTCCTCCCACCTTCAATCTTTCCCAGCATCAGGGTCTTTTCCAATGAGTCAGTTCTTCACATCAGGTGGCCAAAGTATTGGAGTTTTAGCTTCAGCATCAGTCCTTCCAATGAATATTCAGGACTGATTTCCTTTAGGATGGACTGGTTAGATCTCCTTGTAGTCCAAGGGGCTCTAAAGAGTCTTCGCCAACACCACAGTTGATGTATGGCAAAACCAATACAATATTGTAATTAGCCTCTAATTATAATAAATAAATTTATTTAAAAAAAAAAAAAAGAAAAGCATCAGTTTTTCGGTGCTCAGCTTTCTTTGTAGTCCAACTCTCACATCCATACATGACTACTGGAAAAACCATAGCTTTGACAAGACAGACCTTTGTTGGCAAAGTAATGTCTCTGCTTTTTAATATGCTGTCTGCTGCTGCTGTTGCTAAGTCACTTCAGTCGTGTCCGACTCTGTGTGACCCCATAGACTGCAGCCCACCAGGTTCCCCCGTCCCTGGGATTCTCCAGGCAAGAACACTGGAGTGGGTTGCCATTTCCTTCTCCAATGCATGAAGCTGAAAAATGAAAGTGAAGTCACTCAGTTGTGTCCAACTCTTAGCGAGCGACCCTGTGGACTGCAGCCTACCAGGCTCCTCCGCCAATGGGATTTTCCAGGCAAGAGTACTGGAGTGGGTTGCCATTGCCTTCTCTGTAATATGCTGTCTAGGTTGGTCATAACTTTTCTTCCAAGGAGTAAGCGTGTTTCAATTTCATGGCTGTAGTCGCCATCTGCAGTGATTTTGGAGCCCCCAAAAATAAAGTCTGACACTGTTTCCACTGTTTCCCCATATATTTCCCATGAAGTGATGGGACCAGATGCCATGATCTTCGTTTTCTGAATGTTGAGCTTTAAGCCAACTTTTTCACTCTCCACTTTCACTTTCATCAAGAGGCTTTTTAGTTCCTCTTCACTTTTCTGCCATAAGGGTGGTGTCATCTGCATATCTGAGGTTACTGATATTTCTCCCGGCAATCTTGATTCCAGCTTGTGCTTCTTTCAGCCCAGCATTTCTCATGATGTACTCTGCATAGAAGTTAAATAAGCAGGGTGACAATATACAGCCTTGACATACTCCTTTCCCAATTTGGAACCAGTCTGTTGTTCCATGTCCAGTTCTAACTGTTGCTTCCTGACCTGCATATAGGTTTCTCAAGAGGCAGGTTAGGTGGTCTGGTATTCCCATCTATTGAAGAATTTTCTACTGTTTGTGGTGATTCACACAGTCAGAGGCTTTGGCATAGTCAATAAAGCAGAAGTAGATGTTTTTTCTGGAACTCTCTTGCTTTTTTGATGATCCAGCGGATGATGGCAATTTGGTCTTTGGTTCCTCTCCCTTTTGTAATACCAGCTTGAACATCAGGAAGGTCACTGTTCACGTATTGTTGAAGCCTGGCTTGGAGAATTTTGAGCATTACTTTGCTAGCGTCTGAGATGAATACAATTGTGCGGTAGTTTGAACATTCTTTGACATTGCCTTTCCTTGGGATTGGAATGAAAACTGAACTTTTCCAGTCCTGTGGCCACTGCTGAGTTTCCCAAATTTGCTGGCATATTGAGTACAGCACTTTCACAGCATCATCTTTCAGGATTTGAAATAGCTCAACCGGAATGCCATCACCTCCACTAGCTTTGTTCGTAGTGATGCTTCCTAAGGCCCACTTGACTTCACATTCCAGGATGTCTGGCTCTAGGTGAGCTATCACACCACTGTGATTATCTGGGTCATGAAGATCTTTTTGTACAGTTCTTCTGTGTATTCTTGCCACCTCTTCTTAATATCCTCTACTTCTGTTAGGTCCATACCATTTCTGTTCTTTATTGAGCCCATCTTTGCATGAAATGTTGCCTTGGTATCTCTAACTTTCTTTAAGAAATCTCTAGTCTTTCCCATTCTATTGTTTTCCTCTATTTCTTTGCACTGATCCTAGGATGTCCTGCCATTCCCTTCTGGTGTGAAGAGTTTCTATTGAAAGATCAGCTGTTATCCTTATGGGAATCCCCTTGTGTGTTATTTGTTGTTTTTCCCTTGCTGCTTATAATATTTGTTCTTTGTGTTTGATCTTTGTTAATTTGATTAATATGTCTTGGGGTGTTTTGCCTTGGGTTTATCCTATTTGGGACTCTCTGGGTTTCTTGGACTTGGGTGGCTATTTCCTTCCCCATTTTAGGGAAGTTTTCAACTATTATCTCCTCAAGTATTTTCTCATGGCCTTCCTTTTTCTGTCTTCTTCCTCTGGGACTCCTATGATTCGAATGTTGGGGCACTTGACATTATCCCAGAGGGCTCTGAGGTTGTCCTCATTTCTTTTCATTCTTTTTTTCTTTTTTCCTCTCTGCTTCATTTATATCCACCATTCTATCTTCCACCTCACTTATCCTGTCTTCTGTCTCAGTTATTCTATTGTTGGTTCCCTCCAGACTGTTTTGATCTCAGTTATTGCATTATTCATTATTGATTGACTCTTTTTTTATTTCTTCTAAGTCCTTGTTAAACATTTCTTGCATCTTCTCAATCCTTGTCTTCAGGCTATTTATCTGTAACTCCATTTTTTTTTTTCAAGATTTTGGATCATTTTTACTATCATTATTTTGAATTATTTTTCAGGTAGACTCTCTGTCTCCTCCTATTTTGTTTGGTTTGGTGGGCTTTTATCCTGTTCCTTTACCTGCTGAGTATTTCTCTGCCTTTTCATCTTGTTTAGATTGCTGTGTTTGGGGTGGCCTTTTTGTATTCTGGCAGTTTGTGGTTCCTCTTTATTGTGGAGGTTCCTCACTGTGGGTGGAGTTGGACGAGTGGCTTGTCAATGTTTCCTGATTAGGGAATCTTGCGTCGGTGTTCTGGTGGGTGGAACTAGATTTCTTCTCTCTGGAGTGCAATTAAGTGTCCAGTAGTGAGTTTTGAGGTGTCTATGGGTTTGGTGTGACTTTGGGCAGCCTGTATATTAAAGCTCAAGGCTATGTTCCTGTGTTGCAGAAGAATTAGTGTGGTATGTCTTGCTCTGGAATGTGTTGGCTCTTGGGTGGAGCTTGGTTTCAGTGTAGGTATGGAGGCTTTTGGATGATCTCTTATTGATTAATGTTCCCTGGAGTCAGGAGTTTTCTGGTGTTGTCAGGTTCTGGAATTAAGCCTCCTGCCTCTGGTTTTCAGTCTTATTCTTACAGTAGCCTCAAGACTTCTCCATACATACAGCACTGATGGTAAAACATCTCCTTTTGAAGACAATGGACTGCCTTTCTGGGTGCCTGGTGTCCTCTGCCAGTGTTCAGAAGTTGTTTTGTGGAAATTGCTCAGCGTTCAAATGATCTTTCGATGAATTTGTGGGGGAGAAAGTGGTCTCCCCATCCTATTCCCCCGCCATCTTAGGACCATCTCACTATTGCCTAGTTTTGTAAAAAGTAAGGTTGCAGTTACTAGCTTCCAGCAGGCATTGTTTTGAGAATGGTGGCATCCAAGCCTGACATAACTCAGAAAACTCAAGTGTTTAGCAATACAAGGTCTATTCTGAAAGTACACCCATAGCATCACCTAGTTATTTCCAAGGATGTCTGAACCATAGCTACTCTATTTTGACTTGTAATTGTAAAATTTTCCTGAATAACCAAAGCAGATGTCACCATTAATGACATCAGTGTTTCTCTAGGTATGAGAAGATGCAAGAATTGAAACTTATAAAATCTTCTCCTTGAAAGATCTATCTGAAGGCCTGTTCTGCCAGTTTTTCCCAGAGCACAGAGTGCCTCATTCCAGATTTTCACCTTGAACTCCTTTCAGGGGAGTTGAAGGTCAGCAGTTGCAGTGGCCGTGGTTTAATCTTTGTAGACGTAGATGGCAAGTGTCAGTTTTCAGTTGGCAGAGCCCCTTTTTGCTCATAAACTTGACCATGATTTTGTGGGGGCATTCCATGACTATTTTATCCCATAGTGCTGAGAAAAACATATACAAGATACAGAATATAATATTTTGATTATCATATCTCTCTGCTAGTCATGTTACAATTGTAGCACAGTTACTATTCATTCCTCTCCTCTTAAGGATGCAAATTACATAATAACAGCAAAACAAAATAAATACTAAAATCGAACCCATTCCCTCTTTGGAAGAATCTCAAATATCAGCTTCATTTTAACATATGCAGTATGCTTGTAGCATTAAAATTGAGTCTTCATTACTGCCTAGCAATCTCCTTATTCTTTGTTCACTGAGTCACATGTCTTGGTGGTTTTTCCAGACTTGCTGTACTCTCCCCAATCCTGCAAACTGAAACTTACACTCATCAGTCTTAGTAAATGACCTAATCTTTCAAGTTCCCTGTTTCCCTCAGTCCCCCTTCCCCAGGCTTATACTCTGCTCCTTATCTCACTGCTTTTACCTACTTCATACGTATATATCTGTATCTATGTACAGGGTATGGATTTCCATGCACTCATACCCATCGATGAGCCTTATATGGCTATTGGGAAATTACCTCTTTGAATTGGGTGGTTTACCTGGAATTGCTTTATCTGATGTGTCACCTTGGTAGCCAGTCAGTCCTTTTTCCCCCCTTATTCTTTACTTTGAAATACGTGTAAAATAGAATAATACAATGAACTTAGCACCCAGCTTCAACAATGATCAGTTCCTGTTGAATCTTGTTTCACCTATACCTTCACTCTTCGATATTCTGAAGCAAATTCTACACATTACATTTTAAAACTTTTATCTGTAAACATTTCTACATGAATTCACAAAATAAAAGGATTATTTTTAACAGAACTAAATATTATTATCATCCTTGCTGCTTCTGCTTCTGCTTCAGTCGTGTCTGACTCTGTGCGACCCCATAGACGACAGCCCACCAGGTTCCCCGTCCCTGGGATTCTCCAAGCAAGAACACTGGAGTGGGTTGCCATTTCCTTCTCCAATGCATGAAAGTGAAAAGTGAAAGTGAAGTTGCTCAGTCATGTCCGACCCTTTGCAACCCCATGGACTGCAGCCTACCAGGCTCCTCCATCCATGGGATTTTCCAGGCAAGAGTACTGGAGTGGGGTGCCATTGCCTTCTCTGTGTTAGCTCCCTAGCATCCTTCAAAGGTAACAAGTAAGATCTGGGAATCACCATGAATATGCTGAAGCAGACTCTCCAGGGGTGGGTCCTAGGCATGGGGATTTTTCAAAAGCTTGCTAAGTGATTCTGACTTCCTCATCTATTAACTTCTACTGGTCTTCATTCCCATATTCTGAATTAGTAGGTATGGAATGAGGTCTAGGATTCTGTTTTTGTTTCTTTAATCTCCAGATAATTCTCTTGAGTTTGGTAAACTACATTGATATTACATTGACATACTTATGGTGGCTGTACGCATCTTTTTTAATCTACCAGAATATGGACATCTCAGGTTTGCCATCTGACAACAAACTATTGCACTGAAAGTCTGCCTAGCATAGACTGTTAGACTGCTTGGGTCCAAATCTTGGTTTTGCCTCTTTCTACCTTTGTTACCTTGGAGAAGTCAATTGCTTCTATGTCTCAGTTTTCTCATATATAAAATGAAAATGACAGTATGATTCACCTCATGGTTGTTTTGAGGACTAAATGAGTTAATACTCATCAGTTGTTTAGAATAGTCCTTGGTAAGCATTTCTTTTTTTTTTTTTTTTTAGTTTTTTTTTTTTTAATTTTATTTTATTTTTAAACTTTATAATATTGTATTAGTTTTGCCAATAAAGCTTGTCTTTCTCTGGGAAAATTATCCCTGAATTTTTTATTGATAAAAGCTAGACTTGGTTCTTATTATTAATGTTACCAGTATTAAATTAACTATTATTTACTGAATGCTTCATGTGTGCCAGGCACGGGGGATTACATGTGTTCTCTTGTTCACTTAATCCTCATATCAGTGAAGATTCTCAATATTTTTCTCATTTTATATGTAAGGAAACTGAGTGTCCGATAGTTCAGTAAGTTACCCCATGTAATGGAGTTAATAAGTGATGGTATAGATAAAATACATGCTAAAGGGGCAGTGCATTGATTCCAAGCACAGAATCTGGAGTTTAGCTGTCTGCGTTCAAATCCTGACATTGTTACTTTCTAGTTGTGTATCTTGGCCAAGTTACTTAAGCATTACATATTTAAGTTTCCTTATCTATAAAATGAGCATAATAATAATAGTTAGCTGGGAAATCCCATGGACAGTCGAGCCTGGCAGGCTACATAGTCCATGGGGTCACAAAAGAGTCGGACACAACTTAGTGACTAAACAACAGCCACCTCATAGGTTATTATTAGGATTAAATGAATTAATACTTGCAAAGTACCTAAAATGATGCTTAACACATAATAATCACTCCGTTTATACTAGCTGTTTTTTATTGCTGCATTATTCATTATTATCAATGATTTTTATCAGTTTGGGTTTAAAGTAGCAGCAGCAGTTAAGAAGGAGAGATGCAAGGTGCTTGGGAGGAAGGAAATAGAGCTAGAAGTATTATTTTTTAAGAGGCAAGAAAATGAGACCTGTTTCTACCACAAAGATGGACAGGAGAGAAGGTAATTGATTGCCGGAGCCAGCCGGCAAAGTCGATCAGGTCCTGAGAACGTGCACGACGCGGCTGAGAAAGAATACTACAGCAAAGATGGGGTCGAGAGGATCAGACACGTCTCCACAAAGGGAAGCGGTCTGACCATGATTTTATTCAGCAACTTATATTTATACAGGAGAGCAAGAGAAAAACAAGACAGTTAACATTTTTTCTTGGTTGACCTATACATCTTACAAAAAGTCACAAGAAATCTTGAGAGCATGGGAATGGCACCCTGTTATTATTTCTTACACCAGATAACATTTTCTTGTGCATGAGAAGTTTGTCCAGAACTCCAGGTGTCTGCAGTAAATAATCACCTAATCTCTGGGGTGGCAGGACAGAGAGCTATGTTTGCAAGCAAACCCTCAAGGACTGAGGCAGCTCCCAGAGCTGTGTCCTTTAGATAAAGGACCCCGTTCTCACGGGCAGCTCCCCGCAATTGACGTCTAGGCGAAGGGAGATGGTGAAACTTTTGGGAAATAGACTCATTCAGACAACAAGTTAGAATTCAAGATCATCCTTTAGGAATGAGGAGAGGAAGGTAGAATTGGAAGGCTTTGGACACAAGGGGAATTTGGACACATGTGGGCAATAAACCAGTAGACACAGTCAAGTTGAGTTTGTTCATACTTGATCATAGCTTGGTTCCTGGAGGCTAAGGAAATGAATGTCTTGGAAGGGGAACCCCAGGTTATTGGAGGAGTAGCTCAGCAGCCTAGTGAAGCCAGCAAGTTCAAACCTGGTAAAGTGGGGTGGTTATGATGGTAAGTAGAAGTTAAGGAGCATTGAACAGAGAGTTGGGAGACTTGGGTTCATTTTTCATCTCTATGATCACCTAGTTTATATGACATTTGAATAGGTCACTTGACCTTTGGATCTCAGTTAATTCCCTCATGGAATGAGAGAGCTACATCAGTTTATCTCTAACATCCTTTCTCACTCCAAAATGTATGACCCCAAGGGACTGATTCTAGGGTCTAGCTGCAGAAGAAAGGAGTCAATTGAAATGCCACAAGTAGGAAAATGATGCAAAGGCTCAGGGAGGTTAGGATGAAGGTTCAATAAAAGTGAAGGTAGATGAGGGAAATCATGCTAGTCAGGTTCCATGTCTATCTTTTCTGCCTTTTAAAATTTGTTTGTGAAAAAAAATTTTTTGAGACTAGTTTGTCATTTTCTGTAGCAGATATTCTGGATACCATGAATGTAATAGGCTATGTTGGACGCACATGAAAGTAAATGTTGTCTATTTTAGTTTACGTGTCCAAAATGTTCATTAACACATCCAAAATAGGCCGTTTACTTCTAGGGAGTTATTTTTGTCCTTTTAAGCAGAAGATAACAAAAGAGTATTTTATGCTCTTCTTTGCCTATAATGAGATTATGCTTTGGAGTAGCTAACTAGGTTGCTTGAACATGCTGTTACAGAACTGGTTAATCCATAATTCAGCGGGTTCTTGGCTTCCAAGTTGCCTTATTGACAAGCCTGAAGAAAGTGGATGGAACTAATTAGCACTCAGCATTATAAAATAGGAAAAATTAAATAAGGAAGCTTCAATATTAAACTCAGACCCCTATGAAGATATTCCCTTTAGTTATGGGGATTTTGAAATGATGGACAGGCTAAACCAAAACTCATAATCCTATTACAGTCTCCTACATCCACCTAATAAGCTTCAAGAGCCATTGCCTTAGATCCTGGGATATTGCCATCTTCCTCTAGGCTTTTCTGTATATAGCTTATAAATTCTTAACTGTTCCTGCTAAATACTTTGTTATTTAAAATAGCATAAAAGAGAGTGTATAAGTATATATACATATTGATGCATTCTGACTATAATAATACTCTTGGCCTATAGGGAACTTCAAATTATTAATAATTTCAGAGAAAAGCTTTTAAGAAAAAAGCTCCAGGCTTAGTTGTAATGAGGCATTTGAAAAGGAGGAGGTGGTCTGTTTGTGTGCGTAATGAAAATATTGAACCCTTTGGGATGTTATGAACCACAGTGTACTAATAAATGATCTTTCCATTTCATTGTTCCGGCAGACATCTTTGTACCCCCCAATGTATCTTTGTAAAACGCCTTTAGCTCACATTTCCTTTTAAATATTTCTATCTCCTGACATTTGCTACTGGGAGTGGCGGTTTAACAGGGTGAATCTGATAGAGAAAGGAGTACAGTACTAAGAAACAAAGTTGGTGGTTTAGAATAATGAGCCCATTTTCAGCTGAGCTGTGCAGTTCATATGAATTAATTAACCCCTTACAAGCATTTGTCTGACAATCCTAATTCTCATTCAGTTCAATGGGTTTTATAATTATCACTTAACTAAATAGCACTAAAAACTGTTTATATCCTGACATTAAGGAAGCTTTGTAGAATTCTCTCCCTATAAATCATCTGAAGTTGTTTACAATTTGCAGCTGTCTTGTTTTTCTTCTGGTTTGTGCTCTGGTTTGTACAAAACAGGTTGCTGTTTTGCTGTTTTAAAAATTATTTTCAAGGTGCTAATTATAGAACATGCTCCAGAGTTTGGTTAGCCTTCTAAGGGTAAAGAATCTCAGTAAGGAACATTTTCACATTTTAATTGGAAGAATGTAGGCTTAAACTATTCGCTGTCATGTTAAACAAAATGAATCCAATGACTCTAAATGAATATAGAATAATTAATTACTCATTCTTAAGACCTGTGCCATTTAGTTCCTGATGATAAGATGGTGATAAAACACTTTTACCCATAAAGAGAGAAATGAGAGTTTTGTGTTGATGATGCTGGAAAATAGTATGAGAACGCTAGAAAAATGTGATTGAAATGGGAAGCATATGGGCCCTCCCTGAACACCTACGCCCTATATATGTCATTACTTTTACTGTTTATACTAAAAGGTAAGATAATATTAATAAGTATTTTAGTTAATGATGTCTTTTTTGATTGCAAGGAACAAGAATCTATTTAAACTGAGTATTTATTAAAGAGATTACAGAGTGGCTCAGGGCATTGAGGACAGGAAATCTTGTACATCTAGACTTAGCTCCCTGGAAATGGAATCTTTGTGTTTTATATTCAGTATGGCTCTCGGGTCCTCCACAGTGCAAATTCATGGGCATATATATATATATATATATATTTTTTTTTTTTTTTTTTGGCAGGGGGACTACTTTGCTCATCCTGTGCTTGGAGGGAGACTTCACTTACCCCAGTCTAACTGCCCCTCCTACTCTCTGACAAAGACTCTTGAGTCCCAATTCCACATTGCTATGTGAGGAATGTTATTTGGCGCATCTAGCCCCCCATATGTTTTCTGCACTAGAGCCTAGGTTGGCTGCTCTTTAGGTCAGGTTCCTCCCCAGGTTCAATCAGCTGTTCCTACTTGTGTCATATAAATAGTTTAATTCTCACAACAACCCCATTTATAAAGTACTATTATCATATCCCTTTTATAGAGGGGAAAACTGAGGCAAGGAGAAGTTAAGATTCCCAAAGTCATATAGTTCCAGGGTCTATGCTCTGAACCCATGTACCCTACTGGTGGGTGTTATGTGGTGAATTAGGAGATCTGGCTTCTAGTCCTTGAGTTGCCAGTATGTGAATGATTTGGAGGGAATCACTTTCATGTTTCTGGGCATTTAGCCATTCCCTGAACAGTTTAAAAATTATTTTTCTAATTTTTTACTAAAAAGCTACAAGAGGGAATGTGTGTGCACTAAGTTTTTTCAGTCTTGTACAACTCTTTGTGGCCCCATGAACTATAGCTTACCAGGTTCCTCTCTCCATGGGATTCTGCAGGCAAGAATACTGGAGTGGGTTGCCACTCCAGGGGATCTTCCTGACCCAGGGGTCAAACCTGTGTCTCTTATGTCTCTGCATTGGCAGATGGGTTCTTTACAGCTAGTGCCAATAGCAGCTCAATAACACATTGTTTCCAGGCCTCTTTAGTTATAAGGAAGAAAAATCTACTCAAGTTAACTTGAGTGAAGGGGGATTTATCCAAGGATATAATAGGTGACCTTTCAGATATCCAAAGACAGGAGAAAACAGTCTCTGTCCTTCCATGGTCTCATTTATCTCTGTCTCCTGTTTTTCTTCACTCATTTCTTTGTTTAAACATGACTGCCACAGCTGTGATACAGTGTGACCCTTTCTTGAATTGCCTATCTTTATATGAGATAGGTTCCTTTGAGTGCAAATTCTCGTGACAGAATCTAACTTGACCAGACTAACCTATGGATTTATTCCCTTTGGGCCAGGTGCCCAACCTGTGTACAGTCAACCAGGGAGTGATAAGAACACATGGTCCATGGTATGACTGCCTCTTACAATAACTATTTGGAAGAGCGAAGTCTTCAAGAAATATAGGAAGGGCCAGCAAATGGTCTGATATTTGCTATATCCATCATCCTAGCACTAATGCCATTTTCAAACATTCTGTGTGTCTCTCCATAAATCATTGTTTTGACTACATAGATAATACTTTACCATTTATTAAATACTTTACTGGGTACTTTACTAGGAGAATAATAAATGTTGGACTTCCATTACTTTATCTATAAAATAAATGATCCTGTTTAATTTAGGATTCTGCCACTCACATGCACACGCACACACACATTTATATTTATGCATTTATTTATCTTAATGAATATATTGCTTTTATTACCAAACCAACAAGAATTGACTTATCCCAATAAACATTCTTCATGATTTGAGCTAAAGAAGAAATTCAGTATCATTTCTTTAGAGTTGCACCTAGCTTTTAACCAAACATTAGTATTATCCAGCTTAATCACCCAGCTTATTTATTCTATTTGACTGTGAAATACTCGTGTTTTCCAAAACTCAGCCTTACTACAGAAGACCAACGATTTGCTGTCATTGAGAGTATTCAAAAGAATGTGAGGCAGACTCTAAATATATCCCAGAGAGGCACTTCACAAATGTTTCACACAACCATTACTTGATTCTATAATTCCCAAAGCAACTACATTAATGAGGATAGATCTCATTTACCAACACATGGTGCTTATTTAAAAAATCATTCATGTGACTTAGAGTATCAAATTTACAAGATATACAAAATACAAGTGCCCAATTCAATCTGTAGTTAGCCAGTTATGTATGAGACTTAACAATAATTTGATTTGACTCTTTACTGAAATGTTAAAAAAAAGAAAGAATTCTCTCTCCTATTTACTTCAACTTCTCTGACCTATGGTCAGCATACTTTTTCTTAGGCACACATTAGAGAAAAAAGAAAGTATAGGTTGAAATGCTTCGTACACACAGGAAACTAAGTAGGTGAATTTAGAGCTTTGAGAAGAAAAAGAACATCTTGCCACAGATTTCCTCATGAACCGGACGATTTAGCTAATTCTTGTGTGTTGTTTTGCCATAGTTATGCATAATTAGTGCTTCAAATACAGGCAAAAGCTCCAAAGTGGGTAATTGAAATTCAGCAAAATAGATTTGCCTGGTTTCATGTTGGTGTTGGTGCTGTGTGCTTAATTGCTCAGTCGTGTTTGACTCTTTGTGACCCCATGGACTGTAACCCACCCGCAGGCTCCTCTGTCCATGAGATTCTCCAGGCAAGAATACTGTAGTGGGTTGCCGTACCCTCTTCCAGGGGATCTTGGTGTTTAGACACTGTCTTTTCATGATAACTATGTTACCTAAGTGTGTGTGTGTGAGTGTGTGTGTGTGTAGGTATGTTTTTATATATTTCTACTGACAAGTTCAAAATCATTGGGTTAAATATGCTGTATGTAAAAAGTGATTTGAGAAAAATGTTGTATATGTTTTTTCTCTTTTTCTGTAGATTAAAATGTCTTTATTTCACTTTTTTAAAATGAGTCTATCTAGATTAGTCATTCTAATTTCTAAGAGAAATGAAAGACAATTTTAAAGTTAAAATTAGAGTTCTATCTAATCAGTATAATCTTATGAACACACCCTTTATCTGAGATTTAGAGCAATCAATTCATTTAATTTAAGAATAACTGATAGGAAAAGTTCAACATAAAAGTGGTTTCCAAAGTTTAAAATGTTAGTCACAGCTCCATACTCCAGAATCCCATCATCCTCATTTAATTCCAAGGTAAATCACTTGTTATTTCTAGAAAACTGCTAATAGTTAGACTAATTCCTTTTTGTTGTTGTTACACAAAGATTTGAAACCAATGCACTGTCTTCCTTCTATCTAGTAGACTAGTGTACTGCCTTGCACACTTGTGGCATTATACTTTAAGACCTAAGATATGCAGTTAGAAAAATCCTTCTAAACATGACCCAGGGACTCCGTTTGTCCAGGACATAGTTCTGGTGTTAGTCATAGTCCAAACTCATTCCTGTCCTGGCCTTAGGTCTAATCTTCCCAATTATACATTTATAAGCTGGTTCTAAAGCCTAAGGAAGAGACAGAAAAATAAGATAACCAGAAGATAAATAGTGGATGTTTATAAACTTTAAAATAACTTTCAAATATATTTCACAGTCTTCAGGGGAATAAGCAGATAATTTGAATATATCCTTGTATCTATCTGGTATTTTCATATACCATAATGCACCCCTTTGAAAAATTCTAGCAGAGACCATGTATTTTCTATGGAGATACACAATTAGATGCTTCATCTAAACCTGGAAAAATGTGATTTGAGCTGATTTGCAGAGGGGCTGGAAAAGCTGAAAAATCAGTTTGACAACATTCCTGCTGGGATTGTCCTATTTGTGGTGGTATTTGAAGGCCATGCCACTTTAGTCAGATCACTGGGGCTTAGGAAATGATGCCTACAGTAAAACTTGAGTTCACTGCTTATCAGGGAAAGTGTGAAGGCTCCCAGGCTGAAGGTTCATTAGGTCAGTCTGTAAGAGCTGTCAGTCAGACCAAGCTGACAGGAGAATACATTAAAAAAAAAAAAAAAAAGAAGCAAAAATTTCCTGCTTAGGATTTTTCCTCATTGTATCCCTACTGCCATCACATTGTCCACACCAGGGAGCAGACTTTTATTTTTTAGGCCATTATAATGTTCCAAATGTCAACCTCTGGCCACGGTCTCTCATGAGCATGGTTGCTGCTGTCCTCTTTGTAATCATCACCTAGAATGAATAGAGTAGAATGGTTCTCAAAGTATACAAGACTGTAAGGAGATAGGAACTTAGGTCATATCTATTAGGCCTAGTAGTTTATCACAGTGACAGAAATGGAGCAGGCACTCAGGTGTTGGTTGGTCTTAACTGAACACCCAGAACAAAAACTACTATGTGAATCTAGCATATACATGGTCTTTACCACCCCATTCCCTATTCTTTTTGATCTGGCAAAATTTAGCAAAATTATTTTTGTGTTTCTTCTATATTGTCAAGGTGTATTGTTTTCTATTTACCTATTTCTATCTTATTTAAGTTTGGTATATCTAGTGCTTGAGGATGAATAGAATACTTCAAAGGACTTTTTAAAAATGAATTATTACTTGAAAAGAAAACCAAGAATATGCAGTTTGTTATTTAGGTTTTATGTGCACATTTTATTTAACACTAACACACTAGCTAATATTTATTAGCCATTTCAATGATTGGGAGATTTGATCACTATCAACACAAAGGTAATATGTTGTGTATACCTGTTGTAACTTGAGCAGACTGATGGGTGACACAGTTGACCTCATCAAATATGCCAGAAACCCCAGTAGGATTAGCCAAATACACAGTTCAACTAGGAAAATGACAAGTGTATGATGGCATGCAGGCTCTAATTATTAGCATCATCAATACAATGTGACTATATAATAAAATGCAAATTATATATAGTTTTTGTTTAATTCTTATTTTAAGATTGGAGTTATATTTATAAATTTATGTTTTAATTCTAATATTTAGATTTAATTACTTCTTCCCAAAACAATGCCCTTCTCAGAGTGCAGATTTAGGAAATCTATTCCATTAAACATAAGTTGATTTTATTTCCAGGTGGCATCCATTAAGACAAACATCATGAAAAGGCCATTGACCAAAACGTTGATTCCCTGGCTGACACCTGGAAGAAAAATAAACTTATGTTTAATGGAGTAGACTGGCTAAATCCCTGTTTTGAGAATAGTGCACATTCATGAATATGTATTCATTGCCGAATTCAATAGATTCTAATAGTGAAGGACATCTGTATCATAGAAAATAGCATCTATTCATTAACTTACTACTCTCCAAGGAAAGAAGCCAGAATACAGCTTAGGATGGAATACTGACAATAACCAGTTCCTTCCTTTATTGTGTAACACATTCATCATGAACTGCATAACAACCAATGAAATAAAAATGTGATTTGTATCCAATCTATATCTAATTTTTATCCTGAGCCAATATTATTAAAGTATTCTTCATCATTTTGTCTTATTCAGTGTTGTGGGGACAGTATAACACTTATCTTTTTTTTGCACATTACAAAGAATTTTTTGTTTATTTCTTTTCTACAATGGTAAGTCATCCTTGCACAACAAGGGTTAATTCCAGATAGGCTACACAAATGGCCTAAGAGCTGTTTTAAACAAGATGGAGTGATTGTACTGCATGACTTTTCAGGATAATCAAATGGCAAAGTAAACCATCCATTCTACCCAGTCCCCTTTTCTTCCTGTCAAGACACTGTGTTAGTAACCATCTTACTACACTATATCCTGACAACATTCCGAAATGTTAGGTTTTAGTTTCTTAAGTTTATAGGAGAAGGAATGGAAGATTAGAAAAGTTAAGTAGCTTGGCCAAGGTTACGGCTAGTGGACAAGTGAATCAGAATTTGAGCATTAGTTTGTCTAATTCCAGACCACACACTCTGCTATTTTCTTGCAACGTTACCTTTCACTTGGGGGTTCATGCCAAAGATTTATGAGACTGTTGAGATTTTCTTTGGTCATACTCTTAGGAACACTTGTAGCAGAATTTTTAGTTCTGGCCTCAAATAATACTAGTAACACCACTACATTTTTAAAGAATTGAGTGGCTAATATGTGGAAATAGTCATTGGGACACTTTTAAGAGTTTTCAAATTATAGAGTTGAAAATTCATGATGTGCTCTAGGCATTATTGATCCTGAACCATCTTATGCAGGTAGATATAAATCCTTTTCTCAAAGTACTCTGGTGAAAAAGACTTCGGGCTTTTCCACAGCAGTTACCTCACTGCTGAAAAGACTTCTGTTGTTAGGTTCAATGACAGAATGTCCAGTTCCAGTGAATTAAGCAAGTAAAATAATCATTCCTTTGAAAATTATTTTCTGCAAAGGGTCCCTGGAAATTATTCATGGGAAATTTCTTTGATTTTGCCATTTCTCTTTGTTGTTCAGTCACTCAGTCATGTCCACCTCTTTGCGACCCCATCAACTGCAGCATAACAGGCTTCCAGGTCCTTCACTATCTCATGAAGTTTGCTCAGACTTATATCCATTCAGTCAGTGATGCCATCCAACCATTTCATCCTCTGTCCTCTTCTCGGGCCCTCAATCCTTCCCAACATCAGGGTCTTTTCTGGTGAGCCAGCTCTTTGCATCAGGCGGCGAAAGTATTGAAGCTTCAGGTTCAGCATCAGTCCTTCCAATGAATATTCAGGGTTGATTTCAATTAAGATTGACTGGTTTGACTTGTAAAAGAATGAAACTAGAACACTTTCTAACACCATACACAAAAATAAACTCAAAATGGATTAAAGATCTCAACGTAAGACCAGAAACTATAAAACTCCTGAGGAGAACATAGGCAAAACATTCTCCGACGTAAATCACAGCAGGATCCTCTATGACCCACCTCCCAGAATATTGGAAATAAAAGCAAAAATAAACAAATTGGGACCTAATTAAAATTAAAAGCTTCTGCACAACAAAGGAAACTATAAGCAAGGTGAAAAGACAGCCTTCAGAATGGGAGAAAATAATAGCAAATGAAGCAATGGACAAAGAACTAATCTCAAAAATATACAAGCAACTCCTGCAGCTCAATTCCAGAAAAATAAAAGACCCAATCAAAAAATGGGTCAAAGACCTAAACAGACATTTCTCCAAAGAAGACATACAGATGGCTAACAAACACATGAAAAGATGCTCAACATCACTCATTATCAGAGAAATGCAAATCAAAACCACAGTGAGGTACCATTTCACGCCAGTCAGAATGGCTGCGATCCAAAAGTCTACAATCAATAAATGCTGGAGGGGGTGTGGAGAAAAGGGAAGCCTCTTTCATTGTTGGTGGGAATGCAAACTAGTACAGCCACTGTGGAGAACAGTGTGGAGATTCCTTACAAAACTGGAAATAGAACTGCCACACAACCCAGCAATCCCACTGCTGGGCAGACACACCGAGGAAACCAGAATTGAAAGAGACGCATGTACTGCAATGTTCATCGCAGCACTGTTTATAATAGCCAGGACATGGAAGGAACCTAGATGTCCATCAGCAGATGAATGGATAAGAAAGCTGTGGTACATATACACAATGGAGTATTACTCAGCCATTAAAAAGAATACATTTGAATCAGTTCTAATGAGGTGGATGAAACTGGAGCCTATTATACAGAGTGAAGTAAGCCAGAAAGAAAAAACACCAATACAGTATACAAACACATATATGTGGAATTTAGAAAGATGGTAATGATAACCCTGTATACAAGACAGCAAAAGAGACACAGAGGTATAGAACAGTCTTTTGGATTCTATGGGAGAGGGAGAGGGTGGGATGATTTGGGAGAATGGCATTGAAACATGTGTAGTCTCATATATGAAATGAATCACCAGTCTAGGTTTGATGCATGATACAGAATGCTCGGGGCTGGTGCACTGGGATGACCCAGATGGATGGTATGGGGAGGGAAGTGGGAGGGGGTTCAGGATGGGGAACACATGTACACCTGTGGCAGATTCATGTTGATGTATGGCAAAACCGATACAATATTATAAAGTAATTAGCCTCCAATTAAAATAAATAAATTTATATTAAAACAATAAATAAAATTTTTTTTAAAAAGAAGATTGACTGGTTTGAGCTCCTTGCAGTCCAAGGGATTATCAAGAGTATTCTCCAGTGCCACATTTTGAAAGCATCAGTTCTTTGGTGCTCAGCCTTCTTTATAGTCCAACTCTCACACCCATACATGACTTATAAAAACCATAGCTTTACAATATGGACCTCTATTGGCAAAGTGATGTCTCTGCTTTTTAATACACTGTCTAGGCTTGTCATAGCTTTTCTTCCAAGGAGCAAGCATCTTTAATTTGGTGGCTACAGTCATTATCTGCAGTGATTTTGGAGCCCAAGAAAATAAAATCTGTTACTGTTTCTACTTTTTCCCCTTCTATTTGCCATGAAGTGATGAGACCAGATTCCATGATCTTAGTTTTTTGAATGTTGAGTTTTAAACAAGCTTTTTCACTTTGCTCTTTCACCTTCAAGAGGATCTTTAATTCCGCTTCTCTTTCTGCCATTAGAGTGGTATCATCCACATATTTGAAGGTTTTGATATTTCTCCCGGCAATCTTCATTCTAGCTTGTGAGTCATCCAGCCCAGCATTTCTCATGATGTACTCGCATATAAGTTAATTAAGCAGGGTGGCAATATACAGCCTTGATGTATTCTTTTCCCAGTTTGGAAACAGTCCGTTGTTCCATGTCCAGTTCTGTTGCTTCTTGTCCTGCATATAGATTTCTCAAGAGACAGATAAGTTGGTGTGGTATTCCCATCTCTTTAAGAATTTTCCATAGTCTGTTGTGATCCACATAGTCAAAGCTTTAGCATAGTCAATAAAGCAGAAGTAGATGTGTTTTTTGGAATTCGCTTGCTTTTTCTGTGATTCACTGAATGTTGATAATTTGATCTCTGGTTCCTCTGCCTTTTTAAAATCCATCTTGTACATGTGAAACTTTTTGGTTTATATATTGTTGAAGCCTAGCTTGAAGGATTTTTAGCATTACCTTGCTAACATGTGAAATGAGCTCAATTGTACGGTAGTTTGAAGATTCTTTGGCATTGCCCTTCTTTGAGGTTGAAATGAAAAGTGACCTTTTCCAGTCTTGTGGCTACTGCTGAGTTTTCCAAATTTGCTGGCATATTGAGTACAGCACTTTAGCTGCAGCATCTTTTAGGATTTGAAATAGCTGAGCTGCAATTCCATCACCTCCACTAGCTTTGTTCATAGTAATGATTCCTAAGGCCCACTTGACTTCACACTCCAGGATGTCTGGCTCTAGGTGAGTAATCACACCATCATGGTTATCTAGATCATTAACACCTTTTTTGTATAGTTCTGTGTATTCTTGCCACCTCTTTTGAATATCCTCTGCTTCTGTTAGGTCCTTACCATTTCTGTCCCATATTGTGCCTGTCTTTGCATGAAATATTTCCCTTGATATCTCGTTTTCTTGAAGAGATCTCTAGTCTTTCCCATTCTATTGTTTTCCTTTATTTCTTTGCATTGTTCACTTAAGATGGCTTTCTTATCTCTCCTTGCTATTCTCTGGAACTTTGCATTCAGTTGGGCATATCTTTCCCTTTCTCCATTGCCTTTCACTTCTCTTCCTTTCTCAGCTATTTGTAAGACCTCCTCAAATAGCCATTTTGCCTTTTTGCATTTCTTTTTCTAGGGGATGGTTTTGGTCACTGCCTCCTGTACAATGTTCTGAACCTCTGTCCATAGTTCTTCAGACACTCTATCAGATCTAATCCCTTGAATCTATTTGTCACTTCCACTGTATAATCATAAGGGGTTTGATTTAGGTCATACCTGAATGACCTAGTGGGTTTCCCAACTTTCTTCAATTTAAGCCTGAATTTTGCAATATGGAGCTGTTGATCTGAGCCAAGTCAGCTCCAGGTCTTGTTTTTGCTGACTGTATAGAGTTTCTCCATCTTTGGCTGCAAAAAACATAATCAATATGATTTAGGTATTGACCATCTGGTGATGTCCACATATAGAGTCACCTCTTGTGTTGTTGGAAGAGGTTGTTTGCTATGACCATTGCGTTCTCTTGGAAAAACTGTTATCCTTTGCCCTGCTTCATTTTGTACTCCAAGGCCAAACTTGCCTGTTACTCCAGGTATCTCTTGACTTCCTATTTTTGCGTTTCAATCCCCTGTGATGAAAACGACATCTTTTTTTGGTATTATTTCTAGAACGTCTTGCAGGTCTTCATAGAGCCATACAACATCAGCTTCTTCAGCATTAGTGGTTGGGGTGTAGACTTGTATTACCATGTTGATGAATGGTTTGCCTTGGAAACGAGCCGAGATTGATCAGTCACTTTTGAGATTCTACCCAAGTACTGCATTTCAGACTCTTTTGTCTCCATTTCTCTAGGAAAGAAAGCTTAGGGTGAACATTTAACTGACTAGGCTTTGATGGGTCACAAAGAAATTTTTATTTTGCATTTGGATTCCATTTATGGTTTAAATCACAGAGCTCTACCTTAAATGTAAATGAATGGATTGAGAATTGACATAAGTTTTAAGTTTGTCGGAGTTATTTTCAGATAGCGTTCCTCTTGAGTTTATGTGTTCCATCCCATATCCTATTCTGTATTGTAACTTCTTATTGGTCCATTTAAAGAGACAGTGAACAATTGGAGGGCAAGAATGGTGTCTTCTAGGTGGCACAGTGGTAAAGACTCTACCTAGAATGCAGAACACGTGGGTTTGATCCTGCGTCAGGAAGATCCCCTGGAGAGAGAAATGGTAAACCACTCCAGTATTCTTGCCTGGAAAATCCCATGGAGAGAGGAGCCTAATTGGCTACAGTCCATGGGCTGACAAAGAATCGGACACAGCTGAGCAACTGAGCACACACACCTCACAGTAACTCTAGTATTTAGCATAGTGCTCAATGCACAAATGATCAGTAATTATCCACTGGTTGAATTTCTCCAACTGATACTGCTTAAATAAGACTTTCTCTTACTTTTCCACAAATGCATCCTGCTGGTTCATGTTTCTCTCTTGGTTTCTATTATTTCTCTCACTTCAAATTGTCTTTCCCTCTTTTCTTTTTTTTAATTAATTAATTTATTTTAATTGGAAGCTAATTACTTTACAGTATGATAGTGGGTTTTGCCATACATCAACAAGAATCAGCCACGGGCGCACATCTTTCCCTCTTTTCTCTATTTAATCCAACTAGTTCTTCCTGATACAATTAGTTAATACATGAGTCCTCTTCTGATTGTTCTAGCTATCACAGTTGTCCACCACACACCCCTGTTCATTTAACTTCCAAGGACTGTCCCACATGTTTTAACCCTTTATTGTATTATTAGCCAGTCTTTAATATTTTTATCTTTGTTTCTCCAACCATTATGAAAAGTGGACATGTTTTACACTGTTTTCTCCCCCTTTGTTGTTGTAGTCACCAAGTCATGTCTGATGCTTTTGCGACCCCATGGACTGTAGCCCACCGGGCTTCTCTGTCCATGGGATTCTCCAGGAAAGAATACTGGATTGGGTTGCCATTCCCTTCTCCAGGGCATCTTCCCCACCCAGGGATTGAACCTCAGTCTCCTGCATTGGCAGGTGGGTTCTTTACCACTGAGCCACCTGGGAAGTCTTATATCAGGCGTGCATGTGCTGGAAAGATTATCAGTGACTATTTATTTGTTAAATAATCCAATATGTTATGACTATTCCATTAGAAAGCAAGATACTCTGAAAGGGCTGGTAATTATGTTATCTTACCTTCAGTTAAAAAAATAAATAAATAAAAGCCACCTTTAGAGCACAGATCATTCTTGACTTTTACTTGCTGAAGTACAATTTTTATTTTCTCCATCTTTAGTAAACTGACATGGTGCCCTTAGCAGTTGGAAACATTCTCAACACATGTAAAACCTCTTCCTGTGGAGATTCTTAAGAACGGGGTAGATGTTTATAGTCCTGGAATAAACTAGATGCCCTCCAGTATTGTGCAGCCCAGTGACTCTTAGAAATTCCACTATAAGGAAACCTTGCTTTATTACAAATGAGAAATTTGATTTGTGAAATGAAGTCTCATGCCCACCCAACAACTCCCTGATTCTCCTTGCCAGAACCCCACCCCTCCACTTTAAGTTTAATCTAGTTCTTTTAATTAAATATGAAATCATTAAAGTTCACAGAGTATAAACCCAGCAGATTTGATTTAATGATAAAAATCTGTGGTTTGTCATCTTTTCAAAGCATAATCCTGGCTTCAATCTTATCTGACAGGTAGTCAGCCTATCAGGTCTGAGGATGAAGTATCTCATCTTTTCAGGGACCTGACTTGATATTTTTCTTTGGAGACATAATTTACAATTGTGCTCTAGAAAATGAACAGGGTTAAAGAAGGAGAAAAGACCCCGTTTTGCTTTGGCACAATTAATTCGTTTAGTATGCAATCATGGGTGACTAGACCTACGATGTGCCTAGATATATTTCAAATGGGGGAGGGGGAATCCTCCAAACATAGCCTATTTTATTAATGTAAATTATTCTTTACTCACTGAATATGTAAAGTATGTAAATTTAGTCCTGCTGTCAAAAGGTAGCTCTGTGCCATTAGCTTCTATAGCAGACAAGGCCTACTGCATATCCTGTACTGCATTTTCAGAGAGAGATGCTAATGACAGCTTGAGCAATTGCCTTAATGAGCCAGAAAGATGTTATTTTTTATTCGTGTTTAGCTACTTAGAGTCATCTGAAATAGAGATCAACTGTAGATATTAAAGAGTGAAAAAAGGCATGGGTTATCTTATGGATGTGTTTCTCCAAGCATATTAAGAATAAACCATCAATCGGTTATTTTCCAAGAAAATGGATTATTGTCAGAGCTATATAGGTAGATGATACGCATTCTTGAAAGTTTTAGATTCTAATTACTGTGCTATCGGAGTAAATATAGTAGTCAAGCTGTGTCTCTCAGTAATTTAGGGAAAATTTGTAGGACTTCCTGAATTGATCACAAAATAGCATTAGTATTTCAAAGTGAACAACATGACCCATTTAAAACAATAAAGCATTGTACATGAGTCATCAGGAAGACATTAGAAATCCACCTACATGCACCATATTACATGTAAAATTGAGTTCAGTTGCAGCTTTACTTTGTGTTGTTAGAACCCAGTATACCAATACTTAAGAGAAATTTCCTGTCATGTAAGTCTTTCATTCTGTGTGAAATGTCCATATTTTCTCCTGATTTCAGTTTATTTGGAGATGAGTCACAACACATTAACATAAAGATTGAGAAAGTCGTGTTCAGATTTTGGTTTAAGTCATGAACTGTATACCCAGAATTTACTATGGTGTTTGATTTGGTTAAAATGTAGCTGTACTTACCACACAGAGTCAAGAGGAGTATTGGTTTAACACATTAGTATTGTGAATGTATAAGTTTACACATCAGCCACTCTCCTGAGCCAAAGATTTGCATAAACCGGCAAAATTCAGCTTGGGCTTGTGATAGAAATGAAATAGCTAGGGTGTAAGCACTCTGAGCTAGAGTTCCTCTCTGTCACCATTGTGTACAGCCTATGCCTGCATCTTGCCTAATCTTAATTAAATTATATGTCTCCTGGGTCTGAGGATTAAAATTTTGAAATTCAACCAGTATTTAAGAGCTTAAAAAGTGCTTTTGTATAGAACTTGTACTGTGAGATATGACTTCAAAAAAACCTGGGCTATAGAATTAATTTATTTTAGTTGAATGAGTAGTACTTTTGAAAACATATATCCTCTTTGGATTAAATAATCCATTGTTTTAGAAAGAAAAAGTTAATGCAAACGAATCATCTCTATAGTGTTCAGAAGGTAAATTAAATAATTACAAATTACATTTCAACTTCAACTATCATGTGAGATTATATTTTCCTGTGAATGTCTTACTGAAGTCTCGCAATGATTTCTGTGTGTGTTTGACCACTGAAGTAAAGTGTAGGGACTATTATAGAGTTTAGATTTAATGCGTAGTTAATGGATACTTTTCCAATTACAGATCTTCATGAAATTTCTAATAAAAAAATACTAAAAACTCCTTATCTCAGCTACATAAAAAATGACCAAAAACTCAGCTCTCCAGGCATAAGTCAGTGATAAGCGGAAGAGTGACTCTTCTAGTTAGTTGCTATTTGTGGAATTTTCCAAAATTATCATGCATCATAACTTTCTCATAAGGAGAAATCATTCCATGAGAAATCATCTTTTAGTTTTATCACGATTGTGTAACTAGCCCCAAAGAATCATGACATGCATACACTTACAGCATTCAATTTGTAATGCTTGTTGCTAGTACAGTCAGAAATTCTATTCCACGGTTGTACATTTCATGGAGATGGTAATTATCAAATTTTATTATTTTTCAAAATCCCAAAGAAAATGTGACATCCTACTATGTCTCTGAATCTCTGATTATGTAAATTCATTTTGTGAATCGATAACATATTATTTGGTTTCTCTGTAGCTCTGTTTTCAAGCTGATGATGCTAAAATTTGTGTTAATTCACATCTACATGTATAGGTGTACTTGAAATCACCTAATTTGACATTTCAATTCATAGAGATAGCTCTAAGAAATGTAATTATGTAAAGGATATTTTGAATGAAATATTGGATAAATAAGTGGAAACATAGTTAATTTTTCAATACATCCCAAAATAGTTAACTTGGAATGTGGTGCTTTTCTACTTTAATTTTTATCCTATACATTTTATGGGTAAGAAGCAAGCTTGTCCCTATACTAGGCAAGTCAGATGAAATGCCAGTTCCATTAATTCAGAGAAAGTAGGCTCATTTGATGATTTAATGCTGGTTAAAAATAAGATAAGGGAATTCTTGCTTCTTTCCTACATTTTTAATTTTTTTCTCCCCAGTTTATTTCTTGGTTTGTTAAATCTTCAGTTAGGTTGTGATAAAAGTGTCATGGGACCTCAATGTTCTTTAACAAGCGTGATTGTTTTTTTTTAATTCCATTCCTGGTAGTCACTTTTTAAATATCAAACTTTTTCTATAAAAGGAGAAAGAAGAAGAGCTTTGACTGATGGTGACTTGAAGTATTTCAGCAGTTGGTTGTATCTGAAGTAGGCAATGCACCTTGTTTTTCCCTTTCAAAATCAGTAATACTGCTTATTTTCTTTGGAAACAGGAAAGAGTGAACCACATCCGATAGTTCTCTTACCTGTGGTACATCTGTAATTCCTCAGTTGTTCCTCTCAGCCTCCGCCCTCCTTGGGGGCTATTTCTTCCCAATCACTTTGTAGTCATCAGGGAATTACACCAGGCAGAACATCACAGTCATAAAAGCATGTCTTACCTTTCTACTGGAAAGTCGTTGCTTCCGCAGACAACTGAAACTTGACCTACACCTGTGCCCCCAGGAAAAGAAAGGTCAGGGAGTCACTTTTCTTTCTGGGAAGCTTCAGAGATGGGGCTAAGGAGAGAAGGAGAGCCTTGGTATCTGCTTCAGAACTGTGCCCAACTGCTAAACTTTGATCAGTTCTCTCAGTGGCATGTCATCAACATTCAGTGTATACCTCATATATGAAAGCCAAATACTAGCCGTTGTGAGGTTTCTTTAAAATTGTGCCCTTCATTTGTTTCTTTTGCACGTTCTATTTCCCCAACTAACTTTGTGAGCCCTGGGAAGGTTAGTTAACCTCACTGGGCCTCGAGGGCATCATCTGTAAAATGAGTGGTTTAGAATAGGTGATCTTTATGATCCCTTACATTGCGAACATTCTATGTAGTGAAACCTCAAGACTGTAAACTATATGAGCAGGAGCCATTTTTTTTTAATCATTTGTTATCTCCCCATAGGGCCTAATGTAATTTTGAGTTCACTACCTAAGCTCCTGCCATATGAAGTAGAGAATAGATTTGAAAGACACCTCTAATAAGTACTAAACTAGTTTAGAAATTACACATTCCATTTTATCTGAAAGTCAGGGTATTTATTATGTGTAGATGTCATATGAACTTGCATGTTTTAAAAGAAAAAAAATTGTGGTGAATGAATCATTGGGACAGAATGGTGTAATCTCATTTAAAGGCATAATACTTTAATAATTGGCTCTGAAAGGGTTATGAATTGAATTGCACCCCCCAAAAAGGATACATTGATGTATCTACCTGACCCCCTCAGTGCCTGTAAACATGACCTTATTTGAAAATAGGGTCTTTGTAGATGTAATAAAGTTGAGATATGGTTGTACTGAATTAGTGTGAGCCCCAAATCCAACGACTATTGTCCTTATAAAAAGGCCACGTGGAGACACAGGGACACAGAGATCCCCAGGGAGAATGCCATGTGATGATGGAAGAAGAGAGTGAAGGGATGCAGTTACAAGCTAAGGCATGGCATCTAGCAGAAGCTAGGAGAGAGCTCTCAAATGTATTCTCCCTCAGAGCCCCCAGAAAGAACCAACCTGGCCAGTGCCTTATTTCATACTTCTACCCTCCAGAGCCAGGAGAGAAAACACATCTGTTGTTTTAAGCCACTCAGTTGGTGGCAATTCATTGCAACAGCCCTAGGAAACTAACACAGAAGGTTTGGATGCTAGTCTAAGAAGAGTTCCCAAGAGATATGGGTCCAGAATGGACTAGTCATAGATGGCAACCACTGTAGGGCATCCACCCTTAGCCTAGGATGCCATTATAAATCTAGATAAAAACTGAATATTAAGATCTTTGGGGGAGTGACTCAGAACTACATAGAAGGTCAGGAACTATCCTATCTTCTAAAATCTCTAATCAGCATGAACTAGAATCCTATTTGTTATTGCTATTACTGGTCCCTTGAAAGCCACTTTTCACCCAGGATTTCATACCCACAAGCCTATGGGTAAGAAGCAGAAAGACTATGCTTAGGGTTCTCATCTATTTATTGATACACCTTTTTTTCTTCTTTATGCAGGTTTTCTTAGTCCATTTTTAGTTAACCATTTATACAGTTAGATACTAAAGATCTTTGAGCTCAAAAATAATTTTTCAAAGAAGGAACAATGAATAAATCAATTTTAAGCTATTTACTTGCCCATTTGGAATAACCTTTCCTACTCACTACCTATGAAAACCTCATCCATGATTCCATGCTGTATAGCTCAGATCTCATCTGAGGGCATGATCCACTACTTCGTTTTGAAATAGACTGCTTTCCACAGTTACATAATTTATGCTTTCTATGTAATTCCCTTGACACTTAGCAAATAGTATCCTTTGTTATAGTTTTTTTTTAAATATCTGTGTGACTTATCTTCTCAATTAGATTGTTTCTAGAGGATATGAATTATAATTCATACTCTTGTATCCCTATCCTACACCTGCAGTACACAAAGAGCAGTTGTATGCATGTTATAAAATAGGTTGTGATAAGTATTTTTCAGTTATAGTAGACTAATTATGACAGAATCAACAACTTAATTCTGCAATTAACTTATTGTAAGCATAGCCTTACACAACTCATCATTGTTTGACTAAATCAAGACAATCTGTCTTCTAAGACTCTGGCACAGATTTCTGGTTAAACAGTGGTTGGCACAATTAATTCTCTTGCCTGTTATTTTCAAGTTATGTTATTGCTTTGAACTCATTTTTAAAAGCAATATTTATAATATAATCATTGACCAATGAAAAGAATTGCTTCTAGTTTCAGAAAAGAAACTAAAGCCCTTCAGTCTACTAGAAATTATAGACCTCCTCACCAAAGTGATGGATTTATGATTACATAGAGCATTAGGAAAGCTAGTTATAGTTTGCTTAAACCAGTTTCTCTCTTTATGGCATCCTCAATCTTTTTAAACAGCTAGGATATAATAACATTTTAAAAATTAAAGTATTTCCCATAACCAGGAACTTGATATGAAATGAACAACATTAAGCACAAAACAATTGAAGCTTCAAACAGTGGAGCCAGCAAGAATTTTAAACAGCCCAAATGAACAAGGATGCAACATTTTCATGTTTCCTCAGATGTAGTAATAATCAGGCTCAGAGGTTAGCAGGAAGAGATTTTATCGCAATAATGGCTCCCAGTACCATTTTTCTCTTAGGAATGTGACTCACAAAGGTGAAGCTTTTATTTGAAGATTTGATACAATGCAGCTGCCAACAGCAGAGGTTAGAATTTGGCCAAAATGCTGGACCCTCCCAAACATCCATGAGGGAGGGAAAGATGGAGAAGAGAGAGACTGACTGGGAGAAACTGAGAGAGAGAGAAAAGGAGGAGGGGAGGGGACAAGGGGGAAAAAAAAAGATTTGCATTACCAATGACAAATCAAAGCTGAAAGTTTGCCTGGCCTGTTGTCATTCATTGCCATTCATATTTAGAAAGCAGACTGTTGTGATAATTGATTTGATGGTCCAGCTTGAGTGGAAGCACTTCTGGGCATAACAGGCCTCAGAGATGCCAAAAAAGAAGAAAAGGTGGGAATGAAATAATGCACTACTTTCTCCTCAGAGGCATGTGGCCCAGTTTTAAGAACAGAAAAACATGCTCTGGGGTGGGGAGACTAGAATGGGGCAGAAACCTAAAGAACTTAGTAATAAATACAAAAAGTGACCATATAGCTCCAGTCAGATAAAAATAGGCATTCAAACTGAGACAGTGAGAGGACATATTTTACTGACAGGTGAATAATAGGGGAGCATGGTGGAAATAATCTGATTTTTAACAGACTCTGTCCTTGGGAGTACCTTTTTTTGCTGTTCTTTTGTATGGGGACAAAAGTGATTCCTTTTGTAAAAATCCTTTTAATTTTTTAAGCTTTTCATACTAGATTAATAGTTCAGAAGGAGAAAAAGAAAACAATAATTGAGACTGAAAAGCTATATATATATATGCTTGGATTATCTAAATGTCATTCAATTTATTTCCATGAAGCAAAAGGTAATAATGAAGCTTGTCCTTAGATTTGTGTGTGGAGGGTGGTATGCAGCCACTGCTTCCTGCTAATATGAATAAGTTAGGAGACTAAAGTGCCAGTTGAAGGGGGGACTAGAAAGAGAGCCAGAGAGATTTTTTTTTAAGTATTGAATTCACTGCCTGACCTCTTAATCACAACTGCCAATTGGATTGTGTGCCCTGTCATCAATTTAAGGACCTAAACAAAACCAGATAAGAAACACGGCTGTCAAAACAGAAATTTTAATCAGAACCTGTTTGTCTTTTGAGAGAAATGTAGTTATTTATGTTCAAAAGTAGCTCACTCTGTTACTGTGTTCCCATTTCGCTCTTTTCTGTCCTCCCTCCCTTCTACCTTTCTTTTTCCTTTCCCTCTTCTTCTCAGACTTCCCTATTATCAATACCTGCCTTTATTCAAACCTACAGAGAAAACTTGTCATCTGACCTCATTGAATCAGACTAACCCTGTTTCATACATATGCATCTATTATGGAAATATCAATACAATCATTTCACATCACAATTTCTGTTCTCCTGGTAAGTTTCTCAATTACAGTGAGACAGTGAGCATTATGAGTTTTAGAAAAGGGAAAACAATCTCAAATGTATGACTTGTTTTAAAAAGACTCATGTGATATTAATATAGAGAAAGCTATGTCAATTAATAGGTGGCAGAATTTCTCAAAGTATGTTAAAAAAAAAAAAAAAAAGCAGTGGCATGAGAGTAACCTGGGGAGCTTGTTAAAATTTAGATTCTCAGACCCCATCCCAGATATACTGAATCTCGGTGCAGCCCACCAGGCTCCCCCGTCCCTGGGATTCTCCAGGCAAGAACACTGGATTGGGTTGCCATTTCCTTCTCCAATGCATGAAAGTGAAAAGTGGAAGTGAAGTCGCGCAGTCGTGTACGACTCTTCGCGACCCCATGGACTGCAGCCTACCAGGCTCCTCCGTCCGTGGGATTTCCCAAGCAAGAGTACTGGAGTGGGGTGCCATTGCCTTCTCTGTTTTGTATACTATTGAAGTTTAAACGCAAGAGACATGATGATTAAAGAGCAGTGTTTAATCAGATAAACTGGACTCTAATCCATTTTTCACCATTGTGTGAACCTTCATAAATTCCCTGGGCTCTAAAACCCAGTTTTCTTACCCTATTTGTTTACCTAATAGGATTGTTCTGAGGATCAAATATGATTACTACAAAACAACATGATAGCTGGTGATTATAAAACCAATATATAGTCCATATTATTTATATTGTTTATCTTTTATCATTTATATTCTTTTCCTATGAGTTGTTCATTTTGCTTCCATTTAAGGTAATAGGTTCTACTTCAATATTATATTAACCTCTACAGTGTCTAGCATATTGTAACAGATGCTAGAACACATGTAACTCCTTTTCTTTCCATTCCATTTAGTAGGAGGGCAACTAAAATTTGGTTAGGTCAATTAACCTATTCAAACTATTTTCAAACTTTAGTTTTTATATTTTATAATTCTTTGCAAGTGTTAAACATTGTTCATCATCAGAATCTATACCATAAATGTTGTAGCAAAGCAGTTGTAACAGTGTTTTGCAAGTTTTACTTATTTAGAGGTCTAGATTAGGCTCCAGATCTGCATTCAGATCACAAGTTTAGTATTCATTTATTTTTCATAGAAGTTTGGCAGTTTACTAAAATTTTGTCATTTGGGAAAAATAGCAAAGGTAACCATTTTCAACCCTGTGTCTACTTCAGATCTAATCTATTATCTTCAATTAGTATTTAAGCTCATTCACTGTGGTATGGCTGACTTCATGTTGCTTGATTATGATATTTATCCACAAACAAAATGATTCTTTTGCTGTAGATTAAAATCAATGAACCAACCAAAGAAACAAAAAAAAAGCACATAAATCATCCTGAAAGAGTCAGGATCGGTTCGCCTTTAGGCTATAGGATCCTCCTGTAACTAGTATCTTCCTTTTTTAATCACTCAAGTTGTTATGTGGGAAAGAACAGCAAGTTTCAGGGGACATCTAAGGGTCTAAGGGACTCTGTGGCCCCTTGATCCCACTTGACCAGTTGCTGTGTTCCACATCACTATTCTGCCATAATCACTGATTTTAATGCTCTCCAATTATACTCATTCATGGATTTTGTTCAGTGTAGAAGGCATTTTTCATAACCAAAGTATCGTGTTTTTTAAATAAATGACATGAGATTCACATTATGTCCTAAATGAAAGAATAAACTTCTCTTTTATTTTTAGAGTTCCTTTGTCTGACCAAGTTTCTTTTTTCTCTATTTTTTTTTTAATTTTTATTTTATATTGGCATATTGTTGATTAACAATATTGTGTTAGTTTCAACTATACAGAAGTGTGATTCAGTTATACATGTACATATATCTATTCTTTTTTTTAATTCTTTTCCCATTTAGGTTATTACAATGCCTTTTTCATGTCTCAAAGAGTTTGCAAGATTATTCATACCCATCAGTTCATGTTACCCAATAGGGAAATAAAACTATCTTAGATTAAAATAATGGCACATGCTTACTCTCAGTATAGAATATCCTTATTAATATTAACTGTATGTAGGCAACTAGTTATATACATTATTCATTATGAATGTGTAATTAAAGAGCATTAAGGAACTGAACTTATTGAGTGAGGGGGTGAAAATGCCTGGTATGTGAATGTGATACCAAAGACCCAAGTGCAATTCAGTGTGACCAGCGGCACCATGCATCTCACACCCAAAGACAGTCACATATTATTTATTATGTCTAAACAGAGAGAGTCTTTATCTTCATGGCCTTGAATGAGGAGAAAAGATCATTGGATTTTTTTTCCATATCTAATACCAATACTTCCTAGCTCTGTATCTTTGTGTTGCTACTAAAAAAAAAAATTAGTGCAGACTTGGTAGCTTAGACAACAGTAATTTATTTCTCACTGTTCTGAGAGCTGAGCAGTCCAAGATCAAGGGGCCAAAGACCCTGTGTCTGGTGACAGGTCATTTCCTGGCTTGTAGACAGCCAGCCTTCTTGCTGTGTTCACACATGACTGACAGAGAGACAGACAGGGAGGGAGATCTCTCTCAAGTTTCTTCCTATAAGGACATTAATCTCTTTCCTGAGGGCTCCACCTTTATTACCTAATTACTTCCTAAAGCCCCCACCTCCAAAACCCATCCCACTGGGGATTAGGCTTCAAATATGAATTTATGGGTTGACACAAGCATACAGTTCACAACACCGCTACCTCAGACAAACCTCTTGCCCCCAGTGCCTCCATGTATAAGATGAGGATAAATCATATTTGCCCTACCCCAAAGCCTTGAAGTGAGAAGGAAATATGATAATGTATGTAGGAACCATGTGTAAACCGTTAAGTTCTCTATAAATGTAAGGTATTACTTCATGCCTTTTCAAATGGAAAATGTAGTTATCAACTTTTGACAGTGACTGCATTCTCATTTTCCAGGGAAGTCCAGAGAACTGATGAAATTAGAATTCTTCATTCATCTAATCCTTGTTGTGCCTTACTGATTTTTGCATGAGGTGACTAAATTTCATTGATGCATTTTTATACAGCTTTTGTTGAATTTAACTTGGTCCAAAAGCTTTCAGCTTTATGGCTTTGAAGCTCCAATTCCCTGATCAATGTTTATGAAGCTTGAAATTTGGCATTTGGCATTGACTCGTGTAAATTTGAGTCAAAACTCAGTGTCCTTTAAACATCTCAGGGCAGATTTTCAGCATGGCCTCGTTTTTACTGATATGGTTATGTATTTGTAAGTACAAATTGCCACTTTTGTCCTCAAGAGAATAAAGAGTGGTCATTGTACCTGCCATGAGGTAATTGAAGGTGCAAAAAACACTTCTACAAAAGGTCTTTGTAACACTCCCTTCCCCCAATACCCCTCCTTTCCCTTCCTCTGCATGTACAGACAGAGGAGGAGAAATAATGTTATTAGCAGGCTCTGAATAGAGGTCAGCATTCCTTTCCAAGAAAAATAAACTGCATCTAATTTGTGCTTCTTTTCTTAAAAAAAGACGTACATGAGATACTCTGAGTAATTTAAAACACAAAGTTGATGGAAATGGTGATATCTTTGACACTTATTTTGCTGGAATGTTACACCTTTTGAGTGAGTGAGTCAGTGAAAGTCGCTCAGTCGGGTCCGACTCTTTTCAATCCCATGGACTATAACCCACCAGACTCCTCTATCCATAGGATTCTCCAGGCAAGAAGACTGAAGTGGATTGCCATTTCCTTCTCCAGGGGATCTTCCTGACCCAGGGACTGAACCCAGGTCTCCTGCACTGCAGGCAGACTCTTCACCATCTGAGCCACCAGGGAAATCCTTTAGGTTAATCTAATAAGTAGTTTAGACTATGGAAAAATAGCTTTTGAGATTAATGATGGAGCTTACACTACAACTCAAGTTTTAGTTGCCTAAAACTGTGTCCTCTGAGATAACTCAAGACCAAGAAAATAGCATGTGGTTTGAATGTGTCTTTCTTTGCACCAGTGTTCTCTGGGTCCATTTTGGACTTTGGAGCTAGAACAAATGAGAGCGCTATAAAATATTAATCCTGGGACTTCCCTGGTGGTTCAGTGGTAACACTCTGCGCTTGTAATGCAGAGGGCATAGGTTCAATCCCTGGTTGGAGAACTAAGATCCTACATGCCATGCAATCCAAAAAAAAAAAAAAAGCAGCAGCAGCCACACTCAACCCACAGCTTACCTAAACATTATATATGTTGTAACTGGCTTATCCAGGCCAGGGGGAAACTTCCTAGCATTTTTGTGGGACATCACTTGTGGCCATTCTAAGCATTGCCTGGAAATGATTTGCATAGCTTGAGTTTACAGTTCTCGTTATATGATTACCAAGTTTGTGCCTAGCCAGTGTCAGTAGCAGTTACTTTTTCTCCCCCTCAGAAACAACAGACTGTTATTTAAATGAGCAGTTTCCTTTATGTAGGTAGGTAATACGATTTAATGCAGGTTGATCTACACATTTCCCCTTGAATGACTAATGACAAAAGACCATCTGGAATTCCCCCTCCACTCCTGCACTGTTAAAGCAAAAAAGCATTTGTGTGGTACCTAGGTAACTGTCAGGGTCCCTGTAGGCTGTTTGAGACCTAATATAAAACCAAATACTCTTCATAGGCCACCAATCTAAAGGATAAGAGATGGGAATTCCCACAATTAAGTTTTATTCATGAAGTTGATGAAAAATGAGATCTTAGAAGGTGACTAAAAATATATTCAAGATGATGAAAGGGAAAGAAAAATAAAGGTGATAAAAGTCTTTGAAAGCATGTTTTCAAAGGAATGCTGTCACATATTAAATATACAGTTTGAACTCTTTCATGTCCTGGTGGTAAATGCATGTCAGAGTCAAGATGACTGTTCTGTTTCATTTTATCCCTTCCCTTACACAGTAATATCCACAGTGATGACCAGTCCTGGAGAGTGTCATTCTGTTTTGTGATGGAATCATCGCCTATTCGGTAGCCAAAATGGAAGAGAATTACAGCTCATTGCATATTGTCAAACCATAGAAAAAACAACAAAGAAACCCCAAATGAAACAAGCTCTGGTCTTTTCAAAAGCAAAGGAGTGCAAGAAAAGCATGAATTTGAGGGGCAGAAACTATCCTGGAAGGTTATTGCTAGAACTCAGATACTAAAGACAGTAATAGAACTGAACCTTTACAAAGATTAAGAGTAGCAAATTGGATTTGAATTACTACCATTTCAAGTCTTAAATTCATGCAAATTTTAAAAAGAAAAGAGAGCATAACCCTGTTTTAGTTTACAATCTTCACAGGAGGTAATACCATGAATAAAAACAGTTCTCTTACACACCCTCTTGCAAGCTGGTACATTCCATGGATATTGCACAGTTCCAGTTCCGTTGTTCCCTGTGACTCTGAATTAGGAGAAGCTTTTAACTGATAGTTCTCTCTTAGCGAGAAAATAATTCTCACAGTTTTATATTTCCTAAATGAAATTTTAAAAACAATACTGTTTTCCAATGAAAAAATTCCAAAATAAAGAGAAAAATACAATTCTGAGTTGGAGTTTCAGTGCTCAGTCAGGTTGGGCCCCTTGAAGGTTTGTTGGACAGGAAAACAATGCCTTAATAAATATTGGCCCAACCGAATTCATTCAAATTATCCTGGGAATATTGTTAGATCTGTGGGCAGAAAAGAAGCCCGAGTTTGATTAGTTCAAGGTGATTTGAGGAAGGGAGGGAGGTGAGCTGAGCATTATTGCTCTGAGTGCAGAATGAAAGTCAAATTTTAGGATTTGGCCAGGACCCAATAAGATACTATCAATGAGAAGAAACTGGGATATATGCTAATACTCCTTCAGAAAATAGAATAGAGTTGGCCCTCTGCCTCTGTCCTGCCCCTCCCCATGGCAAGTTTTTGAGCTCCTCTCTACTAACCTCCTCTTCCTTTCTCTGGCTCAACCACTTTATAACTCTTAGTACAATCCCTACCACATTCTCTCTGTACTTTATCTTTTGCTTTCTTGCAGTTGTTTAATAGTATGTCAAGGGCTTTTTTCAATTGCAGGGAACAGAGCCATGGCAGAGTGTTAAGGAAACCTGGGGAAAAAATACACTGGTTGCCCAGCCATACCTCATGAAAACTACAATGTCCCAATTACAACAGAGGCTCTGGTGGGCTGACAGCTGCTCTGGGATAATACACTGACCACTCTGCTGGGAGTCTTTCTTCCACTTGTGCTTACTAACTTGTCCACTCTCATGATTTGCTGTTGTGGTGACCTGACTTCTCCATTTGTGTTTTCTCTCTCGTTCTTCTTTGAACTCACTAACAATGAAGGTACTCTATTCTCCTTTTACATCAAAAGAAGTGAAAGTGTTAGTCACTCAGTTGTGTCTGACTCTTTGTGATTCCATGAACTGTAGCCTGCCAGGCTCCTCTGTCCATGGGATTCTCCAGGCAAGAATAGTGGAGTGGGTTGCCATGCCCTTCGTCAGGAATCAAACCATGGTGTTCCTCATTGCAGGCAGATTCTTTGCCATCTCAGCCATCAAGTGATCTGCTTATGTATGGCTTCTATCACCACATCGCCTTTGCTTAATATCTCTCTTAGCTTCTGCTGCTGCCTACCATGTGTATCCCTTTCTGCATATGTCTCATTAAATTCCCCCCCAAAAGGTTTGGTTGGTTTGGTTCAGAGCAGAGATCCCTGCTGGAAAGAGCTCTCCTGATAGCTCATGGATATTTTTCTTTGACACTTAATCTAATCTACTGTGATTTGGATCATATAATATCAAGCATTGAGGCCTATATATAAGGTGACTCTTTTTTTTTTTTTAATTTTTTATTTTTAAACCTTACATAATTGTATTAATTTTGCCAAATATCAAAATGAATCCACCACAGGTATACATGTGTTCCCCATCCTGAACCCTCTTCCCTCCTCCCTCCCCATACCATATGACTCTTTAGAAGAGCACTCTAAGTTATCTCAGTAGAGGGCAGTGCAACCTAGAAGCATCATGCCCAGAGTATATCGAGCGATCGCATCAAGGTACTTGAGGTACTAGATGTTTACTCGTATATCATTGAATGTAAGACGATATCAAGAGTAAGATATAAATGACCTTATGTACCATTAAGAAGGCAAGAAATCCTGCTAATTAAACCACAGCACACCATTGGTTATTAGATGTACCACATCTCAGAGAAGAGGGCAGCAGAGGATGAGATGGTTTGATAGTGTCTTTGACTCAATGGACATGAATTTGCTCAAACTCCAGGAGGTAGTGAAGGAGAGGGGAGCCTGGCATGCTGCAGTCCACGGGGTCACCAAGAGTCAGATATGACTTAGCGACTGAACAGCAACATCTCAGAGATGTTATGGGGAAAAAATGTACATTTTAGAAATGGTGAAGCATGGTGTCTGTCTTATATCTGAGATTGTCATGGGATCAAAGTGGGTCAAGGAGCCCCCAGAGAATCCCTGAGGATTGACCCATAGAGTGAGGTACATGCTAAAGGCTAGGGGTAAGGTCACAAATCTGGGAGACCTGAAGGTAGTGTCTGGAGAATACCTAGCTGGTATCTGTTTGCAAGTAAGGAGGAAGCCAGTCACTGGTCCAGAATGTTGTTTGTGTCAGGGAATCTGACAAATATAAGAAGGTGGATCCAAGGGAAGAAAGGAGCATGTTCTCATATTGGTTTAAATTACATGGAGAGATCAGGGAGTTCTCTTTCTGTTTCAGTTCAGTTCAGTTCATTGTAGTTATCCAAGTCTTTTAAGCTTTTCTTGTGTAGCTCTTCTGTGTATTTCTGCGACCTCTTCCGAATCTCTTCGGCTTCTGTTCAGTTCAGTTCAGTTCAGTCGCTCAGTCGTGTTTGACTCTTTGCGACCCCATGAACCACAGCACGCCAAGCCTTCTTGTCCATCACCAACTTCCAGAGTCCACCCAAACCCATGTCCATTGAGTCGGTGATGCCATCCAGCCATCTCATCCTCTGTCGTCCCCTTCTCCTCCTGCCCTCAATGTTTCCCAGCATCAGGGTCTTTTCAAATAAGTTAGCTCTTCGTATCAGGTGGCCAAAGTATTGGAGTTTCAGCTTCAACATCAGTCCTTCCAATAAATATTCAGGACTGATTTCCTTTAGGATGGACTGGTTGGATCTCCTTGCTGTCCAAGGGACTCTCAAGACTCTTCAACACCACAGTTCAAAAGCATCAATTCTTCTGCACTCAGCTTTATAGTCTAATTCTTTTTCTTTATAGTCCAACTCTCACATCCATTCATGACTACTGGAAAAACCATAGCTTTGACTAGATCTGGTGGCAAAGTAATGTCTCTGCTTTTTAATATGCTGTCTAGATTGGTCATAAGTTTTCTTCCAAGGAGCAAATGTCTTTTAATTTCATGGCTGCAATCACCAGGTGCAGTGATTTTGGAGCCCAAAAAAATAAAGTCTGTCACTGTTTCCCCATCTATTTGCCATGAAGTAATGGGACCAGATGCCATGATCTTAGTTTTCTGAATGTTGAGCTGTAAGCCAACTTTTTCACACTCCTCTTACTTTCGTCAACGGGCTCTTTAGTTCCTCTTCACTTTCTGCCATAAGTGTGGTGTCATCTGCACATCTGAGATTATTGATATTTCTCCCAGCAATCTTGATTCCAGCTTGTTGCTTCATCCAGACCAGTGTTTCTCATGATGTACTCTGCATATTAGTTAAATAAGCAGGGGGACAATATACGTTGTCAAAAAGCGTTGATGTACTCCTTTCCCGATTTGGAACCAGTCTGTTGTTCCATGTCCAGTTCTAACTGTTGCTTCCTGACCTGCATACAGATTTCTCAAGAGAGAGGTCAGGTGGTCTGATTAATCCCATCTCTTAAAGAATTTTCCACAGTTTGTTGTGATTCACATAGTCAAAGGCTTTGGCACAGCCAATAAAGCAGATTTTTTCTGGAACTCTCTTGCTTTTTCGATGATCCAACAGATGTTGGCAATTTGATCTCTGGTTCCTCTGCCTAGAAGTTCATGGTTCATGTACTGTTGAAGCCTGGCTTGGAGAATTTTAAGCATTACTTTACTAGTGTGTGAGATGAGTGCAATTGTGCAGTAGTTTGAGCATTCCTTGGCATTACCTTTCTTTGGGATTGGAATGAAAACTGACCTTTTCCAGTCCTGTGGCCACTGCTGAGTTTTTTAAATTTGCTGGCCTATTGAGTGCAGCACTTGCACAGCAGCATCTTTTAGGATTTGAAATAGCTCAACTACAATTCCATCACCTCCACTAGCTTTGTTCATAGTGATGCTTCCTAAGGCCCACTTGACTTCGCATTCCAGGATGTCTGGCTCTTGGTGAGTGATCACACCATTGTGATTATCTGGGTTGTGAAGATCTTTTTGTATAGTTCTCCTGTGTATTCTTGCCACCTCTTCTTAATATATAGCTTATTTTATACCTAATAGTTTGTACCTCTTACTCCCCTGCCCCTAAATTGCCCTTCTTCCCTTCCCTCTCCCAACTGGTAACCACTAGTTTTTTCTCTATATTTGTTATCTTTACTGGCTTGTTGTATTTTTTTCAATTCCACATGTAAGTGATATCATCCACTATTTATTTTTTTCTGTCTGGCTTATTTCACTTAGCATAATACACTCCAAGTGACTTTAAATGATCTGCACTGTACCTTTGGTGATGGAGGTAAGTAAGTCTTTGTAGGTGCCCTCTATGGATCCTGGGACATGGGGTCCTCAGTTGTCTCCTTGCATTCTTGCACATGTGCTGGGTCTTCTAGTGTCCACTCTTGTATTCCTTCCTTTCCTTTGGTTTTTATTCCAGTCTTCTATTTTCCACTCCCTGATAAAGAAAAAAAGCTAATGCACAGGAAATGGAGCAGGTTGTTGTTGTCCAAAACTAATTTAGCACACACTTTCCCACTGAGCCCCCTTCTCAAATCCAACATCAGGAATAAAAGTCTCATTAGTCCTTTTGGCAGTACTTAAGCAATTGCTTCCCCATGGCTTCATGCCTGATAATTTGTGTTCTCCTTCTGTAGAGCAAGATACATTGACAGGCCACTGTACAAAGACGAATAGTCTTCTTTGGGGTTGCAAATTTTCAAATAAACTGAGAACAGTAGCTGAAAACCCAATTACCTGGAAGTTTAGAAGGAAAAGACATTGAATGACTTCATCCAGCTTCTTTTCAAAAACACCATATATTTTTCATGTTTTAGAGTTTCTAGAGATAATTAGCAGACAGTGGTTACAAGAAAAAGCAGAACTTTCATGAGATGTGTAAGCTGTATGACTAGCATTAATTCATACCTAAAAGTTGATATCAATGTATACTGATATTATTCTTAAAAGGAAAGTTTATGTTAAGGAGTTTGTCTTATAGGTAGAGACATATCAAAATGAAAAAGATAACTTGTTTTTCTTCTTAATATGTAGGAAAATGTTGCTATGTATTACAAGATAACATTTCTATATATCAAAATTTATATTTAAAGCTGACCTATACTTATTTATATATGGTTGTGATAGAAAGGGGTTTCTTTTAGGGTGGTAGAAATATTTTTTGACTTTTAATAAATGTGGGTCTTTAAAATAATTATTTTAGTTCAACTTTTCACTGCTTTTAAGATCTTTGAACACAGATCTTTTCTTCTTTTTCTTATTTTAAACATAGCTGCCCAAATATGTCAGTCTTGTATTGAAATAAATGAATTCATGAAGTTGCTTTCTTCACAGTATGAGGGGCTAACAGTTAGAATAAAAATAATCAACCTAATATTTCTTGTTGCTGGAAAATAATTATGAGAATATTACACAGAGGAAGCCATGCTTAAAATAAAGGCTTCATATTGCATTTAAAACTCAAGTGGCACTTTCAAGTATTCTGTTTAATAGAATAATATATTGCTGAACCCTTGGAGAACTAATTATGTTGTTTCACATGAATTACAAATGAATCATTTAGCAACATTATAGTCTTACATGTGTCCTTTACGATTAATCATCATTAAATTTTATAAATGTAAAATTTAAGATGCAAAGAAAGCATACTTTTTATACAAAGTGGTCCAAACAAATACTAGTGTTTTAATTTGACATTTATGACTGCTCTACAGATTTTCTTTTCCTATTTTTACAAGATCAGTGTATGAATCTGAGAACTTCTCTTAATAGAGTCCCCTCACTAAAATCCATTATTGATGTAAGTGTAAGTTGTGACAGTAATTTTTATTATACTTTAGCTTCTGTCTGGAATCTCAGCAACAGAGTTGTGTTATTAAAGCTTTTTCTTTTTTCTGTAACTGCCTTTTCAAATGTATTTCCAAAAGTCATGGCTTTTCAATTTAAGCCTTTTACTCTGAAAGTCACAATTTCACATAGGAACGTCAATTCTAGGAACACAAGTAGTATACACCAGTGCATAGTCCTAGCCATAAGCTTTAGTGAATTATTTAGGAGGTGAACATTGATTCCCTTATGAGTCAGTCCAGGCTCCTCCTGAAAATCTTGTTGTTCCCATTAGTGCTACCATTTTATAGGAAAATGTTATATTCCCAAACCAGGATGTTATTGGTAACTAAGTAGGCAGAAGCTATAGACATTGAATAGTTTAAGTTAAATGTGATAAACTTGTATAATATAAACATTTATGGACATAAAATGCTGTGAGATGAGGAAGCACAAAGTAGAAGGACCATTTTATTAACTGCTGCTAAGTACCCTACACTGTTCTAAATGCTGGGGACACTGAAAGGGATAAGATGGTTCCTTTCCTCAATAAATTATACACTGGGTAGAAACACTCCAAAGAGCATACAGTTGAAGGAATTCACAGTGAGTTGACACATTACAGATAGATTTACTCACAGACTGGGGTATCCAGGCAAAGTCTACATGTATTTTAACAGCCTTGTATAATGGTCACACTCTCTGATTGCTGACAGAATTGTAGATGCGGAATTATAGAGCTGAAAGTACCCTTAGAGATCACCTAGTCCCAATCTCTCATTTCTCAGAAGAGGAAAACTAGGCCCAGAGAGGGTGAAGTAATTTACTTCAGATCTAGAACTCAGCTCTCTTCTCAGTTCAGTCTTTCCAGTGGAGATAAACCACAAATCTTTTTCCTTTTCCTTTCTTTCCTTTTTATTGAAGTTTAGTTTGTTTGAAATGTGTATAGCAAAGTGATTCAGTAGATAAATATATATGTATTATTTTTCAGATTATTTTCCATTATAGATTATTATAAGGTATTGAATATAGTTTCATGTGCTATATGGTAGGACCCTATCTCTATTTTATATATAGTGGTGTGTATCTGTTAATCTCAAACTCATAATTCCATGCACCCCTTGTCACTTTAGTAGCCATAAATTTGTTTTCTATGTCCGTAAGTCTGTTTCTGTTTTGTAAATAGGTTTATTTGTATCATTTTATAAGATACTACATATAAGCGATATCATATGATATTTGTCTTTCTCTGACATTCACGTAGGTCCATCCATGTTGCTGTAAATAGCATTATTTCATTATTTTATGGCTGAGTAGTAATACACCACATTTTCCTTATCCATTTATTTGTTGATAGATATTTAGGTTGCTTCCATGTCTGGCTCTTGTAAATAGTGCTGCTGTGAACATTGGAGTTCATCTGTTTTTTCAGATTAGTGTTTGTCTTTTCCAGATATATGCCCAGGAGTTGGATTGCTGGATCATATGGTAGTTCTATTTTTAGTTTTGTAAGGAAGCTCCACACTGACAAGCCTTTTTCTTTCAGCTCTCTTCCTGTCATCCCCTTTACTTTAATGGTAAAGACAATGGTACAAGAAGTCTCTGGAGAAAGGAAATTCCCCAAATGAGGAAAAGAAGCCCTGGGTAGAATGCTTATGAGGTCAAAAAAGAAATTGGAAGACAAGGTAAAAAGAATGGTTAAAAGGAAGGAAGGAGCAAATAAAGACCAGAGAGAAAATTCAGAGAAACCCAATGACAAGAATAAAAAAAAAAAAAAAAAATTACAAAGGAAAGAGGAGTGAAATAATCATTCATTAGCACTTATTTTTATGGAAAAACAGGCTAAAATCTCATGGGTCTAATTTTATGCATTCAAGTTGCTTCAACATTTTTCTGTTTCAAAATAAATAGAGTCAGCTGTTAGGTACCCACGTATTAAACTGCAGAACTCTGTTACCCAGCACATTTGTACGGCTGCTGAGTAGTGATGACTGATGTGCATAATGATGACTCTGAGACAGTTTAATGCCCCAAAGTACTTTTTGAACCATCAAAAAAAATATTTCTATTATGTTCAGCCTGCTTTCATTACTAACTATTTTGTATTCAAATTCTTATAAAATGGGGGATATATTTATGATAATATCTCTGGCAGTTATCTATGAAATTGTCTGAGGTTCACCACGGCACTTCATAATGCAGCTAAGCCAGAATAGAGATTTTTACTGGAATGTGAGCGATCCTGTGTCGTCCTTTCCAGATGTTTCCTTTCCTAGTTTTTTTTTTTTTTTTCATTTCTTAACTTTTCTTGCTCCTTATATGATGACATGTAGAGTACATAGCCTGTCACAGTGTTAGCCTGCCTGCCCAATTGTTGCCCATCTCATTCCAATGATGTTTTGAAAGTATACGTTGTGTAAATAGATTATTTTACCTTCTGCTACCTTACAAGTCTTTTGGTGTGATAGTCAAGGGAGACTATATTGTTTTCATTGGTTTTCAAATGGCCTTTTCATGTAAGTCAGCTGCCAGGCAAGTGTCCTGGATCTGTTTTCTAGCATCCATGTGAATATCCATGATAAATAAGTCACTGCTCACTGGAGCTGCCTTTGTGAAGCAGGTTCTGCACTTACTGTTTTTTTCGCATGCACAATGACAGCAGTCAACCTAATTGACTATTACTTGGTCACTTTCTGTGTCAGATGTGATGCCAGGTAAAATAGAGAGGAGAAATCCAAATTCATTGTATTTCTGTTGAAAACCAGAAAGATTTGGTAGTAGAAAAAGTACTAATTTGAAGTTTTTCAAGGATTAGTGTTCCCAAAGGATGAGTGTATGACTGCCACTGTCTTTCTTACAACCTAAACCAAATTGTTATGTGGGTCTCCAGGAGTGCATGGCTAATAGATACATTGACATTGTAAGGCGAGTGTAGAGAAAAAGAGAGTGAGCTGGGCAGTCAGGCAAGAAAAAGGAAATTTATTAGAGGGAAAAGAGAGGGTGACTGGCCCTTAAGGAGAACCACTGTCCTCCCTTTCTGACAGAGTCCTTCTTATACCCCACCAATGAAAAATTCTCTGAAGGGATGGTCACGTAGCCGGAGGTCTGGAATCTGGTGGTCTCGCAGCTTTGAGAAGATAGGTGCCAGTGAGATAACAGGATGCCATTTGGGCAATTTGGTCAGTCTCAAGGATCACTGTGATTTATTCTTTGTTTGTGAGGTCGACATAACAAGCCATCTTATCAATGAGATCCCATGTGGACCCTATCAGGCATAGTATGAAATGTATCAGGTGGCTGTAATGAATATAGGTCAGGATTGTGGTTCATTTGATCAAATGGCAGGAAACTCTTTTCATACAGTGTCTTTTCCTAATTGGAAATCAAGAGGATCCAGTACAAAATGGTCAACATTATCAGTACAAACACCAATATACACTTGTGTCTTTAAAAGTCCTCGTTGTGTTTTGTGATTAAACAGGTTGTGATGCCTGCATTGCAGAACAGGCCTCCTCTTCTGTGGCTGATGCTGCTTTTTCTTTTCTGTGTCATGTTTGCTTTGAAATCATCATCATTTTGGGTTATGACACTAGTCATACTAGGCCATGTTGCTGACAGTGGTGACTTTCAACAGGGAAAAGTAACCAGGGAAAGGGCATCCATCATCATGTAATTTAGGGAAAAAATACTCAAGACTCAGCAGCAGTGTTAGCAATAACAGCTGGATGCAAGGAACCATTTGTGTAGGATTGCAAACATCCTAGATAGTACAGATGAGGCCTGGATTGAGAGGAAAATAAGAACTGAACGACCTCCTTTGTGTAAACGAGCATCCTGGAGTGTGCAATGATGGAGCCAATGGCCTTACTGCCTTCTGAATCATGTGAATGCCATGTTAAGAATGAACATATGCAGTACTTAACAAAGAAAGGTCAGTTCTGCCATAGTGATCACTGAAGCATAATGCAGCAAATGAGGTAGGGCTTTTTTGTTTTGTTTTGTTTTTAACGCATCAATCCTAGAACATTATCTTTTCAGGAGGTTGTGGGCTTTAAAAAATCTTGGGCATCTGTTGTACCTTAAGTGAACAGCAGTTTAAAGCCAACTCCACACATGTACTAACAAATTGAAAACGTCAAATAATTTGTATATAAATACTGATGTGCAGTTTCACTAACAAGGTCTCTGGTCTGTCAGTGTCCTTCTTATTTTTCAGACTCTAAATGGGTTGTTAACTTGCTGTGGCTCTGTGTATCTGCTAATTGTCTCTCTTTTTTATAGAATGTACAGCTTTGATTATAGTTAACAGACAGCCTGGCAAGATTTGTCTTGGATATGATGCTTTGATCATCTCATAGCAGTGGCATTTGTATGTTACCAAAACTAGACCACTGAATTCATAGTCATCCAAAGAAAAGATTTCAGCATTATGTTTCTAGATACCCAATGGCATTTTTTTTTTTTGCATGTGGTGAACTAGGAGAAAATACAGTTGTGACCTCAGCATGTGCCATAATTCTTGGTTTATACATTCTCAAAGGTACAGAAATAACTACACATATTCATTCATGAGTTACAAAATTGCTTCCCTAATTCAAGTCATCAGAACTGAACTTATTTGAACTCTTTTTCATTAGAAGTCCTGTCCAAGAACAGCTCAAATGTCATATGCCTTGTTCTTTCCAAGTTTTCTCTTCTGAATCTTCTCACCATATCATTAGTTCTATATATACTTCTATCCTCCTTTCCTTATCCATTAGCTCTTGGAGGAGATCAACCATGCCATCTTTGTTATTTCTCTGTTGCTTATACAGTCTTCCATTGAGTACATTCACTCATTTTTAAACAAATTCTTAGTGTGTTCTTCCTAATACTGGGCAGTGATCTAGATAGTCACTCAGTCATGCCCAACTTTTTGTGAACTATAGTTAGTGGCACAAACCCAACATGCAGGACTAAAGTGAGTTAAGGATGTTTTTTACACTTTTACATTTTATGGCCTATTTTCAAAGGGCCATAAAAACAAATAAGAAGCAGTAGAGACCATATGTGGCCAAGCAAAACTTAAATATTTATTTTCTGGACCTTTAAAAGGAAAAGGTAGCATGCTAGCCTTTATTCTACATGTTAGAGATACAGTAATGAAGAAAGCAGATCAAAAATCCCTACTTTCAAGGAGACTAAATTCTATTTATAGATCTAAATATTTTACCCAGAATAGGAATCTATCTTTGTTAATTTCACAATACTTATATATAGTATACCCAGGTGGCACAGTGGTAAAGAATCCACCTGCCAATGCAGGAGACACAGGTTCAATCCCTGGGTCGGGAAGATCCTTTGGAGGAGGAAATGGCAGCCCACTCCAGTGTTCTTACCTGGACAATCCCATGGACAGAGGATCCTGGCAGGCTATAGTCCATAGGTTTGCAAAGGGTTGGACATGACTGAGTGAGTGAGCACACACACACAGAGGGAATATTTGTGAACTGAATGAATGAGGCATACATGAAATCTGTCCTCCAATATCACATAATATATACAGGTATTCTATAAAATGTGATTAAAATATTTTTAAAAATCTTTATATTAAGATTATGTTCCAAAAAAAAAAATAAAAAAAAAAGATTATGTTCCTAGAGTTGTTAGATTAAAAATTTGAAATAGTACTTACTTGTCAAAGACATTTTATTCTGGTACTTAATAAAATGGTCTTCTATCTTAGTGTAACTTTTATGCCTGATGAGATGCTGATTATGGAACCTCCTTATAGGAGCTAATCATAACTATATCTGATTCTGAAATCTTTCTAAAATGGTGGCTGTTTCACAAGAGATCATTTTATATACATGACAGTTAAAACAAAGAGTTTGTCTTCCAGGGAGTCTTCATCCTTCCAAGTAAGCAGTGTTGGAGAATGGGAATTCAGATAAAAGCATTTTACTTCACATTACAAAAGACAACCTTTTGCTTGAGACTCAGAGTTGACTAATACTATGGCAACTTTTTATAAAGTCAGGCCATAAGTGAAACTCACTCAGTTATGTCCAACTCTTCGCGACTCCATGAACTGTAGCCCCCTAGGTTCTTCTGTCCATGGAATTCTCCAGGCAAGAATGCTGGAGTGGGTTGCCATTTCCTTCTCCAGGGAATCTTCCTGACCCAGGGATTGAACCCAGGTCGCCCGCACTGCAGCTAGACTCTTTACCATCTGAGCCACCAAGGAAGTCAGGACATAGATGCCACTACTTCTCCAATAGAGTGCATGTGCATGTGTGCTAATTTGCTTTAGTCATGTCCGACTCACTGTGCCCTTTGGACTGTAGCCTGCCAGGTTCCTCTTTCCATGGGATTCTCCAGGCAAGAATACTGGAATGGGTTGCCATTTCCTACTCCAGGGGATCTTCGTGACCCAGGGATTGAACCTGCATCTTCTGTGTCTTCTGCTCCTGCGTTTCCAGGATTCTGGTAAAGAGGATCATATATTGTAATTGTGTTTTCCAACCCCTAAATGGCAAAGTATCCCACTTACTATCACCTCTCCATCCCAGAACTCCAATCTAACCAGTTATCTGCTGTAACACCTTCCTATCCCTATCCCAAATGACCACTGCCACCAAGTGATTTCCTATACCCTCCTTTATCTTTTAACATTCAAAATTAGACGTGAACGATGTACTGATCTACAAAGAAAAGCCACATAACTTTGTCTTTAAAAATCTTTATTCCCATTGTCCTTTTCATCTGTTCAGTCCTTATTCCCAGTATCCTGCACACTTCCCCTTAGAGACAGCATTACTGTGAATCTAAATACTTTGCTTTTTTAAGGAACTACTCATTCCTCATTGCTTGCACAGATTTAGAACTGACAAAATGAGAGTTTAAAATGCAGTAATGGAGACTCTCAATTATAAATGAAGGAAATTGAAGCATACTACTGTATGTACTGATTTACTTTCAGTTTCTTGACCTTTATCAAGACTAATGAGATTACATATCTAGCATAGAGAATGGATAAAAATTTTAATAGACCATTCCTAATTAGCATTGTTAGGAATTCTGTAAAGCAGAAATGTGCCATCAAACCTGCGTGTGCTGTCTCTTTAATTGTACCTACTGTTCCCTACCACCAGCCCACCCCCATCCTCACCTGTCTTCAGTTAATGTATCTGAAGTCATAGTATTATGAAGTAACAAACATAGGAAACCATACATTTGTTTTCCAAATGCAGATATCTCCTACCCAGCAGAGTTTATAATTTATAGAGCTTATACTTCCCTTTAAAGGGGGTTAGAATACTGGGTAATGATAGAAAAGCAACGTTTATTAAATCTAGTTTGGGCACAGAACTTGTCTCTGGGCAAAGTAGTCTTTAAACATGATACCAGTTTAAATCTAACTGTTGCCCTTATGTAGCAAAACAGAGAAGGGACTTACTCTGGAAAGGTTTCAGATCATTGAACTTCTGAGGGATCATACTCACATATATAAAATAACCCATTAGGCCATGAAGATATTCAATCAGTAGTATTTACTGAGAAAATATTATGAGCTTAGTATTTGTGGGAAGTATAAAAGTAGAAAGCATAGTCCATTTCCTTGGGGAATCAGACTTATCAAAATCAAACAATTATACCCAACAATAAACATGTATTAAAATGTTGTTCCTATATATTTTGGTATATACTAGATTTTCCAAAATAATCTCAATTCATTATCATATCATGCGTTCATATTGTTAGTGCAAAAAAAAGGCGGGGGGGCCTTTATGATAATAGGACCTCAGGGAAGGACAAGATTACTGCAGTTGGAAATATTCCAAGAAGGCCTCACAGAGGAGGCAGGGCAGTTGGTTAATCTTAGAAATACTGTATTATATTACCTCTTTTCAGATAATTTTCTTATTAAGTTTTACTGTTTCTCTTTGAATTTCTTATGAGAGCTTTTTTTTTGTTTTGTTTTCCTTTTCACTCATTCATAATAACATAGAATTGGAAGTAATTCCACATCTTTTGGATTAATTTCTATGTTGTTTCGACCCAGCTTCTACAATAGTCCCAATTCAAACACATTTCACTGTACTAGTTCACAGTAATATGAAATAAATTATTGCTGAGTATTGAGCCCATTCATTGTGGTCCACGGCAAGTCTAATTCTGTTCTCATTTTATAAACATTTGTTCCACAGTTTGAAAGAAAAAAAAAGTTACTTAAAAGACTTCAACAGTCTTCTATCTTGATTCTTGTTTTTTTCTTATCAGTGAAATAATAAAAAGGAGCAATTCATACCATCTCACAATTCTCACAAACCAGGACAATGATATATAATTTATGTATCTTTCATCTGTAAGCTGAGATTCTTTGACAGCACAAAAAGGGAGGGAGATAAAGGACATCTTTCTAGATAAAATGATGATAGTTTACCCTAGGTTTTAGAAAAATTGTATGCAAGGATGTTTTTCAGAGGGGGGAGAACAATAGCATTTTTATAAATTTTTATTAAAATATACTGCTTATGAAAATGTGAGCAGCTGAAACTTTGATCGACACATTCTTAGTTTTTTAGAAAGCTATAGCTTTTATGATTTTTCAGAAATCTATTTACAAGCATCGTCTCCACATTTCTCTAGCCCTGTTTTTATTGAAGGAAACCCTACAGGCAAAAATGTAATTTTTCTAAGGTGGTACATATGGCATATGCCAGAACTAGCAAAATAATGTTATATAGAGCCAAATGCTGATACTCATCAAACCCCAGAATAGGAATCTGTTACAGGATAAGCAAGATGTTGGCCTTAGAAGGAGAACTCTGTGGAGATAGAACAGCTCAGGTGCAAAATCAGGTTGCTCTAAAAAATGAATGGCATTCTACTCTTGGGCCAGTTCCTGCCAGTGCTGGCCCTGGGAATGCAATTTTTTATGGCAAATCAAATGAGCAGAAGTCGTGGGACCAGAAAGCTATGAAGCTCTTCCTAAACTTTAAATGTATGTGAAAACCTGCTCACCACCATGAACCTGGCATGGATTCTAAGTGCCCAGGAGGTCATTTTATTTTATTCTATTCTGCCTTATTTGGGGTTGACAGAACTGGCAGTATGAGATAAACCTATGTAAGCAGTGAGTTCTTGATGTTGATACTTATTTATCCTAGGGATCTAAAGTCAGTAACTTCTTTATGTGTAGCTCTAAAGCTGGAGGAGATAATGGAATAGCATAGACCTATGTTTAAAAAATCAGAATGGGGAAGAATCCCCAGAACAGCTTGACAATTCATTAATCCCCACTGAAAAACAGGTTGTATTTTTTTTTAATTCCTTCTAATTATTTTTAAGTCCTTATGTATAATGATATATAAAAATATTTATTTTTATTTCTAGTTTTTTCTTAATAGTGTATGCTTAATCTGGCTGGTTTCTCAAGCTGTGGATTTTACCATGAATTAGAAGACTCAGATGATAAAGAATCTGTCTGTAATGCTGGAGATCTGGGTTCGATCCTTGGGTCGGGAACGTCCCCTGGAGAAGAGAATGGCTACCCAGTCTTTTATTCTTGCCTGGAGAATCCCATGGACAGAGGAGCCTGGTGGGCTACAGTCCATGGGGTCACAAAAAGTCAGACATGACTGGGCTACTAACACTTTGCACTTTCACTTAGAACCATTAGAATATGTATATTAAGGCATCAGTAAGTGCAGCTTCAGCCCTTAAATGAACTAGGACACTTCCAAACGAGAAAATAGAGGATTTGCCAAGAAACTTTTTTACTGTCATCTTCCAGGACCCGTCCTGCCCTTGCTATTCTTAAACTTTCTTCTCTAGCTGAGCATAACAGATGCAGACGTTTTATTGCCTCCACTTCTAGAGGCAGGAAGGCTAAAGCCTTGAGAATCCATAAAGAAAGTTTGCCCAACTCTCAGGATTCCCAATGTCAGATCAGTTTCTAATCTTCCTGAATAGTCATACCTCAAAGGTAATTTTGGACGGAAAATGGCTTTCCAAATCTACATAAATAATTTCTGGATTATTTGCTATTTTAAATTAGCCATGCCACTGTTCCTCTCCATTAGCCTAGATAATTGAGAGTTGGCTATATATTACCTGATACCTATAAAAATAATTGAACATTCTGAACAGTACATTTTAATGGCTGCAATCTCAGATGTACAAAGCCAGGCCAGGCTACTTAATTCTTTCCCATAGTGGTATACAGATGTGCCTCTATTTAAGCAAACTCAATAAACAAAGATATTATTTTATAGAAGGGACAGCTCAGAAGGCGATTATTTTTCCCCTTAAAGGATCTCTTACCTTAGAAAGAGATTTACTGTGGGGTTACTTTGGTTAGTCATTGATGGCATTTAAAACATCTCTGTTTTAAGGAAAAAAATCAAATTTGTGAATAACTTGTCAAGACCAGCTTGACAAGCAAGGTTTCTGAAAGCACGATATGGCGAGAGAATGGGAAACAAGGCACAAGAATTCAGTGAAAAGCAAGGATCAGGGGACCAACACCGCTCCAAGGTGAAGGTGCCGAAACTGAATCCTAGCCAGTCTATTATACTTCCAGCCATGAAGGAAAGAATATGCGGGGAGTTAAGCTATAACTCATGTGACCTTCAGGCCAAAGAACAAAATGATCATTAACCATTGAGTAACTAAGAAACAGTAATCAATAACAAATCAGTAACTAAGACTAATATTCTTACCTATAGATTTTCCTCAAGATACGTAAAACATGTGACTCTGAGACACCAGTTGAGAAACAGTCTGGGGTCAGTTTTCCGACCCCAGGATCATATCTTGTTTTCAGGACTATGAACTATTCCCTCTGGACTTGTTCCAAGAGTCTCATGCCTTATAGCATCCAGTTTATCAATAATTATAAATTTCTTTTGCGGCCCTTGCCAGGGCCTGCTGTTCTTTTATTCTTCCTGTCTCCTACAATAACTTGCCTGCAGGAATGGGTTAGAAAATAATTATTGTCACATATTATTCACCAGCTATGTGTTCTGTCTTTTCTTTAAAAATGCTTAGATGCCTTTAAAATGGTTTTTAAAGGTTTAAAGTAATAGTTTCCATGTATAGCCCTCCATGAATCTAAGAAGATGAAGTATATTTGTGAGTGTGATTGATAAGGGTTAGTCACTCAGTCATGTTCAACTCTCTGTGACCCCATGACTGTAACCCGCCAGGCTCCTCTGTCCATGGAATTCTGCAGGCAAGAATACTGGAGTGGGTTGCCATTTCCTTCTACAGGGGATCTTTCCAACCCAGGGATCGAACCCGGGTCTCCTGCAGTGTACGCAGATGCTTTACCATCTGAGCCACCAGAGAAGCCCCCAATTGATAAGGATGCTTATAATTTTCAACAGAGGTTACTGTTTCAATGGTAGCCCAGGTATCTGTCAGTCTTTGTCAAATAGCTTATTTGTTATTCATTTTCTGCAGCCCCTTAGATTGTTTTTCCTCTTTCCCCACATTTGTCCTCACCCTTTCTCCAGTGTTCTATTCCAAAAGTGAATTCACCACCTCAGTCTGAATAACAAAAATGTTATTTAGTTTTTGCTTTAATCTTAGCTATCCCTAGACCTCCTTTTCTTCTCAGTCTGTTTCAATTGAAATAAAAAGGATTTTTGATGTATGTAGAAACTCTGTTTTTTTAAGGAAACTGTTAAAATTGTACAACTTCAAAGAGTTTCCAGATGTCGCATTTTCAAAAATGTTTTATCTTGTTTTTCTTTAAACTTTCCTGTTGGTCTGTGTAGTCCCAGTGATGACTGAAGGTATTGAATTTTACATTCTCGATTGATCTCAGGGTTCTTCATCTATTAAATAGTTAACAATTACACCTTTTCCTGAAAATAGCAGTGCTTTTATGGAATTAGTTACTCAGAGCTGATTTATTTCTAATGAATTTTTTTGAGATCATGATTTTAAAATATACTCTATTTTCCACATACAGAAATGTTTTCCCCCTTTAAATAGAACAGGGCTTCCCTAGTGGCTCAGATGATAAAGAATCTGCCTGTAATGTGGGAGACCTGGGTTCAATCCCTGGGTCTGGAAGATACCCTGTAGAAGGAAATGTCAACCCACTCCAGTATTCTTGCCTGGGAAATCCCATGGACAGAGGAGCCTGGCGGGCTTCAGTCCATGGTGTCACAAAGAGTCAGACACAGCTGAGTGGCTAACACACTCAGATAGAAGATGGATACATGTTGATTGCATTATAACCAAATAGACATCTTTGGTTCATTTTTGCCACGTGATTATCCTGGATTTAAATACCTTTGGGCTAGTTATTCAACCTCCTTCTTCTTTACATTTCAATTGGCCTTCCGGCCTGCCTTCTTTCCTTCTTCTTTCCCTTTTTTTCTGTATGCATTCATGTATTTATCCCTCATCTACTTCCTGCAATGATTTCAGATAATTCATAACAAAAGGCCATTAAAATACGATTAAAAGCTACAGTGGAAAATTTAGGCAGTTATTACAGATACTGAAATTAAGAATGGTTATTATTATTGAGCATTAACTTTAGCTTCGAGCTTCCTAGAAACCAAGCCAGAAAGAAAAACATGATCTATTTTATAGCTCTCATTATGACAAAACAAAGACAGTTTAAAATGATAGACAATGAATGACATTGTCTCCAATAGCAGTTTGAGATAAGGAGAGAGAGAGATGATTTTGTATCATCTAAAATAGAGATGGTACCAAAATGTTCTTCATGGTCATTTGCTTCATCAGCAAACCACTTCCTTATTCCCTCTGACTGTGTTTACTTATAAAGCACAATTAAATATCATTGCATTTGTGGAATACCTTTGCAATATTTTATAGAAAACAACATTTATTCTGAAATAAGTTCTCTTCCACCTCCTCACTCCCCTTTCTCCATATATATCTGTTCTTTGCTTTTCCTCATCCCCTAAAGTATGTGACTGCTGATAGTTCTGGGAGTGGAAAAAAATTCATTTATTTCTAAGTTGTCTGTGCTTAGTCGTTGAGTTTTGTCTGACTCTTGTGACCCTATGGACCATAGCCTACCAGAGTCCTCTGTTCATGGGATTTTCCTACTCCAGGGGATCTCCCCAACCCAGGGATTGAACCTGCATCTCTTGCATCTTATGAATTCACAGGTGGATTCTTTACCATTTTGTGCCCTTATTTCTAAATTACAAAATCTTAATTTTACTTGGCAGCATGTAGCAAGTATATACCAACTTTGTGCCTCTCCCACTTTTGAAATTATAAACCGTTTCAAGTTTACAGGAAATGTTAACTCTAGAACTGTTTAACTGAATGGACCTTGTAGAAGGAGCTTGTGATTAATAACAATTTACATATCTCCCAATGGAAGTTAGCATCTGTGTCCTAGAATCATAGAAATTTAAAGATGGACATGATCTGAAAGTACACTTAGCAACTCGCTCCTTTTATATAAGGGTTAAGGACTTGTGTAGGTTCACATCTCTCATGAGTAGAAAAGTGGATGCTAGAGCTCACACCCTCTGATGACTATTCAACATAGAATCACAGATTAGATAAGCATTCAGATTGCTATGACATCCTCACATGTGACAAACCTGAGCCTCATATAATCTTTTCCCTCTCTAAACAGAACTTACATTCCTGATTATCATGTAGACTCTCAGTTTTTAACTTTCATAATGAAATTGTTTATCTAACAGATTAATGAATCTTTGATCCATCCATTCTGTCAGCAAATACTTCTGAACTATATAGTTTCTAATTTGAGGTCCATTCAGTTGAAAGTCATGACTGTTCTTATTAGCACTTTAATTAGCCTAATTCTGTTTTTCAGAGAGGCAAAACAAGGAACTGAGTTTAACTGATAACTGAGGTACAAGATGCCTTTTAGGCACATGGAACCCTAACTTTTTGCCCTTATGTTCATTACTAATATTCTGTATGCTCTTGATTTTACTAAGAGTAGGAGGATCATCACCACATTACCACAAACAGTAAATCTGTTTCTCTCCTGTCCATGATTACACCTTTCTCTTTTTAATGGACTAGGTAAAGATGTTGATGTTCACTCCTTGAGGGCCTCCCTAGTGGACCATCTGTTCCCCTGCAGCAGTCCTGAACTAAACGTGCAGTGCAGTTCAAGAAAGAGAAACTGGTGATCACCAGCAAAGAATGGAAAGCATTTTTAACCCTTTATAGAGCCAGTTCAGGCAGGGCTTGTTTGCTTTGTTATTTATGGCAGTGCTGTCCCCTTTCAGGCCTTTTGAGATCCCAGAAAATAGACAGCTTGTTGAATAAAACCTGTGTCTCACAGGACTTTCACAAACAATGGCAATTCATTTCAGCCTAGAGGCAAAGAGGTTGTAGTAAGACTTTTGCTCTTATTGCCTATATAAACTTTCCAATCAAATTAGTGGAAATTTTGAACTTTTTTCCTTTCTCTGTTCCTCTATATCTCCATACATCCCCCGAATTTTTGAGACCAAATAGAAGCAAAAAGATTGATGGAAGATCCTTTTGTCCCTTACTCCTATCTAGAATTCTCTCCCTTCCTAATGTGTATAGAAATTCATTTGAAAGAATTCTAACTAACTTCAGATACAAGCCTGAGATAATGACCAAGATTAAAACGACTGAACATCTCATTCATATCAATTCCAATTCATAATCCTATTTTATTTAAGTGGTTATTTTTGTCCTTTGGAATTCCAATTAGCCAAGGATGCCAGTGCTGATAATAATACAGCCTGCCAAGGGAAATTATTTCTTCTGTTTCCACAACTCCCAGGGTTCACTTTAAACAAGTTGTGTCTTGATGTAATTTCTCGTATCCACCCCCACGCTTGCCTTTTAGGCAACATTTGGGGGGCTAAAAAAGGTCTGGGGGGAGGACTCTTTCAAGAAAATTCAGAGCAGTTTCAAGACCAGATTTGCCCATTAAAAATATTACTTGAAATAGATAGCTATTGCTTCCTTTTGCAGAGAAGGCAATGGTATCCCATTCCAGTACTCTTGCCTGGAAAATCCCATGGACGGAAGAGCCTGGTAGGCTGCTGCAGTCCATGGGGTCGCTGAGGGTTGGACACAACTAAACGACTTCACTTTTACTTTTCACTTTCATGCATTGGAGAAGGAAATGGCAACCCACTCCAGTATTCTTGCCTGGAGAATCCCAGGGATGGGGGAGCCTGGTGGGCTGCCGTCTATGGGATGCCTACAGAGTCGGACACGACTGAAGCGACTTAGCAGCAGCAGCAGCTTCCTTTTTGCAACTTTTATGACCTATTTCATTTCTATTCTCTAAGTTACTTAAAAAGATTTTAAACTATATGTTAGAATCACTTCCAAATCATTCAGTTCTTACATTTATTGTACATATTGTTTTTCAGAGTTTCTCGTCACCTTTTTGTTAGAAATGAGAACTAACTAGATTTTAATGTAAACTATTAATAGTATAGACTGATAACCACCTCTTAGCTCCCCTTATGCTACTACTTCTCCTCCAGAGCTCTGGAATGTTTTGAAACTCTTTTGCCCACAGCTAGTTATTTGTTCATTGCCTATCTCTTAGTCCCCTACCAACATGGAAACTCCATGAGAGAAGAAAGTTTTGGCTCTTCTAGTTATCCAGACTCCTCAGTGCCAAGAACAGTGTCTGGCAAATATTTTTATAGTAGCTGTTCAATATTTGTGAGTTTAATTAGTAAACATGACCTATACAGCTTGCCCATTTCAAGGGCTGTGATGACTATTCTATATCTCAGAAATATGGCCCAGACTGGAGAGCTACCAGTCTTCATTTCATTCAGTGATCAACATGATGGTACCCCAGGTGCCATGGTAAAAATGGCTTAAGTGCTTTTCCATATCTATGTACCATTATACTTTACTTAAAAATATACAGACTTCACATTAACAGACATTCAGTCCATCAGTCATTCAGTAAATATTCGTTGAGAACAGTGAGCCATATACTAGCCCAGAAAGAGAGACACAAAGATAATTCAGATGCTGGACTCTTGCTCTAACTCTGTTAGAACACAATTCCAGAAAGAAAAGAAAAAAAAAATGGAATCTCTGCCATCTCCATAGCTGTTTGTGAATTTCTCCACAAAACTGTACTTCAGTGTTGTTCCTGTGACACCACCCTTCCCCTGAGTGTTCTAGTACCTTTCTATTTCTCCTTCAATTGATGTTTTCTTTTCTCCCTGCACATGAAATGCTTTTGTTGACCAAGGTTCCACCTCAGCCAGCCCTTGCTCCTCTCGCTCTGAAACATGAGACTCTGTCTTTGTGACTTTACCCATCCTTATGTTGTTATCTATCTGTCATACAGGTGGTTGCCAGCTCTGTAGCTGTAGCCCACAGTTCTCCCTGGATCTTCAGACTGATGTAGCCAAATGCCTCCTGGCTGTTTCTACCTGGATATCCCACAGGCACTTTCAATTCAGCATGTCAGAATCTTCACTCTGCTTTTTCCTCTAAACTGTTCCTTTTTTGATTCTTGGTAAGCAGCTCTACCATCTAGCTCATCACTGGCTAAGGATTGGGCATGACCCCTGAATTCTCCTTTTCTCTGTTAAATCCCCACATCTCATGATCTCCACATCCTGCCTATTTGTGCTCCTATGTATTTCTTGAATATGTCACTCCTGAGCCATCCTAACTTCCACTGCCCAGTTTCCATTTCTCACCACCATTTGCCAAGAATTAGCGCAGTGATCTTTAAAATGGTATTCCAGCTTCCAGTCTTGTCCACCATTTTGCACACCCATTCTTCTGTAACTCTTTAGGTGTTGCTCTTCCTCAACCACCCTCCCTATTCTTTTCACCCAATATACTATTGCTCATCCTTGCAGACTCAGTTGACTCTACCACCAGGAGAGCTTCCTGTATCTCCCCAGCCCCTGCTTGGTGCTTTCTGCATGTTGCCCTCACTGAATTCCCACACCACTCTCTGCTGATTCCTTTGCCTGCCTATCTGCCCTATTAGATCCTCAGCTCTCTAAGGGCACAGTGTCTTATGCATGTTGGTAGATCCAGCATTAAGCATGTCACTTGCAACTTTATGGGCCCTTCTGGGATGTCTGAATAAATGAATAGATGAGTGAACAGAAGAATGAACAAGCCAGCAGAGGGTGGCTTTGAGGTGTAATATTAGGATGTCAAAGAATATGAAATTATATTCTTTCTACTTTAGCTATCAATCTTATAAATTGATTAGAAAAAATAATTAGAAGTTTGAGATTAACATATACACACTACTATATATAAAATAGATAATCAACAATGACTTAATGTATAGTAAAGGGAAAGTGTTAATCACTCAATCATGTCCGAATTATTGCAACCCCATGGAATGTAGCCCTCCAGGCTTCTCCATCCATGGGATTTTCCAGGAAAGAATACTGGATTGGGTTGCCATTTCCTTCTATAGCGGATCTTCCCGACTCAGAGGTCAAATCCAGGTCTCCCGAATTGAGGGCAGACTGTTTACTGTCTGTTCAGTTCATTCGCTCAGTTGTGTCCAATTCTTTGCAACCCCATGGACTGTACCATGCCAGGTTTCCCTGTCCATCACCAACTCTCGGAGCTTACTCAAACTCATGTCCATCAAGTCGGTGATACCATCCAACCATCTCATCCTCTGTTGTCCCCTTTTCCTCCTGCTTTTAATCTTTCCCAACATCAGGGTCTTTTCAAATGAGTCAGTTCTTCACATTAGGTGGCCAAAGTATTGGAGTTTCAGCTTCAGTATCAGTCCCTCCAGTGAATATTCAGGACTTATTTACTTTAAGATCGACAGGTTGGGTCTCCTTGCAGTCCAAGGGACTCTAAAGATTCTTCTCCAACACCACAGTTGAAAAGCATCAATTCTTCGGTGCTCAGCTTTCTTTATAGTCCAACTCTCACATCCATACATGACTACTGGAAAAATCATAGCTTTGACTAGATGGACTAGACTACTGTTGGCAAAGTAATGTCTCTGCTTTTTAATATACTGTCTAGGTTGGTCATAGCTTCTCTTCCAAGGAGCATCTTTTAATTTCATGGCTGCAGTCACCATCTGCAGTGATTTTGGATTCCAAAAAAATAAAGTCTGCCACTGTTTCCATTGTTTCCCATGTATTTACCATAAAGTGATGGGTTGGATGCCATGATCTTAGTTTTCTGAATGTTAATTTTAAGCCAAATTTTTCACTTTTCTCTTTCACTTTCATCAAGAGGCTCTTTAGTTCCTCTTTGCTTTCTGCCATAAGGGTGATGTCATCTGCATATCTGAGATTATTGATAATTGTCCCGACAGTCTTGATTCCAGCTTGTGCTTCATCCAGCCCAGCATTTCACATGATATACTCTGCAGAGTATAAGTTAAGTATAAGTTAAATAAGCAGTATAAATTAAATAAGCAGGGTGACAATATGCCTCCTTGGCGTACTCCTTTCCCGATTTGGAACCGGTCTGTTGTTCCATGTCCAGTTCTAACTGTTGCTTTCTGACCTGCATACAGATTTCTCAAGAGGCACGTCAGGTGGTCTGGTATTCCCATCTCTTGAAGAATTTTCTGCAGTTTGTGGTGATCCACACAGTCAAAGGCTTTGTCATAGTCAATAAAGCAGAAAGTGAAAGTCGCTTAGTTGTGTCCAACTCTTTGAGACCCCATGGACTATACAGTCCATGGAATTCTCCAGGCCAGAATACTGGAGTGGGTAGCCTCTCCCTTCTCCAGGGCATCATCCCAACCCAGGGATTGAACCCAGGTCTTCCACATTGTAGGCGGATTCTTTACCAGCTGATCCACAAGGGAAGCCGAAGTATACTGGCACGGGTAGCCTATCCCTTCTCCAGCGGATCTTCCTGACCCAGGAATTGGACTCCTGCATTGCAGGTGGATTCTTTACCAATTGAGCTATGAGGGGAGCCAATAAAGCAGAAGTAGATATTTTTTTTGGAACTCTCTTGCTTTTTCGATGATCCAACAGATGTTGGCAATTTGATATCTGGTTCATCTGCCTTTTCTAAATCCAGCTTAAACACCTGAAAGTTCACAGTTCATGTACTATTGAAGCCTGGCTTGGAGAATTTTGAGCATGACTTTGCTAGCATGTGAGATGAGTGCAATTGCACAGTAGTTTAAGCATTCTTTGGCATTGCCTGTCTTTGGGATTGGAATGAAAACTGACCTTTTCCAATCCTGTGGCCACTGCTGAGTTTTCCAAATTTGCTGACATATTGAGTGTGGCACTTTCACAGCATCATTTTTTAGGGTTTGAAATAGGTCAACCGGAATTCCATCATCTCCAATAGCTTTGTTCATAGTGATGCTTCCTAAGGCCCACTTAACTTTGCATTCCAGGATGTGTGGCTCTAGGTGAGTGATCACACCATCATGATTATCTGGGTCAAGAAGACCTTTTTTGTATAGTTCTTCTGTGTATTCTTGCCACCTTTTCTTAATGTCTTCTACTTCTGTTAGGTCCGTACCGTTTCTGTCCTTTATTGTGCCCATCTTTGCATGAAATGTTCCCTTAGTATCTCTAATTTTCCTGAAGGAACCTGGAACCTGAAAGGTTAGGTCCATGAATCAAGGCAAATTGTAAGTGGTCAAACAGGAGATGGCAAGTGTGAACATTGAAACTTTAGGAATCAGTGAGCTAAAATGGACTGCAATGGATGAATTTAACTCAGATGACCATTATATCTACTACTGTAAGCAAGAATCTCTTAGAAGAAATGTAATAGCTAACATAGTCAACAAATAGTCCTCAATGCAGTACTTGGATGCAGTCTCAAAAATGAGAGAATGATATTGAATGATCTCTGTTCATTTCCAAGTTAAATTCAATATCACAGTAATCCTAGTCTATGCCCCAACCAGGAATGCTGAAGAAGCTGAAGTTGAACGGTTCTATGAAGACCTACAGGACCTTCTAGAGCTAACACCCAAAAAAGATGCCCTTTTCATTATAGGGGACTGGAATGTAAAAGTTGGAAGTCAAGAGACACCTGAAGTAACAGGCAAATTTGGCCTTGGAGTACAAAACGAAGCAAGTCAAAGGCTAACAGAGTTTTACCATGGGAATGTACTGATCATAGCAAACACCCTCTTCCAATAACATAAGAGAAGACACTACACATGGACATCACCAAATGGTCAGTACGGAAATCAGATTGAGTATATTCTTTGCAGCCAAAGATGGAGAAGCTCTATACAGTCAGCAAAAACCAGACCAGGAACTGACTATGGCTCAGATCATGAACTCCTTATTGCCAAATTCAGACTTAAATTGAAGAAAGCAGGGAAAACTACTAGACCATCCAGGTATGACCTAAATCAAATCCCTTGTGATTATATAGTGGAAGTGACAAATAGATAAAAGGGATTAGACCTGATAGACAGAGTGCCTGAAGAACTATGTACGGAGGTTTGTGTCATTGTACAGGAGGCAGGGATCAAGACCATCCCCAAGAAAAAGAAATGCAAAAAGGCAAAATGGCTGTCTGAGGAGGCCTTATAAATAGCTGAGAAAAGAAAATATGCAAAAGGCAAAGGAGAAAAGGAAAGATGTACCTATTGAATGCAGAGTTCCAAAGAATAGCAAGGAGAGATAAGAAAGCCTTCCTCAGTGATCAATGCAAAGAAATAAAGGAAAACAATTGAATGGGAAAGACTAGAGATCTTTTCAAGAGCCACCAGGGAAGTCCCCTATAGTACAGGGAACTATACTCAATAATTTGATAAAGAATAGTTATATATGTATATATATAACTGAGTCACTTTGATGTATACCTGAAACTAACACAGCATTGTAAGTCAACTGTACATCAATTTAAAAAAGAAAAAAAGGAAAGGAAATATAAAAACATGAAAGGGATCTTATCTACCAGCCCACATGCAGTCTTATGTTCCACTTTCTTTTCATCCAACTTGGCCTTTTTGACACTGATGTTACAGAAAGTGTCTGGGTTTCCGTAAACTGCTAGAGCTTTGGAATGTTTGACAGAAACTGTTTTGCCCGTGGCTTTTTTCCATGTAAGCCCCTTGACCATAGACCTAATTTGCATGACTGCTATAAATGAAGAATGTTTCTTTGTTCCTACTTCAGATACATAAAACTGACCTTGATCAATGTCAGCAAACCAGGCCTCTGGCAGTCACTTCACAATTTTGTCTGTCCAGAGAAATTCCTCATCATCTTTAGATAACTGTACCCTGGTGTGGCAGGTTGAGTTAGTATCAGTGGAGCATTGTCAGACCTGTTTCCTAACAAAAATGACCTCAAGCAGGAGTGTGTAGTTTTCTCTGAGAAAGCTTTTCTTCCCCTGAGCAGATCATAGCCTCCACAAATTTCTTTGAAGCAGTCATGCAGAGGTTGCTTTATACAGATGATTGTGACACTAAACATGAGGGATTTGAATGGCTGTCCTAAAGTGACCCATCAAACAGAAGGGTAAAATGCCACTGCTCTTGAGGTCCTAAAATAGAATCTCTCCTCTTATTGAATCCATGGGAATGGAAAGTTTTTTGATCAGACCACTTGAGAAGAAGGAATGCAAAGCAAAAACTGTTGCTATCCTATATGTCACTTGTTAACAAAAAGCTAAGAACAATGATCCAACAGCCATTTTAGTACTTTACTCAAGAGTACTCCTAATTCACTCATTACAGAATTCTTCAGTTGCTCCTGGCTTTACAACTCTTTTTTTTTTTTTAACTTTACAATATTGTATTGGTTTTGCCATATATCAACATGGATCCGCCACAGGTATACACGTATTCCCCATCCTGAACCCTCCTCCCTCCTCCCTCCCCGTACATCCCTCTGGTCGTCCCAGTGCACCAGCCCCAAGCATCCAGTATCATGCGTCGAACCTGGACTGGCGACAACTCTTAACACTGGAAATAGCTATTGACCGTTCCCTCCTCTATTGCCTCCAGGCTAATTCGTGCTGGTAGGCAATGCCATTCCACACTAGTATGTTGACTGGGTCCATCGCTACGGAAAGAAAATTTTCAATTCATTAGATAAAATTTTGAAAACAAAACATCTGTCCAGTACATCTCTTTAGTTCTGAAAAACTGATTTCTGTGATTATTTAGAGGCTTCTGTAACCTGAATGCTTAACTGGTGTTTTGTGTGTTGAAAATTATTCTCAAAAGATTAAAAAGAGAGCATCTGTTGTCCTGACAGAATTTTCTTTAGGATTTACATGCATCTAATCTCATAAAAGGGAGGAATGTAATTGAAAACTGGAAGGAAACATTCAGGCATGAAACCTCATCATCATAATATTTATTTTTCCCTGATTAAGAACAACATACCAACATGTGTTTTTCAAATAAAGGCAGTCCCCTTCTTACAAATGGCTTGCAGACAGATGTAGGATATATAATTGTTTGAATCCTGATTACTCAAGTGGGAAAACTTTGCTTGGATGTCAGTTGTTTGGAATCCAGAAAGCATTTTCCCACAGAAGCGATATTATAAATGGTGCTTGCCCCACACACACACACCCAGGATACCAATAATATCAACAAAATACTATACATTTTCAGTGAGCAGTAGCAAACACTTTTGTGATACAGTCTTTAAAAAAAAGCACCACTACTGAATAAGAAAATTTTATATTTTTAGCTGGAATAGTGGTACTTGAGGAAAAACAGGTCTAATTATAAGAAAATGAAGTAAATCAAAACTGTAAGTCTCAGAATAGGACTCATGAGCATCTTTAAAGACTTTAAATGACACATATTCTTTATCAAGCCTAATTGGATTTTTAAACTTTTGAACTTTTGCTTCCTAGTTTTTTGGTTTTTTTGATTATAGGGGCTTTTATAGTGGGACTATATACTACATACATACTATATACTACAATGGACATCAGCTATTGACTAGAGGTCAAAATAAGGGGGGAGAGTAAACGTATGGTACCAGAGGAAACTTTTGGAGAGAGGAGACATATGCAAATATGAAGAATTGAAGAAAAATAAATAGTGTATTTGCTTTAGCCTTCATAAGTACTACCATCCAAAGGAAAAGGAGTTCTTGCTTGTCTAATCAGTTCTCAGGCCATTTTTTATATAAGTAGACAGAAAAGTTGAATCATAATATATATGGGAAGAGTGAACTCCAGAGCTTGCATGAGCTGAGATAGGGAGATTTTGTATTGTTGTTGTTGTTGTTTTGTATGTGTGTAAGATAGATCTTAGAATGGAAGAGGAAATGTTGGAAATGTGGCACTTTAAGTTGTGAATGGTTGAATCAGAGAAGGATATAGAAAAAAAATTTCTTTTCAGTTTTGTTGCACATTTTAAATAGAATCCTCCTTTGGTATCCTTGGAGAGAATTCAGTGACTACATTGTCTTTCAGTCATGTTTTATTCAGATTGATTTTTACTTGCGTACATCTCCATGCCTATAGGGAACCATAGGTTAGCTTGGCTTTGTTTGAGTTAGACATTTGTGATATTTTCCCAAAATGGCATGAGTTGAGCTGTCAGTAAGGAGAAGGAGATGAGGAACTCTTCCTAACATGATTACCCTGAAGAGAGAGACAAAGGGTGATAGAGGAAGGACTTTGAGCCTTATAGTTCTCTGTGCTGCTTACCAAGTGTTTGCTAGGTATTCATTCAGTAAATATTTATTGTGGTATGTGCTAAGTGCTTGGAGATACAGTGGAACAATTACCGGAAATATAATGGTAAGCTTGATATTGTCTCTGCCCTCACATAGAGAGCAGGTAGAGAGAAGTAGGAATTAAATAGGAAATTATAATGAATCGTGTTAAGTGCTAACATGGAAGTATTAAGGGCATGTATAGAAAGGTCATCTAACTCAGACTTTGGCAATTACCAAACACTTCCTAGAGCCTTCTAAGCTGATACCTAAAAGATATCATTAAAAGTCCTAACAAATTCACAATCATGTTCTCACCATCTGTTTGCTTTTGACCTTGATTTAAAACACAAAATAATTCACATTATTTGTAGAGTGGCAGAATTGGGTGTGGCCAAAACCTTAGGTCATGTGTGCCTTTTCCTACTAACTGTCCTTCCTCCTGTGGTCAGTGCACTGATGGAAGTGAGTTTTCACACCTTCAGAAACATAACTATTTCTCTCCCCACCCCTCTTCTACCCCTCTCACATTTTCATCTCTTCTTCTTTCGCCACTTGTTTTATATATTTTTCCTTTTCTCTCCTTTCCAATTCTTTCTTTCTCTTTTCTTTCCTTCCTTTCTTTGTGTCTAATAGTGGAAAGAGTGATAATTTTTGTAAGTTAAGAGAATGGAGCCTGTATACAAAGAGACCTACTTAGACCCAAGCTATGACATCATGGATCAGAGGTGATTTTTAGAATTTAGATTTTAGTATTCTAGTAAAGTCTACTCTACTACCTGAATTTGTACAGACATAGCATACAATTAAAATGCTTTTGAGTACCATATGTTTTACAAGACCATAATGAGATGTGTGTATTCATATACACATGTAATATTTATGTGTCATGTGCACATAACTTTGTGCATCCATGTATGTACTGAAGTAGACTGCCGGAGTTGGAAAAATAGGCTTCTCTAGTCATACAGACTACTTATTAAAATATTGCAATCCAATTTTTAGAGAGGTGATTGTTACAATTTATTAGTCCATCACCATTTGGAACAATAGCTGTTCTAATGTAATTAACCATTGAAAGAAATACATTTTAAGCATTCTAAATTGCATTTCTAACTACTTGTAACTAAAACTTTCTAGAATTTTAAAATCCATTTTGTCTTATGAAAGGCTTCGGTGTTTATCCCTGTTGTTGCACTATAGATTAGAGTAGCTTCATTTTAAAATTACATGTCAAATATCATTTGCTAGGAGTAATGTGAAATGTATGGCTTCACTCTGAGGGAAAAGGCCCTTTCAGCATTTTTTAATATCATATACCTAAACAGAACTTCCAGAATTATTAGATCACATCTGGTCCAATGTAGATCTATTTGTACTTGCATAATGCATGCACATGTACACACTGTTATATTTTATGGCTATTTGAGTGCATTGATTTTTCTATAAAGAGAACTATTATCCACATCTTTTTGCACAGAAGTACACTTAAACATTGGCATAGGTAAACAACTTATGAAAGTAAAACCCATGCTTGGCACAACTATTACTAATGTCACAGATTTTACAACTGTAATATTTCTGAAAAGCTAGCTTGAACACTTTGGAGCATTTTTTTCTGGATGAATGCAGAGGCAGTTTGGTGAGCTGTAAAACTTCTTCATTTCATTTTGCATTCTAGTCGAGGCCAAATCTTAAGTGTCACTAAATCTGATTCCATCTTGAATGCTGGCCCAGTATCATCCCCAGAAAGAGGCTTTTCTCCCCCACACTGGGAAAGTGGGTAATTGGAAACAAAGGACATAGGTCTGCATGCTCAGTCAGTCGCTCAGTCATGTCCAACTCTGCGACCCTTGGACTGTAGCCTGCCAGGCTCCTCTGTCCATGGGATTGTCTAGGCAAGGATACTGGAGTGCGTTGTCATTTCCTTCTCTAGGGGATCCTCCTGACTCAGAGATCAAACCCGCATCTCCTATGTCTCCTGTATTGTTAGGCAGATTCTTTACCACTGAGCCACTTGGGTACAGACTCTAATAAGTAAATCTAAAAGTATAGGCAGCTTTAACTCTACAGTTTTTCTGTTGTGATCTTTTTCGAAGAAATTTATCAGTTGATTATGAGCAAAGTAAAGATCACTAGTATACTGTAGAAACAAACTGCTAAACATTTCTTCCCCTCACTTAGCATAACACTGTAATCTGTCTTAATATAGAGAACAGACTTGTGGTTGCCAAGCAGGAGGGAGGGTAGGGGAATGGGAGTTTGGGATTAGTAGAGGCAAACCATTATTACTTAGTAAACTTTTTATTTTATATTAGAATATAGCCAATTAACAATTTTGCAATAGTTTCTAGTGGACAGCAAAGGGACTCAGCTATGCATATATATGTATCCATTTTCCACCAAACTGAAGCAAACTATTACATATAGGATGGATGAACAACAAGGTCCTACTATACAGCACAGGGATTCAATATCCTGTGATAAACCATAATGGAAAAGAATATCAAAAAGTATATATATAAATATGTATACATAACTCAATCACTTTGCAATATAAAAGTAATTAATACAACATTGTAAATCAACTATACTTAAATAGATAAAAAATTTTAATCTGTCTTAAGACATTCATTCCCTCTTATCAGGAGAAAGAAACCTCTCCATAGACTGTGTGACTATCCTGAGAACATGGCATTTGACTAAAAACAGAGTAAGCTAGCTAGCCCAGTGACTTGCAACTGACATGGAAAAGTTTGCTTTTGTCTGCTGTGTTTAATATGTAAGGCTTGTGGCTCAGTGGTAAAGAATCCACCTGCTAATGCAGGAGACGCGAGAGACCTAGGGTTCAATCCCTGGGTTGGGAAGATCCCCTGGAGAAGGAAATGGTAACCCACTCCAGTATTCTTGCCTGGAAAATCCCATGGACAGAGGAGCCTGGCAGGCTACAGTCCATGGGATCTCCAAAGAGTTGGACACAACTTAGTGACTAAATAAAAGCAACAATTTAATATGTAGAGTAATTAGTTTTTATCTTAGCAGACAAGCCATCTGGCTTGGGTCCCCAAACTCACCCTTTTTTCCTAATTTTTGTTTGCAATAATTTCAAATTCACAGAAAAGCTGCATCAAATTTCCCCCATAGATTTAACAACTATTGGTGATTCTTTGCCTGAACCAGTCTTTACTACAATGGTTGCAAGTCATCTTGTGTTAGTTTCTTTGGGGGCAGGGGAACAAAAAAACAATAATTTATTCTGGTAATTTTCAGAAAAATCCACTTGACTTCCTTCAACAAAGTTGTAATATAGGAAATCATTCTCTATGGAATTAGAGTAGTCTATTCAATGTAACTCAAATTCACAAAGGAAAATAATATTGAAAATTGCTGTATGCCCTTTACTCAGATTCACCATTTTAAACATTTGACCACATTTGTTTCATTATATCCCTTTACTCCTTAATATTTCAGTAAGTGTTTCCTAAGAATAATATTATTCTCTTAGGGAACCATAGTATAACTACTGAATGCAGGAAATTTATGATTGATGTAATACTTTGATCTAATCAGCAGTCTATAATCTATATTCCAGTTGTGTCAGTTGTCCCCATGGCTTCTTTTATAGCCATTTCCCCTCAATATAGGATCCATTTCAGGAACCTATATTTGTCTTTTCATTTGTCTTTATATTTATGCATTTATTTGTCTTTTTAGTCTCCTTTTCTGTGGACTAGCCCCTCGTGACATTTCATCACCTTATTTTGTGGAACATTCCTTAGTTTCAATTTCTCTGATGATTAGGTAAGTTCAAGTCATGCACTTCCATTCAGAATGTTACATGAGCCAAGTTTGTCTTCCTTAGGACTTCCCATTTAGAGGCACACAGTGTCACTCTGTCCCTCATTGGTGATTGTCATTTTGATCACCTGGTCAATGTGTTGCCTGGTCTCTCCATTTAATAGGTATTATTTTTCCTGTTCTAACTAATAAGCAATTTGTGGAGAGACACTTTAAAATTGTGTGAATATATTGCTCTGCATCAAACTTCCCCCGTAGATTTAAAAACTGTTGATGATTCTTGCCTGAACCAATCTTGAGTGCAATGGTTTTAAATCATCTTGTGTTAATTTCTTTGGGAACAGGGGCAAAAACCAATAATTTGTTCCGGTAATTTTCAGAAGAATCCACTTGATTTTCTTCAACAAAGTTATAATGAAGGAAATCATTCTCTATGGAATCAGAGTAGTCTATTCCATGTAATTCAAAATGAGCAGAAATTAAAATCAAATTATTTTTGCTGTCAAATAAATGTATAACTGCTCCCCAAATTATACAATAAATTCTCCTAAAACAATACACTAGGTATGTATAAACATGATTTCAGTGCTTCTTGAAAACATGAAAATGTTTTTAATTGATTTAATGACAGAATTCTATAGTTTCCAACTACCTTATTATTTTAGAATTTGTTTATGTATTTCCAGAATTTTCAGCCTTTGCTTTTCTGGGTCTTTAACAAATTAACACCTTATCCATTTATTCATGTTTCATCTAATTTATGTATTTCTTTTTTTTATCATTTATTTATTATTTATTTATTTTTTTACTTTACAATATTGTATTGGTTTTGCCATACATCAATATGAATCCACCACGGGTGTACACGTGTTCCCCATCCTGAACCCCCTTCCCACCTCCCTCCCTGTACCATCCCTCTGGGTCATCCCAATGCACCAGCCCCAAGCATCCTGTATCCTGCATCGGACCTAGACTGGCGATTCGTTTCTTATATGTATTTCTATTCTTCCTTCTTTCTGGCCTTCCACATTACCTAAATCCTTTGTGGTTAGGAGTACTTAAATTTTTCAATTTGGTGTTCATTCATATCTATTCTTGTAAGTTATGTATATAATTTACTTAAAAAGTATCTCAGACATTTTCTAGAATTACAGATAAGACTTTTCAGGCATCATGATGAAAAAGACTAAAGTTATATCAATATTATATTATAAAATGTTTGTATCATAGTTTCTAACTGATGCTTTATATAAATGCTTTATATATATGCTTTATATAAAGTTAAATATATATTTAACTGTATAACTTCTGTCCAGTCTAACAACCTTAATTTTAATCTTTTAATATAAAAATTTTTATTTTAAAATTTAATCTTTTCTATTTAGCATTAAAAATAGCCTACAATTTTAGTGTTTCAATGAAAAAAATTCAACATCCTCATCAACCCTACTTAGTATATATGTAAGTAAATTGAAATAGATGAAAAAAATTGTTTACCTGACAACTTTCTAGTTACTTCCTTAAGTCTCTGATACATATGGATAAAAAAGAAAATTATGAAAATTAGGTTCTTTGGCTGCTTCAGCCAGGTGACCAAGGTCAACATCACTGGCGATAAAACATGTAGATAATACATTCCCATCATATGATAAACATGACATTTTACCTTTGTGGTCTTCCTCCCCCAAACACATGCTGCTGCTGCTACTGCTAAGTCACTTCAGTCGTGTCTGACTCTGTGCGACCCCATAAACGGCAGCCCACCAGGCACCCCCTTCCCTGGGATTCTCCAGGCAAGAACACTGGAGTGGGTTGCTATTTCCTTCTCCAATGCATGAAACTGAAAAATGAAAGTGAACTCACTCAGTCGTGTCCAACTCTTAGCAACCCCATGGACTGCAGCCCACCAGGCTCCTCAGTCCATGGGATTTTCCAGGCAAGAGTACTGGAGTGGGATGCCATTGCCTTCTCCCCACTCTAAACACATAATCTCAGTCTAATCATGAGAAAAGTACCAGACAAACCCAAACTGAGGGGCAGCCTACAAAATATTTGACCATAACTCCTAAAAATCATCAGGGTCATCAGAAACAAGGAAAGTCTGAGGAAACTGTCACAGTCTAGAGGAGCCCAAAGAGATATGATAACTAAACGTGACATGATATCCTCAATGAGATACTGGAACAGAAAAAAAGACATTAAGTTAAAAGTAAGGAAATCAGAATAAGGTATAAACTTTATCTAATGATAGTGTATCAGTGTTGGTTCATTAGTTGTGATTAAATGTAGCACACTAATGTAAGAGAATAATGATACGGGAAAGTGGGCATGAGGTATATAAGAACTTTGTACTATATTTGTAATTTTTCTATAAATCTAAAATTGTTTTAAAGTAATTTATTAAAATCAGGTATCAAGAATATTATATTTGATATGAGATTAGATCAGATCAGTCGCTCAGTCATGTCTGACTCTTTGCGACCCCATGAATCCCAGCACACCAGGTCCATCACCAACTCCCAGAGTTCACTGAGACTCACGTCCATCAAGTCAGTGATGCCATCCAGCCATCTCATCCTCTGTCGTCCCCTTCTCCTCCTGCCCCCAATCCCTCCCAGCATCAGAGTCTTTTCCAATGAGTCAACTCTTCGCATGAGGTGGCCAAAGTACTGGAGTTTCAGCTTTAGCATCATTCCTTCCAAAGAAATCCCAGGGCTGATCTCCTTCAGAATGGACTGGTTGGATCTCCTTGCAGTCCAAGGGACTCTCAAGAGTCTTCTCCAACACCACAGTTCAAAAGCATCAATTCTTCAGCGCTCAGCCTTCTTCACAGTCCAACTCTCACATCCATACATGACCATAGGAAAGCCATAGCCTTGACTAGACGAACCTTTGTTGGCAAAGTAATGTCTCTGCTTTTGAATATGCTATCTAGGTTGGTCATAACTTTCCTTCCAAGGAGTAAGCGTCTTTTAATTTCATGGCTGCAGTCACCATCTGTAGTGATTTTGGAGCCCAGAAAAATAAAGTCTGACACTGTTTCACTGTTTCCCCATCTATTTCCCATGAAGTGGTGGGACTGGATGCCATGATGTTCGTTTTCTGAATGTCGAGCTTTAAGCCAACTTTTTCACTCTCCACTTTCACTTTCATCAAGAGGCTTTTGAGTTCCTCTTCACTTTCTGCCATAAGGGTGGTGTCATCTGCATATCTGAGGTTACTGTTATTTCTCCCGGCAGTCTTGATTCCAGCTTGTGTTTCTTCCAGTCCAGCGTTTCTCATGATGTACTCTGTATATAAGTTAAATAAGCAGGGTGACAATATACAGCCTTCACGAACTCCTTTTCCTATTTGGAACCAGTCTGTTGTTCCATGTCCAGTTCTAACTGTTGCTTCCTGACCTGCATACAAATTTCTCAAGAGGCAGATCAAGTGTTCTGATATTCCCATCTCTTTCAGAATTTTCCACAGTTTATTGTGATCCACACAGTCAAAGGCTTTGGCATAGTCAATAAAGCAGAAATAGATGTTTTTTCTGGAACTCTCTTGCTTTTTCCATGATCCAGCAGATGTTGGCAATTTGATCTCTGGTTCCTCTACCTTTTCTAAAACCAGCTTGAACATCAGGAAGTTCACGGTTCACATATTGCTGAAGCCTGGCTTGGAGAATTTTGAGCATTACTTTACTAGTGTGTGAGATGAGTGCAATTGTGTGGTAGTTTGAGCATTCTTTGGCATTGCCTTTCTTTGGGATTGGAATGAAAACTGACCTTTTCCAGTCCTGTGGCCACTGCTGAGTTTTCCAAATTTGCTGGCATATTGAGTGCAGCACTTTCACAGCATCATCTTTCAGGATTTGGAACAGCTCAACTGGAATTCCATCACCTCCACTAGCTTTGTTTGCAGTGATGCTTTCTAAGGCCCACTTGACTTCACATTCCAGAATGTCTGGCTCTAGGTCAGTGATCACACCATCGTGATTATCTGATATGAGATATATAGTTACAAATTCTAAACTTAGGAAATTCCTGAAAATAATACCATAAAATTTTGCTATACTTGATAAAGAATAGATAATGCCCAAGGGCACTATCATCTAGGGTTTTTTAGAGAACAAAGTATTCAAATATAATTTGATATTTACTGAAATACTGATTATTATTATAATCAGTATTTCAAGTACTTTGTGTTATAGAAAACATGAAAATAGTAGTAAGTGATTAAAAGACTCTATTCCCTGTTATGTGGTAATATAGGTGAACATAATTTACACAAACAGAGAATATTCATTCCAATCTTTTATGCATCCTTAGAGAAAGCACTGTCTAAATGAAATAATTGCTTTACACTTCATGGAGATGCCACATAACTAAAACACTTGTAATACCAAGGAATTCTAAGAATTTCAAGGACTTTGCTAAGTGAAGAATTAGAGGTAAATGCAGTTAAGTGAATCATAAAGAGTATAAGTTTTAAAATGTATCAATGGAAATTCAGTCTCATTTCTTATAATATGTGGCATTTTATGGACAAAGACAAAATAAATCTTTTTGATAACTTAATATCTTTTTTTTATCTTGAATGCTCAATGTAAATTTTACTGTGAATAAGAACCCCAGTTACCAAAGTATTCAGCTGTATTATCAACCATATGAAGTCACATGAGCACTTCCAGCTCTTCAGAATGAAAATATTATGAGTCAGTCAGCTTTTTAGTTTTTAAAGAATTTCTATTGATCTGATCTTAACACATTATAACTGCATGAAAATTATCCCCAACATTTAGATCAGTTATTTTTGAATAGAATATTTTGGAGGTATGACAAATACCCTAAAAGAAAAATAGCCATTTCATATTTGTACCAGAGTATATTAAATTACCAAGGCCTTCAGATATCCCACGTTAGAAGTACCTATTTGTAGAATTTCTGCACTGGGTCATTTACCTCTTCTTTCAATGGCATTTTGGCTTCACACCTTCTGCCTTGATAAATCCAGCAACCCAGTTGCACTCTTTTCAAGTATGTTTAATTACTGGATGGAGAAGCATATATCCTGCTACTTCATAAAATACTATTGCCGAGGAATATGTCATGAGATTGAATGAGATCCAATAGAGACCTGCATTATACAAAACTTATACAAAATTATACACAAGTGATTGAGTCTAAAATATATTTACTGCTGAATTATAAGCAAGGCACTGTGCTGGGTGCTGTACGGTTTGAAAATTAAAGCTGAATAAACCATAATCCATATCTTCACGGAGCATACAGTTCGTTTGAGGAGACAGATATAGAGGCAAATAATTTTAATATAGTACATGGGCATAATTCTATAATAGAGGTAAAAACTAATCTGCTTGGAAACATGGAAGAAAGAAGGATTGGCTTTTGTTAAAGACCTCTTGCAGGCATTAATGGCAGACCAAGTATTTTAACTGGGTCCTAAGTGAATAGGTTAAAGTTCAGTGGATAAAAATGGAATAGGAGGAAGGGAAGTAAACATGGGGTGGAGGCATTTCAGACAGAGCAAGACTGAAGGTGAAATGTGTACAGTGTTTACAAGCACTCCAGGACAACTAGAGTAAAAAGTCAGAACACAGGAGATGAAATAGATGACATGGAAGTTTGAACAGCATCCTGTGTGCAGTGGGGAACCTTTAAACGTTCTTGAGTAATAGAATTTCAAAATCACTCCTGTTCTTGGGCAGTTACATGAAGGATAGATGGAAGGGACAGAGTTCATTTAAGCGATGCAGTGATAAGGCTCAAGTTTATGGAAGTCAGTTTCCCTGGTGGCTCAGATTGTAAAGAATCCACCTGCAATGCAGAAGACCTGGGTTCAGTCCCTGGGTTGGGAAGATTCCCTACAGAAGGAAATGGATACCCACTCCAATATTCTTGTCTGGAGAATCCCATGGACAGAGGATACTGGTGGGCTACAGTCCATGGGGTCACAAAGAGTCAGACGTGACTGAGCAACTAAGTACCTTACAGAAGTCAACTTGTCAGCTTAATATTCACAGTTTAGAATGTATGGTAAACAGCCTCTGAGATGGTCCTTCATGATCCCAGCCTCCAGATATTAATGTCTTTTGAATGTGAGCTGGGCCTAGTGACTTACTTCTAATAATAGAATATGGAAAAACTCATGGGATGTCACTTCTGAGATTAGGTTACAAAAAGATCTGTGTGCTCTCTCTCTCTCTCTCCCTCTCATGGATCACCGACTACCATGTTGTGAGGATACTTAGGCAGCCTAAGGAGAGGCTCACATATTCAGGAGTTGATGGCTGCCAGCAAGCACGTGATTAAGCTCGGAAGACTATCTTGCCCTGGTTGAGCCTTCAGATAAGATAAAATTGAAGCCCTGGCCAATGGCTTGACTGCAACCATATATAAAAGACCTTGTGCCCTTGGCACCACCTAAACTAAACCCAGATTCTCAACATATAGAAACTGTGACATCATAGCTATTTATTTTTAAGCCACTTAATTTGGGGTATTTTCTTAGGCAACAGTAGAAAAATAATATAGTAGGTCAAATTCAATATCTAACCTGGCTTGTCTTTGTGCTAAATTATCAAATGTTCACTTTTGTATATAATGTAGCTTAAAAATGGTTGTAATTGTTTAGTCACTGAGTTGTGTCCATCTCTTTTGCAACACCATGGACTGTAGCCTGCCAGGCTTCACTGTCCATGGAAATTTCCAGGCAAGAATACTGGAGCTGGTTGCCATTTCCTTTCTCCAGGGAATCTTCCTGACCCAGGAATTAAACCCACGCCTCCTGCATTGTCAGTAGGATTCTTTACCATTGAGCCACCATGGAAGTACGACTTAAAGATTACTGGATGATTGATAACATCCAGAATATTCTTCATATTTCTTCATATAATCTTAGCTATTATATTTTTTGTAGAAGCATTTCCCTCCCAGTAATAACTCTGGTTGTTTGGGCTGTGTATAAAGTGCTCATTCAAAAATATGTTTGTGATCCCTTGACATTTAAAGCTTTTAGAGAAATGAAAGATACAGGATTTATATGTAAGAGAGGTCTTAGGAACCTATTTTGAGATTAGACATTTCTCACATTTTCTGTTTATCCTTTTTAAGGAAACAAATTTGTTTTTAAAGTTTTTAGAGTATGATAGAGAACAGTAACTTTGAGGATTTGTTGCAGCTTTGATAACAGTGGAGGGGAAACCTACTGGAAAATAATTAAAGAAGTTACTAATCAGTTCATTAATCAAGTGTATCTGCTGCACATTATACAGAAACAAATTGAAAAGGGTGCTGTCCTAGCCAGAAACTCCCTCTCAAATAAAGTCAAAAGTGAAGATAAACTAAATTGACTTTGCTTTGTGGTTGATTTCTATCTTAGGAGATCTATTTCTGAAACACTGAATAAAGAAACTTGCACCTATACATAGATTCAAGCCTCCAGTAAGACTCTACACTATGCCCTTGTTCCACAAGATTACTTTGAACTCTATTTAATGTCCATCTCCACTTTTTGCTTTTGGTCACTGACCATTTTCATTTTCTGAATACTAAATGTATTTAGAAAGAAGAGAGAAAAGCAAATAACACCTGCTCACTGCATTACAACAATGGTTTTGTAACCCAATCAAAAGAATTAAATAGCCGAATACTGAAAGGTTACCCAAAAATCTGTCCATGGACAAAAATATTTGTCAGCAGTCAGAATGACTTCCTACTCTCCCTGGTGCCTTAGCTATAATCGTGGCAGTGAGGCACTGAAGCCTGAAAAAAATGTAGTCAGATTTTCAATCGTGATTAGACTAGATCTTCCAGAGAGGTCTCTGTACAATGTCCAAGGTTCTCCAAAGGGTAAAAGGGGTGACTAAATTCTGACTTAAAACAATATAGTCCTTCAATTTTCTTGATCCTGACCTTCAAATGTATTGGCATTTTAAAAGCCAAATCCTGGAAGTATTTGCAGGTTCAGAATTGGAATTCACTTGAGTTTCATTAGGTTTGAGCCAGACAACAGCACATGTCATTTTCTGAAAGTTGAAATAATTTAGATTTAAAGCAATAGCCTCTAAAAAAGAAACAGGTGACCTGGCAATTGCATTTAAGACTCCCGTGGTATGGACAGATGTCTCTAATAACTTCTTTTAATATACCATTTTATTTATGTATTCCTTTAACTTTGGTACTCAATTTTAAAAGAGCACAGAAACATTAGATTTTGGTATACACACACATATACATAATGGGCATGAGTCTGAAATCCACAAATTTAGGTACATAGAAATATAACTTTATTTTTTGTAACTGAACTTAATTCTAATTTGCCACCCTATCCTACACGGTAGTACCAGAGAATGAAAAAAAAATTAAGATATATATAAATTTATACCTCATATAATATGCCCACCATAAGCGTCAAATAATTATTCATTAAGAAATAGATTACATGTTTACTTCATTGTAGATTCTTTAAGATTATGCTAAATTTACTCATGAGAAATATGACCAAAAAATGCCACTGAATAACAAAGTATTTTGCTTTCCAAGGGCATAAATTTTCACTATTGGCCTATGATTCTCCATCTACTCTAGCAGTGAAAAATCCCTCAAGACAATGCTTGTCTTCTGTCATTTTCATACTCGGTATCCTCTTGGCATTAGCAAATATTTGCCCAAAATGGCTCAATTCAGGATCCAGAAGAGAGAAATATATGAACTGAAATAAGTCATTGATAAGATCTGAGTGAAAAATATTTACAATTTTTTTTTTTAAGTTTAGATGTATAGACACAGTTTCAGTTCACTTCAGTCATTCACTTGTGTTTGACTCTTTGCGACCCCATGAACCATAGCACGCCAGGCCACCCTGTCCCATCACCAACTCCTGGAGCTCACCCAAACCCATGTCCATTGAGTCAGTGATGCCATCTAACCATCTCATCGTCTGTCATCCCCTTCTCCTCCTGCCCTCAATCTTTCCCAGCATCAGGGTCTTTTCAAATAAGTCAGCTCTTCGCATCAGTGCCCAAAGTACTGGAGTTTCCACTTCAGCATCAGTCTTCCAATGAATATTCAGGACTCATTTCCTTTAGGATGGACTGGTTGGATCTCCTTGCTGTCCATGGGACTCTCAAGAGTCTTCTCCAACACCACAGTTCAAAAGCATCAATTCTTCAGCGCTCAGCTTTCTTTATAGTCCAACTCTCACATCCATACATGACCACTGGCAAAACCATAGCCTTGACTAGACAGACCTTTGTTGACAAAGGTCTCTGCTTTTCAATATGCTCTCCAGGTTGGTCATAACTTTCCTTCCAAGGAGTAAGCATCTTTTAATTTCATGGCTACAATCACCATCAGTGATTTTGGAGCCCAGAAAAATAAAGTCAGCCACTGTTTCCCCCACCTATTTGCCATGAAGTGATGGGACCAGATGCCATGATCTTAGTTTTCTGAATGTTGAGCTGTAAGCCAACTTTTTCACTCTCCTCTTTCACTTTCATCAAGAGGCTCTTTAGTTCTTCTTCACTTTCTGCCATAAGAGTGGTGTCATCTGCATATCTGAGGTTATTTATAGTTCTCCTGGCAATCTTGATTCCAGCTTGTGCTTCCTCCAGCCCAGCGTTTCTCATGATGTACCTCTGCATATAAGTTAAACAAGCAGGGTGACAATATACAGCCTTTTCCTATTTGGAACCAGTCCATTGTTCCATGTCCAGTTCTAACAGTTGCTTTCTGACCTGCATACAGGTTTCTCAAGAGGCAGGTCAGGTGGTCTGTTATTCCCATCTCTTTCAGAATTTTCCACAGTTTATTGTGATCCACACAAAGTTTGCTACTATTTTATTTACCTTTCTCCTGTTTCCCACTCCACCCCAAGGGTGTATATGTGTGCGTTTAATTTAAAAAGAAGAGTTGTACAAGTCGGAAATGCCAGCTAGAAATGGACACTTTCATAAGAGTAGACATAAAGATAAAATATCATATAATTTACACCTGTGCACAAATGCAAATCAGATGTTAACAGTTTCTCATTGATTTGCAAAATTTATAGTAGAATTTTCTAGTAATTAGCTGAGATTTAATGAAGTAGTACTTAACTTTAGAATAGTTTCATGGACTTCAGTCATATGTGGTTGTTTTGCATGTTTCTAAAACAAGGTTGTAAATTATAAATACAATAAAAATACAAATAAAATCTTAGATATCTTAGTATCACCAAGTTATTAAAGAGAATTGAACATCATTATTAACTGATTAGAAGTTCTAAATTAAATATACAAATCCATCATGTATAAAGTGGTAGTCATGGCAGAATTTCAAAGCTGTGAAGGTAAGTGCTTAACAAATAACACTTATATGGAAAGATAGTCTAGAAGACAGTCAGTGGTTTAGCACCCTTGTTGTAAACATTGTTTAGAAAGAAGGGTGCTAGACCTTCAGTGCCTTTGCTAAGTATCAGTTATGTTGTTGTTGTTGTTCAGTCATTAAGTCGTGACTAACTCCTTGCAACACCATGGGGTCTTCTGTCCTCTACTGTCTCCTGAAGTTTGCTCAAATTCATGTTCATTGAGTCAGTGATGCTATATAACCATCTTATCCTCTGTTGCCCCTTTTTCTTCCTGCCTTCAATCTTTCCCAGCCTCACAGTCTTCCAATGAGTCGACTCTTCACATCAGGTAGCCAAAGTATTGGAGCTTCAGCTTCAGCATCAGTCCTTCCACTGCATATTCAGGGTTGATTTCCTTTAGGATTGACTTGTTTGATCTCCTTGCTGTCCAAGGGATTCTCAAGAGTCTTCTCGAGCATCACAATTTGAAAACATCAGTTCTGCGCTCAGCCTTCTTTATGGTCCAGCTCTCACGTCTGTACATGACTATTGGAAAAACCATAGCTTTGACTAGAAAGACCTTTGTCAGCAAAGTGATGTCTCTACTTTTTAATATGCTGTCTAGGTTTGTCATAACTTTCCTTCCAGGGAGCAAGCATCTTTTAATTTCATTGCTGCAGTCACCTCTGCAGTGATTTTGGAGCCCAAGAAAATAAAATCTGTCAATGCTTCCATTTTTTCCCCTTCTATCTGCCATGAAGTGATAGGACCAGATGCCATGGTCTCATTTTTTTGAATGTTGAGTTTTCAGCCAGCTTTTTAATTCTCCTCTTTCACTTTCATCAAGGGGCTCTTTAGTTCCTCTTCAATTTCTGCTATTAAAGTGGTATCACCTACATATCTAAGGTTGTTAATATTTTTCCTGGCAGTCTTGATTCCTTCTTGTGATTCATCCAGCCTGGAATTTCACATACTGTACTCCACATAGAAGCTAAATAAGCAAGGTGGCAATATACAGACTTGCTATACTCCTTCCCCAATTTTGAACCAGGCAGTTGTTCTAAGTCCGGTTCTGACTGTTGCTTCTTGACGTGCAGACAGGTTTCTCAGGAGACAGGTAAGATGGTCTGGTATTCCCTTCCGTTTAGGTATTTAACACAGTTTATTGTGATCAACACAGTCAAAGGCTTTAGCGTAGTCAATGAAGAAAAAGTAGATGTTTTTCTGAAATTCCCTTGCTTTCTCCATGATCCAATGAGTGTTGGCAATTTGTTTTCTGTTTCCTCTGACTCTTTGAAACCCAGTTTGTACATCTGGAAGTTCTCGGTTCACATACTACTGAAGCCTAGCTGGAAAGATTTTGAGCATAACCTTGCTAGCATGTGAAATGAGCACAATTGTATAGTAGTTTTAAAGTTCTTTTGCATTGCCTTTGGGATTGGAATGAAAACTGACCTTTTCCAGTCCTGTGGCCACTGCTCAGTTTTTCAGATTTGCTAACATTGATTGCAGCACTTTAACAACATCATCTTTTTGGATCTGAAATAACTCAACTGGAATTCTGTTCACCTCCACTAGCTTTGTCATAGTAATGCTTCCTAAAGCCCACTTGACCTTACACTCCAAGATATCTAGCTCTAGGTTAGTAATCACACTATCACAGTGATTATCTGGGTCATTAAGATCTAGTTTGTATGGTTCTTCTGTGTATTCTTGCCACATTTTCTTAATCTCTTCTACTTCTGTTAGGTCTTTACTATTTCTGTCCTTTATTATGCCTACTGCTGCATGAAATATTCTCTTGATATCTCTAGTTTTCTTGAAGCAATCTCTAGTCTTTCCCATTCTATTGTTTTCCTCTATTTGCATTGTTCACTTAAGAAGACCTTCTTATCTCTCCTTGCTGTTCTTTGGAACTCTGCATCCCATTGGTTATATCTTTCGCTTCCTCCCTTGACTTTTGCTTTTCTTCTTTCCTCAGCTATGTGTAAAACGTCCTCAGACAACCACTTTGCTTTCCTGCATTTCTTTTTCTTTGTAATGATTTTGGTTACCGCTTCCTATACAATGTTAAGAACCTCCATGCATAGTTCTTCAGGCACTCTGTCTACTGGATCTAATCCCTTGAATCTATGCATCACCTCCACTGTATAATCATAAGGGATTTGATTTAGGTCATACCTTATGACCTGATGGTTTTCCCAACTTTCTTCAATCTAAGTCTGAGCTAATGATCTGAGCCACAGTCAGCTCTCAGTCTTGTTTTTGCTGACTGTATAAAGCGTCTCCATCTTCAGCTGTAAAGGACATAATCAATCTGATTTTGGTACTGACCATCCGGTGATGTCCACATTTAGAGTTGTCTCTTGGGTTGCTGGAAGAGGGTGTTTGCCATGACCAACATGTTCTCTTGACAAAACTCTGTTATCCTTTGCCCTGCTTCATTTTGTACTCCAAGGTCAAACTTACGTATCATTCCAGGTAATCTCCTGACTTCCTACTTTTGCATTCCAATCCCCTATGATAAAAAGGACATTTTGTGTGTGTGTGTGTGTGTGTGTTAATTCTATAAGATGTTGTGGGTCTTCATAGAACCAATGAACTATAGCTTCTTTGGCATCAGTGGTTGGAGCATGCTGTGCTATGCTAAGTCACTTCAGTCGTGTCCAACTCTGTGTGACCCCATAGATGGCAGCCCACCAGGCTCCCCCGTCCCTGAGATTCTCCAGGCAAGAACACTGGAGTGGGTTGCCATTTCCTTCTCCAATGCGTGAAAGTGAAAAGTGAAAGTGAGCATAGTGTTGACTAAAAAAATTTGTGTAACCTAAAAGTTGAGAGTTAGGTTTTATTCGGTGGAAATGTTAGGACATTTATTCATTGTTAATAAATTAATATATTAACTTATTCGGTGTTAAATGTTAGGACATTTATTCGATGGAAATGTTAGCCCAGTAGACTGCATCCCAGGTGACCCCAAGAGAGCCGACTCCAAGGAGGCGGCAAAGGAAGAGCCAGGCTATATTCAAGTTTGCAGCAAGGGGCAGGTAATCTGAATATTAAAAGACTACTCTTAATTAAGAAAAATTGAATCTCTCACAAGAAGAGATTTAGTGATCTTCTGTATATGGGAAGATGCAAGTGTCCGGGCTTGTTGAAATCATTTCTTTCATATACATCTAGCTGTGCTGTGCCTCGCAGCTCAGTAGTGTCTGACTCTTTAGGACTCTTTAGCTATGCAGGGCCAATACTGCTTTGTTTGTTGTTCACATCATAATTCCTGGTTTACTGTAAGAGATGGGGGATGTGGAGGATAGCTGCCTCTCACATCCTCCCAGCTCCTCAGGGCTTACCAGGGAGGAAGTAGCTAATGGCTTCCAAATAGGTGGCTTTGTTTCACCAGGGCTCAGACATTTGCATCTGGAAAAGGCTTGTTAACTGGTAGACAGTAGAGCAGTAAACATTTCATTTCACAATAGACTTGGATTACAGTTCTGTTGAATGGTTTGCCTTGGAAAGGAACTGATAATCATTCAGTGGTTTGTGAGGTTGTACCCAACTACTGCATTTCAGACTCTTTTGTTGACTATGAGGGCGACTCCATTTCTTTTACAGGATTCTTCCCCACAATAGTATATATAATGGTCATCTGAATTAAATTCACCCATTCTTGTCCATTTTAGTTCACCAATTCCTAAGATGTCTATATTCAATCTTGCCATCTCCTGCTTGACCACCTCCAATTTACCTTGATTCATGGACCTAATATTCCAAGTTCCTATGCAGTATTGTTCTTTACAGTATTGGACTTGTCGGCTAAAAAAGATGTACAACTTGAGAGTTGTGAGTTAAGTTTTATTTGGGGCAAAATGAGGACTGCAGCCCAGGAGGCAGCATCTCAGATAGCTCTGAAAGACTGCTCCAAAGCAGCAGTGGGGGAAAATCGATATATAAGGTTTTGGTGAAGGGAGAGTTCAATACCATGAAGCACTCAATTTACAAAGGCTTTTTGTTAGTCATGAGGGTCTGATGTCACCATGAAGGGATTTAGTGCTTCTCTAGATATGAGGAGATGCAAGGATTGAGATAATAAAATCTGTTACTAAAGACATCCAAGTATTTAAAGACCTGTCCCACCAGATTCTCTGGAGCACAGAGTGCCTCACTCCACCCTGAACTCCCTCAGGGGTTGTTGAAGGTCACTGGCTATAGCAGCATGGGGTTCAATTTCTGTAGAGGCAGATGGCAGATGCCTGTTGTTTAGTCATTGGCAATGCTCTTGCTGAGTGCCATTTGTAGTTGACAAACTTTGCTTTTACCACCAGACATAGCCACAACTGAGCCTCATTTCCACTTTGGCCCAGCTGCCTCATTCTTTCTGGAGCTGTTATTAATTGCCCTCCATTTTCCCCAGTAGCATATTGGACACCTTATAACCTAGGGGCTCATATTCCAGTGTCATATCATATTGCTTATTCATACTGTTCATGGGGTTCTCCTGGGAAGAATACTGGAGTGGGCTGCCATTTCCTCCTCCAGTGAACCACATTTTGTCAGAACTCTTCACCATGTCTCGTTTGTCTTTGGTAGCCCTGCATGGCGTGGCTCATAGCTTTATTGAGTTATGCAAGCCCTTTCACCATGACATGGCTGTGACCCATGAAGGGGATGGATCAGTTATAGGTACTTAAAATATTATATTTATAATAATTCTGTAACTTTTCCAATAATTGTTCATACAATGACATTGAATTTTAGACAGGATATGTCCATATATCTCTCTGGCACTTTCAGAGAGAAGGAGAGAGAGAGGGCATAAGCTGAGAGTTAAGGAAATTAAACCACCTATTGCTTTCCACTTATAGACATGGTAAAAATTGTCTATTCCTCATCAGCAACTAACTCCCCAATTCACCCTGACATTTTCTCCCAAATATTAAATGCCAAACTAGAATTCTGTTTCTGAAGCAAAGGAAATTAAAGAAAATTCAAGCCAAGAGGATAAAGAGAAGAGGAGAGAGTTAATTATATTTCACAAGGGTCTCAATCCACTTAGATACTTACTAGGGAAAGTGAAAGTCATTCAGTCGTTTCCGACTCTTTGCGACCCCGTGGACTATACGGTCTATGGAATTCTCTAGGCCAGAATACTGGAGTGGGTAGCCTTTCCCTTCTCCAGAGTATCTTCCCAACCCAGGGATTGAACCCAGATCTCCCCACATTGCAGGTGGATTCTTTACCAGCTGAGCCATGAGGGAAGCCTGATACATACTAGGGTACTCAGCAATTTTTCACTGAAGCATTTGCATCTAGCATTTTAAAAATTGGGATGAAATTACTTTTACAGGTACTAGAGGAATCATTTTGAGATCTCCAAGAAGGACTGTAATATAATAACTGAAACTAGGGCAAGGGTAGGTAAGTTAGGAGAGCAAACTTTCATTCTCTCAAGTCATCTTTCTGATTGACATTGCCTATACATTACATGCAGTGAAAAGCAGGGAGGGACAGATTACTGAAGTACTCAACAGGAAGATATGATGATCTAAAATAAGTCTTTTGTGACTCTATTCCTTCCTTCCTGTCATATCTGGATGGAATGTAAACATTATTGCTGCATAGCTATGCCATGCTATACTTGAGCTGGCAAGGAGAAGGCAAACCCAGAGTGATTGTTCTTTTTTCGGGTATTCATATGTGCTTGTGTGTGTGTGTGTGCCTGGGTGCACATGCCAAAACACATTCGGCTTCATTGAATGCTTTCTAGAATTTTCATTCCATTATATACCCTGGGCAAGAGTATAGTTGGGCAACATAATCACGGAAACAAAGATAAATATGGTTCTAGAATTCTAAAGAGGAGGTGTCTTTCTGTTTCCTCTCAAGAGAAATAAACATTATTATGTTTAAATTACCAACTAGGATCATGGACTTTAAAGCATTGTTTTGTTCTCTAAGGATTGTTAAAGAGTGTTGCAAAGGGAGATAGCAAGATGTCCTAGAAGGTGTTGAAAAGATAGTGGCTGATCAGCTTTCTGGTGGTTTTGGCCCATAAGCCTACTTGGAAGCACAATGTGGATCTAAATGACTTCAGTGGAATCAGATGAAAGCTGATTCAAAATGGGTCCTTTTTTTCTGATAGGCATGAAATTAAACAGATTGCTGGGCATCTTGGAGTTGCTGACATGGCATGATTGCTGTTTTCACATAATCATACGGTAACCTGTTATGCTAGCCTTCCAGTCAGTCAGAAGACCCTCAGTGAGTGTTTTAGGCTTCACGTAGAGGACTGAGTAAGAGTAAGACAAGACCCTAACTGAGGTTTATATGAGAATGTAACCAGTGACAGGTACTAGGCTGAATCATTGGTTTTGAGAACTCAAATATATTAGGACATATTCCTTGTATTGTATGTAAGTAAATACAAACATGGGTTTGGTCATCATGTCTCATATTCTGATTTGGATCTATCAAAGGCAATTCTTTTTGTGTATCAGCTCAGATTAAGGTGATTCACTATTACCTGCTAAATGTGAAGAAACAAGACTTGTCAGTGGATCTTTCTTGATGGTGTTTTAGATTGAAAACTGACAATTTAACCTGTTGTCCCTTCACACATTCTTACAAAGCTATGACACTGTGGCCAAGGGAGACCTAGCCTTTACCTGCCAGGGCTCTGAATGGTGGTTTATCATTCTATATCCTAGAACACATAATTCTTCTTACTGGTCTTAAATATACATGCTAAACTTAGCAGCAAGAACATAACCAATATATGGTTGAGAAAATGACCAAGAGGGGACATTTTGAAAAGCCAAGAAATTTACTGAGTAAATTGTCTGTGATCAAGGTGAAAAGTGAAAAGAGCAAGCAAGAGCAGAAAGGATAAGGGGCTCAAGAAAGGATAAGTGTTAATATTTTAAGATATATCCACTGTCAATTGCTGTATAAAAAACCTCCTCAAATATAATGAAAAATATTTCATGATGCTGCAATTTGATCAGGCATCAATTAGGCAGTTCCCCTGCTAGGCTTACCTAAGGTCACTCACGTGGCTACAGTTATATGGAGGCTCTGTTAGAATGAATGATTCAGGGTGGACTCACTCACATGCCTGGTGGTTAGTTGGGAATGTCAGCCCAGCATTTCCAATCTCATGGCCTCTCCAGAAAGAAGTGCAGGCTTCTTATGTGGCCTGTGCAATGTTTCAAGAGGTCAAGGATGGAAGCTACACAGTCTCCAGAGCCTGGGTCAGAAGTCACAGTGTCACTTATGCTGCATTCTGTTAGTCAAAGCAAGTCACAAAGCCAGTCCAGATTGTGAAGGGGTGGGGGAAATGGATTCTACCTCTAGATGGGAGAAGCTGCACATAATATGTGTTCATATGTAATCTATGCTAGAATTTAAAGGACTATGAAAAAATCATGGCCAAGTCTAGTATATTCTTAAGTGGAATTATTTTTTTATACGGATGCATTTTTTAAAATTTATTTTTAATTGAAGGATAATTGCTTTACAGTATTGGATTGGGTTCTGCCATACAGTGACATGAATCAATATGTCCCCTCCCTCTTGAACCTGCTTCCCACCTCCCACTCCATCCCACCCCTCTAAGTTGTATCCATCATTTTAAAGTACTCCTTGAAGAACCTCCATTCAACATATTTTAAATGTCTCTACATATATTATTTTTTAATTGTACTGAGAAATATTTAGATTTTCTTCATTCAAAAAATATTGAATGGTGTCAGGTACTGTGCTTGATCTGTCACTCTCAAATCTATCAGCAGCCTTAGATTTAAATTGATTCTTTCCTGCTTTATTATAATAATTGTTGAACTTTCTTTGTAAGTGCATTACTAACTGTTGATACAAATAAGATTAATTCATATTATGTTTATTCATCAGAAACACAAGAAGTACCCTTCCCTATCAAACTCCCTCAATTTACTGTCCCAGAGATTCAAATAGTATCACATCACATGAAATTGTAGTTGGAAGGGAAGGAGAACACTAGTAAGTTTTCTTTAAATTGAATTCCAAGCATATAAAATATATCCTCTTCCCAAGAAATTAAGCTAGTTAGAATATTAAATCAATAATATGCATACTTAAATATTATTTAATGTGATCATTAATCATTACATAGAGGGTCTAAAACCAAAGTGATTCAGTTGTCATTACAGTCAACAAAATGTAATTTATAAACAGATTATCATTAGCTTTTTTTCAGTTTTTTGTAGTGTTCCTCGGAGGAGAGAGGGAACCAGAAATAAAATCAATGCACAAGACGCAGTGTTTCTGCATCTCCATTTTTCCACCTCACTTTTAGGTTTGATGTTATTTCCCTGTGGAGGCGATCTGAAAGCTAAAATCCTATATAAAAACCACTTAGGCCATGTCATTTTTACTGACTAGAAGTTAGCTTTCTTATAAAATGTACCACAGGATATTACTTTAACAGGTTTGGTTCAAGGGGCACCAGGCTCTATAGACTACCTGAGCTCCAGCAGCGGCACTTTCTTTTAGGCAGGACTCTAAAGCTTACCTGAATCACTGGGCTAACATTCTATTTATGTTTTCATCTTCGCATGGCAATTTAAACTCTACTTCTAAAGGAGGTTTAAAATGAAGGCTTAAGAAAAAGTAAAAGAAAAAGATCCACTGAAAAATAATTTTACAACCCATTCAGTTGCTTGACTGTTTATTACAGACCTACTCTGCATCCAAGCTTGTTGTCCCGGGCTACTGTGGAAATAGCAAAGACATATTCAAACAGTCTCTATGCCTGAAATACTTAGAATCCAGTTGGTGAGACAAGCTGGACACTTAATTATGGACTCAACTTGGTATTCAAGACCATCCATGGTATAATCTTCAATAGAACTTTTCTGCCTATGTTTTTTCACTCTTTCCCCCTTCACCTACCCTTGACTCCAAGCAGACTGAATGATTCCCATTTCTCTGACTAGACATTACCTTTCCCACCTCTATGGCTTTCCTCACCATTTCCCCAACATTCACTCAAGTGAAAAAGTGAAAGTGTAGTCACTCAGTCGTGTCCAGCTCTTTGTGACGCTATGGACTGTAGCCTGCCAGGCTCCTCTGTCCATGGAATTCTCCAGGCAAGAATACTGGAGTGGGTTGCTATGCCCTCCTCCAGGGGATCTTCCTGACTCAGGGATTGAACTTGAGTCTCCTGCATTGCAGGAAGATCTGAGGCACCAAGAAAGCCCCAAATCTTCCAGGTTTATTTCAGATACAAATTCCTTCATGAAGACTTACTGCCTGAACATACATACCACTCCCATCCACTTGCCCCCAAACCCAGTGCTATTTCTTTCCCCTTGTCCCTTTGCTATTGCACTTAATTTTTCATGTTATAGCTGTCTCATTATCCTATCTCCACCACCCACGAGATTTGGAGTCTGTTTAGCTCTATCTCCTCCAGTACTTAGTATTTAGCAGGAGACAAAATAGCTATTTATTTGAATTAAAAATGAATGCAAGATTTTGTGGCCATCTGCGAAAATGTATAGTCCAGGTAAGAATGTAGGAGACAATATAGCTCTTTTTCTCGGAAGTTTGATAAAAATATATATTCCTATAAAATGAACCACTTGGCCAAAAGTTTAACCACTAAATTAACATTTATTGTATGTTCGTCACTCTGCATAATGTGTTTTTCATATATGTAAAAGCACATTATTTAGTCAAAACTATCCTATTAAATTTCCCCAGTAATTCCTAAGGGCTGTCAGCTGCTCATTAAATCTTGATTTTCTGTCAGGAGGAATTAGTAATCTTGCCTTTGAGTGAATTTAGAAGCAATGAGGGATTGAGCAAAAGTATTTGAATACCCTCTCGGTGGTAAATTGGATATCCAATTTTCAACTTAGTCTTAATACGAAAAAAAGAATCAATTGAATTCAGAAGCTGTTTTTTCCTTTTTAATTTTCCCCCTTTTTAACTGAGTTAAAATGGGAGGGTATAGTTCTTTCTCAATGGGGTGAGGGAGGAATCTATTTTCATTCACTTTGAGAGGTTTCTCAAATTCCAACGACCCTTAATATATGGACAATCTATATAGCTAAGTCTATAAGGTAATCCTCTGGAAAGCAGAGGAAAATTCAGTACAATAACACAGAAATTGATCTTCATGAGATTTAAATAGTGTTTATTCAACAAGCCAAAACGTCCCTCTCTTCCCTCCTCCCAAATGAATTTTGTCATATATTGATACTAACCCTTATTGAAGTCTCAACTTAGTCTCTAAAACCAAGCTACCCTATTATTATCGTAGAGATTTAACATACATCAAGCTAATAAAATACAGCTCTTCATTTTTAGTTTCAGCTACACATCTTACATGACCTCAGATTAAATGTTCATTAAAATTGCAAAAGGTTAAGAGACATTGATAAATAGGCTTAAAACCTTGTGGGTTCCCCCCCACCCCATCACTCTTTTTTTCTAACCAAAGTTGCATCATGTACCATCCAGCAGTACATTTAACTGTCATAAGGCTGCTGATCGAAGATGTCCATCCACTAGGCAGGACAGAATTACATTCACATTCTCAGTGAAGCAGTGAGGTGGAGAGTGTATTTCTATCTGACCTCACGTGTGTCACTCACTTCCACTTTTTTTTCAACCAGGCCAACTGTTGATTTAAAGCTAACTTTTTTCATATAGTTAGAGGAAGGGGTAGCAGACACCAAATTATCTCTGTTTGCAACTCCAGTTCTCAGCATTTCAATATAGATGTGGTTCACTGTCATGACACTGATTATACTTACATGAAAGAATGAGGTCAAACTGTGAGGACTGCAATCAGGAAGAGCTGAATGCCCATGGACACCACGTCCTTTCTCCCTGCTTTCCCTACTCTTGCTAGGGATCAATGGTATTTCACCTCTCAGACCAATGGGAAATTTTTACAAGAAATTGTCTTCTGTCTTGCTCAGATACATTACTTTTCTAGCTCAGTTCTGCTTGGGGTGTGGAAGGTTTTCTCTGGTTAAGTTGACTAGACCTATTCTTCTAGCTTTTGCAGTTGCAGAGCAAGAAAAGTATAAATGTCAACAAGCAGAACAAAATGAGTATAACAACAAGTAGAAAGAAGCCAGGGGATGAAGGTCAAAACCTAGTTAATCACCTGTGTAGATAATTGAGCATTATTAGCAAATCCCTAAGCTTTTGCCTCAAAAGATGTGGAAGCGTGACCAGCATGCTTCTTACTTTGCATAGGTGCTGTTCTTTGAATTTCTACCCAAGCCTGTGCTTTTAAAATCAGCTTCAGATTAGATGCTTGATAACCCTTCTTCTTAGAAGTCACTCTAACTTCAGCATCTCCTTTGAGGTGGCTTCAGGTGCCTCATTTCAGTTTCCAATATTCTAACCTTTGCTCCCACACAACTAACATTTTTTGTACTGATCTGAGGCAAGAACTATCAATCATGTAATCCTCAAAGAATCTTTACAGGATAGACATCATTATCCTCATTTTATAGATGAACCATTTGAGGCACAGAGAAGTTAAGGAAGCTGCCAAAGGTTATGCAACCACTAAATGATAGGAATTGACCCCGGTTCTGCCTGATTCGAAATCCTCTGGTCTTCACATTGCTCCATATTGCCTCCCTATTTAAGAATCTTATTTATATTTGTTTTTCACATATATCTATCCTATGGGAACTAAGTTACAATAAGTTTAGCATCAGTTCTTGTGAGCTGGTCTGGGCTCAACAGTGCTGTTGGAAATACTCCAGTGTCCATTGTGATAGATCTAAGTTCAAACCCATATTCTAATTCCTGGCAACAGAAGCTACTCTCTCCTAGGGAAAAGAGCAGACCTGAGGATGCCAGAATGCTTTGTGCAGTCCAAATCCAAACTCCCTAATCATTCATTCATTCATCTTTTATTAGTTTTACCCCACACCCTCCCACACAATTTTTGATAGTCACAAAATTTTAAGTTTTTTAAAAATAATTTGATTTATTTTTGGCTGTACTGGTTCTTCATTGCTTCTGAGGCTTTCCTTTAGAGAGCAGGGGCTGTTCTCTAGTCGTGTACGCAGGCTTCTTGTCGTGGCTTCTCTTGTTGTGCAGCACAGGCTCTAGGGTACACGGGCTTCCGCAGTTGCAGCGCATGGACTCAGTAGTTGTGGTTCCAGAGCTTTAGAGCACTGGCTCAGTAGTTGTCGTGTGCGGGCTTCATTGCTCCAGGGCATGTGGGATCTTCCTGGATCGGGGATCAAACTCGTGTCTCCTGCATTGGCAAGTGGAATCTTCACCACTGGGCCACCAGGGAAGCCCTTAAGGTTGTATTTAATCTGGAGAATTTGTTCCTCTCTTCTTTTCTGATTTCTTGGCCCTACAACTGGCACACAACAGAATGACTCACTCTCTGTGACTCTCCTTGAGGTACCTTGTTACAAGTTCTCATTTTTGTGCTTCTGTTTTGAATATGCTGTAAAGAGCATGGGCGGCATTTGGCTGGAAAGCATGACATGCCAGGAAGGCTCTGTAAGCCATGTTGTTTTTCTTAGTCATGAAATGGCACCAGTATTCAATGATATGCCCTAGTTTTCTAATCTAATCAAATGTAAAAATTATACCCGTATTGAGGAGTGAATACAAGCCCATGTGTGCATGCTTAATCACTCAGTCGTGTCTGACTCTTTATGACATTATGGACTGTAGACTGCCAGGCTCCTCTGTCCATGGGATTCTCCAGGCAAGAATACTGGAGTGGGTTGCAATGCCCTCCTCCAGGGGATCTTCCCGACCCAGGGAACGAACCTGTGTCTCCTGAATTGCAAGTGGATTCTTTACTGCTGAGCCACCAGGGAAGCCCAAACACAAGCCCATTTTTATCCAAAGTTGACAATGCCTTTAAAACAAAGTGTAATATTTTGCTTATTTCTTATGAAATTTTTTTTTGCACATGCCATATATAATTTTTCGTATATGTTCTGTGCAAGATGACACCTTGAAAAGAAAAAAAATATATCTATAAAAAGACTAATGTAACTTGGTTTTCTGGCTCATGGTTTGATTTAACTAATTGACCAAGATGACTCTAAAACTTTATATTGGTTTAAAAGTTTTTTCTTGTCACAATAAGAACTTGAAACATGTCCAAGCAAAGCACTACTACTATTTCACTACAAAGTGAAATAAGTGAATTCATATATTTGTTATTTTTTAAAAGATTTTTGGAATTTTGCTCAGTTAGTATATTAAAGCCTACATGGAGAAATCTGCCTATTTATATAATGACAGAGAGTTTCCCAAGTGCTGGGAAAATATTTTATTTATATTTTAAAAGAAAAAACATAATTTGAAAACACTTTTCACATTTTTATTTTTCAACTTGCTTTCTATTTGATTTGTTTGCTTTTATTCACCTATGATCTAATCTGTAGATAGGCTGACTTGCTAAATGACTTTAGTATTTGGATTTAATTTATGTAAAGTGGATCTTAGATATTGAAGTTTCAGTTTAAAACTTATCTTTCAGGTCTTCTTGCCTAGTGTATATATAAATTTGGAAATAACCTAATGTACATAAACACGTTCAAAATATTCTATAGCTTTTAAAAAAATATTTTTAACTTTGAAATAATTTTAGGCTTACAAGGAAGTCACAAAGAAACCAAAAATAGTCCAAGGATGTTGATATACCCTTTTCCCAGATTGCCGAAATATTAATATTTTATCAAATCTGCTTTATCATTTTCTCTTTTTAGATACAGACATGCACAATATGCATCATTTTTTTCTGAATGTTTGAGACTAAATTGTTACATGATGCTCCTTCACCTTTAAATACTTAAATGTGTTTTTTCCAAACTGAACATTCTTTTATGTAACAGTAAATTTATCAGCATCAGTAAGTTAACATTGGTAAAATACGAATTCATAGACTTTATTCAGATTTCATCAGTTCTCTAACTAAAATGTTTTATAGCAAAAGAAAAAGATTAAAGATCATATATTACATTTAAAGTCTTTTTAGCCCCCTTTTATCTAGAATGGTTCCCATGCCCAAAATGTATAACCTAAATCTAACTGTGAGGAAACATTGCACAAGTTCACGTTCTACAAACTAATTTACCTGTGCTTTTCAGAAATACTATATTTTTTCAGTTATGGCACATCTCGAGGGCAGTACATAAGCATATTTTCCTTTTTAATTTCCTCTAAGAAAGTAGAAAAACTCAAAATAATGCCTAAGTGTGTTTCCAAATAGTTATCTTTGAATGTCAAAGAAAAACACTTAAAACACTCAAATTTTAATTTAAACAGAATGGCCATTTCATAAAGCAGTATTATATAAGAAGTTAAGGAAACTCTGTCTTTCATATACAGATTTCAGACAACTGCTTCTTCATTCTGAGTTGTGCATCATTGCTTCCACGGGCTTTTAAACTAAACATTGTGCTGCTTGTTGAGTACTTTTGTTTCTTACATTCAGCCTCACAGCCATCTCCCACTACCATACCTACGACACAACCACTTTACTGTGAGCCCAAAAATCTAGAAAAGAGATCTAAATGGCATGTGAAATTCTTAAGAATATTTCCTCTAAAGAAGGAAAGTGAAGTGAAAGTTGCTCAGTCGTGTCCGACTCTTTGCGCCCCCATGGACTGAATGAATTCTCCAGGCCAAAATACTGGAGTGGGTAGCCTTTCCTTTCTCCAGGGGATCTTCCCTACCCAGGGATCGAACCCAGGTCTCCTGCATTGTAGACAGATTCTTTACCAGCTGAGCCACAAGGGAAGCCCCTAAAGAAGGAAAGATAAGAGCAATTGGGAAGATTTATCTCCCCCAAAAGACCTCCTCTGTCAATTCAGACTGCATGTAAACAAGCTTTTCCTATAAAACACAAGCATCTATTACTATCACTATTTTATACCTCCATATTATTAATAATTACTCCATTCTGACTACTTTCTAGGTTGTGAGTGAACAGAATATTTTGTTGAGGTGCAGGAAACATGGGAGAAGTACTGTAGAGCCAGGGTTATTTGGTGAGAAGGTTAGGGTTAGCAGTGAGAGTGCCTCTTTGGGACCTTAAGCTAGGGAATAAGGAGAAGTAATGAGGGCCCTGTACATCCACTAAGAAGCAGGGAAGGAGTACCTAAAAATAAGTAGAAGGCCACCTACTTTGCAATTTTGCCTGGTAACACCAATTCAGTCAGCCCAAGCCTCGTTTTAAGTTTGAAACATCGCAAGTGATGATAAATTAGATCAGTAACACTTCCTGGTTATTGTTTGATTGTACGAATTTTGAAACTAATATTTACATTGTTATGATTCAGTAAAACATGTGTCATGGTAGGTTTTTTTATTTTATTTTTTCTCAATAATTTGTTTAATCCAGAGGCTATTTTCAGAAGACCCTAGGTAGACTTCTCACTCTGGTTATTCCCAAAGCGTAGAGTCTCCCATACTGGTTATTCTACGTATAACTTCCTTCCTAAAGACTTTTTGTTTTAATTCCTATTTTCCATCTCCCCATTCTTTAAAAGTGGCATTGTGAAGTTAAAAACCAACAAATTATAGCATGAAGTCTGGAAAATGAGTCAAATGGCCCATAATTATGTATGAAAACATTTCTGACTTATGATTTGTGAAATTAGCACTGACTCAGCTAATGATCATGAAAAGTGTATACTTAGGCTTATTAAGACTTGCAAAAGTCTAGTTTTAGTCCACAACAATGTGACCTTGATCTAGTCACTAAGGGTCTCTAGACATCTTAATCTTACTTAGTTATTTTGTTTGTACATATCTAGAGAAGAGAATGTGAAAAGTTCACATGAAAAATCAGGAAATCAACATTGGAAATAAATAGATAATAAATTAAATCAACAATTAATACAGATTCAATTAAATAGTGAACTTCCAAATGGATATAAACATAACATTCAGGACTAAATTATATTTGAGAATACCTACCCTAAGGAATAGGTATTGGGGCTTCCCTGGTGGCTCAGATGGTAAAGCGTCTGCCTGCAATGCAGGAGACCCAGGTTCGATTCCTGGGTCGGGAAGATCCCCTGGAGAAGGAAATGGCAATCCACTCCAGCACTCTTGCCTGGAAAATCCCATGGACAGAGGAGCCTGATAGGCTATAGTCCATGGGGTCGCAAAGAGTCGAACATGACTGAGCGACTTCACTTTCACTCTAAGGAATAGGTTTTTATGCTCTGGAACCATCACCTCAAAAAATAGCATCTAATCAATTTTACTCTAAACAATTTTCTTTCTGAAAGTATAAATTTCTTTCCCATAAGATAAAGTAAAAAGAAAATATCAAGATAGCTAGAGTTATTTTTTGTTTGTATGTTTGTTTTAATATAAGCCACCATGGTCAGGAGACAGAGTTGTCTTGATCCCTGGTTCAAGAAGATCCCCTGGAGAAGGAAATGGCGACCCACTCCAGTATTCTTGCCTGGAGAATTCCCAAGGATAAAGGAACCTGGTGGGCTATAGTCCATGAGGTCGCAAAACAATCGGGCATGACTTGGAAACTAAACAACACCATATAGAAAAGCAATATTTGAGTTCCTATCTGAACAACCTGCCAAAATAAGAACTTCTAAATTATAGAATTTCGACTAACTTTGTAATAGTTATTGACTTCTTAATCATCACTGTGTGTATTCATTTACTACAGTTTCTGTAACAAATATTGGGTTGGCCAAAAAGTTAGTTTATATTTTTGGGTAGCATACACAACGGAAATTTACTTTCTCACAGTTCTGGAGGTTAGAAATCCAAGGTCGGGGCATTGGCATGTTTGATTTCTTCTGTGGCCTCTCTCCTTGCCTTGCAGATGGCTGCCATCTTGCTGTGTCCTCACATGGTCATTTGTTTGTGTTATCTGTCATAATTTCCTTTTCTTATAAGGACACCAGTTATACTGGATTAGGGCCCGCCCTAACAACCCCATTTTAATTTAATTACTTCTTTAAAGGCCCTGTCTCCAAATACAGCCACATTCTGGGGCACTAGGAGTTAGAATTTCAACATAGGAATTTGGAGGGATATAATTCAGCTCATAACACTATGTTCCTTTCTAAAATAATGAATCTAGATTTATGGTATTCTTACTACTGTTTTGTGCACTGAATGTATTTTAATTTTGATAATATAGTTGCCTAGCATATGTATCAGCTTATCATCATAAGCCAAGGATGTGAAATTTATTGCTTCAAAATACATCCTAATTAAGATAATAAAATATTCACAACATTTTCATAGCATTTTTTTTTCCTTGTTAAACATAGCAGAATTGGATCTTATTCACATATCACAGATCAACCAATAAACCAGGCATTTTTTCCATACCCTGTGTTGATAAGGGTTTTTTTTTTTTCTTTTGCATGGCAATGATAAATTTTATTGCCTTCAACTTCTAACACTCCTATAATTGCAAACACAATAGGCTTTTTACAAGGGATATTATATATATATACAGCAGTCGTTTAAACCTGAAATAGAAAAATTAAAGAGGGAAAATATTCAAATCCATTGTGGCCTAGTTCTGTAACACAATATTGCAATATTTGACATTTCACTGAAGCCTCAACTCTATTCTGCCTAACTTTAAAAAACTTTATGTAATGAGTAGTCAAAAAGAAAAAAAAAAGATTGGGAAAATATGAATGTAAAAAGAGTTTTAAGAAAGTATGATAAAGCATAAGGCCTAACTCAAATTATATGTAATAGATGATATTTTGGGTATGTATCCTGACAGTTCCTACTAATAACTGACTTTACATCTTTGTACCTCCATTTTCTCATCTGTCAAAGAGGATAAATAATGATACCTATATTATAGGTTCGATATGATGATGAACAGAATAATAATTTCTATGAAACATTTAGCACAGAGACTGACATAGACTAAATTCTCAACAATCTCTAGTTATATATTGGTGTGTATGTATACATGTGGGGTCTTGCCATGTGGTGCTAGTCATAAGGAATCTGCCTGCCAATGCAGGAGACTTGAGAGACGCAGGTTTGATCCCTGGGTTGGGAAGATACCCTGGAGGAAGTCATGGCAACCCTTCAGTATTCTTGCCTGGAGGGAGTACTCTTGCCATGGACAGAGGAGCCTGGCAGGCTATAGTCCATGGGGTCACAAAGAGTCATACACGATTGCAGCAATTTAGCATGCACGCATGTGTATATATGTATATGTGAGAAAAATGAAAGTGAAAGTGTTAGTTGCTCAGTTATGTCTGACTCTTTGTGATTTCATGGACTGTAGCCACCAGGCAACTCTGTCCGTGGAATTATCCAGGCTAGAATACTGGAGTGTGTAACCATTCCCTTCTCCAGGGGATCTTTCTGACCCAGGGATCAAACCCAAATTCCCTGCATTGCAGGTGGATTCTTTACCATCTGAGAAACCAGGGAAGCCTCTTGTTTGTATATGTGCCTATGTATATGTGTACTTGTATATACACATACATATTATACATATTATGTATGTGAATACATAAATATTAGAATTCATCTTCATATTCACCAGCCTCCCTTTGATATACTACTAGAGTGTACATAGCTCAATTACAGGCTAGTCTTCCTGTCATGGTGGAAACTAACAAAGACATAACTGGTGATGTCAGTCTCAAATGGTAAGCCTTCTGTAAGCAGACATATAGATCCGTAGCAGCATGCCTAGTAATGGCCTCAGACACAACTTCTAGCCTAGAGAAGAATTGTGGCGCAGAATCTAAGTACCCCCTTCCACGTTTCTCAGTATCTTGATGCATAGAAAGCTTTGTAAAGGTCCTTAAGTTACTTTTTTTTTGGTCTTCATGTGGCCTTTATGATTAAGTCATTTTTAACTTCTCAGAAAACAAAGATTACATCTCCCACTCAAAAAATCCAGCAGTACCTGCTAGAAGCTTTCTTACACCTTAAACACTGAGTAAATCATGAAGTCCAATGGGATACTGAAACTAACCCATAATCCAAGAAACTGAGAAAGGCTAAAGAGGTTCCCTCCTCTGGAACCAAGGTAGTCTAGAAGGCCCAGAAATCAGTGAATGTCCGGATGGATAGTGGTTACTGCTTGGACTACACAGAAGAGGCTCCCTGGATTTGAATCCTAGCTCTGCAGCTCGATAGTTGTATGATATGGGTAAATTGTTTGACTTCTTTGTGTTACATTTTCCTCCTCTATAATCTGGAGATAATCAAATTACCTACTTTACAGAGTTCCAAAGTTAAGTAAATGTATATTTGTAATGTGCTTAAAATAGTCCCCTCCCCCCAAAAAAACAGATCCCAGCACAAAGTCATAACACTTACCCTAAGTATGTGCAACGTAAATAAAATCAAATAATGACTGACCTCTCCTAGCTACTTAAAATGGTGGCCCCAAAACTTATCTGTTCCACACTGTTCCAGACCAAGAGCCACTATAAATCTATTAGAAATCTCCCAATAAGGCACCTGTAGGTCTCTCAGCATTTGTGTTGGGGTTTGTCAGCAGACAGAAGAGTATAAATTGGTCTCAGCCAAGGCCTTCCTGAAGAAGCTTAAAAAAAAAAAAAAAAAACCAGGCTGGTGAATGGAACTTCCCTGGTGGTCCCGTGGTTAAGATTCCACATTTCCAATACAGAGGGCATGGGTTCTATCCCTTGTCGGGAAAATAAGATACCACATGCCACGTGTTATGGCCAAAACATTAAATAAAAAAATTAAAAAAAACAGTCTGGAGCATTTGGTATGTGTTTCTTTGATACTTTATAATCTGTGTGTCTAGCATCTGCATCATTTGTGTATGTCTCTCTTCTCAGCTAACACTCTGCACTATGTCTGTTTCGACTTAAACCAGTCCCTGGAAGACAGGAAGAATGTAGATATCACTGAATTCTAATATTTCTTTATGATGATAGCTCTAGAGCCAACAAAGAAACAGTTGCGTGTCCATTGGCTGCAAACCGGATCTTCAGAAAAGCAATTGTATGGCAACCTTTATGAAATGCAGTCTTCCTTTACCTTCAATTTTGTGTTTTATTTCTCTCTATGGTTTTTAAGCTACAAAGGTGAGAGTTTAAATATTTTTACAGAGACATCATTATAATGAATGTGATGGACTATAGTTGTAAATAGGGTGAGTGGGAAAATGCCTTATTAAGACAATTAGAAACAGAGATGAAGAAATGGACTTCAGATAAAAAAATTGGAAATTAATATCAGCATAGGAAAAAGACAGTAAGGTAGAAAAGGAGTTTTTTAATGAGAAAAAGTGAATAAAAGATGATGTTATTTTTATTTTAAATGAGACTGTGTCTCAAAGCATTTCATAAGTAATAAAGTTTTCTGTGACTATAGAAGATAGTTATGTTTATATAACAACAACTATGTTAATGAAATGGCAAGAGAAGTAACATTTTTACCTGGCTTTATATGTGGATCTACTGTGTGTATTACTGTAACTTTTGTTCTAAACTTCCCCTAAAATAGGTTTTATGAGCAATAGCAGTAATAGCAATAGTCCTCATGACTCTACCATTAAACTATAGACTCGGAAACAGTCACATGATGATTCCTGCACTATATGGCTCATTTTAGAGCACAGAACTCCAGCCAAAACTCCAAAGGGAATATTCCACAACAGAGAAGCAGTTTCATTGGAAGAATCATGATCCTAAATATTTCAGCTGTGGCTTTGAGGTCTCTGCTCTGTTCCCAGTGGATATGATGATAAAGAGAAAAAGTCAGCTTTCCATGGGCTTTATGTCTGTTCCCTTCTTTCCAGCCAGAATCATCTTTAAACATGTATGGAAGTTGTAAAGGGACTCTCCATAGGCTTACTGAAACTTGTAGATGGAAGATAAGAATAGATACTTTGCAGAATTTATTGGACATAGATCCTCTATTGAGTAAAAGAATCTCCTCTGTTAGGTCATTCTGGAGTGGGTTTCAATAAAAATATATTGGATGCTGTATTAGTTCCCTGGGCTTTGAGGTGGCAATAGTGGTAAAGAACACACCTGCCAATGCAGGAGACATAGAGATGCAAGTTCCATCCCTGGGTCGAAGATTCCCTGGAGGAGGGCATGACAACCCACTCCAGTATTCTTGCCTGGAGAATCCCCTGGACAGAGGAGCCTGGCAGGCTATAGTCCATAGGGTCGCAAAGAGTCAGACACAACTTAGCATGCATCCAGATATTAGTTTCCTAAGACTGCCGTAATGTATTACCACCAGCTAGGTGGCTTAAAACTAGAGGTTTATTCTCTCAGAGTTCTAGAGGCTAGAAATACAAAATCAAGGTAGAGGCAAGGTTGATTCCTCTGGGGGTCACTGAAGAGAGAATCTGCTGCATATCTCACTACTAGCATCTGGTGAAATGAAAGTGTTAGTCGCTCAGTCGTGTCTGACTCTTTGTGACCCTATGGACTGTAGCCTACCTGACTCCTCTGTCCACAGGATTTCCCAGGCAAGAATACTGGAGTGGGTTGCCATTTCCTTTCTCCAGGAGATCTTCCTGACCCAGGGATCAAACCTGCATCTCCTACATTGCAGGCAGATTCTTTACTGTCTGAGCTACCAGAGAAGCTATCATCTGGTGGTTGTCAGCAATCCCTGCCATTCCTTGGCTTGCAGCTGCATCATTCCACATTCTGCTTTTGTTGTCACATGGCCTTTTTCCCTCTCTGTGTCCTCTGAGTCTTTGTGTTGCCAAATTTCTCCTAATAAGGACACCAGTCATTAGTTATAAAGCCTACCCTAATCCAGCATGACCTTACCTTAATTTGATTTCATCTGCAAGGAACTTATTTCCAATTAAGGTCACGTTCACAGGTACCACAATTAGGACTACAGTATATCTTTTTGGAGGACACAGTTCAATCCACAACAGGTGCCTTCTTTGTGCCAGATACAGTGCTCGATGCTGGGATAGAAAGAATAGCATGTGGTTTCTGCACTCAAAGACCTCATGCAAATGGAGGTAGACAGAAATATGTATTATCATAAATGATATATGTCTCAACAACATTTGCTGGGGACACAGAGAAATGGGTGACTACCATTGTCTTATTGTTGTTCAGTCGCTAAGATGTGTCCAATCCTTTGTGACCCCGTGGACTGCAGCATGCCAGGCTTCCCTGTCCTTCACTCTCTCCCTGAGTTTGCTCAAACTCATGTCCACTGAGTCGGTGATGCCATCCAACCATCTCATCCTCTGTCATCCCCTTCTCTTCCTACCTTCAATCTTTCCCAGCATAAGGGTCTTTTCCAATGAGTCAGCTCTTCGTATCAGGTGGCCAAAGTATTGGAGCTTCAGCTTCAGGATCAATCCTTCCAATCAATATTCAGGGTTAATTTCCTTTAGGATTGACTGGTTTCATCTCCTTGACTAGAGAAGGGAATGGCAAACCAACTCAAATATTCTTGCCTTGAGAACCATTGTCTTAGATGACCAAAAAGCTTCTTTATGGAGCTGTCTTTGAGGCATGGGAAAACAGATATCAGAGTAATGAATGAATTCATGGTCATGAGTATGCAAAGGCCATTACAGAAAAAGCAACAGTGTGTATAAAAATATGATATCATGTAAAGACCCAGCATGTTTCAAGAAGTGCAAAGAGTTGGTATAACTGGACTGTAGGGTTAGTTGCAAGAAGTGGTAGGATACACAGGTGGGCTACATAGGAGAGAATGAAGAGGTCATAGATGGTAAGGGGCTTTGTATTTCATGCCAAAGAATTTGGCGTTATAATACAGAATAGAGCGCATAATAGAGGTATTAAAAAAATACCCACTAATAACATTGTGGGTATTTTTTTAATCCTTAAAGTAACAATGAATGGACTTAAGTAGTATCATAAAATGAAGTAAAACAGTATTTAATAAAGCATCTTGCCAAATCAGAAAGGCCATTTTGATTTAGTTAACATTATTGGAATTATGGAATAATTTTAAGGACATTCATATTTATGTATCTCTAGTATGTTCAGAAGCTTCAGCTACGTTAAGATTCAGTCATTCAAACATTGCCTAGTAGAGGTCCTTAAGGACCCAGTTTTAATGAACGAATATGGCTAAATTGTAATTAGCATATCAATTGTATGTAAATTGATGCTTATAAAGTACTTGAGGGGATTTGAAAAGTTTGTTCTTTTAAGCATTTAAAATATTCTCCTTATAATCTTATTTATACTATTAACTTTAGATTATCTATGGGGAAGAGGTTTGCTAAACAAAAATAAACATCAACCCTAGTCCCTAGGCAACTGATGAATTCCAAGTTAAGTCACTTTTTATTTATTTAAGTATTGTATTATGTAACATCTGTGAACCAGATTCTGTCCTAAGTTGCAAAGATTCAAAGATATGACAGGACAGATCACTATCCTCATAGTACTGGATGCCAGAGGTACAGACATGAAAAAGAGTGTCTCTCATTATAATCCCTAGCCTCTGTTTTCACTCTTATTTAATTATTTTTTGCCACCTATATATTGGGTTGGCCAAAAAATTTGTTTGGAATTTTCCATACCATATTACAAGAAATCTGCACGAATTTTTTGGCCAATCCAATAGAAGACTCTAAGGCCCATCAGAGCAAAATGTCTATAAGTTAATTCAACGATCTAGGTGGGGAGACTCTATGTGAAAACTCTCATGTTAAAATTTGTTGAGTTGGATAATGGTGTATATGATTTGCAATGGAAGAAAGACTGAACTCTTAAGACTGAAGGGAGCATATTACAAGAAAAGGCTTTATATTTAGATTGAACTTTGAAGGATATAAAGTAGTTTTCCTAGTAAACAAGGAGGCCAGACAGGTTTGGGACATAGCTCTTTAAAAAACTGGGAGAAATGGAGGCTTTGCCATGGTCCTAAAAAATAAAAAGTATATGGCTTGGGGGAAAAAGTGTATGGCTTGAGGTACAGGTGTAAAGAGGCAAGGTTAGAGATGAGACTGGGGATTTGGGCAGCTGCCAAGAAGAGTTCTGATATAAAGGAGTTTGAACTTTTACATGGTGTGGGATCCACTGACAGGTTTTAAGCAGAAGAGTACCATGATCAAATTTGGATTTAAGAAGGACCTCTGGGAACCATTTAGAAGACACTAGAGCAGTGATTTTTCAATCACTTTTTCTTTTATGCAGAGAAAACTTTTCCAAGTAAAATCTAACCAAGATAGCTAAAAGATAATTGTGGTATTTTATTATAATAAATATGTGAGTTCAACGGTAGAACATTTATTTACTATGAAGTGAAAACAGACAGCATCAAACAAAGGAGTGTACAATTGGGGATTACCTATGTATGTTACAACTCCTCTGTTACATCAGATTCAGCATCAAAATTATATCTGATTTATTATTGTACCATATTGAGACAATTCTGATTTGTAAGATAAGTTGTTGTAAATAATAAGGTTTAAACAACTCTCCTTGCCTTGTCAAGGTACTCTTCAGTTGAACTGATCTAGAAATATGAAAAAGGACAGATTCTGGGGGTGGGATGGGGGTACTGAAAACAATTATAACAACTCAAATAATTTAGCATAGAGACACTGAAAACTTTTTAAGAATGCAAAAATCATGTTAAGGGATAAATGAGGAGTTAGGGTTTAACATACACTACTGTATATAAAATAGATAACCAAGAAGGACCTATTATATAGCACAGAGAGCTCAATACTCTATAATGACATATAAGGGAAAAGAATCTGAAAAAAAATATGTGTGTGTTTGTATATATATATATATAACTGAATTACTGTGCTCTACACCTGAAACTAACACAACTTTGTAAATCAACTATCAGTTCAGTTCAGTTCAGTCGCTCAGTCGTGTCCGACTCTTTGCAACCCCATGAACTGCAGCACACCAGGCCTCCCTGTCCATCACCAACTCCCGGAGTTCACTCAGACTCACGTCCATCGAGTCAGTGATGCCATCCAGCCATCTCATCCTCTGTCGTCCCCTTCTCCTCCTGCCCCTGATCCCTCCCAGCTTCAGAGTCTTTTCCAATGAGTCAACTCTTCGCATGAGGTGGCCAAAGTACTGGAGCTTCAGCTTTAGCATCAGTCCTTCCAAAGAACACCCAGGGCTAATCTCCTTCACAATGGACTGGATGGATCTCCTTGCAGTCCAAGGGACTCTCAAGAGTCTTCTCCAACACCACAGTTCAAAAGCATCAATTCTACAGCGCTCAGCTTTCTTCACAGTCCAACTCTCACTTCCATACATGAGCACTGGAGAAACCATAGCCTTGACTAGACGGACCTTTGTTGGCAAACTAATGTCTCTGCTTCTCAACACGCTATCTAGGTTGGGCATAACTTTTCTTCCAAGGAGTAAGTGTCTTTTAATTTCATGGCTGCAGTCACCATCTACAGTGATTTTGGAGCCCCAAAAAATAAAGTCTGACACTGCTTCCACTGTTTCCCCATCTACTGGCCATGAAGTGATGGGACCAGATGCCATGATCTTCGTTTTCTGAATGTTGAGCTTTAAGCCAACTTTTTCACTCTCCTCTTTCACTTCCATCAAGAGGTTTTTGAGTTCCTCTTCACTTTCTGCCATAAGGGTGGTGTCATCTGCATATCAGAGGTTATTGATATTTCTCGCAGCAATCTTGATTCCAGCTTGTGCTTCTGCAGCCCAGAGTTTCTCATGATATACTCTGCATTACAGTTAAATAAGCAGGGTGACAATATACAGCCTTGACGTACTCCTTTTCCTATTTGGAACCAGTCTGTTGTTCCATGTCCAGTTCTAACTGTTGCTTCCTGACCTGCATATAGGTTTCCCAAGAGGCAGGTCAGGTGGTCTTGTATTCCCATCTCTTTCAGAATTTTCCACAGTTTATTGTGATCCACACAGTCAAAGGCTTTGGCATAGTCAATAAAGCAGAAATAGATGTTTTTCTGGAACTCTCTTGCTTTTTCCATGATCCAGCAGATGTTGGCAATTTGATCTCTCTGGTTCATCTGCCTTTTCTAAAACCAGCTTGAACATCTGGAAGTTCACAGTTCACATATTGCTGAAGCCTGGGTTGGAGAATTTTGAGCATTACTTTACTAGTGTGTGAGATGAGTGCAACTGTGTGGTAGTTTGAGCATTCTTTGGCATTGCCTTTCTTTGGGACTGGAATGAAAACTGACCTTTTCCAGTCCTGTGGCCACTGCTGAGTTTTCCAAATTTGCTGGCATATTGAGTGCAGCACTTTCACAGCATCCTCCTTCAGGATTTGAAGTAGCTCCACTGGAATTCCATCACCTCCACTAGTTTTGTTCATAGTGATGCTTTCTAAGGCCCACTTGACTTCACATTCCAGGATGCCTGGGTCTAGGTGAGTAATCATACCATCGTGATTATCTTCGTCGTGAAGATCTTTTTTATACAGTTCTTCTGTGTATTCTTGCCACCTCTTCTTAATATCTTCTGCTTCTGTTAGGTCCATACCATTTCTGTCCTTTATCGAGCACATCTTTGCATGAAATATTCCCTTGGTATCTCTAATTTTCTTGAAGAGATCTTTATTCTTTCCCAGTCTGTTGTTTTCCTCTATTTCTTTGCATTGATCGCTAAGGAAGGCTTTCTTATCTCTCCTTGCTATTCTGTGGATCTCTGCATTCAGATGCTTATATCTTTCCTTTTCTCCTTTGCTTTTTGCTTCTCTTCTTTTCACAGCTATTTGTAAGGCCTCCCCAGACAGCCATTTTGCTTTTTTGCATTTCTTTTCCATGGGGATGGTCTTAATCCCTGTCTCCTATACAATGTCATGAACCTCCATCCATGGTTCATTAGGCACTCTATCAGATCTAGTCCCTTAAATCTATTTCTCACTTCCACTGTACAATCATAAGGGATTTGATTTAGGTCATACCTCAATGGTCTAGTGGTTTTCCCTACTTTCTTCAATTTAAGTCTGAATTTGGCAATAAGGAGTTCATGGTCTGAGCCACAGTCAGCTCCGAGTCTTGTTTTTGCTGACTGTATAGAGCTTCTCCATCTTTGACTGCAAAGAATATTATCAATCTGACTTCGGTGTTGACCATCTGGTGATGTCCATGTGTAGAGCCTTCTGTTTTGTTGCTAGAAGAGTGTATTTGCTGTGACCAGTGCGTTCTCTTGGCAAAACTCTATTAGCCTTTGCTGTCCTCATTCTATATTCCAAGGCCAAATTTGCCTGTTACCCCAGGTGTTTCTTGACTTCCTGCTTTTGCATTCTAGTCCCCTGTAATGAAAAGGACATCTTTTTGGGGGTGTTAGTCTAAAAGGTCTTGTAGGTCTTCATAGAACCGTTCAACTTCAGCTTCAGCGTTACTGGTTGGGGTATATAGACTTGGATTACTATGATATTGAATGGTTTGCCCTGGAAATGAACAGAGATCGTTCTGTCGTTTTTGAGATTGCATCCAACTACTGCATTTCGGACTCTTTTGTTGACCATGATGGCTACTCCATTTCTTCTGAGGGATTCCTGCCCACAGTAGTAGATATAATGGCCATCTGAGTTAAATTCACGCATTCCAGTCCATTTTAGTTCGCTGATTCCTAGAATGTCGACGTTCACTCTTGCCATCTCCTGTTTGACCACTTCCAATTTGCCTTGATTCATGGACCTGACATTCCAGATTCCTGTGCAATATTGCTCTTTACAGCATTGGACCTTGCTTCTATCACCAGTCACATCCACAACTGGGTATTGTTTTTGCTTTGGCTCCATCCCTTCATTCTTTCTGGAGTTATTTCTCCACTGATCTCCAGTAGCATATTGGGCACCTACTGATCTGGGGAGTTCCTCTTTCAGTATCCTATCATTTTGTCTTTTCATACTGTTCATTGGGTTCTCAAGGCAAGAATACTGAAGTGGTTTGCCATTCCCTTCTCCAGTGGACCACATTCTGTCAGACCTCTCCACCATGACCTGCCCATCTTGGGTGCCCCCACAGGGCATGGCTTAGTTTGAGTTAGACAAGGCTGTGGTCCTAGTGTTATTAGAATGACTATAGTTTTATGTGCTTATGGTTTCAGTGTGTCTGCCCTCTGATGCCCTCTTGCAACACTTACCGTCTTACTTGGGTTTCTCTTACCTTGGACGTGGGGTATCTCTTCACGGCTGATCCAGCAAAGCACAGCTGCTGCTCCTTACCTTGGACGAGGGGTATCTCCTCACTGCCGCCGCTCCTGACCTTTAACATGGAGTAGCTCCTCTAGGCCCTCCTGTGCCCACACAGCTACCGCTCCTTGGACATGGGGTAGCTCCTCCCGGCAGAATAAAAATCAATTAAAATATAATTTAAAAACTTCAAAAATCACTCAAACTATATAGTATTACATCTATTTTTAGGTACTCACTTTTTTGTTTCCATGTGCATAGTAGACACAGTAAATGCTGAATTAAAATCACCAAGAACAAGTAGAAATTTCACCAATGAAATACATACTTAAATAGTATGAAACCACGAGGATTTAAAGTCAAAAGTAGCTCTCTTCTACAGCAAGACAGATCTTCACTGGTATTTGTCTTCTGGTCCAGCTTCCAACTCTGATTTATACAATCTTGACCTATCAGAAAATTGGGCTGATATCATATCATAGTTATCCCAAGAAGATCAAAAAGAAGTCATGCTTTAAGGAAGAAGAGGTACAGAAATGAAAAAGAGAGTCTCTCTTTATAATTCCTAGCATCTGTTGTAACTGACTTGTTATTTAATTATTTTTTCCCATCTGTATATTGGGTTGGCCAAAAAGTTTGTTTGGGTTTTTCTGTATCATCTTATGAAAAATCCAAATGAACTTTTTGGCCAATCCAGTCCAAGACTCTAAGGCCCATAAGAACAAAGTGTCTGTAATTCAACATACTTTTATTTGCCACAAGCTCTGTGGCAGGCCCCATGTTAGGTGTTAAAGATTCAAAGATGTAGAAAAAATTCATTGTGTAGCTTACAGTTCTAACCTGTGTAAACCCTAAATGGTTACCACAGAATACACCTGACTAGCCAGTTAGCTGTGAGGATAAATCCTTTGATGTTCTGACTAGATAAAAAATGAGTTTAAAATATATAGTCTCTTTTTCAAATATGTCCTTTTGATTTCACTTTTTTCTTGAGACCCTGTGGATGCCACATGAAAATCGCTTAGATCCCACTCCAATTATTCTTCATATCCTAGGATGAGCCATCACCCTGCAAGGATTTTATTATGTTATCCATCGCAATAAGTCCTTTGTGTTATGAATGTGTAGTGTTAACTTTCACACACTACCATATATCTCAGCATTCCTTATAGCTGTTTGAAGCAGATGGGGAGGACCTTTAATTTTTTATTTCTGCAGATATTTTGTTATTGTTGTTGTTATTGGTGGTGGTGGGATATTATGTTATTGGGGGTATTTTTGTCACCTTCATTTAGTGCTTGTTGCTATGCATCTGCCATATTTGATGTATTCCTTGTTTTCATATCATCTACTTGGATCAGTTCCTCTTCCAGATTTCTGTATTGTCTTGAAAATGGGTATTTGTTTTGCTTTAAAGCAAAAATTAACAATTGAATTGCCAATGATAGACACACCATTTAGGACCATTCTGAACAGATATGTAGAAATAATTTATCTTCCTTTAAAGTCTGTAAGTCATCGGCCACTATAATGCCTTTTAACTGCAACTCAACCACAGTAGACTGCTAACTACCAAACAGCTGACTGCTGCCTAGGATGTGTTTTCAGTCGTTGGCTTTTCTAAGTAATTACTTGTCAGAAAGGAAGGGGAATGGATGAAAATATCAATTCTGACACCTCCTGAAATGGAAGTGTTAGTTGACTATATCTATTACATCACCCTGTACCCAGTCAGCATCACTAATCACAATGCTAAGTGACCTTTTACTTTACTCGCATTAAACTTGTGCTGCTTGACCTTTGCGCCTCAAGCAGGCCTTTCCTCAGCATCCTGCTGTATGTATCTTTAGTACTAAACTCTTGCATCATTAGCCATCCTGAGGATCTGCCTTGCCTTAGAGGTACTCTGACATTTGCTAAGACTTCCCATTGGACCTCGCAGATATTTCCAGATCATGACAGTGTCATTTGATATCTTGGTTTTAAACATCATCAGAGTGCTGAAGAACCTGAACTAAAAAGAAAGTGGTAAAATAAAAACAACAAGGCCCTTTCTTCCATGATTATTAAAATGGCATAGAAAAAGATCTAAATTTTTTTAAATTATGAACACAGCCATAAAGCCATGATTATTTTTAAAGGGATCATAGTATAAAATAGAGAGCCAACAATAGAAAAGATACAAAGTGGCCCATTGGCAAGAGGTCTATTTTTAGATAAACTTTGCAGTTAATAAAGCTGATTTTAATAAAACTTTATTGTTTATTAACTACTTTAAAAATTTTTACATTATCTTATTTGAGCCTCACAAGAAACATGTGAACATAGTAAGATAAATTAACTTCCTCACTTTGCAGGTCAAGAAACTGAGGATTAGAAAGATTAAGTGACTCATTACTAGTTTCCGGACTTAAATGAGGCTGAGCAAAATGTAAGCCTTGGACCTCTGAGTCTAAATTCTGTGCTCCTTCCACTATATCATGCTACTACTAACATGAGATTTGGGTGGATCATTCAGGAACCTTAAGTGACACAGCAACCTGTGTTCAGGACAGAACTTTAAGGCAGATATTAAGGTGATTACACAATCTATGATTTTTCATTTCATACATGTCTAGGTTGTAGCTAGAGAAGCACCTAGTTATGATTATTTACTCCCAAACCACTGTTCTGAGATATACATTCACACAGACACCCTCAAAAGTTGAGTATATTTGGATTGTGCAAATTAATTTTGTATTGATCAAAAGAAAAAAACAAACTTTAGAATTCTATTTCTTCACATACTAAATTAGCTACAACAGAAGTCTGTTTTAAAATTTTGTCTTCATTATTTCCTGTTAAAATGTCTATGGGAAAATTAGAATTCTGGTCAATGATTTTTTAAAATTCATAATAAAACTTCATACCATGGAGGCATATCTAAGAAGACTAAAATCTATTTTATTTATTTTACATTCTGAAAGAGGGTATAAAAATTAATAAGGTTTTCTAGAGAAGGAAATAAAAGTTTTAAAAATGAAGTAATGATAAACATTAGGCTTTTTAAATATGTAAGAGGCAGATAGAATTACAAAGCAACCTGGGGGGGACCAATTGGAAGGATTGATGACAGTGAAAGTAAATGCATTTTAGAATATTTGGCAGATCAATCCTTGGCTTTTATGCCTTCAGAGGTATGAGGCCAGTAGCATGTCTAAATCTAGGCTTCTATTATGATCTACTGTTCATCATCACTGCAAAGAAGGGTGAAATTAAAAAAAAAAAAAAAAACCACGGTGTGGAGCATTTTTTCTTTAATTGGAGGCTAATTTTACACTTAATATTTCTCCTTCAGTTTGAAACATTATTGCTTTAATTACTTCAAGGAAGTATTTGATTCTGTCAAAAAGTTAAGGAAACTGGAGAAAGAGAGTTTGCAGTTGACACTCAGCTGTTCTGAGCTCACTAAAAGTGAAATGCCAAGCTGCCAGGGGTAAACTGCAGGAACCTCTCCTGAGGCTCACAAGTGGACTGAGAAGTGGCAGATGAGCTTCCGTGTGGGTAAAACATTTTGTGGGGAAAAAAGATAAAATAAGCCAGGCTGCATTCATAAGCTGGCGGGCTCCCATCTTGTTCGTTCCCATCTTGCAAAGTGATGTAGGAGTGTCCCCTGAAAAGATGAACTCAGGAAGGTGATAGGTCAACATTTCTGCTGGTCAGCATCTGGAAAGAGATTGGCATCCAAAGAGAAGATGCTGCTGTATCAGGCCAGGTGGCTCAGTAGTAACGAATCTGCCAGCCAATGCAGGAGATGCAGTTTCAATCCCTGGGTCAAGAAGATCCCCTGGAAGAGGAAATAGCAACCCACTCCAGTATTCTTGCCTGGAGAATCCCATGGGCAGAGGAGTCTGGAGGGCTACAGTCCATGGGGTCGCAAAGAGTCAGACACAACTGTGCACACATGCACCAGGCCGCATCAGGCCAGAGAAGGCATTTGTAATAAACCAGCAAATAGTGAGAATTCCGTTATGAAAGGCTAAAACAATCAGGGCTCTTCTGTTGGAAAATATAGTGGTTCAGTGAGACTGTGCTCAGAGTCCATCAACTGAAATCATAAAAGATTTGATAGGATATGTGCAAACCTGTTTACCAAAGCCAAGAATATTGGAGCTGAGGAATATCCTTGAAACATTACAGAAGTAAACAATGAAGAAGGGGAAGTCAGGGTTACCCCAGAAGTTGTGAAGAAATAGAATATTTATTTATTTTATTGAAGTATAGTTGATTTACAGTAGTGTATTAGTTTCAAATGTACAACAGAGTTGATTCAGTTGTACATACATATATCTACTCTGTTTCAGATTCTTTTCCCGTATAGATTATTACAAAATATTGAGTATAAAGAACTATCATGTTTTGGAAAGTAAAGTGATTTGGATCAGTTCATGCACTGTAGACACATGGTTAGCAGAAAGAAGGTTAGGGAAACAAAGAAGGGTAAACCACTCCTTTCTACAGAGCATCCCTCGGTGAATCTCACCAGAAATAGAATCATGAGGCTAAACAGATCATGAGTGTGGTATTCTTCAGGTTTCTAGTTGAAATGTATTCAGAATAAAAAATGTATTAAAAGGGTTTTTATTGAAGATGGTAATGCATTTATGGATTACAAAAATTCTTGTTCTTGTCCTACTTTTGACTTCACCATTGTTTATATTAAGCACCATCCTGTCAAAGTCATGGACCTAGAAATTCAGGCTCAGTGCTTGTGGGGCCATACGACATGGTGGTTCAGGTTGTGAACTTTGAAACTCCATGGATGTCCACTGCTTATTCACTGCATGATCTTGAGCAAACTTTTTAATTTCTTGGAGGCACACTCTCCTCATTTATACAATGGCTTCTTAATACCCACCTATAGAATTGCTTGAAGCATCAGTGACATATATGCAAACTCTTAACAATGTCCTTGATACCCAGCAAATTCTAAGTGGCAGCTCTTACTATTATTATGGTCAAAATGAGGGATGCATACCGCTGTGGATGCAAAAGTATGGATAAGGTGTGCCCCATTTTCCTAAGAGGATATTTTTTTAAGTTTTTGACCATTTTGAATATAGAGAGCCTCTCACAAATGTATATGAAATAGTAAAACGTCTAATTATTATAGGAAATTCATTTAATTGTACAAATGGATTCAAATTGCATATGGTACAATATAATATCTGCATGTAGAAAAATTGCTTTCCCCCTACTATCCTATCCTATAAAACAATTTTGTTTTGCCTCTTCACATATATTACTGACATCAGTGTTTCTATAAGCACAGGAGCCCGTTTTTGAGTCACCTGACAATCTTCTGGAACACATCACATTCATGTCCAAGTTTTACATAGAGATACAGGACTTTAAATAGTGTATGATAGCACCCCTGTCACCTTTATCCCAAGCCACACATATGGCGCTAGACCAGTTGATTATTCCAGTCATTTTAAATATGTATATATTTTTTATTTTCTCTAGGTATTTACTGAATTGCAATTTTAAGTGATCTTTCAAAGGCTTTTTTTTTTTATTCCATCATATCAAACACTTAATACTCTGGGGACATACCCTGTAAACAATTCCTAGATCTGTGTTACATTTTCTTGTGTCCAATCCCCCACTCTCATTCTGTAAATTTACCTCCATAATCACCTAAAACTCAAACTGAGTTTGTCCCAGACTAATGTGTGTTCTTGAAGTAGTACTTTAATATTAAAAAATACAGTAGTTTAGAAAAGGCCCCTTATAATTAAAGAATCTGTAAGGACTGGAGTATAAGACCATTTCTTTTTTTCTGAGACATAACTGGGAGGGTGGGAGGTATGCCTTACATTTAGGAGGGTAAGAATATACATGTTCTTAATTTTTACCCAATTGTATGACTTTGAAATGTTCATGTTTGTAATTTGTATTCATTCCATATTTATGTTGAGTGCAGGGATGATCCAACCATGTAGGAGGCAAAGTTATTGCTGTTATAGGGTTTTTCAGACCTTGAGTAATATTCAGTTCAAGATAAATGTACAAAATGCCTACTCTGTGCAAAGCATTTGCAGAGAGAAAGATGTGAGTTGAGCCCCTGTTCTCAACAGCTTCCCTGATAGCTCAGTTGGTAAGGAATCCGCCTGCAATGCAGGAGACCACCCAGTTTGATTCCTGAGTAGGGAAGATCCCCTGGAGAAGAGATAGGCTACCTACTCCAGTCTTCTTGGGCTTCCCTTGTGGCTCAGCTGGTAAAGAATCTGCCTGCAATGCGGGAGACCTGAGTTTGATCCCTGGGTTGGGAAGATCCCCTGGAGGAGGGAAACACTACCCACCCCTGTATTGTGGCTTGGAGAATTCCATGGACTGGATAGTCCATGGGATCACAAAGAGTAGGACACGAAAGACTGACTTTCACTTTCTCAACAGCTTATAAGCTAGTCCAAGGGGATAACACAAATATACAAATAATCTTAGCAAGGGAGAAGCCATATCCAGTTGAGAAATAGCTTCAGGAGGTCAATCATATTTGAGATGAAACTTAAGGATATATAAGATATGCATAGGCATTTGGAGTAGACTAGGGAGAAAGGGGACCTGAGTTTAACAGGGAGGCAAAATGACATAACAAAGGGTTATGCAGAAAAGCAAGAATGATATTCAGGAACAATGAGTAGTATATTTAGATATAATGTATTATAGAATTTATGCAAACAATGGGAGAATGAGGTTGGGCTGTAAATGAGATTAGGCTACATTGCAAAGGCCTTCTAGGCTGTGCTCGAAAAGTTCACTTTGTCCTGAAAGCAATAAAAAATTTATTAACTGGAGACTGAGTTATATGATCAGGTGTGTATTTTTAGTTATCTTTCTAAGTTGATTTCTAAAAATAACTGTGAGAAGATGAAAGTAGTCTTAGAGAAGAATAGATTGGGAAATAATTTAGAAATTTGTTAGAGGATTTGGAGACCATTTGGATATTTGTTTTCAAAGCATAGGACAATGATGGACAATGATTAGGTGTATAGTTATATCATTTAGCTGTACAGGGTTAGTGGAGTAATCAAACAAATTTGCTTATGTTGTTATTAGAAGAACTGTGTAAGGGTTCTCTAGACCTGGTCCCCCAGGCAGTTCATATAGCAAAATGAAAGATGGAGAGAGAAAGTTTACATGAAAAAAAAATGCACAATAAATTATCACATGGAAAAACACCATTTTCACCAGCCAGAAATTATAATTAAAATAACAGTAAGGTAACAACATATATCTGTTAGAATGTCTAAGCACAAAGTGAGATGTGGGAGGAACTATAGGGAAACAAGGATAGTCTGATAGTGGTCCTGTTGTATGAACAATGTTAAGTGAAAGAATTAGATCACAAGAGAGTATATAAACACTGATTAGATCTATAACAATGTGTGTAAGTTGACACATATTGGAAAATAATTTAAGGAATGTAAGTAGTTTAAAGTTCATTTGCATTTTCTTTCTGGAACAGTTATTTAAATGCATTCTCATTTAAAAAGAATGGAATGAAAAATGGTTTCCCATCCCACCTCTAAAACACATACACATACACACATCTTTGCAAATAGATTGCAGAAAAATTTGATGTTCATTGTTTGAGATGTTGCAACATTATCTATAAATCAAGGACATAATTAAAGTTGTACTTCCCTTTGTTATCTGCCATAAGTCTGATGAGGCTTTTTTTTTTGACTGCTGTTTATTATAGTAATGAGAAAGAAAGATACTCTTCCTCATAAATCCTGATTTTAAATTCTTCCTCACTCTGAATTCCAAAATAAATACAGAAAATATAAGTTGATTCTCACTACCATCCTCTCAATACTCAGATATTCAGTAGTTCATTTTTGAACTCTAGCTGTTAATTGACAGTTGTGTTCCCCTACCCCCTACACCCAAGGTTGGTACATTGAGATGAGATATGTTTATGAAGCACACCTGCTAAGGTTCAGATTAATATGCAGCTAACACACTGAATTAATTTAATGTTTGCTGCTGCTGCTAAGTCACTTCAGTCGTGTCCGACTCTGTGTGACCACATAGATGGCAGCCCACCAGGCTCCCCCATCCCTGTGATTCTCCAGGCAAGAACACTGGAGTGGGTTGCCATTTCCTTATCCAATGCATGAAAGTGAAAAGTGAAAGTGAAGTCCATCAGTCCTGTCGGACTCTTAGTGATCCCATGGACTGCAGCCCACCAGGCTCCTCCGTCCATGGGATTTTCCAGGCAAGAGTACTGGAGTGGGGTGCCATTGCCTTCTCCAAAATGTTTACTATGTGCCAAACATTGTTGCCTAGCACTCTACAGAAAATATCTCACTTGATCTTTTTAACTTATTTTATTTTTTATACAGTTTTAAAGGTTACACTCCACTTATAGTTATTACAAAATATTGGCTATATTCACTGTGTTTTACAATACATCCTTAAGTCTATCTTATACTTACTGGTAACCATTGGTTTGAGCTCTGTGTCTGTGTCTGTGAGATCTCACTTGATCTCGGTAGTAACCATCTGAGGTCTGAAACATTATCCCTGTTTTAGGCATCAGTTCAGTAGGCAGTTCTCAGAGCCTAGGACTCTAAAGCCAGTGTTCTTCCTTTTCTGCCATGGTACCTTTTTTCTTCCCTAATGTTTTAGCCATGCCTCATGGCATGGGGGATCTTAGTTCCCTGAGCAGGGATCAAACCTTTGCCCCCTGCATTGAAAGCACAGAATCTTAACCACTGAACCGCCAGGGAAGCCCCGCCGTGTCATCTTTTAAGTGGCTAGTTTTCAGCAAAAAGAAGGTACACTGTGTGTTATGGCTCATAGTATAGTTTTTAACAGATAACAAATTTTTAGAAAGCAGCAATTTTTAAGAAAGATCTTCCTAAAAACAAAGAAAAAAGAAGTGTGCTGCTTTTCCTCACTTAAAAAATGTATATAGTTGCTATAAAATTTCTTTATAAGGGCATTTGGAAAACTTGATACAAAGTAATTCAAAATTATACCAGCAATTTAAGTGAAATCCAAACATGCAGCAAGATTCTCTACTACTTTAATGATTTCAGTTAAATAAAACCTACAAGCTGATAAAAAAATTTTGAAGCTGTATTTGAGTAGGTGTGTGATGTTGGCATGCTGACCAATTACAACAGGAAATTAACATAGCATTACATAATATAGCACGTAATGAAAACAAGGAAAATTTTGAAGTAAGCCATGGAAAAATCATAACAAACTACAGGACTAAATGGAAGCATCAAGGGGGACTGGTACATTGAAGTATATTAACTATGAGAACGTTTTCTAATCCATCATATAACATTATTAAGACTGCACCGGAATGATTACAATGCTAAATTCCATGTGACTGCTGGACTATTATTGAGATTGGAAATTTGAACCAGATGATTACCAGTCTTTTAAAGTTGAGGCAGGAGGGGCTGCTGGTATGAGTTGTGTAGAAAGATGAACTGAAAACCTATCATGTTTAACAGAAGAAAAGGAGGAGTTTGGAAGGGAATGTAATTGTTTTAGAAATAGGATATGTGGCTTTACTATAACGAGATTCATGTACATTAACCATGTATACACAAAAATTCATCTCCTTTTCCTCTAGTCACACCATATTTGTGGCTCCCAGGAATAAGATGAGGAGGTCATTTTTAAAGGAATTTAAGTCAAAGTCAATGAAAAGAACAGCATTTACTAGCATTTTAAAACAGATACCCAATAGTTAGTGGCATACACAATGAATGAAAAAAGGTATTGCTTTCTAGTCAAGTTCCAAATACTTCTATTGATGAAATACAACTCATTCAGATTCCAGAGACTAATTGGAAACAGAGACTTTATGGAAGCGAGCACTCATTTAACTTGTTCACGTGACAGTTGGCTTTGAATTCTATTTCATTACCAATCAATCAAACAGTGGAAACAGTGGCAGACTTTATTTTTTGGGGCTCCAAAATCACTGCAGATGGTGACTGCAGCCATGAAATTAAAAGATGCTTGCTCCTTGGAGAAGCTATGACCAACCTAGACAGCATATTAAAAAGCAGAGACATTACTTTGCCAGCAAAGGTCTGTCTAGTCAAGGCTAGACAAGGTTTTTCCTCTAGTCAAAAAACCTCTAGTCAAGGTTTTTCCAGTAGTTATGTATGGATGTGAGACTTGGACTATAAAGAAAGCTGAGTGCCAAAGAATTGATGCTTTTGAACTGTGGTGTTGGAGAAGACTCTTGAGAATCCTTTGGACTGCAAGGAGATCCAGCCAGTCCATCCTAAAGGAGATCAGTCCTGAGTGTTCATTGGAAGGAGTGATGTTGAAGCTGAAACTCCAATACTTTGGCCACTTGATGCAAAGAACTGACTCATTTGAAAAGACTCTGAAGTTGGGAAAGATTGAAGGTGGGAGGAGAAGGGGACGACAGAGAATGAGATGGTTGGATGGCATCACTGACTCAATGGACAAGAGTTTGAGTAAATTCCGGGAGTTGGTGATGGACAGGGAGGCCTGGCGTGCTGCAGTCCATGGGGTCGCAAAGAGTCAGACACGACTGAGTGACTGAACTGAACCAATCAACCTAAATTAAAATACCCAGCTCACAGCAAAAATTGGAAAATGATGTCTTAAATATTAAAGCACATACTGGATGTCAGTAGCATGAAGTTTAGGACAAAGATGAACAAAAGCAATGACATGATACCAGCAGCTTTGAGCCCCTGCCATCAACAATGGGGAACATGATGGAATCACCAGAGTGAGTGATGCAGTGACTTTTCTAACTTATCTTTACAGCTTGAAGAACTGTTAACTTTCTAATCTTAGCTACGTAGAAGTCCAATGCCTGTTAACAGTTTATTAATAAAGACGATGTGGTGCCAAGGATCAGATATATACATATAGATAGATAGATAGATAGATGGACTTCCTTGGTGGCTCAGACAGTAAAGAATCTGCCTGCAATGCGGGAGACCCAGGATCAATCCCTGGGTCAGGAAGATCCCCTGGAGAAGGGAATGGCAACCCACTCCAGTATTCTTGCCTGGAAAAATCCCATGGACAGAGGAATCTGGTGGGCTACAGTCCATGGGGTCACAAAGAGTCAGAAATGACTGAGCAACTAACACTTTCACTTTCATATATATATGTATATAGCTACATTCACAAAGGTTTGTGTGTGTGTATATATATCCATAGTAAGTCAGCCAACCCAAAGTGCATCTCATCAAGGTGCATAACTGCCCTTTTCTTCTCAGATCTTTGTATAAATGTATACTTTAAGGACTTTGTGGGTAGTGCATTATATAAAAATATTTTAGGCCCACTAAAATGCAGATTATCGGATATACATATATACATACATATATATATATATATTTATAGTGATATATATATATATAGCGATTCTATATATATAATCTATATATTTATAGCGACCCTATGGACTGTAACCCGCCAAGCTCCTCTGTTCTTGGGATTCTCCAGGCAGGAATACTGCAGTGGGTTGCCATGCCCTCCTCCAAGGGATCTTCCCAATCCAGGGATTGAACCCACATATCTTCTGTCTCCCGCATTGGCAGGTGGGTTCTTTACCACTAGCGCCACCTTGAACAATTATAGGAGATACACACACACACACACATGTATATACTCACATATATGTATATGTATACACATATACATGTGTGTCTATATAATATATACACACATATACATGTGTGTATATATAATAGAATCTATACATTTATATAATATAAATATGTAATCTATTTTTATATATAGTATATATGCATATATTATAGGATTTATATATATAATCCAGTGAACTTTTGCTTACCAAAGAGCTGAATCACTGAATGTTGTATTATAAGAATGTTAAGCTTACTGTTACTCCCTAGTTGCTTCCTTCAAGTATTTATTTTACAAGACCATCAAAAGATTGTGGTCTATCATTTTATTGCTTTCTTCATGAATACATATTTTCTAAAATCATAATCATGTATTATCCAATAAATGAAAGAACAATTATGATTACGTTTCATTACTTTACATCCCATTCCCTGCTTTAAGCCTCTCAGTTTCATATCTTTATCGTTCACAGTGTTTATGACAAGTTGATCCTCTTCTCTGGAGATCAGTATAATCATCTCTAAAATGAAGGGTTAGACTAAACTGAAATAATCCACAAATTCCCTTCCAGTTCTAAAATTCTATGTTCCATTATCTCCAAGCTATTGTACAAGTCCATGAGGTGCTTCTAAAAATAGCTGTCTTTTAAAAAACACTTTATTGACCTGTATGAATTGAGAAACGACATGTTATCAACAACTCCCTTTTCCTTAAATTTGTGATAAGGAAGTCAAACGTGTTTAGAAATGTCTAGCCTAAGAAAAGGGAAGGTATAAGGATAATCAGCCTTTGGGTTAATGATTAAATAGGGACTAGTTTTCACTCTCTTAGTGTTTTCACTCCCTTAGTAAAGGATAAACTAAGAGGGAGCAAACTGTACTGAATCCCAGAGTGGATAATGTAATAGTGCATCACAGAATGTTGTAGAAGCTGGAGATGCTTAGTAGAGGTAACCATTTGTTACAAAATATTGGCTAACCTCCCCTCTAGAACAATTTAAAGTTAAGGAGTTTAAAAGAGAGAAAGAGGGTGCAAAACAAGATTGGAGCTGTTTCTCCTAACTCCACATGAAGGTACTTTATGTATTTACTTGTATATTTGTTAATTACTTATTTTTCTGAGCTATTTCTCCTAGGAGAAAATCCTCATACCTAACCAATAGGAAATTGACCTTAAAAGATACACATATCGCAAACTAGATGTCCATCAGCAGATGAATGGATAAGAAAGCTGTGGTACATATACACAATGGAGTATTACTCAGCCATTAAAAAGAATACATTTGAATCAGTTCTAATGAGGTGGATGAAACTGGAGCCTATTATACAGAGTGAAGTAAGCCAGAAGGAAAAACATAAATACAGTATACTAACGCATATATATGGAATTTAGAAAGATGGTAACGATAACCCTGTATACGAGACAGCAAAAGAGACACTGATGTATAGAACAGTCTTATGGACTCTGTGGGAGAGGGAGAGGGTGGGAAGATTTGGGAGAATGGCATTGAAACATGTGAAATGTCATGTATGAAACGAGATGCCAGTCCAGGTTCAGTGCACGATGCTGGATGCTTGGGGCTGGTGCGCTGGGACGGCCCAGGGGGATGGTATGGGGAGGGGGAGGGAGGAGGGTTCAGGATGGGGAGCACGTGTATACCTGAAATTTTTTTTAATTTTAAAAATAAAAAAAAAAAAAAGATACACATATCATTATTGCTCACAAGTTAGTCTGCACAAGTTATATGTAGTTAGTTTATATGTATCGAGATATAGTGACAGAACTTGATCCCTCCACTTCCTCCACACTAACCAGTTTACAATCTGAATGTGTCAGAAGTTTTTAAATTATGTCTATTAATCCTATTAATCACAGCACATTGTATAAAAATAGACATAATTTCTTTCTAAATAATCATTAAGTACAAGTTCAACTTGTACTTAATAAATCACAGTTGCTGGGCACAGAGACATAGCTAACCATTAATAATGGGCTCATCTGGTGAACTTCAAGTTCTTCTTTAATGTTATATGTTGAAGGTCATGTGTGGGCAGTAAGGATGACAACCCATTCAAGAAGGAAGCAATCTTAAAGTTTGTTCTTTTAAAAAAGTGTTCCCATAATTTATTCAGTTCCATCTAAATATTGCAAAAAGCTGAACTGCAAATGTTAACCTAAACATGAATAAAAAATGTTGATATTTTATTTAACCTAAGAATAGTAATTATGGATAGGCTGCTTTTATGATTATCATATTTAAAATATATCATTTTACATTGGGAATACAGGGGGCATTGTCACTGTGATGTTATTATAAGAAAATTTGTTTTGAGTGCATTAAAAATACAGAAGATAATTATTGCAATCTAAGAGGAAAAGTTGTTTGCTTATGACAGTCTGTCAGTAGATGTAGCCTAGGAAGAAAAGTATGGTAGCCACTTTATATAAAACAGTAGGAGAAGGACACAAACTCAGAGAAATTTTTCCCAGCTGCTGTTATTAAAGAAATTCTCTTATAGAAAGAAGCTGTTGTTGTTTTTTTTTTTCTTTCCATTTTTGCTTCCGTCTCCGAATCCTTTGCTTTCATGTGGCATGCAAAGCGCCTGTATCTTCTGTTATTGAAACTGCCAACTGTTAAAATGGATTGAGTTGAACCAGAAGAGGATAATAGCCCCACTGAGGCAAATGCATTTTTATACCCCTCTTTAATAAAATATTGTAAGGAATAGCTAGAAACTTTCCCCTCAGACTTTGATCTCGAATTGTTAGATTGTAGCTGTGTGAAAGATTCATTATTGACTCCTGTCAGACAGTTTGGGAGGTGTAGAGACTTGTCTGCTGACTTTCTGTGTGCTTTGTCAAATCAGGCACTTCGAGCAGAAGTACGAAGAGAAGGCTGATGTCAGGGAATGCCTTGAAGCAGGAACTTGGGCTTATCTCCTGTGACTTGTTTCTTTTCTTTTCTTTTAAAGAAATCAGATTGGATTGTAAAATGATGGGAATATGACCGGACACAAACACGTTTATTGCAGGCTCAGCAGCCATTACATATCATTAGTGAAAGAAGGCAGGGGGCAAAGGGAAACATTCTGATGTCACTTTCATTCTTTTTAAGGACAGATGCATTCACTGATGGGAAATAAACTGGCATCTGTAAAATTTTAGAGACTGGTAATACTTTTATGCCCCCTTTTTCTGTAAGTAAGCATAAAACTTTTTAATAGTCATTAATATAAACTGAAAGAATGGGTAATGTTGGAGTTGCTTTTAAAAATGCCAATTATGAAGCAGCTGTGACTTATCAGAATCAGTATATTTCTGTATCAAAATAAAATATCTTTTCCTTTCCTGCTGTTGCGGCTGCTGCTAAGTCGCTTCAGTCGTGTCCAACTCTGTGCGACCCCAGAGACGGCAGCCCACCAGGCTCCCCCATTCCTGGGATTCTCCAGGCAAGAACACTGGAGTGGGTTGCCATTTCCTTCTCCAATGCATGAAAGTGAAAAGTGAAAGTGAAGTCGCTCAGTCGTATCCGACTCTTTGCGACCCCATGGACTGCAGCCTACCAGGCTCCTCCATCCATGGGATTTTCCAGGCAAGAGTACTGGAGTGGGGTGCCATCACCTTCTCCTAGGTACATACTATGGGTAATGTACAGCTACAGCTGAAGTTAATGTCAAAATCCAATATTTCGAAGGTGATGCTTTTTTTTTTTTTTTAATTAAGAAATACAATTTGACCTTAACTTTCCATATGTAAGGGGCTTCCCTGGTGGCTCAAACAGAAAAGAATCTGCCTGCAATGTAGGAGACTCAGGTTCTATCCCTGGGTGGGGAAGATCCCCTGGAGAAGGAAATAGCGGTCCACTCCAGTATTCTTGCCTGGGAAATCCCATGGACAGAGGAGCCTGGCAGGGTACAGTCCATGGGATTGCAAAGAGGTGGACATGACTGAGCAACTAACACTTTCACTTCCATATATAAAAGGCTATATTCCTTACACATCAACTCTAAAGTTAGTCCTGTTTTCTGACTTTTCTTGTTCTTTATTCTCCTTGCCAGAGAATCACTGTAATTGGCTTGCTCTGCAAAGAGGGGTTTTGTTGTTGTTATTGTTGTGCTTCTGAACATAGTTTTAAGGAACTGAATGTATTATGGCAGGAAATGCAAGATTTAACTTGTCACTTCCATGTCCCTACCCCCATTGCCAAATTCCTGCTTTCTGCTTTGAGTGAAATTCCAGGGAAAAGCAACATTGCTAAAACATAACAGATCCCAAGGAGTAATCTAGACAGAGGGGCCATCCCAGAAAAGACAGTGTCTGTGTGCCCAGCATGGAACTTGGCCCTGCCCTACTTCCAAGCATCTAACACATCCTCATAGTCATTTCTTCTGTATTGTGATTTTTTTTAAGTAAGGCACTTTTAGATGCCCCATATGGTTTAAACAAATCAGAAATTCATGTCCTAAATGTTTCGTTAGTCAGAATAATTAAGTTGATCAGTTCTGGGAGCAGTGGAAGCAAAATAATGGGGTCATTGAAGCAGTCAGGCTCTAATGGGAACCTGGGCTCATTCAGATATCAAATCTAATAATTGTTCTACACCTGTATGCACAGTCCCATTGAGCAAATTCATATTAAAGCTTTAGTGGAACACTTTCCATGCTGTGATCCAAAGGGACTTACTTCTGTTTTCACAAGAAAGCGCTGAATATTTTTTGGCAATATTTTTTTTGTGGTGCGTTAACTAAGCTCTGCATATGTATGTTGGTGCCCTATCCCTACATAGGGAGGGAGCAGAGGGAGAGATGTATAACCAGGCTGATTTTCTTACAAACAAAAGACAGTAAAAGTGCAGGCAAGCATTTGCCACCTGGAGGCAAGAGTATGAGATGATTGGACTCACCGGATGGGGTGGGGTGGGGGAAGTTTTGTTAAATAACCGATGCAACCTGGTAGAAATGAGGATCACTTAACTCTTTCCCCTCATAAAATAAGATGTTTTCAAGCACAATTTAGGTTATTGAAATAGAAAGGAGCAATTAGACATTTTGTAGTAATACACTCTTTCATTTCTCCTATGTCATTATATGACTGGAGCAGCAAATTGACTGCTTTTGATTTTCCTACAAGATATCTAAGGAGAACTGACAGACCTAAAAAAATGTTACGATCTAAAGACTGGAAAGATGAATGTAATTCTGTCCTGTAATGACCGTTGAACTAACAGATCAACGAAAACAGATCAGGGAAAATTAAAAGGTTTGCAGTACATCCTGAACAACCATGAAAAACAGATATGGCCAGTCCTCTTTACCAAAAAAGGCCATCAATGCTGAATTAATTTACCTAAAGAATAGTTTTAATAAACACATGCACTAACTTACTCATGAATACTGTGCTCTAAAATTTTCACATTCTTTGTGGATAAACAAAAAACATATTTATTTGTGTATATATTCCAAAAAATCATTTCTTGAGTGCCTGTTGTTTTCCAGGCACCAAGGAAACAGATGCAAATAGCAGTTCCTGACTTTCCAGAGCTCCCAGTAAAGTGGGGGATGGCACAGGGACAGTCACAGTAGAAAGCTTGAGCTGAATCTTAACAATGGAGTAGGAGTTTCTCAGGCAGGAAAAGAAGAGAAGCGTGTTTCAAGAAAGGGAACAGCATTTGCAGATGCAATAGGAGAGCATGATATACTCAGAGAAGAGCAGGAAGTTCAACATTGCTAAAGTATAGTATGAGAAATTGGGAAAAGGAATTGTCCTGAGAGGCCATGAATACTAAGGAGTTTGATTGTTTTATTGCATGGGTGACAGGAGCCACTTGCAGATTCTTTTCTAGAATCTCCTAGCATTGTGGAAGGCTGATTGAGATGGGGTGATGCTAGAGGCAGGAGAGAGTCAATGGGAGTCTATTAAAAGAGCCTAGGTAATGAAAGAAAGTCTACACTAGAACAGTGGCAGTGGAGATGATGATAAAGAAGAAATAGATGGAAGAATGATTCAGGAGTTAGAAGTGACTGAACTTTTCAGGCAGTTGGATATGAAAGTGAAGAAAGGGAAGGAGCCTAGGACAATTGTTGGTTTTTAATGGTTTTATAACATAATATATGGTGGTTGTATTAGTTTTCTAGGGCTTCCTAAGTGTCACTAGTGGTAAATAAAGTGTGAAAAGTGAGAGTGTTAGTTGTTCAGTCGTGTCTGACTCTCTGTGACCCCCATGGACTGTAGCCCCCTCAGGCTCCTCGTCCACAAGATTGTTCAGGCAAGAATGCTGGAGTGGGTTGCCATGTCCCCTTCCAGGGGATCTTCCCAACTCAGGGATTGAACCCATGTCTCCTGCATTGCAGGCAGATTCTTTACCAGGTTCGATTCCTGGGTATGGAAGATCCCCTGGAAGAGGACATGGCAACCCACTCCAGTATTCTTGCCTGGTGAGTCCTGTGGACAGAGGAGCCTGTTGGACTAGTCTATAGGGTTGCAAAGGGTCACATACAACTGAAGCAACCTAGAACACATGCACGCATATTAGTTTTCTAGGCCTGCTATAATGAAATATCGCAGACTGAGTGGCTTAAACAAAAGAGATTTATTGTCTCATAGGTATGGAGGCTGGAAGTCAAGGTGTCAGCAGGGCCATGCTCCCTCTGAAGGTGCTAGGGAGGGATCTGTTCTTGACCTCTCTTTTAGCTCCTGGTGGTTTTCTGACAATCTTTGGCATTCTTTGGCTTGTAGAAGCATCATTCTGATCGCTACCTTCATCTACATGTGGCTTTTTCCATTTATGTCTATCTCTAAATTTCTCTTTTTTAATAAGGACATGAGTCAAATTGAATTAGAACCCATCCTAATGACTTTATTTTGACTACCTCTGTAAAGGTCTTTCCTATATCCAAATAAGGCCACGTTCTGAGGTAATAGTAGTTAGGACCTCAGCCTAAGAATTTGGAGGGGGACCCATTTCAACTTGTATCATGGCCCCATTCACCAAAATAAAGAAACATGAAAGGAGAGAATAGGATCAAAGGAAGGGAAATCAGTCCAGTTTGTATATTGAGTGTGAGGTTGCTTGGGAACAATCAGGAGAAATGTTTGGAAGGTGATCGAAGCTGGAGCCTAGGAAGTGTAAGGCCTTCCCTGGTGGCTCAGACAGTAAAGAATCCACCTGCATTCGGGAGGCCTGGGTTCGATCCCTGGGTTGAGAAGATCCCCTGGAAGAGGGCATGGCAACCCACTCCAAAATTCTTGCCTGGAGAATCCTCATGGACAGAGGAGCCTGATGAGCTACAGTCCATGGGGTCGCAAAGAGTCGGACACAACTGAGTGACTGAGCACAGCACAAAACACAGCATAGGAAATTTAAAATTGAGATCCATTATCATAAAGAAGGTACAGTAGTTGAAGTTTTGCAAGTGGATGAATACCCATCAAGGGTAGCTCATGGAACATTATTATAGAGTAGTATGGAAAAGGGCAAAGAATAAAACCCTAAAAATTAGTAACATATAAGGGACAAGGAAAAGAATGGTAGCTTATAAAAGACACAAAGAAGACACAGAGAAGTATCAGGCAAAGAGGTAATTTGAAAATTAAGAAAGAATAGTAATATAAAAGCCAAGAAAGGAGAAAATTTTATGGAAGGAATATTTGTCAACAGTGTCAAGTGCTACAGAGAGGTCGAGGAAAATAAAAACTGAAAGAAAAATTCTAAGCCTTAAGACAAGAATGTGATATCTATTTGGAATAGGCCTATTCATAAATAAGGTAATCATATTTGTATTACTAGAGAAAATTAATTTATTCCCATAGTATAACATTTTATACTTATAGAAATTGTATTTTTTTCCTACATGATCTAGTTAATCTATAAGAAAGTTTTCACTGTTGAAGTATCTTTCAAAAGGTAGTTAAATAATCCTGACAGATGAGACTCTTAGAAGCAATACATACAAATCTGCCTTGGTCTTGAAATTCTGATATTTATGGTTATTATATTTTGTGACTAGTGATCAGAATAGGATAAAATAGAGCCTTTCGGAATGAGACTGTAGTATGATTGGTTAGAAGAATAAGGAAATACCCTTCCCTACAAGTTGTTGTCTGTTTGTATGTGGTCAGCATTGGAGCTCTCAGAGCCATTAATGTCATTTTATGTACTACTTCACAATCAAACTATACATATTATCCTTTTCCTCCATTTTCCCTAAAAACACAAAGCCCTCTTCAGAACCAATTTCAAACATTCACAATTAGACCCAGAGTAAATGAAAGTATTGAAAAGGTAGAGTTTGTAAACTGTTTCTCATCCCTTACAGATATGGGTGTATGGGAACAAACAGCATAAAAGTTCTGACCAGAGAAAGAACAGATATGTATTAAATGGCTATTTAGTATGGAGAAGGCTGATAAAAGACGTCAAAGAGATGCATTCTTAGCTATTAAGGAACTATCATCTTGGAAAGGCAGTACATAAAATGATAGTGATAACTGTGAGACTGGCTAAAATTAAAAGCTGAATTGTGCAGCATAAAATCTGTACTCTTGGAGTCAAGAGGAAAGATCAAGGAAGACCAGAGAGGTCAGAGGTTGGACTTGAATTAGGCTCTGAAGGCTTTAAAAGGGGGAAAGGAGAAGATGAAGGCGGGCACACAAGCAAAAATTTGGAATATACGTAGGTTTGTTCACAGAATAGTCATGAAGTCAACTGAACTTAACAGAGAAAAGGAGGAAATCTGATTAGATTGAGTGGGGCCTGTGTAACAAAAATAAAAACCAAGTATGTAATCCATAAACTTCTTCTTTACCTTTTTAGCTGCCACAAATTTTAGAGCCAAATTTATAACACATATAGTCTAAGATCCCTGAGCTACTATTCACTTTTACCTTCAGATTGCCTTATAATGCAGTGGATTATAATTTGATTATTATAATTATATGCAGTGAATTATAATTATAATTTGAATCTATCAGCCCTCCAAAGTCCTTTTGGAAATTAACTTGTTAAAGTTTTTATTGCTGTTTTGCCTATTTTTCTACCACTTCAAATTAGAGTTGAGCTGGGTTAGTCTTGTTTCAAATCCACAGCAGCTTTATAAGCTGTGGAGTAAGGTGTCTTTTGGAAGACTGCTCAGAGAGGCAGGTTGGAACATGACTTGAATGGAAGACAATCTGGGTATAGTGATTAGTTTAGCCAGCACCTTGTTTCTCAGATATTAATTGTAGTAAAATGGATCTGTAGATTCATTTTAATGGGAATCTAATTCTTTTGGGTCTCTGGTAATCGACTTAAAACACTTTTTAATGTGTCGTTAACATAAATATCAACAAATAGAAAAATAGGCATAAAGTCCTTATGTTTTAACAATTTGAATAAAACTATAAAGCAGATAAATAACACTAATATGTCTATTAACACTAATGTGTCTATTGATGCTAGTTTTAACAGTTGAAAGATACAGCTTTGAATCCTGTTAAATATTTTGACCTCATTCATACAAATGCAGAGAATCTCCGTTGTGTACATAGACTGAATAAAATGGTATTAATCAAGCTTTGTAATCTAACTTGGGATCATCAGATTACACAGAGTGAAAACTCTGGTATTGGGCAACTCTCAAATACAAGTTTTAATAGGGTGTCAACTCGATCATTTTGTAAAGTTGTCTTTACAAAAGGCTAAGATTGAAATCTTCGTAATATGGATATCTAATCCACTTATTGCTGGAATCAGAAACAGAAAAAACTAATCAGTGCACATTTGCCCCTCTGTTTATAGCTAATTAAGATCTGTAAGTTGGTTCACAGACTTCATTTTTAGTGTACCTCTATCCACACTGTGAAGATGGTACTGTCACAGGACCTTATATGTCCAACTTACCTATGCTACGGGGTTTAATAGTATCTCGCTCTGGAATGACTCAACTCTCTGAAAAATTGTCTTTATTCATATTATTATGAAACTTTCATTAGTTCGGTACATCATATGTTGCTTGGATTTTATATAATACAGAAATAAACAAATGTATATATCCATGAGCAAATAAACAAATGTATATATCCAGGAGTACACTAGTTTCCTATAAGGTGATACAGAATATGCTTACATCAATATTTTTTATATAAAAATGAAAAAGAACTTTGAATATAACTTCCTTTCGGCCTACTGAGCTTCACTGACTGGTTTTTAATGCGCTTGGCCCCACCATTAGGAATTGCATTATGTAATCAATATCTCTTACATTGGGCTCTTTCAGAACAGAAACCTAGGACATCTTAAGAAACAAAATGAGTTTCCCTTCCTTCTGTGTGTCTGTTTCTTTTTTTAAATTTCTCTTTGGACTGTTTTTTTTGCCCTACTGAGTAGTACATTTCATCATAAGGTATGCCATCTGTTACTAGCCACCCTATGAATTGGTTGCCCTTGAGGGGGGCCAAGTGTCCATTGTGATCCATTCATTGGCCTTTGTTGGAGCAGGTGAGCCTATTCAGCACTGCTTCCCTAAGCAAAAAACTACAATCATGACAGTTTCAGCTGCAAGAGGTGCTGGGCATGTCAGGCAAATGACCTGAGATAATGTTTTACTCTATGAAAATAGCACTTCTTTCAGGGTCATGGGAAATGCAAGTATAAGTTATATTCATTGCCTCCACTTACTCCTCAACCTTCTGCAATATGGCTTCTGTTCCCCTTATTGTACTGAAATTGTTCTCATTAAGGTCTCTAATGACATTCATATTTCTAAAGCCGGTAGTGTTCTGTCTTTATTTTACTGCATCTGTCTACAGCATTTGATATTATTGCTTATTCCATTTTTTTCAAAATACCTACTCCTTTGGATTCCATAATATGTGCTCTAATGTTTTATTCTGTAGCTCTCTGATTATTTGCTATTTTCTTCAAGGACTCCTCTTCCTATGCTCATCCCTTGAATATCACTGTTTCACAGCAATTGATCATCAGCCAACTGCTTTTCTCACTCTACATACTTTCCTGGTGATGGTTTCAATTATCATCTATGATAAGTCTCCTGAGTCTTTCATACTGTTTCCAGACCTCTCCCCTGAACCTCAGTTTTGTAATATTTAACTGCCTGCTGGAAAACTCCACATGGATATCTCAAAGGCATCTCCAACTTGAAAAATCCTAAACATAACTCATAATCTTCTCCTTGAATGCAACTTTTCTTCTTAATATACCCTATTTTAGTTGATGGAACCACCATTCTTCCAAATATATAAGCTAGAAATTGTAGAGTTATCTTTAACTGTTTTTCTATCCTCCATGTCCAAATACTCCCTAATTTTTGTCTGGTCCCCTTTAAGCCTCTCCACTACACGATAATGAAATTGATCCATCTTAACAATTCCACTCCCCATTGTACATCTGAAGTCCAAGAGCCTTTAATCTGGGTGTTATTAATACTTCTCTACCCTCAGAGCCCATAGTCCCCTGCTTTTAATCAACACAGATTTACTTGTAGTCACACACATTTTTTTCCCATCTCTCTTCTCCCTTTCCTCACAGTGTCTCCTTTACTTGGGAGTATACTTTTGTTGTTGTTTAATCGCTAAATTGTGTCTAACTCTTTTGCAACCCCATGGGCCAGGCTCCTCTGTCCATGGGATTTCCCAGGCAAGAATACTGGAGTGGGTCGCCATTTCCTCCTACAGGGGATATTCCCGATCCAGAGATCAAACCTGTCTCTCCTGCATTGCAGGCAAATTCTTGACCACCAAGCCATGGGGGAAGCCTGGAGTATAATTTTTCTCTGGGCTAAGTCAGTCTGATTGTTTAAGAATCAGCTAGAACATCGCCTCTCTAGAAAGCCTTCCCAGAGATGCTTTCCCTAAGGCTCTGCTTTCTGTGCTCCTGAAGAGGATATCCGTAATCATAATATTCAGTATAACTGTATTCTTCTTATATGCTACCTTCATTTCTGTGAGAATATCTTGAGGAATAGCTCTGAGACTTTACATTTTGTATCAGGGGATATAATATAATTCAGGTTCTAAAACTGACTCACTGAGAACTGTGTAGCAGATTACAGAAGCTGCTCTAACACATCTCATCAGACTAATTTTTAAACTAAAAGGCCACAATCACTACCTAGTACCTGACTTGAAAAAAGAGGCTGGCTCATTTTTCTCTGATACTGTGACAGGCACGTTGTCAGTGTTCGAGAAAGGAATACCAAAGTAAATCTCAGGCCAGTTTTTGGACAGAAGGAAATATACCTGATGTGGGAGTAGACCCTGGTTATGAAGGCAAGGCTCCCTCTTTCCAGTAAATAGGTCTACTCAGGAAACCAAATTAAAGGTCAGCCAGTTGCCTGGTAAATCTGCTGTCCTAGGGGGAAAAAAATGAGTGGCTGGTTTTACTAGATGCATCATTCAAGCCAAGCTAGGATCTCTAGAAATAATCTCTTCCTTCCCCAGGGAACAAATCTGTCCAGACAACTGGAATCCTAAAGCAGAGAAGTAATAGAAAGCAGCCTGGCAACATTTTTCTACTCATGGGATGGCAATAAGATAAATAAATTGCTATAAAAGATTTTCATTGCTTCCCAAGGGCATAAAAAAATACCCCCATTCATGACGACTTGTGAAATAGATGAAAAGTCAGAACCTTGATAAATTTTGATTTCCTAACTAATCTTTATTAGTCTTTGTTTTTATAGGCTAATCGGAAAAAGACTTTTTAAACATCTGTTTGTATCTTATCCAAGGTCCCCAAAGTGACTAAAACATGTCACAGTCTCCACAATGAGGCTATCCAGACTTTTAAAAGTGTAATAGTATCATGATGCTGAAACCTTTGGAATGTGACTCTTATACTACCAAACATTAAAAATGTTTAAGTTTTTACTCTGTCAGGTACCATTCTGGTACTTCTGTGTTATTGCCTCATTTAGTTCTTGTAACTATCCTATTAGGTAGATCTTTAAATATTATTTTCATGTTCACAAAGAGGAAAATAAGTTTAGGAAAACATTGCTATTAAGCAGTGGAAAAGAGATTTGAACCCATATGGTCATACAGTGAGAACTTTGATACAAAATTATGAATAACCATTAGAGGTAGAAAGCACTTTTTGCTTGAGAATTCTTATTTTTTAGTTGGTTGGTTGATTTTTTTAAAAATTAATTTATTTTAATTGGAGGCTAATTATTTTACAGTATTGTAGTGGTTTTTGCCATACACTGACATGAATCAGCCATGAGTGTACATGTGTTCCCCATCCTGAACACCCCTCCTACCTCCCTCCCCATCCCGTCCCTCAGGGTCATCCCAGTGCACCGGCCCTGAGCACCCCGTCTCATGCATTGAACCTGGACTGGCGATCTATTTTACATATGGTAATATACATGTTTCAATGCTATTCTCTCAAATCATCCCACCTTGATTGATTCTTGTGTGTGTTTCACATCTATCAGAAGGTTAATATGGGTCAAGTGCTAGACTATCTCATTTAGTTTTGTTAACACCCTACAACGGATGTACTATTATTTGCAGATAAGGAAACATGAAGAATCATTTTTGCAAATACATGAATATAAGGGTGGCCCATTTCTTTAGCAAACCTGTGTCTAGTAACATTAATAAGTTCAAAGACTACAAATACCAGCTAGCTTTACTTTATCCCATCATCATTTGTTGGACTAGTACAAATGGTAATAAGAAAGAGTAAAGTAATGCTTTGTGCCAAGATTCACCTCTCCAAACCCACACCGCCTGCTTTAACCAGGAATAATAACCCAGGGTATGTATCTTTTTGAAAATGGGTCAGCATTGTCCACCATAGAAAGACAGACTGTTTTTAATTTATGGTTTATTGGTAACATGTTGCCACAAAGCAATTTTTAAGTCTCATTTGATTTTACCATTGAAGTCAAACTTTCCAGATGATGTCAACAAAGTTCAACATACCTCATCCTTCTGAATTATACATATCTTTTCGGAGAGGCAATATTTAGGTTCACGTCTTAAGACTAGAACTTTTAGAATTTAGAATCTAAGATACATGAAATCCTTTATAGGTGACAACAGTATATGAAGACAAATTTATCTCTGCCCTAAAACCAGCCTACTTGTAAGCCATTACTTCCTGACTAGGGAACATTCTATGGCCCTTTTTTAAGCAGGGCAGAAAATGATACCTGATTTGTCTTTTTTTTTTTTTCTTTTCATTATGGTGTACTTAGTGATGGTACATTCATGCAGATTACATATTGAATCCTAAACTGCTCTTTAAGTTGAAAACAGTATGTGCTTTTGCTCTGAAGGCTGAAATTTTTACGTCCTACCTAGGTTGCTTCCCTAATTTACCAAGTTAATCATGCTCAGTTCCAAAAATTCAGACGTGGAAAAATATAAAAAAGAAAACATGATCTCACCATTTAGAGATAGCCACTATTTTTATTCATATATAGCCTTCCAAATTCTTTATTATGAAATGAGACTATAATATGGACCTCTGTCAAGCACATATAGATCTATATGATAATTTAGAAATGGCTGCATTGTATCCTAGTGTATGTGGGTCTCATCCTTTATTTATCCAATCCTGTGATGAACAGGTAGGCTTTTTACAGTTTTCACTAGTAGAAACAATGTTGCAAAGAACATGGATGTGCAGCCATCCATATTTATACATCTGTCTGAGAATATGAGGACTGGCTTTATTCCAGTAGACTTAAATGTCAGGAAAGGTTCTTTCAGATTTCTTGTATGAGGAATAAGTTGCTAGTTAGTAGCCATTGTTTATCATCTAAAAGCTCAGCCTGCACTTGGGTTGTGCATAGATTGCCTTAGAAACTGCAACTACAAAGGCACCTCTGTCAGTTATGAATATGACATTGAGAAGCCATGTTTTAACTGTCCTAATTGCTCATATTTAAAACAATTGCTGACTGGCTTCTACCTTAAGGGACAGTTTATATTCTAAAACAATGGCGCTGGCAGCTGCTAAAGTGTCTGTGATATTAACCATACAGGTTGCCTTTGTCCGTACAACTGGTTAAGTAATTAAGCACAGGCTAGCATGGGGAACACTGCTAATGGGAAGCACCTGTTTATAGTCGCACACGTTGTAAGTTGTAGGTTAATATCTCCCCGCCTCAAAATCATAGCATGTGGGATAGTTCTGTGATCCTGTCGTTTGGGAAATGGAAGCATCATGCAGGGGAAAGTCTGCCATTTCTTCCTTACTACAGAAGCCACCGAGCTTACGTAACCCCAGAGAACCCGGGGCTACTGAAGCTGGGGAATTGGGCTGACTCCTCTCAAACTTCCATCATCAGCAAAAAGCAGGTAGCCCAGACCCACAAGATAGATTGCACATGTTAAAAACAAAAAGAGTATATATGTAGTCTTAGAGTGATTTAGAAACAAAAACAGATGACAAGTAAATATATTCTAGGTCAGCATATCAGCAACAAAGCTCAGGCAGATCACAAACAACTGCCACAGAAAATGACAGAGGATTGTCCATCATATGATCAAAGTTAGAGAAATGGCTGATGCCTAACATTCTTAGTCATAGGGATTTCTGTCACACGTGGAGTAGAAAGGCATGAGATGACAGGTGGTAGGAATGATTTGACCCTGTATCCACATTGTCATTTAACAGCTAGTTTATCTGCATCAACCCAAATGGTTGCACAAGTTCTCATCTTGCCAAGTACTCTTGGCCCAGGTCACTACAATCTATGTTTGCCTTGATCAGCTTTTCTGCTGCCACTCTTAATTGTGCTAGCTAGGCTTCAGCAGTAGACCCTAACCAGATGATGCCAGAGGACCTCATTTCTCCTGGGTAATTTTGTTGTGGGTTTTTTTTCTAGGTTGTCTGTTTGTTTTGAACAAACTGCTGTCTTTGTTTTGAACTGCTGTCTTCTCTGAAAATCATTCGGGAATTTTTTGGGTTTTAAAAATACCATTAAAATTAAAATCACATGTTTATGGAAACAGCTATCATCTGATTATGGAAACACTAGGAATCTGGTTGGTGCATTCCCCTTCATTATTTTCCTCCGTGTCCTAGAAAATAGTTGTTAAATATATGTAGAGTTCTGATTCTCCTTTTATATCTCCATTGCTTTACATGCCCCCAAATAGGAAAAATTTGATAATTAAAATAGCAACATAAGGAACTAGAGGTCACTTTCTCTAATCAAAAATTAATTGCAACATTTTTATTTCTTTTTGTTGAAAAACCCACCTATCTGCTAAGGGCTAATTGAGATGACGTTTTCCCTGATCCCCCAACTCCAGCACTCAAGGGATATGATTTTTCTCTTTGAACCTCCATTGCATGTACTGTTGTTGTTCAGTTGCTCAATCGTGTTGCCTGAGAAATCAGTGCTCACACTTCACTGGATGTAAGGTGTTGACTGAAGCCTAGGGCACTCTGACTCCTTACAGCTAGTAAGCAGTTCTCAGGTACATCCTGGCACTTCTAGTGTTCAGTTCAGTTGCTCAGGCATGTCCGACTCTTTGCAACCCCATGGACTACAGCACGCCAGGCCTCCCTGTCCATCACCAACTCCCGGAGTTTACTCAAACTCATGTCCATTGAGTCAGTGATGCCATCCAACCATCTCATCCTCTGTTGTCCCCTTCTCCTCCCGATTTCAATCTTTCCCAGCATCAGGGTCTTTTCCAATGAGTCAGTTCTTCGTATCAGGTGGCCAAAGGATTGGAGCTTCAGCCTCAGCATCAGACTCTAAGAGATGCTATAAGAGACATATAGTTAGTTTCATGTTAGAGTTGTTTATACATTTATCCTTTCCTTCCTAAAAACTTATAAAGGTGCCTTTTATGGTACTCTGCAGATATTTTATTCAGTAAAAATTTATGGGTGGATGAAAGGAAGGAAGAGAGGGAGGGAGGGAGGGTTTTCTTTCCTTTGCCTATATTATTAGCAAATAATATTCTCTGTGTATAAGCAGTATAGTAGAAGGTGAATTGCAGGAGCAGCTTTTGATTCATTGCTAATGATTAGATGATTAATCAACAGAGTTTTTGAAAAATCTCTGGATGTAATCCACTGTGGTAGACACTTGAGCAGATCTGTTAGTTTGTGTGAATTCTGTTAGTTTGCTCTTCAGTGTAAGTTTCACTTATATAATATACTTGGGAGCTTTCCCAACTATTTTCTAATATTATTCAGTTTTATTTTGTCACTCTTCTGTATTTTCCCGGTAGGCAGGCATTGTCATCAGACTTTCAACCTCATATAAAATTTGTCTTAGGCCCTGACTATATTTCCTAGTGAAGAAGGAAATGCATGGCTAATAAACAAAACCAAGAACATTTTTTAAAATTTTATTCATTAGCTTTAACATTGAGTCCAGACATAATTGGTAGCAAGTTCTGTGGCAGTTGAAATATTGAATATACTGACTTTATTTTTTTCTGTGCCATACTTTTCCAAAATCCCTTGAAATACTCAAGATATAAATTAGGTAAATACTAGTCATTTAAAATCCCAAGAGGTTAATTGTACATGTTATGAAAATACCATGTTTATGATAGATAAAAGTAAACACTGCATATTTTCTACATTTATAGCTTAATATGGATTGTTTTTAATGCCTTGAAGTAATATTATTATACTATGTGATTTTACTTTTATCACGTATTTCAATCTTCCTAAAGTTGCTATAATTGAGTTTGTTTGATAATATACCTTTATATTACTATGAGACTTGATAGTTTGCAAAATGTGAGGTTCATAATAGAGACAGAGAGTCGACTTACTACCTGGCAGGGAGGATAAGAAGAAAGTGAAATATAGAAAAGTGATTTAATCTCACTACTGCAGTTTTGTAAAATATAATTTGCTTTTCCCCTAGCACAGCAGAGTTTCATGCTGATAACAAGCTACTGAATTAATAAATCCATTGCAACTATTGAGACTTTTCCTTTAATAACATGACGAATGCTGAGCATTAAGAAAAGGAAAGGCATTCTTTGTACAGATATTACTTCTACCAGATCTACATCCCTAACCTTAGGAAAAATGCCATCATACACTGAGCAATATCAATGTGAAAATAATTTGTGCATCTCAATTAGAATACAGTATTTTCCACATAAAATCACCCTGTTTCCTGGAACACATTAGCTTATTTTCCAATTGGAAAGATATTTAGAGGTCTATTTTTTTATCATTACATGTGCTTAACTCCAATTACAGTTAATGGGAGTTGTGTGTCTATAGTCACAGTAGCCTCTGAACTACTTAACATTATTGCTTTCCATTACCATCCTCATTAGAATAACTTTCATCTCTTCTACTAAACTGAACTACCATGGTAATCTGGATTTCTGTTTTCTTTCCATGGATTGATTTGCATGTAACAAAGGATATAAATTACACAACATGGCCTGTTTCTAGTTTTGAAAACATTACAATGTCACTGAGATTAGAATAGGGTTAGAACTATTTAGAAGAAATAGTGAAGTTGCTCAGTCATGTCTGACTGTTTGCGACCACATGGACTGTAGCCCACCGGGCTCCTCCATCTGTGGGATTTTCCAGGCAAGAATAGTGGAGTGGCTTACCATTTCCTTCTCCAGGGTATCTTCCCAACCCAGGGATTAAACCTCCGTCTTCCGCACTGCAGGCAGGTTCTTTACTGTCTGAGCCACCAGGGAAGCCACTTAAGTAGAAGTAATTGATTGGCTTCTAGACTTGCATTTTGGAAGGGCGCCACATGTATACAATTCTGTTGGAATAAAATAATTTGATAAACTTTAACACCTATGGTATCTAGTAGACACTAAATTTGTAAAACATATTATAAAACATGAAAAAAATGTTTACAAAATAGAAGTACTATCAAGAACAAATCTATACATTTAATTCCAATTATTCAAAATTTTGATAAAGTAAAAGTAATGAAGACAAGTGCCTTATAAACTAAGTAGAATTGGTAATGCTATCTTCCTTAGTGCTGACCTGTACTATATTTCCAGGGGAAAAAATGATAAGAAGACAAGGAAAGGGGCTTGTTAAGTTTTTAAGAAAATGAAGAACCCGAGAAGAACTCTTAAAAACATCACTAGGAACTTCAGAGTCACTTGACTCATTGGCACTCAACAAATAGACATCTGCCTAGCCTTAGTAGGATAGGCTAGTTACTACGTATTGAGTTTGTTTGTCAAGCTGTATTGTTTTCAAGATGTTTTGTGATTATAGCATGATGTAGAGTTCTAAAATGTGCTCAAAAAATACGTTTGAAAGGAAAATATACATTACAGAGGATTATTTCCACCAGATATTAAAACATATTATGAGGCTAAAATAATAAAATCAGAAGTCACTGGCATAAAAATAGTTGGAAAAATACTTAAGTCGATGGAAAAGAAATGTACCCTAGTATAGGTAATTTGGTGGTGGCTCAGATGGGAAAGAATCCACCTGCAGTGGGGGAGACCTGAGTTCGATCCTTGGTTTGGGAAGATCCCCTGGAGGAGGGCATGGCAATCCACTCCAGTATTCTTGCTTGGAGAATCCCCATGGACAGAGGAGCCTGGCAGGCTACAGTCCATGGGGTCACAATGAGTCAGACATGACTGAGCGACTAAGCACAGCAGCACAGCATAGGTAATTTGACATAGGATAAAGAGATATATCATGAATCAGTTTAGAAATTCATGATTATTCAACAAATGGTGCTGGAACAACCGGCTTCCTCTTTGCAAGGAAAAAAGCAAGCAAGCAATGTGGAAGCTTACCTGACATTGTACAACAAAAATTCTAAATCATTTAAATAAATGTTTTTTAAAAAATCAAACCTTAAAGGACAATAAAAGATACAGTTGAATGTTTATCAAATGTCTCTGCCTAGAGAAAGACTTTCTCAGCTTAACAATAAAAGAATGGATCACAATGTAAAAGACTGACTGATTTCACTACATACAAATAATAAAAATGAAACCATATGTTCTTGAAAGCCAACAACATGAACCAAATAACAGGCAATCAACAAACTAAGGAAAATATTTCAGTTGGTTACTATCTATCTTTAAAATGTAGAGTTCAAAATAAAAACAAAGCAAAACTAAGACCCTAATAAATTATTGGGTAAGGGATATGATCAGCATTTAAAGGAAGAAATATAAATGGATAATAGCATTTGAAAATTTCTGCTTTGCTAGAATTTGAAGAAGGGCAAAAAGAGGCAATCATATGCTTTTCACATTAGCACATTGTCAAGAGATTAATGCCTAACAATGAGATAAGACAAATTAATTTACTTACTGCCAATTGGATTTAAATTAATACAACTATTCTGGAATATGATTTGGACTTAATTTTGCATACTTAACAATGCTACTTCTATACATGATGTGTATAAAATAAAATATAAACTATAAGGATGTTCATTGCAAGGCTTTTTATAATAGAAAAAAAATGGAAGCAGCCTAAATGTCCAACAGTAGAGAAATGGTTAACCAAATTGTGGCATATTTATATAGAAAGAAGAGTATGTAGCCATTAAAAATTTTATCTTCAGTATCATGTTTCAGAAGTTTAATGACATACAAAATTTCTATTATACAATAAAATGTTAAATGAAAAAAGTAGAACACCAAATTGCATATATAGTTTAAGCTCAACATGTTTTTTTAAAAGACACTATTCTGGTAAATGAAGAGAACGAATCTGGTCAATGAATGGAGAAACTGGCTGTCCACCAGGAGATTAAGCCCAAACCTAATTCAGGTGCCACCTTCCTTCCAGTTGTTTGTAGTGAGTGAGAAACTGTATCAAGTCAGGATCCTCAAAAACATAGGGGGAGAAAAAAGCAATAGTTTTGAAATCATGGTACAGAGGGGAAAAAAAGATGTAAATTCGTATGAGATGATTTCAGTATAACAGTCTAAAATAATCTTTCATCAGTATTTGGCATGTGAATAGCTACTTCAATAGACATTTCCTAAGGTGACCTAACCCTGGAGAAGGGAGCACAACCTACTCCAGTATTATTGTCTGGAGAATTCCATGGATAGAGAAGCCTGGTGGGGCTACAGTCCATGGGGTCATAAAGAGTCAGACACGACTGAGAGAATAACACATACACAAGGCAACCTAAAGTTTTCTTGGTTTTCTTAGCCTGAGCTGCACAAAACCCATCCTCTGTTTGCTTTTTTTTTTTTTTTTTTGCTGGAAACAATGCCTATCCATTGATGATAAATCTGCCACACCATCATTTTTGAAGAGTTTTGGAGAAAAGAAAGCTCACAATAAAGTGTAGAGGCTTTCTTTTACTTTGTTTTCTAGGCAGCTAATTAGCATTAAAATGGGATGTTTCGCCACACAATGTGACAATGTGCAGTGTATGCCTGGCACACTTATTTTATGTTACCCTATTGGGAGGGTATAGTTGCATTGTGTTTGAGTAAGTCATGTCAATACATCTAACATGTCTATGAAGCACCAGTTCTTCCATAGACAACAGGTGGATACCTAACCTGGGGGGGAATGAATAATGGACAAGTCTTTTTATCACAGGTTTTCAATCTCAAGTGGACCTGCTCATGCAATATACAACACACAGCCCTCTACCTTTGGCATACACTCACTGTGGTAGAGGAGTGATTAAACGTTTCTCGGTTACATACTACAAGCTTGAGTCCTTTGGTCTGTCTCACACCACATTTTTTTTTTTTTAAGACTTATGATAAGGTTATTCCTCAGTTATTTCACCTGACAAAGTTTTCAGTAGGAAGGAAATTAGCAGTGTAGATGTGGATATGGATCTGAAATTTTGTGACATTCAGGTATTTCATGAATGATGTGCTTTGTACATAGTTGTTTAATAAATGATTGCATGAATGAATTTTAGAGCAATACAATAACAGGTTTAATCTATTCACTCAGGACTCCATTGGGAAGGTTTTGAGATGAATGCCAAATCAATTTATGCTTAGAAAATCATAAAGCTTCTTACTTTTACAACAGTGGGGAAAGCCTTGACAGTGGTTTGAGCTGGTTAACCTGATATTCACAGTGTACAGAAGCATGTTTTAGCTGGGCCATGTATTTACATTTTCTTTTCTGTGACAGATTGGCATATTGTTTTGGATTTGGTCACCTCTCCTCCATGGACTGCACATTTTCATATAACTATGTCCCTCTCCTCAGTTTCATACTATGACTATGTTACTCTCTGTAGAAATAGAATCTTTTCACTTTCACATGGGGCATCAAGCCTTTGGTGACCAAAAAGAATCTGATAGGGTATGCATGCCCAACTCTGGTGGATTTAGAGGGTACATCTTGGGACTGACATCTCAGGTTCTATATAGCATTAATCTTTGTGTTTACAAACAATAGAATCCCTTAATGAATTCTTAGACCATGAGGATACATTAGATTCTCTAGGCTTGCTTATTCATATGTTACCTCGTACATTCAGAAAATGGAAACAGAGGAAGATTATGACAAATCATGTTCCCTCAGCCTCTAATATAATGTTTTCCTGTATCTCATTGCACATTATGCCCAACAAGTAAACACACATAGATTGATGCTTCCCCCCATCTTCCTTTCTTTGATTTCCAAAAATACAACAAGGCAAATTGGAAAGGGAAACCACTACTGATTAACAAAGCCCTCCCCATCACCGCAGGTAAATACATATTTTCTAAACTATTGACTGGAAGAGAGACTCCTATTTTTTTTTTCCATCTAAACAGTTCTAGTATTAGTAGTGTTGGGAGAATAAGATTGGGTTGAAAAGTGAATTTGGTTCAGTCTGGGTCTCCTGGAGTTCTCAAATCATATCACACAGGCACCTGCCTCCTTCACCTATGTTTCTAAATAGGAAATTCAGGCACTCTCACAATCACCTCTGACAGCAGTAATAACTAGCATTTGCTCTTTTCTCATAAATTTGATGCCAAGTATGTGTCTTGACCTCATCAGGATCAGAACACTATTACTCATTAGTATTTAGTTGTATTTTTAAAAATTCAATGATTCTTGGAACTTCCTTGGTGGTCCAGTGGCCAAGACTCCATGCTCCCAGTGCAGGAGACCCAGGTTCAATCCCTGGTCAGGGAAATAGGTCTCTGAAGATCCCATGCAGCCAAATAAATAAATAATTTTTTTAATAAATAAAAATTTGATGATTCTCAATCTTTGCCTCAAAGAAAACATGAATCTAGGTATGAAAATTTGCTACCATTAGATTGTAAGCTATTAGAATGTGAAAAGAGATGAATGTTTGTATTGATATATATTCATATTTTATATATATATATATATAACATTATCCTCTAAATTGCACTTCTGCGCTGATCCATACAAGTCTAGAGTATAAACATATATTTTGTACCTAGAATAGTTTTAACATAAACACAGAGAATTGTAAATAAATCACAGAAACCCAGATCAGTCATTGCTGCCATTATTTCTAGAGTCATTTTTTCATAAACAATGTTGGAGGTTGACATTTCAAAAATACAAGTAATGACCTTTACAGAATTGCTTCTACTTATAATTATCTCATAAACATAGGGACCAATTAAGTACCAAAAATATTTAAAGAGAGACAGAGACAGAGAAGGAAGGGAGAGAGGGAGATAAAGAGAAAGGAAGGGAAGAACTGTAGAATAATTCTCTTGTGTGTATGCCAAGAGCTGCATTTGGGCTGTGAACCAATGTTTATCCTGCCTTCCAAAAGCTTTAATGTCCTTTTCTCAGTTCATTTTGACTTGAAAGTTTATTTTCTCACATCAGATGCTACCAATAAAGCTTCAGTTTGATGTGAATCCTGACATCATTTACTTCTGCAAGGCTAGGTTTTTGCATGTGGTGCTTTTCTTGAATCCAGTGGGCAGTGAACGGTGGTATGGGGTACCAATAGCAGTCCTGGACTGAACGTGAATGCCAGTTGACCTTCGTGTGTGGGATTACCAAGGCACAAGCCTTTTTTCCAGCTGGGACAATCTTCTGTGAATGCCACCATCATTCTCATATCTGATAGCTTTAACACTGAGCACTTAAATGCTAGCAATTCAATGGTAACCATCATATTACAATCTCATTTGTAAATGTCTTCTAAAAAGTCCCAAACCAACCTGTATGTGAATCAGTGACATCTAAGTAATAAGCCCTTTATCTCAAAATGTTATCTTTACAATTTTAGTGGATTGTGATTGGTATCACAAATTAAATAATGGAATTTTTAATGGTATCTTTAAAAGGATACCCAAATAATCCATCACTCAGATATATCTCTGAATAGAAAAAATATCTCTTTCTTTCTCACTTCTCAGTGATAATAATGCATTATAAGGCACTTTAAGCGTATGGCTGTTTGGCTCAGTACACTGATCAGATCAGATCAGATCAGTCGCTCAGTCGTGTCAGACTCTTTTCGACCCCATGAATCGCAGCACGCCAGGCCTCCCTGTCCATCACCAACTCCCGGAGTTCACTCAGACTCACGTCCATCGAGTCAATGATGCCATCCAGCCATCTCATCCTCTGTCGTCCCCTTCTCTTCCTGCCCCCAATCACTCCCAGCATCAGAGTCTCTTCCAATGAGTCAACTCTTCGCATGAGGTGGCCAAAGTACTGGAGCTTCAGCTTTAGCATCATTCCCTCCAAAGAAATCCCAAAGCTGATCTCCTTCACAATGGACTGGTTGGATCTCCTTGCAGTCCAAGGGACTCTCAAGAGTCTTCTCCAACACCACAGTTCAAAACCATCAATTCTTCGGTGCTCAGCCTTCTTCACAGTCCAACTCTCACATCCATACATGACCGCAGGAAAAACCATAGCCTTGACTAGATGAACCTTTGTTGGCATAGTAATGTCTCTGCTTTTGAATATGCTATCTAGGTTGGTCATAACTTTCCTTCCAAGGAGTAAGCGTCTTTTAATTTCATGGCTGCAGTCACCATCTGTAGTGATTTTGAAGCCCAGAAAAATAAAGTCTGACACTGTTTCCACTGTTTCCCGATCTATTTCCCATGAAGTGGTGAGACCGGATGCCATGACCTTCGTTTTCTGAATGTTGAGCTTTAAGCCAACTTTTTCACTCTCCACTTTCACTTTTATCAAGAGGCTTTTGAGTTCCTCTTTCACTTTCTGCCATAAGGGTGGTGTCATCTGCATATCTGAGGTTATTGATATTTCTCCCGGCAATCTTGATTCCAGCTTGTGTTTCTTCCAGTCCAGCATTTCTCATGATGTACTCTGCATATAAGTTAAATAAGCAGGGTGACAATATACAGCCTTGACGAATTCCTTTTCCTATTTGGAACCAGTCTGTTGTTCCATGTCCAGTTCTAACTGTTGCTTCCTGACCTGCATATAAATTTCTCAAGAGGCAGATCAGGTGGTCTGGTATTCCCATCTGTTGAAGAATTTTCCACAGTTTATTATGATCCATACAGTCAAAGGCTTTGGCATAGTCAATAAAGCAGAAGTAGATGTTTTTCTGGAACTCTCTTGCTTTTTCTATGATCCAGCGGATGTTGGCAACTTGATCTCTGGTTCCTCTGCCTTTTCTAAAACCAGCTTGAACATCAGGAAGTTCACGGTTCACATATTGCTGAAGCCTGGCTTGGAGAATTTTAAGCATTACTTTACTAGCGTGTGAGATGAGTGCAATTGTGCGGTAGTTTGAGCATTCTTTGGCATTGCCTTTCTTTGGGATTGGAATGAAAACTGACCTTTTCCAGTCCTGTGGCCACTGCTGAGTTTTCCAAATTTGCTGGCATATTTAGTGCAGCACTTTCACAGTATCATCTTTCAGGATTTGGAGTAGCTCAACTGGAATTCCATCACCTCCACTAGCTTTGTTCATAGTGATGTTTTCTAAGGCCCACTTGACTTCACATTCCAGGATGTCTGGCTCTAGGTCAGTGATCACACCATCGTGATTATCTGGGTCGTGAAGGTCTTTTTTGTACAGTTCTTCTATGTATTCTTGCCATCTCTTCTTAATATCTTCTGCTTCTGTTAGGTCCATACCATTTCTGTCCTTTATCGAGCTCATCTTTTCCACTGTAGTGAGAAATAGATATAAGGGCCTAGATCTGATAGATAGAGTGCCTGATGAACTATGGAATGAGGTTCATGACATTGTACAGGAGACAGGGATCAAGACCATCCCATAGAAAAGAAATGCAAAAAAGCAAAATGGCTGTCTGGGGAGGCCTTACAAATAGCTGTGAAAAGAAGAGAAGCAAAAAGCAAAGGAGAAAAGGAAAGCTATAAACATCTGAATGCAGAGTTCCAAAGAATAGCAAGAAGAGATAAGAAAGCCTTCTTCAGCGATCAATGCAAAGAAATAGAGGAAAACAACAGAATGGGAAAGACTAGGGATCTCTTCAAGAAAATCAGAGATACCAAAGGAACATTTCATGCAAAGATGAGCTCGATAAAGGACAGTACACTCATACCATGGTATTAATGAGGCCAAGGTCATTGCGGCCAGTTATCTTTGCTCTATGTACTGACCACAGACTACCCGGAATCACTCAAGAAACACTGATGATGTGTTTCTCATCAAGAAACACAGATGAGAAAAGTTCCATGGCAAGACCTCAACATTTCTCACAGTCCATCCTCCCCATAGGAGAGGCAGGATATATTCCAGGGTGTCATCATCTTCTCTCTCAAATTGCCAACATCCAAAACAACAGAGTTCCAGAAAAACATCTACTTCTGTTTTATTGATTATGCCAAAGCCTTTGTGTGGATCACAACAAACTGTGGAAAATTCTTCAAGAGATGGGAATACCAGACCACCTGACCTGCCTCTTGACAAATCTGTAGGCAGATCAGGAAGCAACAGTTAGAACTGGACATGGAACAACAGACTGGTTCCAAATCCGGAAAGGAGTGCATCAAGGCTATATATTGTCACCCTGCTTATTTAACTCATATGCAGAGTGCATCATGAGAAATGCTGGGCTGGAAGAAGCACAAGCTGAAATCAAGATTGCCGGGAGAAATATCAATAACGTTAGATATGCAGGTGACACCACCCTTACGGCAGAAAGCAAAGAACTACAGAACCTCTTGATGAAAGTGAAAGAGGAAAGTGAAAAAGTTGGCTTAAAACTCAACATTCAGAAAACTAAGATCATGGCATCTGGTTCCATCACTTCATCACAAATAGATGGGGAAACAGTGAGAGACTTTATTTTTTGGGTTTTGGCTCCAAAATCACTGCAGATGGTAACTACAGCCATGAAATTAAAAGACGCTTGCTCCCTGGAAAGAAGCTATGACCAACCTAGACAGAATATTAAAAAGCAGAGACATCACTTTGCCAACAGAGGTCCATCTAGTCAAAGCTATGGTTTTTCCAGTGGTCATGTATGGATGTGAGAGTTGGACTATAAAGAAAGCTGAGCGCCGAAGAATTGATGCTTTTGAACTGTGGTGTTGGAGAAGACTCTTGCGAGTCCCTTGGACTGCAAGGAGATCCAACCTGTCCATCCTAAAGGAAATCAGTCCTGAATATTCATTGGAAGGACTGATGCTGAAGCTGAAACTCCAGTACTTTGGCCACCTGATGTGAAGAACTGACTCATTGGAAAGGACCCTGATGGTGGGAAAGATTGAAGGTGGGAGGTGAAGGGGATGACAGAGGATGAGTTAGTTGGATGGCATCAATGACTCAATGGACATGAGTTTGAGTATACTCCTGGAGTTAGGGTGATGGACAGGGAGGCCTGGAGTGCTGCAGTCCATGGGGTTGCAAAGAGTCAGACAAGACTGAAAGACTGAACTGAGACTGAGATCATCATCTTAGGGAGGAAATGAATAGGAGCTTGGGAGGCCCCAACATCTACCTCTGAATAAAGCAGCCTTGTCATTTAGGCATTAACTTTGCATTATAAGCCCCATCATACCATTGATTTGCTGTGTAACCTTCATCACTAAAGCAGAGATAATAGGATAGAATGAAATGGGTTTACCTCCCGGGGATGTTGTATGAATTAGCAAATTAACGAGTGTAAAGTGTTAGCATTTATGTAAGTGCTGGTGGTTGTGATTATTTCTAGGAACCTAGTCTCATTCTAAATAGAGAATCTAAGTATATTATGCTTCTGTCAGAAGGGGATTTTCACCCACATCAATTGCATTTAAGCTGAGCATAAAACAGAGGTGATAATAACATAGTAGTGATCACCACAATGCAGAGCTATAAACCTTTTTCCTATTAAAGCTAAAACTATTTTCAGCAACTTTCAATGCTTTTAAACTTTGCTTTCCAAGCTTTGTGCCAACAGTTCTCTCTACAGTGATTATTTTTCCTGTGATAGGTGAGGGGAATGGGACCTATTCATTATTCATTCCCATAATGACTATATAATGTATTGAATTTGTTTACATCACACAATCAAGCAAAGACTTGGTAGCTGATTTGATTGCCACATATTGCAATCATTGTAAAAAAAAAAAAAAAAAAACTCTTTTTCAGCTCTGCCCACACTGGTGTCCTCTAGAGGTAGCCAACATACAGGTTGAAAATTCTTGGGGAATTGAAGTGCTTTCCAACAAAAGGCACTGTACATAGATCCTTTCAATTTAACATCTTTACCAAGGAATTTTGTTGTCGCCTGCTATTTCCAAAGGGACTGTGCTTGAGAGAATTCTTCCACTGCTTTTATCACTCTGATTTCACTTACCAAGAAAAGTCATTTAATGCTATTTCAGACTCTTGAAGTCAGCCTGGGAGCTACAGCATGAACTCCTCAGATCTGAGCTTCATGTTACTTATTTACATATTCATTTGGATTAATTTTTTAGGACTGTTTGAAAACCTCTCTCAACCTGACATCATGCAATAGCTGAGATCTAAAGCTCACCATGTTTTTGGTTCTCTTTTCTCTTTGTCTTACAGACAACAGACGAGTACCTTTGGAAAGGTCACGGTCTCGCCACAATGGAGGTATCTCATCTAAGTGATTCCTGATGCCAAAGAATAAGAAAATATTTAAGTAAACAAAATCATACAGTTTGAGAAGAACAAAACCTACTCTCAAGGGATGGAGAGGAAATAAGTACATTTCTGCAAAGATCAAGCTAAGCTGGATGAAATAATGTGCATATATAAAGCTATTGTAAGACTCCTCCCACAGTTATACTAACACAAACACAATTGCCAGGATTTTAAAACATGCATTTCATTTTAGTGTGAAGATGTGTATTATTTGTTATTGTGTGTGACCTGACGGTGATGATGGAAAATGTAAGAAATTGAAGAGTTCTAAAGGCATTCAAAACCATTCAGTCTGTCAAAAATGTATAATGTTACTCAAATTTTGTCACACACCACCCTCCCAAAAAAAAAGGAAGAAAAGAGAAAAGAAAGAATTCATTAATGTCTACTGATTGCTGTTAAATAGAAAAGTAAAAGACCAGTGAAAAGTATGTGTGTTAATGGTTTGGAAAGGCACTGATATTGCACACTCTGTAAAAGAAGCCATCTTGGAATCTCAGAAAATGTACTACTTCATCCCCTTCAAGTTATTTAGAATCTAATCTCAAGTGAAAGTTGATGGATTCATCTGCTTTGGCTGAAATTAAACTTAACATTAATCTAGAGTTTCAGCATGATATTGCAGGCACTTATCATTGCTAAAAATAAACCAAAGTTTAACAGAAGTGGTTAGAGAAAGTAATTTAAACTTTATTTAAAGAGGTATTTTATAAGTATACACATATATCTACTTTATACAAATACTTTGTATGGCTATTTTTGAGAAAAACCTCACATTTTAATGTTTATGCTAGAGTTGAACCTGCAAATTCTGTTACCTTTATTTAGATTTTTAAAGGTAAATATTGATCCCTGTTCTCCATGGTTTCTTTCTTCTCTCTATTGCTTCTTACTCCCACGACCCCCTTGAAGGCAGGGAATAGAGTTCTAAGAGACCTGAGAGGAAAAAGATTTCTCTCTGCAGGAGGCAGCATAAAACTCTCTGATATGTCAGTTGTCTTATCTGCCTCTTTCCTCCCCCTTTCCCATTCTGCCGTGGTGATCTGAAGAAGAAAAATGATATACTTTATATATGTGTAGATATTTATAATCCTGCTACAATAATTCCACATCCCAGTGACTAACTGAACTTCTCAATCATCATCATACTTAACTTACCTTATTATATTAACAAATCATTTAAATGCTGCCAAAACAACTCTAGGAGGAAAAACCAGGCTCTACATTTTTCTTAAATAGATGAGAGAGGAAAAGTCATACTTAACTTGTCTATTACTTTTTAAAATGCATTGAAAGAATGTAGTATAACTTCTCTGGAGTATAATTTTAAGACTAATCCATGCAGATGATTATGATTATTGTGAAAGTTTTCTTATAGGTATATTTCTTATATAGAAAATCCTATTTCTACTTCCTCTAAAGCACATTATAGATATTCAGAAAGAACAAATGACTGGCTTGGCAAATCACTACCTGAGATAATGAAAACAAGTGACCAATAGCTCACAGTTTCTTTTATACAGATGTATAATCATTCAAACTGCTGCCTTTTCCTCCAGTTCATTCTTACTTAGGTCTTATCCTTTGCAAAGCTCTGAAGATGCTACAATAGAGAAATCAAAAACAGTAATAGAATCTGAGATTTTACAATTTTATCCTGTCTTAAGACACACACATATGCACACACACAAAGAAGTTTAAGGGATATATCAATTTCACATGCTGTTTTGTAACAGTAACAACAACAAACACTTAGGTTCTACTAATTTATGTAAATACTTAACATATTTTTAACTTCACAAAGTCTTTTCTGAAATCTTCATTGTATGGCTTCTTTGAGTCTTTTGATAGTTTTTCAGACTGTAGGAAAATGATATTTTGAAACATTCACCCTGACTAATATTTTGGGACATTTCCCATGCTATATTATCAAGCTAGTCAAGGTAGAAATACTGTTGCATATCACCTTTTCCAGATGTGAACTTGCCTTATTTTTTAGTTTGTGGGGGAAAAAAAGTACAGTTATTGATAAATTATATATTTGTATTTAGAGTAATCCTACACACTTTTCACAAACATTGAGACCTTTCAGGGTCTTTCATGAAGTTCTGATAACTCAATTAAAGGGTTTGCTTCCCAGATTTATAATGATCCTGCCCTAGCCATTTGTAGTTTGTTTTGGGTTGAAAATTATCACCAGAAAAAAATGCATAATGACATTTTTAGTACAGAGTGTATAGAGCCAAATTATACTAAATCTTTTATTTGGTTTATTACTGCCATAATTGAGAAGCACCTTCCCTGGTGGCTAAGATGATAAAGAATCTGCCTGCAGTGCAAGAGACCTGGGTTCCATCTCTGGGTCAGAAAGATCTCCTGGAGAAGGGAATGGCTATGCATTCCAGTAATCTTGCCTGGAGAATTCCATGGACAGAGGAGTCTGGTGGGCTACAGTCCATGGGGTTGAGAGCAAAACCACTCTTTGAGCTTCCCAGGTGGCTCTGATGGTAAAGAATCCACCTGCAGTACAGGAGACCTGGGTTCAATTTCTCCTGCTGCCCTGGAGAAGGCAATGGCTTCCCACTCCAGTGTTCTTGCCTGGAAAATCCCATGGACATAGGAGCCTGGTGGGCTACAGTCCATGGGGGTTGCAAAGAGTCAGACATGACTGAGCGACTAAGCACATACACACACAATTTATACAGATTTTCTTCAGTGTTTTTTAATAGTGCAAAACCCTTTAAAATGTTTACTAGTTGTATTAGATTCCTTTGGCTGCTGTAATAAATTACCACAAACTAGGTGACCTAACATATCAAAAATTTATTCTCTCATGGTTGTTGTGGCCAGATGTCCAAAATCCAGGGCCATGCTCCCTCCAGAGGCTCTAGAGGAAAATTTTCCCTTGTCTCTTCCAACTTTGGGTGGCTATTGGCATTCCTTGGGTTATGGCCACATCTCTCTGTCTGCTCTGTCTTCACAGTACCTTCTGATCTGTGTACTTAATCTCCCTATGGCTCTCTTATAAGGACACTTTTGTTGTAATTTCAAGCCCACTGAGATAATCCAGGATAATTTCATATGAAGAGCCTAAATTTAATTCCAAATAAGGTAACCTTCAAAGGTTCTGGGGATTAAAATATGGACATATCTTTTTGGAGGTGACCTTTAGCCCACTACAGTCTGCCTTCTGGACCCCCAAATTTATGTCTGTCCCCTGTGCAAAATATATTCACCCTACCCTAATATTCCCCAAAGTCTCAAACCTAAAGTTTAAACTCTTATCCAAACATCATCATTTCAAAAGTCCCAAATCTCATCTAGATCATCTAAATCAGCAACAGGTCAGAACCCTAGGGCAAAATTCCTTTGCATCTGTGAATCAGTGAAACATGACCTCAACAAGGCTCCTGCTTCCAAAATGCAGCAATAGGATAGGCATGTGATAATAGTTATAGACATTCCTATTCCAAAAGGAAAAAAATGGAACAAACATAGAAATGAGTTCCTTGTCCTGATGAGTTTCAGAATTTGGCCCAGCAGACTCCCTTTCCCTGGTGGCTCAGATGGTAAATGCAGGACACCTGGGTTGGAAAGGTTGCTCCCTAGTTGGGAAGATCTTCTGGAGGAGGGCATGGCAACCCACTCCAGTATTCTTGCCTGGAGAATCCCATGGACAGAGGAGCCTGCAGGGCTACAGTTCATGGGGTCGCCAAGAGTGAGACACGACTGAGCAACTAAGCACAGCACAGGACACAGGTCTGAGCACCATGTCTTGTGACCTCAGCCAAGTGCCTGAGCTTCAGTTCTGTTCTCAGAATCCCCTTAGGTTTCAAGGCTTGACAATAATCCTCCTTGTCTCAGGGTTGCACCCTTTAGGTCTGCAGCTCTGCCCTAGAGTTGATCTTTTCTATCAAAGGGTAGTATCTGTTACAGCTTAATCAGCCTGTTTCTTGCCTGTAAAGTTTTGGTCGTCTGACAGCCTTCTCTCATTTTGTCCTGTCTCTGTCCCTTTCAGACCAAGATGGAACTGTTTCTACTGGTATAACTTTTTAAAAAAACTTTGGGGCTCCTTATGAATATCATATTGATTTAATAGAGAGGCAAGAGAGTCCTCACAGATCTTTGCCAGATAATGCCACCTCTATTCCTGGCTTTTATCCAGATGAATGAGTGGATCAGTGAGTCAATGCCTAATCTCTACAGCACCAGCCAAAGGTTGCCTAGTCTTGGCTTTATCTCCAGAGCCCGCTATCCTAACAGTGAATCTCTTCATTTTAGCATCTTTTGCAATCTGAATAGGTAAAGAATTTCCTGAATTATCAAGTGCTGGTTCCTTTCTGCTCACCAGTTCTTTCTTCAATTTATCCCTTTCTCTTATATTTTACTATAAGCTCAAGAAAAATCTAGACCATACCTCCCATGCTTTGCTCTCACATTTCCTCAGCTAAATACCCAAATTTGTCACTTACAGATCTACTTTCCACAAGACGGTTGGAGACAATCTGGATAAGCTTTTTTTCCAGTATATAATAAAGATCACCTTTCCTCTAGTTTTCAATAAAATGTTCTTCAGCTCCTTCTGAGCCCTCATGAGAAGCACCTTTAACATTCACATTCTTCCCAACAGTCTGTTTAAAGCAACCTATGCTTTTTCTATCATATACATCAATATTCTTCCCACCTCTACACATGACGTAATTCCAAAGCCACTTCTACATTTTTAAGTATTTGTTATAGCAGTCCCTGACTTCCTGGTACCCAAATCTGTATTTTGTTGCTGTGGTTGCTGTAACAGAGTATTCCAAATGTGATCACTTAAAACAAGGCATTTATTCTCTTACTGTTTGGGAGGCCAGAAGTCCTAAACTGAGGTCTTGGCAAGGGCTGTACTCCCTCTGGAGCTTCTAGGAGAAACCTTCCTTGCTTCTCTCAGTTTGTGACTGTCATCATTCCTTGACTTGTGACCAAGCCTCTCTCTCCTCTATCTTCATATCACCTTTCCCTCTGTATATCTAATCTACCTCTACCACTTTCTTACAAAGATACTTGTGAAGGCATTTAAGGCCCATCAGCTTATACATAATCTCCTCATCTCAAGATCCTTCACTTAATTACATCTGTGAAGACGCTTTTCCCAAATAAGTTAACATCAAAGGTTCTAAGAATTGGGACGTGGACGTATCTTTGGGGAGTCACCATTCAGCTCACAACACTAGTTAGTGCACATAAATGTACTTTTCACTTTTTAAAATGCATCCTTGGTGCTCAAGTCCAATTCAGTGTTGTCTCTAAAAGCCATTGTATGCACAGGCTACTGCATGCTTTGATGTTAAATGGCTGAACAGTCTATTCTAAAATTCAGTTGATACTTTTCTTACTACAGCAAATTAGCTTGAAAAAATAATTAGTTCCAACTATGAGCTCTGGTGTATCTTTTCTGCCCCTTTTATGGAGTCTTTGACCAAATATTTTCTATGATTAATAATGTAGGTATAAAGCTACCTCTGATACAGAAGTGTTCTTTATAAGTTTATTTTAGATATCGTGAATCCCTTAACTGAAAGGAGAGGTGACAGGAAAGCCTATTTGAATGGATGCTGAGGGAGATTGTGCCCATACCAAGACAGTCAGTAGAAGTATTTCAGTAGCAGAACAATGGATTCATGTTCTCATTTTGCCTCACAATAAATGCCTGTCTCTTTGCAGGACCAAGAATGACTTGCAATCTATCTGTAATGCATACTTACTTATTCAATAAAGCTAAGATTACACAAATGTTTTACTGCCTATGATAATTAATATCAAGGATGGGTGAAAAGGTACCAACTGAAGTATAAAGGCAGGATGTAAGAATACTCCAGAAGGAGAAGCTTCAACTTAACAAAAGTACCAAAGTATTTCTATATGGACCTGGTCAGGTAGAAATCATGGGATATATTCAAAGACACACATACCTGTGGGAATCATAAAATTTTCTCTAAGTATTCTTGAGCACTTCTTGTCAGAGTAGTGGAGAGATGTTTGCACACCTTAAAAGTGCAGAAAAGTCAGAAGGGTGATTTACATCCTCCAGAGAAACTGTTTCTACAGAGGAGGGTTTTTAACCTTTATTATACAATGAAAGTAAATGGGCTTCAAATGCTCAGAGGGGTAAAAATCTGGAATTAGAAATAAAGGATTGTAGATAATTATTCTCTGGAGGGCTTTCAAAAGGATCTCTCATCATAGGTGGGCTGACTTGAAGATGAATGGTTGGACAAGGTAATAACCAGGTCTGTAAATGATATGGTCCAAAGTACCTGGCAAGACCATTGTTTCCCTTGGAATGGTTTCCTCCAGGACTCAAAGATATTAGTTTTTTCTCCCGCATTGACCCAAGTAGGCAAACTCCTTTGCAGGGAGTCTGAAAACCTGAGTATCCACAACTAGGGGAATTTGAGCTCAAAGCAAAATGGAAATCTGGAAATTGATATATATGCAATGCATGTAACACGGTACATAATTTTGATTTATAGTAAAAAGAAAGCAAAAGCCAAAGAGCCCATTTACAGACTGAATTTATTTAGATGTCTAGAGTCCCAATAGCCACAAATAAAATATTATTATCGTTAGTATCCATTTCAGGAAAAAACAACTTACAAATTCATGAAATGTACAAATTATGACTTTGTTCCTAGTTCTTGGAGATTACCCAGAATTCAGACTTTAGCCATGATGCCCTTATATCTTGTCTAATAGAAGTTCAGCCAGTATTCTTACCTATATTTTGGCTTAGGTGCAAACAATATTTTTACCTTTTGATGTATATGAGTAAAGCACAAGAGCTCTTATCATATTATTAGAAATATTAATAATAAATCTTCAACTTCTCTACTTCGCTAAAGGCTCCAGTGTGGCTATTCTAATCATCGAGTGCCCATTCAATGGACACTGCTTTTCCGGACACAATTATGAGTTAAACCCACAGCTCTGCCTTCAGGGATCTCACAGTCTAATGGGAGATGGGACATTACAAAAACAACTGGAATTCAAGATGGAAAAAAAGCGATCAGTGTCATAAGAGTGGTACAGATAAGGCCTAGGGAAGTTCAGAAAAAAACAATGTTATAGAGAGATGAGATGAGGTGGGTATTGAGGTGGAAAGCAGGTATCGGCATAGACTTTTGGGCACTGGTGGCATTTGAAATGAAATTTAAAAGGTAAGATTTGGACATGTCAACTTTTTATTCATTCAGTCAAAATTTAATGAGCACCTCCTGTGTGCAAACCACAGTGCTAGGCTCTGAGACCATAACAGTGAACTGGACAGATACAGGCCCTATCTATTCTCATGTGTATGAGCAAAGCACAAGAGCTCTTATCATATTATTAGAAATATTAAAAATAAACCTTCAACTTCTCTACTTCGCTAAAGGAACTTAATTTTTTTTTTTTTTTTTTGTGAGGAAGGAGAGAAGGCTTGAGCAGATGTGCAAATGTAAAGAATGTGAAACAATTCAGGTTGGATAGAGCGTAAGGTCCATGAAAGGCAGCAGTGGTTGTGTGATTTGTGCTTGATTTTATAAATGTCAGGAAATACTGAGAGATTGGGAAGATTCCCCTGGAGAAGGGAATGGTAACCCACTCCAGTATTCTTGCTTGGAGAATTCCATGAACAGAGAAGCCTGGCAGGCTACAGTCCATGGGGTCGCTGAGAGTTAGACACAACTGAGCAACTAACGCTTCACTTCTTTGAGGAAAGAAAGAACATGGAGCACTTCAGGAAGATGGTACTGGAAGCTGTGTGTAAGACAGCAGGAAGAGGTCACATAAGCCCAACTTTGTTGAAGGCAATTGGAAAAACACTTTTTGCAATAATACTTTTGATAATTAATGAGGGCTTGCATTAGGATAGCATCAATGGGACAGACCCAAGTAGCATCTCAATAACTGGCAATCAATTAAATGTTGAGGGTATGAGGAAAAGAAATATCAAATCTGACACCAAGATTTCAGGCCCGAGTGACTGATGGGCTACTTTCAAGAACAACAAAAATTGAACACAAGAAGAAAAGCTCATCTTTGCAGTGATACCATGGATATGCACAGCTACAGCTCTGACACTTGAAATGACCCCATTATTGGTGGTGTTGAATGGCTCATACAAACCTCACATACAAGTAGCATCAAGTCATGAAGACATAGAGCAGAAAGGAAAAAAACAGTTCCACACAAGGACATATTTAGTGACCTTATAATAAGGGCCAGGGTAAGCTCTCTAGGCTATGTTCTTTTCTTTCCTTCTTTTCCCCTTTCTTTTCCCCTTTTCCAACCCCTTCTCTTTTCTTCTCAATAATACTGAAAGTAAAAACACTGAATGACTGTTCAAAGAAAGGAAAAACTGACAAAAATCGAGTGAATATTAAAATATCCTGATTCAGCTTTGGTCTCTTACAGGAAAGAAAGGCATTTGAATGAAGTATAATTTATGGGAAAAGCTTTAATTAGTTCATAGCTAGGACTTCTTAAGTGTCTGGTTAATATTTTAAGTCATACATTTAAGAATTTCTTGAACAATGATTACTTGCTTAAAGGACAGCAAATTCTACTGTTTTCTCAGAAATCTCTCAGTCTTTTAAACTCTACTCAGGTCTATTCCCTTTACGCTAAATACCTATCTACTCCAAGAATCATGACTTCCCTCCTGAATACATTCAACTGCTGGGTACATGTGACACTGAATGGCTTTATTTTAGCTAATTTTTTTTTTTATTCTAGAAGGGGACCTGGTTTTTGAATCTGCTCCATCTCACCTTCACCCCACAAACATCTTGTGTTATTGTCCCTTTGTTTTCCTCCAGGAACCTGAATATCACAATGGGAATTACATCGAAAATAACCAAATACTATGAATTTCCTCTTTAAACACTTTTTGGAAATCTATGACCTATAATAGCTAAGTGACATATCTATGACACATAATTTTTTACATATATATATATATATATATATATATATATAATGACATATAACCTATGACATATAATAGCTGTCACCATGGTGGTGCTGGGGGGCGGGAGCAGGGGAGAAAACAGATGAAAGGGGTCAGGAATAAGGCCCCCTTAGCAGAACTCAGTATAATGATAAAAATCAAAACATCTGTTAGATATCAATGACCTTTCAACTCCAGAGCATCTGGGATAAAAAGCTGGCTTGCTGTGACCTTGTATTGTGTGGTGCTTTGTACTTTTGAAAGGACTTTCACTTTTCATATCCATTATTCCACCTCATTTCCTCTTAGTCTATGAGCATCCTGAAGTCTCCTCTACCTGATTAAACCACAATAGCAACCTTCCCATGAATCTCTCTCCTTCAAGGCTACCATGATCACCTCATTGCCAAATCCTATGAATTTCCCTTTATCCTCATCCTGCTTACTTTTCCTCAGTTTGGCACAAGGTCCACCTAGGCTTATCTTTTCCCACCAAGAAAATTCTTCACTCCTATTTATTAGTGGTTATCTTCACATGAATGCTAAATATAGGCAGTAGCCCCAGTGTTCATTTGTATTCTCCCACAACCAGGGTTGTGGTAGCCATATCCATGGCTTTGACAATTTCCCATGAGCAGATGACTGAGATCTCGTCAGAACCTCAGAATCACCTTCCCTCTTTAAAAGACAGCTCACACACTAAACTCATATGTGGTATGTGCATGCTCAGTCATGTGCAACTCTTTGCAACCCCATGGACTGTAGCCCACCAGGCTCCTCTGTCCATTGGAATCTCCAGAAGAATGTCCATTCTTCTCCAGGAAGAATACTGGAGTGGGTTGCCATTTCCTCCTCCAGGGGATCTTTGAACCTGTGTCTCCTGCATTGACAGGTGGATTCTTTATCACTGAGTCACTGGGGAAGCCCCAAAGCTCAGTATATTCCCAACCAAATATGTTCTCCTCCAGCAATGTGATCCTTTTCTCCAGGTTGCCCATCTCATTATGAGTGATACACTTCTCCCAGTCTCTAAGGCTAGAAACACCAGAAACATCTTTGTGTTATTCTCACTCCCATAATATCTAGTCAGGCATAGATGTTGGTCTGTCTGTTTTTGGTCTTTTACCTCTTCAACTCATCCTTCACATTGCTAGAGATTGCTTCCTAAAATGCCATTCTTGATCCACTTCAAAAAATTCCGTTGTTCCCTTTAATTAACAAAACTATTATAGGTGTCAGAGTTTCCAGGAACAGACTCAAATGTAATTTTCAAGCCCTTTCACCATCCCTCCATCCATGCTACACTGGATTTATCATTGGAGCTTGCCAATGATAAACAAACAAACATATACACAAATATACATCCCCAAATGTGTATTTTCATTCATGCCATTTTATGTACATGAAGTTTACTCTGACTGGTATGACCTCACTGCCCAACCTCACACTTTTTCTATTAATCCTTCAAGGACCAGTGCTGCCTTTCTGAAGCCTTCCTTAGTTCTCCCTTCCTCATTAAAATAAATTGTGTTATCTATGCTCCCACAGCAATTTGCTCATACTCCTATTATGGCCTTTATTTCATTCTGCCTTCTACTAGAGTTAGTTGTCTGTGCCCTTGACTAAAGTGTAAGTTTCTTGATGGCCATGACTGTCTCATTCATCTCTGGGCCTTTACACAAAGCAATTTCTCAATGAATTAATGTATAGTGTCAACTCTCAGTAAATTAAACAAATGAAAAGGAATGTTTGGTACAGGTAATGGAAAATCATAGAAACTACCATAGCTAATTTCCTCATCCAGGTGAGAACTCAGCCTTCATCATTGTGCTGGGAACTGAGAGCCTGCCTGAGGTCAGCATCAAGGACAAGTTCCTCCAAATGTGGATGACTGGAAGTAGATTTCAGAGGAACACTTTCAGGAGCTGATGACTGATTGAAGACAAGGAGGATGGCTTTCCCTCCAAGGTCAAGCTTGTAACAAGTATCTGCAATGTACACTGGGGGATTTGGCTGTACTCCAATTATGCTAATATGTTTTATATATGGGCTTCCAGCAGCCAGGAGCCACCTCCCTAAACAATTTAATAAGTGTAAATATCAAGGCAGAGTTGTAAACGTGGAACTTATTTGTAATGTACCAACCTTGTTATTATCAAATGTCATGGGGTATAAGTCATGGCAATTATGCTGCATGCTTTTTATTACATTTATTTTACTTTTTAAAAGTGCAGTATATCCCCATAAGCTTTCCTTCTCCTGTGCTGCCTAAGGAACCTACCCTGGCTGTGTGTTCTGGAGTCACAGAAGGCAGGACCCTTAGGGTCAGAGGATTAATGAGCATCCTGGGAGGAAAGGGTCATTGACTCCACCCACTGAAACTATAGCCTCAACCTCAGCCTTCACTGCATGTATCCATAACTCAAGCTGTGGGACCTTATGAGTTTCTCAACACAAGAGCTTTCATGAGGTAAAATACAGAACTGTTGCTTCCTCCTCCCTCCTACCACCTGAGCATGTATGTATGTCCCTGTCATGAAGAGGCTGGAAGTTTTACACAAAGTCTTCAAACTCTTAATTGCCAGCTTGGTGGGATACACTCCAGAGCCACCTCTTAAGTGGTCTCTTGGCAGATGAAAGTGAAGGGAAGTAGGTCTTATTTTTTCCTTTGCTTTGGACCAGAAAAGCATCCACTATACCCAGCCCATAATTTCTATTTCCCACTCTCTTTCTCTCCCCCTCTTTTCCACTTCTCACTAAATTGCAACAACCACTAAGAAGGAGAAGGGCACGTGACCTTTTTTACTCTCTATGACTAAGCATTCTATGGCAACAGTCCTCTTTTCTTTCAAAGGAGCCCCTCTAGTTTTTCTGTGGGCTTCCACAGGCTTCCCTGGTCTTAGGCAGGAAGCCTGCCAGGCCACAGGTCTATTGGCAAGTGAATCTGTTTTTAAGGGTTTTGAAACATGCCACTGCTTTCAAAGTTTCCTTAAAAGAGAAGGATAAAAAAATAGTTGCTGATCTTTGCACCCAGGAGTTTTTTTAGGAGCTTAATCTCCGCTAATCACAGCATCCCCCTACCTTTTCAGTTTATGATCCAACAACCAGGATAACAATAAGCTATTCATTAGTTCATCACTTATTCCACAGATATCCATTGAGCAACTACTGTGACAGGTGCTTTATAATAGTGAGCAAAAATAGATGGGATTCAGGTCTTCATGAGCTTACAGTCAAATGGAACATGACAATGATAAGCAAATCTATGATGCCTATGACAATTGCATTAAATGCCTAAGAAGGAAAGAATGCAGATACTATAAAAGAAAATAATGATTTATGCTTAGGAGGGGAGCCTAAATTAGACTGTGTGGTCAAGAAAAGCCTTTGAAAAAGTGACATTTAATTGAAGGCTGAAAGGATGACAAGTTAACCAGTTGAAAGTAAGCATTTGTGCAGAGTCAGTGTAATGGAAACAAAGCACAAAGTCAGCTTAGGCTAGTTTGTACTACAGTTACAAACAATCCCTCAAGCTCAATTACCATAGCAAAGGGCCCTGCAGCTGCTACAGGTCATCTGTGGCTGTGTTTCCTTCATGCTGCTAAGTCGCTTCAGGCGTGTCCGACTCTGTGCGACCCCATAGATGGCAGCCCACCAGGCTCCCCCATCCCTGGGATTCTCCAAGCAAGAACATTGGAGTGGGTTGCCATTTCCTTCTCCAATGCATGAAAGTGAAAAGTGAAAGTGAAGTTGTGTCTGACTCTTAGCGACCCCATGGATTGCAGCCCACCAGGGTGCTCTGTCCATGGGATTTTCCAAGCAAGAGTACTGGAGTGGGGTGCCATTGCCTTCTCTGTTTCCTTCATACACCTTCCTTATTCCAGGATCTCAAATGAAGGAGGAGCCCTTCTTTGGGACATACCATTCTTACTGCAGAGGAAAGAGAGCACAAAAGACTGAACCATGTCATGACTGTTAAAGCTTCTGATTATAGGTGACAGAGGTCACTTTGGCCCACGTTCCATGGGCCAAAGCAAGTTCTATGACCAAGCCCACATTAGTTTGGCATGGCTCATGACAGGAGACAGACACACTCTCTCTAATAGGGAGGAAATATTAATACCTGGAAGCAATCACGCTGTGTACCATGGTGCTTGTCTGAGTTCCTCCTCTCCCCTTTACTAAGAGATTTTTGACATTTTACTTAACTTCCATGGTCTCAGCTTCCTCATTTCTAAAAAGGATGTTTAAAACAACTGAAGGGGGAGGAGCCAAGATGGCGGAGGAGTAGGACGGGGAGAACACTTTCTCCCCCACAAATTCATCAAAAGAGCATTTAAACGTCGAGTAAATTCCACAAAACAACTTCTGAATGCCGGCAGAGGACATCAGGCACCCAGAAAAGCAACCCAACTCTTCGAAAGGAGGTAGGAAAAAATATTAAAAACAAAAAAAAAGAGACAAAAGAGGGAGGGACGGAGTTCCGTCCCGGGAAGGGAATCTTAAAAAGAGAGAAGTTTCCAAACATCAGGAAACCTTCTCACTGCCGAATCTGTGCCGAGCTTTGGAAGCACAGAGGGCAACATAACAGGGAGAAAAAATAGATAAACAATTTAAAACTCGCAGATTGCGAGCCCTACGGTAACTCCCCCAGCAGAGAAGCAGCGCAGACGCCTGCATCCGCCATTAGCGAATCGGGGCTGGGCAGGGAGGCGCGGCGTGGGCTGCATCGCTGAGAGTAAGAATCTGGCCTGAATACCCTGAGCGCTATCTGAGCGAAATAATTTGGGCTAGCAAACCAGACTGTGGGATACCTACCACGTGAAAAGCCAGCCCTAACCTAAGACCGCCAGGCCCGCGCACGGAACAAAGGACTGAACAGAGATAGCCGGCTGCAGATCTTCCCCCTCCGGTGACAGGCAGCCAGAGCCGGAAGGGGGCAATCGCAGCCCCAGAGAGACATTATCTATAAAATTGTAAGCAGGCTTCTTTGCTAACTAAAACTTCTTGGGGGTCTGGACGGTCAACATCTGCCTGAGAAGGTGCGCCGGTTTTACATCCAGATAACCGAGTGGCGGGGAGGCGATAAGTCGCAGCATTGGCGCTCGCCTGGGAAGAGCAAATTGGCGCTCGGACCTGGGAAGAGTACAAAACGCAGGCCCAACTGAGTCTGCGCCTCTGAGGACTACCCGAGTGCCTGAACCTGAGCGGCTTGGACCTGGGAGGTGCATGCAGCCCAGGGCCAGCCTCGGATTGTTCCCGGCGGAACAACCTAGAGTCCGAGCAGTGTGGACAGGGAGGCTACACGCGCCGTGAGCGGGGGCAGACCCAGGGTGGCTGAGGCACTGCGAGCCCACGCCAGTGTTATTTGTTTGCACCCTCCCTCCCTCCCTCCCCACAGCGCGACTGAACAAGTAAGCCTAAAAAAAAAAAAAAAAAAAAGTGTCCTCCACCGTGCCCTTTGAGTCAGGGCGGAAACCAGATACTGAAGAGACTAGCAAACAGAAGAAGATATAACAGAGGGAAACGCCTTGGAAGCTACAGGCAATAGATCAAAACCCTGTGGTTACTACGGACTACATAGGAAGGGGCCTATAGATCTTGAGAAATATAAATCTGACCAAGGAACTAGCCAAAAATGAACTGAACCCACAACACCCACAAAAAAAGAAACAAAAAAGTCCTAGATATATTTTTATTATTTTTAGGATCATTCTTTCTTTTTTTTTTTTAATTAAAAAAAAAAAATTTAAGTCCCCTATTGTTCCTTTAATTTTCACTTTTATAACCTATTACTCTGCAAAAAAAAAAAAAAAAGACCCTATTTTTTTCTTCTTCAGCAAACTTCATATATATATATTCTATAATTTTTTGACCTTGTTGTTTTTTTTTGTTGTTGTTGGTTTTTGTTTTTTTTCTTCTTTTCTTTAACATTGTATTTTTGAAATTCCAAACTCTACTCTAGATTTTTAATTTTCGCTTTTTGGTATATGTTATCAATTTTGTACCTATAGTTTTTTTTTATATAATTTCTGTGATTTTTTTTTTCTTCTTCTTCTCTGTTTCTTTCTCTTCTTCTTTTATATAACATTGTATATCTGAAATTCCAAACTTTACTCTAGATTTTCAATTTATGCTTTTTGGTATTTGATATCAATTTTGTACCTGTATTTTCTTTATAATTTTTGTGACATTGTTCGTATTTGTTTGTTTGTTTTCTCTCTTTATTTTTCTTCTTCTTCTTCTTCTTTTTTTTTTTTTTTAACATTGTATTTTTGAAATTCCAAACTCTACTCTAGATTTTTAATTTTTGCTTTCTGGTATTAGTTATCAATTTTGTACCTGTACTTTCTTTATAATTTTCGCGACCTTGTTTGTTTTTGTTTGTTCATTTTTTCTCTCTTTCTTTTCCTTCTTCTTTTCTTTAACATTGTATTTTTGAAATTCCAAACTCTACTCTAGATTTTTAATTTTCGCTCTCTGGTATTAGTTATCAATTTTGTACCTGTACTTTCTTTATAATTTTCACGACCTTGTTTGTTTTTGTTTGTTCGTTCTTTCTCTCCTTCTTTTCCTTCTTCTTTTCTTTAACATCGTATTTTTGAAATTCCAAACTCTACTCTAGATTTTTAATTTTCGCTTTCTGGTATTAGTTATCAATTTTGTACCTGTACTTTCTTTATAATTTTCGCGACCTTGTTTGTTTTTGTTTGTTCGTTCTTTCTCTCTTTCTTTTCCTTCTTCTTTTCTTTAACATCGTATTTTTGAAATTCCAAACTCTACTCTAGATTTTTAATTTTTGCTTTTATGTATTTGTTACCAATTTTGTACCTTTAAGGACCCAATCTTCAGGACCCATTTTTCACTAGGGAGTGAGATTACTGGCTTGACTGCTCTCTCTCCCTTTGGACCCTCCTTTTTCTCCACCAGGTCGCCTGTGTCTCCTCCCTAACCCCTCTCTACTCTACCCAACTCTGTGAATTTCTGTGTGTTCCAGACGGTGGAGAACACTTAGGGAACTGATTACTGGCTGGATCTGTCTCCCTCCTTTTCATTCCCCCCTTTTATCCTTCTGGCCACCTCTGTTACCTTCCTCCTTCTTCTCTTCTCTGTATAACCCCGTGAACATCTCTGAGTGGTCCAGTTGTGGAGTGCACATAAGGAAGTGACTACTGGCTAGCCCACTCTCTCCACTATTGATTCACCTCATCTCATTTGGGTCACCTCTAACTCCCTCCTCCCTCTTCTCTTCTCCATGTAACCCTGTGAACCTCTCTGAGTGACCCTCACTGTAGAGAAACTTATCATTTTTAATGTAGATGTTTTATCAATGGTGCTGTATAGAAGGAGAAGTTTTGAAACTACTGTAAAAATAAGACCGATAATCGGAAGCAGGAGACTTAAGTCCAAACCCTGACTCCAGGGAACTCCTGACTCCAAGGAACATTCATTGATAGGAGCTCATCAAATGCCTCCATACCGACACTGAAACCAAGCACCACACAAGGGCCAATAAGTTCCAGGGCAAGACATACCAAGCAAATTCTCCAGCAACAAAGGAACACAGTCCTGAGCTTCAAGATACAGGCTGCCCAAAGTCACCCCAAAACTATAGACATCTCATAACTCATTACTGGACATTTCATTGCACTCCAGAGAGAAGAAATACAGCTCCACCCACCAGAACACCGACACAAGCTTCCCTAACGAGGAAACCTTGACAAGCCACCTGTACAAACCCACACACAGTGAGGAAACGCCATAATAAAGAGAACTCCACAAACTGCCAGAATACAGAAAGGACACCCCAAACTCAGCAATTTAAACAAGATGAAGAGACAGAGGAATACTCAGCAGATAAAGGAACAGGATAAATGCCCACCAAACCAAACAAAAGAGGAAGAGATAGGGAATCTACCTGATAAAGAATTCCGAATAATGATAGTGAAATTGATCCAAAATCTTGAAACTAAAATGGAATCACAGATAAATAGCCTGGAGACAAGGATTGAGAAGATGCAAGAAAGGTTTAACAAGGACCTAGAAGAAATAAAAAAGAGTCAATATATAATGAATAATGCAATAAGTGAAATTAAAAACACTCTAGAGGCAACAAATAGTAGAATAACAGAGGCAGAAGACAGGATTAGTGAATTAGAAGATAGAATGGTAGAAATAAATGAATCAGAGAGGATAAAAGAAAAACGAATTAAAAGAAATGAGGACAATCTCAGAGACCTCCAGGACAATATTAAACGCTACAACATTCGAATCATAGGGGTTCCAGAAGAAGAAGACAAAAAGAAAGACCATGAGAAAATACTTGAGGAGATAATAGTGGAAAACTTCCCTAAAATGGGGAAGGAAATAATCACCGAAGTCCAAGAAACCCAGAGAGTCCCAAACAGGATAAACCCAAGGAGAAACACCCCAAGACACATATTAATCAAATTAACAAAGATCAAACACAAAGAACAAATATTAAAAGCAGCAAGGGAAAAACAACAAATAACACACAAGGGAATCCCCATAAGGATAACAGCTGATCTTTCAATAGAAACTCTTCAAGCCAGGAGGGAATGGCAAGACATACTTAAAATGATGAAAGAAAATAACCTACAGCCCAGATTATTGTACCCAGCAAGGATCTCATTCAAGTATGAAGGAGAAATCAAAAGCTTTTCAGACAAGCAAAAGCTGAGAGAATTCTGCACCACCAAACCAGCTCTCCAACAAATACTAAAGGATATTCTCTAGACAGGAAACACAAAAACGGTGTATAAACTCGAACCCAAAACAATAAAGTAAATGGCAACGGGAACATACTTATCAGTAATTACCTTAAATGTGAATGGGTTGAATGCCCCAACCAAAAGACAAAGACTGGCTGAATGGATACAAAAACAAGACCCCTACATATGTTGTCTACAAGAGACCCACCTCAAAACAGGGGACACATACAGACTGAAAGTGAAGGGCTGGAAAAAGATTTTCCATGCAAATAGGGACCAAAAGAAAGCAGGAGTAGCAATACTCATATCAGATAAAATAGACTTTAAAACAAAGGCGGTGAAAAGAGACAAAGAAGGTCACTACATAATGATCAAAGGATCAATCCAAGAAGAAGATATAACAATTATAAACATATATGCACCCAACACGGGAGCACCACAGTACGTAAGACAAATGCTAACAAGTATGAAAGGAGAAATTAACAATAACACAATAATAGTGGGAGACTTTAATACCCCACTTACACCTATGGATAGATCAACTAAACAGAAAATTAACAAGGAAACACAAACTTTAAACGATACAATAGACCAGTTAGACCTAATTGATATCTATAGGTCATTTCATCCCAAAACAATGAATTTCACCTTTTTCTCAAGCGCACATGGAACCTTCTCCAGGATAGATCACATCCTGGGCCATAAAGCTAGCCTTGGTAAATTCAAAAAAATAGAAATCATTCCAAGCATTTTTTCTGACCACAATGCAGTAAGATTAGATCTCAATTACAGGAGAAAAACTATTAAAAATTCCAACATATGGAGGCTGAACAACACGCTGCTGAATAACCAACAAATCACAGAAGAAATCAAAAAAGAAATCAAAATTTGCATAGAAACGAATGAAAATGAAAACACAACAGCCCAAAACCTGTGGGACACGGTAAAAGCAGTCCTAAGGGGAAAGTTCATAGCAATACAGGCACACCTCAAGAAACAAGAAAAAAGTCAAATAAATAACCTAACTCTACACCTAAAGCAACTAGAAAAGGAAGAAATGAAGAACCCCAGGGTTAGTAGAAGGAAAGAAATCTTAAAAATTAGAGCAGAAATAAATGCAAAAGAAACAAAAGAGACCATAGCAAAAATCAACAAAACCAAAAGCTGGTTCTTTGAAAGGATAAATAAAATTGACAAACCATTAGCCAGACTCATCAAGAAACAAAGGGAGAAAAATCAAATCAACAAAATTAGAAACGAAAATGGAGAGATCACAACAGACAACATAGAAATACAAAGGATCATAAGAGACTACTATCAACAATTATATGCCAATAAAATGGACAACGTGGAAGAAATGGACAAATTCTTAGAAAAGTACAACTTTCCAAAACTGGATCAGGAAGAAATAGAAAATCTTAACAGACCCATCACAAGCATGGAAATTGAAACTGTAATCAAAAATCTTCCAGCAAACAAAAGCCCAGGTCCAGACGGCTTCACAGCTGAATTCTACCAAAAATTTAGAGAAGAGCTAACACCTATCCTGCTCAAACTCTTCCAGAAAATTGCAGAGGAAGGTAAACTTCCAAACTCATTCTATGAGGCCACCATCACCCTAATACCAAAACCTGACAAAGATCCCACAAAAAAAGAAAACTACAGGCCAATATCACTGATGAACATAGATGCAAAAATCCTTAACAAAATTCTAGCAATCAGAATCCAACAACACATTAAAAAGATCATACACCATGATCAAGTGGGCTTTATCCCAGGGATGCAAGGATTCTTCAATATCCGCAAATCAATCAATGTAATACACCACATTAACAAATTGAAAAATAAAAACCATATGATTATCTCAATAGATGCAGAGAAAGCCTTTGACAAAATTCAACATCCATTTATGATAAAAACTCTCCAGAAAGCAGGAATAGAAGGAACATACCTCAACATAATAAAAGCTATATATGACAAACCCACTGCAAACATTATCCTCAATGGTGAAAAATTGAAAGCATTTCCTCTAAAGTCAGGAACAAGACAAGGGTGCCCACTTTCACCATTACTATTCAACATAGTTTTGGAAGTTTTGGCCACAGCAATCAGAGCAGAAAAAGAAATAAAAGGAATCCAAATTGGAAAAGAAGAAGTAAAACTCTCACTATTTGCAGATGACATGATCCTCTACATAGAAAACCCTAAAGAGTCCACCAGAAAATTACTAGAAATAATCAATGACTACAGTAAAGTTGCAGGATATAAAATCAACACACAGAAATCCCTTGCATTCCTATACACTAATAATGAGAAAACAGAAAGAGAAATTAAGGAAACAATTCCATTCACCATTGCAACGGAAAGAATAAAATACTTAGGAATATATCTACCTAAAGAAACTAAAGACCTATATATAGAAAACTATAAAACACTGGTGAAAGAAATCAAAGAGGACACTAATAGATGGAGAAATATACCATGTTCATGGATTGGAAGAATCAATATAGTGAAAATGAGTATACTACCCAAAGCAATTTATAGATTCAACGCAATCCCTATCAAGCTACCAACAGTATTCTTCACAGAGCTAGAACAAATAATTTCACAATTTGTATGGAAATACAAAAAACCTCGAATAGCCAAAGCGATCTTGAGAAAGAAGAATGGAACTGGAGGAATCAACTTACCTGACTTCAGGCTCTACTACAAAGCCACAGTTATCAAGACAGTATGGTACTGGCACAAAGACAGAAATATTGATCAATGGAATAAAATAGAAAGCCCAGAGATAAATCCACGCACATATGGACACCTTATCTTCGACAAAGGAGGCAAGAATATACAATGGATTAAAGACAATCTCTTTAACAAGTGGTGCTGGGAAATCTGGTCAACCACTTGTAAAAGAATGAAACTGGACCACTTTCTAACACCATACACAAAAATAAACTCAAAATGGATTAAAGATCTAAACGTAAGACCAGAAACTATAAAACTCCTAGAGGAGAACATAGGCAAAACACTCTCTGACATACATCACAGCAGGATCCTCTATGACCCACCTCCCAGAATATTAGAAATAAAAGCAAAAATAAACAAATGGGACCTAATTAACCTTAAAAGCTTCTGCACATCAAAGGAAACTATTAGCAAGGTGAAAAGACAGCCTTCAGAATGGGAGAAAATAATAGCAAATGAAGCAACCGACAAACAACTAATCTCAAAAATATACAAGCAACTCCTACAGCTCAACTCCAGAAAAATAAACGACCCAATCAAAAAATGGGCCAAAGAACTAAATAGACATTTCTCCAAAAAAGACATACAGATGGCTAACAAACACATGAAAAGATGCTCAACATCACTCATTATCAGAGAAATGCAAATCAAAACCACTATGAGGTACCATTTCACACCAGTCAGAATGGCTGCGATCCAAAAGTCTACAAATAATAAATGCTGGAGAGGGTGTGGAGAAAAGGGAACCCTCTTACACTGTTGGTGGGAATGCAAACTAGTACAGCCACTATGGAGAACAGTGTGGAGATTCCTTAAAAAACTGGAAATAGAACTGCCTTATGATCCAGCAACCCCACTGCTGGGCATACACACTGAGGAAACCAGAAGGGAAAGAGACACGTGTACCCCAATGTTCATCGCAGCACTGTTTATAATAGCCAAGACGTGGAAGCAACCTAGATGTCCATCAGCAGATGAATGGATAAGAAAGCAGTGGTACATATACACAATGGAGTATTACTCAGCCATTAAAAAGAATACATTTGAATCAGTTCTAATGAGGTGGATGAAACTGGAGCCTATTATACAGAGTGAAGTAAGCCAGAAGGAAAAACATAAATACAGTATACTAATGCATATATATGGAATTTAGAAAGATGGTAACAATAACCCGGTGTACGAGACAGCAAAAGAGACACTGATGTATAGAACAGTCTTATGGACTCTGTGGGAGAGGGAGAGGGTGGGAAGATGTGGGAGAATGGCAATGAAACATGTAAAATATCATGTAGGAAACGAGTTGCCAGTCCAGTTTCGATGCATGATGCTGGATGCTTGGGGCTGGTGCACTGGGACGACCCAGAGGGATGGTATGGGGAGGGAGGAGGGAGGAGGGTTCGGGATGGGGAACACATGTATACCTGTGGCGGATTCATTTTGATATTTGGCAAAACTAATACAATTATGTAAAGTTTAAAAATAAAATAAAATTGGAAGAATAAAAAAAAAATAAAAAAATAAAATAACTGCAATATGTTAAAAGATTTAGTGGGAAATATCCACACCTTGCATAAAAAGATGTGGATTATAAGCAGAAAGATGAAGAATGTAAGCATGTGTAAATGGAAAAGTTAGAAATAAAAATTATAGTATCAGAAATTGAGTTTCTTCAATTAAAAAAATATCATCAATGCTTTAAAAAAATAAAATAAAATAAAATAAAACAACTGAAGGGAACCTAAGACAGTTTTCCCAGAGTTGGGTCTACCCCTCAATTTAGGCAGCAGCTTGAGGGAACTGAAATTGTATAATCTAGAGTCCAGGGTTTTCTCTGCATTTTCCCTTGGCAATTTATTTCAAGCACAGTGATAGAAAGCAAGTTTCGGCATGCTACCTTGGTCACTAGTTGTGTGATCCTGGCCAAGAAACTTAAATTCTTTGAGCCTCTGACTATTTTAAGGATTATGTAAAATAATCCATGTGAGAGCATTGTGTGTATCATAATGCCATACAAATACTAATCATTATTATAATTATCTGATTGCTTTGATCACCTCTACTAAGACCCCAAAATCTGTTTCTCTCATACCCTCACTGCTACATTTCAACCATTCACCTCAAGCTCACTATGTCAGAAATCATCTTCTCTCTCAGGCAGCTCCCATTCAGCTCCCATTCCAGGCTTCATTATGTTTATTACATGCACTGACATGCTTCCAATCACCAGGGGTGCAGAACTTTATGTTGTCTCTGACATCTACACCTCCACTCAGTTCCATCAATTCTCCCTTTGTAATATAGTTTATGTGGCTCTCTTTCTGGTTTCAAAGCTACCATCTAAGCCCAGACCCTAGTACCTCACTCCTTGTTACTATCATAGCTATTCTTCCTGCCCATACTTACACCCCTGTCCGAAGCAGTCATTTGATCATCAAATTTTTCCACTCCAAGCCCTTCAGAGGCCCACCAGTGAATATAAAATTAAAGTCCAGGAGGACTTCCCTGGTGGTCCAGTGGTTAAGAATCCACCTTGCAATGCAAGAGTTTGATCTCTGGGTGGGGAACTAGGATCCCACATGCCCCCAGAGCAATAAGCTTCCGTGATGCAACTACTGGAGCTCACACGTTCCAGAACCTGTGCGCCACAACTGGAGAGCCCACATGCCACAACAAAAGATCCCACATGATGGAATGAAGATCTTGCAAACCGCAACTAAGCAACGCAGCCGTATTTAAAATAAAAAAAAATTAAAGTCCAATCTCTTTAGCTGAGCAGCCAATGCCCTCCACAATTTGGCCTGGGGCACTTCTTCCAAACTTCCCACTCATTCTTACCTGTATACCCTCTGCTGTAGCCATACTAACCTAATTCAACACTCTCTAAAAATCTCCATTATCTAGATCAGCACTGTTTAGCAAACATCTAATGTAACTCACAGATGTAATCTTACATAAGCTAGTAGATAACACTTATAAAAAATAAATAGAAACAAGTGACATCCTTTTTAATATATTTACCTTAACCTAATATATCCAAAATACTATCCTTTTAATATGTAATCAAAAAATTAGTAATGAAAAACTTTACATTCTTTTTCCTTACTATGTCTTAAAAAACCCTTGAGTATTTTACACTTATAGCACATCTCACATACGCTAGCCATATTTCAAGTGTTCAGTAGTCACATGTGGTTGGTGGCTACCATACAGACCAGTGAAAATCTATCCCCTACCTCATGGCTCAAGGCAAGCTCTGTCCTCTGCTTGAAATACCTTCCACTCAAACCTCAAATCACTTGTAGAAATGATACTTTTCAAAGACGCAGCTTCATAGCCCACATGCTCTCAGAAGTCTCAGATTTTCCAGCTGGAATTCATCTTTTCCTTCCCATACTCCCATACATATTATTTTATAAAAAAAAATTAATGTGAGTAGGTAATACATTCATTTATTTCTAAAACTCAAAGGGTGCCAAAGGATATGCATACAATTGACACCCCTACCAACTAGCCACCCTAATTCTCTCCCCTAGAAGCAATCAATGTAGAGTTTTGTGTATCCTTGCACAAATCTTATACATATACATCTTGTATAAATATGTACAGACATATATATAAACATACATGACTTTCCTCCATTCTTACTTAACAAATGGTAGCATGTTTTAAACATACTGTCCTATACATTACCTCTTTGTATGTAATACTCTATTTTGGAAATCATTCCATACTAATATATAAAGTATATCTGTTTCACTGACAAGACTTTTAATTCTCAGAGGATATGGAATTTTTTTCTGTATTCTCGTATAGCTCTGCACTTTGGACCCTGGTGCTATACATTTTTGTCATTGTTCAGTCTCTCAGTCGTATCCAATTCTTTGTGACCCCATGGACTACAGCACGCCAGGCTTCCCTGTCCTTCTCTATATCCCAGAGCTTGCTCAAACTCATGTCCATTGAGTCGATGATGCCATCCAACCATCTCATCCTCTGTCACCCCCTTCTCCTTCTGCTTTCAATCTTTCCCAGCATCAAGGTCTTTACTAATGAGTCGGCTCTTCACATCAGGGGCTATACATAATATTCAATATTATTCAACAATATTCAATAATATACATAATATTAAAATGAATTGCTCAAACTGTTACCAGATTAATCTTGCTAAAATGCTCTTTTGCATATGGTATCCCACCCGCATCAAAATACCATTGACTTCTAATTGCCCACAGGGTATCTTTTATATTCAAGCACCTTCACAGTCAGACTCAATCTTCCCTTCCAGACTAATCTCTACTCCCCAGAAACACAGGCTTTCTATTAACCAACAGGTGTCCTCACTGAAGCTTTGCTACAGGTTGACATGTATGTTTATCCATCTGTGTGTGTTTGCTTGGGCGTGTGTATTTTACTCCAAAGTCTTCCCAACTAGACCATAACCCAAGAATTCTGTCTAATGCCCTTATTTACCCCCAGGAAAGTAACTACAACTCATTGATGCTCTGTGTATAGTTGATGGACTTGGGAACCTCTTTCTTCAGGCCTTCTTTCCTCCTTTCCCTTCCCTTGGGCCTGGCCTGGCCCAGGCTGCATGATAGCTGCCCCAATTCTACATTTCCTTTTTTTTTTTTTTTTTGCAGAAACAGAAGAGTTTGTTTCTCAAATCTATTTTATTTTTAAATCATTCTTTCTTTATTCAAGTTATTCTCAAGCCAGAGAAGTTGTAGGCAGAAGAAGTGACAAGGGTCAAAGAACAAAATAAGATACTTCCTGCCAGGGAGTTTTTACTCCCATTTTCATGCTTTTGTCTAGAATCCCATTTATTTAAATCTGAAATCACCAACTTTTCTTAAGTCTCAAACAATTGAAGCTGCTTTGAGAGTCACATCAAAAGCAGCTATGACACTACCATGGCTGACTAACACTTCAATAAAGCCCAGTGGTACTTAAATGCAATCAGCTCAAAGATGAAAAGCATGACAATAGCTACCACTTATTAAGCACTCTATAGCAGGTGCTGTTCTCCAGCTTTATGTTCTTTATTTCATCTAATCCTCACATCCATCCTGAGATAGGTTCTGTTACTCAAATTTTATAGACAAGTAAACTCAAGCTCAGGGAGGTAAGGTGGCATGATCAAGATCTCCATTAGGAAGTGACAGGGGTGAAAACTAAACCCAGGGAATATGACTTCAGAACACAGGCTCTTCACCACTAGGCATAGTTCCTGTTTTAGCCTGAGAAAGCAACTGCCCTTCTGGTATGTAATGCTTGAAACTCATCTATTTGAACCCCTGGGGAGCATGAGTATCATCACTCTCATACCTGCCTCCCTTGTGTTTCCTCTGCCCTCTACTTGGTCCAGAGAGAACTGTACTACTTTTCCACTGCCTCATCACACATGCACTGCTCCAAGCCAAAGAGGGCTTGGTATCTAGACTCTGTATCTAGAATGTTCCTTGCAACTCAAAATATGTTTTATGGGAAAGCAGCATCGGTATCACAAGGGAACTTGTTAGAAGTAAAGTACCCTGGGCATCATTCCAGACTGCTGAATCAGAATCTGCATTTTAACATATTCTCAGGTGATTCGTGTGTACATTAAAGCTTGAAAAGCACTGCTCTCCATCTTCTGGAGTACTCCCTTAGTGATTTCTTGCTGGGGTGTTCCAGAAATGCAAGTCTAAAATCTATGGTTTAAGAAGGAGGATATCATTTAAGCTGCTCCCTCTTCTTCGGCCCTGAGGAGCTCCAGAGTCAGTTAGAGGCCGTGCTAAGAGTAGATCTTGCTGTCTTTAGAATAAAATATATGTGGATGAAATGAAAAGACAGCTACATGTTCACCATCATTTGCTTCCCATATTTCATTCATGCTGTCCTGGTGTCTCACATTGCCTCAACACACTTTTCTATATATAATGAGGAAAATTTTAATTAAAAGCATCAGAACCTTTGAGCACAGAAAACCCTTTAAAAATTAAGTTTATCTGTATTTACAAGCCTCCATTTCTTTGGTAGTGACAATAGAATATAAAAAAGAAAACCCTGCTTCTGAAGGCATATGGAGGAATGATTAAGCTAATTTACAATAATTGCTTTAATCTTGTTATATTAAATTGTAGTGTCTAACTCTCTCAGTTCTCTTGGTCTGAGATAAAGGCAAAATATATCACCATGGTCTATATTGTACTTCTGAATCACAGTGGAAAATTCCACGCTATAATGCCACCCTATTGCCCATATTAACCATCAATATACAAGGGGGAATCCAGAAGTAGATCATCACTTTACCTGCAACACCTAATTGATGCTCTATTCTTTCTTTGAAGATAGAAAGCCCATGTTCAGAAGTAAAGCCTTTAGCAAGTATTCATGTTTTAGCTCTAATAAATTTACCAGACAAGAACTTAATTGGGCAAGGCACTCAGGAACAGGACAAGAGAATATGAAGGAGAGGGGGGAATGGGTTGAAGCCTGGGTAGCTGGGAAGGCCACGACAGGGCTTGCGATGGGGAAAGTGTAGTTGAGTTACACAGAGGTACCTTTATTTGATGTGAAAGTTAGCTCATTCATATCTGACTCTTTGTGACCCCATGGACTATATGGTCCGTGGAATTCTCCAGGCCAGAATACTGGAGTGGATAGGCGTTCCTTTCTCCAGAGGATCTTTCCTGAACCCAGGTCTCCTGCATTGAAGGCAGATTCTTTACCTTTACTTAATTCCTGGTTATGGTTCAGAACAAACCTGCTGGCTGCCATTGCTAACAGTTGCTATGAATTCATCCGTATACCACTCCAGGAAGTACCAGGCCTACACAGGAAGAGCAGTGGTATGTAAGGTGATGTCTAACATTTCTTCTTGCTCCTTGGTACCTTTGTCCACCCCTCCCTGCCTTGGGCTTGCCCACTTCTCTCCTTGATGGGACTGGCTGGGTCAAGCCTGGTTTGGCTTTTTATCTGATTCAGGTCTGAGCCCACTGATCGAGAGGACACCCTAGTGACAGTTACAGCCTTTTCAAGCCAACAAAATGGAATTGTGTTGTAAAGGACCACGAGCACTCGAAGACATTTGGCTGAGACTTTTCATCCCATTATTTCACTTTTAGAAAAACTACACTCTTTGTCTTGTGCCTTCAGTCAGATCTGCTCCACCAGAGATTCCAATCTCAAAGTCTCCTAAGGGTTCTGCCAGATGTGACCAATACCTCATCCTGATCTGATATTGGATACATGGTCTCAAACAACAGGAGATGATGAGCATGGTATCTATGTGATATTTATGTAAGTCTCTGCCTCCAGATTTTGGCAGCAAGTTTTGTTTTGTTTTGTTTTGTTTTGTTTTTTTCATTGAAGTTAACAAAACAACAAACACACATCTCACTGCTTTTGAATTGGAAACAGAATGCCTGACAGCTATGCACATGGCAGTACAGCCCAATTTCAAAAATAGAGGGCATGGTGTGTGGGCTTTCTTGGCTTCAAGCCTTGAAAAAAAGGAATTATCAGAAACAAGCAGATGTTCAGTTCAGTTCAGTCACTCAGTCGTGTCCGACTCTTTTGTGACCCCATGAATTGCAGCACGCCAGGCTTCCCTGTCCATCACCAACTCCCGGAGTTCACCCAAACTCATGTGCATCAAGTCGGTGATGCCATCCAGCCATTTCATCCTCTGTTGTCCCCTTTTCCTCCTGCCCCCAATCCCTCCCAGCATCAGAGTCTTTTCCAGTGAGTCAACTCTTTGCATGAGGCAGCCAAAGTATTGGCGTTTCAGCTTCAGCATCAGTCCTTCCAAAGAATATCCAGGACTGATCTCCTTTAGAATGGACTGGTTGGATCTCCTTGCAGTCCAAGGGACTCTCAAGAGTCTTCTCCAACACCACAGTGCAAAAGCATCAGTTCTTCAGCGCTCAGTTTTCTTCACAGTCCAACTCTCACATCCATACATGACTACTGGAAAAACCATAGCCTTGACTAGATGGACCTTTGTTGGCAAAGTAATGTCTCTGCTTTTCAGTATGCTCTCTAGGTTGGTCATAACTTTCCTTCCAAGGAGTAAGCGTCTTTTAATTTCATGGCTGCAGTCACCATCTTCAGTGATTTTGGAACCCCCAAAAATAAAGTCTGACACTGTTTCACTGTTTCCCCATCTATTTCCCATGAAGTGATGGGACCAGATGCCATGATCTTAGTTTTCTGAATGTTGAGCTTTAAGCCAACTTTTTCACTCTCCTCTTTCTTTCATCAAGAGACTTTTTAGTTCCTCTTCACTTTCTGCCATAAGGATGGTGTCATCTGCATATCTGAGGTTATTGATATTTCTCCTGGCAATCCTGATTCCAGTTTGTGTTTCTTCCAGTCCAGCATTTCTCATGATGTACTCTGCATTACAGTTAAATAAGCAGGGTGACAATATATAGCCTTGACATACTCCTTTTCCTATTTGGAACCAGTCTGTTGTTCCATGTCCAGTTCTAACTGTTGCTTCCTGACTTGAATATAGGTTTCTCAAGAGGCAGGTCAGTTGGTCTGGTATTCCCATCTCTTTCAGAATTTTATTGTGAGCCACATAGTCAAAGGCTTTGACATAGTCAATAAAGCAGAAATAGATGTTTTTCTGGAGCTCTCTTGCTTTTTCAATGATCCAGTGGATGTTGGCAATTTGATCTCTTGTTCCTCTGCCTTTTCTAAAATGAGTTTGAACATCTGGAAGTCCACTGTTTGCGTATTGCTGAAGCCTAGCTTGGAGAATTTTAAGCATTACTTTGCTAGCGTGTGAGATAAGTGCAATTGTGTGGTAGTTTGAGCATTCTTTGATATTGCCTTTCTTTGGGATTGGAATGAAAACTGACCTTTTCCAGTCCCGTGGCCATTGCTGAGTTTTCCAAATTTGTTGACATATTGAGTGCAGCACTTTTGCAGCATCATTTTTAAGGATTTGAAATAACTCAACTGGAATTCCATCACCTCCACTAGCTTTGTTCGTAGTGATGCTTTCTAAGGCCCACTTGACTTCACTTTCCAAGATGTCTGGCTCTAGGTGAGTGTGAGTGATCACACCATCATGATTATCTGGGTTGTGAAGATCTTTTTTCTACAGTTCTTCTGTGTATTCTTGCCACCTCTTCTTAATATTTTCTGCTTCTGTTATATCATTTTTTGTCCTTTATTGAGCCCATCTTTGCATGAAATGGTCCCTTGTTATCTCTAATTTTCTTGAAGAGATCTCTAGTCTTCCCTATTCTATTGTTTTCTTCTATTTCTTTTCACTGAAGCAGATGTATATCATTATTATTAATATTTCCAAATACTGACTTTCTGAGGGGCTTAGTGCCTTCTACATCAGTGATCTTGCTTATCCTTGGGGGCTTTGGATAACCTCATTGGGGTTTGGGGGTACCAGGGTAGTCAACACACAAGCACATACTCCCTAAGATTTAACAGAATACTCTGGCATCTTCTTAGAGCCTCACAACAGATCTGTGAGGTCTATGCAGGTTATCATGCCCTGTTTGTGAAAGGGCTTCCCTGGTGGCTCAGATGGTAGAGAATCTGCCTGCAATGCAGGTGACCCAGGTTCAATCCCTGGGTCAGGAAGATCCCCTGCATAAGGGAATGGCTACCTACTCTAGTATTCCTGCCTGGAGAATTCCATGGACAGAGGAGCCTGGTGGGGGACAGTCCAAGGGCTCGCAAATAATCAGACACGACTGAGTGACTAACACACACACACACACACACACACACACACAGACTTTGAAAGCCAGAGCTCCTAGTGCCAATGGTGCTACATGCCAGATTCCTCAAAGGTAGTGACTTTCAGCACTATTGTTGCTCTAGGTTGCACATGCTGTCTTTTAACTGCCAAGGAGGTAGGGGGATAGCCATGCACTGCAGAAGGGGGCCTTCCCCTGCCTTACTCGCTAATTTCTTACACTCTGACTGCTTACTGAATGTTCAGGACTCAACATGCATCATTTCTGTATGTCTCCTTCCCTCCAACCCCAGGTAGTGTTTTAGCCTCCATAGTTTCCACAGTCTCTCTTTATACCTAAACTCAAAAGCATTTTTTTTTTTGCTGAGCCTAAGGCATTGTTGTTGTTGTTGTTTAGTCACTCAGTCGTGTCCAACTCTTTGCGACCCCATCGCCTGAGGCACGCCAGACCTCCCTGCCCTTGACCATCTCCCAGAGCTTGCTCAAACTCATGTCCATTGAGTCCAGTGATGCCATCCAACCATCTCATGTGCCTAAGGCATATGGGATTTTAGTTCCCCAACTAGGGATCAAACCCATGCCTACTGCATTAGGAGTTTGGCGTTTTAACCACTGTACCACCAGGGAAGTCCCTTGACTTTTAAAAAGTATGCTCCTTTTGGGTAAACGTCTTGCCTGTCCTGTCATTCCTCCCCTTTCCCCTGCTCCTTGCAAAGACACTGGAATACACATTCACACCCAAATGAGAATCCAGATTGCTAATTTGGATAACCATCATCTTATCCCTCCCATCAGCCAAACTTTTACTGATCTTTATTTTAGATCTTTTGTTGCTGTTATTCACTCTCTCAGTCATGTCTGACTCTCTGAGACCCCATGGACGGCAGTATGCCAGGCCTCCCTGTCCTTCACTGTCTCCCAGACTTTGCTCAAACTCATGTCTGTTGAATCGATGATTGCATCCAACCATCTCATCCTCTGTCACCCCCTTCTCCTGTTCTCAGTTTTTCCCAGCCAATATACTTATTTTATCTCTGTTATGTATAAGGTGATAGAATATTGACATGACCTTTCAAATTATTTCTCTCCCACCTTAATTCTGAAACATATAGCTCCTTGAGAATTATTGATCTTTTATGACTTATCAAGGTTTTTATAACTGCTTCCATGTTTGTCCTACTAAACTGTGACTCCCTTGAAGACAGGGATGTAACCTTTGTATCCACAAGTGCCAAGCAGGGAGGTAATAAGTACACATTAAATATTTGGTGAATGAATGAGGGAATAAACAGTGCCAGAAGAGGACTTATTTAACACTACTGCATCATTTTCTTCCCTGTCTTGCTCCGTTTTTAGCAAAAGGGCAAAATTGGAAGTGTTTAAGATTCTTTAACATACGACTCTAGGGATAATCCCTGGAGGAGGGAATGGCAACCCACTCCAGTAATTCTTGCCTGGAGGGTCCCCATGAACAGAGAAGCATTGGCGAGCTACAGTCCATGGTGTCACAAAGAATGGGACATGACTGAACGACTAAGCACTGGGGATAATATCAATGAAAATGACAAGGGTTCCCTTCCCTCTTCCCTCTATTCTATCTACTATCCCATCGAATCTTTACTGCTTAGAATCTATGTGCCTCTGCTTGATTAATTATACACTGCCTTCTTTCATCTTGAATGTTTAAACTGACAGTAATTGCCCAGAATTGGATGCATAACCTCTAAGAACATGCCTACTAAAAAAAAAGGGCTTGTTTCACATTGTAATCTGTCATAATAATCCTCAAGGTGGTTCATTCTGTAAAGTAGAAGAGGCTGCCATGTCAAAATAAAGGTTCAGATCAGCTCCACCAGTCAGCCTCCCATCCACATCGGAGCTTGAGAATACCTCAGTATTGTGAGTTGTTTACAGTTCTCTTATATCCACTAGACCCACACATCACAAACCATCTGGATTGAAGAACCATGATTTTTTTTTTATTTGTTTTAAATTTTCAGTCTATAGATACTTTTATAAAATATAATAACAATTTCTAGAAAAAATATAATGAAAAAAAATAAAAGCCCTCAGTTTTTTGGTGAACATCAACAGACATAACAGTACTCTGTAAAATTGCTATACGGTCTCTAAAGGCTCATTCTCAACAGCTACATTTACCTCTTTATGGACCATCATCAATCTACGAAGCAAGATGTGAAGGGCTCTGCCTGAGATGGTGTGCTTATCCAGGCCTTAGCCAAACCTGCTTATGGTCTGAGTTGTCTTTGGACCTCCAGGGCCAAGCCCCCATTATACATAGTGATTATCATGTCCCAAAAAAGGAAGGCACCCTTTTTTGGGACTATGTTATAACTTGCTTATAATCACATAGCTGATAAGTGGTTAAACCAGAATTCAAATCCAAGTCTTGTTACTCACATTAGTTCTAACTTATTTAGAGGACTATGCTGCTGCTGCTGCAATCCTTCTCTTCTCCCTTCTTCTACTAAAGGTGATTTCTCATTGCTCCCATCAAAGATTCTGCATCCTAGCAAAGTCAGTCTACTCACTACTTTTTTCCCTTGCGTCCAGCTGGCTGATTCTACTTCTTGACATTTTCTTAGGACCACCTTCAACCTGCAATGCCCTCTCTTTTCCTCTCACAGGTATTTTCCTTGTTCAAACTCAATCTCCAAATTGGCCTCCATATGCTACTACTGTTCTCAAACTTTAATATTCATGGATGTCCTTTCCTGAGCCCCACAACAAAATTCTGGCTTTGTGGATCTGAAGTAGGGCCCAGGAATTTAATTTTTCATAAAGCCTCCCCCTTCCCCATTCCCCCCAGGATACTCTGTGGCATTAACTGTTTTTTGGATCACAGATTGAGAAATAATGTTCAATATGAAAACACTAGTTAACAGTACTTGAATCAATTCTTTCTCCAGATATCCTTAAATGCTAATACTTCTCATAAAGTAACACCTTATTAACTCAGCTCCATTAAATTGGAATTCTTGATCATTGGACAGAAGCTGGGCTGCCAAAAAGAGAGGTGGGAGGCTGAAGATGAATCTCCCTTCAAGATGATAAGTAGAGCTAGCCATGCATATTTTGGTGATTCATGCCGAGTAATTCCTTGCTGATTTATTCGCTGACTGCAAGATCCTTGATTAGGCCATTCAGGACCACATCTACCATTTTCTCTCACTTTCATTATTGCCCAGCCTCTTACCTGGTCTCCCCGCTTCCACCCTTGATGCCCCATAGTCCATTCTCCACCTGGATACTTTTGTGATCTTTAAAAAAAATAAAACTCTGGTTGTATTGCTTGCCTGAATAAAACCTTTCAATGGTTTTCTGTTGCTCTTAGGATAGAGACCAAACTCTTTAGCAGAGTCCACAAGGCACTGCATAGTTTGGCCCTGTCTACTTCTTCAGACTCATCTTGGTTCCCTCTCCCCTGGCTCTGCTTCCAACATGCTAGCTTCCTTTCAGTTCATTGACTAGACCCCATCTCCTTCTGCTACATTACCTGTGCATATGCTCAGCCATGGCTCTGAAATGTTCTTCGCATCATACCCTCCTCACCCCACACACCCATACAAACATATGCTTGGTTAATCTCTACTCATCCTTTAGCTTGCTCACTTGTGCTCATGCTCAGTCATGTCCAGCTCTTTGCAACTCCATTGACTGTAGCCTACCAGTCTCCTCTGTCTAGGGGATGTTCCAGGCAAGAATACTAGAGTGAGTTGCCATTTCCTCCTCCAGGGAATCTTCCTAACCCAGGGACTGAACCAACATCTCCTGCATCAGCAGGTGGATTCTTTACCACTGAGCCACCTGGGAAGCCCTACTTGTCTTTTGGATCTGAGATCAAATGTTTCTACCACAGGGGAACCTCCTGAACTGCTACTGTATGTCAGTTTCCTTTCCTAGATCCTTTCAGAGACTCATGTTTCTTTTTCTCAGAAAATTGTCTCATGTTGTAATTATACAATCCGTGTGTGTGTGTGTGTGTGTGTGTGTGTGTGAGCTGCTTAATGGTGTACAACTCTTGAGACCCCGTGTACTGTAGCCCACCAGGCTCCTCTCCCCATGGGATGTTCCAGGCAAGAATACTGGAGTGGGTTGCCATTTCCTTCTCCAGGGATCTTCTCGACCCAGATACAATCATTACTATTTGTAGAATTATTTGATTAAAGCCCAACTCATCTTCTAGACAGTAAGCTCCCTGAGGGGGCCCAAAGCCTTTCACTCTACCCTCAGTATCTAACAGAGTGACAAGCAGATAGAGGAAGCAATAAACATTTAAGTCAATAGGCAGGATAAATCCCTTCAGTTTCTTTCAAAGCAGACTACAACAATCCAAATTTCTTTACTTTCTTCCCAAATCCAACACTATCCTGACTCTGCGTGTATGAGTGTGTGAGTGACAAGAGTTCAGACTTCCCCTAGAGGGAAGACCCCAATCAAAGAATAGGATTCCAAACTTACCCACTTAATCCTAAAGCTTTAGACCAGTCCCCTCTGCCAAGAGACCAGACAAGCATAGCATTGAATATCCCTGCCTATTGGCTTCTACACTAAACAGCGTGGCCCCAGAAGCCACCTGGGCATTGGAAGGTAATGATGGAATACCTGTTCAAGTTGTTTAGTTGCAGTTCAGCATGTTCCAATCAAATGCCCTCTACACTAAACACTTAACAACAGTACTTCAATATATTTGTCTACCCCACTCTTTCTGGTATGCATGTAGTTATAATTCTTGAAGTGAAATTAGGTGGGAGCAGCAGCAGGAAACTGCTGATGATGGTGGTGGGGAATGGATGGCTGACATAGTGTGTTATGTGTCATTTCTTAGCACCAGATGCCATTTGAATTTTACACGACAGTGGAGCCAGCATTGGACAGAAGAGCTACCTTAACAATTTGGAAAGGTTCGGCTGAAATCTAGGTCCAAGAGTTGAAATATATTAACTCCTTTTCTGTAAGCTTATGACTCAACCAGTAAAATCAGGGACACAAAAAGATGCAGGACCCTTGCGCTAGAGGATAATTGAAGACCTAAATTTTTTTAAACTCAGATTGAGTCTGTAGGTTGCCTTAGCGTCCAGCATAGGGAAACTCTATGTGACTCCTATGACTCTGACTGGAGGCATGACATGCTAATGCTTCTGTCTGTGAGAACCTTGACTACAGAACAACTGGACAGTTTGAATGATTTTCTAACTGGTCATAATTCTCCAAATATTCTAATATTACATGCTGTCACTGTAGTCCATCTGAGAAGAGGCATGCCACAGGAAGATCATAAAAGTAACTGGTCTCACAATGCCTCTATCTGCTCAAATATTCTGTTATTTGGATTTATTTTTTGCAATTGTGACTATTTTAACTGTCCTTTCAACTGATGCAATAAGGGATATTCTTCAACATCTGAAATGCTGCTGGCAGGTGCTGTGGATCCCAAGTAATTTGGGTAGCTTTCTGCAGAATTTACAAAGCCATTTTTAATATAATGATTTTTTAAATGAGTGTGCTCTGTGTGTGTTATGACTCTTTCTTTTTAGTTTCAACAAGCAAATGGGCAAATGAAATAAAAACCACCCAAAGAAGAGTTAATTAGAAAATTTTAAAAGGAAATAGTCTGTCAAAGTGCTTTGGTTTTCAGGTAATCTTCAGCTCCTATTTGATCCATCCTCTAAACATATTTCCATTAGTCTCTATGATTAGGATGCCTATTGGAAAATTTCCTTCCTTTGTGATACTCAAACTTTTTGTTCAATATTTAATTTCACGTATCTCAATAAAACCATCTGCTGTACAAAATAATCTCCCTGTTTACTAAAAATTCATTTGCAAAATGTTTGGAAAGTGGCCACTAGATATAACTACTCCCCGCCTACTCTTTTTTTTTTCCCTACTCTCTTTTCTCTTTTTTCCACCAAAAGCATGCATGAAAAATTTCCAAAAATGAGATAATAACTGATATCAGATGATGAGTTACAACATGACCTAGCTACTTTACTATAGGTAACTGGGCTGTGGAGCAGTGCTAGACCCAAAGGCAGTATTTATGCCATGACCAGTGACCTCTGAGGTGGATGGCTTAAGAGTACTAACCAGATCCTTACTTATGGGGAATCTCAGTTTCAGCCTCAGACACTGTCCATTGGTCAGTAGTGGGATAAGTAGAAGCAGAGACAGAATAGCTGAGCTAACCTCACAACAGAGCAATAGGAGATGGGGTAATAGAATACTTCTTGTGAGAAGAGGGCTTACTGTTATGTGAGGAATGATGGTCAAGCTCTTTAGAAGGTATGTGTGGCTCATTTATTTACAATAAACATTCATTAACTGAAATACGCTGAGGATGTCCCTTTTCTTTGTAACTTGACTGTGTCTAACACATGGATCACCTTTAAATTTTTTTTTGAAGTCTGGTTGTCAATGTGGATCAAATAGAAGCTGAACTAAGATAAGAACACAGGTCTCATTCCCTGGGTAGTGGTATTTGCAAGATCAACTTTATTTCCTTATCAAGAAGAGCTTCAGTCCTCAATTAATTGAAAAGTCATAGCTGAGATGTACTTCTTCAGACTTGCTGCTATCAACTGCATAAACTCTATGATGTTGGCTTATGTGTAGAAAAGGTTGGTAATTATTCTGTGAGATGAGGGGCAAATTTCCACATAGATATGTATATTTTATTGACTAAATTACACTCCTAGGAATTAGTTGAAGAATAGCTCCATGTAGTCATTTAAATAGCTCCATGTAGTCACTCTGGTGAGGGAAACCCACATCCTAGAAAACACTTAACTCATAATCCTTCAAACAGGAAACACTTTTGCTCAAATGTTTCAAAAGAAGATCTTAACCATCAATTGTATGTTCATATCTTATTAAATGTACTGTTTCTAGATGAATCTGCCTCTTTGGTAGATATGTCCAAAGTTTGGGGAGAGTGCCAACATTTTCCTTTCTTCTTCAGAAAGAACCCAATACTCAACCTTCTAACAGTTATTATTCCAAGACAAGGAAAGCTGTACCTAGGTTAATCAAAGAAATCTAAGGACTGATGCTGATTTTTCAAACTCTCAACCCTCTATCCCAGCAAAAGTGTTGTATACTATGAAGTGTCCAGACTGGTGAAACCTGTCATAAGGCTTTGCAAATACTGGTATGTTCAACTAAAGATTCAAAAACTTAATGCCTCAATTTCTTTGAACCTTTGTAACCACACTTATGAAATGAAAATGATAAAACCTGCCATGTCAACATAATCCCCTGAATCCTAAAATCTAAATTTTGAAATGCCTTCCCAAATTATCTCATCCAACCTCCCTCTTTAGCTCATAAGTGAGGTCTGAGCTTCAAATAGCCAATGTAGATATATTCAAAGAGATGCCCAAACTATTAGCATCATTATCCTTTGTTTCTTATTTTAATGATGCCATTACTGACTATTCCAAAAGACCTCTTGACTGTTTACTTATTGGTTGTTTTCATTGGAAAGACTCCTATTTTTCACCACCCCCCCCCCCCCCCCAAAAAAAACCCTCTCTGTCCTGGGTTTTAGCTCTATGCAGAATAATAGCCAGTATTTTCTTTTTTTAATGTGTCTGCCTCTAAGTTAGATGATTCCATCTAACTTTATCCCCAGAAAAACTTACAAATATTTCTAACCAAGAAGGCAAGTCTTGATTTGTCCTATTTCAGGTCATCTTCCTTGTACAAAAACATTATATATTAGCCATAAGAGCTTTGAGAAATAATCTGGTCCAAAGACTCCCAAATACCAGTCTGTAAGCCAACTGCATATGAATTACCTGGGAGGCCTTTGACAAATATAGACTATTTTTGCTTTTAGTTTTATTAGAGTTTTTATTATGAAGACTTCAACCATATAAAATAAGAGAGAATACAAAAAAAGAAAAATCCTCCCAGATGATCATCATCAAGCTTCCACAATTAACCACCCATAGTTAATCTTGCTTCATTTATATCTCTTCCAGCCAATCCCTGGCTTATTTTGAAGCACACTTCATCCATAAATATTTCAAAATGGAAATATATTTTTTTCAAATATTAATTACTGGGGTTCTGATTCAGTGGGTTTAGAACTGGTCCTAGGAATATGTATTTTTAATAGGTGAAACTGATCCACAAATATTGTAGCAGCCTGTTTTGATTCTTATTGTAACAGAGAAAGATGTAGAATCTAGACTGGGGATGTCATTAGCAGAAGAGTACTCCATTGCTCTGTCCCAGTGACACAGCAGTGTCTTAGTCATATTTTTTTAAATAAAAATATATTCTGAAGCCCTTTCTGAAAAGATAATACTTGCATGGTAAGTGCTTTGAAAATAATGGGCCAGATACTAGGAGGTAAGTAAACAACTTTCTGAGATGTCAGCTAAGCTTTCCCAGTCTACACTGAAGTCTTATGCCTTTGAGCTCAACCTTCATTGACTGGACTACACATTTGGAAGTTAATCACAGACAGCCTTGTGACAGCTCATGTGTTATGGAATTGGTTTCACTCTTAAATTGCCTTAACTCTAAAACTAAATTGTAAGCTTATGAAGGGTAGGAACCTTGCCTGATCCAGCTTTGTATCATTATTCTCCCCACCCCTTGACAGAACCCTGCTTGGTGTCCTGTCACATGTAATAATTACCTCTTCCCTTATTCACACTACTAAGGGGTTCATTCACCACATTTTTATACTAATGTGCTAAATGTAGTGAAAGAGTAACTGTGCCTCACAATGTGCCTAAATACCAGGACACCCATGCACTGATTCAAAATGTCCTATTGAAATGTCCTGGGCTAGAAATATTTCTTCAGTGGCTTTCCATATTGACAGAAATTATGACTCCCATTTACCTCTTTAAGTGGCTAGGTTAAAACCCTAAAGCTCAAATGGGAATGTAATCCAGGAGCTCCTTAGTATTAGTGAGTTGATAGGGATGATTGCATTCATGATGAAGATCCTTTCAGGGTCATAAAGGGAGCATGGGCATTGTTCAACTGAATAGCCCAATTGGGATTCTCTAGTGGAGGTCATGGGACTTCCCTGGTGGCTCAGACGGTAAAGCATCTGCCTACAATGTGGGAGACCTGGGTTCAATCCCTGGGTTGGGAAGATCCCCTGGAGAAGGAAATGGCAACCCATTCCAGTATTCTTGCCCGGAAAAGTGGAAGTCATGAGGCTGTTGAGGACTCAATGGGTAGAAAGGGGACACAGTACAAAACAGTGGCTAAGAATGCAGGTTTTGTTGTAAGATGGATCTATCACAGTCCTGGCTCTACCATTTACTGGTTGTGTAACATTGGAACAGACACTTAACTTCCCTGAGCCTCATTTCCTTTATTTGTAAAACAGGAGGTTTATAACAGAATCTATTTCATCTGTTCATTCAACCGTTATGCAGGCCTTCTATATGCTAGGTTCTGTGCTGGCCCTGGGGATACAACCAAGTAGGATCCTGTGGGACCCTCCCAGGACAGACCCCCTCCCCTATGTCCTCTGTTTTAACTCCTCTCTGAAGTACTTGGGACTTCCCAGGTGGCTCACTGGGTAAAGGATCTGCCTACAATGCAGGAGACATAAGAGATAAGGGTTTAATCCCTGGGTTGGGAAGATCCCCTGGAGAAGGAAATGGCAATCCACTCCAGTGTTCTTGCCTGAAAAATCCCATCTCTGCCAGACAGAGGAGCCTGGCAGCCTATTGTCTATAGCGTCACACAGAGTCAGATACAACTGAAGTGACTGAGCACACACACATTCTGAAATACCTAGAAGATAGTATTTCATGCATATTTCCTGAGTTTTTCGGATGCTAAAAACCACCACCAAATGGAAGCCATTAACTACTGTAACTGATGATCATGAGTATCCCTAGATTGATCATATTAACCAACCACCCTATTACCTCAAAATCAACCAGAGAATTTTGCATGAGCTGATCACATAACCTGGGATGCCCCTCCCTCACCTGGCCTTTTAAAATGCTTTGCTGAAACACTTCTAGAAGTTTGGGGGTTTTTGAGCACAAGCTACTTGTTCTTGCATGGCCTTGCAATAAGCTCTTATCTTCTCCAAACACCAGTGTTTCACTTTGGCCTCACTGTGCATTGGGCACATGAACTTGCATTTGGTAACAGGGATACCACAGGTAATGAGCCACATAGGATCTCTGCTCCTCCAAACTTAAATTCCACACGTTAAGATTGTGCTGAGGCTTAAACAGGATAATGCACATGGAGAATTGAGGATGTTGGTAGCACCTAGAAAACATCATAGACATTAATTATCTTTATGTCTGTTATTATCTAGGAAGGAGGGTGGATGGCACTACAAAAAAATATTTCACATTTTGCCTAAGACTCATGCTATATACACAGTGGTAAAGAAAAATTGTGGCTTGGGTCTCACAAGTCTATAGAAAGGCTAGAAACAACCCACAAAAAGGCTATTTGAAGAATGGAGAAAATTTTTCCCCAGTCAAGAAGATATTTCTGCTTAACACCATAGCAGACCAAAAGAAGCCCTTTTACAGCAGCAAACTGTAAGTTTTCATGCAAGCCAGAACATCTACATCACATGGATTTGTATAATAGCTAGAGAAACAGAAGTGTAATGAGTGAGCTTACTGGATTTGAGGCAACAAACTCATGTTCTTCAAGGAATAGCATTTGTGCACAACTGTGGGCAGAGACAGTAAGAATTTTCTTCTGTGAGTATCAACAGGCCTGGTACTGAGAACTGATCCTCTGGTAGGAGCTAGAATAGAATTCAATACACAGAAAATAAAGAATAGCTACACAATGATTAAGAAATAAATGATAATGGAGGAGAAGCGTATAGAGCTTACCTCTGAAAACAATAATTGAAAATCCAATGTAGGATATCCAGGAATGAATAATGCCCCTGGGTTTGGTTCAGCAGGTATTGATAGCACAGTGGTCTGATCTGAAGGGTGGTATTGGGAAGCAGCACCCAGATATCCAAGAGTTGAAGTTGGTACAAGAGATACATGGTTCCAAGATAACAACACTAACTTTAGCCCTCACCAAAGAGCATGGCTAAAACTTTCTACTATTGTTTAATGTTTTATATTTTCTGCCCTGGTCAGAGCTAGCTTAATAACTTGGCCAGGCTAAACACGCAGATCCCTTGCATTAGTGACTCCAGCTTCGGAAGTCTTTATTTTATTTGTACCATGATAGATGAGGGGAGAGAGAAAGAGTGCTCACAAGCCTCAAGGTCAAGCATGGAAAATCAAAGTGTAGTCACTCAGTCGTGTCTGACTCTGCAATCCCATGGACTGACTGCAGCCGGCCAGGATCCTCTGTCCATGGAATTCTCCAGGCAAGAATATTAGAGTGGATTGTCATTCCCTTCTCCAGGGGATCTTCCTGACCCAGGGATCAAACCTGGGTCTCCTGCATTGCACGTGGATTCTTTACCATCTGAGTCGCTAGGGAAGCCCATAGCTTGCTATGCCCCACACAACAGTGTTCTCACTCAAAGATCCAGATGTAGATCCACAGACTCATACTCAGACCCACATTTAAGAGTCAACATGCAATCATTTTTCAAGTGACTGCTTATTCCTACCTTCCCTTAATTTATTTAGAAAGCTAATACTTATGCATATATTTATGGCTTAAAATAAAAGGCCATTTAATAAATCTAAAGATGAGTTTTGAGCAGTTCTTTTGCCTATGTTCTCTTTCTCTTCCCGAAACTGACTAATGCTAGATTCCAAAGGTCACTTGTCTTTAGCAATTACTCTGAAGTGCTACATCCTACCTGCAGCCTTTTAAGCATTCTAGCCTAAAGAGGATTCATCCTCTTTTCTTGGAAATAAACGTGAACTGTCAATCGAATACCACTAATGTTTCTAATTGATGTTTGAGGAGAGGGAATTTTTTCACTTAGGCATATTGCTTTTTATCTTGGTCAGTGGCCTTGCTGTTTATAAAAACAAAATTATGTGTGCATTCGTAAAGCATAGGATGAGAGTTAAAGGACAATACTTCACTTTTTCTTTTGTCAAACCGGATAAAGGCACTATTAGCACTGATGGGTTTTTTCTTTTTTCATGATTTAAGGCTTGTATATTAAAAATAGCCAAACCAAACAGAGATTCAGACATAAGTTTCACTTTAATGGGATGAAAATAGCTACTCCAGTCAAATGCCTGAGGCCAAATCACATGTAGAGAAATCTGAATTTTGTTTCTTCCATTGCCTAGTTCAATGCCCCAGCATTTTTTAACTGTAAAATGGGGATTATAGCACCTACCTCACAGAGAGACTGTTAAGATTAAAGTAAATAAGGTAAGCATTGCAGCTGTTAGGGGAAGGAATAATTAATATCTGATTTCAAAGCCAATTGAGAAATAAGACATGGGCTTAGGGCAAATGAAGATAAAAAATATCATCTTTATTACTGATAATGCTGAACTCAAGGATATAACTTTGGCATGCAGCCAAAGGGTCTTAGTAGTTTTCTTCTCTCCACATCTGATCTTTCAGATGGTTCACCTGAAGTAGACTGGGTCTGCAGAGCAGACAAACTTACCCAGCATGTTCTCTTAGTTCTACCCAATTGCAAAACAGGGGCCAATGGATATATTTAGATAATCCACTCCTCCTCCCATGGGTGGGACTGTCAGATTTAGCATGTGAAAACACAGAACACAGAGTTAAATTTTAATTTCAGATACACAATTAATAACTTTTAGTATAAGTATGTCCCATGCAGTGTTTAGGGTATAGTTACTCCTCCAACATGATCTGAGATTCAAATTTGTTTTTCTGAAATTCAAACGTAATGGGGCATCCTGTTTTATCGGGCAACCCTTGAAAGTAAGCAAGTGTGAGAAGAAAATTTAGGAGTGTTGCTCTAGTAGAAGGCCATAAGGCCATAGAAATGGAGGGTTCTCCTGGCAGTCGTATAGTATGGAACGCAGTGTGTGCTAAGTACACGTTATTGCTTTCCTTCATGCCTCGAAGACCCTCATGGTAAACTTATTCATAACAAGGCTTTGGTTTCTTACTGTATTGCTCTTCAAGAAGTAGTTTTACTTTAAATGAGGGCCAGGAGGGGGTTCACGTTTAACCTCCAGAAATTCTCTAATGATTGATTTTCTATGTTGACTGTGCATCCCCAGGGAGATTGTTAAAGATACAAATACCCAGTTATCCCCCGCCCCAAGTTTGATTCCGGGGTAGGATCTTGGCATTTGTATTTTTAACAAACTTCCCCAGGGAATTCTGATGCACAGCAAAGTTTAAGGCACATCATTCTAACCCATAAGTACAGTGTCAGGGAGCAGGAAATGGGTGTTCTCAGGGAAAGGTATATGCCTCTACGCACCAAGTGGCCTGAGAAACTATTATGCCATTGCATGGACCATTGGTTTAGAACCACTGTTTAAGCTCATGGATAGAGAAAAGCATACCTTCCTTCTCATTTTGGTAGCAATAGACCTAGGATGCAACAGTGAAATGATGAGTAGTGAACAACTGGAATAGGAGTCATTTCCCTCCTAGAACACTTTAACCACATTAGATATAGTGTGCCACTGGCTCTGAGGGCAAACTTGATCAAACATACTGTCCTTTCTCACTGCAGATTATAGTCCAATGTGAAAGGTCTACAAGAGAGACAACTAAAGGGAATAGGAGGTCAGAAACGAGTAAGGAGGATGGGTCATGAAAAGGTTTACAGAGAAGATGAGATACTCTTCAGTCTTCACTGGAAAAGTAGAAATGCATAGAGGCTAGAAAATGAGAGAGTGACAGAGGCAGAGAAAGGCTAAGGCAAACAGTTACAGAGTCCAGGGGAAAGTTTCAGAATAAGACAAAAATAGACACGTATAAGGAGAAGAAAGTAAAAAAGGCATACACACATACATTTACACTAACAAAGAGAGACCTGGATTTCCAGTGCTGTTTTAACATGGCATCATAGGGAAAAAAAACACACTCTTTCTATATATACACACATACACGCACATACATACACATATATACACACATATTATTTTCTCAGAAGCTTAGCTCATGGCTGTGGGGAATCTGAAAGTATAGGAAACAAACGTCACTGCATTTGCTCATTTTAGATGACATCTGTTATTAAAAATGGCTATTTTCAGAGAAGATATTGATTATAATTCTAAAATAGGCAGATACATCATTAGTATATTTAATAATTAATGATAGAATCATAATAATGCATGCATGCTCAGTCATGTTCAACTCTTTTTGGCCCCATGGACATAGCCCACCAGGCCTCACTGTCTACGGGATTTGCCAGGCAAGAATACTGGAGTGGATTGCTGTTTCCTTCCCCAGGGGATCTTTCAGGCCCAGGGATCGAACTCATGTCTCTTGAATTGGCAGGCGGATTTTTTTACCACTGTGCCACCCAATACAGTATTGAAAAGTAAGGCAGCCTTTTTTCCTGAACTGGATCTAAAAGTAGAATCTCAAATGTCTGCTACCACAATTTTCCAGGACTAAGATGTGTCCCCCTTCCAAATGTTTGTTTTTATTTGAATGCATTGTCTTATTTTAATGAAGCTTTTGGAAAGCCCTTTGCTGCTGATGAGCCCAACCATTAGATATAAGTGATTTGGCTTGTGCTCTGGGCAATGCTATTGAGCACACCAGCTTCCTGGAAGAAAAGCGGTTAAGGGAGATAAATTTTGCTTCATGGTGCTTAATATCACCTCAAGGTCTTTTGCCTTCTATTTCCTTTTCCTCTTCCTTTTGAATCATACATTCAAATAACCATGTGTGAGCATTGAAAGGAACACATCTCAGCATGTCTTTGTGAAGGTACAGAAGACAATATGGCATTACACATGTTCAATACGCTGTTTTGAATTCTCTAGAACTTTCTTGCTCCAAAATCAAATATCTTCAGATAAAGGGAAAGTATGTTGCTCAGTCAGAAATGTGCAGGTGCCAGGTCTGACTTCTCTTCTGTATCTTTACCATTTTCTGTATCTATTTTGTAACCAGGAGGTTTTTTTTTTTTTTTTTTTCCATATTTTCTTTTCCATTTGGAGTTTAGAAAATAAACAACAGTTGACGAATCACTGTATCTGGGGGAAGGGACTGGGTGATTTCTCTTTGAAAAGAGAAATTTTTTCTCTTTGTATTAGCTGTAGACAGAAACCTAGGATGGGAAAGGAGTGATGATGGTTGTTGGCAGATACACGAGAGCTGAATGAGAAAAAGAGAGTAGGTAAGCAAGGGGGGCTTGCCCATCTTCCTCAGAAGAAGTAGTCACTTTATTTCTGTATGGCAAATGGAATTAAGAATCCTAACTGCAGAGAATCTCCTACTGTGTCCCTGTCACACACAAAAAATTTTCATTCCAAGGAAATGCAAATAGTTCCCCAAATTAGCAGTCCTTTCCCAAAGGCTCCTAGGGGCTTACTGCAGTGACATTATCATCTGCAATGCTTGTTTTGATGATGGTTGTGCTCATCATTGATTTCTCTGACACTGTTATGGCTGGTGTCCTTCCTTGGACACTCATCAGGGCCCTTATTCTCTGACTCAGAATCTATTTCAACCCCCTGCATCCTTGTTCTGCTGTCCTTGATTCTGGAGTCTTTCTTCCAAGTGGACACAGCATTTTTAAATGTCCTGAGTGATCATTACAATGGCTTTGTATCTTCAATCTGAAGTAGACTTACCCCTTCAGGTTTATAATTCTTGAAGTATTAGAGTAATTTCCTCCAGAAAGTATCACAAAGTATTTGAGTAACACTTGGCATTTCTCATTGACTCTTAGCTACTCTCCCAAGGTAAGGCCAGGTAAGGAGTTGTCCTCTACCTCCTTTCCCATAACTCCCTCACATACTATCAGTGATTCACCAAATATCTGTTGCACACTTGTGCTAAGTACTGGATAAAGTGATGAATGAGGCATACAAGGTTCTTACCCTCACAGAGGTTACAGTTTAGCAGGAGACCAAGCAAGTAATTATATACAAGTGTAATAAGTGTTATAAAGGGGAAAGCAGATTTTGCACTAGAACTTAACAAGCCCTTTGGAGAAATGGCACTTCAGATGAATCAAGAAGGCATTTGCTAGGAGGAAATGAGGTGGGGTAGGGTGGAGACTATTCTCAGAAAATGGCAGGTATGAAAGTCTAGGGAAAAAAAAGAAACTGGCGATTTTGAAGAAAACTGAAAAAAAACTTAAGCATAGCCAGAATGTAGAATACAAAGAGAAGTGAGCTAAGAGGATTGGGTAGGTAGGAAAAGTCTATATAATGGGGAACCTTGTAATGCATTCTAAAAACTTTAAACTTTATCATGCACGAACATGGGAAGCCATGTATGGGACAGAGACAAGGGAACACTTGGGAAAGACCACCTGACTGTAGTGTGGCAGAGCTAATTGAAAGGGGGCAGGAAGGGGTGAGGGGAAAAGAATTAAGAGGCTATTGTTGTAGTTGACACACTATAGGTGTTGGTGACCTGAGCTGAAGTCCTAGCATGGGGATAGCACAGAGTCGGCAGATTTGAGACATAGAATATATTCAAATTAGATATGGGAAAACAAGGAAAGGAGAGAATCAAGGATGGCACCCAGTTTCTGGATTGGGTAGCTTACTGGGGTCAGTGGAAGTATTGTTTATCATGGTAGAAAATATAAGACAAAGTAGTTGGTTTGGGGAGGGAGGTGATTTTAGTGTTACAGATGGGAGCTTGAGCTATCTTTAAGACATCCAAGTGGAATGCCAATTAGGTAATCAGAAACAGGGAACTAAAGCACAAAAGGGAAGTCAGGAGCAAAGTTATATTTATGAGGGCATTTGAGTATAGGAGCTAGGCCAGAAGAAACATGTAGACTAAAAAAGCATAAGACCTAGAAGATAGCTTTTAGCAACACCTGTCTTAAAGACTTGGCAGAAGAAGAGAAGTTTACACAAAGTCTGAGAAGGAGTGGTCCGAAAAGTAGAAATAAAACAAGTAGATGTCAGGGTAACAAAAACCAATAGAAAAAGGAAATTGAAGGAGGGAGGTCAAATGTCAAATGCAGATAGGAGGTCAAACAAGACATCAATAGAACAAGACCAAAAAGAGCACTTGGGATTTTGTTACATGCTGGCAGTAGGTTACCATGCTTAGGACATCCTCAAGGGAGTCATGGTAATTAGGTGGCAGTAAGGAGATCAGTCCTGGGTGTTCATTGGAAGGACTGATGCTGAAGCTGAAACTCCAATACTTTGGCCACCTCATGTGAAGAGTTGACTCATTGGAAAAGACCCTGATGCTGGGAGGGATTGGGAGCAGGAGGAGAAGGGGACGACAGAGCATGAGATGGCTAGATGGCATCACTGACTCAATGGACATGAGTTTGAGTGAACTCCGGGAGCTGGTGATGGACAGGGAGGCCTGGCGTGCTGTGATTCATGGGGTCACAAAGAGTCGGACACAACTGAGTGACTGAACTGAACTGAACTGAACTGAATGGGGGTGAGTGGCTTCCCTGGTGGCTCAGATGGTAAAGAATCTGCCTGCAATTCAGGAGAACAGGGTTCAATCCCTGAGTCAGGAAGATACCTTGGAGAAGGGAATGTCAACCTATTCCAGTATTCTTGCGTGGAGAATTCCATGGACAGAGGGGCCTGGTGGGTTACAGTCTATAGGGTCACAAAGAGTCGGACATGAATGAGCAACTAACACTTTCACTTCCACTTCTTATTGGGGTGATGTTATAACATACTTTCTAGGAAAACTAGAAGGCAGTGGGTTGAGAAGTATCTAGGAGGCAGGCCAGTGGAGACAGTGAATCTCGACAAGATCACTCTTTTGAAGAACTTGGCTGGGAAGGGAGAACAGTGAAATGATATCAAGAATGAGCAGACTACAGAGAAAGGTTTTGCTGTTGTTGCTGCTGAGTACCCCTGGAGTTGAAGTAAATATTTGAATTTTTACTCACTGACTAGGGCATGGAATTTAGATTGGCTACAAAGTCTTTCTCTTGGGGAAATGAATCCTAGGGCAACACAGGAAGAAGAGACTGCAGCACATTTTCAAATTCAAGAGTCTTTGTCCTTAATTTTCCAGAAGCCACTCACTCCTGATGCCTTTGTCATCTCTCCCATGGGACCAAGGGATGCAATTTTGGTGATATTCCTTACCATCTCTGAATTCCACATTGAGTAAATAAATGAGTCTTCAACAAGACTCTTGCTGCACTACTCCTTAAGACCTATTCCTAGCAATCTCCTTTTTCCTTTTGGGAGGATAAACCATTGAAAAGCATTGTTCCTATTGTTAGTATTGAAGTTTTTTTTTTGGAAAATGAAAGCACATGTTTCCTTTCATTCCTGTCTTTCTCTAGGCTTCATTCCTCCAACAGCAGGAATTCATAGTCAACCTACATTCATGGTCAGACTTGATGATTAGAAAATAAAGAGTTTCCATTCCAGAGTGCCACAGAGGTAAACTTTCCCTGTCAAAACCCTGTTTAGAAAACTATTTTTGAGTTAGGAGAAGGCAAACATGTTTCACATCAGCGTATCATCTCTTTTCAAATCTCTCTGTCAATTTTAAGACATTTTTTTTCATCTATTTCCTAACTAGGCATAGCAATTAGCCCTCAATGAAGATTTGAAATGTGCCAAATTCCAGGCTTTCAGCAGTTTAGGGTTTAATTCTGATAATCAACTGAAAAAAACATCTACTTGTTTAGTGTTAACCTTTTCCATGAATTATTGACTATTTTGTCTTAGGAACTTTAATATTAAAAAAAGAAACAAAAATTGTTTCCCATTTCACTCCAGGCAGGGACAGTTTACCCCTAAAAAATTTCTCCTCTGGCCTCCTCCTCCCTATTCATTAGGAAGTGGGATAATATATTTCTTCTCTGGCGTTTGCAAAGACTCTAAGCCCCTCTAGGTAAAGACGAGGGGAGATGAGGAAGGGAGAGATTGATGGCACTCCAAGACAGCAATCTCTTTGTTCAGTAGTCTCAAAATGAATTTTCTGTCATCTTCCATGTGTTTCCTACCCATGAAATTGACCATGCATGCTCCAACTCCACTCTCCCCAAACTCCCAGGGCTGAACTGGAGCATAACTATTGGAAGTAAGTAGCATCTACCAGTCTACTGAATAGGCAGGCTGTTGGAAAGACTCATGATTAGCTGGAAAGGCCTCCTGCCTGCCTCCCTTTCAGACCTGGACATTGACTTGCTGCTTTCCACATAGCCCACAGGCCCAGCAGGCTTGTGCCTAGACACTACCCCTCTTCTTTGGAACAGTCTTTGCCTCTCCAACAAAAACAACAACAACAAAAAAAGCAGGAAAAAAAATACTTCCGAGCTACTTTCCCATCATGTGATCAATATGACACCACCATACAGTTCATCACAGATGCTGACACCCAAGCAGACCAGTTTGAATCGGGCGTGGTGCAGCACACAATGCGGAACTGTGGCAGAGAGACCCCATCTGCAGCTCACAAGGCATGGTTGGTGTTGGCTCTGGTGACAAAACGCACTTTCCTGGATGGATAGGAAATTGCCACCACAGGAAATGATAATGTTTGTGAGCTTTACTAACAAACTTGAATTCCAACATAAGGCAGTTCATTGTTATGCTGCAGACTGTGAAATCTTAATGCTTTTGCTATTCAAACTCATCTTATTTCACAACATGATTTACTGCAGCTCTAAGGAGCTAACAGAAGGGAGAAAAAATAAGAGAGGTGGGAAGAAAAACATATTTGGGAGTGGAAACACTGATGAGGCCAGATTTGTGAGCAAATTTCATCACTACTGATAATGTAATATTTTGCTTTGATTAAAGCTCTGTCTCGTGGAATATGTGCAGGATCCTAAATCCTGCTTCTTTAGCCCAGTTGCTAATATTTTGGTGGATTCCGCCCTCCAAACCAGCACTGTGTTGTGTGCAAACCTGCGGAGAAAAAGAAGAGGAAACCACCTATCCTTTTGTCCAAAGACAGGCTGGAAATGTTTGCCTTGCCAGCTTTAGTTTCTCCTGTTCAGAAATTTCCAAACAGACGGTGAAAGAATTGGTGTCTGACCAGACAGTTGGGCAACCAACAATAGAAACTAACTGTCACAGAATTCTGTAAATGGTACCTATGTTAATACTTGACAAAGCATAAGTTTTGTTAAGTATCTGGTGTTTTCTTCAGTGAAGAATAAGTTAAAAGAGCTAATTAGGCAAATGCTTCTAGAAAACACTGACTTGTTTTAGGAGGACTCTGTTTTAAATACAGACCAAAGTACATGTAGACAATCTACCCTATGCTAGGGGGCTGGCATGCCTGTTGCTAGCTTCTACTTAGGATAAAAAGTGGCCTTGAAATGTTACTCTATGGGTATTACACTGAGATCATTTCTACCTCTAAAGTCCTGGGATTCTGTGATGACTCTGAATCGAAAAAGAAAAAAAAAAAAAGCCTAAAAAGTCAAAATACAGATTTTTTAAATTGAATAATGTGCTGAGAATTCATGTCTTCCTTTAACAGAAGTTTTCAGAAGTTTGGATTTAGCCTGCAGTCAAGTTTAGTGAGTGGATCCCTCCACCAAAATCCAAATGCTTATTTTTCTTGTGGGTATACAGTGGAGCTCAGGGAAGAAACTTCTGGTTGGTTAGGTAGCATTTCCAGAAGCTTTCCTGATATGGTCATGAGAAGAATCATGGTTAACTCCAAAAACAATGAGAAAAACTTTTGAGACAACTATTTTTAAGATTCAGAGAAAATAAAAGGCAAGGTTGCCGGGTGTTGCCTTTCTAGAACTTTTTTTAAGCCTGACTCAGTTTACAAAGTAATGTCCACCTGTATACTCAGATGGTGAGGTCTTTCCAAGTGGCACAGTGGTAAAGATCCCACCTGCCAATGCAGGAGACACAGGAGACGTGGGTTTGATTCCTGAGTCAGGAAGATCCCCTGGAGGAGAGCATGGTAACCCACTCCAATATTCTTCCTTGGAGACTCCGATGGACAGAGGAAACTGGCAGGCTACAGTCCACAGTGTCACAAAGAGTCAGATGTGACTGCAGTGACTTAGCACACACACACACACACACGCATACTCAGATGGCAGGAAGAAGATAATCAGAGACCTGTGTTTCTGGAGAAGGGCAGCTAGATATAGTCTCACCTTTCCCACCTGCTGCCCCGCGAACAGAAGCAGCTTGGAATGTATCAGCCTCTGTACCTGGGCTGTCCTGAAACATTAACTCAAAATTGCCCTTCCCACTTTTGTGTCTTGAGATATGACAAAGAAAACTCACTTATGCCTCATTTGTCACCTCAGACAGTTGACAGACACTTTGCCAGTGTCTATTATTTCAGTCTCTCTCTACTTGGGCAAACTAGATGAAGGAGGGATTTTAGAAGGTGGCAAAGGAGAGGACTCTGGTCCTTGCATGGCTCCGTTCTATGGCTGAATGGTCATCTGAGTGCACCATCTCCATTTTTGTATGTGTTGTAACTTTTACCGCTTACATTAAGATATGATTGTTCAGGAAGTGCCATACTATAACCTGATTTCCGTACATAATCAGAAATGGTTAAATCCTCTTTGTTGACTGGTAAATGTTCATCATATGCTTTACAGGGTTTATAATATTGTGTAACACAATTTAAGATGAAACGTAGTATATGCACCATGGGAAAGGAAATGCAAAAAAACAAATTTTATTGTAAGTATTTGGTGCCAATTCGTTATGTATGAGTTATTTTTAAAATACAGTTTTGCATTTAAAAATAAGTTTATCCTAATTATGAGGAATTTTAGAACAATTAATAGTGTACTGCTTTCCAATGGGAGTTTCATATTGGGCAGCCTTTATACTATGTCACCTTACAGCTTCCTTCCTTTTGAATAGGATCAAAGCTAATGTGTTATTTGTCCCTGGTGAATGTAGCAGAAATAGAACCTGTGATACAAATGCTAATAACCCAACAGGTATCCCATGTGTTACAAAATCCTTTTATTTCCTGTCCACTTCTTAGAATTCTGCCACAGATCCCATCAACTTCTGTGACTAGCAGAGCACTTTGCCTTGATTACAATAGTTTAACAGCAATGAATAATAGGGTATCTTTTTGTATTTTTTTTCCCCTCCTGGGTGTGAACAAAAGCAGCTGGCTGTGCTAGTGAACACAGAGTCCTGCCTACCAAGAGGGAGGAGACCGAGGAATTTATAGTGGTCAGGAAGACAAGTCGCATCAAGGGACCACAGCTGCTACCAGCAGCTTCGCCTGAAGTATTGGCAATCTCCGGTCGGCTGAGGGTGAATATACAGCATTGCAGCAAAACAGAGGAAGTGGCAGAGACTTTAACTGGAATATTGTGGCTGAAATAACCTAAAAACAGCCAGGAGGTACAAGACTCTTATGATTTTGCCTCAGGTTTGTTATCAAAACCATTTCATAAGACTTATCAGTGAGATCAAATCCTTCTTTATGGGCAGCTACTACAGGTCTTAGCTGCCCTAACTCCTCAACAACCACAGGGGGGTGTCTGGCCTACACCAAGGAATACCTTATATGAGATCCAGAGAAGCAGAAGAGAAGGGAGACCTTAGGTTGGTTCTCAGTTCTGCCACCTGCTTATTATGGGATGATGGCCATGAATGTTGGTTTCAGAGAACCCTGAATTCACATCCTAACTTGGCCAATTCCTCCTGGAAAGTTGCTTAACTCTTAGGAGTAGCATTTTTCTCATCTGATTCATGTAAATACTCATGGGATTTTTGGTGGCTCAGACAGTAAAGAATTGTCCTGCTATATGGGAGACTAAGGCTCAATCCCTGGGTAGGGAAGATCCCTTGGAGAAAGAAATTGCAAGCCACTCCAGTATTCTTGCCTGGAAAATTCCATGGACAGAGGATCCTGGTGGGCTGCAGTCCAGGGAATCACAAAGAGTCACACACAACTGTGCAACTGACACTTTCACTTTCATGGGATTTTAAAGAAAAGATTAAGTTTTAAAAATTGTGAAAAACTTAGCATGATGGTAAATATATCCTAGGAACTCAATAAGTAGTAGTTGTTATCATGAATGAAAATGCTGTATTTTCTGTATTAACTAGGGTTAGTACTATTATTCTAATCCAGTATCATGCTTGAGAAAATTGTAAATTCTTTCTTAAGAGGAGTATAAAAGACAATATGCTTACCCACCTTTCCTCCTCTGGGAATCTGAAGCCACTAAGTAGAACAGAAGTCAAAGAGTTTGCAGGGATTCCAAAAACTGGTCCACTGCTTCCAAAACAGCTTTCTAAAAATGCATACCTCTGGGAATCACCATCCAGCAAGTCTAACACAAAAGCAGACCAAGGAATCTCCAACTGTAAGATCTGCTAAGTGATTCTGATGCATAGCTAAGGACTGAGAACCACTGGTTGAGAATGTTCTTCCAAGGATTTCCAACTATGTCACTTGAAGGACAATAGGCCATTTTAAGAAACTTGATGTAAACCTAGAAGTGGACAGTGGTAAAAGATGGCAGACAGTGAATGGGAGGCTGGTAAGATTCAGGAAAGGATGGAGATGGAAGACAGTTAGCTGGGTGGTGATCTGAGAGGTAAGCACCATCTGTCGGCTAGTCCATTCAAGGTGCCAGAGATTCTGGAAAGCCGGCAGTGCAGGATCAGCCAGACCGATCAAAGGACTACTTTAAACTAATGCTCATAAGATACATTACAACAACTTCCTCTGGAAACTAAAGACCTTTAGAAGGTTCCATTTTTGGATTCTCTTACTCAGCTAGCCTAGTCTTCAAGGGCCTTTTATTGTTGTTATTTAGTCACTAAGTCATGTCCAACTCTTTGCAACCCCATGTAAGATGCCAGACTCCTCTGTCCATGGGCTTCTCCAGCCAAGAATACTGGAGTGGGTTGCCATTCCCTTCTCCAGTTGATCTTCCCAACCCAGGAATCAAACCCAGGTCTCCTGCTTGGCAGGAGGATTCGTTACCACTGAACCACCTGGGAGACCCACTTAAGGGCCTCTACCCTTTTATTAATGGCAGTTGCATATAGGCCCTAAAAGGGAGGGGGGAATAAACCCATACCACTTCAGTAGATGAATCAAGAGAGGAATCAACAGACTTGCTACTCTTTCGGTTTAGGAGGAAAAAATCATTAAGCTGCTTTTACTTACACGTAAGACAATTGACTTTCCCTCATATCCCCATCCTGATAGTTAGAAATCACCCTATCAAACAGATTTCTCTGTATATCTAGTGTGCATTGCCCTTGGCAATATTGCAGAGCCAAGTGCTAGGTTCAATAGTATGTAGTCAATATTTAGAATGTATTCATTGAGTGGTTCATACATATAGTGGTGGTGCTTATTTCTTTGTACACTAGAGGCTACTTCTGTGTGATAGTTATGTTTTCTACATCACTTGTAGTCAATATCTTGTGTTAATTGAGAGTAAGGCTACACAGGGCCACTTGATCCCCTGGTTTTAGAGAATTAATCAGTGATTATTGTCTTGTGCTATACATAATCTGAGCCTGTATCAGTGCTCAAAGCCTGACTAGGCTATTTACTGTGATTTTTGGTATGTACCAGAGCTTTAACTCTAGTTGAACGGCTGAGCTACCATGAAACTCTATTTTACTTACATTCAGAGTGAGGACTCATACTTTCCATTGCAATGGGTTGTATCAAAATTGTTTGATGGACTAATATACCACACACCATTCGGTTTGCTCCATCTTCATCACCACCACCCTAACAAAACCCATCATTTCTCACCATCTCTTACTTAAACTACAATAATGATTAAACTGGTCCTTCACTGTGCACTGTGTCCCCTCTCAAAATCTAATAGTCAAATACCAGGCAGAGTCATTTTTCTAAATGTAGAGCTGATTATTGTCAACTTACTTGTCCTCCTTCCAGATCTGTGCAAAAGACTTTAAAAGCTTCCTATGGTTTTCAAAGACAAAGCTCCTTATTGTGGCCTTCAATATCCCACATGGCCTCCTCTGCCTATCTCTCCCTCAAATTTCCTCCTGCACTCTGATTTTCCTAACAATCTGAGCATCAGTTACTTTTAAGATTTTAATAGTTCCTGCTAATTGAAGCTATGATTTAGGCTGTAGATGCAGTTTCATGCTCATTTCTAACACCAGACATTTGCACATGCTATTCCTTCTTTCATTTTTAGCAGCTACCATATTGTATTGTCATGTGCTTATTTTCATGAGAATTTGGATGACATCTGTATTCCCAACTAGAATGTAAGTTTCACATAAGTAGAGAGTGTTTGTTTCTGTACCTCTGAGACCTAGCACAATGCCTGGTACATAATATACAGCCCATAAATAACTGGTAAATGAATAAATTAAGACTCAGTATATAATCAACACCCATTTCCTTTAAGTTTCCTACCCCAACTTGCTACCACTTCAAGATATACCTAAGCAACCAGTGCTTGCAGGGAGGTACATAGGCCACACCCATCTGGACAGATCCTCTGTGGGCATAATTCCATCTTCCAGACGTCCCTGACCTCAAATGAGAATTTACTCATTTCGTGTCTTATCTTCTTAATACTCGGAGAAGGCAATGGCAACCCACTCCAGTACTTTTGCTTGGAAAATCCCATGGACGGAGGAGCCTGGTAGGCTGCAGTCCATGGGGTCGCTAGAGTCGGACACGACTGAGCGACTTCCCTTTCACTTTTCACTTTCATGCATTGGAGAAGGAAATGGCAACCCACTCCAGTGTTCCTGCCTGGAGAATCTCAGGGATGGGGGAGCCTGGTGGGCTGCCGTCTATGGGGTCACACAGAGTCGGACATGACTGAAGCGACTTAGCAGCAGCAGCAGCTTCTTAATACTTAGGTGGTTTAGTCGCTGAGTCATGTCCTACTCTTGTGACCCCATGGACTGTAGCCCACCAGGCTCCTTTGTCCATTGGATTCTCCAGGTAAGAATACTGGAGTGGGTTGCCATTTCCTTCTCCAGGGGATATTCCTGACCCAGGGATCGAACCCAGGTCTTCTGCATTATAGGCAGATTCTTTACCAATTGAGCTATGAGGGAAAAGAATTATCAGAATAACTCTCCCAGAGTAACACTTAACCTGTATCTAAGCTTCCAGAAATCATGTCTTAGTTAAGCTCTCTTTTTATATCAGCAGGACTTCCCATGAAATGGAGGGTGGTGCTAAAGCAAGGGATAGGGGCTTGTCTTAGAACTCATCAGAAGCTATGGATCCTCTCTCTGTGTGGCTCTTCAAGTGCATATAGACACATACAACTTTATATACACTTTTAGGGGATCATAGAACAAACCCTATCCACGGATAATTGAGCTATTAGAGAATTTAATTTTAGAATATGCTCTTGCTAAATCAGAAACCTGGCTTTAGATATTGATAATTATTGAAGATGGATAATAGAGACAAGGGAGTTCAATATCTCTACTTTTGTATATGTTTGAATTTCCCCCTTATAGTTAAAATGCTAAATGTCAATCCAGTTTTTTTTTTTTTTAAGAGAAGGAAATAGAGGCATGATTTTCATAAAGACTATGTGACACTTCAAGACCTCTTTACGTGGGAAATTAATCCTCCTACTTGCCCAGACAAAAGTTTAGCATCAACTTCAAATTCCTCATCTCTCTTGGCTCCTCAGGTAATCAACTACCAAATCTTGCTAATTCTATCTCTGCAGCTCTTGCACTACCTTGCACCTTTCCATTGTCCCTGACACTGAAAAAGTCCTACACTTCATTATGTGTCACCAAATCCACTGTAGAAAAATCTCCTAACCTTGGATGCCAAACTTCCTTTCCAGATCTTTCACTGATATCTCTCACTGAAAGTGACCTTTTTCCTCCTCTGAACATCATGGTGCTGATCACAGTCTCCCTCCAAATATAGTAATTCACATTCAAAGTCTGTGTGTACATATCTTTATGGTACTTAACCTATTTTGAGTTATAGACCTTTTGAGAATCTGATGAACATTATAGACTTACTTCCCATGTCACCTACTCCCTCCAGAAAAATGCATGTAAAATCCCAATCCAAACACACAAATACTTTTGTTTTCAATTCCAAGAGCTCTATGCATGGCCCCTGACAAAAATCCCCCAGTTTTCATGTGCAGAGCACCCTATACCCCACCCCAGGTAATAAGCACTCTGAGTGCCTGCATGCTTAGTTGCTTCTGACTCTTTGTGCCCTTATGAACTATAGCCTGCCAGGCTCCTCTGTCCATGGGATTCTCCAGACAAGAATACTAGAGTGGGTTGCCATGCCCTTCTCCAGGGGATCTTCCCGACCTAGGGATCTAACTCGCGTATCTTATGTCTCCTGTATTGCAGATGAGTTCTTTACCTATTGAGACACCTGGGAAGCCCAATAAGCACTCTAACTAGAGACATTTCAGTATCACACAATGCCTTACTCACAGGCTCAGATTGTGAGTGACTCCACACCAGTGTTCTCTTTATATATCATCCCTCTTATTTTTATACTTCGTCTTCCTCCTTGAAGTACAAATGAAGTATTTATTTAATCTGGATTGGCAGGCAATGGATTTACATGATGAGCTCAAAAGGAGCAAAGAAATGAGTAACAAAAAAGGCAGCAATTTCCCTCATTTCTCTTTCTCCCACCCCGTGAGAACCTCATCTGAAAGTGACCACTCCTTTGTTCTAGACTGCATCAGACTGAGCAGTTTTCCCTTCAGATTACATTAAGCTGATCCTGTGAAATCACTGTTAATCTATTATTTTTGATCTATAAAAATGGTAATATTGTACAGTCCAAACTAATACTCATGAACTAAAAAGAAATCTCATTACTGGAATGTGAGATTTTGAAGGCAGGCATGGCAGCTCTTCTCCACACCTCAGGTACTGCATACAGTTGGTGCTCAGAAGTATTTATGGAATGAATGATATCTACTTATTAAGATGTCTCAAATTAAAGTAAGACCTTTCACTTAAGGAGATGTTGGTGAAATGAATTTAAGTAAGGGTGTTTGACAATTTTTGACCCTTTTGATGGCCTCTTTATTGAAAAGACATTTTGTAAAGATTTTACAAAAAACATCAACAAAATATGCACTTATCACTTCTGGTAATATAATGAAGACTCTCCTGGAGAAAGTAAAGAGATATTCCCTGTTGAGCAAATTGCACTTTTCCACCAAATAACCCAACTCTGTGTAAACTAGAGACAAGGAAGCCCACATACCAGCCCAAAGTCCTTTCCTGTCCCTTGGACAGAAGTTCACATTGTCAGAGACTTCTGAAACTTTTAGCAGCTACTGAAGCCAAGGTATCGTGACTGGTATTTCTACCTTAAAAGAAGCCATCTACTAAGTAGCAGTACTTCTATGAAGAATACAAGCCCTTTGTAAACCTAATAGAGACCTGGTTGAATGTGCCCTCATAAGTATTACCTAAAATTTTACAAAACACAAAACACATGGTTTTATTTGGGAGGAAGGGGAGGAAATAGTGGACTTTGTGAGAAGACCACATATCTTTACAAACAAATATATACACATACCAAATTATGCTTTTTGGCACATTGGAGGAAGTGATGTTTGCAAGGAGAAACAGTATTTGCTCCTAGAATAAATGACCTGATTCATTAAAAAAAAACATCCAAAATTACAGTATTTTTAAATTTTGTTTCTTCACTGACAAAATGATGAAGAGTATTCTCCCTAGTACTACATTACAGATGTGGGTGTTGTATTTAGAGGAAGTTAACTAAAAAGACTGATTTCATAAACCACAAGAGATACCATACTTTTATTTTAATTGGCATGAACTTTGCATTCAGCGAAATGCACAAATCTTAAGTGGATAAGTCAATGATTCTTGATAAATTTATACATTCCTGTAACTACCACTACAATCAAGAGAGAGAACATTTCCATCATCTCAAAATGTGCTCTTGTGCCTCCTTCTAGTCATACTTCTATTCCACTTTGAAAATTGTTGTTTTGATTTCTATCACTATAGATTAGTTTTGTCAGTTCTGGAACTTCATAAAGTGAATCCTATAGCATGTATTCTTTTGTGTCTGGCTTCTTTTGGTCAACACAATGTGAGATTCACTAAATTGTTCTATGCATTAATCTTTTTTTTATTGCTGAGCAGTATTCCATTGTATAGCTATACCACAATTTGTTCATTCATTCACCAATGGATAGACTTTGGGTTAATTCCATATTTGGCTGTTATGAATATTGTTTTCTTGGTGATTTCTCTTAGAATTACAGTGAACAATTTATAACAATCTAGTTAAGATTACTATGAACTTGATTTCAATAAGATTTAAAAACTTTACTCCTTTATAAGTCTGTTTTCCCCTTTATTATTGTTACAAATTTCATTTTTTAACTTCTGAGCCCATCACTATAGATTTATAAAGACTATTTTAGATAGTTGTCTCTTAAATAAGAAAAAAGAGGAATAAAAAATTATTAATACAGACTTTTATATTAACCTGTGTAGTTAGAAAATCAATTCTGAATATTCATTGGAAGGACTAGTGCTGAAGCTGAAGCTCCAATATTTTGGCCACCTGATTCAAAGAGCTGACTCATTGGAAAAGTGGGAAAGATTGAGGGCAAGAAGAGAAGGGGGTGACAGAAGATGAGATGGTTGGATGGTATCACTGACTCAATGGACATGAGTTTGAGCAAACTCAAGGAGACAGTGAAGGACAGGGAAGCCTGGCATGCCGCAGTTCATGGATTCACAAAGAGTCAGACGTGACTTAGTGACTGAACAACAAGTTGGCTTTACCAGTGTTCTTTATTCCTTCATGTAGATTCAAGTTATTCTCTAGTGTCTTTTTATTTTAGATTGAATAACTCCCTTTAGTGTTTCTTTGAGGGCATGTCTGCTAGCAACAAACTCTCTTGTTTTTTCTGGTTTATCTTTACAAAATAGTTTTACTGGATGAGAATGCTTGTTGACAATTGTGTTTTTTCTTTAAGCACTTTGAATATGTCATCCCACTGTTTCTGGCCTTCATAGTGTTTGATGAGAATTCAGCTGTTAATCTCATTCAGGGACCATTGTACCTCTTTGGCTTTGTCTTTTGACAGTTTTATTATAATGTATTTTACTGAAGATTTCATTAAATTTATCCTACTTGGAGTTCACTGACTTTTTTGGGTGTGTAGATTAATGCTTTTCATCAAATTGGGAATTTTTCAGCCATTATTTCTTCAAATATTCTTTCTGCTCCTTTCTTTCTCTCCTTCTGGACCTCCCATTATGCAATATATTCATATGTTGATATGATTGGTGTTGTCCTACAGTTGTCTTAGACTCTTTTACTTCATTGTTCTTCATTTTTTTTTCTTTTGGTTCCTCAGACTAGATTACCTCAGTTGAACTCATATGTCAGGTTGTATCTGCTAGTGAGTGCCTCTAGTGAATTTTTCATTTCAATTATTGTACTATTTAACCCCAAAATTTCTATCTTTTTCCTCTTTATAATTTCTACCTTTTGACTGAGATTTTCTATTTCATGAGATATTGTTCCCACAGTTCGATTTTTTGTATGTGGTTTCCTTTAGCTTTATAAACAGATTTAAAATATGTGTGTAGAAACTCCTGTATTTCTGCTTCCTCAAGGACACATTTTGTTGATTGTCTTTTGCCCTATATTTTACCTATACTTTCTTGCTTCTCTGCAGCCTTATGATTTTTTATTGTTAAAAGTGGACATTTTGAAAATTGCAATGTGGCAACTCTGGAAATTAGATTCTCCCCTCCCTAGGGATTGTTAATGCTGCTTGTTGTAGCAGTAGTTGCTTGTTTGTCAGAGACTTTCCTGAGCTAATTTTGTGAAGTATATATTCTTTGCTGTACATAGCCATTGAAGTCTCTGTTTCAGGTTAGTGGTCAACCAGTGATTGTACAGAAATTTCTTTAAAGCCTGGAACTAAGAAAAATCTCCTGGTCTTTGCAAATGGGCGCTGTGTGTATATATATTTCTGGATATGCCCTCAACACTCAGCCAGGCAGTTTATGGCACTGCCTTATCTTTCACTTCCTGTTTGTTCAGAGCTTGAAAGTCAGAGAGAGGTGAGAGCTGGGGGCTTTCTCAGGTTCTTTATGATCATATGCACAGTCCTTTGTGGATTTCTTTCTCACTTTAGTTTTGTTGGCTTTTGCTGATGAAATATTATTAGCTACAAAACCAAATTTAGTTGTCATCTTTCTTATACAGTAACCCTTTCGTAGTATAAAATTTGCCTCTTTATCTCATTATATTCCTTAGTCTAATAATAACATAGACATGCAAGCTTTCTTATGTTTATTGTTCATACCATATAACTTTTGTTATACTTTTATTTTCAACCTATCTGTGTCATAATATCAAAACAATGCCTATAATGGCATAAGCAAGGTCACTTAAAAAAAGTGTAAATTTTTGCTTCTCAGTTGAAGAGATTAGTCTACTTACATGTAAAATAGCTTATTGATGCGGTTAGGTTTAAGTTTACTACTTTGCTTTTCAATTTGTTTTCTACTGGTCGTATTTGAGTTTTTGTTTCTCTGTTCCTCCTTTCCTATCTTCTTCTGGGTTAATTAATTTTTTTAAGCTTTCCATTTAACTTCTTGTTACAGCTTTTTAACTGACTTTTTTATTATTTTTAGTGCGTGCTTTAGGAATTATAACATATATCCTTACTATTTCACAGTCTACATAGAGTTAATAATATAAAAAGATTATTTTCGAGATGTTCTATGTACCTTGTTTTGGGAGCATGTGATTATGAAGAGCCTTGGGCTTGTTGTTTTATGTATTTATACTTCTTGGGGGTTCACTAAGCTTCTTAAGCTTTTTGATTAGTATGATGCATTAATGTTTTTTGCCAGATTTGGAATATTTTCAGGATTATGTCTTCAAATGATTTTTTACTCCATTCTCTCTCTCCTCTCCTCTGGGAATCCAAATACATGTATGTTATATGCTGCAGTCTTATTTGCTTGAGGTATTAGATCAGGAATAGGCAAACTGTTGCCTCCTGGACAAATCTGGCCTGTTTTCTCAGGGCTCTCTACCTACAAATGGGAACTAAGAATGGTTTTTACATTTGTAAAAGTTTATATAAAATAAAAAGGAAAACAAAGAAGAATATGCAATAGAGGGAGTATTGTCAAGTCTTATTTATTTACTATCTAGCCCTTTACACAAAAACAGTCCTGTCTCCTGTGTTAGGGAATGGAGTTTGTGGTTGTTAGAGTGATCAGAATTTGAGGGGGAAGTCCTGGAAAGGAGGACACCATACATGGATGGAGCTTGCAAATCTGCTTATCAATTCCCCTCTACCTCTATGATGCTCAGGCTGGGAATTGGTCTCAGAGGAAAAGATGTATTAAGGTGGTCCTCAAACACTGTGATTTCCTTTCTTCAAAGGTCAAAGAACCTTACAATTTTTGAAGGCTTTGTTTACTCTTCTGTTCTTTCAAATAGCAGTTATTTTTATGTTTTTTTTAAATCAGAATTTATGAGTGTTATCTGTGGGAATTTTAGTTGATATAAGTCACTCTTCCATCACTAGAACTTGCCAGACTCATTTTAATAGAATATGAATTATAATACAATGATGATCAAAAGGGAAAATTGATGGACATTAATACTCAGTTTATTTACCTAGGTGTTTTATTATAGAGTTTTGGGCTCCTTGTCACCTTACCAAAAGGAGCATCTTCTAATTTGCACAAAGATTTATGTAAGAAAATGATTAAATTCATCAGGATAAGACTATGCCTGAAATATTCATATTTAATACTTCTACCTCCAAGTCATAGACTCAGAAAGTTGTAATGGACCTTAGAGGATATACCCAATATAGAAATCTCCCTCACAACGTCCCAGATTGGGACTGGTTAAACTCCAAGTAAAAGCATTATATTTTTCATATTTTCTAGAATATATCAATGCCTTTTGATTTCAAATACTTCTTTCATCCACATCATGAGGTGGCTTATGTAATTTATGCTCTAGATTTGATAACTTCTGTCTTATGTATCAAAGTCAGTCTTTTCCCACTTCTGTTGCAACTGGGTTAATTCTCATCCATGGATTATCGTTCAGTTCAGTCACTCGGTCATGTCCAACTCTTTGTGGCCCCATGTACTGCAGCATGCCAGGATTCCTTGTCCATTACCAACTTCCAGAGCTTACTCAAACTCATGTCCATCAAGTCAGTGATGCCATCCAACCATCTCATCCTGTGTCGTCCCCTTATCCTCCTGCCTTCAATCTTTCCCAGCATCAGGGTCTTTTCCAATGAGTCAGTTTTTTGCATCAGGTGCCCAGTATTGGGCATCAGTATTGATTATGTAGTATGGATTATGGAGTCAGCTTTAAAAATGTGAATTGCATCTAGAAATTTATGGACATGTTTGAAGGTTGTTCTAAGTTCTTAGTTAAATCCCTTCAGTTAATCTTTAGACTGAGGAATCAACTCACACTGGATAACCAGGGAAGGCAACTATTTTTCAGATGTAACTTTCTCCAGTTTAATAGCCAGCTGAAGCACTTGTGACATGTAGGAAGCCAGATAATGTTGTTGCTTCATCGCTAAGTCATGTCTGAGTCTTTTGTGACCCCATAGACTATAGCTCACTCGGCCCCTCTGTCTATGGGATTTGCCAGGCAAGAATACTGGAGTGGGTTGTCATTTCTGGGAAGCCAGAGATATGCACTTATAAAAACATTCTACAATAAACATACCAATTAAGGTGTGGCAAACACACTCTTCACAGATGTTTGCAAGATAGCTCTGATCTTCCTTTTCAATCAACTAAGTTTTTAATACAAAAGAGATTCAAATTAAAATAAATATTTCCAACATGAATTGATCTTTTCAATGGAAATCTTTTGAGCACTTGACAAGATGCTGGCTATGAACTTTGTGTATCTTGCGTTTCTATCTACCTATTGCTACCCATATAATTTAATAGGGGGAAATTGCCATCAAGTAATAATGTGTGGTCATAATTTCATGTACAGCTTCATGCTGTTGCTCTGGTATTATAATTTTACAGACAAATAAAAACTACATCTTAATATTTGTTCTCTAATTTCACTGCAAGATATAAGGAAGTTGTTAGTCATACAAAGATTTACAACTTGAAAATATAGTTTCCAGCTAAGGCAATTTATCACCCACAAGAAATCTAGGGAAGAATGCAAGCTATTTTCGTCTGTGTTAATTACCATGCTATCTTACTTTCATTTTCCATTTATGTACTTGAAAGATTTGCTTGCCCACAATCTCACTCTATTTTCTGTATCTACAAGTGAAATATCTCTGGGATATTCAGGCTCTATATTCCTCAAGTGAGAAAAGATAAGAGAGTCTTTGGTTAAAAATAAAACACCTAACCCATATTTTGGGGGTGGGGGAGATAGAATTCAGTCATAGATCTTAGATGTAAAGCATCCTAAATGTACTATTCTAGGTTGCACACCAGGGAAACTTTTATGCTTCTTAAGTTTCTCTTCTTTCCAAAGGTGTGTGTGTGAGAGAGAGAGAGACAAAGACAGAGAGACAGAGAGAGAACACTAGCAAGAGAGGTTTTTGTGTCCTGCTAAAGAGTCGGACACAACTTAGCAACTAAACAACAAAATACCATATTTTAGGTATGAATGCTAAAATGATAAACATCTCTTATAAATTATATTTCTAATGTGAGAGGAAATCATGTTTACTTGAACTTATTGCCAGTAAGAAAGTATGTGTATGTGCATGTAAGTGTGTGTGTCAGGGACAGATCAAATGGGTATTTGAACCATTTCTTGTATCTGCACTGTATGAAAAAGCATCATGTGATGCTTTGCAAATGAAAGAGAAAATAAACACCCCTATTCTTCAATAATCAAAACCCTCCTCATAGTACTACTTCAACAAACATTTGTTTGCATGTAACAATGGGAAGTAGGGGAAGGGAACAGATTCCAGATCCTAAAGTGAAGTGAAAGTCTCTCAGTCTTGTTTGATTCTTTTTGACCCCATGGACTGTCCATGGAATTCTCCAGGCCAGAATACTGGAGTGTGTAGCCTTTCCCTTCTCCAGGGGATCTTCCCAACCCAGGGATTGAACCTAGATCTCCCACATTGCAGGTGGATTCTTTACCAGCTGAGCCACAAGAGAAGACCAAGAACACTGGAGTGGGTAGCCTATCTCTTCTCCAGGGGATCTTCCTGACCCAGGAATCAAACCGGGGTCTCCTGCATTGCAGGTGGATTATTTACCAACTGAGCTATCAGGGAAGCCCCAGATCCCAAAGGCCACCACCAAAAGCAATAACAATATTTTCAGTCAGTTCAGTCGCTCAGTTGTGTCTGACTTTTGCGACCCCATGGACTGCAGCACACCAGGCTTCCCTGTCCATCACCAACTCCCAGAGCTTGTTCAAACTCATGTCTATTGAGTTGGTGATGCTATCCAACCATCTCATCCTCTGTTGGATGGCATTATTGGATGGAAAAATTATTTTAACAACTACCAAAATACTGCATCTTCTAAAATTTTTTCTTAATGCTCATTTTCACATTGACTTCGTTCCATTGTTAGAACTTTATACAATCATTCTCACCATTTGCTTTGTGAATGAAGTTCATGAAGCAGCAATGAAGACACTCTTCTTGGGGTTCAGTGGAACTATTGATCCCAACTATTATAATATTGGAGATTGTTTCCAGTTGTACATACAACCCTCCTCTGACACACATACATACTCAAGGAATTAGAAAGAGAAGCATGATGTGTGAGAATGGTGTCATTTACTACCAAGCTTCCCTAACTTTATAGAAACAGCTACTTCCTAGGCAGCTCCTGTAAGATTTGGGGCCCAGAGATCAACCAAGCAGGCTAATTATTGGTTGCTTATGTGCTGATTCAAAGTTCTACTAATTCTAAAAGGAATACACAGAGAATTGCCAAGTAACGTCAAAACTTCGTTAAATGTATTATTAATGGTGACTAAACCTTCTATGCTTGTAAGAATGCTCCCCAAATATTAGTCACTGTTGACTGAGAAAAAATGCACAACCTAAAATTTGAGAATTGTGTTTTATCTGGCAAACTTTCTAAGGACTTAAGCCTTGGAGACAGCCTCTCAAACAGCTCCCATTTCTATGTATGGGAAGATACAAGAGTCTGCACTCACTGAAATCAACCCTTTCATATGCACTTTATCTAGGGCCAGTCCCTGCTTTTCTCTATTCTGAATCCCCTCTGGGTACACAGTTAGGGGTGACTATAGACAATAGAATGGGAAAGACTGGAGATGTTTTCAAGAAAATTAGAGATACCAAGGGAACATTTCATGCAAAGATGGGCACAGTAAAGGAGAGAAATGGTATGGACCTAGCAGAAGCATATTAAGAAGAGGTGGCAGGAATACACAGAAGAACTATACAAAAAAGATCTTCATGACCCAGATAACCACAATGGTATGATCACTCATGTAGAGCCAGACATCCTGGAATGTGAAGTCAAGTGGGCCTTAGGAAACATCACTACGAACAAAGCTAGTGGAAGTGATAGAATTCCGGTTGAGCTCTTTTAACTTCTAAAAGATGATGCTGTGAAACTGCTGCACTCAATAGGCCAGCAAATTTGGAAAACTCAGCAGTGGCCACAGGACTGGAAAAGATCAGTTTTCATTCCAATCCCAATGACAGGCAATGCCAAAGAATGTTCCAACTACCGCACAATTGCACTCATCTCACACGCTAGCAAAGTAATGCTTAAAATACTCCAAGCCAGGCTTCAGCAATACACGAACCGTGAACTTCCAGATGATCAAGCTTGTTTTAGAAAAGGCAGAGGAATCAAAGATCAAATTTCCAACATCTGTTGGATCATCAAAACAGTAAGAGAGTTCCAGAAAAACATCTTCTTCTGCTTTTTTACTATGCCAAAGCCTTTTATTGTGTGGATCACAACAAACTGTGGAAAATTCTGAAAGAGATGGAAATACCAGACCACCTGACCTGCCTCTTGAGAAACCTGTATGCAGGTCAAGAAGCAACAGTTAGAACTCGACATGGAATAACAGACTGGTTACAAATCGGGAAAGGAGTACGTCAAGGCTGTATATTGTCACCCTGCTTATTTAACTGTAATGCACAGTACGTCATGTGAAATGCCAGGCTGGATGAAGCACAAGCTGGAATCAAGATTGCCAGGAGAAATAGCAATAACTTCAGATACGCAGATGACACTACCCTTATGGGAGAAATTGAAAAACTAAAGAGCCTATTCATGAAAGTGAAAGGAGAGTGAAAAAGTTGTTTTAAAACTTAACATTCAGAAAACTAAGATCATGGCATCCAGTCCCATCACTTTATGGCAAATAGGTGGGGAAACAATGGAAACAGTGACAGACTTTATTTTTGGGGTTCCAAAATCACTGCAGGTGGTGACTGCAGCCATGAAATTAAAAGTCACTTGCTCCTTGGAAGGAAAGTTCTGACTAACCTAGACAGCATATTAAAAAGCAGAGACATTACTTTTCCAACATAAGTTCATCTAGTCAAAGCTATGGTTTTTCCAGTAGTCATGTATGGATGTGAGAGTTGGACTATAAAGAAAGCTGAGTGCCAAAAAATTGATGCTTTTGAACTGTGGTGTTGTAGAAGCCCCTTGAGAGTCCCTTGGACTGCAAGGAGATCCAACCAGTCCATCCTAAAGGAAATCAGTTCTGAATATTCATTGGAAGGACTGATGCTGAAGCTGAAACTCAAATATTTTGTTCACCTGATAAGAAAAGCTGACTCATTGGAAAGGTACCTGAGGCTGGGAAAGATTGAAGGCAGGAGGAGAAGGGGACAAGAGAGGATGAGATGGTTGGATGGCATTACCGACTCAATGGACATGAGTTTGAGTAAACTCTGGTAGTTGGTGATGTACAGGGAGGCCTGGTGTGCTGCAGTCCATGGAATCACAAATAGTTGGATGGGACGGAGCGTCTGAACTGAACTGATAATGGCTGAGGTCTTCATGGCCATAGCATTCTTTGTTTACAGATCTGACAGGTGACATTCTTCATCCACAGTGCCTCCTCTTGGTCATGGATTTGCTTAATGTTTATGAGGCATTTTTTACATTCTTCATCCACATCACCCAGAAAATCACCAGTTGTTGAACATTATCCACATGTTCTAGTCTCTACATACCATGTTGAGCATAAGCTGAACACTCTAGTCTGCCTAAGGAAAGACTACCCTTTTCCCCATCCATGTGCATACATAAGAACCAGGTCACACATGGCAGGAAATAAGAGAGACTAGACATCTATTTACTTCTTGGTTGAAAAGGAGAAGGGTTTCCTTTGCTTGAGGTCTAAAATATTTAGCTAGGATGAAGGCTTACTTAATAAAAAAGAATGTTGATTTATGCCAATTTAATGATAGTCTTCAGCTTAATAGCCTTCTGATATGAGCCATTCATAGATTGGTTGGCGTTTAAAATTGATGAAGATGAACAGTAAATAGACCTTAATATTATTTATTCCAGGGTGTGGATAAAACTAAGTGTTTTGGGGACATAATACGCAAGCAATTTAGTGGATCTCACAGTATTATTAACATAAAAAGCCTTCAGTGACTGATTTCTCACTCAAATATACACTGCATTTCACCACAGTGAAATCTGCTGAGAAATCTGAGAAATCTGCTACGTTTTACAGACCAGGCAGACATCAGAACAGCAGCAATAAGATTTTTTTTTTTTCTATTTGGGTTGCCTTTGTGTGTCTCTCAACTGTCATAAGAATTTACCCCCTATTGCCGGAGAAGGCAATGGCACCCCACTCCAGTACTCTTGCCTGGAAAATCCCAGGGACGGAGGAGCCTGGTAGGCTGCAGTCCATGGGGCCGCTAAGAGTCGGACACAACTGAAGTGACTTAGCAGCAGTAGCATCTGTTTTCATTATCTATAGATTTCTTTTTTGGCCTTCTCACCCAAAATAGTTAATAAAATATTTTTACAGTTCAATAATGCTAGATAATTTTTGTTTAAAGAAAGTGTAACAGTCACCCGATGTAAAAAGAAACTCTCCCATTTTTAAAGGATTTAGTGAATGTTTTTAAGATACCTAAGTAATTTAATTTATATAGCTTTCATCCAGGTATCCAATGTTAGAATTCATCCTAAGAAAATAACCATGGTTATATACAAAATACATCCACAAAGTGCTCATCTCAGTGTTATTTTCAATGTCACAAGGTTTAAAACAAGCTGAATGCATTGATATTAAATAAATAAAGGTATGAACACCTGAGAGAATACTATTGCATGCATAAACATATACACACTTATATGATTTCACAAGGGTTCCCTTAAGTGGAAGAATTTTGAGTGATTTGTTTTATTTAAAAATTTCCCTCAAATAACAATGATTGTGATTTACTTAGCCCAAAGGGGTTTCCCTGGTCGCTCAGATGGTAAAGAATTCTCCTGCAATCCAGGAGATCTGGGTTTGATTCTTGCGGCAGGAAGATCCCCTGGAGAAGGGAATGGCTACCCACTCCAGTATTCTTGCCTGGAGAGTTCCATGGACAGAGGAGCTTGGTGGGCTATGGTCGATGGGGTTGCAAAGAATCGGACATGACTGAGCAACTATCACTTCTTAGCTCAAAAATATACAGACCAACAATTTGGGCTGTTTTCATATGGGGACTTCTGCAGATCTGGATCAGGCTCAGCAAATCTTTGCTGTGGCCCATGCATGTGTCTGTAATTGGCTGATGGATTGGTCGGTGACTGGCTAGCTGTCTGGTGGCTGATTCACTATCTGCTGATATGTGGTTTGTATCCTTCAGTAAACTAACCCAAGCTCATTCACATCCTGGTAATGTTCCAGGCTTAGCAAATCCACAAGTACCAATGCACAAGTGCTTTTCAAGTTACTGCTGCTGTTGTTTTTTTTCCTTTAAATATTTTAATTTGTGATTTAAAAAACTTTAAATTTATGATATTAACTATTTTTATGCATACAGTTCATTAATATCAACTAAATTCACAGATCTCTAGAACTTTACCATTCTGCAAAATTAAACCTCTATATCCATTGAACAGCAACTCCCCATTTTCCATTCCTCCCAGCCCCTGGTAATCATCTTTTTTTGTTTCCATGAGTTTGACTACTTTATATATCTCATGTAAGTGAAATCATACAGTATTTGTCCTTTTGTCAGTGAATTATCAATATTTCACTTAGTATAAATTCTCAGTTTCATCCATGTTGTAGTATGGGACAGGATTTCCTTTTTTAAGGCCAATATTTGTGTGTATATACCATATTTTCTTTATTTGTTCATACATTGATGAACGTTTAGGTTGCTTCTGCCTCTTGACTATTGTCAATAATGCTGCAATGAACATGTGTGTGCAAAAATCTCTTTGAGATCCTGCTTTCAATTCTTTTGGATACATAGCAAGAAACAGCACTGCTGCATCATACATAGCAAGAAACGGCACTGCTGCATTCCATTTTTAATTTTTGAGGAAACTTCATGCTATTTTTCATGGCACTGTTTCATTTCACATACCAATATCACACAAGGTTTCTAATCTCTGCACATCCTCACCAACACTTATTATTTCCTGTTTTTTTTTTTTTTTTTTACAGTGGTTATCCTAATAGAGGTGATGTCTCATTACAGTTTTGATTTATATTTTCCTGATGATCAGTGATGTTGAGCATCTTCATATACTTGTCGGCCATTTCTCTACCTTCTTTGGAGAACTCTCTCATCAAAGACTTTGCTTCTGTTTTTCTATTTGTGGTTTTCCATATATTTAATTTTTTGCAGTAAGCACTTAACTTTTATACTGAAGGTGATATTGGGGATAATAATAATCATTTTTAAAAATGTGCCAAGCAAGTTATTGCAATAAGTAGAGCCAATCTCGACTGGCTAATTGAGGTAATCTGTGGATGGGGCAACTGTCCTTGTTTAGGGTTAAACACTTGAAGAACACTTAAAGAGGCAACTTTATTCCAAACCAAGGCCCCTCTATCTTTTGTGGCTCAATTAGCTCGGGTGACATGAAGCAGGGCAGGCAGAGGATTAAGCAAGTCAAGCTGAACTGGCAATGCGGCCATGAAACAGTAACAGCCTGTGCCTAGTACCCAAGTGGGATGCTTGGTAATCTTGCATACAAAATCTTGGTCTATATACTGCAAATGATTGCTCTTTTAGGGATTTTGATATTTAGAAGGGAACTTTATTATGTAATTAAGGTTTATGGCTTTTATCTAGGCAATTCAGAAGGGGTAACTAGCTAAATCATCAATAATTTTGTAATCTGGGTTTCAAGAAATGCTCCATAAGCATTTTAGGGGCCAACTTTGTATAAAATAAAGATAAGCAAAGAAAAGCTCATAATAAAGTTTTAACTTTAAAATTCCAGTCAAACATTTACAGTTTGAGTTAAATGATGGGTGTCAATGAGGTGGACTTCCCAAAGGTCTGGACTGGTGACAGCACTAGCAAAATTTGCTGGATGTAATTATTACCCTGAAAGGAAATAATGAGGAATGATGGCATTTGAGCCTCCTAACTGGGAATGCAAGGTATGATTATTTTCTTGGCCAACATGATAACAGAGTGATCTAAGCAGGTGTACACATTTATTCTGCAGAAGTAAATGCAAACTGGACATCTAAGGTGATTCTAGGGAAGAGATACTGGGTTCAATGAGCCAATCCATATATATGAATAGCTCTATTCCTGCTTCTGAACTCCTTCTTTACTGAAGTCCTAGAGAGCATGCATATCTAAGACCCACACTATGTCTTATTATACTACAAATCTTTTCCTGTAATGTCCTGCCTCTCACCCTCAGTATCATCTAATTTTCAGTACCTCTTTCTTTGCATTATTGTTCCATTTCTGTTGTCTTTCATGTTCTAATACCTGACTGAAACTACATCTTGGACCACTATGTTGTCTCACTGTGTACCTCCTCAGCATTTCACTGTGGTTTTCTTTTTTGCCCTGATAAGCAGCATTTTATGATGAGCTTATTATTTTACAGCTGAAATTTTTGATCTCATTTTCCATCATTCACTGACATTTTGACTATATCATGTCTTTGCTCTTATGTTTCAGATCAGCATCCTTGATTTGTTATTATAGTGTCCATCTACCTACAGCATTGATATTTCCCATCTCTTCTTCCTCCTGACTTATTTCCTCTGGGATAAGTCCATCTAAATATCCAGTCTTGTCTCTTGCTTTCTGTACCACAATGCTCCCTGCCTCCAAAGATCAGTGTCCTATTTCCTTTCTTGAAAGATTAGCTTTCCTTTTTTTTTTTTTCTAGCCACAGAGCCTTGCTCCACATTATTATATGATTCACCCTCGTCCTTACTCAGCCTCCCATTTCTAGTCACTGGTTATGGATTAGAGTATTCTACTAGTTTCTGATGATTTTTTAGCCTTCCTCTCCCTTCTTCAGTTTAGATAAAGCGAAATACTCTCTAAGGATATTTTCTTTTTGTTCCAAAGTAAGAATGAACAAACATTCAATAATCTCTCACTCTATAACTGTTCTCCACTTCCCCCACTCCCATCCTCCCAATTCAGGTCTCTCTTTCCCTCTGGTGAGTTCAATCTGTCATATGTTTATTTAGCACATTTTCATATTCAAAGCATTCAAGAAGCTAATTAACCCTTGAAGTACCCTTCTGGGATGTGCATCCAGGCTACAGAGGTAGTTGACATTAAGGCTGGGGGCAAAGCCCAAGAGTTTCTGTTTTCCAAATCACTGTCCCAAGTATGTTTTCTTTCACTCTGGTTCTCTACAGTTGAAGTGGATACCATCATGAAAAAATTACTTAGATTTAATTTACAAGGAAGCTGCCAGAAATTGTGTGACCTTCCTGACACCCCAGATTTCTCTAATCAAACCCACGTTAATCCTCTGTGTGCTGCTTGGGAGCAGCTGGGAATCAAACCACAAAATAAGACTAATGCATATAATATGTTTTTCTTTCTCTTTCATGCAGAAAGACAGAAATATTCACCCAAATCTGTCATCACAGCAAGTCACTTCCAAGAATATGGTAAGGAGATCATGTATGGGGTTGGGGAGTGAATGTATAAGTCTGGAAAGAGGTAGGAATATAAGAAAAAGAGGACTACATCAGGGCATAGTTTTGTATTGCTGTGGTCAACCATGTTATTACAAAGACACAATGGGATAGGAGAAAGAGCTCCCTTATCCTCAACTCATACCAAGGTCCCTTTTTAAAAAATATACTGTTTTCAGCTATATGGCTTATATGCTATATGAGGCCATTTGGGATTTATTATTTGGCTTTTAAGGAGCAAAATGAGTTATTGTTTGCCAAATCACTTTTATCTGGCTATTATTATGATGTGAACAGGAAGTAAGGCAGGGCTTTTGTATAATGAGGAAAAATTACTAGCAATTAAATGACTTTCTCCTTTCTTCAGTTCAAATGCAAAAGGTAATTGTTTAACCATTACATCTAAATTATGGAGGCCATTGGTGATCATTAATAAATAAAACTGTAAGTGTAACTGCATACTGAGGAGGCCGGCTCAGTCAACACTTCCTTGATGAAGTAAAAACCTCAACAATCTTTAACATATTGAATTCTCTTTAGTTCCTATTGCTTTGTCCTGCAATAGTGAACATTGCTGTTCAATCTTAGGTGAAATACAGTAATGGTTCTAAGAAAAGCTTTGTAACATCCCCTGTTCATAAACACTATTTGTAGAAGACTAGACTATTTCCTTTTGAGAGATAAAGGATATATTACAGTCCTTATTGAAAGATGCAGGAAATTTACCACAGCGATTTTGGGGGCAATTGTTTTAAACTAACTTAGGTCAAATAGTCAACCCAATATATAAAAAATATGGATTTTTCTTCCTATTAGGCATCAAGTGGTATGGTGGCTCAGTGGTAAAGAATCCGCCTTCTAGTACAGGAGCCATGAGCTCAGTCCCTGGGTTGGGAAGTTCCCCTGGAGAAGGAAGTAGTATTCTTGCCTGGAAAATTCCATGGACAGAGTAACCTGGCAGGCTACAGTCCATGGGGTTGCAAAGAGTTGGACATGACTGAGCATGAGCATGAGTGAGTGAGTATATATAACAAATACCCTGGTCTTATACCACCATCCCCGGGGGTCATTTCATATTAATAATTAGTATAAGAGGAACAACAACTACAACTAACACTCAGGTGCTTAAGTGCCAAGAAAGTAAGTATCAAGGCTAATTTTATACTTGGCACATGCTATCTCATTTAACATTCATTTACCTACACTTGCAGATTTGGTAACTAAGGCTGAAGAATGACGTGCCTTGGCAAAAATTATTTAGTTAATAAATGGTGGAGCTAGAAAGTAACATCAGAGAGCTTGTTCTCAACAATTTATTTAGTCTGTTTGGGCTTCTGTAACAAAATACCACAGACTGGGTAGCTTATAAATGTCAGAAATTTTTTCGTTATATTTCTAGAGGCTGGGAAGCCCAAGATCAAGGCACTGCCAGATATGGGCCTGGTGAGGGCTTGCTTTCTGGTTCATAGATAGCACCTTTTCTGTGTCTTCACATGGTGGAAGGGCCAGGGGAGCTCTCTGGGGTCTCTGGGACAATAATCTCATGTCCTTATAAAAGATCATGAGACCCTCATGACTTAACCATCTGTCAAAAGCCTCACATCCTAATGCTATTCCCCTCAGGGGCTCTGGTTTCAGTATATGAATTTTGAGTGGACACATTCAGATCATGGCAACTATTATACTACACCACCTCATCCCAGGTTTAGGAATGGGAAAAGATCCAGAGTTTTGTTGTAAAACTTTACTTGCTAGTAAAACTTTCTGTAAAGCATGTAATTTAATGATTTTCTTTTTAGGACACACAAAAATGTCCCCAAGTAAAACAAACACATAGAACAACAACATGAAAAATATAATAACAAAATACCACCATTTCAAATTGCCATGAATTTCAAATATTTCCTTCTCATGGTTCAAAGCTTCATATCTACCTGGTAATGATGATTGGAAAACAAATGCAGCTTAAGAAATGTTACCCAAAGTATTTCCTTGTTAGGAGAATTCTATTTATAAATTCAAGAAAATAGCAGTGATTTATTTATGGTTCAGTATTTACCTAAGTGAGATGAGTGTGTACTATCTATCTCCTGTCCCCCTGGGGAGAGCTATAGAAATTTCACTATCAATGCAAAACAAAGCAAATCGATGTCTGGCACCAATTAACGAAGCAATGACAGCTTTCACTGAATTCCACATTCCTGGAGCATAGAGGTTCCAAGGCTGTTCTCTCATTTCCTCCACCCCTTTTCATTTCCATAAAGGTAGCATTAATTAAAATTAATTTAAAAGGTAGCATTTTTATTTTACTCAACAAAGCTCTTTGTGTGTGTGTGTGTGTATTAAATACATAAATGAATTATTAAGAAAGTAAGGAACATGCAGAAGAGGCAAACAGAAACAGAAACCGAAACCTAGAGAAGTGAGCTTGCTTTTGCTTGGAGGCATTCACAAAACCATGAATTTGAGCTTTCAGCTTTTTTACAACTTTCTGAGGTGTGGGGGACTACAGATAAAGACCAGAGTCAAGCAGGCGGGACCTCTACTATAAGATGCCTATTCTTATATAAAACTAGGATTCCAAAAAGCTATGTTCCCAGTACAAAGGAAACTGGAAATAAAGCTACTCCTCCTCACATACTAAGAGATTCTAAAGAAAATTGCCTGTCTCAAAATTTGGTGTTAGATGGTGGGGCAAAAATCTCCCCTGAAAATTAAGTTGAAAGTGGCCTTTTGAAAGAAAGAAGGAAGGAAAGAAAGAGGTCTTTTGTTGGTAGTGATTCCATGCAGGTTTTAGTGGGTCAATTGGTTATTCATATGGAAAAGATAAGTTTGGATTCTGTGGCCAATTATAAAGTTTGTGTTAGTCGCTCAGTCATGTCTGACTCTTTGCAACCCTATGGACTGTAGTCTTCCAGGCCCCTCTGTCCACGGGACTTCCCAGGCAAGAATACTAGAGTGGGTAGCCATTCCCTTCTTCAGGGGATCTTCCTGACCCAGGGATCAAATATGGGTCTCCTGCATTGCAGACAGATTCTTTACCATCTGAGCTGCCAGGGAAGTCCCATAATAAATTATCTCAAATTCTTTGAAATTCCCTTCATCGAGAAGTAAAGTCTATTTCTCCTTCCACTGAAGTTAAGTGACCTATATGACTTGTCTGAATAACAGAATATAACAGAAGAAGATGTGCTACTTTCTAGACTTGGGCCATTTAAAAATGGCAGTCTCCACTTACTGCCTCTTGGAACTCTTGCCCTGGGGGAAGGTAGACTGCTCATAAAAAAAGTTTGACTACTCTGAGACTGTTATTCTGTGAAGAAGCCCAAGCCAGCCACCTAGAGAGGGCATATGTGGGTGAAACATTGATAATATGGGCAGATTCAACCCAAACTCTGTGGACCAAAATATTTTGGGGGGCCATACTGCATGGCATGCGGGATCTTAAATTACCCAACCAGGGATTGAACCCATGCTCCCTGCAGTGGAAATGCGGAGTCTTAACCACTGGACCACCCCTAGCCAAAGTATTTTGAAATGGAATTTGTGATGCTGATCTATTCCTTCATTTAAGAGTGCTTTCTCATCCTGCAATGCAGCCATCCAGTCATAACAGTCAAGCATGAGAAATAGAACATCCTTTAATGGGAAAAGCTGTAAGCTGGGTTTGTGATTAGTGCATGGGTACCAGAACCTTAGGCAGGCATATATAGATGAAAAATTAAATGTATGTTCTAAAAAGTGTAACAAATATTAAATTGCGGCTTATTTAGACCTAGAAGTTCCCACTGTACGGCTACTGATTGCATTTCCAAACTGAACTCACAGCCTACATTCCTTCACCTTTTTCAGCCTAACCTGCATTTTCAACCTCAGGCCCATGATGTTTCGTCAGAGTACCCTTTTCTTTACTATTAGTTCCTAACAGATTGCTGAGAAACAGACACAGAACCACCAAGCAGGCACCAATCTCAACAGTCAATGATAGATTGAGCAGGGAGGCATAAAGAACCCAAAGAATGATTTCTGAGTTGCAAATTTTCCATGAAAGCGGAAAAAATGACTGGCTTCCTCTGAAATATTTGCATTGAAAGAAATGATAAATGAAGCATAGATTCCATCATTCATAGTTTTAAGTGAAATTTGTTTATACTACTGCTTAGGATTTATTTAACCCCCTTTAAGTAGTGCTAGCTGAATACCCCTCAGAATCCATCAATAAAAAGGGAGGTCACTGTTACCTAACCCATCTCAGAAGTAGAGAAACTTAGAGTCCTATAGCTAGACTTCTCCATTATCATATCATATCACAGTGATAATGTGACCTTGGAGGGAAGGTGGTGATGTCCTTCTATATGTTTGTATTTCGGCTTCACCATTTACCTAAGATAAACTTTCATAGTTTTTGTCCCAAATTTCCCTTACCGCAATATGAAACAAGCTGGCTTGCAAATGAGAATTCATCTCTGCATCTCACTGTGGGTCCGTGAGCATTCCCAAAACACATGGCCCGAGATAGAAAAGAAGAATTTGTAAAAATGACGTTTTTAAAATGCTTTGATTAGTAATGAATAAACCCTAAGAGTAAAGTCTAGATGTCCAGTTTCTAGACAGGAAGTTGGGATGGTGATAGAAGGGAGGGTAAATAACACCATGGAATGAGGAGCTCTTAGCAAGACAAACTCTGGTGGCAGCAGGTACCTGAAATTCTACTCTGAGCCACTCTGAGTGCAGTACTCTGAGACTGTACTCTTGTAACCTACAGGATAGAGACTGTTGCTGTCTAGTCATCTACCTTTGAATATGACCAGAGTTATATGCAATACCGTTTTCTGCATGTAACCTTGCCACTTTAGCTCTTACTCAAAACAGCATAAATGGAATGTAAGTAAAGTGATGTCATTAGAAGGATCACTTGGAGTGAAAACTTTCTTTGAAAAAATTAAACATACTCAAATATCTGTACTTTAAATACAATTTTCATTAAATACCTTGTGACACACCAGACTATTCACAGACATGCACATCAGCTAGTAAAACTTCCACTTCCCCTCTTTCTTCTCTGACAAATTGCACCCCTTAATTTGTATGACCAGAGTCTGAGCAAGGACCGATCTCATTCTCTGAATTCCTTGAATGCACCTGGGGCAGTTCCTGTGGGTAATATGCTGATAAATACTTTTGAAGGGATAGAGATTGGCTAATAGTTTATACAGTGTTCTTCTTCTTATTTATTTTTTCTTACAATGGAAAAAAGACAAGCTTTTATTTATTTATCTTTTGAATCATTTAAAAAAATTATTTATTTTAATTGGAGGCTAATTACTTTACAATATTGTAGTGGTTTTGCCATACATTGACATGAATCAGCCATGGGTGTACATGTGTTCCACATCCTGAACCCCCCTCCCACCTCCCTCCCCATCCCATCCCTCAGGGTCATCCCAGTGCACCAGCCCTGAGCACCCTGTCTCGTGCCTCAAACCTGGACTAGTAATCTGTTTCACATATGTTAATAGACACATTTCGATGCGATTCTCTCAGATCATACTACCCTCGTCTTCTCCAACAGAGTCCAAAAGCCTGTTCTATACATCTGTGTCTCTTTTGCTGTTTCACATATAGCATTATCATTACTTTCTAAATTCCATACATATGCATTAGTATACTGTATACTGTATTGGTGTTTTTCTTTCTGACTTACTTCACTCTGTATAATAGGCTCCAGTTTCATCCACCTCATTAAAACTGATTCAAATGTATTCTTTTTAATTGCTGAGTAATATTCCATTGTGTATATGTACCACAGCTTTTTCATCCATCTGTCTGCCAATGGACATCTAGCTTGCTTCCATGTCCTGGCTGTTACAAACAGTGCTGTGATGAACATTGGGGTACACGTGTTTCTTTCAATTCTGGTTTCCTCGGTGTGTATGCCCAGCAGTGGGATTGCTGGGTCGTGTGGGAGTTCTATTTCCAGTTTTTTAAGGAATCTCCACACTGTTCTCCATAGTGGCTGTACTAGTTTGCATTCCCACCAACAGTATAAGAGGGTTCCCTTTTCTCTACACCCTCTCCAGCATTTATTGTTTGTAGATTTTTGGATAGCAGCCATTCTGACCAGCGTGAGATGGTACCTCAATGTGGTTTTGATTTGCATTTCTCTGATAATGAGTAATGTTGAGCATCTTTTCACGTGTTTGTTGGCCATCTGTATGTCTTCTTTGGAGAAATGTCTGTTTAGTTCTTAGGCCCATTTTTTGATTCAGTCATTCATTTTTCTGGAATTGAGCTGCAGGAGTTGCTTGTATATTTTTGAGATTAAATTCTTTATCAGTTGCTTCATCTGCTATTATTTTCTCCCATTCTAAAGGCTGTCTTTTCACTTTGCTTATAGTTTCCTTCGTTGTGCACAAGCTTTTAAGTTTAATTAGGTTCCATTTGTTTATTTTTGCTTTTATTTCCATTACTCTGGGAGATGGGTCATAGAAGATCCTGCTGTGATTTATGTCAGAGAGTGTTTTGCCTATGTTTTCTTCAAAAAGTTTTATAGTATCTGGTCTTACATTTAGATCTTTAATCCATTTTGAGTTTATTTTTGTGTATGGTGTTAGAAAGTGTTCTAGTTTCATTCTTTTACAAGTGGTTGACCAGTTTTCCCAGCACCATTTGTTAAAGAGATTGTCTTTTCTCCATTGTATATTCTTGCCTCCTTTCTCAAAGATAAGGTGTCCATAGGTGCATGGCTTTATCTCTGGGCTTTCTATTTTGTTCCATTGATCTACATTTCTGTCTTTTTGCCAGTACCATACTGTCTTGATGACTGTGGCTTTGTAGTAGATCCTGAAGTCAGGCAGGTTGATTCCTCCAGTTCCATTCTTCTTTCTCAAGATTGCTTTGGCTATTCGAGGTTTTTGGTATTTCCATACAAATTGTGAAATTATTTGTTCTAGTTCTGTGAAAAATACCATTGGTAGCTTGATAGGGATTGCATATAGATTGCTTTGGGTAGTATACTCATTTTCAATATATTGATTCTTCCAATCCATGAACTTGGTAAATTTCTCCATCTATTTGTGTCCTCTTTGATTTCTTCATCAGTGTTTTATAGTTTTCTATATATAGGTCTTTTGTTTCTTTAGGTAGATATATTGCTAAGTATTTTATTCTTGTCATTGCAATGGTGACTGGAATTGTTTCCTTAATTTCTCTTTCTGATTTCTCATTATTAGTGTATAGGAATGCAAGGGATTTCTGTGTGTTAATTTTATATCTTGCAACTTTACTATATTCAATGATTAGCTCTAGTAATTTTCTGGTGGAGTCTTCAGGGTTTTCTATGTAGAGGATCATGTCATCTGCAAACAGTGAGAGTTTTACTTCTTCTTTTCCAATCTGGATTCCTTTTATTTCTTTTCCTGCTCTGATTGCTGTGGCCAAAACTTCCAAAGCTATGTTGAACAGTAGTGGTGAGAGTCTGCACCCTTGTCGTATTCCTGACTTTAGGGGAAATGCTTTCAATTTTTCACCATTGAGGATAATGTTTGCTGTGGGTTTATCATACATAGCTTTTATTATGTTGAGGTATGTTCCTTCTATGCCTGCTTTCTGGAGGGTTTTTATCATAAATGGATGTTGAATTTTGTCAAAGGCTTTCTCTGCATCTATTGAGATAATCATATGTTTTTTATCTTTCAATTAGTTAATGTAGTATATTACATTGATTGCTTTGTGGATATTATAGAACCCTTGCATCCCTGGGATAAAGCCCATTTGGTCATGATGTATGATCTTTTTAATATGTTGTTGGATTCTGTTTGCTAGAATTTTGTTATGGATTTTTGCATCTATGTTCATCAGTGATATTGGCGTGTAGTTTTCTTTTTTTTGTGGCATCTTTCTCTGGTTTTGGTATTAGGGCGATAGTGGCCTCATAGGATGAGTTTGGAAGTTTACCTTCCTCTGCAATTTTATGGAAGAGTTTGAGTAGGATAGGTGTTAGCTCTTCTTTAAATTTTTGGTAGAATTCAGCTGTGAAGCTGTCTGGTCCTGGGCTTTCGTTTGCTGGAAGATTTCTGATTACAGTCTCAATTTCTGTGCTTGTGATGGGTCTGTTAAGATTTTCTATTTCTTCCTGGTTCAGTTTTGAAAAGTTATACTTTTCTAAGAATTCATGCATTTCTTCCAAGTTGTTCATTTTATTGGCATATAGTTGCTGATAGTAGTCTCTTATGATCCTTTGTATTTCTGTGTTGTCTGTTGTGATTTCTCCATTTTAATTTATAATTTTGTTGATTTAATTCTTCTCCATTTGTTTCTTGATGAGTCTGGCTAATGGTTTGTCAATCTTATTTATCTTCTCAAAGAACCAGCTTTTAGCTTTGATGATTTTTGCTATGGTCTCTTTTGTTTCTTTTGCATTTATTTCTGCCCTAATTTTTAAGATTTCTTTCCTTCTACTAACCCTGGGGTTCTTCATTTCTTCCTTTTCTAGTTGCTTTGGGTGTAGAGTTAGGTTATTTATTTAACTTTTTTTTTTGTTTGTTTCTTGTGGTAAGCCTGTATTGCTCTGAACCTTCCCCTTAGCACTGCTTTTACAGTGTCCCATAGGTTTTGAGTTGTTGTGTTTTCGTTTTCATTCATTTCTATGCACATTTTGATTACTTTTTTTATTTCTTCTGTGATTTGTTGGTTATTCAGAAGTGTGTTTGTTAGCTTCCATATGTTGAAATTTTTAATAGTTTTTTTTTTTTTTCTTGTAGTTGACACCTAATCTTACTGCATTGTGTTCAGAAAGGATGATTGGAATGATTTCAATTTTTTTGAATTTACCAAGGCTAGATTTATGGACCAGGATGTGATCTATCCTGGAGACGGTTCCGTGTGCACTTGAGAAAAAAGTGAAATTCATTGTTTTGAGGTGAAATGTCCTATAGATACCAATTATGTTTAATTGGTCCATTGTGCCATTTAAAGTTTGTGTTTCCATGTTAATTTTGTGTTTAGTTGATCTATCCATAGGTGTGAGTGGGGTATTAAAGTCTCCCACTATTATTGTGTTATTGTGAATTTCCCCTTTCATGCTTGTTAGCATTTGCCTTATAAATTCTGGTGCTCTTATGTTGAGTGCATTTATATTCATAATTATTATATCTTCTTCTTGGATTGATCCTTTGATCGTTATGTAGTGTCCATCATTGTCTCTTTTCACAGCCTTTATTTTAAAGTCTATTTTATCTGATATAAGTATTGCTACTCCTGCTTTCTTTTGGTCTCCATTCGCATGAAATAACTTTTTCCAGCCCTTTACTTTCAGTCTGTATGTATCCCTTGTTTTGAGGTGGGTCTCTTGTAGACAGCATATATAGAGGTCTTGTTTTTGTATCCATTCAGCCAGTCTTTGTCTTTTGGTTGAGGCATTCAACCCATTTACATTTAAGGTAATTATTGATAAGTGTGATCCTATTGCCATTTACTTTGTTGTTTTGGGTTTGAGTTTATACACCTTTTCTGTGTTTCCTGTCTAGAGAAAATATTTTAGCATTTGTTGAAGAGCTGGATTGGTGGTGCTGAATTCTCTCAGCTTTTGCTTGTCTGTAAAGCTTTTGATTTCTCCTTCAAATTTGAATGAGATCCTTGCTGGGTACAGTAATCTGGGTTTGTGGGTTTTTCTCTTTCATCACTTTAAGTATGTCCTACCATTCCCTTCTTGCCTGAAGTGTTTCTATTGAAAGATCAGCTATTATCCTTATGGGGATACCCTTGTGTGTTATTTGTTGATTTTCCCTTGCTGCTTTTAATATCTATTCTTTGTGTTTGATCTCTGTTAATTTGATTAATATGTGTCTTGGGGTGTTTTGCCTTGGGTTTATCCTGTTTGGGACTCTTTGGGTTTCTTGGACTTGGGTGACTATTTCCTTCCCCATTTTAGGGAAGTTTTCAACTATTATCTCCTCAAGTAATTTCTCATAGCCTTTCTTTTTGTCTTCTTCTTCTGGGACTCCTATGATTCGAATGTTGGGGCATTTAACATTGTCCCAGAGGTCTCTGAGGTCATCCTCATTTCTTTTAATCCTTTTTTCTTTTTTCCTCTCTGCTTCATTTATTTCTACCATTCTATCTTCTACCTCACTTATTCTATCTTCTGCCTCCATTATTCTACTGTTGGTTCCCTCCAGAGTGTTTTTGATCTCATTTATTGCATTATTCATTATTGGTTGACTCTTTTTCATTTCTTCTAGGTCCTTGTTAAACATTTCTTGCATCTTCTCAATCCTTGTCTCCAGGCTATTTATGTGTAACTCCATTTTGTTTTCAAGATTTTGGATCATTTTTACTATCATTATTCTGAATTCTTTTTCAGGTAGACTCCGTATCTCCTCCTCTTTTGTTTGGTTTGGTGGGCATTTATCATGTTCCTTTACCTGCTGAGTATTTCTCTGCCTTTTCACCTTGTTTAGATTGCTGTGTTTGGGGTGGCCTTTCTGTATTCTGGCAGTCTGTGGTTCCTCTTTATTGTGGAGGTTCCTCACTGTGGGTGGCATTGGATGAGTGACAGTGGCATTGGATGAGTGACTTATCAAGGTTTCCTGGTTACAGAAGCTTGCATCAGTGTTCTGGTGGGTGGAGCTGGATTTCTTCTCTCTGGAGTGCAATGAAGTGTCCAGTAGTGAGTTTTGAGATGTCTATGGGTTTGCTGTGACTTTGGGCAGCCTGTATATATAAGCTCAGGGCTATGTTCCTGCATTGCTGAAGAATTTGCATGGTATGTCTTGCTCTGGAACTTGTTGGCTCTTGGGTGGTGCTTGGTTTCAGTGTTAGGTATGGAGGCTTTTGGATGATCTCTTATTGATTAATGTTCCCTGGAGTCAGGAGTTCTCTGGTATTCTCAGGTTTTGTGCTTAAGCCTCCTGCCTCTGGTTTTCAGTCTTATTCTTACAGTAGCCTCAAGACTTCTCCATCCATACACCACCGATGATAAAACTTCTAGGTTAATGGTGTAAAGATTCCCCACAGGGAAGGACACCCAGAGAGGTTCACAGAATTTCATGGAGAAGATAAGAGGGAGGAGGAAGATAGAGGTGACCAGGAGGAGAAGAGGGGGAATCAAAAGGGAAGAGAGCAATCTAGCCAGTAAACAATTCCCTATGTGCTCTCCACAGTCTGTAACCCTCAGAGAGAATCACAGAGTTACATAGAGAAGTGAAGAGGGAGGAAGGAGATGGAGGTGAGCAGGAGGAGAAAAGCAGGAATCAAAAGGAGAGATAGATCTAGGCAGTACCGTGTTCCCTAAGTGTTCTCCACAGCCCGGAACACACACAGAGATTCACAGAGTTGGGTAGAGAAGAGAAGAGGGAGGGAAGAGATAGAGGTGACCTGGGGGAGAAAAAGGAGAGTCAAGAGTCACAAGGGGGAGAGAGTAATCAAGCTAGTAATCATACTCCTAAGTAAAAAAATGGATACTGAAGATTGGATTCTTAAAGGTATAATATTGATAACAAATACCAAAAAGCAAAGATTAAAAATCTAGAGTAGAGGTTAGACTCTCAAAAATACAGTATTAAAAAAAAATCACAAAAAGTATAAGAATTATATATGAAGTTTGCTTTAAAAGTAAGGTCTTTTTTTTTTGCAGGGTAATATTATGTTATAACGGAGAAGGCAATGGCACCCCACTCCAGTACTCTTGCCTGGAAAATTCCATGGATGGAGGAGCCTGGTGGGCTGCCATCCGTGGGGTCGCTACGAGTCGGACACGACTGAGCAACTTCACTTTCACTTTTCACTTTCATGCATTGGAGAAGGAAATGGCAACCCACTCCAGTGTTCTTGCCTGGAGAATCCCAGGGACAGCGGAGCCTGATGGGCTGCTGTCTATGGGGTTGCACGGAGCCAGACACGACTGAAGAGACTTAGCAGCAGCAGCAGCAGTATGTTATAAAAATGAAAATTAAAGGAGTAATAGAGGATTTAAAGAAAAAGAAAAACATTTTAATTAAAAAAATTATAATAGTAAAAATATATCTAGGAATTTCTCTGGAGCTGTTGTGGGCAGTGTGGGGTCAGTTCAATTTCAGATAATTCCTTGTTCCAGCTTATACTTCTCAAGACCTATAGGCCCCTTCAAATGTAGTCGGTGTTAACTACAGGGTTTTAATCTGTTGCACCTGTCACTTCCAAAGCGGTTCCCTCTGTTTATTTGGCTTTTTCTGTTTGCAGGTCTCTTTAGTGTCTAATTTCAGCCCTGACACAGGGGGTGAAGGGGGGTCTCTTATTTAGGCTCATTTGTTTAGCCGTGCTGTGGGGAGGGAGGAACACTGCAAACAAATATTACTGGCGTGTGTGGGGAGTGCTCACAGCGTCTTGACCACACTGGGTTTGCGCCCGTTCACAGTGTGTGTGCTTTCCCAGTCTACACTGCTCAGGCTCCAGATTGCTCTGCAGGGAGCAGGCCCTGGGTTGCGTGCACTTTCCAGGTCTAAGCCACTCAGGTTCAGGTTCTTGGGTACTTTACAAGGGCACAGACTGGGTTGGGCCTGCGTTTAGTGCCCTTCCCAGGTCCGAGCAGCTCAGGTGACCAGGTGCTTGGCAAACACACTCTCCCCAGGCCGTGAGTGTGTCTTATCACTTCCCCGGTCCTAGCTGCTCGGTTTCCTGGGTGGCAGCGGATGCACCATCTCTGGTGTGCTGGGTGTCTTTTCTAGGAAGCTGATCTCTGGTTGCGACCCTCCTGGTGGATGTCAACTATCCAGAGTCCCAGGAAGTCTTGGTTAGCAACTGGAAGCCTGTTTACAGTTTGGTAGGGGATGCTGTCTCTGGGGCCGAGTTTGCCCCTTTCCAGTTCTGGCTGCCGCCCACCTGCCCCCTGCCTGTGGCAGGGGATGGGCCAGTCCACAGCCTGCTAGCTCTCCTCTGGTATTCGCTCAGTCCTTTGTTCTGGAGTGAACCCGGCAGTGCCTTAGGTTAGGGCTTTTCACGGGACAGTTCACTCTCTCTCTCTCTTTTTTTCCTCTCTCTCTCTTTGGCTATCCCACAGTTTAGATTGCTATCTCATGTTAGCTCCCTCAGATTGCCCTCAGGGCATTCAGGCCAGGTCCTTACCCTAAGTAATGCAGCCCGCTCCTCCCTTGCTGTTCAGCCCCCGCTTGCTGGTGGCAGATACACGTGTCTGGGGTACCTCTCTGCTGGGAGTTGCTGTTAGGCACATAATCTGTGAAGTTTATTTATTTATTTTTCCTCCCAGTTATGTTGCCCTCTGAGATTCCAAAACTCCCCACAGACCCACCGGTGAGAGGGTTTCCTGGTGTTTGGAAACTTCTCCTCCTTTAAGACTCCCTTTCTGGGGTGGATCTCCATCCCTAACTCTTTTGTTTCTCTTTTTATCTTTTGTCCTGCTGCTGCTGCTGCTGCTGCTAAGTCGCTTCAGTCGTGTCCGACTCTGTGCAACCCCATGGACTTCAGCCTGCCCGACTCCTCCGTCCATGGGATTTTTCAGGCAAGAGTACTGGAGTGGGTTGCCATTGCCTTCTCCAATATTTTGTCCTACCTCCTTTGAAAGATAACGGCCTGCTTTTCTGAGTGCTCTGATGTCCTCTGCCAGCGTTCAGAAGTTGTTTTGTGGAATTTGCTCAGTGTTCAAATGTTCTTCAGATGAATTTGTGGGGGAGATAGTGGTCTCCCCGTCCTATTCCTCCACCATCTTAGGATCGCCCTATACAGTGATCTTAGATTAAGACACTGAGGAGGAATAAACACTGCTTTTTGAAAGGTTTACCATTCAGTAAAAGATCACAAAAACATGCTTTGCTGACTGACTCTAGACAGATTTTCAAGATGGGCTCAATAAAGGACAGAAATGGTAGGGACCTAATAGAAGCCAAAGATATTAAGAAGAAGTAGCAAGAATACGCAGAAGAACTGTACAAAAAAGATCTCCACAATCCAGATAATCATGATGGTGTGGTCACTAACCTAGAGCCAGACATCCTGGAATGTGAAGTCAAGTGGGCCTTAGAAAGCATCACTATGAACAAAGCTAGTGGAGGTGATGGAATTCCAGTTGAGCTATTTCAAATCCTGGAAGATGATGCTGTGAAAGTGCTGCACTCAATATACCAGCAAATTTGGAAAACTCAGCAGTGGCCACAGGACTGGAAAATGTCAGTTTGCATTCCAATCCCAAAGAGAGGCAATGCCAAAGAATGCTCAAACTACCACACAATTGCACTCATTTCACACGCTAGTAAAGTAATGCTCAAAATTCTCCAAGCCAGGCTTCACCAATACATGAACCGTGAACTTCCAGATGTTCAAGCTGGTTTTAGAAAAGGCAGAGGAACAAGAGATCAAATTGCCAACATCTGCTGGATCACCAAAAAAGCAAGAGAGTTCCAGAAAAACATCTATTTCTGCTTTATTGACTATGCCAAAGCCTTTGACTGCATGGATCACAATAAACTGTGGAAAATTCTGAAAGAGATGGGAATACCAGACCACCTAACCTGCCTCTTGAGAAACTTGTATGCAGGTCAGGAAGCAACAATTAGAACTGGACATGGAACAACAGATTGGTTCCAAATAGGAAAAGGAGTATATCAAGGCTGTATATTGTCACCCTGCTTATTTAACTTATATGCAGAGTGCATCATGAGAAATACTGGGCTGGAGGAAGCACAAGCTGGAATCAAGATTGCTGTGAGAAATATCAGTAACCTCAGATATGCACATGATATGACCCTTATGGCAGAAAGTGAAGAGGAACTAAAGAGCCTCTTGATGAAAGTGAAAGAGGAGTGTCAAAAAGTTGGCTTAAAGCTCAACATTCAGAAAACTAAGATCATGGCATCTGGTCCCATTACTTCATGGCAAATAGATGGGGAAACAGTGGAAACAGTGTCAGACTTTATTTTTGGGGGTTCCAAAATCACTGCAGATGGTGATTGCAGCCATGAAATTAAAAGACACTTGCTCCTTGGAAGGAAAGTTATGACCAACATAGATAAATATTAAAAAGCAGAGACATTACTTTGTCAACCAAGGTCCGTCTAGCCAAAGCTATGGTTTTTCCAGTGGTCATGTATGGATGTGAGAGTTATACTATAAAGAAAGCAGAGCACCAAAGAATTGATGCTTTTGAACTGTGGTGTTGGAGAAGAGTCTTGAGAGTCCCTTGGACTGCAAGGAAATCCAACCAGTCCATCCTAAAGGAGATCAGTCCTGGGCGTTCATTAGTAGGACTGACTTTGAAGCTGAAACTCCAATACTTTGGCCACCTGATGCGAAGAGCTGACTAATTTGAAAACACCCTGATGCTGGGAAACATTGAGTGCAGGAAGAGAAGGGGATGACAGAGGATGAGATGGTTGGATGGCATCACCAACACAATGGACATGGGTTTGGATGGACTCTGGGAGTTGGTGATGCACAGGGAGGCCAGGCGTGCTGCGGTTCATGGGGTTGCAAAGAGTTGGACACAACTGAGTGATTGAACTGAACTGTTATTAAATATTTTGTTCTATTCGATGGATGCTGTATGGAGGTTTTCTGTTGGATCATTGTGATCTATGAGTATGTCTTCAAAATCACTGAAATACTGTGAGTCTGGTAATTTCTTACATGTACACAATATGCTGTGACATATGGAGAATCTAGGTGACAGGCAATTTTGATAGTGGCCACACTCACTAATCAGAGGACAGACTTCACATGTGCTTAGTTTGGAAGATACTATTGATCCCACAGTGACCTTTCAGTTACATTCACACACAGTTCATAATGGGTTTTCAAGTAGTGTCAATGCATAAAAACATTAACTGAGGTTTTAACACTGCAATGGCCAATGGCTGATTATTAGAAACCTCACTGGCTAAGCTTGTGACTAGCCACCAATGGAACTGTCTGTCCCCTTTAAAGTTGTTCAGCTCTGTTCCTTTGCTATGTCAATTCAGTAAATATTATCACTAATTGTAATGACAGCTATAATAATGATATTTTCCAGGCACTATGCTAAGCCCTTGCTCTCAAGGAAGGAAATATAGTCCCCATTTTATAAGTGAGGAAACTGACTAATAGAATGCTTAAGATAGGAGAGAAAAAACTGGAGTCTGAACTCTGTTGTCTTATGCTCTTAATTAAATGAAATATTGCTTCCCCAGTGAACATAGTTGCTAAGCCAAGGGACTAAGTCTTGGGAGTTAATTAATAATAAAGCAACTAGCTGGATTACATAATCTACTTTACTAAAAAGCCACTGATATTGAATGTATGATAAATGATATTTTGTTGGTCTTAGTTGTATTAAACATATCTAATTACTCAGATTTGTGATTAGGCTGGTCAGGTCTACAAAAATGAAGAAAAACTTTCAGTGCCATTCTAGTCATTTGAGATCATTGGCTGTGACATGATGTAATTGGACTGAAATCAAAGTCTGAATGTCTGACTGGTGCATTCATTGAACTCATTCAATGCTTGTAAATATTTCAAGTAGTTTTCAGTTATCCTGAATTTTTTTTCTGCACAGGGCAGGGCTAGTTGGCCCTTTTGCAGACATAGTCACTGATCTATAAATGGGTTGTGGTGGTGGTTTAGTCGCTAAGTCGTGTTCAACTCTGTGACACCATGGACTGTAGCTCATCAGGCTCCTCTATCCATGAGATTTCCCACACAAGAATACTGGAGTGGGTTTCCATTTCCTTCTCCAGGGGGTCTTCCTGACCCAGGGATCATACCCCTGTCTCCTGCACTGCAGGCGGATTCCTTCACTGAGCCACCAGGGACTTTGTATAAATGGGTTAGTTTTAGCCTATGGATAGCTAAATATGTCTTCATGCATACAGGAATACCTCAGGGATACAGATCAAGTACAGGGATGGTTAATCTCAATCTGTTAAAGGTCTAAGTTATATATTTAAAAGATTAGGTGTAGTTTTATTATTTGCAATAACACCTAATAACAAACTAACTGGTAACCAAATTTTTCCAAATGAAGTCAAGTTATAAGAGTTTTAATGACAAGACTCATTTGGAATGAGCAACACTCATTTGCATGTAAATAATTAATGTGTCAAAGTCCTTAAAAAGAGATTGATCCCTCCTAGGTGAAACATGCCCCTTTGCAATCTTCTTTACACCAGTACTTTGCTTAACTAACCATTCATTCAGAGATAGTACAATGGTATTTTGAACAGGAAGTGGGTAGAAATTTAATCACAAGTTGTGAATTACTGGGGCCCAAAATAATGATGATTATTCACGTCAATGAATGTAACACTGATACTTTTGAAATCATTTCTACTTTACCTTTTATATTATTTCAGGGAAAGTTACCTTCCCAATTACATTTTGCTTAGGCTCCTGTTAAACTTAAATTTGCATTCCCTCAGCACACATAAATGGATAGTCACAGAGATAGTCGAGAAGCATGTAATAGAGAGTTGTGTGAAGCCTGTCTGGAGTGAATGATTAAGTATGGTTAATCCACAGTTTGAGAATCATCCTTATTAGAGATTTCTTCATTTTTAAAGATATACACAACAAACCTCCCCAAACAAATAAGAATTCTTAGTTCCTAAGAAAAGGCCTATATTTCATGCTAGGAGAACCTAATGACCCCAGAACTGGGTCTTGAATGCTAGGCATGTGGTTTAGGGACACTGTGAAGCTTTAAGTTTTCACAAGACTTCTCAGAGACAACCAGAACATCTGGAGTGGTAAGTATGATAAGCAGGTAGGTAAGTCCTTTCTGGAGTATCTAAAATCTCATGTAAGTTCTCTTTATTCCAAAAGATTAATGTTCCCATTGGTGTGCTTTAATGAGGGTAGCAAATGCCCCCAACACATTCTTGGAGTAAGCCAAGAGTAAAATGAGTAAAAATGAGACAGAGCTGATGGCCAGATTGTGCCATATAAAATGATCAAGTAAAACAAAGTGCTTTGAAACCACTTGGGCAAGAAATATTGATGTTACAAATGCCTTTTCCCCTTCTCTTGGATCTTTCTGGATGCTTTTCCATTTTGTTTAAGTTGCTGTAAACATTTTAGATTGGTCAAGATAAGGGGATGTGGAGAGTTGTTGATCCATGATGGCAGGGGCAAAAATCAAACAGCTTGATTTAGTTATTTTCTCTCCACCTGCAATATACACAACACTCAGGACAGAGACAGCTGTTGACCATCAATATCTATTCTCTCCATTTGTAAGAGAATTTTGAGTTTTAGCAGGACACATACTTAATACTATATTCCCCATCCTCCCTTGTGCCTCAGTATGGTTACATGGCTAAATTCTGATCATTGGTGTATAAATGAAAATTTCATGTGTGGCTTCTGAATAGTGTCCTTAACGGAAAATGGTGCTTTGTCCTTTGCCCTCTTTTTGCCTTTCTGCTGTCTGGAAATGTGACACAATAGCCAGAGTTTAAGTAATCATCTTAGCCTATAAGCATGAGAGTCACACCCTAGGGATGGTGGACCTAAAAACTGGGAGAAGACCATGACCTGGTAACTTCATGGAACTGCCAGCTCTGCCCTGGATTGTCAACCTTTAGATTTCTCATATGAGAGGATTAAATCTTGTGTCCTTAAGTTACTGATAATTTGGGCTTTCTGCCACTCACACTCACAGCTGTACCTTATCCTAACTGATACAGCATTTAATCAGGTTCTTTCCTTCTAGAAGGAATCCATTCCATGGACAAAGGGCAGAGAAAGCCTTTTGGAAGAGGATTATTTGTTGGTGCTTTTCTTGCTACCAGGTCAGAAGCAGCCCCGTGTCCAAGAACCATCCCCTGGGCTGTGGAAATGACTGTGCCTTTCACCTCTGTATGTCAGTCAAGAGCTTCATGCTGATAAGATTTTGTCTCTGTGTTTATCTTTTTTGTTGGTTTGCAACAAGAAATCCCACTATTAATCCTTCCCTACCCGTGTACTAACTGCCTGAATGCTAACAATACAAATATGCTCATTCTCTCATGATTGTAGTAAGGATGGGATGAGGGAGGAAGAGCGGATTCTCAGCAACATGCTCTGAGTGTGTGAAAGACCCCATGATTGCCTATGTCAGCAGCACACACAGGAGATGGCCTGTAAGGAATAGCCAATCTGCTTTCTGGAAATTGCTAAACTCCCCTCCATACATCACCATTCTGGAAATGTTGAATTCCAAGTTCAGACTGTACACTATGGGTTAATGGGGTTGACAATTGACTGTGCTTAAATGATATTAAGGTAATGCATTTAAACATCAAAAGTTTACAACCCCAAATTGATCACCTTGGCCAATTTACACAAAAAGGATCAATATAATCAGCTCCCCCTCATTAAGTGTTAATAAATGCTTTAAGACAACATGTCTGACCATGGGATGCAGATTAAAATCAGATACGGAATTAAGTTCCTTCTATACAGTAGAAAAGTCAGTTTGAAAATCCTGATAATCAGCCAGAGCTGCCCACAAGGCTTGGCTTTATAGCATTTAACAAGAAAGGAAGCTTGTTCCGCACACACCTAATGATTTTTTTCTTTTAATTCAGCCACAGGAAACACAGGGACAATAGTAGGGTTTGAGATTTTTCAGCAATGGTTCATCATTCAGTCTAGGGGAGGAAAAGCTTTGAATTGTGCCTGGTGGATCCCTGCTTCCATCCACCAAGAAATGGCTGCAAAGGAGAGCAGGAAGATCACTGTGCCTCTTCCCCATTCACATAACCAAGATCAGGCTGGACTTAGAAAAGTACCCTTTTATATATACTATAGGGTTCACAATAGGCCTCCCCAGCATATGCTACTTTGGCTCATGGGTTATTCTGAGCTAAAGCCAGTAGAGACCTTATTGGCTTAAGAGAAGCTTCTGCCCCTCAGCTACCTAGAAGAATTTAAATTGGAGATTTTTTCCCAGAAAGAGAGTTATTACCAGAGATAAAGTTTGTTTTGTTGTTGTTTAATCGCTTATACATGTCTAACTCTTTTGCGACCCCATGGCCTATAACCCATCAGGCTCCTCTGTCCATGGGATTTCCCCAGGCAAGAATACTAGAGTGGGTTGTCATTTCCTCCTCCAGGGGATCTTCCCAACCCAGTTTTGAATCCACGTGTCCTGCTTGGCAGGTGCATTCTTTACCACGGAGTCACCAGGGAAAATCTAATAACCAAATATCTGCTCTTGTCATCCTGTAAATATCCCTTCTGTACTTGTAAGCCCCAAGCCCATCTCCCATTTCTCAGCTCAGGATGGTCTGTACACCTCATACTCCCTTTCTGTCTCTGACCCTTTCATGTATGTGGGGTTACTTTATGTATGAAAATCAATTTGATTTTCTCCTATTAATCTGTCTCATGTCAACTGAATTCTTAACTAGCCAGAAGAACCTTGAAAGGTAAAGGAAAGTTTTCTTCCTCCCTGACAATACACACAGCAAAGATTATAATCATCCTCAGCAGTAGGCTTGCCTGTCAGGTAGGCATGACCCAAACTAAAGAGCAACTTCTGATGGAAGGACACCTCATATCCAAGAGCTTCCACATATGGCTTATCTACTTCATGGAGGCTGTGGAACAATGGAAACAGTGGCTGACTTTATTTTTCTGGGCTCCAAAATCACTGTGGATGGTGATTGCAGCCATGAAATTAAAAGACACCTGCTCCTTGGAAGGAAAGTTATGACCAACCTAGGCAGCATATTAAAAAGCAGAGACATTGCTTTGTCAACAAAGGTCCATCTAGTCAAGGCTATGGTTTTTCCAGTAGTCATGTATGGATGTGAGAGTTGGACTATAAAGAAAGCTGAGTGCCAAAGAATTAATGCTTTTGAACTGTGGTGCTGGAGAAGGCTCTTGAGAGTCCCTTGGACTGCAAGGCGATCCAACCAGTCAATCCTAAAGGAAATCAGTCCTGAATATTCATTGGAAGGACTGATGCTGAAGCTTAAACTCCAATAATTTGGCCCCCTGATGCAAAGAACTGACTCATTTGTAAAGACCCTGATGCTGGGAAAGATTGAAGGCAGGGACTACAGAGGATGGGATGGTTGGATAGCATCACTGACTCAATGGACATGAGTTTGAGTAAACACCGGGAGTTGGTGATGGACAGGGAGGCCTGGCATGCTGCAGTCCATGGGTTCACAAAGAGTCAGACACAACTCAGCGACTGAACTGAACTGATACCCTTCTAGAGCACTTTATTTCCTGGTGCTCTAGCCACCAACTCCCTTGAGAACCTGGTGCTTCCAGGACCTCTGCAACCCAAGAAGCTGCACCACCTACACACCTGGCCCTCACAGGGGAAACCCAACTCCTCCAGGGCAGCCTCAGGTGCAAACCCCAGTGGATGACCCACATGCAGAGGTGGAAATGAAACCACAATTGAAACCCAGGGGTAGTGTGGCTAAGGAAGAAGATCCCAAACCTGCCCACCAGCTGTACAAGCTGCAGATTTAATCCACGTGATCCACTAGACAGATTCTGTCTATGGACTATATAAAAGGTCATTGAGAGCTCCCACAAAAGAAAACACACTAATTCTGATAGCTGTGGACATTGGAGACAAGAACACAGAGAATTAGGACCAGATTAGAACCTGAGATGCCCCCACAGCAGGTCCAGAGATCAGCACAATGTTAGAGGGGTTTCTAGGGAGTTGAGGTGAACTGTGACTCCCAGCGAGGGAAAGGACTCTGACAGTAGTGATTCAAGAAAAACACTTATTCCTGTTTTGACTTGTTCTGTAGATTCTTTTGGATTTTTTTCCTTTTTTTTCCCTTTGCCCCGCCCCCTGTTGTATTTGTCAATTTTATTGTCACCATTAAGTCTAATTAAGCTTTTGAAATTTTTTTTTTCTTTTTTTTTTCCCTCAGTCACACTTTTTATTTTTGTTATAACCTCTGTCTCCACATTGGGCTTTGGCAGTTCTGGGGAGATTTCCTTTTTTCTACATTTATTCCTTTGTTTGCTTTTCCTACTGTTCTTTTCCCCTTGCAGTTAATCTTTAATATATATAAATCTTCTTTATCTACCTCTATTTAACTTTGCATATCTATCTTTCTTTTCTTTCTTTCCTTTCCTCTCAACATATTTGTTAGTTTTATTTTCACTGCTTTATTCCCCAATTGGCACCTTGCTTTAGTTTTGTTGTCTAATTTGTGCTTTAGTAAGTTTTCTTCTGGTAGACATAATTTTTGCTTCCCTTTGTTCACCGGTTCTACCTATAGTACTTTTTGTTGGATTATTTTGATTTTGCTTATGGGTGTATATGTGTATATTCAGCCACACCTTTTATTGTTATAAACCTCTGCCTCTACATTGGGCTTTTGCAGTTCTGAGGAAATTTCCTTTTTTTTTTTTTTCCTTTTTTCTTTCTTCTTCCAATTTTTTTACTTTTCTCTTTTTTATAATTTTAATCTGTAATTTTTAAACCTATTATATTTTTATGCATTTATTCCTTTGTTTGCTTTTCCTACTGCTTTTTTTCCCTTGCAGTTACTCTTTAATGTATATAAATCTTCTTCATATACCTCTTTAACTTTGCATATCTAGTCTTTCTTTGTTTTCCTTTGAACATATCTGTTAGTTTTGTTTTCATTGCTTTATTCCCAACTTGGCTCCTTGCTTTTGTTTTTTTTTTTTTCCAGTTTGTGCTTTTGTTAGTTTTGTTCTTAACTGGTAAATATAATTTTTGATTTCGTTTGCCAGGAATTGCCAGGTCAATCTATTGTACTTTATTTTTGTTGGACTGTTTTGACTTTGCTCATGGGTATATATATATATATGTCTGTGTATATTCCATTATTTTTATTATTATTTGCCTAATTTTGTAACTGCCATTTGTCTGGGGTTCATCTTTGGTTTCTCGTTTTTTTACATTTGTTTTAATCTCACTTAATGCCATAACAAACCACTTGTGGAATCTTCATTCTTGACCAGAGCACTGAGCCTTTGGAGTGGAAGCACTGATTCCAAGACCCTAGACTACCAGATAACTAACCATATGGAGTATCAAATAGAACTCACATGAAGGAAACCACTGGAATACAAGACCTGGCATCACCCAACCACCAGTAGCACCCTGTGTAGGACACCTCATCTAAAAAACAAATAAAACAAAAATACAAACCCAAACATCAGCAGACAGGATTATGACCTCACTCAGCCTTGCCCATCAGAGGAAAAACAAACAAACAAAAACTCAGCACAAATCTCACTCTCTATGAAGCTTACACAAACCACTGGACCAACCTTAGGAGGGCAGAAACCACAATGAAGAAAGAATTCAACCTTGAAGCCTGGGAAAAGGAGACCCCCAAACACAATAAATTAAGGAAAATAATGAAAAGGCAGAGAAATACTAGACAAATGAAGGAACAAACTAGAAACACATAAGTCTAAACAAATGAAGAGGAAATAGGCAAACTACCTGAAAAAGAATTCAGAATAATGATAGTAAAGATGATCAAAAACCTTGAAAAGAAAATGGAGAAAATGCAAGAATCAATTAACAAAGAAGACCTAGAAGAATTAAAGAATAAACATGCAGATACAACACAATTACTGAAATTAAAAATACTCTGGAAGGAATTAATAGAATATCTGAAGCAGAATGACTCAGTGAGCTGGAAGATAAAAATGGTGGAAATAACTTCTGAAGAGCAGAATAAAATAAAAATAATAAAAAGAACTGAGGACAGTCTCAGAGACTTCTGGGACCATATCAAACACATCAGCATTCGAATTATAGGGGTCCCAGAAGAAGAAGAGAAAAAGAAAGGGTATGAGAAAATTTTTGAAGAGATTATAGTTGAAGATCTCCCAATATAGAAAAGTAAATAGTCAATCAAGTTCAAGAGGCACAAAGAGTCCCATACAGGATAAACCCAAGGAGAACACACCAAGACACACATTATTCAAACTAACAAAGACTAAACACAAAGAATATTAAAAGCAGCAAGGTAGAAGGAACAAGTAACATACAAGGAAAACCCCATAAGCCTAATAGCTGATCTTTCAGCAGAACTCCACAGGCCAGAAGGGAATAGCAGGATATATTTAAAGTACTGAATGGTACAAATCTACAACCAAGATTACTGTACCCAGCAAGGATCTTATTCAAAAGTGATGGAGAAATAAAAAGCTTTTCAGACAAGCAAGAGTTAAGAGAATTCAGTACCACCAAACCAGCTTTACAACAAATGCTAAAGGGACTTATATAGTCAAGAAATACAAGAGAAGAAAAAAGATCTACAAAATCAACCCCAAAGAATTAATAAAATGTCAATAGGAACATATATATCAATAATAACTTTAAATATAAATGGATTAAATGCTCCAGCCAAAAGACACAGACGGGCTAAATGGATACAAAGACAAGACCCATATATATGCTGTCTACAAGAAACCCACTTCAGATCTCAAGACACATATAGACTGAAAGTGAGAGGATGGAAAAATATATTCTATGCAAATGGGAAGCAAAAGAAAGCTGGAGTAGCAATCCTCATATCAGACAAAATAGATCTTAAAGAAGATTACCAGAGATAAGGAAGGGCACTGCCTAATGATCATGGGATCAATCCAAGAGGAAGACATAACAATTGTAAATATCTATGCACCCTATATAAGAGTACCTCAATACATAAGACAAACACTAACAGACATAAAAGGAGAAATTGACAGTAACACAATAGTAGTAGGAGACTTTAACACCCCACTCACACCAATGGACAGATCATCAAAGGAGAAAATTAATAAGGAAATACAAGTCTTAAATGATACATTAGAGGAGATGGATCTCATTGATATCTTCAGGACATTCCATCCAAATGCAGAAGAATACACCATTCTTCTCAAGTGCACATGGACTATTCTCCAGGGTAGACCACATCTTGAATCACAAATCAAACCTCATTAAATTTAAGAAAATTGAAACCTTATCAAGCATCTTCTCTGACCACAATGCTATGAGACTAGATACCAATTACAAGAAAAAAAACTGTAAGAAACACCAACACATGGAGATTAAAAAATGTGTTTCTAAATAACAAATTGGTTACTGAAGAAATCAAAAGGGAAATAGACACATACACACATACACAAAGATAAACTCAAAATGGGTTTAAAGACCTAAATTTAGACCAGAAACTATAAAACTCTTAGAGGAAAACATAGGCAGGACACTCAGTGACATAAATCAAAGCAAGATCCTCTATGACCCACCTCCTAGAGTAATGGAAATAAGGACAAAAGTAAACAAATGGTACCTGATCAAACTTACAAGCTTTTGCACAGCAAAGGAAACTATAAGCAAGGTGAAAAGACAACCCTAGGAATGGGAGAAAATAATAGCAAATGAAACAACTGACAAAGGATTGATTTCCAAAATATACAAGCAGCTCATTCAACTCAATACCAGAAAAACAAATAACCCAATCAAAAAGGGGGAAAAAGATCTAAACAGACATTTCTCCCAAGAAGACATACAGATGGCTAACAAACACATGAAAAGATACTCAACATGACTCATTATCAGAAAAATGCAAACCAAAGTGATATATCACCTCACACCAGTCAGAACGGCCATCATCAAAAAGTCTACAAACAATAAATGCTGGATAGGTGTGGAGAAAAGGGAATGCTCTTACACTGTTGGTGGGAATGTAAATTGATACATCTACAATGGAAGAAGGTATGGAGAATCCTTAAAAAAACTAGGAATAAAACTGCCATCAGATCAGATCAGATCAGTCGCTCAGTCCTGTCCGACTCTTTGCGACCCCATGAATCGCAGCACGCCAGACCTCCCTGTCCATCACCAACTCCTGGAGTTCACTGAGACTCACGTCCATCGAGTCAGTGATGCCATCCAACCATCTCATCCTCTGCCGTGCCCTTCTCCTCCTGCCCTCAATCTTTCCCAGCATCAGGGTCTTTTCCAATGAGTCAGCTCTTTGCATCCAGTGGCCAAAATATTGGAGTTTCAGCTTCAACATCAGTCCTTCCAATGAATACCCAGGACTGATCTCCTTTACGATGGACTGGTTGGATCTCCTTGCAGTCCAAGGGACTCTCAAGAGTCTTCTCCAACACCACAGTTCAAAAGCATCAATTCGTTGGCACTCAGCTTTCTTTACAGTCCAACTCTCACATCCATACATGACTACTGGAAAAACCATAGCTTTGACTAGGAAAAACCATAGCTTTGACTAGACGTACCTTTGTTGGCAAAGTAATGTCTCTTTTTAATATGCTGTCTAGGTTGGTCATAACTTTCCTCCCAAGGAGCAAGTGTCTTTTAATTTCATTGCTGCAATCACCATCTGCAGTGATTTTGGACTCCAGAAAAATAAAGTTAGCCACTGTTTCCACTACCATAAGGTAAGGTAAGGTAAGGTAAGGTAAGTCACTTCAGTCGTGTACGACTCTGTGTGACCCCATAGACGGTGGCCCACCAGGCTCCCCCGTCCCTGGGATTCTCCAGGCAAGAACACTGGAGTGGGTTGCCATTTTCTTCTCCAATGCATGACAGTGAAAAGTGAAAGTGAAGTCGCTCAGTCGTGTCCGACTCCTAGAGACCCCATGGACTGCAGCATATCAGGCTCCTCTGTCCATGGGATTTTCCACTATCATAAGCAATAGGAATTTGCTGTATAGCCCAGGAAACTCAAACAGGGGCTCTGTATCAACCTGGAGGAGTGGGATGGGGAAGGAGGTGGGACGGGGGTTCAAAAGGGAGGGGATATATGTATACCTATGGCTGATTCATGTTGAGGCTTGACAGAAAGCAACACAATTCTGTAAAGCAATTATCCTTCAATAAAATAATAAATTAATAATAAAAAATTTCATGCAGATGTATCTAATCAGATATTTTCTAATAGAGAATCTTTTGATCTTTAAAACAACAACTTTCATGACCTGAAATTTTATGTCCATTAGAGAGTGTCCAGGGAAGGCATTTCAAACATCTGTCTCCACTGGTATGCCAGTCGGGGACTGGCAGCCTGTGAATCACAGCTGTTGACTCAAAGTGTGGTTGAGTGACCAGAGCTCAAGAGATAATAGCCTTTCTATGAAAATCAGGCTGGAGGTTAAGGGGGAAGGAACTGTGGTACTTGGCCAGTTCTTTTTGGTTCTTTATTTATATTTAATCATGGAGATTTAACGACATGAATCCAGAGCAGGTCATGTCTTCAGGTCCTTACAGAAATTTAGAGGAGAATTATCAGCAATATAAAACCTACAGCATCTCCTTTTACCTCAAGATGTTTGAATGGCCAGGTTCATGTTGAAGTTCATGGCTTTTCTTGTCCATTCCCTTTTCTTTGTGGTCCAAGAAGATTTTTATTTGAATTTCGTTTGTGTAAATTTCCTATATACGGAGTGATGAATTTTAATGGTGTTGCTAATTTTCTATTAGTTTCCTTGATAAACAAGTTTCTAGCTTATGATATCTGTTGAGAGAGAACAGTCTGTGGGGTTTCAATTCTTTACAATTTATTATGATTTTCTTTGAAGCTTATTATGACATTCTATTGTGAAATATTTCATTTGAATATTTAAAATAAGCTGTAAGTAACCCTTTTGACTAGGACGATGAAATGTGTGGAGGATATCTCTGTTATGCAAACAATAAGATAAAAGCGATATAAACTACAAAATTCAAAATTTCAGTGCTCATTCTTCGCAGCCAGTGTTCTTGCCAGGAGAATCCCAGGGAAGGGGAGCCTGGTGGGCTGCCGTGTATGGGGTCACACAGAGTCAGACACGACTGAAGTGACTTAGCAGCAGCAGCAGCATTCTTCACAGAGATCAAAAACAAATTATTATACCTCAGACAGAGCACCACCTCCTGAAGAGTAAAATGGGGGCAAGATTTGATTCCAGAGAGAGTTAATGGACTATTGCAAATATGAATGGGGCCAGTATCACCTCCAGACCTCTCTTTGAGATCAATAGTAAAAGAATTTAGGCAATAAGCCCCCTCAAGAAGTTCATTTTTTATTATTATTCTGTAATGCTGAAAATTAAAACTAAGGATTTTGAAGGGAAAAAAAAGAGCTTATTATGCAAGCTACATTAAAATCAACCATGAAATCCAGTGCATACCTTACTGTTGCAGCAATTAGAAATTGGAATATCCACTGGGAAAATATTCAGAAGTGAAAACTCTGTGCAGGTCCAGGTGCTTTCACTGAGAAACAAGTGTGAACCATTTGAAAAGAGTGACTTCAGAAAATGCCTTAATGTCTATGTTGCTAATGGTTGCTGTTTCAAAACATCAGTTTTTCTTCCTATGAGTCAGAAATGCATTACCAAGGTAGATTTAGAACAGGCAGAGGAACAAGAGATCATATTGCCAACATCTGTTGGATCATCGAAAAAGTAAGAGAGGTCCAGAAAAACATTTACTTTTGCTTTATTGACTATGCCAAAGCCTTTGACTGTGTGGATCACAGCAGACTGTGGAGAATTCTTCAAGAGATGGGAATACTAGAACCCCTTGCCTGCCTCCTGAGAAACCTGTATGCAGGTCAAGAAGCAAAAGATAGAAATGGACATGAACAACAGATTGGTTCCAAATAGGGAAAGGAGTACGCAAAGGCTGTGCATTGTCACCCTGTTTATTTAACTTATATGCAGAGTACATCATGTGAAATGCTGGACTAGATGAAGCACAAGCTAGAATCAAGACTGCCGGGAGAAATATCAGTAACCTCAGATATGCAGATGACACCACCCTTATGGCAGAAAGGGAAGAGAAACTAAAGAGCCTCTTGATGAAAGTGAAAGAGGAGAGTGAAAAGGTTGGCTTGAAACTCAACATTCAGAAAATGAAGATCATGGCATCTGGTCCCATCACTTCATGGCAAATAGATGGGGAAAAAGTGGAAACAGTGGCAGACTTTATTTTTCTGGGCTCCAAAATCCTGCAGATCATGATTCCAGCCATGAAATTAAAAGATGCTTATTCTTTGGAAGGAAAGTTATGACCAACCTAGACAGCATATTAAAAAGCAGAGACATTACTTTGCCAACAAACGTCCATCTAGTCAAGGCTATGGTTCTTCCAGTAGTCATGTATGGACCTGAGAGTCGCACTTTAAAGAAAGCTGAGCGCCGAAAAATTGATGCTTTTGAACTGTGGTGTTGGAGAAGACTCTTGAGACTCCCTTCTACAGCGAGGAGATCCAGCCAGTCCATGCTAAAGCAAATCAGTCCTGAACATTCATTGGAAGGACAGATGTTGAAGCTGAAACTCCAATACTTTGGAAGAATTGGTTGATGTGAAGAATTGACTCACTTGAAAAGATCCCAATGCTGGGGAAATTGAAGGTGGGAGGAGAAGGGGACAACAGAGGATGAGATGGTTGGATGGCTTCACCGACTCAACGGCCATGAGTCTGAGGAAGCTCCGGGAGTTGGTGATGGACAGGAAGGCCTGGTGTGCTGCAGTCATTGAGGCTGCTCAGCCTTCTTTATAGTCCAACTCTCACATCCATACATGACTACTGGAAAAACCATAGCTTTGACTAGACAGACCTTTGTTGGCAAAGTAATGTCTCTGCTTTTTAATATGCTGCCCAGCTTGATCATAGCTTTTCTTCCAAGGAACAGTCGTCTTTAATTTCATGGTTGCCGTCATCATCTGCAGTGATGTTGGAGCCCCCCACCAAGAAAACTCCCTCACTGTTCCCGCTATTTCTCCATCTATTTGCTGTGAAGTGGTGGGATAGATGCCGTGATCTTCGTTTTCTGAATTTTGAGTTTTAAACCAACTTTTTCACTCTCCTCTGTCACTTTCATCTAGAGGCTCTTTAGTTCCTCTTTGCTTTCTGCCATGAGGGTGGTATCATCTGCATATCTGAGGTTATTGATATTTCTCCCAGCAATCTTGATTTCAGGTTGTGCTTCTTCTACACCAGCGTTTCTCATGATGTACTCTGCATATAAGTTATATAAGCAGGGTGACAACATACAGCCTTGACGTACTCCTTTCCCAATTTGGAACCAGTCTGTTGTTCCATGTCCAGTTCTAACTGTTGCTTGTTGACCTGCATACAGATCTCTCAAGAGACAGGTCAGGTGCTCTGGTATGCCCATGTCTTTCAGAATTTTCCACAGTTTGTTGTGATCCACACAGTCAAAAGCTTTGGCATAGTCGATAAAGCAGAAATAGATGTTTTTCTCGAACGCTCTTGCTTTTTCGATGATCCAACAGATGTTGGCAATTTGATATCTGGTTCCTCTGCCTTTTCTAAATCCAACTTGAACATCTGGAAGTTCAAGGTCCACGTACTGTTGAAGCCTGGATTGGAGAATTTTGAGCATTACTTTGCCAGCATGAGTGCAATTGTGCGGTAATTTGAGCATTCTTTGGCATTGCCTTTCTTTGGGATTGGAATGAAAATTGACCTTTTCCAATCCTGTGGCCACTGGTGAGTTTTCCAAATTTGCTGGCATATTGAGTGCAGCACTTTCACAGTATCATCTTTTAGGAGTTGAAATAGTGCAACTGGAATTCCATCACCTCCACTAGCTTTGTTCATAGTGATGCTTCCCAAGGCCCACTTGACTTCACATTCCAGGATGTCTGGCTCTATGTGAGTGATCATGCCATCATGATTACCCAGGTCATGAAGATCCTTTTTGTATAGTTCTTCTGTGTATTCTTGCCACCTCTTCTTAATATCCTCTGCTTCTGTTACTGCTTCTGTTAGGTCTATACCATTTTTGTCCTTTATTGTGCCCATCTTTGCATGAAATATTCCCTTGATATTTCTAATTTTCTTGAAGAGATCTCTAGTCTTTCCCATTCTATTGTTTTCCTCTATTTCTTTGCACTGATCACTAAGGAAGGCTTTCTTAACTCTCCTTGCTATTCCTTGGAACTCTGCATTCAAATGGGTATATCTTTCCTTGTCTTCTTTGCTTTTTACTTCTCTTCTTTTCACAGCTATTTGTAAGGCCTCCCCAGACAGCCATTTGCTTTTTTGCATTTCTTTTTCTTGGGGATGGTCTTGATCCCTGTTTCCTGTACAATGTCACAACCCCCTCTCCATAGTTCTTCAGGCACTTTGTCTATCAGATCTAATCCCTTGAATCTATTTGCCATTTCCACCGTATAATTGTAAGGGATTTGTTTTAGGTCATAACTGAATGGTGTAATGGTTTTCCCTTCTTTCTTCCATATAAGTCTGAATTTGGCAATAAAGAGTTCATGATCTGAGCCACAGTCAGCTCCTGGTCTTGTTTTTGCAGACTGTACAGAGCTTCTCCATCTTTGGCTGCAAAGAATATAATCAATCTGATTTTGGTGTTGACCATCTGGTGATGTCCATGTGTAGAGTATTCTCTTGTGTTGTTGGAAGAGGGTGTTTGCTATGACCAGTGCAGTCTCTTTGCAAAACTCTATTAAGCCTTTGACCTGCTTCATGCTGTACTTCAAGGCCAAATTTGCCTGTTACTCCAGGTATCTCTTGACTTTCTACTATTGCATTTCAGTCCCCTATAATGAAAAGGACATCTTTTTTGGGTGTTAGTTCTAGAAGGTCTTGTAGGTCTTCATAGAACCGTTCAACTTCAGCTTCTTCAGCATTACTGGTCAGAGCATAGACTTGGATTACTTTGATATTGAATGGTTGACTTGGAAACAAACAGAGATCATTCTGCATCCAAGTACTGCATTTCAGACTTTTCTTGACTATGATGGCTACTCCATTTCTTCTAAGGGATTCTTGCCCACAGTAGTAGATATAATGGTCATCTGAGTTAAATTCATCCATTCCAGTCCACTTTAGTTTGCTGATTCCTTAAATGTTGATGTTCACACTTGCCATCTCCTATTTGACCACTTCCAATTTGCCTTGATTCATGGACCTAACATTCCAGGTTCCTATGCAATATTACTCTTTACAGCATCGGACTTTCCTTCCATCACCAGTCACATCCACAACTGGGTGTTGTTTCTGCTTTGGCTCCATCTCTTCATTCTTTCTGGAGTTATTTGTCCCCTGATCTCCAGAAGCATATTGGGCACCTACCCACCTGGTGAGTTCCTCTTTCAATGTCCTATGTTTTTGCCTTTTCATACTGTTCATGGGGTTCTCAAGGCAAGAATACTGAATTAGTTTGGCATTCCCTTCTTCAGTGGACCACATTTTGTCTGAACTCTCCGTCATGACCTGTCCATCTTGGGTGGCCCTACACAGAATGGCTCATAGTTTCCCTGAGTTGGACAAGGCTGTGGTCCATGTGATCAGGTCGGTTAGTTTTCTGTGACTGTGGTTTCAGTCTGTCTGCCCTCTGATGGAGAAGGATAAGAGGCTTATGGAAGCTTCCTGATGGGAGAAACTGACTGAGGGGGAACCTGAGTTTTGTTCTGATGGTTGGGGCCATGCTCAATAAATCTTTAATCCAATTTTCTGTTGATGAGTGGAGCTGTGTTCCCTCCCTCTTATTTACCTGGGGCCAAACCTCTTGAGAAACCTATATGCATGTCAGGAAGCAACAGTTGGAAGTGGACATGGAACAACAGACTGGTTCCAAATAGGAAAAGGAGTATGTCAAGGCTGTATATTGTCACCCTGCTTATTTAACTTCTATGCAGAGTACATCATGAGAAACGCTGGGCTGGAGGAAGCACTAGCTGGAATCAAGATTGCTGGGAGAAATATCAATAACCTCAGATATGCAGATGATACCACCCTTATGGCAGAAAGTGAAGAGGAACTAAAAAGCCTCTTGATGAAAGTGAAAGAGGAGAGGGAAAAAGTTGGCTTAAAGCTCAACATTCAGAAAATGAAGATCATGGCATCTGGTCCCATCACTTTATGGGAAATGGGGAAATAGTGGAAACAGTGTCAGACTTTATTTTGGGGGGCTCTAAAATCACTGAAGATGGTGATTGCAGTCATGAAATTAAAAGACGCTTACTCCTTGGAAGGAAAGTTATGACCAACCTACATAGCATATTGAAAAGCAGAGACATTACTTTGCCAACAAAGGTCCGTCTAGTCAAGGCTATGGTTTTTCTAGTGGTCATGTATGGATGTGAGAGTTGGACTGTGAAGAAAGCTGAGTGCTGAAGAATTGATGCTTTTGAACTGTGGTGTTGGAGAAGACTCTTGAGAGTCCCTTTGACTGCAAGGAGATCCAACCACTCCATTCTAAAGGAGATCAGCCCTGGGTGTTCTTTGGAAGGAATGATGCTAAAGCTGAAACTCCAGTACTTTGGCCACCTTATGTGAAGAGTTGACTCATTGGAAAAGACTCTGACGCTGGGTGGGATTGGCAGGAGGAGAAGGGGACGACAGAGGATGAGATGGCTGGATGGCATCACTGACTAGATGAATGTGAGTTTGAGTGAACTCTGGAGATGGTGATGGACAGGGAGGCCTGGCGTGCTGCAGTTCATGGGGTCACAAAGAGTCGGACACCACTGAGCAACTGAACTGAACTGAACTGAAACTATGGTGGAGGCAATGAAGATAATGGCGACCTCCTTCAAAAGGCCCCATGCATGTACTGCTACACTCAGTGCCCCCAACCCTGCAGCAGGCCACCACTGACCTACATCTCCACTGGAGACTCCTGGACACTCCCAGGCATGTCTGGGTCAGTCTCTTATGGGGTCACTGCTCCTTTCTCCTGGGTCCTGGTGTGCACAACGTTCTGTTTGTGCCCTTCAAGAGTCTATTTCCCAGTCCTGTGTAAGTTCTGGCCACTGTATGGTGGGGTTAATGGTGACCTCCTCCAAGAAGGTTTATGCTATACCCAAGTCTGCTGCACCCAGGGCCCCTGCCCCTGCGGCAGTCCATTGCTGATCCGTACCTACACAGGAGACACTCAAACCCAGTTCTGTCTCAGTCTATGTAGGGTCTCTGGGTCCTTGTGCACACAAGGTTTGTTTGAGTCCTCTGAGTGTCTCTGGTGGAGATGGGGTGTGACTCTAAACGTGAATTCACCCCCCCTTACCGTCTTCCTGGGGCTTCTCTGCCCTTGGACGTAGGGTATCTCCTCAAAGTCACTCCAGCACCACCATCTTGCTGGGCTTCTCTGACCTTGGACGTGGGGTATCTCCTCAGGGCCGCTCCAGCGCCGCACAGCCATGTGAACCAGTATTGGCCAACATGTTCCTGTATTCTTGCCTGGAGAACCCTGCTCCCTGACAGAGAAGCCTGGCAGGCCACAGTCTCCAGGGTCGCAAAGAGTAGGACACTACCGAAGCGACCCCACATGCAGAGGCACAAGACGTTTTTTGCCTGTGGCAGCTCTGCCCCAGTGAGAGTTGAGGGTGAAGATGGCACAGCTGCTTGGCTTGCGGGGACCCTGGCAGCACCAAGTGTGCAGGGACACAGACTGCCTCCACCGCAGGAGTTATGGCCCCATCAGAGTCTTTTTGCGAGCCTCTTGTAGCTGGCGATCAGAAGGCCTCTTTGGCCAGTCTTTCTCCGTAGCTCCACTCATTCAGGCACTTAGAGGGCTTCCTTGCCTGGGGACCTTCTCTGTTGTTTGGCACATCAGGCACATATAGGGGACCCCCTGGCTGGGGTCCTACTCTGTAGATTGGCACATCAGGCACTTAAAGGGGCACAGTGGGTGGGGTCCTACTCTGTAGTTCAGTGCGTCAGGTGCTTGCTGGGCCAGCCTCTCTATTGTTCAGCTGCCAATGCTGGCACTGTGGGGAGAGAGAGGCTATGGTGATGACTCCATCCCCAAACGTGACTCAGCAGTATCGCCTAGCTTCCATGGCTGCCTGGCCTTCCTCCACAGGCATTTCCCACCACAGTCTCTTCCCTCACATTACCTTGATAAGTCTCTGCACAGTCAACAGCAGCCCTCACTTTGGGATTCCTCCACAATACCTAAACTCCAGCCACCAGCTGCTGCACCTTCCAGGGGATCTGCATCCCTGTCTTGGGTATGTATGGTTACAAGGACTGTCTGATTCTCATTCCATTTAGACTGCCACAGACAAGCTGTTTCACTCTCATCCTTAAATGTTTCTCCTCTGACTCAGACAGTTGCCCTGATGTGGGGATTGGACCCTTGCTTCAGTTCCCCCACCTGCTGAAGGCAGGTGCAGTCCTACTAACACTCCTGTTTTTTCTCCTAGTTCCTTCATCCTACCAAGGTTTGGGTGGGTCTATTTCTGCTTTATTGACTATGCCAAAGCCTTTGACTGTGTGGATCACAATAAACTGTGGAAAATTCAAGAGATGGGAATACCAGAACACCTGATCTGCCTCTTGAGAAATTTGAATGCAGGTCAGGAAGCAACAGTTAGAACTGGACATGGAACAACAGACTGGTTCCAAATAGGAAAAGGAGTTTATCAAGGCTGTATATTGTCACCCTGTTTATTTAACTTATATGCAGAGTACATCATGACAAATGCTGGACTGGAGGAAACACAAGCCGGAATCAAGATTGCCGGGAAAAATATCAATAACCTCAGATATGCAGATGACACCACCTTTATGGCAGAAAGTGAAGAGGAACTCAAAAGCCTCTTGATGAAAGTGAAAGAGGAGAGTGAAAAAGTTGGCTTAAAGCTCAACATTCAGAAAATGAAGATCATGGCATCCGGTCCCATCACTTCATGGCAAATAGATGGGGAAACAGTGGAAACAGTGTCAGACTTTATTTTTCTGGGCTCCAAAATCACTGCAGATGGTGATTGCAGCTATGAAATTAAAAGACGCTTACTCCTTGGAAGGAAAGTTATGACCAACCTACATAGCATATTGAAAAGCAGAGACATTACTTTGCCAACAAAGGTCCGTCTAGTCAAGGCTATGGTTTTTCCTGTGGTCATGTATGGATGTGAGAGTTGGACTGTGAAGAAGGCTGAGTGCTGAAGAATTGATGCTTTTGAACTGTGGTGTTGGAGAAGACTCTTGAGAGTCCCTTGGACTGCAAGGAGATCCAACCTGTCCATTCTGAAGGAGATCAGCCCTGGGATTTCTTTGGAAGGAATTATGCTAAAGCTGAAACTCTAATACTTTGGCCACCTCATGCGAAGAGTTGATTCATTGGAAAAGACCCTGATGCTGGGAGGGATTAGGGGCAGGAGGAGAAGGGGACGACAAAGGATGAGGTGGCTGGATGGCATCACTGACTCAATGGATGTGAGTCTCAGTGAACTCCAGGAGTTGGTAATGAACAGGGAGGCCTGGCATGCTGCCATTCATGGGGTTGCAAAGAGTCGGACACGACTGAGCGACTGATCTGATCTGATATATTATTTTCTGCTGGTCAGTGACTCCTGTCCACTCTCAGCTGGTGTTCTGCATGCACTTCTGTGTCTGAAGGTGTATTCCTGATGTATCCGTGGAGAGAGATGTACTCCACGTCTGCCTATTCTTCTGCCATCTTGTTCTCTTATGAATTTTTAAAACAATTTCAAAAACGAGGAAATAAGAAAATTGAAATGTGTGTGAAATTTTTGTTTTGCCAGTTCTGTACTATATATCAGTTCCCATTTATATATTTAAAAGTTTGATTAACTAGGATATGTGGAAAATATGTAAATAAACTGGGATATGTGGGGAAAGTATAATAGAGGTAGTGGATGAGTGTATCCGTTTCTTCACTTTATCTGTTGCATATCACACATAAACTGCTTCTGAAGAACTCCATAGTACACTTTGGGAGAATGAGAATAAACTGGGAAATGAAATTGCTAGGAAAATAATTTTGAAGTTACTGAACTCTCTCATGACTGACCTAGAGAAAACACTACAGCTGGGGTCAAGAGGTTGGAATTTTTAGATCCTCCTAGCTTTTCTCTCATTGTTTTGCTGAGAGTCACATCCTTCACAGATTTCTACATCCAATAACAGTGGTACTGATAAATTGTTTTTAACTTTAAAAATTTTTATGATTATATTCATGAGTTGCAATATTATATTTGTTCAGGTTTATAACAGTGATTCCATTGTTTTATATATTATACTGTTTACATTTATTATTAGATAATTTGTATATTTCTCTGTGCTATACAGCATATCCTTGTTGCTTAAAGTTCAAAAATGAATAATTTAAAATATAATGAAATATTAAGTTCTAATGAAAATCATTGTAAATTAAAAAGGACTGAAATCTCAGAGTGCTTTCTCTCTCTCCAAGGATGTAGTAAGCTTGAAATCAATCTTTTAAAAAAGAAATAGGAGAATAGAATTATGGACAAGGGGAAAGGGGAGGAGAGGGTGAGATGCATGAAAAGAGTAACACCAAAATTTAAATTACCATATGTAAAATAGATAGCCAACAGGAATTTGCTGTATGGAGCAGGAAACTCAAACAATGGCTCTGTATCAATCTAGAGGGGTGGGATGGGGAGGGAGATGGGAGGGAGCTCCAAAAGGGAGGGGATATATGTATACCCTAGGCTGATTCATGTTGAGGTTTGAAAGAAAACAGCAAAATTCTGTAAAGCAATAATCCTTCAATAAAAAATTAATTAATTAAAAAATAAAAAATATCTCAAAACAAACAAAAATAAAAGGAATAGGAAAATTACCAACTACTTTGAAATTCAGCAATATACTTATAGAAATAAAAATGTCAATGCACCAAGAAAAAAACACAATGGAAATTAAATTCAGTAAATACTATCATAAGCAATAGTAGTCAAATACGTGAGGTAGAAGAAGGAGTCATCTTATTTCTCTTACTGCTGAACATCGTCCTCCTCCTTATTTTGATGCAAGGAGCTAGAGACATGTCCCACAACAAGAAATGGATGCATGCATGTGCGCTAAGTCTCTTCAGTTGTGTCCCGCTCTTTGTGATCCTATGAACTGTGGCCCACCAGGCTCCTCTGTCCCTGGGAATTATCCAGGAAAGAATACTCGAGTGGGTTTCCATGCCCTCCTCCAGGGAACCTTCTCCATCTAGGGACAGAACCTGGGTCTCCTGTGTCTCCCGCAAAACCTTCTCCATCTAGGGACAGAACCTGGGTCTCCTGTGTCTCCCGCATTGCAGGCAGGTTCTTTACTACCGGTACCACCCGGGAAGACCCAAGAAATGGATGTGTGCATGCTAAGCCACTTCAGTCGTGTCTGACTCTTTGAGACCCTATGGATTGTAACCCGCTAGGCTCCTCTGTCCATGGAACTTTACAGCAAGAATACTGGAGTGGGGTGCCATGCCTTTCTCCAGGGCATCTTCCCAATCCAGGGGTTGAATCCATGGCTCTTACGTTTCCCACATAAGAAAGCAGGTTCTTTACCACTAGCACCACCTGGGAAGCCCCAAGAAATGGATCCCTGTACTTAAATCGCCATGGTTAACAGCAGGTGCCTGAATGGAAAAACATCAGGGAAACTATCACCCCACGTTCCCGCTCCATCTCTAGGCTGAGTGTCAGAGGAAGGTTGTTATTTGTTCAGCCCTCCTCACTCTACCATACGTTTGGCCAATTGCTTTATCTCATGGGCTACCAGTCCCTCATTGGCTGCTACTGTGGAGACTGTGGCTACGTTCACTGTCACTGGACTATCCCATCATCCCTGAAAATTTGCAATTCAGTCAGGATTTTTTTTTTTTAAGCAAAATGTTATAGGTTGCAAACAAAAAATAGGATCAGAGAAATCTGGATAAGGTAATTTCAGAAGATATGGTGCTTGATTCCAGAAATTTAGAATTTTCTTATTTTACACTGTGTTTGAGTCCTATTTTACACATGGAAGTGAATTGGGATTGAAGGAATAGGATGGGTAAATGTGATTTTTACATCTGCTACTGCTGGTGCAGTGGTAAAGAATCTGACTGTCAATGCAGGAGACTAAAGAGACACAGCTTATATCCCTCGGACAGAAAGATCCCCTGGAGTAGGAAATGACAACCCAGTTCAGTATTCTTGCTTGGAAATTTTCGAGGAGATAGGAGCCTGGCGGGCTCCTGTCCATGGGGTCAGAAAGAGTTGGACATGACTGAGTGACTGAGCACACATACACACACACACTGCTCTTTGTGTGCCTGCGTGCTACCTTGCTTCAGTGGGGCTCGACTCTTTGCAGACCCTATGGACTGTAGCCCACCAGGCTCCTCTCTCCATGGGGATTCGCCAGGAAAGAATACTGGAGAGGGTTGCCATGCTCTCCTCCCGGGGATCTTTATGACCCAGGGATGGAACCTGCCTCTCCTGCGACTCTTGCATTGCAGGCAGATTCTTTACTTCTGAGCCACCCGGGAAGACCACACTGTTTTTTATCGGTTGCTATACCCCAGGGATGGGGAGCCTGGTGGGCTGCCATCTATAGGGTCGCACGGAGTCGGACATGACTGACGCGACTTAGCAGCAGCAGCAGCAGCAGCATACCCCATATAAAAATCTCTGGATGATACCTAAATATAGATGGGAGAATGAAAATGGAAAAGGCCAGTGAAACTTGTAGGGAAAGAATTTTGACCATAAAGATCCCTAAAATTACTGAGAAATCATGAATAGAAATAACCATTTAGGAAAGTGACGAGTTGGGAAAAGTACACGATTTTCCATCGAACAAATGACACAACCGACACATATTGAAGCAAAGTTAATGAGGTTTATAATGTTTTCTTTGGGGTAGAAATGTTTTAAAGAGTAATGTAGGGCCTAAGGGGAAGATGGTCAGACAGTCCAGAGGCAGTTCATCTGCAGGTGTGGTATCTGATGAGCGACTTGGTGGCCGCAGTTATGGCATACTTGCGGAGCTCCCCAGGCAACAGAAGACGCACAGCTATCTCGATGTCTTCGTGCGTGATGGTGCAGCACTTGTAGCAGGCCAGGCGCCCGGCCTCTTTGGCAATCCGCTCAAACATATCTTTCACAAACGAATCCAGGATGTTCATGGAGTCGTGGGAAAGACTCAGGCCTGTATGCATTTGCCTCAGCACCCTAGGGAAGTAGGTAGCAAAACTTGAGAAATTGTCGTTATGGCAGTGCCGGCGACGGCGACAGCGGCCCTTAGCTGTCTTCTGCTTTGCCTTTTTTGGTTCTGCATCATACGGCTCTGGTTTGGAGGTCTCTGCTTTCGCCATCTCCGTTTCAGAGGGCTCAGTTTCGGAGGTGCCAGTTTCTTTGGTGATCACGTCTTCCTCATAGCTGTCAGAGGATGGTTGGGACACGACAGAGCCACCATTCCCCATAGCTCAGCCCAGAAGAACAGTGAGGGAGTTGAAGGCCGTTGGCCGAATTTATAGGCCCTGCTTTCCCTGACGTCACAGACACTGTCCATATCTGATTGGATGCAAGGCAGGGAGGCCTGTTACTATGGCAGCCCAGTCACGTGACACTGGACGTCCCACTTCCCAACTCCTGACGTGCCCCTCCCCCACATTTAACCCCCAGTCAGCCAAACTCCCCTGGTGGGTCTGACGGTAAAGTGTCTGTCTACAATGCGGGAGACCTGGGTTCGATCCCTGGGTCGGGAAGATTCCATGGTGAAGGAAATGGCAACCCACTCCAGTACTCTTGCCTAGAAAATCCCATGGACGGAGGAGCCTGGTGTCCATGTGGTCGCAAAGAGTTGGACACGACTGAGCGACTTCACTTTCACTTTCAGCCAAACCCAGTGAAATTCACCTAAGTTGAAAAATGAAATAATCAGTTAGAGGTTCCTGAGAGAGTATGACAGACCTCTATAACTCCAGCTCTTTCAGGCATCAGAGTGACTCAGGTCACTTGGTATACATTTTACTCCAACACAGACTCTTCTCCACACTGATCTACAGTGGCATGAGCAAAATGTCCTGGCTTCCTCAGCAGAGTGCTCCTGAAAATCATAGGAATTAAATGAACAGCTATTATCTCTAAAATTTATCAAAACCAATGATCAGTATGAAGAGAATGACAAAATCCCATTCTCCAAATACAGAACACAAACAGAAATAGGAATACTTACACATACACATTAAAAATATTTAACATTTTGCAAATTATAAATTCTTTTCTTAAACATTATTTAGGTCCCCCAAATACCACACATACTGGAATTGATTAATTATTTATAGTGGTTATTTCTCAAAAAATGATCACTCTTATTGCTGACAAGCCACTAGGGTGAGAGAAAACGAATAAAAAAAGAGAGAAATAAAACACCTAGAAATAAACGTACCTAAGGTGATAAAAGACCTGTACTTAGAAAAAATAAGACCCTGATCAAAGAAAGTGAAGATAATACAAACAGAGGGAAAGGTTTACCTTGTTTATGGATTGGAAAAATTGTTATTGTTAAAATAAACATGCTATCCAAGGCAATCCACATACTCAGTGCAATTGCTATGAACATACCAAGGCATTTCCTACAAAACTAGAACAGACAATTTTAAATTTTGTATGGAAAATGAAAGACCCTGAATTGCCAAAACCATCTTAAGGAAGAAGATCAGAACTGGAGGAATCAGGTTCCTTGACTTTGAACTATATCAGAAAACTACATTAATACAATCAGTATAGTATTGGCACAAAAACAGATATGTGGAACAGAAGAGAGAGCCCAGAAATAAACCTATGTGCTTATGGTCAATTAATCTATAGTAAAAAAAGACAAGAATATACAGTGGAGAGAAGACAATCTCTTCCATAAGTGGTGCTGGCATAACTGGATAGCTACATGCAATAAAGTAAAATTAGAACATTCTCTAACAGCATATACAAAAATAAACTCAAAATGGACTAAAGACCTAAATATAATACATATATTATGTAGGAAGTAATTTTAAGAAACAGAATCCATTAGATATTTTAAAGAGCTGTTTCTTTCACATTTGTAAATTCAGAAATTAAATGAACATATCAGTCATAAAAAAAAACATTAAAAATACAAAACAATTGGGTTTTAAAGAGATAGCTGGGACCTCAAAGGTCTCTGATATACAAGAAATGTAGGACAGAGAAGGGAAAAGCAGTTTGATGTTGAAGACTGGAAGGGGGAGTAACACTAGTAATTATTCACTTCAGTTGATGATTGAGGAAATAAGAGCCTAGTGAGCAATCACCTTGCAATGTTGTGGTTCACTGTAAAGGCAAAATAAGGGAAATGGCTTCACGGCTGAGTTAACAATTTGCAAGTCTCAACTCACGGATGATGGTGTTCATAGGATAGGCATACCCCATTCAGAAACCCTTTCAACATTACCATTGTTTCTGGATTCACTTATAAAGAGGACCCCAACACAGCATAGAAGTTAAGTGCAACAAAAAATTCAGGAAAAAAAACTCATTTCACACTCCCTAGAATCAGAAGTTTCTACCCTAACTCATTCAGATGATCTAATGTCATTCTTTTCCAGCCCTTATTCTCTTGTTTTTGAAGTGGAAAACCTTGATGGTTTTCAGCTTAACATCCTAGGGATGGCGAGGGCATTCATCAGATAAGCTAAAAAGTTCATGTTGACTCCATGTCAGCCAAGGAGGGACTCAAACTGGTAGCCACAGTCACGGAGCCACCCTACAGTGAGGTTATCCTAACTAAACCAATAATGGTCTTCCTGGGTCTGGTGTTCGGGTCTGGTGACAGTAGTGTAAGAAGTATGATTATCTATTTTATTGTTCACTTTATAAAACTAATTAAGACCATTTAAATATTATATAAGTATTAGAAAATGGCCAAATAGTAAAGAATCCACTTGCAATGCAGGAGACTCAGGTTCAGTCCCTGGGTCCGGAAGATCCCCTGGAGGAGGAAATGGAGTTCCACTCCAGTGTTCTTGCCTGGAAAATTCCATGGACAGAAGAGCGAGGCAGGTTACAGTCCATGGAGTCACAAAAAGTCAGACATGTATGAGCGACTAATACCCTCAACACTTTCAAGTATTCTAGAGCTCCTGTACAAAATGCTAGTGATTGGGTCAATTAAACACATTCATTTATTGTCTCATACTTGTGGAGGCTCTAAGTCCAAATCAAGGTTTCATCTGAGTTGGATCTTACACAAGGTGTGAATGCATAAGGGGCCTCCATTCCTGGCCATTTTCCTTGGCTTGTAGATAGCTGAAATCTCCCTATACCTCCCCACATTTTCTTCCCTATATGTATGTATCTATGTCTGATTTTCCCTTGTTCAGTTCAGTTCATTTCAGTTGCTCAGTCGTTTCTGACTTTTTGTGACCCTATGAAACACAGCACGCCAGGCCTCCCTGTCCGTCACCAACTCCCAGAGTCCACCCAAACCCATATCCATTGTGTTGGTGATGCCATCCAACCATTTCATCCTCTGTCATCCCCTTCTCCTCCTGCCCTCAATCTTTCCCAGCATCAGGGTGTTTTCAAATGAGTCAGCTCTCCGCATCAGGTGGCCAAAGTATTGGAGTTTCAGCTTCAACATCAGTCCCTCTGATGAACACCCAGGACTGATCTCCTTTAGGATGGACTGGATCTCCTTGCAGTCCAAGGGACTCTCAAGAGTCTTCTCCAACACCACGGTTCAAAATCATCAATTCTTCGGCGCTCAGCTTTCTTTATAGTCCAGCTCTCACATCCATACATGACTACTGGAAAAACCATAGCCTTGACTAGACGGATGTTTGTTAGCAAAGTAATGTCTCTGCTTTTTGATATGCTGTCTAGGTTGGTCATAACTTTCCTTCCAAGGAGCAAGCGTCTTTTAATTTCATGGCTGCAGTCACCATCTGCAGTGATTTTGGAGCCCAAGAAAATAAAGTCAGACACTGTTTCCACTGTTTCCCCATCTATATGCCATGAAGTGATGGGACTGGATGCCATGATCTTGGTTTCTTGAATGTTGAGCTTAAGCCAACTTTTTCACTCTCCTCTTTCACTTTCATCAAAAGGCTCCTCCCTTTTCATATGGATATAACTCATTTGGATTAAGACCTACTCTAAAGAACATATTTTAACTTGATTACTTGGTAAATACTCTATCTCCAAATATGATCACATATGAGTGTTTATGGCATAGATACATTAATTTTAGAGGCACAAAATCAACCCATAGGAGATATGCATTTTGAACTACTTGTGGGCATATCTCCTGCCTCTTCCATCTTATTAAGAGAACACTGGTGACCACTTACGAGAAAAAAGGTGGCCCCACCACAGTCCTTTTCACAATTCTGTGAATGTTCAGTAATTTCATTTTAGTATTTTATTTCTTCTTTCCTCTGTGAGGGAGAAGATAGTCTGTCATTCTCAATTGTTACAAAGTATTCTTTACACCTACAGTTGTAATTATTTCCTATTGTGTAGGATATAAGAGCCCGTAAAGTACACCACTCTCAGCCAAACATTAAGATAAAATCCTGATAATCCACAAAATCAAACTTTTCCTGAGCCCTTCAGGAAAGGGACAGGGCTCTACAGGACAGAAAAAACAGACGACTTTCTTTAAACTGGCAGAACCTCATGAGATAAAGAAAAAGAATTGAGGTCCTCATTTCACGCCAGTCAGAATGGCTGCTACCCAAAAGTCAACAAGCAATAAATGCTGGAGAGGGTGTGGAGAAAAGGGAACCCTCTTACACTGTTGGGAATGCAAACTAGTAGAGCCACTATCTAGAACAGTGTGGAGATTCCTTAAAAAACTGGAAATAGAACTGTCATACGACCCAGCAATCCCACTGCTGGGCATACACACCGAGGAAACCAGAATTGAAAGAGACACGTGTACCCCAATGTTCATCGCAGCACTGTTTATAATAGCCAGGACATGGAAGCAACCTAGATGTCCATCAGCAGATGAATGGATAAGAAAGCTATAGTACATACACACAATGAAATATTACTCAGACATTAAAAAGAATGCATTTGAATCAGTTCTAATGAGGTGGGTGAAACCGGAGCCGATTATACAAAGTGAAGTAAGGCAGAAAGAAAAACACCAATACAGTATATTAACGCATATCTATGGAATTTAGAAAGATGGTAATGATAACCCTGTATGTGAGACAGTAAAAGAAACAGAGATGTATAGAACAGTCTTTTGGACTCTGTGGGAGAGGGCGAGGGGTGGGATGGTATGGGAGAATGGCATTGAAACATGTAAATTATCATATGTGAAACAGATCGCCAGTCCAGGTTCAATGCATGATACAGGGTGCTCGGGGCTGGTGCACTGGGATGACCCAGAGGCATGGGATGGGGAGGGAGGTGGGAGGGGGGTTCAGGATGGGGAACACATGTACACCCATGGCGGATTCAAGTCAATGTATGGCAAAACCAATACAATATTGTAAAGTAAAATAAATAAATAAAACTGAAAAAAAAAAAAAAGATTAGAATTAAAAAAAAGAAGAAGAATTGAGGTCCTGGGGCAAGATAGTAGACAGCGCCTCCCTTAGTATTATAGGTATGAAGTGGACAGTACCTATTCCAAAACGGGCAATGAAGGTCTGTATTTTTCGGTCCAATATGGAAGAATTCTGATGGGCTATTATACCTCCACAGCTCTCTTTGGTCAATGCAGTAAATATTTAGGATAAATGAGCCTCATTGTCAAGAATATTATTTAGTATTTTGTGTAAAATTAGAGAAATCTTATGAGAGAATTTTTAAAAAAGAATATGATTCCCAAGGAGGCCAGGAAAATCTTCCACCAAAGCAATGTTAAGAAAATATCTCTAGGTGGGACCTTGAGATGATCGTAGACAACCTGAATATAATTTTGGAAATGAAAAGCTAATTTCAGAGCCATTGCATTTTTGAAAAGGGAACTCTAGACCCATAGGAAAGAGACAATATTTCACAGAATTATTTCATTGCTATTGTGCTCATTGTTGTTGCTTTCAATATCCCCGTGTTTACCCATATGACATACGAATATTTTTCCAAGCAATTCTTGTCCATTGCTATTGTGTGTGAATTCCTGTAAGAAATCTAACCCACTAGCATATTTTTATTGGGCTAGGTGTGTTTTGCATTAGGTGAATCCAATAATCAAATACAGGCATTAGGAAACCAGTTTTACAAGTGCACCATGTAGGCCATGAAGACAGAAGTGCATGGGCGACGGACACTTGATACCTAGGAAGGAGGGAGGGACAATGGGGTTCAGTGTTGAAGACCAAGAGGGGAAATGAGCATATACAGTTGTTCACTTCAGAGGGTGACTGAAGAACTCAGCCACCTAATGAATAATCATGATCTAATGGTGTTGGCTATTGCAAATACAAGTTAGGACAAGAGTTTTCTGCTTAAATAACAAACTATAAGTTTAAACCCTAGGGAGACAGTTCAAATTTTTTTCAACATAATGTGTATGATAGAATTTATTGTAAAACATAAACGAGAGCTGAAACTCGTTCAGTTCAAGCTACTGCAGAAATAACTGCAGTATTCCTCTATACAGAGGCATTGTGAAATTCATCAATCTTTGAGAAGTGAAGATAAGCAGAAAACATATAGCATGGTGGGCCTGATGCTTGAGCAGGTATTTTGTCATGCACCCGAGGGAAGTTTGTTTTAAGTAGGAGTAATATATAAGGTTACTGTGCTTGTGGAAGTAAATAGCCTGGCTTGTGTAATATATCCGTCTGAAAAATCAGAGTCCTTTACCATATTCTAGTAGGTGAAGGGCATTACCCAGAGCCACATGGCTACTGAATAAGAACTGACACCAGGATCCAGGTGATTCCCTGAATCTCACTTCAGTGTCTGATCCATTAGGCATGGTTTTGCCTTTGAGTGATTATGTCAGAGGATAACAGAAACCATGCTTCTTTTGATGAATCTGCTTGATAGGAAATATCTCAGTATAAAAGAATAACCTTCAATGATCTCAAATCTTCATTTGGAAATTAATTCAAGTGAAGAATGTTTAATGAAGTATTTCCCTTAACCACACTCCAATATCATGCAAGGACAGCTTCTTATGTTTTTCACTCTCCCTAAATGTTTTCCTCAAACCTGCCTCATTTGACTCTGTGGAAATGCACTTTTCATAATTGAGAAGGATGAATTACAGCTATAATGTCAGATGTTGGAGGACCTAAAAAGAAGAGGACCATGAGGTATATGAGAAAACTCTGTGTCCCTAAGTCAGAAAAAATAGATGTTCAGACCAGGTTTGTCTGAGTTCCTTTCACCAAGAAATCTGTACTTACATTCTCCTTGCTGTCTACCTGTGTGTTTCTTTGTCTATATAAATGACCCTACAAGTGGGAGAGAATGTCTATAATGGTTAGAATTTTCAGTCCACTTTGGTGTGAAAGCTGTGGCATGCAGTATAAGATTCCACAAAATAGTAGGTGCCCCTCTCCTAGTGGTAAGTAAAGTAAACCAATCCAAAGAAATCACCATAGTATAGTGAACAAAACACTTATTCCTATGGCCATACCCTGTGTATGGCACCCAAAAACATCTCAAGAAGCTTTTCTTTGATTTCAGTGGCTATTAGATTCAGGAGTATAGCTCATCCCTGAATACTCCTTCCAGTGAGAGGTCCTGTCTGTTTCCTCCTCTTCTTGAGTTGATGAAGCCTGTGATTATTTTGAGCAATGAATAAAATACAGTGGAAATTATATTATACCAATAACAGGGCTAAGTTTTAAGAAGGAATGTCCTTCTGCCTTGCTGATAGAGGACATAGGGCTACCATGGAAAAGCTTAGTCTGTTCTGCTGGACTGCTCCACAAGAAAAGAGGCCCCTTTCAGCACCAGGTATGTATGTGAAGGTTGTCTGGAACTTTGCAGTGTAGCTTAGGTATCAGATGATTATCACTGAGTGATCTTAGGATGCTTTATATTTTTAAGGGATATTTACATTTCACATCTGGAAATTGTGTAAAAAACTTAAAATCTTCCCATTATAAATTGTAATATACAAAGTTATGTTAAACAGTATTTTAAATACTCAGATGTGCTTGAAAGTGGCTCAAATCAATAGACAGCTGACACACACACATAATTCTAAATGATTAATTGACTATACCCATAGTGAAAAACTGGACTTTCTTTTTCATAAGAAAGGAAGGACCAAAGAAAATTCTAATTTTTGTCCTTAGTGGACATGGAACAACAGACTGGTTCCAAATAGGAAAAGGAGTAGATCAAGGCTGTATATTGTCACCCTGCTTATTTAACTTATATGCAGAGCACATCATGAGAAACGCTGGGCTGGAAGAAGCACAAGCTGGAATCAAGATTGCCAGGAGAAATATCAATAACCTCAGATATGCAGATAACACCACCCTTATGGCAGAAAGTGAAGAGGAACTAAAAAGCCTCTTGATGAAAGTGAAAGTGGAGAGTGAAAAAGTTGGCTTAAAGCTCAACATTCAGAAAATGAAGATCATGGCATCCGGTCCCATCACTTCATGGGAAATAGATGGGGAAATAGTGGAAACAGTGTCAGACTTATTTTTGGGCTCCAAAATCACTGCAGATGGTGATTGCAGCCATGAAATTAAAAGACGCTTACTCCTTGGAAGAAAAGTTATGACCAATCTAGATAGCATATTGAAAAGCAGAGACATTACTTTGCCAACAAAAGTCCATCTAGTCAAGGCTATGGTTTTTCCAGTGGTCATGTATGGATGTGAAAGTTGGACTGTGAAGAAAGCTGAGTGCTGAAGAATTGATGCTTTTGAACTGTGGTATTAGAAAAGACTCTTGAGAGTTCCTTGGACTGCAAGGAGATCCAACCAGTCCATTCTAAAGGAGATCAGTCCCGGGTGTTCTTTGGAAGGACTGATGCTGAAGCTGAAACTCTAATACTTTGGCCACCTCGTGTGAAGAGTTGACTCATTGGAAAAAATTCTGATGCTGGGAGGGATTGGGGGCAGGAGGAGAAGGGGACGACAGAGGATGAGATGGCTGGATGGCATCACTGACTCGATGGATGTGAGTCTGAATGAACTCTGGGAATTGGTGATGAACAGGGAGTCCTGGTGTCCTGCAATTCATGGGGTCGCAAATAGTCGGACACGACTGAGCTACTGAAGTGAACTGAACTGAAATGATGGGTGAAGAATAAAATGTTGCATAAAGAATTTGTAACCAAAAGAGTGCCTTGATGTAGCTTTGGTATTCTAATTAATACTATCAACATGGCCCAAGTAATTTCTATTTGCAAACTCATATATATGGCAAATGCAAATCTAATTGCGTCTAGAAGAGCTTAACCCAAATTGAGGCTTCTACAAGTATTCCTACAATTAAAGCCCCCTTAAACAAATACAACTTCCCCCTCCAAAATGACAGCATCAGGATAAACAATAAACCAAGATGGAAACCTGTAAAGACTTATAATCAGATACAAAGTACAAAAAATGTACTTAACATATTTAAATAGTTGATAAGATACATAAAACATGAGTAATAAATAGCTAATTATCAAAAGGCAAATAAGCTTTCTAGTACTGAAAATCATAACCACTGGAATAGAAGAGTAAAGGAATTTTAAACAGCTGAAACAAATGGACAGAGAATATATGACCTAGAAGATAGATGAAAGAAATACTACAAAATACTTTGTAAAGAGTATAAAAGGATTAAATGGAGGTCAAGAAACATAAGAAATGGACTAAGAAAAGACATCTCCTTGGCATACCAGAAGTGACAAACATTCCTTGGAAGTTCCTTTACCATAGATCTTTTGTCATAAGGTTTCACTTTCATCTCAGGTTCAAAGGATTTGTTAACAAAATAAGCCATTTGTTATGTACAAATAAATAATACAAGTATTTATTAGAGAATAATCTAACTTACTTGCAATACACTAACATTAAAAAAAAAAAGAGAGAGAGAGAAATAGAGCAGTGGATACCAAATTGGATTTTGACTATCATCCAGACTTAAGCAGAGTTGGGAAGTCCGGTGACACCGCACATCTGGAGCTCCGATTGGGAAAAAATCCCAGGTAGCACTTTAACTCCATGGGTGAGACTTCAAAGATTGCAGTGCCAGCTTCCCCCCTTATAATCCCAGGCTGCAAACTGATTATCATCATCAATATGTGAGCAAAACTACAGCTCTGGTATTTTGCAAATATTTTCCAGTACTGTTTGCTTTGTTCTACCAATCTTGGAATGTTGCTAAATCCAGGGAGTGGTTGGCCAGACCTCCTCCAGGGTCTTAAATTCCAAGATCCTCTTCTTATCTATCTATTACACAATAGATAATAGATTCTCTTCCACACTCACAGCAGGTGTGGCTGACACCCACAGCAGTAGTCAGGGCAGTGTCCTGGTAGGTCAGAAGCAAGGTCAGAGGCGTGTTCTGCTTTGTCTCTGAAGCCTAAACAAGACTTAATATAATTTCCCTAAAAATAGTGTCTGTTGTTGTAAATATCATGATTTTTCATGTTGTCTCCAATGTCATTTTTTACAAATTAAATTCTAAGAATGATGTGGTCTTTCATGTGCAGGACATTTATGCATTCTCATTGCCCGAGAAAGGGATGGGAAGAAGACAGGTGTGGGCAGAGGAAGAAGTGCATATCTAATGCTGACTCTCCAAAATTATTTTCTGATCCCATACTGAATCTGAAGGTAAAATGAGCCATTAAAGTCACTTCACACTGGCCCAACAGAGTCAGGACTTTATACCACCTCCTTGATCAGTCCTTAGAAGTGGGCTGACTTGAGAATTTCAAAGCAGCTCTGTGCAGCTGAGGTACACCTGAAGTGGCTTATGACTAAGGAACAGCAGTAAGTCTGTCCTTGTGGTGTTCTGAGTGGTCCTTCTTTGAGTCTATCAAAGCCTTATCATGATACTTAGGCTAGGAAATGCAACACTATGTGTGTGGTTGCTTACTCTCACTACTTGCTTTCTGCTTCCATTTGTTTATGAAAGGAGATTTACTGTCATAGTCTTTGGCATGGCTCTGTAGACAATGTGTCTTTTTGTTTGCTAGTATGATCTATATGCTAACTTTGTCTGTAGCTTTACTATGATGTATCCAGGTGTGCTTCCTGAATCTATGGAAACATAGCCTTCCTAAATTCTGGAAAGTATCAACTGTTTCTCTGTGAATATTATTATTCTAAAATTTAGCCAGGTTACCACTTTTGGCATGCCTACAAGATGTACTTAATACCTCCTTAGTATTAAAGTCCATTTCTTAAGTCTCTTGCCATCTCTTTAATCTTTTACTTCATGTGTCTTTCTATGACATATTCTATATAATTTCTTTCATCTATATTCTAAATCAACAATTCTCCATCCAGCTATGTATCTTCTGTTGCTTAAAATTTCTGGGAAGAAATTTATAAGAATACAATAATGTTAGGGAACTTTAACACTACACTTATAGCAATAGACAGATAATTTAGATAGAAAATCAATAAGGAGACAGCAGTGGCCTTCAATGACATATTAGTCCAGTTGGATGGAATAAATATTTATAGAATATTCCATCCAGAAGCAGCAGAATATACATTCTTTTCAAGTGTACATGGAACATTGTCCAGGATAGACCACATGCTATGCCACAAAAAACCCAAGTCTCAACAAACTTAAGAGAACAGTAATTGTACCAAGCATTTTCTCTAACCACACTGTATGAAATTAGAAAATGATTACATAAAGAAAATGCAGAAACCACAAACACATGGAGAGAAAAGAATATGATAGGAAAAAACCAATGGATCAGTGAAGAAATCAAAGAGGAAGTTAGAAAATACCTGGAGACAAATAAAAATAAACACACATCTTTCCAAAACCTATGGGATGCAGCAAAAGCAGTTCTAAGAGGAAAGCTTATAGACATACAGGCCTACCTCAAAAACCAAGGAACATCTCCAATAAAGAACCTAACCTACCATCTAAAGGAATTAGAAAGAGAACAAGCCAAGCCCAAGGTCAGCAGAAGGAAGGAAATAATAAAGATCAAAGAGGAAATCAATAAAATAAAGACAGGAGAGAAGCAGTAATTTGAAAGGAGCCTAAGTCAGACCCACCTACTGATCTTGGAGTGTCTCTTGGAGAGGTAGGAGAAATCTGGAGCTCACTCTGGGGACATAGATACTGGTGGAAGCAATTTTGGAAAGCTTTTTCTGCCACATAGACACTGGTGCTGGCAAGTATCATTTTGACATCTTGCTCCTGACCACAAGCCTATGGGCACCAGGATTGGATGTCTCAGGTCAAGTAACTGGCCAGGCAGAGACCCAGGCCCATCCACCAGTATCCAGTCTGCCTTATGATGGCCTGAGCCCACAGGTGCCACTGGATACAACCCTGTCCACCAGAGTGCCTAGGATCTGTCCCACACATGAGAGCACAGGCACTAGACCTGGGACACCCAGGAGCTGCAGCCAGAGCTCCAGGACCCAGCTCTGCCCACCATGGAGCTGCTAGTGGCCCTAGAAGAGCCTGGACCTCAGTCCCACCCACCAGCAGGTCAACACCAGCTCTGAGATACCTTGGACTCCTCAGCCAGCTGTGCCAGGACCCAGCCCCACTCACCAGTGAACCAGTGTTAGTTTTTGGATACAATAGAGCTTGCAGCCAGCTCTATCTGGAATGGGCCTCATCCAACAGAAGGTCAAATCTAGATCTAGGCTGCTCTTGGATCCTATGCAGCAGCTGCTTGAGTACCTTTGTCTGTGAGGCAGCCCCAAGGGCTTGTCATTGAACAGATGTTGATGTGCCATGGATGAGATGCACACTCAGGGTTGCTGTCCAATCTGGGTTACCAAAATTGTTACCAACCAAACTCATGTCTACAAGCCTGCACACAGTTAAGCCAATCTACTGACCCCAGTAGATTTTCTTTTAAATGTTGTAAGAAATAGAAGGTGAAAAATTGGAATAGGATAAATTTGAGCATATAGTAATAGTAAGTTCAGAATTCAGGGATCTGGAGAAGTAAACTGATATTTTTGTACTATTTTTGGTTTCTCATTTATGTATATTAAATAATTCTGAATATGAGATATGTTGAAAGAAGTTTGATTGAGGTAATTTTGATTTTTCTTATCAGTTTTTTCACTTTACTTTTTCATCATTTCCCACATAAAAATTCTGGATTATTGTACCCTGGATTACTGTACTGTACTCTTAGAGAGTTAGAGAATAAAAGAGGTATATAAAATGATAATGACCCTAGAGATCACCAGAAAGGCTGAAACAGGAATTATTAATTCAACTTTCAAATTCAGCTATTTCTGCAAAGTGTGTCAATTAACACTTATGCTTTACAATGAATTCTTATAATACAGACAATGTTGAAAAAATTTGAATGGGGTATGCTTGTCAAATTAATACTATTTTCCTAAGGTTGGAACTTATAGTTTGCTATTTAAGCTGTAAAGCCCTTGCTCTAATTTGAATTTTCAGTAGCTAACAAAGTGGAGAGTGAAAAAGTTGGGTTAAAACTCAACATTCAGAAAATGAAGATCATGGCATCTGGTCCCATCACTTCATGGGAAATAGATGGGGAAACAGTGGAAACAGTGTCAGACTTTATTTTTTATTTTATATATATATATATATATATATATATATATATATATTATATTTTATTTTATTTTATTTTTTAACTTTACAATATTTTATTAGTTTTGCCATATATCAACATGAATCCACCACAGGTATACACATGATCCCCATCCTGAACCCTTTTTGGGCTCCAAAATCACTGCAGATGGTAACTGCAGCCATGAAATTAAAAGACGCTTACTCCTTGGAAGAAAAGTTATGACCAACCTAGATAGCATATTCAAAAGCAGAGACATTACTTTGCCAACAAAGGTCCTTCTAGTCAAGGCTATGGTTTTTCCTGTGGTCATGTATGGATGTGAGAGTTGGACTGTGAAGAAAGCTGAGTGCTGAAGAATTGATGCTTTTGAACTGTGGTGTTGGAGAAGACTCTTGAGAGTCTCTTGGACTGCAAGGAGATCCAACCAGTCCATTCTGAAGGAGATCAGCCCTGGGATTTCTTTGGAAGGACTGATGCTAAAGCTGAAACTCCAGTACTTTGGCCACCTCATGCGAAGAGTTGACTCATTGGAAAAGACTCTGATGCTGGGAGGGATCGGGGGCAGGAAGAGAAGGGGACGACAGAGGCTGGATGGCATCACTGACTCGATGGACACGAGTCTGAGTGAACTCCGGGAGTTGGTGATGGACAGGGAGGCCTGGTGTGCTGCGATTCATGGGGTCGCAAAGAGTCGGACACGACTGAGCGACTGAACTGAACTGAACACTGTTAGATCATGATTACTCTTTAGGTCTCCGCGTTCCTCAATCACCCTCTAAAGTGACTAATTACATATTCTCATTTCCCCTCCAGGCCTTTACCATCGAACCCCATTTTCCCTCCCTCCTTCCTAGAGGTCATGTGTGTCACCCACCCTTGCATTTCTGCTTCATGGCCCATATGGTGCAGTTGTAACACTGGTTTATTAATGCCTGTATTTGGTTATTGGAGTCACTAAATGGAAAACACACCTAGCACAATTAAAACAATATCCTAGTTCATTCACAGGAATTCACACATAGTTTATATTTCTGACCAGCATGCCAGAATAGTTCTGAAAAATATTTGTATATCATGTGGGCAGACACTGAGATACTGAAGCAGCAACAATGAACACAACAGAAATTATGGCATTTTGTAAAATGCTAGTTTTCTTATGGGTCCACAGTCCTGTTTTGAATCTGCGATGGCTCTGAAGTGAGCTTTTCACTCCCAAAACTATATTCTGTTTGTTTAAGACCATGTCAAGGTCCCATCCAGAAAAATTTAATTGCAGTTGATTTGATGGAAGTTTTTCCTGATATCATTGTGAACCATATCATTTTTTCTAATTCTTTCTTCAGATTTTTCTAGGGGATGTCCCTGGTGGTCCAGTGGCTGAGACTCTGCACTCCCAGTGAGGGGTCCTGGGTTCAATCCCGGATTGGGGAACTAGATCCTGCATGCCACAACTAAGACCTGATGCAGCCAAGTAAGTGAATATAAAAAATGATTTTTCTAGTATTCCACAAACATAATAAATAATAACCCTGACAAGGTTATTATTTATCCTAAATCTGTACTCCAATGATCCCGAGGAGCTCTGGAGTGCATAGCTGTAGGCCTGGGAGTCCTAGATGCAGTATTCACTTGCTGGTGGGAGGAATCATGGCCTGGGGGTGTCCTGAAGCTGGTCTCAGCCCATAGGTAGGTACAGCCAAATTCTAGTCCTCAGCACTGGCTGAGCAGTCCAAGTTATCCTCGGGGTCCTGGGGCAGGCACCAGCCAGCTTTGTTGTGGGATGGGTCCTGATATGGCAGGATGAACGGCTCTGATGGTTCTGGGGCTGGTGTCTCCCCACTGGTGGGTGGTGGTACCACCCTGACATGTAGAGGTGGGTCCTGGGGTCTCTGGCTGCAGGGCCCATGGGTCACAGAGCTTGTGTTCTTGGCCTGCTTGTGGGGAGGGTGAGGCCCAGGGATTCTCAGGACTAGCACAAACTCTCTGATAGATGGAGATGGGTCCTGGGAACATGGGCTACATAGCCCTGAGTGTCCTGGAGCTGGTGTTTCAACCTATCAGGAAGCTGGACTAAGGTCCAGAGTATGATGGGATGGTGCCTACCCCTTGATGGGTGAGGTTGGTGCTGCAGCTAGTTCTGGACCACTGGTATGTGGGGCCAGGTCCTGAGGTGGCCAAAGCTGGGTTCCAGGGTAACTGCAGGCTTCAGGGATCTCAAGGTGGGTCTGTATCTCTGCTTGGGTTTTTGCTTGGCCTAAGGAATCCCAGTACTGGTGCTGATAGGCGTGTTGGTCAGTTCTGGGTTATAGTACGAATAAGCTAGAAGGAGGATTACAAAATGGCACTCTAGCACCAGGGTCCATGTGGTAGAACCAGCTCCCCCAAAATGTTTGCCACCTATGTCTATATCCCCATGATGAGCTCCAGTTGCCTTCTACCTCTCCAGGAGGTTCTCCAAGATCTGCAGATGGGTTTAACCCAGGCTTCTTTCAAATTGCTGCTTCTGTCCTAGGTTCCCAAGCTTGTTAAGATTTTCTGTGCACCTTGTAAGGGTAGAGTCTCTATTTCCCACAGCCCTCTGGCTCTCCTGAAAGTAAGCCTCACTGACCTACAAAGCCAAGCATTCTGGGGGCTCATATTCCTGGTACAGGGCCCCCAGTTTGGAAAGACTTATGTAGGGCTTGGACCACTTATTCCTTGAGGAAAACTTCTTCAATTGTTGTTATACTCCCATTATTAGGTTTCCCACCTTAGAGTATGGGTTGACCATGTTTCCACCTTCTTAATCATGTACCAAGTTTAATATTGTTTTCTTCATAATACTTAGATTCTAAAAATACTCCAAAGGCTAGAACTGGTGAACACCTATGGGTGGAAAATATATATTCACCTAATTCTCTAAGAAACCTCCTTAGGGACAGAAAACGTAAATAAAGTGTGAAATAATTTAAAAACACAATCTTTTCAATAATCTTTGGTAATACATGCAAAAATATTTATACACATAAGAATGTAAAATCATATAGAAATGAGCCAAACAAATTATAGAAATTGATCCAACAAGGACTTAAACAACAATTCAAGAAATGGAGGTCATCAATGAGCTACCATCTGCCAAATGGCAATCTTAAACTTTCAAGGAAGAGTTAATTTTGCTTCTAACAAAATATTAATAGTTCCACATTGTGAGGGAAAGCATATTTTATTTCAAGAGATATAATACGATACCACCCAAGATAGATGGTCAAGGTGGGGTGTTTGACAAAATGTGGTCCAGTTGAGAAGGAAATGGCAAACCACTTCAGCACTCTTCCTTTGAGAACCCCATGAACAGGATTAAAAGGCAAAAGATATTACACTGAAAGATGAAACCTCCAGGTCAGTAGGTATCTAATATACTACTGGAGAACAGCAGAAAAATAGCTCCAGAAGGAATGAAGAGGCTGAGCCAAAGTAGAAATGACACCCAGTTGTGGATGAGTCTGGTGGTGAAAGTAAAAGTCCGACGCTGTAAAAAAAAAAAAAAATTGCATAGGAACCTGAAAAGTTAGGTCCATGAATCTAGGTAAATTTTAAGTGGTCAAACAGGAGATGCCAAGAGTGAACATATTCATTTGGGAATCAGTGAATTAAAATGGACAAGAATGGGTAAATTTAATTCAGATGACCATTATATCTACTACTATGGGTCATCTGAATTAAATGGAGTAGCCCTCATAGTCAACAAAAGAGTCTGAAATGCAGTACTTGTGTGAAATTTCAAAAACAACAGTGATCTTGGTTCATTCCAAGACAAACCATTCAATATCACAGTCATCTCAGTCTATGCTCCAAGTACTAATGCCTAAGAAGATGAAGTTGAATGGTTTTATAATGATCTACAAGACCTTTTATAACCCCCCCAAAATATGTTCTTTTCATCATAGGGGACTGGAATGCAAAAGTAGGAAGTCAAGAGATATCTGGAGTAACAGGCAAGTTTGGCCTTGGAGTACAAAATGAAGCAGGCAAAAAGCTAACAGAGTTTTGCCAAGAGAAGCCTTTAGCTTCTCTTCTTTTCTCAGCTATTTGTAAGGCTTCGTCAGACAACCATTTAGCCTTTTTGCATTTCTTTTTCTTGGGGATGGTCTTGATCCCTGCCTCCTGTTCAATGTCACAAACCTCTGTTCATAGTTCTTCAGGCATTTTGTCTATCAGATCTAATTCCTTGAATTTATTTGTCACTTCTACTGTATACTTGTAAGGGATTTGATTTAGGTCATACCTGAATGGTCTAGTGGTTTTCCCTACTTTCTTCAATTTAAGTCTGCATTTGGCAATAAGGAGTTCATGATCTGAGCCACAGTCAGTTTCCGGTCTTGCTTTTGCTGACTGTATACAGCTTCTCCATCTTTGACTGCAAAGAATATAATCAATCTGATTTTCTTATTGGCCGTTTGGTGATGTCCATGTGTAGAGTCTTCGCTTTTGTTGTTGGAAGAGTGTGATTGGTATGACCAGTCATTCTCTTGGCAAAATTCTGTTAGCCTTTGACCTGCTTCATCTTGTACTCCAAGGCCAAATTTGCCTGTTACTCCATGTAGCCCTTACTTTTGCATTCCAGTGCATTAAAAAGCAGAGACATCACATTGTCAACAAAGGTCAGTCTAGTTAAAGCTATGGATTTTCTAGTAGTCATGTACAGATGTTAGATTTGGACCATAAAGAAGGCTGAGCACCAAAGAATTGATGCTTTTGAACTGTGCTGCTGGAGAAAACTCTTGAGAGTCCTTTGGACTGTAAGATCAAACCAGTCAAACCTAAATGAAATCAACACTGAATGTTCATTGGAAGGACTGATGCTGAAACTGAAGTTCCAATACTTTGGCCACCTGATCTGAAGAGCCGACTCATTGGTAAAAACCCTGATGCTGGGAAAGATTGAGGGCAAAAGGAGAAGGAAGTGGCAGAGAATGGAGATGGTTAGATGGCATCACCGACTCAATGGACATGAATTTGAGCATACTCTAGGAGATAGTAGAGGACAGAGGAGCCTACCATGCTATTGTCCGTGCGTCACAAGGAATCAGACTCAACTTAGCAACTGAACAACAACAACTCTAAGACCTGTGATTGTGTCACCTCACTGATATTTGAGTAGAAGTGACCCCCCAACCCCATTTATGCTTAGGAACATTTATGCTATTGCAGAGACCATAGTTTTCACTTCCTGTAAACCCACTGATTATTCAAGAATGTCATCTCTTAGAAGGGAGTGGTAAGGTAATACTCCAGGTTGCAAATAGCAACAGCATAATCCCCTTTAGTCAGAAAATACGTGAATATTAATACACCACAGTATGGATGCTTAGGCACTTAAATGCTAACATGTCTAATTGGTGGGATTATAGGTGATTGGTTCTTATAAATTTCAAGTGATAAATGTATCATTTTAGGGCAGTGATCTGGGCTCATCTATTTATACGTATTCCTGATTATATTAGTCAGCTAGGCTTGGCATAACAAAATACTGTAGACTAGGTGGCATAAACAACAGAAGTTCATTTTCTCACAGTTCTGGAGGATAGAAGTGCCAAAATCAAGATCTAGCAGTGTCAGTTTCTAGAGAAACCTCTCTTTCTGTATTACTAGTGGTCATCTTCTTGTTGGATCCTCACATGTAGGGGAAAGATCTGGTATCTCTTCCTCTTTCCTTATGGCCACAGTCCTATCCAATTATGCCCCTCCCCCATCTCAATTAATTACCTAAATACCCTATCTCCGGATCCAGTCACACTTGGGGTTAGGGCTTCAACATATTAATTTTTTGGAGGGGAACCAATTAGGTTCATAGCACCTGTGCTCACCACAAACACCAAAAATACTTGGTTCATAAAACAGTGAATTCTGTTCAGGACAAGAACCAGACCAGAAATTCTGTGCTGCAGCTCATTAACAGGTATTAGATATTTGAGCTGATGCCCAGTGAAAGATGTGATGCGCTTAGCAAAGCGTGTATTAGTAAGAGACTCTTGTCCCTCCGCATCCAACCCCAGCTTTTCATGTCCCCTGACCTTAGTTGAAAAGTACTTTCCAAAAAGCAAGGAGAGTCCACCTAAAATTCCAGCCCTTATATACCTTAGAAGATCAAGTCAGACCCTTTGTTTTCATTTCCTCATTTCTGAGACAAAGGGGCTAGTCTACGTGACCTCTTCTCCCAAGGCTCTCTATCTTTATAATTCCAACTTTCAGGAATAGCACTTAGCATCCCTGTTGGGAGGCACATATACTGAATGATATCCTGCAAACTGAGATGGAACTTTGAGACCAAAAAAACAAAGGGAGCAATGCCATGAAGTGCAATTATGAAGTTCACTGTGGGTAAATCACATTCAAGCACAAAGGATAGAGTCGACGGATAATTCAGAGGCATTCGAAGCTGCACAGCACACTGACTGCCAAAAAGGGTACAAAAGAATTTAAAGGGACCAGAGCTAAAAGTAGAATCTGACTAACAAGACAAAAGCACAGGTGTAGCAACTGGAATCGGGGCTCCTCCCCTCAGGGGTTTCATGACCATTAACCATTTACGTCAGCAATAGCACTCTTGCAGGTCTCACATCAGATGAAGGCAAGGGCAAAAGTTGATAGGGTACTCATCTGGCTTGGACTCACTTCTTGTAAATTAGGCTAAAGTTCAATCATGTAGAAAGGGGGAAGTTAGCGCTGTGTGGACTAAGATGGAGCTGACAAAATGGAGTTGGTGTGGTTCAGCCACATATCCCCAAGTCAGGACCCACTTGATCTGGACAGAAGGGGTGTTTCCTGTGAGCCAAATCTGCTAAAATAGCTTTCTGGCACTCATTTTATTTGGCTGAAAAGTAGCCTTGTGTACTTTCATTCCTTAGAAGACCACCAGAAATGAACCACAGGAGCCCATGATAAACATATTGGTTATATTATTATTTTACTGCTTCATTAGAAATGAAAATAAATTGTGAGAAGATGCAGAACCATGCAACTTAATGATTATAAACAACAGAGGAAATCGTTGTAGAAAGTGAAAAGCAGCTTATCCTATGGGGGAGTACAGACTACACACACAAAGATCATCAATTGTGAGATTATTGACAGCACATGCCTGCTGGAATTTATGCACCAATGGAAGTTTCAAGTTGAGGGGAGGGGACATTGGCTACCCCTGACCTCTTAGCCAGGGGTTATGGGTGAGAAGACATCAGAAGATACCTAAAATCTCTACAAAGATTTGCCAAAAGCAAGACACTCAATGTTGAAATTTGCTCTTGCAAGTAGGTCCCCATTTTATGATGTTTGAGCACACTCGTTCTCCTGCTGGATAACTGCGGGAAAATCAAACACAAAAAAATTATTATGAGGGTATTTTCCTAAGATTAAGTTCAATTTCTTCCAAAAAAGCTCATTGCCAAATCATTGGAGGCTGCCATAAGAAAGAAAGTGTTAGTCACTCAGTTGTGTCCAACTGTTTGCAATTGCATGGCCTATAGCTCTCCAGGCTCTTCTGAACATGGGATTTCCCAGGAAAGAATTACTGGAGTGGATTGCCATTCCCTTCTCCAGGGGATCTTCCCAAACCAGGTATCAAACCAGTGTCTCCCCATTGCAGGGGGATTCTTCACTGTCTGAACCACCAGGGAGGCTGCCATACCTTCTTTAAATTTAGAATGCCAAGACAATAACCAGAAATCTTCAGTGAGTTATGTGTGTTTGCAACGTAATGAACAAAACGTTTGTTAGACTCAATGTAGATTTTTTTCCCCCTATTTGAGAGGTAGATATATCCTATTTTCATTTTTTCCACAGATTGCTCTGAGACTGAGGGGCAAGTGAAGCATTTTCTTCAGAATTATCTATCACTATTGCACCCATGGAAAAGAAATGCAAAAAAGCAAAATGGCTGTCTGGGGAGGCCTTACAAATAGCTGTGAAAAGAAGAGAAGCAAAAAGCAGAGGAGAAAAGGAAAGACATAAGCATCTGAATGCAGAGTTCAAAAGAATAGCAAGAAGAGATAAGAAAGCCTTCCTCAGCAATCAATGCAAAGAAATAGAGGGAAACAACAGAATGGGGAAGACTAGAGATCTCTTCAAGAAAATTAGAGATACCAAGGGGACATTTCATGAAATGATGGGCTCGATAAAGGACAGAAATGGTATGGACCTAACAGAAGCAGAAGATATTAAGAAGAGGTGACAAGAATACACAGAAGAACTGTACAAAAAGATCTTCATGACCCAGATAATCACAATGGTATGATCACTCACCTAGAGCCAGACATCCTGGAATGTGAAGACAAGTGGGCCTTAGAAAGCATCACTATGAACAAAGCTAGTGGAGGTGATGGAATTCCAGTTGAGCTATTTCAAATCCTGGATGATGATGCTGTGAAAGTGCTGCACTCAATATGCCAGCACATTTGGAAAACTCAGCAGTGGGCACAGGACTGGAAAAGGTCAGTTTGCATTCCAATCCCAAAGAAAGGCAATGCCAAAGAATGCTCAAACTACTGCACAATTGCACTCATTTCACACGCTAGGAAAGTAATGCTCAAAATTCTCCAAGCCAGGCTTCAGCAATATGTGAACCGTGAATTTCCAGATGTTCAAGCTTGTTTTAGAAAAGGCAGAGGAACCAAAGATCAAATTGCCAACATCTGCTGGATCATGGAAAAAGCAAGAGAGTTCCAGAAAAACATCTATTTCTGCTTTATTGAATATGCCAAAGCCTTTGACTGTGTGGATCAAAATAAACTGGAAAATTCTGAAAGAGATGGGAATACCAGACCACCTGACCTGCCTCTTGAGAAACCTATAAGCAGGTCAGGATGCAACAGTTAGAACTGGACATGGAACAACAGACTGGTTCCAAATAGGAAAAGGAGTATGTCAAGGCTGTATATTGTCACCCTGCTTATCTAACTTCTATGCAGAGTACATCATGAGAAATGCTGGGCTGGAAGAAGCACAAGCAGGAATCAAGATTGATGGGAGAAATATCAATAACCTCAGATATGCAGGTGATACCACCCTTATGGCAGAAATGAAGAGGAACTAATAAGCCTCTTGATGAAAGTGAAAGAGGAGAGTGAAAACGTTGGCTTAAAACTCAAAATTCAGAAAACAAAGATCATGGCATCTGGTCCCATCACTTCATAGGAAATAGATGGGGAAACAGTGCAAACAGTGTCAGACTTTATTTTTGGGGGCTCCAAAATCACTGCAGATGGTAACTGCAGCCATGAAATTAAAAGACGCTTACTCCTTGGAAGAAAAGTTATGACCAACCTAGATAGCATATTGAAAAGCAGAGACATTACTATGCCAACAAAGGTCCTTCTAGTCAAGGCTATGGTTTTTCCTGTGGTCAAGTATGGATGTGAGAACTGGACTGTGAAGAAAGCTGAGTGCTGAAGAATTGATGCTTTCGAACTGTGGTGTTGGAGAAGACTCCTGAGAGTCCCTTGGACTGCAAGGAGATCCAACCTGTCCATTCTGAAGGAGATCAGCCCTGGGTGTTCTTTGGAAGAAATGATGCTAAAGCTAAAACTCCAGTACTTTGGCCACCTCATGTGAAGAGCTGACTCTGATGCTGGGAGGGATTGGGGGCAGGAGGAAAAGGGGACAACAGAGGATGAGATGGCTTGATGGCATCACTGACTTGATGGACATGAGTCTGAGTGAACTCTGGGAATTGGTGATGGACAGGGAGGCCTGGCGTGCTGCGATTCATGGGGTCACAAAGAGTCGGACATGACTGAGTGACTGAACTGAACTGAACTGATCTGATTGTAGCTATGAAATTAAAGGATGCTTACTCCTTGGAAGAAAAATTATGACCAACCTAGACAGCATATTAAAAAGCAGAGATATTACTTTGCCAACAAAGGTCCGTGTAGTCAAGGCTATGGTATGGATATGAGAGTTGGAATGTGAAGAAAGCTGAGTGCCAAAGAACTGATGCTTTTGAACTGTGATGTTGGAGAAGACTCTTGAGAGTCCCTTGGACTGCAAGGAGATCCAGTCAGTCCATCCTAAAGGAGATCAGTCCTGGGTATTCATTGGAAGGACTGATGTTGAAGCTGAAACTCCAGTACTTTGGCCACCTGATACGAAGAGCTGACTCATTTGAAAAGAACCTGATGCTGGGAAAGATTTCGAGCAGGAGGAGAAGGGGACGACGGAGGATGAGATGGCTGGATGGCATCACCGACTCGATGGACATGGGTTTGGGTGGACTCCAGGGATTGGTAATGGACAGGGAGGCCTGGCGTGCTGCAGTTTATGGGGTCGCAAAGAGTCAGACATGACTGAGCGACTGAACTGAACTTCATGGAAGCAGAACTGATTTGTAGAAAACAGTAAAGTGCTCTACCCTTTCTTCCTCTGGTGATACTAGGAGCCAGTGCCTTGCTGATCCCTCATTCTCTCCCCATTTCAATCATACTTTCTGTGAACTTTGATGTTGGTTCGGTTCAGTTCAGTCGCTCAGTCATGTCCGACTCTTTGCGACCCCATGGATTGCAGCACGCCAGGCCTCCCTGTCCATCACCAAGTCCTGGAGTTCACTCAAACTCACGTCCATTGAATTGATGATGCCATCCAGCCATCTCATCCTCTGTCGTCCACTTCTCCTCCCACCCGCAATCCCTCCCAGCATGAGTCTTTTCCAATGAGTTAACTCTTCGCATGAGGTGGCCAAAGTATTGGAGTTTCAGCTTTAGCATCAGTCCTTTGATGTTGGTTAGCTGGACACAAATTAACTCTCATTCATTATTATATTCACATATGTGTCATCTTTTCTAGAAATAGTTACAATTTAGGCCAAAGCCTAAAACCAAAGAATTTTTGAATAAGATAAAAAATGGTTTATCTTCAGTCTTTTATACATTAGGTTAATTCACATTCTGATGATGTTCAAGTTTATATTTTGTGGGCACTACTGAGTAACCCATTGATATTATTAGCCTTGTGTCATGAGAGGTTGAGGTTTTTGTTATAGTATTAAGCAGACTAGCATATCTCACGGAGAAGGCAATGGCAACCCACTCCAGTACTCTTGCCTGGAAAATCCCATGGATGGAGGAGCCTGGTGGGCTACAGTCCATGGGGTTGCTAAGAGTAGGACACGACTGAGCGACTTCCCTTTCACTTTTCACTTTCATGCATTGGAGAAGGAAATGGCAACCCACTCCAATGTTCTTGCCTGGAGAATCCCAGGGACGGGGAAGCCTGGTGGGCTGCCGTCTCTGGGGTCTCACAGAGTCGGACATGACTGAAGTGACTTAGCAGCAGCAGCTGCAGCAGCAGCAGCAGCAGAATAGCTCAATAAATGTTTCTGTAGAATAAAAAAGGAACCACAGAATCTTCTGGGATAGTGGCATTTCAGGTTCATGATTCTCAAGCTTAGCAAGCTTTGCAGTCACAACAGAAGCTTGCTATCATCACAGATTTGTAGGTCCTGTCAAAAGAGAATCTGATTCAAAGGATCTGCTTAGGGGAATCCCAGACATCTACTTTCTCAATGAACCCTCATATGATGCCAGTGCAGCTGACCCACAGATCATTTTGGTCTAGGAGATTGCCTGCATCTTTAGCTCATTCTGTGAAATATTAATACTTTAAGAAAATTCTTAAAAGGAAGAGTCTTTGTAGGTTTCTTCAAAATAAGCTTATTTTAATTAGAACCAGTTCTGGCCCATCTCTTTGACATTTCTTTCTGTAAATAATTATGAGGTTGGCTATAATAAGGCTTGTTCTGTTGGGCAGGTAGAAATCATCTAGGGATAAATGGGCCCAAAACACAACAACTACCCACTGTTGTAGAGAGAAACTTAGGAAAGTTATGATGGTAACTCACTCTTCCTCTCCTCACTCCTTTCTGCTGGGGAGGGTAAGAAAGAGCAAGAACATAAATGAATCACAAGGGTGGGAAGGCAGATTGATAGTGATGAATGACAAGTACTTTCTGGATTACAAAGTTCAAAGATACAAAGGATTCTAACCTCTGTAGTCTCTGTACCAACCCTGTCTATATTTGCTCTCCTTCATGAGCCTTCTACTGGCTCTAGCCTTTGTTTCTTTTCAGCTTCTGCTTTCAACCATCACCATCATATATTGCTAGAGAGTCTACATATATGTATTCCATTTAGTCATTAAATGAATGTAGATAAAGTTAATTTGTATCAGGACCCAGCAAATGGATGCCACTCTTGTAGCCTGGCCCATGTCACAAACCTAAATGTAGGTCAACCTACACTTAAAGAAAACCCCTCACTGTCAAGGAAATCTAATAACGATCATAAACCTTCAACTCAGCTTTAGCTGGCTAACCTTCCCCTAGAAAACAGAACTTATCAGCCTTGTAAGAAAATCCTACACATCCTAGCCAATCATACCCTGTTTCTGGGAGGGTTCTTCTAACACTCTAGAAAACTCACTCTTGCCCCTACACTCCTTGGGAAGAGTGCTCCATTTATGTGCTTATGAGGCGCCACACTCCTCACATCCATAGCAACAGCAAACTAGTTACTAAAGTGTTTTTGTTTTTTCATTTGATAACCTGAATGAGATGTATACTATTTTATGTCTTTTTTTCTCAAATGGGAATAATGAGAAAAGAAAGGCAAGAAAATTGAGCCAAATATCTAAAATATGAACTCTACAAGGACAGTTTTAGTTTTCATCTTTCACAACTGAATTTGGAGCTTCAAGAACAATGTTTGTAACATAACAGTCTCTGAATAAATATTATACCAACACATATTTTTGTCTAGGGTTTCAATTATTTATTTTTTAAAAAGAACTGTTAGAGGAAACACTGACTGAAACCCTCCACCCTGGCAGGCACCATAGTAACTATTTGAATGAGTTGTTTTACAACAGGAGGTTCTGGTAAGGAACATGGAACTAACAAGCCACCACCAACTGGAAGAATCTGGGAAAGGTCAAAAGGAAATGCCCCATGTCCTACTGACCTCTGAAAATCCTCCTCATTGGAATCCATCTTAGCTGAGCTACATGTGCGCCACCAGGAAGGACCCTGAGTCAGAATGATTGGCCAGAGACAACCCGGAAACTAACCCTATCACCATAAGACCTGAAACTGTGAGCAGCCATGTGGCAGAGCAGTCCTCCTGGATTCCCTTTCCTGCTCTCCACCTGGGCACCCCTTTCGAAAAAAGTCTCTCATTTTGTCAGCAACGTGTGTCACCTTGGACAATTCATTTAAGAGTGTTAGACTAGAGTCCAATCTTGGGCACTAGAAAGGGTCCCTCTTTATGCAACAGAACCATAAATACATTTAGACTAGGTTAGGCAAAAAGGTTTTAGACTAAGAAATACAGGAAATCCCGCAGGCCCCAAATGACAGGAAATACAGCCAGATCACATGGGTCTTAGAAAGTGCTGAGACAGATGGTATGTTTCTTCTGTCTCTGCAGTCTTGGAGTCTCTCATATGTACTACCTGTCTGCTCCCAATTTTCTTTCTGCAGATAGAAGCTTCACTGCAAAGTTTATAGCCCCTTTTCCCTCTTCTCATAAGCTTGCACATTATTGGCCATAATAGTGACTCTGGCTTTAACTTCATAGATACCAGGTAAAACAATTTATCTTGCCAATTTTCATGGACAGTTGGCCTAGATTTCCAGCCTGGACCCTATTAGCTGTGATCAAAAGATAGAGCCACATGAGCTACCCCTTCTGACCAGTGTTTGGATCAGATTCCCTAAAGAAGGTATATAGGCAAGGAGGATATGACTGACATCTCTAGACTAGGCAGGGAGCCAGAGACACAGAAAAGAACTGTGCTATATGCCAGAAGCAACTAGGGCAGAGGTCAGGCCACTTTCTCTATAAAGTGCCAGGTGGTAAATATTTTAGTTTTTTAGGACCAGACAATCTGTTTGGGCAATTACTTAACTCTGTGATTATAGTGCAAAAGAAGCCATAGAAAGTAAGTAAAAGAATGGGTGTGGTGGTGTTCCAATATAATATAAATACAAAAATAATCAGCAAGCTGGCCTTGGCCTAAGGGCTGTACCTTGAAGATCCTTCTTCTTAGACAAGGGTCTCACTAGGAAATATGTTAATTGCGTGAATTCCCATTAATCTAGCTTCTGGTTCTCTGGACCAATGACATCTTTCTGTTTTTTTACTGATGTCTTCCTTTTTCATTCTTTTTTTTTAGCAATCAATGATCTACAATGGTCTAATTGTTAAGATGCCGAACCTCCTGTTAAACAGAGAATGTAAGTGCCTTGCTCTATTACAAGAAGGGTACTTTAGGGACGTCCCTGGCGGTCCAATGGCTACAATTCCATGTTCCCAATACAGGGAGGCCTGGGTTTGATCCCTGGTCATGAGGCAGGAGATAGATGGGCCCCAAACTAGGCATTTACAACTGACCTCCTGTTTACATTTCTTGGGGCAGTAAAAATGTGGGCTTCAGATTGGACATTTACAACTAGCCTCCTGTTTACATTTCCTGAAACAGGGGTTAGGTGGGCTTCAGGTTAGATATTTGCAACCAGCCTTCTGTTTTCTCTCTGAAATAAAAGTAACAACTGAAACAGGGTTAATAGCCAGGCTTTGTCTCCTTAAGATAACAGTTATGGCAGGAACAGAGATGGGCTAAAACTTATCACTAAAGAATCAGAAGGTCATATATTCCCCATCCTTGGGGCAAGAGAGACATTTCACATGTGCAGAAAGGCTCCTTGGGGTCAAAAGGAGAGGGGACCACCCCATAATATGTGATGCCGATATGTAATCCCATAGGCCTCTGATCTGGAATCCATCTTTGAAAAAATTGTGCATGCATGTCAAGCAGGTTCCTAGGGTAGGTCAGGTATGGAAAAGAACCCAGATAATTGGCTGAAGGAAAAACAAAGACCTGGAAAAACTGCCCTATATCAATGACTTAATCACCTATTTACTGCACTCCTCACTAGGGGATGTGCCCACACTCTTTCTCTCTGATTGTATATCTCTGCTTTGCTTCCATCTTAACTAAACAAACCATTTCTCTGTGTGTGCTCCCACTTGTTGTTGTGCTATGTCTCTAATAATAAACCTTGTACCTGCATTTACAGTTTTTGCTTCCATGATACATGCATTTTTCACTGGGGACAAAGATCCAGGGAAAAATGACTTCTAGCCTCTAGCCCTTGCTGGTCTGGTGGCAAGGACTGCTGGTTCTCATCCAGGCTACCCAGGTTCAATTTCTGGGCAGGGAATTAAGATCTCGCTTCACACCACTGCTCACTGCTGCCTTTCCAAGATCAATCAGGCAACTAGATCCTGCATGCTGCAATGAAGATCAAAGATCCTCCATACTGCAACCAAGATCTAGAGCAGCAAGAAAGAGAGAACAGAAGGCACTTTAAGGATCAAGTCATACTCACCTGAGTTACTTAAGTGAGAGTAAGTGATTGTGCTAGGCTGGTATAATTAACCAAGCTCAAGAATTGTTAAATGAGAATTGTTTCATTTTGATAGAAATAATTGGTGTGTTCCTCCTCCCTCCCTTGCCAACCCTGGACCAAGATTTTAACTGGGAAAGATTTTAGTGGGTGCTGTTGTCTCTCTCTTTACAGGATACCTCTTCCGAAGCTCCTTAATGAGCTTATGAGAAAGAAAACATGGGTCCAAAAAATGAGAGGAACTGGAACCAATGTGTGCCACCATCAACTGCATGGATTGTTTGTCAAGTAGAGAGGCAGAGAGTTTTAAATGTACTTTTATTTTAAAGAGTCTGTGTTTGTAGATGCAGCCAACGTGGCTGGGGCTAAGCTTGTAATAACTTCACAAGTGCTATGAAGAAACTCCAATTTCTCTCTGAAAGTGGTTTTGTCATACTGTAATATAAAAGGATAAGGAAGTAATTTGACTGTGTGGTTGGGTGGATGTTGTTGCCTGCAGTTTATTATATTTAGGTAATGCTTAACTGCACACTTGATAGACATTACTTTTATGTTGTGGCTCCTGGACCGTTTTATACTCCCTGGTCATTATGCTAATAAATGAGGCTCACTTACCTTTCCAAGTTAAAGTCCCCTGCTCTTACCCTATGTCCTAATAAAAGATTCTGGCAGTGTTAACTATAAAGCTAAGCACCCTCTTTCTCAACTAAAAAGAGACAGTCTATTCTGAACAGACTTTGGGGCCCTGAAAATGGATAGATTTGCTAATAAGATAGGTACCAGTCGAGTCAACACATTAATTAAGGGCTGTTAGAGCTGTCCTCAAGGAGAAGGCAATGGCACCCCACTCCAGTACTCTTGCCTGGAAAATCCCATGGACGGAAGAGCCTGGTAGGCTGCAGTCCATGGGGTCGCTGAGGGTCGGACACAACTGAGTGACTTCACTTTCACTTTTCACTTTCATGCATTGGAGAAGGAAATGGCAACCCACTCCAGTGTTCTTGCCTGGAGAATCCCCTGGACGGAGGAGCCTGTTGGGCTGCCGTCTATGGGGTCGCGCAGAGTTGGACACGACTGAAGCAACTTAGCAGCAGCAGCAGAGCTGTCCTCAAAGTGTGGGGCAATCATCCAGCCACTGTGGGGAGGAAAAGGCAATGAGGAGAGCCGTGGTAAGCACTAGCTCCTAATCATCCACTTCTTCAAAGCCAGGGTTGAAGAGTTAGGCCACCCTCTTCCACATAGCTCCTCCTGTAAGAGTAGGACCCTATGGGGCCTTTCCAGTACAGACCCCTCCCCCATATCCTCTGCTTTCGCTCTTCTCTGAGGTACCTAGCTAACAGAATTTGATGCACTTTTCGTGAGTTGTTTTACAGATGGTAAAATCCCAACCAAAAGGAAGTCATTAACTACTTGATGATCATTAGCATATAGCCCCCAGACCTCCTGGAGCCTGAGGATTGATAATGTTAACCCCTGTGACACAGCCCTATTACCTCACTGTCAAACAATCGGAGGATTGTGCATGAGCTGATCACGTACTCTGCAACTCCCATCCCTTACTTGGCCTTTTAAAGTACTTTCTGGGGCAGGTCTTGGTGCCCTTCCTGACTAGCAGAAGACAGGTAAGATGTATTCCCCTAGTCAGAGTTTGCATGGATGGGCATACTTCTGCCATCAGCTTTTAGGACCCCAGGGTGAGCCACTGGGGCCACCCCTCCTCCATCTCCCTGGGAGACACTCCAACACCAGCAGATTCTGCTCAAACTAAGGGATGAACCACAAATATTTGAAGGTAGAAGCTATTCACTACTCTACTATTCTTGGGTGAGTCATAGCCAGTGAAGTATCCACCAGTGCAGCAGAGAGTTGAGTATTTTTTGCTGCCTTGATGCCTAATACTTTCAAGCAGAAATGGCAATAGCTTGTTGCATATCAGCCAATCCAGGCTTTTCCTGAGACGACAGGAAAACAAATCAGCTGGGTTTCAATGGAACTTGGCACATTCAGCTGATGCCATATATACTCCATCAAAATAAGGCAGTAGATAGATGGGCCCCAGACTGAACAGCGGAATTTGTCTCCTGTGGACAGATACTCCAAGATGAAGATAATAGCAGGAGGGAGGAGAAGCTGAGCCCGGCCCAGATAAGAGTTAAAGAGACCACATATTTCTCATTCTTGAGGTCAAGGAGACCTTCCCAACTACACATGTGCAGAAAGGCTCCTCGGGGTAAAAAAAAAGGAGGGGGCTCCACTCCATAGGAGGTGATGTCAACCTACCCATAGGACTCTTCACTAGAAACTATCTGGCTGAAAGATGAACACGCACACTAGGGAGGACCCAGAGTAAAACCAAATATGGACTCTGAGCCAGGCAAACAAGATGATTGGCCAGAGGAAGCCATAAAGAAATGTGCAACATAAATGATTCAAACTACCATGAGCATGTGATTCTCTCTGAGTCTGCCCACGTGAGTCTATTCACACATACTCTTTTTCCTCCTAATAAACACTTTACTTGTTTCACTACATTCCATCTCTATGTGGAAATTCATTTCTACAAAGCCATTAGGCCAGGTCCTTGTCACTGGCTATTGGTTCCTAGCAGTCTTAGAGGCTAGAACTCAGTGCTCTTCACTGCTTCAGCCTGACTTCAATTTCTGGCCAAGAACCAAAATCCTGCTTTAAGCTGCTGCAGGCTGAGGCCACTCAAGATCAAAAGCACACCTGTGTCTTTTACCCTTTCACCCCATCCACCATCTGCTTAGGTCTTCTCTGTCCCTCTCCTGCTACCACATAAAGATGATATAAAAGTGTCTCTTTGGCTATTTGCAGAAATAAGCTAGTAAATAAATAAATACTTCCTTGAAATCCATGGGGACTTTGGACTTTTTGAGCACTAGCTGTCCCAGACTCCCTGTTTGGCACCTTACAATAAACATTGCACATTCCTTCACCATAACCCGGTGATAGTAGATTGGCTTTACAAAGTGCAGGTGAGCAGACCTGAGTTTGGTTCAGTAATAATTGCATAGGCAGTGTCATGCTTCCCTGGCTTCTCTTTTCAACCATCCCCCATCTTGGTAATGAGCTATGTCATGAGTAACTTATCCCAAGAAAAAAAAGATTAAGATAAATGATAGAACTAAACTTTTCAAGCCACAGACAAGAGTCACTGCAATCTGATTCTCACATGTTAGATGGTATAGGACGATATTTTGTGTACTTAGTCAGAATAGCACCTTTTTACTAAACTGCTTAGCTTCTTGCTCTTTGTTTTTAGTAACCTCAAACTTACAGAAAAAGTTGTAATTACAGTACAAATAATGTTTTTGCCTTGAACCATTTAACAGTCAGTTGATGCCCCATCATCCCATAATACTAGTTTAGTGTATATTTCCTGCAAACAAAGTCATTATCCCACGTAGCCACAATATTACCACCCAAACCAGGACATTCTTTACTACCATCACTCTGTAGGGAGCAGTTTGCCACCCTAAAATATGTCTTTTGGCATGTTGTTTTAAGCATGGTATTTTCTATGGATGTTCTTTTATTTATTTATTTTCTTTCCATGGGGTATGCAGGATCTTAATTTCCTGACCAGGGATTGAACCCGTGCCCCTTACAGTAAGTAGAAGCATAGAGTCTTAACCACTGGACTGCCAAGGAAGTTACTAACCTGGTTATTTTCTAAGAAGCAGCAGACATGGAAGTTGCTCAGTTTTTCTGGGCCTTTCTCATGTATGCATGCTATTAAACTGATTTTCTCCCATTTACCTATCGCATGTCCATTTAATTCTTAGACCAGTCAAAAGAATCAAGAAGGGTAGAGGAAAATTTCTTCCTCTCTAACAGCTTCCTAAGAGCCCATTCAAGTTTTGCCAGTTGTCCTAATAATGTCTTGTAAAGCAAGAGGATCCAGTTCAAAACAAAGACTTAGATTTAGTTTTCATGACTCTTTCTCTGCCTTGAGCCTGGGAAGTTGCCTTAGTTTGACTTTCTAGACCTTGACACTATCAAAGATTACAGGCCAAGTTATTGTGTCATTTCTCCCTCAGCCTGGGTTGTCTTATGTTATATTCTAATGAGGATCAGGTCACAGGCCTTTGGCAGGAATATTACAGAAGTGATGACACATTCTTCTCACTGCATCCTATCACATACCATGTAATTTCTATTTGTTCCATTATTAGTGGTATTCACTTTGATAACTTGATTAACTTAATATCTGCCAGGCCTCTCTATTGTAAATTTAATCTTCTTTCCTTTAGCATATTATAACATTTTTAAAAAGTTATTTTAGATTTACAGTAAATATATATTATAGGCCAATCTCATGTATCTGTCTCTTACTTTCCCCTAATGTAAGCATCTTGAATTACCATGTTAATATTTTATGAGAAAGTACACTGAAGCCATGTAGATATTCATTCCTTAACAAACTTTCAATTCATTCAGTTTTAAAATTTATGTTATCATAGGCTCAGGACTTCCTATTTTATTAAAAGGAGAATAATCCATTACTATCAGTAACTATTGATTTCTATTGAGGTGAAATTCATATGACATAAATTTTACTATTATAAAGTCAACAGTTCAGTGGAATTTAGTACATTCACAGTGCTGTGTAATCATTATCTTTACCTAGTTCCAAAACACTCCCATAATCTCCAGATAAAATCTTGTACTATTATCCACAGTGGCTGAAACATTTTCCACTCCCACCAGCAGTGTGTAAGGGTTTTGATTTCTCCACATCATTACCAACACTGGCTATTTTCTGTTGCTTTAATTCTAGCTAACTTAGTGGGCATAAAGTAATATTTCATTGAAATTTTCATGTGTGTTTCCCTAATGACTAATGATATTGAGTATCTTTGCATATGCTTGTTGACTATTTGAATATCTTCTTTACAGAACTGTCTATTAAAGTTTTTTTTTTTTAACCTATTTCAATTTGAATTATATTTTCTGAGGTTGAGTTCTTTATATTTTCTATAAGAGAAGTCTGTATGAGTTCTTTATATATTCTGGGTAATAGACCCTTTACAGATATTATAATTTGCAAATATTTTCCCCTTTTATTGATTTTACTTTCTTGATAATGTCCTTTGATGCAAAAAAGTTTTTAATTTTGAAGAATTCTATTATCAAACACAATGTCATGAAGATTTACCCCTATGTTCACTTCTAACAGTTTTATACTTTAAGTTGTTTAATTGAATTGTTGATCCATTTTGGGTTAATATTTATATTGTTGCACAGTAGGGGTTCAACATTATTCCTTAGCTTGTGGATATCCAATTGTTTCAGCACCATTTCTTAAAAAGATTATCCTTTCCTCCACTGAATGGTCTTGGTACCCTTGTTGAAAATCAGTTGGCCATAAGGGTATGGTTTTATTGCAGGATTTTCAATTCTATTCCATTGGCCTATATATCTATGAAAATGCCAGCACCACAGTATTTTGATAGCTGTAGATTTGTAGTTAAGCTTTGAAACTGGGAATTATGAGTACTTTCATTTTGTTCTTTTTTTTTTTTTTTATTCTTCCAATTTTATTTTATTTTTAAACTTTACATAATTGTATTAGTTTTGCCAAATATCAAAATGAATCCACCACAGGTATACATGTGTTCCCCATCCCGAACCCTCCTCCCTCCTCCCTCCCCATACCATCCCTCTGGGCCGTCCCAGTGCACCAGCCCCAAGCATCCAGCATCATGCATCGAACCTGGACTGGCAACTGTTCTTTTACAATTTTGTTTGTGTGTTTTTGGCTATTGAAATTCCATATACATTTAAGACAGGTTTTTTCCATTTGTGGGGAGGGGGAGGCCTTTGATAATCTGGTAGGGAACACATGCAATCTATAGATTGATTTGAGGAATATTGCCATCTTAACAATATTAAGTTTTCCAATTCATGGACATAGAATGTATTTCCACTTATTTACACCTTCTTCAATCTCTTTCAATTATATTGTATAGTTTTTAGTGTACAAGTCTTGCTCCTACTTGGTTAAATTTATTCCTAGGTAATTTATTCTTTTGGAAAAGGGTAGTGTTAGTCATTCAGTCATGTCCGACTCTTTGTGACTCCATGGACTGTAGCCCACCAGGGTCCTCTATCCATGGAATTCTCCAGGCAAGAATACTGGAGTGGGTAGCAATTCCTTTCTCCAGGGTATCTTCTCAACCCAGGGATCAAACCTGGATGTTGCAGGCAGATTCTTTACCATGTGAGCCATCAGGGAAGCCTTTTCTTTTGGATATTACCATAAACAGAGTTGTTTTCTACAGTTCCTTTTTAGATTATTCATTGCTATTGTATATAAAAAACAATTATCTTTGATGTGTTTATCTTATAAAAACAACATTTTTGAATTCTTTTATTAGCGCTAAAAGTTTCTTTGGTGGGTTCATTGGCATGCTCTACATATAGGTACATGTCATCCATAAATTTAGTATTTACTTTGATGCTTACATTGTCCCAGATTTGGCTAGTGAGAGAGTCATTCAAACTGGCTCCTCTGTCTTTTGGATATATCCTCATTATTCTTTAAGCACCCTCTTACTTTCTACCTTACACTGTTTTATGATCATTTTGTATTTTCCTTGCACTAGCCTCCAAATCATCCATTTCTCCAAAGAGTCATTGCTCCTTTTCTGAGTGGTAGATGTGATCATTGTCACTTTTCCCAGGCCTTTTGCATGAACAGAACTAGGGGACATGTGTATTATATATTGTACATACATATACACACAGGTTAACATCTATATTTAATTTTATCAAATTATGTATATTTATAGCTATAAGTTGGAGAAGGCAATGGCATCCCACTCCAGTACTCATGCCTGGAAAATCCCATGGATGGAGGAGCCTGGTAGGCTGCAGTCCATGGGGTCACTAAGAGTCAGACACGACTGAGCAACTTCACTTTCACGAATTGGAGAAGGAAACGGCAATCCACTCCAGTGTTCTTGCCTGGAGAATCCCAGGGACAGGGGAGCCTGGTAGGCTGCCGTCTATGGGGTTGCACAGAGTTGGACACGACTGAAGCGACTTAGCAGCAGTAGTGCAGCATAGCTAGTTAGCTTAATCACTGCATAGCTTAATAATGCAGCATATAAATGGACACCAATAACTCTAATTCCAATCCCCCATCACAGGGTTCATTCTAGTATTTTCCTTTCCCATATTTTACATTTTCTCAGATACTGAGAGACCTTGCTTTTCTTATTCTTTGTGCATTTGATTATTTGACAAATCCTCCTACAAGTAACTTCCCATTGTTGACGTCACACCCTGCCCTGAGCAAATATTCATGTCTTACTTAGGCTCTGAACTCCATGCTACACAGCTGTCACTGTCCCCAATGTGGATTCCTTTTAATCCTGCTTGTGCTCCCTCAGACCTTACCAGGCCATCCCCAACATGGGCTCAGGCTCTGATACTCCCCCTTTTGTTGTTGTTGTTGTTGTTTAGTCACTCAGTCATGACTGACTCCCACAACCCCATGGACTATAGCCCCCAGCCTCCTCTGTCTATGGAATTCTCTAGGCAAGAATATTGGAGTAGTTTCCATTCTCTTCTCCAGGGGATCTTCCTGACCCAGGGATAGAACCTGTGTCTCCTGCTTGGCAGGTGGATTCTTTACTGCTGAGCCACCAGGGAAGCCTGGACACTCTTCCTTAGGCTACCTCTTTCTGGGCTGTCCCTCTGCAGGACACCCTCTTCATTCCTTTTTTTGTTTTCTCACCCTTACTTGGTCACCCATATGTGTGGATGCTTCCCTCACCCTCTTTTGCCTTCAACACCTTTCTCTGCCCATTAGCCCATTAGCTATGCATGTGTCTCACAGTATGGACACCTACCTTGCTTGGCCTCTTCAAATGACTTTAGGACCAAATAGTTCTGGAAGGAAAGGGAAGGGAAATGTAAACAGACTGGTTTGTTTGTTGCTTTGCTGAAGCAAACAAACTGAACAGTTAAGATGCTCTGTTTTTTTTTAACGACTCTTATTGATATAACCTATGTTGAAAGTGGGGATGGGACTATTTAGTTTCATTTACCGCCCAATGTTGAGTTCCTTAGTTAACATCTCTGACAAAGAGTTATCTAACTGCTGCCTGAACACTTTATAACTATTATACTAGAAAAGAGCTATACTACATGCATTATATTTGGGCTTCCCTGGTAGCTCAGACAGTAAAGACTATGAGAACCAGGTTTGATCCATGGGTCTGAAAGATCCCCTGGAGAAGCAAATGGTTACCCATTCCAGTATTCTTGCCTGGAAAATCCCATGCACAGATGAGCCTGGTGGGCTACAGTCCTGGGAGTTGCAAAGAGTTGGACATGACTTTCACTTTCACTTTTCATATGCATATTTAACAGGCAAATTTAACTATGAACATAAATCAGAATGGAAGAAAGAGGTGAGGAGGGAGAGGCAGAGTGAGGGAAAAGAAGAAAAGAGAAACAGGAGAAAAAGAAAAAAACACCACAAAAACAGGGCAGTTGATTTTAATTACCTTTGCACTCAATAGGTACATGCCTTAGTCATCATAGCATTCCTATAGTTTTAGCCACTATTAGCCCCATTTTATATGTGAGAAAATTGAGGCTTGAAGAGACTAAATTATGCCCCAGGTCATAAAGTTAGTGTGTATGAAGAGCTGAAGTTCTAACCTGTGTGTTTGACTCAGTTCAGTTCAGTTCAGTTCAGTCACTCAGCCGTGTCCGACTCTTGGCAACCCCATGAATCACAGCATGCCAGGCCTCCCTGTCCATCACCATTCCCCGGAGTTCACTCAAACTCATGTCCTTCAAGTTGGTGATGCCATCCAGCCATCTCATCCTCTGTTGTCCCCTTTTCCTCCTGCCCCCAATCCCTCCCAGCATCAGAGTCTTTTCCAATGAGTCAACTCTTCACATGAGGTGGCCAAAGTACTGGAGTTTCAGCTTCAGCATCATTCCTTCCAAAGAAATCCCAGGGCTGATCTCCTTCAGAATGGACTGGTTGGATCTCCTTGCACTCCAAGGGCCTCTCAAGAGTCTTCTCCAATACCACAGTTCAAAAGCATCAATTCTTTGGTGCTCAGCTTTCTTCACTCAAGAACCACGCATTCCTGCACCCAGGGTTGTGAAGGCTACTTCCTGCTATGGCAGCCCATTCCAGCCTTGAGTCGCCTTGACTATTAGAATGCTTTGTCCTTTAATAGAATTGAAAATCTGTCTCCTTGAAGTTTTTCCACCCATTGGTCTTAGTTTCGTTCTTTTGGGATGTGTAAAACAATTCTAATTGCTCTTCCATGTGACAGCCCTTAAAGTATTTGTAGACAGCTATCATATCCCCTGAGGTTTCTACTCTCTAGGTTGGACAATTCTAGTTCCTTCAACCATTTCTTTTATGAATGAGAAAATGCCTTTCCTCTAGCTTGTTATACTGCACTAATCTTCCAAGGTAAGAAGGATTCAATTCATGCCCCAAACATATTCCACTGAATCCGGGACAAAAGGAGACTTAGACATTTACTTCTGAAGTTAGGTTCTGAGACACATGTGCTAAATTATCTTTTTCACTTGAGTCTTTGTGTATATAAGGCCAGGTCATTGATCTAGATCCAATTCTTCTGTTGAAGAATGTCCAAGAATTTCCATGAAAGAATACTACTAACTGTCTGTCACTCAGTTCAGTTCAGTCACTCAGTCGTGTCCGACTCTTTGTGACCCCATGAACTGCAGCACTAGGAATGCATAATATTATAGCTAATTCAATACATTTCAAAATTATTGATACCTGGATATATGTTAAAGGACTAATATCCAGAATATATAAAGAGCTCTTACAACTCAACAACATAAAGACAAACAACTCATGAAAAAGTGGACAAAGGATTTGAATAGACATTTCTTCAAAGAAGATATGCAACTGGCTAATAAACACATGAAAAGATGCTCAACATTATTAGTGGTCAGGGAACTGCAAATCCAAACCATAATGAGTTATTATTTCACACTCAACAGGGTGGCTAGAATTTTTTTAAAAGGTGTTAGTGAGGATGTGGAGAAATTGGAACCTTCATACATTGCTGGTAGGAATGTAAAATGGTTCAGCCACTGGAAAATGGTTCGGTGGTTGCTCAAAACATTAAACGTGGAAATACTATATGACTCAGCAATTATACTCCTATATACCCAAAGGAGGGGCTTTCCATGCAGTGCTGGTGGTAAAGAATCTGCCTGCCAATTCAGGACACATAAGAGATGCTGGTTTAATTCCTGGGTCAGGAAGATCCCCTGGAGGAGGGCATGGCAACCCACTCCAGTATTCTTGCCTGGAGAATCCCATGGACAGAGGAGCCTTGGTGGCTCCATAGGGTCGCAAAGAGTCAGACACGACTGAAGCGACTTAGCATGCATACACTCATATCCAAAAGAATTGAAAACAAAACAAAACAAAACAACCCTCATACACAAATGTTCATAGCATGACTATTACATTCACGTGAAATATCCAGAATGGATAAATCCACAGAGTCAGAACACAGGTTAGTGTTTGCTATGGCTGCTGGGAGATGGGGATGGGGAATTACTACTTAATGAGTATGGATTTTCCCTTTAGAGTGATGAAAATGTTTTGGAACTAAATAGAATTGATAGTTATACAACACTGTGAATGTACTAAATGCCACTTAATTTTATATTTTAAAATGGTCAGTTTTATGCTATGTGAATGTCACCTCAGTAAACACAATTACCTGGAGCCCTCTCTCTGGCAGGTAAGAGGATGGTAGGGGGGCATCCACAGTGTTTTTTTTTTTTTTTTTTTTTTGCGTATTTCTGTCATTCAAGGCTGAGTTACTTATTTCAAAAGACATACTTAAGAAATAAATGAAGCTGAAAACAAATCATACTTGCCTAGGAAGGGCATCTGTTTTCTAGCCAGATTATTCTTAAAAGTATGCTAATTCAATAAAATAATGATGATTATAATGAAATGACCACAAACATCAGGCTAGGTAGATGAGTATATTTATCACTAAATATATAGTTGTTAAGTCAGGGCATTTCTCTCTTATGTACTATTTTGGATGGAATCAATCCTTATTTTCTGGAAGAAATTGACTTTTTAAATATTTATTTTAATTGGAGGGTAATTACTTTATATATTGTACTGGATTTGGCCATACCTTGACATGAATCAGCCGTGGGTGTACATCTGTTCCCCATCCTCAACCCCCTCCCAACTCCCTCCCATCCCATCCCTCAGGGTCATCCCAGTGCACCAGCCCTGAGCACCCTGTCTCGTGTATTGAACCTGGACTGGTGATCTATTACACATATGATAATAAACATGTTTCAATGCCATTCTCTCAAATCCCACCCTCGCCTTCTCCCACAGAGTCCAAAAGTCTGTTCTTTGTATCTGTGTCTCCCTTGCTGTCTTGCATATAGGGTCATTGTTGCTGCTGCTGCGGCTAAGCCACTTCAGTCGTGTCTGACTCTGTGCGACCCCATAGATGGCAGCCCACCAGGCTTCCCTGTCCCTGGGATTCTCCAGGCAAGAACACTGCAGTGGGTTGCCATTTCCTTCTCCAATGCATGAAAGTGAAAAGTGAAAGTGAAGTCGCTCAGTCTTGTCCTTCTCTTAGTGACCCCATGGACTACAGCCTACCAGGCTCCTCTGTCCATGGAATTTTCCAGGCAAGAGTACTGGAGTGGGTTGCCATTGCCTTCTCTGAGGGCCATCGTTACCATCTTTCTAAATTCCATATATATATATATACGTTAATATACTGTATTGGTGTTTTTCTTTCTGACTTACTTCACTCTATATAATAGACTCCAGTTTCATCCAACTCATTAGGATGGACTCAAATGCATTCTTTCTAATGGCTGAGTAATATTCCATTGTGTATATGTACCACAGCTTTCTTATCCATTCATCTGCTGATGGACATCTAGGTTGCTTCCATGTCCTGGCTATTGTAATCAGTGCTGCGATGAACATGGGAATACACGTGTCTCTTTCAATTCTGGTTTCCCCAGTGTGTATGCCCAGCAGTGGGATTGCTGGGTCGTGTGGGAGTTCTATTTCCAGTTTTTTAAGGAATCTCCACACTGTTCTCCATAGTGGCTATACTAGTTTGCATTCCCACCAACAGTGGGAATGTTTCTCCACACCCTCTCCAGCATTTATTGTTTGTAGATTTTTTGATAGTAGCCATTCTGACCAGCGTGAGATGGTACCTCATTGTGGTTTTATTTGCATTTCTCTGATAATGAGTGATGTTGAGCATCTTTTCACATGTTTGTTAGCCATCTGTATGTCTTCTTTGGAGAAATTTCTGTTTAATTCTTTGGCCCATTTTTTTTGATTGGGTCATTTATTCTTCTGGAATTGAGCTGCAGGAGTTGCTTGTATATATATTTTTAAATTTAATTTAATTTTTTAACTTTACAATATTGTATTGGTTTTGCCATATATCAAAATGAATCCACCACAGGTATACATGTGTTCCCCATCCTGAAGTATATTTTTGAGATTAAATTCTTTGTCAGTTGCTTCATCTGCTATTATTTTCTCCAATTCTGAAAGCTGTCTTTTCAACTTGCTTATAGTTTCCTTCGTTTTGCACAAGCTTTTAAGTTTAATTATGTTCCATTTGTTTATTTTTGCTTTTATTTCATTATTCAGGGAGATGGGTCATAGAGGATCCTGCTGTGATTTATGTCAGAAAGTGTTTTGCCTAAGTTTTCCTTAAGCAGTTTTATAGTTTCTGTTCTTACATTTAGATCTTTAATCCATTTTGAGTTTATTTTTGTGTATGGTGTTAGAAAGTGTTCTAGTTTCATTCTTTTACAAGTGGTTGACCAGTTTTCCCAGCACCATTTGTTAAAGAGATTGTCTTTTCTCCATTGTATATTCTTGCCTTCTTTGTCAAAGATAAGGTGTCCATAGGTGGGTGGATTTATCCCTGGGCTTTCTATTTTGTTCCATTGATCTATATTTCTGTCTTTGTGCCAGTACCACACTGTCTTGTTGACTGTAGCTTTGCAGTATAGTCCGAAGTCTGGCAGGTTGATTCCTCCAGTTCCATTCTTCTTTCTCAAGATTGATTTGGCTATTTGAGGTTTTTGGTATCTCCATACAAATTGTGAAATTATTTGTTCTAGTTCTCTGAAAAATACCATTGGTAGCTTGATAGAAATTGCATTGAATCTATAGATTGCTTTGGGTAGTATACTCATTTTCACTATATTGACTCTTCCGATTCATGAACATGGTATATTTCTCCATCTATTTGTGTCATCTGAGATTTCTTTCATCAGTTTTATAGTTTCCTATAATAGATCTTTTGTTTCTTTAGGTAGATTTATTCCTAAGTATTTTATTCTTGTCATTGCAATGGTGACTGTAATTGTTTCCTTAATTTCTCTTTCTGTTTTCTCATTGTTAGTGTATAGGGATGCAAGGGATTTCTGTGTATTAATTTTATATCCTGCAACTTTACTATATTCATTGATTAGCTCTAGTAATTTTCTGGTGAAGTCTTTAGGGTTTTCTATGTAGAGGATCAAGTCATCTTCAAACAGTGAGAGTTTTACTACTTCTTTTCCAATATGGATTCCTTTTATTTCTTTTTCTGCTCTGATTGCTGTGGCTAAAACCTCCAAAACTATGTTGAATAGTAGTGGTGAGAGTGGGCATCCTTGTCTTATTCCTAACTTTAGGGGAAATGCTTTCAATTTTTTACCATTGAGGATAATGTTTGCTGTGGATTTATTATTTATAGCTTTTATTATTTTGAGGTATGTCCTTTCTATGCCTGCTTTCTGGAGGGTTTTTATCATAAATGGACATTGAATCTTGTCAAAGGCTTTCTCTGCATCTATTGAGATAGTCATATAGTTTTTATCTTTCACTTTGTTAATGTGGTGTATCACATTGATTGATTTGTGGATATTGAAGAATCCTTGCATCCCTGGGATAAAGCCCACTTGGTCATGGTGTATGATCTTTTTAAAATGTTGTTGGATTCTGTTTGCTAGAATTTTGTCAAGGATTTTTGTATCTATGTTCATCAGTGATATTGGCCTGTAGTTTTCTTTTTTTGTGGCATCTTTGTCTGGTTTTGGTATTAGAGTGATGGTGGCCTCATAGAATGAGTTTGGAAGTTTACCTTCCTGTGCAATTTTCTGGAGAGTTTTAGTAGGATATGCAATTTTCTGGAAGAGTTTGAGTAGGATAGGTGTTAGCTCTTCTCTAAATTTTTGGTAGAATTCAGCTGTGAAGCCATCTGTTCCTGGGTTTTTGTTTGTTGGAAGATTCCTGATTACAGTTTCGATTCCCATGCTTGTGATGAGTCTGCTAAGATTTTCTATTTCTTCCTGGTTCAGTTTTGGGAAGTTAAACTTTTCTAAGAATTCAAGCATTTATTCCAAGTTGCCCATTTTATTGGCATATAGATGCTGAGAGTAGTCTCTTATGATCCTTTGTATTTCTGTGTTGTGTGTTGTGATTTCCCCATTTTCATTTCTAATTTTGTTGATTTGATTCTTCTTCCTTTGTTTCTTGATGATTCTGGCTAATGGTATATCTATCTTATTTATTGTCTCAAAGAACCAGCCTTTAGCTTTGTTGATTTTTGCTATGGTCTCTTTTGTTTCTTTTGCATTTATTTCTGCCCTAATTTTTAAGATTTCTTTCCTTCTACTAACCCTGGGGTTCTTCATTTCTTCTTTTTCTAGTTGCTTTAGGTGTAGAGTTAGGTTATTTATTTGATTTTCTCTTGTTTCTTGAGGTAAGCTTGTATTGCTCTAAACCTTCCCCTTAGCACTGCTTTTACTGAATTCCATAGGTTTTGGGTTGTGTTTTCATTTTCATTCATTTCTATGCACATTTTTATTTCTTTTTTGATTTCCTCTGTGATTTGTTGGTTATTCAGAAGTGTGTTGTTTAGCCTCCATATGTTTGTGTTTTTAATAGTTTGTTTTCTTCCTTAGTTGACATCTAATCTTACCTCATCATGATTAGAAAAGATGCTTGAGATGATTTCAATTAGTTTTTGCATTTACCAAGGCTAGATATATGGACCAGGATGTGATCTATCCTGGAGAAGGTTCCGTGTGCACTTGAGAAAAAGGTGAAATTAATTGTTTTGGGGTGAAATGTCCTATAGATATCAATTAGGTCTAACTGGTCCATTGTGTCATTTAAAGTTTGTGTTTCCTTGCAAATTTTCTGTTTAGTTGATCTATCCATAGGTGTGTGTGGGTATTAAACTCTCCCACTATTATTGTGTTACTGTTAATTTCTCCTTTTATACTTGTTAGCATTTGCCTTACATATTGTGGTGCTCCTAATTTGGGTGCATATATATTTATAATGGTTATATCTTCTTCTTGGACTGATCCTTTGATCATTATGTTGTGTCTTTCTTTGTCTCTTTTCATGGCCTTTACTTCAAAGTCTATTTTATCTGATATGAGTATTGCTACTCCTGCTTTCTTTTGGTCTCCATTTGCATGAAATTTCTTTTTCCAGCCCTTCACTTTCAGTTGGTATGTGTCCTTTGTTTTGAGATGGGTCTCTTGTAGACAGCATATATAGAGGTCTTGTTTTTGTATCCATTCAGCCAGTCTTTGTCTTTTGGTTGAGGCATTCAACCCATTTACATTTAAGGAAATTATTGATAAGTATGATCCCATTGCCATTTACTTTGTTGTTTTGGGTTCGAGTTTATACACCTTTTCTGTGTTTCCTGTCTAGAGAAGATCCTTTAGCATTTGTTGAAGAGCTGGATTGGTGGTGCTGAATTCTCTCAGCTTTTGCTTGCCTGTAAAGCTTTTGATTTGTCTTTCATATTTGAATGAGATTCTTGCTGGGTACAGAAATTGATTTTAACTAGAACCATTGCATTTTAAATTTCCATGCAGTGCAGGACTAACTTAGTATTCATAAACATTTGCCACACATGTTTCACTTGCAAGGTGCTTTCTTTCCAAACTCAATAGTCTGTTAGAGAGTAGTGAAAAGGGATGGTCAGTGACAAAAATCTCAAACTGCCTGTAAAAGAGCCATATTTTACCACTGCTCCACATTCATTGAGTAAACCTCACATATCTTTCATTGTTAATGAGGCCAAATCTCCAAGGGCTTCTACTCGTCCCCGTGGGGAAATTAGACACTTGGGGAAGCTGCATTAACTTACAGACCACAAGGGTGCCATTTGGCAAATTACAGCTTCCATGTTCTGGGAACCAAGAGAAAAATAATATAGTTTCCTAGACTTTCAAAGTTCTTCTCACATGTAGTTTGGGAAAAGCAATTAAAAATCTGAGTAAAACTTACATATACTATTCGGATATACTGAGTTAAACAGGCAAAATTAGATTGCTGTCTTGGAAATTAGTGGATAAAATATTCACTGCTTTCTCTGAGTGCTAAAGCTAGGGTAGGTGACTGCATTTTATTGCTAAACTGTCAGGAAGAAACATTTTTTTATCCTAAAGTTGGAAGCTTGCATAGGAATTCTTTAAAGTATAACATCACCTACAGCAAAGCCACAGTTTCATCCACAGAGTCCATCATCAACATTTCTCCAGTCCATCATGTTCCCCTGGTTACACAGTGCATGTTATATGGTGTCCTACAAAGAGGGATGACAATGACCTGCATGGGTAATTTTCTATCTGAGTCAATCTTTTTGTAAGAAGCCTCAGAAGAACTTACAGTAACTATTAAGTCAGTGAGTAAATTAGAAGAATAAGATATTATACCTAAATTGATTTTTCTCTTCTTTATTTTACTTCCCTTCAATTGTCTATAAGCATATTCTTTGTGATTATATATCACTACAGACTGACATTGAGTAACCAAAGCAATTTCACCACCAAATCCATCATCTGGCACATTATCACCACGTTTCACATATGGGAACAATGGATACAGAAATCATTAAATAAAATGGTGTTGCTCTAAATAAAAGCTATATTTATTTATTTTTAAGAAAGACTAGATTCATTTTGAAGAGAAAAAATATACAGCTAAGAATAATACATTTTTCCATCCCTTCTGATGAGGGTTTGACACTCAAATGTTTTTGTGTGATTATTTGTCAATGACCCTTATATGACTGTAGAAAGCTGTAGTTAGGATGGATTTGCTACTACATTTTCCATCTATAATCTATTAATTATGCTTTCCTAACTCACTATCTTATTGGAGAGATGGATAAATAACATTTTTCTAGAGGCCAGCTATTCTTTGGAGTTACTTGTGCAGTTCATATTCTAACTCCCATTCTGTAGGTTTGAGGTAACTATTCTAGTTACTATTGTTTTGTACAAAATCACTTCAAAATATCAGGTTGAAAATCTCAACAATTACGTTATCACCTCTGATAGTTTCTGTGGCTCAGGAAGTCAGGAAGGATTTATATGGGAGCTTCTAGCTTGGAGTCTCTCATGTAATTGCAGCCAGACAGTGGCCAGAGCCAGAGAGTGGTGGGCTGGGGCAGAGGATGTTGGCCAGGCATCTCTCTCTCTCTCTTCTTGCAATTTCAGTACTTCTCCACATGGAGAGTTAACCTAGGCTAATTTTGGTTTCCTAACAGTATGGCAGCCTTGGAACTATTAGACTGCTTTACAGAGTGTCTAATGATTCGGCAATCCCACTCGATATATATTTGATAAAAAGAAAAAGCACTAATCTGGAAAGACACATGCATGCTGATATTCATAGCAATATTATTTACAATTGCCAAGACATGGATGCAATCCAAGTGTCCATCAACAGATGACTAGATAAAGAAGATGTGGGGTGTGTGTATGTGTGTGTATATATATATATATTTATATATATGTATATATATTTATATATATGTATGTATGCATGTATGTACATACTACTTAGCCATTTAAAAAGAATGAAATTTTGCCATATGCAACAACATGGATGAACTTGGAGAGTATTATGATAAGTGAAATAAGTCAGACAGAGAAAGACAAATACTGTATGAGATCACTTATATGTGAAATCTATAAAATACAATAAACTGATGAAGCAGATTAACAGATAAAAGGACTAGTGGTTACCAGTGGGGAGAGGGAAGTGTCAAGGGACAATATAGGGATGCTAAAAAAATAAAAGGATCATTATGAGATCATATGAAATCATGTGTGTGAAACTTTTGAAAATTGTTAAGTGCCATACAACTTGTAGAAACTTTCATTCAATTAAAAAAAATTAAATAAAAAAAGAGTGATTGTTCCAGAAAACAAGAGAAAAATGGCATCACCTTTTAAGAATCTAGCCTCAGAAATCTTACTGGACTATTTCTGCTTTGTTACTTGTTGCAAGCAAGTCACAAACTCAGGCAGATTTATGGGGGGAAAGGAACTAGACTGTACATCTTGATGGAGAAGTGGCAATTTTCTAAAGAGAATGAGGATTGGGAGCTCTCATTGCAATCATCTTTGGAAAGTACTATCTACTAAACCTTTGATCACAACTTTTCCTCTCTTTTATTTTTCTCTAAGTACATGGTCTTTTCATACTATTAATGGAAAGGCAAAAGGGGCAAAATAGTTGTCTGAGAAGATCTTACAAATAGCTGAGAAAAGAAGAGAAACGAAAGGCAAAGGAGAAAAGGAAAGATATACCCGTTTGAATGGAGAGCTCCAAAGAATAGCAAGGAGAGATAAGAAAACCTTCCTCAGTGATCAATGCAAAGAAATAGAGGAAAGCAATAGAATAGGAAAGACAAGAGATCTCTTCAAGAAAAGTAGGCATACCAAGGGAACATTTCTTGCAAAGATGGGCACAATAAAGGAGAGAAATTGTATGGACCTTGCAAAAGCAAAAGATAATAAGAGGTGGCGGCAAGAATACACAGAAGAACTATACAAAAAAGATCTTCATGACCCAGATAAACACGATGGTGTGATCACTCACCTAGAGCCAGACATCCTGGAATGTGAAGTCAAGTGGGCCTTAGGCAGCATCTCTATGAACAAAGCTAGTGGAGGTAATGGAATTGCAATTGAGCTATTTCAAATCCTGAAATATGATGCTGTGAAAGTGCTACACTCAGTATGCCAGCAAATTTGGAAAACTCAGCAGTGAAAATTTGGAAAACTCCACAGGACTGGAAAAGGTAAGTTTTCATTCCAATCCCAAGACAGGCAATGCCAAAGAATGTTCAAACTACTGCACAATTGCACTCATCTCACACGCTAGCAACGTAATGTTCAAAATCCTTCAAAAGTAATGCCAGGCTTCAACAGTACATGAACCATGACCTTTCTGATATTCAAGCTAGATTTAGAAAAGATAGAAGAACCAGAGATCAAATTACCAATATCCGTTGGATCATAGAAAAGGCAAGAGAGTTCCAGAAAAACATCCACTTCTGCTTTAATGATTATGCCAAAGCTTTTGACTGTGTGGATCACAAACTGTGGAAAATTCTTAAAGAGATAGGAATACCAGACTACATTACCTGCCTCCTGAGAAAGAGGGATGGGATGGAGAGGGAGGTGGGAGGGGGGCTCAGGATGGGGAACACATGTACACCCATGGCTGATTCATGTCAATGTATGGCAAAACCACTACAATATTGTAACGTAAGTAGTCTCCAATTAAAATAAATTAATTTTAAAAATAAATAAATAAAATAAAAAAAAGAAGCAAAAGTTAGAACTGGACATGGAACAACAGAGTGGTTACAAATTGGGAAAGGAGTATGTCAAGGCTGTATACTGTCACCCTGCTTATTTAACTCATATGCAGAGTACATCATGTGAAATGCCAGGCTGGATGAAGCACAAGCTAGAATCAGGATTGCCGGGAGAAATATCAATAACGTCAGATATACAGATGACACCACCCTTATGGCAGAAAGTGAGGAACTAAAGAGCCTCTTGATGAAAGTGAAAGAGGAGAGTGAAAAAGTTGGCTTAAAGCTCAACATTCAGAAAACTAAGATCATGGCATCCAGTCCTATCACTTCATGGCAAATAGATGGGGAAACAATGGAAACAGTGAGACTTTATTTTTTCAGGCTCCAAAATCACTGCAGTTGGTGACTGCAGTCATGAAAGTAAAAGACACTTGCTCCTTGGAAGAAAAGCTATGACCAACCTAGACAGCATATTAAAAAGCAGAGACATTACTTTGCTGACAAAGATCCATCTAGTCAAAGCTATGGTTTTTCCAGTAGTCATGTATGGATGTGAGAGTTGGACTATAAAGAAAGCTGAGAGCCAAAGAATTGATGCTTTTGAACTGTGGTGTTGGAGAAGACTCTTGAGAGTCCCTTGGACAGCAAGGAGGTCCAACCAGTCCATCCTAAAGGAAATCAGTCCTGAATATTCATTGGAAAGACTGATGCTAAAGCTGAAACTCCAATACTTTGGCCACCTGATGCGAAGAACCAACTCTTTTGAAAAGACCCTGATGTTGGGAAAGATTGAAGGCAGGAGGAAAAGGGGATTACAGAGGATAAGATGGTTGGATGGCATCATTGATCGATGCACATGAGTTTGAGTAAGCCCCAGGAGTTGGTCACGGACAGGGAAGCCTGGTGTGGTGCAGTCCACGGGGTCACAAATAGTCGGACACAACTGAGCGACTGAACTGAGTATACTTTTAATTTCTCCTTTGTCAAGTAAAAAAAAAGAGAAAGGGCAATAAAATGAGTTTTCACATTCATAAATTCATACCCCAAAGACCCTTCCCTTTGAAGAAATGGACTATAAATTTATTTAATGAAATGTTATGTTGCTAGATACTTCAGTTAGGAATTCTTCGTTTCAGATTAGTGGAATACCAACTCAAGGTAGCTTAAGAAAATAAAAAAAAGAGATATTATAATGAGGATAAGGGAGTGTTTCAGAGCACACAGGGATAGTAATATAACCAGGTTTTAAGAAGAAACTAAAATACTTTAATATCACCTAGTTGCTTATTATACTCTGCTCCTTTTATCCACATCATAAAAAACATGCCAACTTCAATCCTCAGGATTCTGTGTTCTTGTCTAGTCACCCAGAAACAAACTGATTTTCTTGTCATCTCCATATCCAAATTGGTTCAGATCATCCTTGGTTTAATAAGAAGCCTATGTTGGAGCTGGGGTTGCAATAAATCTGACAGGTTCAGCTACAATCATATAGTTTAAACAGGGTTTAATCCTTCAAAAAGGTGTGCTGGGGATTTAATCTAATATCTACTAAATCAAGACTGAGGAAATTACAAAGAGTTGATACTATGCATAGATAGAGCAAGAAATTGATTTAAAAACTAGTAAAAGGCCTTTTTTTTGCACGCATGCTTAGTTGTGTCTGACTCTTTGCAACCTTTGGACTGCAGACCACCAGGCTCCTCTGTCCATGGCAGTTTTTCCAGGCAAGAACACTGGGGTGGGTTACCATTTCCTTATCAAGGGGATCTTCCCAACCCAGGGATCGAACCCATGTCTCCTGCATTGCCGGTGAATTCTTTACCTGCTGAGCCATTGAGGAAGTCCTATCAGGTCCAAATATCTCTCCCAATAATCTATCAAAATGTTACTCTCTTCCTTCTCATGTTATCATACTTATTTTGGAGAATAAAAGGAAGCCAGCTCAACATATTTTAGCAAATGTGTGATCCTCAGATAAAATGGTTGTATATTGTGTCAAACCATGGCCAGAATAGTGTATTGGAGTGCCTTGACATATTGGTATCTCACAGTCAGCTGTGAGATATCATAAGTAATACAGGGGATTAAACATTTCTAAAGTTTTTTTTTTAATTTAAAAAAAGCATAGTTAATTTACAATTTTGTGTAAGTTTCAAGTGTATAGCAAAGTGATTCAGCTATACATATATATGTATATTATATATACACATATCCTTTTTCAGATTCTTTTCCATTATAGGTTATTATAAGATATTGAGTTTAGTTCCCTGTGCTATACAGTAGGTCCTTGTTGTTTATTGTGGTGGTGGTTCTGACTCTTGTGACCCCATGGACTCTGGCCTGCCAGGCTCCTCTTTCTGTGGGATTCTCCAGGCAAGAATACTGGAGTGGGTTGCCATTTCTTTCTCCAGGGGATCTTCCTGACCCAGGAATTGAACCCAGGCCTCCTGCATTGCAGGCAGATTCTTTACTGATTGAGCTATGAAGGAAGCCCTGTTGTTTATTAAAAGATCTATTTAAAAAGTAAAATAAAAACAGAGCACTTTCAAGGATAGTCCTATAACATCATCACTTCTACTTCTCCCACTTGGATATGCTTTCTTGAGTGGTCAAGAATTACTCATTGCACACCAGGAATGGTAGAAATGCTGGTATGTGATGAGAGTTGTTTCATTTATGGGAATGTCATCACACATAGGCATTGCTGTAGCGAGAAGTTTGAAAATCCCTGCATTAAGAATCCTGAAGAGCTTGAGAGAAGATTCAGGATAGATCAATTTCCATTTGATTGTGGAGATTGGAGAAATGTGGCCAGGAAAGCCCTGGGGAGGCTCTAGGGGAGGGGTGGGTGAGCTACTGTATCTTGGACAGGGAGGAGAGAACTAGAACAGGTGCCTGGAGAGAGAAGCCTGCTACAAAAGATGTGAGGTACTGACAAAGGGGGAAGAAGGCAGGGTACTCAAGAGAAGTTTCATATGTCCCATCATCTTATCCCTGACAAGCCCTGTTTATGCAACCTTGTTATTTTACAGCTAAGATATTTTCATCAGGACAAACATTCACATAATGAGATTCCACCTGCCTCATTAACAAATTTATCAAAGCATTCAAGAGCCACACGCACAAGGCCCACAAGCTTGTCTCCAACACTTGGAAATCTGTATTGAACTTGAAAAAAAAATAGGATTCAATATCTGTGCCAAGGCCAAATTATCTCAAATTAGCAACCAAGAAAATAAATGTACAAATAAATGGCAGAAAGGGGATCACCATAGTCTATTTCTGTAGGGAAGTGGATTAGTAAGTGCCCACAAAGTGGATCCACTAAGTACCTGTATGAGTAGGGGCGATATTTCCTGTCCTTTATGTTTCTAGTTTTGTGGTTGTTGCCCTTCAAAGGAATACTCACACTGTTAAAATGAAAAAGAAAAAAACATCTTACAAAGTCTCAATTTAGGTATGCTGCCACCAGGTGGTGGTAGTATGGCACAAACCTATAGTCCAAGCAATAAGGCCCAAACTCAAAATACGTGTTTTAGGAAAAAGATTAGCACACTATATACATAATCTATTGAAAAAAAAAGAGTATTTTTTTAGATAACAAAAAAAGCTTTGCTTAAATCTATAAAAAGATAATTTGGCTTTTAAGATTTCCTTTTGTTTTAGTTTTGTCTTTTAAAAGAAATATACGCCTATGTACAATTTGGTGTCAGTTTTACTAATCTTTAATTTATGATCTCGTACTGAATTACATTCAAAAAGTCATCCAATGGGTTTGGCCCAACTGCAACGAGGCTAAAGTAGAGGTCAAAATAACCTCAAGTGCTTTGTCTTTTAGTAGGCAGCCAATTCACCTTGCCTGGCTAGTCTGAAATAAGTTCCTTCTATCTCTCCACCTTATAAAAGCCCTACTTCAATAGAATGGGAAAGCCTAGAGATCTCTTCAAGAAAATTAGACATACCAAGGGAACATTTCTTGCAAAAATGGGCTCAATAAAGGACAGAAATGTTATGGACCTTACAAAAGCAGAAGATATTAAGAAGACGTGGCAAGAATACACAGAAGAACTATACAAAAAAGATCATGACCCAGATAATCACAATGGTATGATCACTCACCTAGAGCCAGACATCCTGGAATGCAAAGTCAAGTGGGCCTTAGGAAGCATCACTACGAACAAAGCTAGTGAAGGTGATGGAATTGCAGTTGAGCTATTTCAAATCTTGAAAGATGATGCTGTGAAAGTGCTGCACTCAATATGCCAGCAAATTTGGAAAACTCAGCAGTGGCCACAGGACTGGAAAAGGTCAGTTTTCTTTCCAATCCCTAAGAAAGGCAATGCCAAGGAATGTTCAAACTACTGAACAATTGCACTCATCTCACACGCTAGCAAAGTAATGATTAAAATTCTCCAAGCCAGGCTTCAACAATATGTGAACATGAATTTCCAGATGTTCAAGCTGGTTTTAGAAAAGGCGGGGAACCAGAAATCAAATTGCCAACATCTACTGGATCATCGAAAGAGCAAGAGAGTTCCAGAAAAACATCTATTTCTACTTTAGTGATTATGCCAAAGCCTTTGAGTGTGTGGATCACAATTGTGGAAAATTCTTGGGAATACCAGAACACCTGACCTGCCTCTTAAGAAACATGTGTGCAGGTCAGGAAGCAACAGTTAGAACTGGACATGGAACAACAGACTGGTTCCAAATAGGAAAAGGAGTACGTCAAGGCTGTATATTGTCACTGTGCTTATTTAACTTATATGCAGAGTATATCATGAGAAACACTGGGCTGGAAGAAGCACAAGCTAGAATCAAGAGTGACGGGAGAAATATCAATAACCTCAGATATGCAGATGACACCACCCTTATGGCAGAAAGTGAAGAAGAACTAAAGAGCCTCTTGATGAAAGTGAAAGAGGAGAGTGAAAAAGTTGGCTTAAAGCTCAACATTCAGTAAACGAAGATCATGGCATCTGGTCCCATCATTTCATGGGAAATAGATGGGGAAACAGTGGAAACGGTGTCAGACTTTATTTTTTGGGGCTTCAAAATCACTGCAGATGGTGACTGCAGCCATGAAATTAAAAGACACTTACTCCTTGGAAGAAAAGTTATGACCAATCTAGACAGCATATTAAAAAGCAGAGACATTACTTTTCCAACAAAGGTCCATCTAGTCAAGGCTATGGTTTTTCCAGTAGTCATGTATGGATGTGAGAGTTGGACTGTGAAGAAAGCTGAGCGCCAAAGAACTGATGCTTTTGCACTGTGGTGTTGGAGAAGACTCTTGAGAGTCCCTTGGACTGCAAGGAGATCCAACCAGTCCATCCTAAAGGAAATCAATCCTGAATGTTCATTGGAAGGACTGATGTTGAAGCTGAAATTCCAATACTTTGGCCAGCTGGTGTGAAGAACTGACTCTTTTGCAAAGAGCCTGATGTTGGGAAAGATTGAAGGCGGTAGGAGAAGAGGACACAGAGGATGAGATGGTTGGATGGTATCACCGACTCAATGGAAATGAGTTTGATCAACCCCAGGAGTTGGTGATGGACAGGGAAGCCTGGCGTGCTGTGGTTCATGGGGTGGAAGAGTCGGACACGACTGAGCAAAGGAACTGAACTGAACCCAAAGAAGAGAAAGTCACCTTGGTATTTGGAGCAACAGCTTGTCCTCTTCACCATGTTATTTGCCATATTTCCCCAGTAACATTTATTTTCTCTCTCTCTTTCTCTCTTGATGGGAAAAGAAGGGAGAAATACATTATATATGCTATAAATATATATATATATATGTAAGTTAGAATTTATAAAATAACATTGTATTTCCACCTATTTAATGGACTATTTAACTGCTTTTATTAAAACTTCAGGGTGGGACGAATTGAGAGAATAGCATGGAAACATATACATTACCATATGTAAAATAGATAGCAAGGGGGAATTTGCTCTCTGACACAGGGAGCTCAACATAGTGCTCTGTGACAACCAAGAGGAGTGAGATGGGGAGGGAGATGGGAAGGGAGTTCAGGAGGAAGGGAACGTATGTATACCTGTGGCTGATTCATGTTGATGTATGGCAGAAACCAACACAATATTGTAAAGCAATTATCCTCCAATTTAAAACAAACAAACAAACAAACTACAGGTTCCTTGGTTTATAGAAAAGTTCTCTCATTTTGCTTTTAGCTATTCAGCATAATGCTCTTAGCTATTTATTTTTTTTTCAGGATAGTGGCCAGTATGATTTTCCAAAACTGAATTTTTAAAAGGCCAGTATTTGATGCATAAAACACAGCATTAGGCATTAAAAAATAGATTGGCAGGAAAAAATTATATTATCTCCTGTGTCCAAGACTTATGGTTGGAGTATATGAGATTAAGATCATCCTCATCACCATCCATCATTCTCTGTTATTTCTTGAGCAATTAGTACCCACCAGGTTCCATGCTGGAGAAGGCAATGGCATCCCACTCCAGTACTCTTGCCTGGAAAATCCCATGGACGGAGGAGCCTGGAAGGCTGCAGTCCATGGGGTTGCTGAGGGTCAGACACGACTGAGCGACTTCACTTTCACTTTTCACTTTCATGCATTGGAGAAGGAAATGGCAACCCACTCCAGTGTTCTTGCCTGGAGAATCCCAGGGACGGGGGAGCCTGGTGGGCTGCTGTCTGTGGGGTCACACAGAGTAGGACACGACTGAAGTGACTTAGCAGCAGCAGCAGGTTCCATGCTAGGTGCTGCTTACTTTTGTTACAACAGAACTCAGCCCAAGATATCCTTTTGTTCACAATGCCCTGTCAGCCACAACCTTCTTCGTGTTTCAGACCTCATGCAGTGTACTATCACTACAGCTTTCCATGACCGAGAACAGATGTTATTATAAAGATCCCTCAAAGGCAAATCAGAAGAATCAGTCTTTATACTGTAGTGCATAGTGGCACATTCAGGATTCTAGAATTGGCCATGGGAAGTTCTGTTTGGGGTGAATCAAACTTATCTGGAGCCTTGGTTTCATAGCCCTATTTTTTTTTTTTTTTTTTTTTGCCATTTTTCTGTATATGTTGTATAGGCAATTTATGTAAAATGCCCTTCTTTCCTCATGTGACATTTGTTTCAAAGACCATTTCTCACTGTGGCATAACATAGTGACCAGCATGATGGTGTGATGTACATCTTGCGGGTACTGATCTGAACACCGTGGACCTTTTACAGAGAGTTTATCCCAAAGCAATGGCTTTTGCCATCAGACATTTATCTGTTCTTCCTGGGTAGCTCTGCAAGAGATGATACTATCATGATAAAGAAAATATATCCATAAGTTTCAGCACAAGTCACTTAGCAGGATGACAGGTGTTATCTGGGCTTTGTTCTCTGTCTTTGGGGGTTTTGATGATCAGATCAAAGCAAAGTGAAGCTTGAGAAATTCAACTGAGCAATTGCTACAGAATTTCTTGCCTGAACCAGTTTTTCAGTCATCAACCTTTGGAATCTTAGTTCTTTTGTTTTTGTCACCAAAAAGTAGTATAGTATGGAGAGTTATATTCAATTTTTAAAAGTATTTAAAAAAATGATCACAGATCTTATGAGTTACAATCTTTGAATGTCAACTTAGGCTATTGCTGAAAAGAAGATAAGCAATAGAATTCAAGAATCTAGTCAGAATCAGTTCTAGCAAATGTGCACTTCACCAACCCTCAACACTACCCACCTCCAACTCTTGGTATGACTACATAGAGGTGGGGATAAAATTGCTCATATAACTAAACTTTTGAAAAATTTCCTGCATATCAGCTCACTTATGGGAACCAACATCTTTAATAGGTCCATGAACATGACAGCAAAGTTACACCTATTTTTGACTCTGACATAAAGAGCTAAATAGAATAGCCAATGAGTATCACTTGCACCATGAATTATGTTGGAAATACTGTGAATTCTCTGAGTCTTACATGGACTAACAACTCTTTTGAATTAAGTACAATATTGTACCTCAAGGGTTAGCATAACATATACGATTTCTTTCAAAATAGACTACCATTACTGCAGATGATTTTGGATATTCCATGAAAAGTAGTTTACTTCTTCCAGAAGTTAGAGATTTACCTACTGATTGTTAAGACCTGTTGGATTTCATATGGTTGATTTCTGGGGCTCTTGATGAATACTCTTTCCTACACACTCTCTGGCAACTCCAATAATTTTAGGCAAATAGTGGCAGTACTAGTTCATGTTTTTCATCTTGAATTTTAGGTTATATGTAAGAATATGGGGCTCAGCTTGGTGTTTAATTATACTCTTTACTTAAGCAACCAACCTAATATCCACAACATCAAAGCGTAGTGGCAAATCACAAACTGGACTCATTTTAATGTATTATAGTCTACGTCAGAGATCTAGCCAGTAGAGTTTATGGGTAAGGAATCAAACAGACCACTGTAGAATGAGAAAATAAAAATTCTGCAGCTTTAGGGACAAAAAGAATTGGAACTATAGAAGACACATGGGGTAAGATGCAAAGACATATAGGGCTCTTAACAGATTTATTTCTTCCACAGTCTGAAGTAGGCAAGGAAAAGAAAAAAGATCTGATCTAACACCACAGTATCTGAGGGCAGGTGTAGTACTTGAGGGTTGTTAAGGTAGAGCTTGTTGGTGACATTTTGAAAATTATTTAAGATACAAATAAATTAAAATTGAAGTAACTTCAAAAGAATGCAATTAGAGCAACATTAACATTTGTTCTTGCTTTCTCTCTCTCAATCTAAAGTGTTTTATTTTAATACATACAAAAATTCAATGCAATATGAGAATCACTTAATTCTATCTAGTATTATTATACAGAGGATTTGGCTACCTTTCCTCATCCAGGAATTATTGTCTCACTGTGTACCACCACTACACAGTGGATAGGATGGCAGATGTTACCATGGAAGCTTGGGATTTGCAGAAATTTCTCACAAAAGAGAAAAATGGGTTAGAGATTCAGGGAAGGAAGTGTTTCATATACTATTTGTACCTGAAAAATCAATGATGTTCCACAAAAACACAAAAGAATGGCAAGTAGGATTTCAAATTAAAGATGGCAGATTGCAAAAAAATATAGCCTTTGATATCTCCTAAAAGCTGAAGTGATATTTTAAAAGGCATAAATATCCCCTGGAGAAGGGAAAGGCTACCCACTCCAGTATTCTAGCCTAGAGAATTCCATGAACTGTACCCATGGGGTCGCAAAGTGTTGGCACAGCTGAGCGACTTTCACTTTCTTTCTTTTACTATGGTCAAAAGTAAACATGAACAGTTCCCAGAGCAGTAAATTTTGAGAAGCTGGAAAGCTTATGAATAAGTAATACTTGATCTAGAAACCCCAAGAAAACCTAATCCTAAACTGACAATGGAGAAAGAGAAACCATGAACTTGCATTGTCAAATTTTACATTAAAAAACAGATCTAATAAATCCCCTTTTCTTCTCCATGTACTGGAAAACCAGTCTTTCCATACCTTGACAGAAGATTAGGAATTTATATTCTGTAGAGGGTAAAGTAGAGGCTCTGGGCAGGGGTCACCAGTCACAATTGATGGTTGCATACTATACTGAAAACAGAAGCATTAGTTAAATATTGAGATCCCCAGTGCTCTCTTGCCACTCATTTCTCATGACATCATTATCCAGGCAGCGAATCTGAAGTGCTTTTTGGTGAATCTAACCAACATAACAGGAAGACCTAAAAAATACTGAAATGAAGGCTTCTCTAAAGAAATGACTCAGCCAGAATACCCTACAATGAAACATTGTAGGCTCAGAGTTTATAGCTGGCTTTTCAATTTCTCATTCTTCAACATAAACAGAGAGCAAATGATGACTAGAGATTTGAGGAAAGTCTCATATGAATGACAGAAACCAAAACAACCAACAAACCCATATATAAAAGTTGAACAAAATGAACTGGGGAGAAATAGACTATGCAGTTGAGATATATGATATAAAAAAAGATTCATGAAACAATAACAAACCTTAAACACATATCCCATTTATAGATTAAGAAAGATATCTCAGAAATTTAAAAACATAGCAAAAATGAAAACAATCAAGAGTAGAATGTTTTAAAGACAATGTCACTATAAATCTTTAGAATGTAGAGTAAAAAGACAAAGTGATAGGAAAGGGAGAGAAAGGATAAGTGGAATTAGAGAATCACATGAACTTGGGCAAACTCTGAGAGATGATGAGGGGCAGGGAGGCCTGGCATGCTGTAGTACATGGGGTTATAGAGTCAGATACAACTGGGTGACTGAAACAATAAAAAAGTCCAACATTAAAATATTAATGAGTTTCAGAAAAATAACAGAGAAAATGTAGTGAATAAAATCAAAGTAATTATTCAAGAAAAAAATCCCATTTCCAAAGACATCAATCCACAGATACTTAGGACAAAAAGAAGATCCTACTTGCTTTCAGAGAGAATGAACTGGATTTGGAATGGCAAAAATTTTCCCAGTTGCAATATTGGAAACCAGAAGGCAAAGAACAAACTTTCAATATGTTACAAAGAAAATATTTTCAACCTGGAATGCTATACATAACCAAACAAATGTGAAAACACATTTTCAAACTTGAAAAATCTCAAAAAATACCTCTCTTTCTCATGTATACTTTTCCAGAAAATAAATGGGACATATCTTCTACCAAAATGGAGGAATAAACCACGGAGGAAGGCTGGTAATAAAAGTTACATGGGTTCCAACTTAGAAGAGAGGCGTAGGGAAATCCCAGAATGATGGTGACAGGCATACTCAGCATACTCTACTCTAAAGGCCATAGGAGATGTGTTTGCCAAGAACATGAAATTAATAGAAAACTTGATGTATCCAAATGTATTAAAGGAGATTTTTGCATGGGAAGGAACATAAGCTAAGGGGGAAAAAAGATAACTATCAAGTTTGATTTAATCAAATGATGTAATTAGAGAAGGATGGGAAGACAGGAAGAGAGTATGCGTCTGTCTGTGAGAGGCTGAGGATGATGAAAAAGTTAAGTCTAAATTTCAACAGCAGGATGTTACTAGATTACATCAAAAACTAAAATCTAACAAAGAAACAATATAGTCATATCATTTAGACCTGCAACGTCCAACAAAATAGGTACTGTCCATATGTGGATCTGGAGCACCTGAAGTATGGCTAGAACAATTGAGGACTTGAATTTTTAAACTGATTAGTTTTTACCAATTAAAATTTAAAGATCTTAATAAACTCAGTTCAGTTATTAGAAAGCTTCTAAGTATATCTAGAATAACATGGGTATGTGACTTTCCTTTTTCAAACTATAGGGAGCTTAAACACAGATCAAACATTTCTAATGAAAATTTAACGTCCAAACAGAGATGTGCTGTAAATGTAAACTATGTACTGGATTTCAGAAGCTTAGTATGGAAAAAATGTAAACTTTTTTTTTTTTTACATTGAATACATCTTGAAAGATAATATTTTGGCCATAGCGGGTTAAACGAAAAAATTTTAACTTTTTAAATGTTTCTACTAGAACATTTACAACTGACATATGTGGTTCTAATATTTTTACTGGACAATGCTGATTTAGATTAATGGCATTAAATAGAAAGAAATAAGCACTAAAATAAATGAAAGTTATCTCCTGGTAAAGAATCCGCCTGCAGTGTAGGAGACCTGTGTTCAATCCCTGGGTCGGGAAAAATCCCCTGAAGAAGGAAATGGCAACCCACTACAGTATTCTTCCCTGGAGAATCCTATGGGCAGAGGAGCCTGGTGGGCTACAGTCCATAGGGTCACAAAGAGTCAGACATGACTGAGCAACTAACACTTTTACTTCACTATCTCCACAGAGCAAGATATAGGATATAGGGAATGTCAAGGGCCACTGTTTTTCATATGTCATAGAATTATATTAAAAAATTATGATTTTATTACTACAGAACTCTGTTGCATATTTGACTCTTTAATCTTTGTGTATGTATAATGTTGACAAAGAAAAAAACAAGAAGGGAAAAGCAATTTCTCAATATTTTTGCAGCTTCACAGGACTACACCTATTTTCATTTACACTTGATGTTATTCTCTGGAGCCAGGGAAACATTGGAAATAATGTTTTCAAAAGAAGCAGGATGCCAAGAAACTACCCATACTGACAGGCTGTGTGTCCACTCTGCCTTCTCAGTGTGTGCATCAGCTAGCAAACTGTGCTTTCTATAATATTTTTTCCCCATAGGAATGAGATGAGGCTTAGGAACTAAAGGTATAAAAACATAATAAAAATTCAATTTTCTGGAGCATTCAAGCTGTATAAATAAACAAAACCCCATGATGATTTATCATTAAGGTCTGAAAAATCCTTTATCATCTCCTCTAGTGTACCTACAGTCTACAGTCCTGTTCTGGGAAACCATGGCATATTCTTAAAAATCAACTACTGTTGCTAATCAGGAAAGCAGCCAGCAACACAGACTCCGCCGCTCATGTGCAAAATAAGGTTGGATCTGAATTGTTTCTGGTCATCTTCAATACTGCAGTAATTAGAAATGACTTTCTTGATTTTTCTTCAGTCTTATTAGGCGTTAGAACTCCCAAGAGAGAGAGGTGACAATTTGCAGTTCAGTTAACAGGCACGACAATGCATTTGAAATAGCAGTCCCCTAGAGAATTATCAAGCACAGATGGTAAGGGGAACTGAAAAAATTCATCAGGGAAAATGGGGGAAAACATTAAAAAAAAAAAATCTCCTCTTGACTCTTCTCTACTTGCCAAACCTAGTTCCCATTGGAAAGTACCATTAAAGAGAAAGGCTTATCCTTATCATTTTAGTGTGTATTTGCATTTGAAATAGATTTTATCTAAATCCCATTTACATTTTTTGTAATCATTTTCATATTTGACCTTTGTACATTCAGAGTATTTTAGTTCTTAAGAGGGACAAGAACAACTTAGAGGTTCTAAATGAGAACTAAGGAGATGACTAACAGTCAAAGGCTATTCAGGCTAGAGAAAGAGCTGGCAGAGGGGCAACTGAATGTTGGTCTTTAAAGAAACAATCAACTTGGGAATGCTGCAAACGAGTAACAGAGAAGCTATCAGAGAGATTCCTGATCAGCAAAGGTCATTAGCTTTTTTAGCTTCACTACAGAGGTTCTTTCTTTTATAGCCTTCAGCAACACGATGAATGTGCACTTTATAGGAGATTTAACATGGCTTTTGGATTTCCCTGGTGACTCAGATGGTAAAGAGTCTGCCTGCAATGCCGGAGACCTGGGTTAGAACGATCCCATGGAGAAGGGAATGGCAACCCACTCCAGTATTCTTGCCTGGAGAATTCCATGGACAGAGGAACCTGGTGGGCTACAGTCCTTTGGGTCACAAAGAGTCGGACACGACTGAGTGACTAACACAGTTTTTAGTAAGTTAGGGAAATTAATCATGTGGCTTTTCTTAAGGTCTTTTTCAGGCATAAGAGTTTCTAATCGTTCCCCCATTTTAAATTTATTGAATACCTATCATAGGCCAAATACTGTGCTAGGCTCTGGAGATGACAACAGTGAACAAGAGAAACCATCTCCATACCCCTGACACTAATTTAATGATTCCACCATGCTCTATGAAGGAGCTGGGCTATGTAATCTCTGATATTCTTTGAATTTGAAAATTCAAGAATAGATTGGCAAGATCATTTCTTGTCAATGGCAGAGGGAGAAGCATAATCCACAGTCAGTTCTGAAGCTAACCAATAGGTAGATTTTTTATTCACTGTAATTTCTTATTTTCTTGACTTCTTTGTCCAAAAAAGTCAATGTTTAGAAACTTGACTATTTTTAAACTCTTTTCAGGTGTGACATTTAGAAAGCTAAGGGGACTGTATTTTCAAAAGCATTTAATGATTATGAATTTATCCCAAAAGCCCGGAAGTATGTGGCTCTTGGAAGCCACTGACAAGTATTTCTCAAAACCATCTCCTCAGCACTGGAAGAGTATTTGCATAAAGCAGACTTCTACAGTGACAGCACATGCTGTAGTTCCTAGGAACTATATCGCTCTTCAAACTCCTGCTTCTGATAAGGACTCTGTTGAAAACAGTTCAGAAGGAGGAAAGCAGACACGAGTGAGTGCTAACAATCTGCTCAAGTAACTCAAAACAAGCAAGGCAGGATGTTACTTGTTCAGAAGTCAGACAGATGCCCCTGATGTTGTCTAGAGAGCAGAATTTTGGGGGGCATTCAGGTCACTTTTACTGTCTGCTCTGATAAGGCTGGTCCTCACCTTTTTCCTTTGTCTTCCTCACTGAGAACAGGAAATGAGATCAATGCAGAGCATACCCAATCACTAAGAGGTCTTGGGAAACCTGACATTGGGAACTTGGGAGAGAAACCGAGGTTTCCTGGTTCTATTCCTCACAAAATGCATTGCATCCCAGACGGAAGCACAATGATATAAGAAACATGAGGCTGTCCTTCAGAGAGATCCTCTTCTAGGGAATGAATGTTCATGCAATAAGAGGCCCTTCTTTGGGTAAACAAATGCTATCCTGCCCTCTCTTTCTCTCAAAATGAAAGCAAAAATTCAGTTAATAATAACTGTCATAGATTTGCCTCCATCATATGTATATTGAGAAATTGTGCAAAGAAACCAGTCTACTAAGGGGTATTCAAGGAGAGGGTAGGGAACCCCACCCCTTTGTCAAACAAGGGACTCTTGGGTAGTGAGTAAAAACTTGTTAGCTCAGGAGCCAAATTGCTTGAGTTCAATTTTCAGTGTTGCCACTTATGAGTGTGATACCTGGGACAAGATATCAAATCTCCAAGTGTCTCAGTTTCCTCATTTTTAGAGCAAAGATAATACTATGTTTTGGGTTGAACTGTCTCTCCCTTCCCTCAAAATTCATTAGACAAGGTTCTAACTTCCAGTACCTCAGGATGCAACCTTATTTGGAGATAAGATCTTTAAAGAGGTAATTAAGTTAAAATGAGGCCAATAGAATGCGGTCCTATTCCAATATGACTGTTGGCCTTATAAGAAGAGGAGGAAACACCAGAGATGCACATGCATAGAGGAAAGGCAGCAAGAAGGTGGCCTTCAATAAGCCAAGGAGAGAGCTGCAGAGGAAACCAACATTGCCAGTACCTAGAACTCGGACTTCTAGTCTCCAGAACTTCAAGAAAATTAATTTCTATTGTTTTAGCCACCCACTCTCATGTTTTGTCATGGGAGCCCTAACAAACTACTATGTAGTTCTTATTCTTGTAAGGGTGCTATGAGAATTAAATTAGTTAATCCATGTCAAATGCCCCAAATTAAGGCTGGCACATAGTTAACACTTGTGATGAGAAAAAGAACTTTCGAGAAAAAAGAAAAAAAATAACAACTTTTGTTTTTCTGACTTGCTACACAGGAATTTTACAGTATGACAATCCTGTTCACACCCAGAGTCTGGACATTTAGATAAGGACTTGAGTTTAGGATGGACTCCATAAGTTCCCTCTTTGCTTTTCCTGTGCTTTAAAACAACCACACTTAAAACTAAGCCTGCAAAAAGATAGTGAGCTCTGCCCCAAGCACCTTATAAGTAATACGTACTTGCTGCCTTGCTCTCTGTCTCCTACTGGCTTGTGACCTGAGTTGGAGGACTGCCCTTCCCCTGGCTCATTGTGCTGCCAACAACCCCCAACCCCGGATCTGCAAGCAATGATAAATCTTGCGATTTGACTTCCTTTGTGTTGACTTCCTTTGTGTGACTTCCTTTGTGTTGTATTGATTGAAACTGTGCCTTCAATCAAACTGACCCCATGGGTTTCAGGTCTCCAAAGTGAGAGGTAGGATGCAGAGGGAGCTCCCTGGCGCCCCCATGTGGTAGCTGGTGCCTCCTCATCCAGCAGGTCACAATCTGCATATTCTTCATGCAATACACCAGCTCTGACTTCTCAACATAACTGTACGTTAGCTACTGCGTGAAACAACAAAAGGGACTATCTTTGTTGTTGAGGATAATTCAAAGCCACCTGCACATTGGCCTCTGACCTTACTTGGGACAGGAGTTATGCCCCTTCCTGTTCATTTTGCTAAAGACTTGGATGAAAATAGACCCCAGATTCTGTCCTGAAGGGAATTCCAGATTCTAGGGATCCTAATAGGTATGTTGTGATTGACTCTCTGATGGGTATAGGAAGACACAGTTAACATTTCCTTAAAGAGAAGATTATTTCACTAAGAAATTTGCTCTTTTTGTCCTAGGGTTGTGAATCGTTCCTGTAAACATTGGTTTAACTTTATTATGCACCATCACAAACTATCAGTTTGTAATAACACAAGTTTTATAGATTCTATATATCAGACACTGTTGAATATAAAAATGTAATGATTTGAGAACATGAGAATTAATTTTATCTAGCTCTATTAGATTAGAAATGTCCTGGGCTAAGCAAAAAATAGGTTAGAGTTTTACAGGAGAGTATTCATTTTAATGAGTATTGCTTATTATTCAGGAGCAAGTGATGCACACATTCAACTAACCTAATGAAGATGCTTTATACCTATTGTATTTGGCATTACTGATCCCTTATAACGGAGAAGGCAATGGCAACCCACTCTAGTACTCTTGCCTGGAAAATCCCATGGACAGAGGAGCCTGGTGGGCTGCAGTCCATGGGGTTGCTAAGAGTCAGACACAACTGAGCGACTTTAATTTCACTTTTCACTTTCATGCATTGGAGAAGGAAATGGCAACCCACTCCAGTGTTGTTGCCTGGAGAGTCCCAGGGACGGGGAGCCTGGTGGGCTGCCGTCTCTGGGGTTGCACAGAGTCAGACACGACTGAAGCGACTTAGCAGCAGGAGATCCCTTATAATGCTTTCTTTCTAAAAACCATTATAATGGTTGCTTCCTACCCCTCTAGAAGTCTGAGAATGGGATAGTAAGCCCTGTTCTGATTTGAATAGCATAAAACGGTTGGCTGTCACCACATCTCCCTTTGGTCTTTAACCTGCCAAAGTATCTCAAAGATAGCATTGATGGTAGAACTCTCTGTTTAAGTGCAAATAGACAACCTGGTCAAGTTATCATCACATTGAGTAACTTATTATCATTTCACCTCTATAAATCTCAATTTCCTTACATGGACAAAGTGAAACCATGGATAAGCACACACTAATCTTTGTTGGACACTTATCAATGTAGTGAACTTTGTGCGCAATTTGCTGCATACATGAGCTCAACTAAATCCTCAAAATGATACCTTGAAGTAGATTTTATTATACTACTATATATAATTCATGTTCTACAGAAGAATACACTACCATTGACCCTTGTATAAGGTGGATTTGAATGGTGTAGGCCCACTCATATGCAGATGTTTTTCAACAGTAAACACTACAGAACTACAAGATTTGCAGCTGGTTGAATCTGTAGATGTGAAAGAATGGTGGATATGGATGGCCAACTCTGTTATAGGCAGATTAACTCCCTGTGTTGTTCAAGAGTCTGCTGTAATGCTTTCAGATGTAAAGAACAGACTTTTGGACTGTGTGGGAGAAGACAAGGGTGGGATGATTTGAGAGTATAGCATTGAAACATGTATACTACCATATGTAAAATAGATGACCAGAACAAGTTTGATGCATGAGGCAGGGCACTCAAAGCTGGTGCACTGGGACAACCCAGAGGGATGGGGTGGGGACAGAGGTGGGAGGGGGGCTCAGGACGGGAGGGACACATGTACATCCATGGCTGATTCATGCCAATGTATGGCAAAAACCACCACAATATTGTAAAGTAATTAGCCTCCAATTAAAAAAAATAAATTAGTTTTAAAAAAGAGTCAACTGTAATATTTAAAGAGGTTAATGAACATGCCTGAGGTTCACACAGCTAGCAAATAGCACAGCTCCAGGAGTAGAATTCAATTCTTAGCTCAAAGCTTACCTCTTCAGTCTTCTTGACTCCTCTAAAGTAGTCAGCACCCTCCATGAGTCATTCTCTGTATCATCTCCCATCATTTTTTTTCTTTTCTTTATAGCATTGACCATCATCTAAAATTTGTATTCTTTTCTTTTCTTTGTCTTCCCCCCACCCCCAGTGGAATGTAAGCTCCAAGAGAGCAGAGAGCTTGCCTGTTTCATGTCCCCAGTGTCTATAACAGTGCCTGACACAGAGTAGGATGGAATATTTGTTGAATGAATTGATGCATGCCTAAAGAGGAAGCTGTGTTGTAAACTGGAAAACTCAAGTTTAATGGCAAAGCATTGTCATTATTACCTGAGTTTGGTTAATCATAAGAGCTGGACCTGGGAAAATCTAGAGAATGTATTAGAGAAAGGGGTCAGGTGCCATACCATAGTGGGTAATCCAAGTAGAATTTTGCAGGCAGGGGCAAGAGGCCTCCTAAAAGAAGCGGTGAAAAAAAATATTTGACAATACTTCAATTTTACCCATGAAATGTGCAAAGCATTCTTAGAAGTACTTTTACTTTGGTGAAAAATGTAATTATGGGACAAACCATAACCTCTCTGACCCTCAGAAACCATTTAATTAGGGGAAAATACCTGCCCTGCAGAAGTTCACAGAATCAATATAAAGATCAAATGAGATAATGCATACAAAAGTGCTTTGTAAAATTTAAAGTCTTGTGATACAATGGTAAGGTGGTATTAGGATGTTAATTTGATCTACTTGTTTCCATTTCAAATGGCTAACATACAATTTATTTCCTGGAAAGTCTTTCCATAATAATATGATTATGGAAACTCTCCAAGCACTATAGGCTTATTACATCAAACTCAGAGCTAGAAACCACGGTCTTTGCAAAGTACAAGTGTAAGAGACCTTGGTATCTCTGTGTGCTTTTAGCTCAGTCATGTCTGACTTTTTGCAACCCCATGGACTGGAGCCCGCTCAGCTCCTCTTTCCATTTGGATTCTCCAGGCAAGAATACTGGAGTGGGTTGCCATGCCCTTCTCCAGGGGATCTTCTTGACCCAGGAATTGAACCTGGGTCTCCTGCATTACAGGTGGATTCTTTATCAGCTGAGCTACCAGGGGATCTGAAAAGACTGTGGGGGGGATAGCCTAGAGTGGAAGGCAGACTTACTTTTCATTGTAAGTTTTTACTGATTTTTTTTTTTTTTTACTGTTAGAGATTTTTATTAAAAAAATTAACCATTTACAAAATACCTAAAAGAAAACAAATGAAACCAAAGAGGAGAAGATTTTACAGTACCAAAATACATCTCTTTGTCTTGAGGATTACTTGGAGATAAAAGCAAGCAAAATCCATCTGATTCAGGAAAAGCTTACTGCCTCCTCAACATGAAAAGGGAGCCTGGACCAGGAAGACAGCCTGCACTAGAGGTACATTTTTACCTAAGAAACTTATCTGCACAACAGAGTAAACTTCATCTTCCAAACATCTTTTCTGCCTTCCTGTGAATGGCTTTCCTCCCCTTTGCATCCCCAGACCCCAATAACCTGTCCTTAGCTCAGGATGTTATGTAAGCCTCAATTGCCTAGCTGCTCTTTGGGTCTCATTTTTAATGGGGCTTCTGTATATATAAAATGGGTTTGTTTCTCTCCTGTTAATTGGTCTTATATCAATTTAACTACTAGACCAGCCAAAGAACCTAGAGGAGAAGAAGGAAAAAATTTTCCACACCTTCAAAACAAAGAAGAAATAAGATTACATATGAATATGATCGTGGTTATCTAAACCAAAAAGCTTTCAACTGAAAGGAGGTATCAACTCTATGTTTTCATCTGAGTGCTTTCTCCATGCTTGTTTTCTCCCTGGTGGTTATAGTATTGGTTGTAGGGCAGCTGCCTCATTCAGAATTTCCCCTTCTCTGAAAATGACCCTGAATATAAAGTAATCATTCTGTCTCCTACCCAAAGCTGATTGCATTTAGTGGTAGATATTAAAACTGAGACACACTGCTCTAGGAGGATTCATGAAATATACCTCATATTTCTATGTAGCTAACAATTCCTGGATAGCTTGAGTTTGTTCTCCACTAATTCCAAGAAACATTCTAGTGACATTTCAATAAACTCACCCCCTTCAATGTCCACTATTTAAACTAGCTTCAGGTCAGTGGGGTATTGTTTGTTTCTAAAGTTCCCCAGGTGATCCCAATATTAAAGTTAAATACAATATGGAGAGCAGACTTGAGAATTTCTTGAGCAGACAAACCATCTAAACTACATAAACAAAACTAAATCTATCTTACTTTATGAACATAAATGAAACTTAGGCTATTTATTGTAAATGTCTCTGACAATCATAAAAGAAACTCAAGTCATCTTCTTAAACATGGTATGAGATAATCACTTTTAACCACTTCTCCCTCCCCTGTCTGGAAACCTCCAATGTAGTAACCAATCATTGTAAAGGATAAACAACTTGTTCATTTTCACTTTATGAGCCATTCTGTAACTTCATGCCCCTGAGCTTCATACCAGCCTTTTAACTTGAAAGCTCTCAGTTTGTGAAATATTCTTATATGTATAATAAATTCTTACTAAATACTATGTATTGATTTGGTAGTTCTAATTTAGCTCTTTCTGGATTTTGGACACCAATATGCATTCAAGGCTGAGAACAGTTATATTACTCCAACGTTAGGCAAGGTTTAACTTGCATGTGACTCACCTGAAGATCTGGTTAAATAGAACATTCATATTCAGTAGGTCTGTCTGTGGTGGGGCCCAAGATACTTTGCTTCCAATTATTCCCCAGATGATGTCAATGCTACTACTTTAGAATGACATTTGAGTAGCAAAGCTCTGCATGGTTTCTGTGGCTTGAAACCCAAAGAACCTTAATTTAATATAGTATCTTTTCTCAGATTGCAATCCCATTCTGTAAGGCCTTCCTGCTTTTCAGATCCTGCTCATCATTTGAGTCAATTATAACCCTATTTCCTTGATGAAGTCTTCCTTAAATCATTACAGCTTCCTCTTTCCTTGTTGATGGCCCATTGATCATACAGCTTCCGTTACATAATATGACATTCGATTGTCTTCGACATCCCACTTACAAATGGTAGCCCATATACAACTATTTCTTGTGTAAATCTCATCTCTCCAATATGTGTGTATATGTGTACAATAATATAAATGTAAAACACATAAATATTATATATATATATATATATATAAAATATATATATGCTCAACCCACCATGACCTCTAGTCCAGTAGTGAGAACTGGGCAGATGTTTAATTAATATTTGTAGAATTGAAGGTGTATGAAAAAGGAAAGTGTAACCACCACCACTGCATGATCAGTCACTTCAGTCATGTCTGATTCTCTGTGACTCTATTGACTATAGCCTGTCAGGCTCCTCTGTCCATGGGACTCTCCAGGCAAGAATACTGGAGTGGGTAGTCATTACCTCCTCCAGGGGATCTTCCCAACCCAGAGACTGAACCCGTGTGTCCTGTGTCTCCTGCACTGCAGGCAAATTCTTTTACTGATGGATCGCTGGGGAAGCCTCCAACCAACACCATTAACTAGCCAAAAAAAAAAAAAAAATCAGAAGAGATCATAAACCAAAATAGTAGAGTGACCTAATGTGGCTTATAGCCCTGGATCCCAGAGGATAGATATTGAATATACTTACATAGAGTTTGGGTGAGGATAGTGGTTCATTGCTTAGGAAATGAAGATGGATCTGGCCATGAATATGCTCAGGTCATGTGTGCAGAGCCCCAGTGCCTCACATATCCCAGAGGTCCTTTGACAAGGGCACTGAATCAGCCAGTCCCTGGCTCAGTGGTTTGCTTTAAACCAAGAGAGGAAGAGGAGGAGAAGGAAAAGATTAGAGAATGCTGGAATTGAAAGCTACTGCAGAGATAATCTTTTTCCAACCTCTCATTTTAAGGATGAGGAGGCTGAGGCTCATAAATACCCAGGTTAGAGATGAACAAATCTTACCCTAGAACTCAGGTCTCTATTTGTAGGACAATGCTGTCCCATGGTTCGAACTGATCTGGTAAAAATTCTTAATCTATATAAGAACCTCTGCATGCATGCTAAATTGCTTCAGTTGTATCTGATTCTTTGTGACCCTGTGGACTATAGCCTGCCAGGCTCCTCTGTCCATGGGATTCTCTAGGCAAGAATACTTGAGTGGGTTGTCATACCCTCCTTCAGGGGAATCTTCCCAACCCAGGGATCCAACCCACATTTCATATCTCCTGCATTGGCAAGCGGGTTCTTTACCACTAGCACCACCTGGGAAGCCCATAAGAATCCCTAGTGTCATACTATCCCCTGTGTCATTTTTGTCAGGGATGGGAAACTTTGGCATCTTAGTGAAAGAGGCATGATATGGCAAAGGTTGCCAGGCCCTGCGATGTTGGGATAAGAGAGGGCTGCACAAATGAATGTGGTCTACTGAACACTACCTTCTTTCTCCTGAGTCCAATTCTCTTTGGTCGCAGTGGAGCCCCATGATCTTAAATGGATTTAATTCAACATAACTCTTTTGCTATCCTCTATTTTGGTATGAATAGATTACAGGTTTTCCCCAGGATGAAATGTTAGATAAATGAAAAATGAAATGAGCAAACTCTTCTTGAATGTTGACTCCTTTCTTCTGGGGACCCCTACAGACTATTCACCATGCTCTTTGCAGTGTAAAGTTAAGTGGGGTTTAACTAAAATGGGTACTAAAGCCTGATTCCACGTTATGACTCAAAGAAATCTCAGAGCAACTGATTCCACTCCCTCGTGAAACAGGTATATAGAGCCCTTCCAGAAAATGTCTGTGGTTAACAAAAACAAAAAAGTAACAAAAAATATTTTTATTTGTAGATTCATTTCCAAGTGTGGAGTAGAAATAACATCTGATAATTAAGAGATGGTCATCTTGTTTGAGAGCCACACTTTAGCAGAAAAAAAATAAAAGGGCAATCAAGAAGGACCCAAAGAGAAATAACATTTTGGTTTTCCAATAGACATAAGTCAAAGGATAAAAGATCAACAAACTTTCTTTTCCTACACTTGCATTTGTCTTGTTCTCATTTTAACCCATGCATTGCTGTGTTCCTGCTTAACTCCTGGATAAGTAGGACAAATGTTGATTAATATATCAATGATTTCCATGGAAAAAAAGAATCATTACAGCAATAATTAATGCAATTTCCCTAAAAATCAGACTTGGTCTCTTAAAAAAAAAAAAAGATGGCATTCAAGGTTTAAAACCCAGAATAATCTTACATTCTGTCTTTATAAAACCAAACAAAATAAAACCAAACAAAAACACTTGCTGTCCTCTAGAATTGTTATTTATGTAGTAAACACATCTTTGCCATGGTGAGGCATGTTATAGAATAAACTCACTGGGTCATCTCCATTTTGAAGCCACCATAATTTGATGCTGCACAGAGAAGTAATTAGGTGAATTTGAAAGCATAGTCTTAGGGGAGGAAAATAGGGCAGAACATATTCCAAGAATTGATTGCAGGCTGCCTTAGCTACCACTACTATACACAAAAGAATCTAAAAATAAAGATGGAGAACAGGCTGTTGAGGACTCTGTACTCAGTAGCTTGTAGCTTGCCTTGTCAGTCTAGTGTTTCTGCTTTCAAATTCTGGAAACTCTCTACCCTCAGACTGCGGGAAATGCTCTGTCAAAAGCCCAATTCTCAGTTTCCACAGCCGAGAGAGACTGTAAACTTAGCTTTATAGGGGCATGGGGCTTTCATCTTTTTCTTTATTTCTTTTTTTTTTTTAATTGCCTTCTCCAGTGTCCCTTATGCCCACATTCCTAACTCAAATTTGGAATGTGTAGATGGAAGGACAAAAAAAATTCCACTGGAAGGTTCACCTTCGCAAACAAGTAAAACAAGATCTTAAGTGTATGGAGACAGGTCCTGAATTCAGGTCCTGAAATCAAATAGAGCTGAATCTGTGTCCCGTCATCTACTGTGTGCCACTTGGAGTAAGCACCTGGTTCAGCTCTCCATGTAGCTCCTGTCTAACCCCACGGAGAACAGGGCCTGGTCTATAAGTAAAAACTTACAAGTGCCTTTTTGCTGAAAACGATTAACATTATTGGCACAGAGCCTGCAGTTCCTACATCAGCAAGAGGGCAAAGGCTGCGGAGAACCAGGTCATTGCCATTAAGTGGCCTCATCTGTACTTGTAGTTCCCAAGGCTGGGGAAAATTCAAATTTGGGAAACATTTCTTTACAGCTCTCTCTTCTCTTTGAGGCTGCGTCTAAGGGCCTTCTTTTTTTTTTCCCCCTCATAGCCACGATGATGCTTTCCTATAGAGCCTGGCCCAGAGTGAGCCCTCAACATGTGAATGAATGGAGCATAGCATCCAAGGCATCCAAGGATCATCTGAGACTCGAGCTTTGGTACCCAAGTTCTCCAGACGTAACAACTGAAAAGTGTGGGGCAGAGTCATGGTGGGGAAATACTCCAGGAGGTCAGAACAGGATCAACTTGGATGATAAAAATGCAGATGCATCATGCCACTGACTACTAAGGCATGTGCTCCTAAGTAAAGTGGATTTTAATGCCTGTGGGACAAAGTTCAATGTGTTACAGGGAACATGAGGAAAAGACAGGGGGCTTCTTGAGGACCCACTACCACCCTGGATTCTCTGCAGCATTATTTTCCTGTTTGACACACTCCTCCCTCCTGGTGCATTTTCATCAAGACTCCAGAAGGCTTTCCTGTTTGCATCACTTTCTTGTCCAGGAGAATAGCTTGGTTGACCTGCGGAACTCTCCCTGACTGCAGAGTCTCTGGACTCCTCTGAGGAAGATAATGGTGTTTCAAAGGACAGGTGCTAAAGCAATCTTGGCATGCCAGGCTAGAATCAGCAAGAACAGCCATCAAGGATGTGACTGTAGGAATTTTTTTTTTTTTTACAGTTTTGTGCACCTGCTAGCAACCACTTATTCACCTGCTCAGTGTCTTGGCTGGATTTTTTTTTTTTTAAATGAGACATTCACTAGGTGTATTTGGCAAACAATCTATAGAAGCTATTTATTCTCTGCCTCCAAGGACTCTCAGGCTCCCATCAAATCATCCAGGCCTTTGCTGTTCCCTTCCTTATTTCTTGCCACCTGGTGTCCTGTCAGGCCAATTTTTGACTGCAGTGGTTTTTATCTGCAGAGTTGCGCCTGGCAGAATCACTTCTCCTGGCAAAGCTATGCTCTAGAGACAGTGACAGACATTTGGGCAATGGACGGCAGGGCCATGGCCCTGGGCTTGAGCGTCCTGCACAATTGCTGTGTGCACGCAACTGACCTGCAACACAGCACGCCTGGGGCTGTCTTCAGCAGTAGCAATCCTGCATGAGTTGTCCCTCAAGGCCACCCACCGCCCACACTGCTTGTGTGCATGCCAAGTCTCTTCAGCTGTGTCCAACTTTGTGCAACCCTATGGACTATAAGCTCCAGGTTCCTCTGTCCATGGGATTCTCCAGGCAAGAATCCTGGAGTGGGTTGCCATGCCCTCCTCCAGGGGAGCTTCCCTACCCAGGGACTGAACCCACGTCTCCTGTGGCTCCTGCATTGCAGGCGGATTCTTTACTGCTGAGCCACCTGGGAAGCCTGCTTCTCCCCTCTCCCCCACTACACCCAGCATAATGTAGAGGTTAGGAACCTGGGCCCCCTTGTCAGGCTGTTTGCCTCCAAATTCTAGTTCCATCCCTTATTACCTCTGGGACCTTAGGCAAGACTCTTAACTTCCCTCAGCCTGAGTTTTTCCCTGTTGCTACCCTGCAAGGAAATCATACTGTCTCCCCTCCTTGACTATTGTGGGGGATTAAATTAAATAATTCCAGTAAAGCACTTGGCACATTGTCTGGCAAATCAGAAGTGCTCTACAAATGTTAACTCTTCTTTTAAAATTCATGGAAGTGTTTTTAGAACTTTGGGGATTTCACTTCTGTTGCTTTGAGCTTGTGCTTCCCCATGGGGTTTTCTTGGCCTTAGTCTCTGCGGGATGGAGCATTTCAGGCAGAGGTTTGGGAGGAGTGAGGCAAAGCTACTGAAAGGTACTTTGAGACCTGAAATAAAACTCCCCAAGCTGGAGGCATAATGTTGGGGGATTAGAAAGTTTACAAGCTAGGAAATGATGGTCTCTGGGCTCTGCCAGCATCTCCTGTAGTCTGAGTACTCTGTTCTGCCTAAGGCCTCCCCTGGCTGTTCAAGCATCTGCTTAGACTGTATTTGTTTGTCTAACTGCCAGATCCCGGGGCACTCAGATGCTTATGTTCGTCTTGAAGCTGCTTAACTCTTCAGAATTGAAATATGAAAACCAACAGTAAAATAAGGGTAATGATCCAAAATCAGGCAGGCAAAATCAGGAGGCCATCACGCTTATAACTGTGGACCCAAACAACCATTTAGAAGTTCAGGCAGCAATAGAAAATTCTTTAGAATGAGCCAATTAACTTTGCAGCACATTGTAATTTTTGACATGTCTTTAGCATAGCTTTGTCAGCACTACCAAATACAAAGCTTTTAAAGGCTGGCTTTTGTGGAGAGTGGGCTGATATATCACTACCTTTCTTGGGAGTGAATCAGAAGCTCTCCCTTACTTTGGTCACTGTTTCTGAAAAACTTATTAAGAATGAAGAAATGAAGAATTAAGAATGAAGAAAAACATCACCATGAAAACAATTAGGTTAATATGCATATTGTCACCCTGCTTATTTAACTTATATGCAGAGTACATCATACGAAATGCTGGGCTGGATGAAACACAAGCTGAAATCAAGGTTGCTGGGAGAAATATCAATAACCTCAGATAAGCAGATGACACCACCCTTATGGCAGAAAGTGAAGAACTAAAGAGCCTCTTGATGAAAGTGAAAGAGGAGAGTGAAAAAGTTGGCTTAAAACTCAACATTCGGAAAACTAAGATCATGACATGCAGTCCCATCACTTCATGGCAAATAGATGGGGAAACAATGGAAACAGTGAGGGACTTTATTTTGAGGGGCTCCAAAATCACCACAGATGGTGATTGCAGCCATGAATTTGAAAGACACTTCCTCCTTGGAAGAAAAGCTATGACCAACCTAGAAAGAATATTAAAAAGCAGAGACATTACTTTGCCAACAAAGATACATACAGTCAAAGCTATGGTTTTTCCAGTAGTCATGTATGGATGTGAGAGTTGGACTATAAAGAAAGCTGAGCGCCAAAGAGTTGATGCTTTGAACTGTTGTGTTGAAGAAGATGCTTGAGATTCCCTTGGACTGCAAGGAGATGCAACCAGTCCATCCTAAAGGAAATCAGTCCTGAATATTCATTGGAAGAACTGATGTTGAAGCTGAAACTCCAATACTTTGGCCACCTGATGCGAAGAACTGACTCATTGGAAAAGACCCCAATGTTGGGAAATATTGAAGGTGGTAGGAGAAGGGGACAACAGAGAATGAGATAGCTGGATGACAACATGAACCCGATGGACATGTGTTTGAGTAGGCTCTGGGAGTTGGTGATGGACAGGGAAGCCTGACATGCTGCAGTCCATGGGGTTACAAAGAGTCGGACACGACTAAGCGAATGAAGTGACTGACGGACTTAAAATTATAAGACTTCCCTTTACATACTCAATGATCTACAAGTTTTCCACAGTCAAAGATATTTTCTGGATCATTCTTTGACACCTAAGAGGCTCTAAAGTATGTTCCTACATCACAAAGCCTTTGAGAGGGCGTGTGTGCACACTAAGTTGCTTCAGTAGTGTCTGACTCTTTGCGACCCCATGGACTGTAGCCCTCCAACCTCCTCTGTCCATGGGATTCTCCAGGTAAGAATACAGGAGTAGTTTGCCATGCCTTCCTCCAGGGAGTCTTCCTGACCCAGGGATCAAACTGGCATCTCTTATGTGTCCTGCACTGGCAGGCAGGTTCTTTACCTCTAGCTCCACCTGGGAAGCTCCTTTGAGATGGCAGCATCCTCTAAAGCAGAATGGCCTAAGAGTTAAGAGAAGAGAGAGTTGGTACACCAAGCCTAGAGCTGCCTTAGTGCCGGTGCCAGCCGGCAAAGTCGATCAGGTCCCGAGAACGTGCACGGCGGGGCTGAGAAAAGAAACTAAAGCAAGAGACTACAACAAAGATGGGGTCGAGAGGTTCAGACACGTCTCCACGAAGGGACGCAGTCTGACACCAACTTTATTCAGCATCTTATATTTATACAGAAAAGCGTGAGAAAGACAAGACAGTTGACATTTTTTCTTGGTTGATCTATACATCTTACAAACAGTCACAGAAAATCTTGAGAGCATGGGAATGGCACCCTGTTATTATTTCTTACACCAGATAACATTTTCTTGTGCGTGAGAAGTTTGCACAGAACTCCAGGTGTTTGCAGTAAATAAGCGCCTAATCTCTGGGGTAGCGGGACAGAGAGCTATGTTTGCAAGCAAACCCTCAAGGACTGAGGCAGCTCCCAGAGCTGTGTCCTTTGAACAAAGGACCCCGTTCTCACGGGCAGCTCCCCGCATTTAGGAAGCCCTACAGAACTCCAGATGAACCCACGGAGGAGTCATGCTACCTTTGCAACTCTGGAGACACAGTTACTAACACCAAAAAGAGATGTCCAAGAGTGCTAGACACAAAGAGGGGATCAGCATTTCTTGGAAGGGGGTTAGAAATTAAAAAGCATGAGTCTGAATGGTCCTTAAGAGAAGAATGAATCTAGGAGGCCCTTGTTTACTTGCTAAGTCATGTCTGACTCTTTTATGACCCCATGAACTGTAACCCGCCCGGCTCCTCTGTTCATGGGATTCTCCAGGCAAGAATAACTGAATGGGTTGGTATTCCCTCCTCCAGGGGATCTTCCTGACTCAGGGATCAAACCTGCATTTCCTGCATTGGCAGGCAGATTCTTTTACCACTGAGCCACCTTCCTTGGGTCTGGTGTTTATTCAACCTGCAATCAAGAAGTAGGCTAAGCTTGGCAAGCATCCAGTTTCATCAGTCTGATGATGACTATGTTGTCTTCAGTGGCTTCGACACAGCCCTTAGCAAATCCTGTATGGAGTTTGGTTCCTACAGTTGCATCTACAAGAAGGTGAGCTTAGGGTTCTTTTGTTTTTGTTTTTTACTATCATTTTAATTCTAAATCTTGACCTTCAGCCCATCTGGAAACTTAACGTCACATGGTCCAAGCCTCTGTATTTTATAGATGGGGAAATGCAGTGGAGAGGAGGGGTGATTTGCTCAAGGTCGCACAGCTAGTGTGCAGGGGGCCTGGGGTACAATCCAGTGTCCTAACTCCCTATTCAGTATTCTCTGAAGTATCCCCTAAAGTAAGCTTTTGTTGCCTCACCAACCCAGACTCTTGTTTAGATCTATGCAAACAAAGCATGTGGTAATGATTTTGAGGAGCTATCAAGAGTCCTGAATACACTGCGGTGTGGAAATGAAGTCTACAGCATTTTGATAAAGTTGCCACTTTTGTTCTTCCACTAAGGATTTGCCTCTGGAAACCTCTCAAGGAGTTAAAATTCTCTACAGTTGTCAGTAATTGTGTGTATGCATAAATAGGCAGAGCAATTCAATAGAGGAGTTAAATAAGTGATTAAGAGATATCTTGAAATCAATGGGAAATTGTCTTAGCTTAGCATAAAAGAAGGCATTTTGTTGTTGTTATTGTTGTTGTCAAGAGAGGCTTATTTTCCTTAAGTCTTTTGATGCTTTATTAATTGTGATAAGGATGGTTAAAAATTATATTTTCCTCTTAGGAATGGCATAGATTTAGAAAATTTCAGCTTGCCCGATGCTCAGTGATTTTAAGAATATTACACACAATATTGAGATCTATATTTTTTTCTCCTCATAACCTTGATATGAATTCCAAGTCCAGTAACGTCTAGTTCACTGGGATGTTAGTAGAATATGTCCCTGGAAAAATCTCAAAGATACTATGCTTTGTAAATAAAAAAGAAAGCAAATAAAGTGTAGACCCTTAAGAAATCACACATTTTTTAAGCTGGGCAGGGGAGAACAGTCCTCACACTTCAGCCCAGGGCTTGTGAAAACACAGATTGCTGGGCCCCTCTCCTGGAGTTTCTGATCTACCAAGTTCCCAGGTGATGCTGATGCTGCTGATTCAAGGACCACACTGTGAGACTCACTAGTTAAAAAGCAAAATCCAGGAGAGGGGCCCAGCAATCTGTGTTTTCACAAGCCCTGGGGATACATGTATATGTATGGGTGAGTCCCTTCACTGATCACCAGAAACTATCACAACATTGTTAATTGGCTATATCCCAATACAAAACGTTTTTTTGTGTTAAAAAATTAAATATTAAAAATTAAAAAAAGGAGAAAAAAATAAACCAAACCTTCCCCTTTACAGCATCCCTAGAGAATTACACTGTGCTTAGAGAGCTGATGGAAGTATACGGCCTGGAGTCAAAGAAATGGGGTCCCAGTGAGCAGTGAACTCAGGCTCATGACCTAGGCCACAAACCCAAGCAGTGGGTTACAAGCAGAGACCACACTTTGAGTACGATTGGTGTAGAGACTGCAGAGGCAAAAAAGCTTCTCAGGGAGCTCCTAGCCCAGTAAAGGGCATGAGTACAGAAACAGGTGGTTTATAATACAGTGTGATAAACTTTAGGTATGGACTATATTATAAAGATAGGCTTCCCTGGTAGCTCAGTGGTAAAGAATCTGCCTTCAGTGCATGACATGGGTTGAATCCCTGGGTTGGGAAGATCCCCTAGAGAAGGAAATAACCAAACCATTCCAGTATTCCTGCCTGGGAAATCCCATGGAAGGCGACAGTCCATGGGGTGGCAAAGAGTCAGACACGACTTAGTGACTAAACAACAATGTAAAGATAGTATGAAGAGTATCATACCTACTATTGAGTATTTTCTGTATATCACAGTGAATGCATGGTGTGTGCTGTTGTGTCTGACTCTTTGCCACCCCATGGACTGTAGCCCACCAGGCTCCTCTGTCCATGGAATTCTTCAGGCAAGAATACTGGAGTGGGTTGCAATTTCCTTCTCCAGGGGATCTTTCCAAGCCGGGGTTGGAACCCGAGTCTCCTTCATTGGCAGGTGGATTCTTTATCATTGCTCAACCTGGGAAGCCCATATCAGAGTATATATCCTCTAAATTGTATTAGGTATTTTACACAAATAAGCTAATTCAGTCCTCAACAATCCAAAGGTAAGCACTTAGTATCAGCATTTTAGAGATGAGGAGACTAAAGCCCAGAGAGGTTAAGTAACTTGCTCAAGGTCAGACAGCTAGTAAGGAGCAGAGGTAGGCTTAGAATTCAAATCTAGTCCTGTACTCTTATTCACTATACTACATCCTCAGAAAAGACTACAATCAACTCTTAGGTTGAGAGAGAGGGATGGAGAGAGAGAAAAAAAGAGCAAGGTGGAGAGGAGAAAGAGAGAGATGGGGAGGGGAGAGAGAAGGAAAGAAATGATCAGGAAACAGATTCTAAAGATGACATCTGAGCTATGTATTGATGAAAAATAGAAAATAGGATACATTTGTATTGGGGGGCATTCTAGATATAGACTGTGATGACTTGGAAAATGCTCTTTGATTGGGATTAACAGATGAAGAAGATAAAGGGTGGGGGTTGATAGAGAAGAATAAACAGACATTTCGAAAGGTCTAGTGCAGCTTAGCAAGGAGAATGTTTCCTTGGTGCTATCAAACAGACCATCACAAAAGTACCTGGGCAAGGTCAAGGCCCTACTGAGATGGAAGGCACTACCAGACTGGTGCCATCAGCTATATAATCTCTAGAGTCAGTCTGAGTTAATCTGCATCTCTTCCATTTATAAGCTGTGAGGTCTCAGTCAATTTCCCCAACTACTTTCGGTGTTCATTCTTCCTCTCGATCATTTGCTGGTCAGAGCATCTTCTCAGATTGCTGTTGTAATGTCTAAGTGAGGCAATACACATACTCTCCACAGTACTGGACAAGCAGTAAATGCTTAATAAATTGTAATTTTATAAAACAGTAATTCCTAACATACCACATGTCAAGCATCATTCTAATACAGTGGTTTGCAAAATGTGGTTCCCCAGACCAGAGGATTCAGAATCATTTGGAAACTTGTTAGAAGGGTGCTGTCTCTGGCCCCATCCCAGAGCCACTGAATCTGAAAGTCAGGGGATGGGAACCAGCACTCTGTTTTAGCAAGTCCCTCCAGGTGATTGTGATGCCCGCAAAAGATTGAGAATAATTGTTGTAAGCATCTCATGTGAACTGACTTCATTACTTCCTCATGGCAACCCAATGAGGTAGGTACTATTTTCTCTGTTTTAAAGACGAAGAAACTGAGGCACCAAAAGGTAAAGTAAGTGACAAAGGTGATATAGCCAATAAGAAGTGGAAACACAAATTTTAACCTCATTTTAAAATTTTCCAAATTTCAAAAAATTTCTTCAGACAAGCCTTTCTGTCTCTTTTTACTTCCTCCCCTTTTCTGATATCATAGCCTGTTTCCATGTCTTCGTGCCTTTAGTGTTCTGTGCCAAAGCGAAATTACCACCTATTGCTTTATCTACACCTTTCTTGGACCCAGTTGCTCTCGAACATCCATAACTCTTTTCATGAGGCTAGTCAGAGATGAAAGGGCCATACCACTGGAGTGATTCTTTGTGTATTGCTTGCTGAGGTAGAGAAGTCTGACATAGAAAACACCATTGTCAGCAGTGTCAACTTAGATTACAAAGGACAGTGACTGTTTGGGGAACCATTAGACAAATTATTTTGACCTGCTCTAACAATTTAAATATCTTTCATTTTATTTTGCAAATAAAAAAATTTGAATTTCATCACTTGACCACACCATGAAACCATCTCTGGGCAGAAAGTACAATCCTGAGTGACCTTGAGCGATCAGATTTTTATCAATATGCTCTTAATCAGCAAGCCTATTAAGGTCTGAATAGCATGAACTCTGCAGCCTGAAATGGTAATGGTGCCTGTTCTCCTTTCCTTAGTAAGCATACCTAACCTTCTTTATTTCTTAGCCACTTTGATGGATTCTTTTCAGGGCTGGCCAATATGTCATTAAAAAACACAGAATAAGCACTTTGAGCCAGATCTGAAGATTCTGATCATTTTGACCCCTACTAAAAGCTGGCTCCTCTTGAACAATTATAACAAATACTCTGCTAACTTTGGCTCTTAAATATTCAGATGGCAGCCATGCCTTATCTCTACACAAAAGGAAAAGGGAAAACCTAATGATCATCAGGGAGTGGATCTTTGTCAGAGTTTCTTGCTGATTATGACCTTTGTGGAGAGAAAGTTAAAATATGTAAGTATGTAGGAAAATATCCGATATTGTCATAGCACTACAAAGGAAGATGGAGATTATAGTTAAAAGAAAGCAATTCCTAAAGAATCATATTATATTCTAAAATGTATTTTTGTACCTTAAATAAATATTTCAAAATATCCTACAAGCTTCCTCATGACAGATTTTTAGAAAGAGGTGTGGTAGTCATTAGTTCTTGTACTTTTTTTTTATTGAGGGGAAATTCATGTAACACAAAATTAATCATTTAAAGTGAATAATTCAGTGGCATTTAGTACATTTCAGTGTTGTGCAACCATGACCTCTACCTAGTTTGAAAAAATTTTCATCACCTCAAAAGGAAACCCTTTACCAATTAAGTCATTATTCTCCACTCTCATCCCCCAAGCTTCTGACAACAATCAATCTGCTTTCTATCTCTTATGAATTTATTTATTCTGGATATTTCATAAAAATGGAATAATACATATAAATGGAATAACACAATAGGTGACCTTTTGTGTCTGGCTTATTTCACTTAGCATGTTTTCAAGGTTCATCCATGTTGCATCATGTATCAGTTCTTTATTCCTTTTTTATGGCTAAATAATATTTCATTATATATATTTACCAGAACTTGTTTACCCATCATCTGATGGATATTTGGGCTATTGTGAACAGTGCTGCTGTGAATTTGTGTGTATAGTATTTGAATATCTGTTTTAAATTCTTTGGAATATGAAACCCAAGAGTGAAATTTCTGGGTGATGTGGTTATCCTATATTTAACTTGTTGAGGAACAACAGTAGTTAAGTCACTTTATGTTCCCACCTGGAGTGTATGAGGGTTCCAATTTTTCCAAATCCCCACCAACACTAGTTATTTTCCAATAATTTTTTTTTTTTAGCTATCTTGGTGGTGGTTTAGTCACTAAGTTGTGTCTGACTCTTGCAACCCCATTGACTGTAGCCTGCCAGCTCCTCTGTCCATGGGATTCTCTAGGCAAGAATGTTGGAGTGGGTTGCCATGTCCTTCTCCAGGGGATCTTCCAGACCCAGGGACTGAACCCAAGTCTCCTGCATTGCAGGCAGATTCTTTACCAGCTGAGCTATGCAGGAAGCCCTTTAGCTATCTTAGTGGGTGTGAAAAAGTAACTCATTGTGGCTTGTTTTGCATTCCCTGGTGACTAATGATATTGAGTATCTTTTCATGTTTTTGTTGGCTATTTGTATATCTTCTTTGTAAATATGTCTACTAAAGTCCTTAGCCCATTTTTGAACTGGGTAGTCTCTTTTATTGTTGAGTTTTAAGAGTTTTATATATATATATATCCTGCATACTAGACTCAACAGATACATGATTTGCAGTTTTTTTTCTCATTCTGTAGATTGTCTTTTGATCACAATAATTTCATTCTCCTCTTTTCAATCATGTTATAGGACTACATTTCTCCTTGATAAGAGAGTAATGTGTGGAAGAGCTTCTAGGTGGAAGCTCTAGGAGGTAGTGTTCTATCTGACGTAAGTAAACCCAAGTGAATGTCCCAGCAATAGGTAACACTCTAGATCACAATTTCTGTCAGCTTGAGTTTTGGAATGAAGACGACATGGAGTAGAGTCTGCCAGTTAAGATCAGTTCAGTTCAGTTCAGTCGCTTAGTCATGTCCGACTCTTTGTGACCCCATGGACTGCACCATGCCAGGCTTCCCTGTCCATCACCAACCCCTGGAGTTTACTCAAACTCATGTCCATTGAGTTGGTGATGCCATCCAACCATTTCATCCTCTGTCGACCCCTTCTCCTCCCACCTTCAATCTTTCCCAGCATCAGGCTCTTTTCCAATGAGTCAGTTCTTCGCATCAGGTCACCAAAGTATTGGAGTTTCAGCTTCAGTATTAGTCCTTCCAATAAATATTCAGGACTGATCTCCTTTAGGATGGCCTGGGTGGACCTTGTTGCTGTCCAAGGAACTCTCAAGGGTCTTCTCCAACACCATAGTTCAAAAGCATCAATTCTTTGGTGCTCAGCTTTCTGTCCAACTCTCACATCCATACATGACTGGAAAAACCATTGCCTTGACTAGATGGACCTTTGTTGGCAAGGTAATGTCTATGTCTTTTTAATATGCTGTCTAGGTTGGTCATAGCTTTTCATCCAAGGAGTAAGTGTCTTTTAATTTCATGGCTGCAGTCACCATCAGCAGTGATTTTGGAGCCCCCCAAAATAAAGTCTGTCACTGTTTCCCCATCTATTTGCCATGAAGTAATTTACATATAAGCAAAAAAGCTTTGTTTTAGTCTTAAATTTTCTTAAAGTTGCTTATTGAAGAGACAAGTTTATGCCTCTGTTAAGTATTCTTGACACTCTTTTCAATTATTAGTTGACTCAGTTCTCATCTTAAACTGAATTTCCTGACCCATGCAAACTACATTATAGAATTGGGGGCCTATGTAGATTTTATGCAGTTTTGCAAAGAAGGTGAGGATAGCTCAACAGTTTCAGAAATTATTGTTCCTAGAATATGTCTTGGGGTCGTGAAGGACTGTACAGTATGGCCTCATAGGCTGTGTGCTACAACTGAATGACACTTCCAGGACTAGAGTCATGGGCTCCTCAAAATATGACCAATGGACCAAATCCAGCCACCACCTCCTTTTGTAAATAAAGTTTTATTTAAGCACAACCACATTTACTGATGTATGGCCTACAAGCTAAAAATATTTACTATGTGTTCCTTTATAGGAAAAAAAAAGTCATCCTCTGACTTGAACAACATACAGCAGTGCCGGGGACCAGCCCCGGCTGAACCAGGGTATTCGAAGGAGAGACGGCGTAGGCGAAGATCTTAAAACAATTGCTTAATTAAACGTTAATTAAGGATATAAAGAGTAATAGAATGAGGATAGCTCAGTAAAATTCAGTGAAGAAAAGAGGCTGAAATAAGGATAGCTCAGTAGGAAAATTCACTGGAGAAAAGAGACTGAATAAAATTCCAAAGCAGGGAATTAATGTCACCTACGAAGGCCGCAGGCGTCCTCCCGTTCTCCCGAAGGAGAGGAGACACTAAGGCCTCCCCGGTCGGATCTTAGAAGCCCAGGCAAAATTAGTAGGCTTGACAAGCTTCCCTGCCTCAGAGGAAAAATTCAGCTAGAAGGTGAAAGAAAGAACGACATGGGGACACCAAATTCCGGTGAACAAAAGGAGATACTTTATTTTCCAAAGCAGTTTTATACCTTAAGTTGTGCATAGAGGATAATGGGGGAAGGGGTAGAGGCATGCAAAGACAGCAGTTCCTGATCCTTATCGAAGTCAGGCTTTCAAACTTATCATATGCAAAAGTTTAGGTGATTTACATCATCTTCTGGCCAGGAAGCCTGTTAACATTTTAAGAAACTTATTTTTCTCTAAAGGTGATTATTTTAAAGTCAGGCGCCAGCCTCCAAAAAGCATTGGAGAAAGTTGCATTCCTATAGGGCAAAGGTGAGGTGGGCTCAATCAAGAAAAGAATTAACTCAAGGGTCCAAGATTACAAACATTGAGGCGACTGCTTACATTTCTATACACCCATTATATCAATCAATACACCGCCAAGGACACAGTAGGTAAGGGATATGGAGACTTAGCAGCAAACATTGGCCCAACAAGTGAAAAACCCTTCACCAATACAATTTCTAATCAATCTTTTAACTACTCAAAGGAATCTGTGTTTAGACAGTTTAGAACATCTCCTGCCTCTCACAGTTGGGAGGCTCTGAACAATCACATGTTGCCGGAAAAAACCTATTCAGGCAGGCTAGAGGACTTCCAAAGGAGTTTGTAGGTTGAAACACTGTCACACCCAAGAATTATTAACTGGAGCTGTAAGCTAACTCTTTTTCAGAGAGAGGTAGTGGGGGACAGCCCCCCGTAAAGTCAGAGGTGTAGGTGACAGCACAAAGCAGAAAGTAGGCAGACTCTGGTTTTGGGGGTAGATTGCTCGAGAATTTCCAGGGAGACTCCTGAGGCTTGATCCCGCCTTTGCGTATGCCGAGCCTCCTTCCTCATGACCTTTGTCATGGGCGGAGTTCCTCACGCTGGCTACCGGCAGTGATAGAATTCCAGTTGAGCTATTCCAGATCCTGAAAAGTGCTGCACTCAATATGCAATATGCACTCAATATGCAATATGCCGGCTCCCGGCACAGCAGACCTTGTCTTTAGGCCTTGTGAGAGTTGCTACATGTGTGGAAACTGACTTGAAATTGACTAGCCTTACCTCTGTTGCTGCTGCTGCTAAGTCACTTCAGTCATGTCTGTGTGACACTTCAGCTGTGTCACTCTGTGTGACCCCAGAGATGGCAGCCCACCAGGCTCCCCCGTCCCTGGGATTCTCCAGGCAAGAACACTGGAGTGGGTTGCCATTGCCTTCTCCACCCTTACCTCTAAACAATAGAAATACAACAGGCTTTTTTTTGCCCCTTTTACTTGCACTTGGGGAGCATGCAGACCAGTGACCATAGTTTCTATAACAATTAAGGGAAGAGGGTGTGGGTGGGACAGGAGTTCACAGACACACAGAACAAAGATGAGTGGCTCACACTTGTTAGATTCCTCATACCATATTGTCATCAACAGTTGTAAGTCACTATGAAAAACTGAGATAAATGGGAAGTCTTTGCATCCATGCAGGTTCTTGCTGCTTTATCTTCTGTTTTATGCTATTGTTGTTGTTCAGTCACTCAGTCATGTCCAACTGTTTGCAAACCCATGGACTGCAGCACTCCAGACTTTCCTGTCCTTCACCATTTCACGGAGCTTGCTCAAACTCATGTCCATCGAGTCGGAGATGCCATCCAACCATCTCATCTTCTGTCATCCCCTTCTCCTCCTGCCCTCAATCTTTCCCAGCATCAGGGTCTTTTCCAATGAGTTGGCTCTTTGCATCAGGTGGCCAAAGTACTGGAGATTCAGTTTCAGAACAGTCCTTCCAATGAATATTCAGGGTTGATTTCCTTTAGGATTGACTACCTTGATCTCCTTGAAGTCCAAGGACTCTCACGAGTCTTCTCCAACATCATAGTTCAAAAGCATCAATTCTTCTGTGCTCAGACTTCTTAAGGGTCCAACTCTCACAGCCATACATGACTACTGGAAAAACCATAGCTTTGACTAGATGGGCCTTTGTTGGTAAAGTAATATCTCTGCTCTTGAATATGCTGTCTAGGTTTTTCATACCTTTTCTTCCAAGGAGCAAGTGTCTTTTAATTTCATGGCTGCAGTCACCATCTGTAGTGATTTTGGAACCCAAGAAAATAGTCTCTCACTGTTTCCATTGTTTCCCATCTATTTGCCATGAAGTGATGGGACTGGATGCCATGTTCTTAGTTTTCTGGATGTTGAGTTTTAAGCCAACTTTTTCATTCTCCTCTTTTACTTTCATCAAGAGACTCTTCAGCTCTTCTTCACTTTCTGCCATAAGTGTGGTGTCATCTGCATATCTGAGGTTATTGATATTTCTCCTGGAAATCTTGATTCCAGCTTGTGCTTCATTCAGCCTGGCATTTCTTATGATGTACTCTGCATATAAGTTAAATAAGCAGGGTGACAATATACAGCCTTGACATACTCCTTTCCCAATTTGGAATCAGTTCATTGTTCCATGTCCAGTTCTAACTGCTGCATCTTGACCTGCATACAGGCTTCACAGGAGGCAGGTAAGGTAGTCTGGTATTCCCATCTCTTTAAGAATTTTTCAGTTTGTTGTGATCCACACAGCAAAGTCAAAGGCTTTAGCATAGACAGTGAAACAGAAGTAGATGTTTTTCTGGAATTCTCTTGCTTTTGAATAGATGGTTTTCTATATCTGTTGTCCTTAAACAAACTTAACATTTTAAAATTATACACATGTATCCATTAATCACATTACTGGACTACAATACAAAAGCAGATTTATCAATCTATATTGATGGCTAATAGTCTTATGAGGATGTATGGTATAAAGGTATTTACTTGGAAAGTTGCACCTGATTACTTTTTCTAGGTGGTGAACTTGTTGAAGACAAAGACCATATCTTATGCTGCTTTCACCCAAAGAGGATTAAGTGCTAGGCAGCTCAATAAAAGCTTTTGAGTATGGAATAAAAATAACACAGTCTAACTGGGCAATCAAGCATGATTGAATGTTTTCATTAATTCATTGTTTTAATGAGGGAAAAATTCAGAACATTTTCTACTTCTTATAATTTTATGTATTCTCTTATAGAAAAAAATGTAAGTGAAATAGTAATAAACTCAAATAAGTGCAACTAGAATGGTGTATTTGCTGTTAAAAGCACACACAAGGACTATTACAGTAGACTATATCCATGATCTGTAGTCATAGCCATATTCATAAAAAGCTCAGGGACTTAAGCATGCTTGAACTGCCCCAGACTAACAAGGAAACTCTGTGCTCTTATTTCTTACAAATGGCCTGTCAAAAAAAGAAAAAGTCAGAGCCTGTCAATATCAGAAAACTCAAGGTCCAATTACTCAGAAAGATGATGCTTTTTTATAAACTCAAATATGCTTTATAACCAAATGTGAATTGTGATTCCAGTCTACAAAGTTGATTCATGAAAGGTAGTAAAGCTAGCATAATGCCAACTATATACTGCATAAGGAGCCCTAGCTCTGCCTTGGTTCCTGACTCATTTGCAAAAGGTATAAAGCCAAAAGATTAATTCAATAATTCTTCCCACCATACGCCAGACATTGTTGAAAGCATTATAAGTACAATGTTGAATATTATAAGCAAAGTCCATGCCCTCAGGGAGTCTGTTTTCTACCTACTGGGGAAAGACATATTAAGTTATTAATTTATTTCAATATAATAATCATATAATAAGTGATAAAGTACTGGGTGCTATGAAAGTATAGATGAATAATATTGAAATGACAGTGAGAGATCAAGTCAGACCTCCCTGAGAAATTACACTAATATCTAATAGATGGATTGAAGTTGACTCAGCATAGAGGGAAGTGGGGAGCTGAGAAGAGTAGAGGTGAAGAATATTCCAAGGAAAGGGAACAACAAATGCAAAGGTACCAAGATGGAAGCAGCTGCAGAGGGGAAATTAGAATTTTAGACAGAATAGATGAGTTTTCAGAAAAATGTATATTCACAAAAAATAACTTGAGAAATAGCCTGACTTACATAAAATTAGGCTTAAGAGGTAGGTAGAGGTGATGTCATGAATAGTTGTGTGCTGAACATTTTGAACCACATAAATAATTTTAGAGCAATAAGATGTCATAAAAGGATTTTGAGCAAGATAATAGCATAATCAGATTTAGGTTTTCTTTAAAAATATCACCAGTCCCAGGAGTAGAGACAGAGTGAAGACAGGTTGCCCAGTTGAGATACAATTTACTTCTTTCCTTTGCCATGTTTTCATTTGTAGGGAGCATTGTGCAGTGTAATAACTACTACAGATGATAAATAGTAGTTTCACATGTAGTACACTCACATGTAGAAGAATGAAACCTCTACCCTACACCACTTACAACACTGGGACGACCCAGAGGGATGGTATGGGGAGGGAGGAGGGTGGAGGGTTCAGGATGGGGAACACATGTATACCTGTGGCAGATTCATTTTGATATATGGCAAAACCAATACAATATTGTAAAGTTAAATAAAATAAAATAAAAAAAACTAACTCTAAGTAGGTTAAATATGAAATGAAAGACTGAAAAAACATAAAACTCCCAAAAAATGATAGGAAAAAAGCTGCTTGACATGGGTTTGGCAATGATTTTTTGGATATGATACCTATGAGCAAAAGCCACAAAATAGAAAATACATATAGTGAGACTATATCAAACTCAAAAACTTCTATACAGCAACAGAGATGACAAACAAAATGGAAAAGCAACTAACTGAATGGGAAGAGATATTTGCAAATGATATATCTATTAAAGGGTTGATGTTCAAAATATATAAAGAACTTGCACAACTCAATTTCCAAAAAACCAAAAATTGGCACATGAAAAGAGGATAAATATCCCTAATTATTAGAGAAATGCAAATCAAAACCTCAACGAGATATCACCTCACATCTGTCAGAATGAAAGTGAAAGTGAAAGTTGCTTAGTCGCATCCGACTCTTTGTGACCCCATGGACTATACAGTCCATGGAGTTCTCTAGGCCAGAATATTGGAGTGGGTAGCCTTTCCCTTCTCCAGGGGATCTTCCCAACCCAGGGATCGAATCCAGGTCTCTCACATTGCAGGCAGATTGTTTACCAACTGAGCCATGAGGGAAGCCCAAGAATATTGGAGTGGGTAGCCTATCCCTTCTCCAGGGGATCAAACTCAGGAATTGAACCAGGGTCTCCTGCATTTCACATGGATTCTTTACCAACTGAGCTATCAGGGAAGCCATCTGTCAGAATGGCTATTATCAAAAAGACAAGAAATAACAAGTGTTGGCAAAGATATGGAGTAAAAGGAACATTTGGGCACTGTTGGTGGGATTGTAAATTGGTTCAGCTCCTATGGAGAATAGTATGGAGTTTCCTCAAAAAATTAAAAATGGAACTATCATATGATTCAGCAAGTCCATTTCTGGGAATATGTCTGAAGGAAACAAAAGTGCTGTGTGGAAAGATATCTGCACCATCATGGTAACAGAATTATTTAAAATATCTAACACATGGAAACAAGTGTTCCTCAATGGATGAATGGATAAAGAAGTTGTAGTATGTATATTCAATGGAAACATTGTTCAACTCTTAAAAATGAAGAAATCCTGTCATTTGTGACAGCATGGATGGAACTTGAGGGCGTTATGCTAAGTGAAAAATACTGTATGTGAAATATAAAAAAAAATTCTTAAAAAAAGAGAGGAAGAAGGAAAAAACAAACTCATAGAAAAAGAGACCAGATTTGTAGGTTATTAGAAATATGGATGGTGAAAGGGTAGGGGAATTGGATGAAGGCAGTGATAAAGTACAAACTTCCAGTTATAAGATAAATACATTCTGGCAATGTAATGTACAACCTAATGACTGTAGTTAACACTGCTGCTGCTGCTGCTAAGTCGCTTCAGTCATGTCTGACTCTGTGCGACACCACAGACAGCAGCCCACCAGGCTCCTCTGTCCACAGGATTCTCCAGGCAAGAATACTGGAGTGGGTTGCCATTTCCTTCTCCAGTTAACACTGCTACAGGGTATATGAAAAATTTTAAGATAGTATATCCTAAGAGTTATCATTGCAAAAAGAAAAATTCCTTTATTTTTCTTTTTAAAAATTTTGTATCTATACGAGGGCTTCCCCAGTGGCTCAGATGGTAAAGAATCCGTCTGCCAATGCAGGAGACATGGGTTCGATCCCTGATCCAGGAAGATCACACATGCTGCAGAGCAACTAATAAGCCCATGTACCACAACAATTGAGCCTGTGCTCCAGAGCCCAGGAGCCACAACTACTGAGTCCATGTGCCCAAACTACTGCAGCCTGTGTGCCCTGGAGCCCATGGTCCCCAATAAGAGAAGCCACCACAACGAGAAGCTCACGCGCGGCAACTAGAGAGTAGTCCCTGCTTTCCCCAACTAGAGAAAAGCCTACACATGCAATGAAGACCCAGTATTGCCAAAAATAAATAAATAAAAACCTCTTATTAAAAAATTCTACATCTATATGAGATGATGAATGTTACCTAAACATTGTAGTAATCATTTCACAATATATGTAAGTCAAATCATGATGCTATGTACTTTAAACTTATACAGTGCTATATCTCAATTATACCTCAATAAAAATCAAGGGAAAAAAATGAGAGTAAAAGATAAGTACGGTAAAAGTAAGCTAAATAAAAGAAAGTGTTAGTTGCTCAGTTGTGTCTGACTCTTTGCAACCTCATGTAACCCGCCAGGCTCCTCCTTCCATGGAGTTTACCAGGCAAGAATACTGAAGTGGATAGCCAGGCCCTCCTCCAGGGGATCTTCCTGATCCAAGGGATTGAACCCTGGTCTCCTGCATTGCAGGAAGGTTCTTTACCATCTGAGCCACCAGGGAAGTCAAGCTAGGAAAAGAGGGAGGCAAAAAGTATCACAGGCAGAGGAAACTGTGTGCAAAGATTGGGATTTCAAAAAGAGCAGCATCCACGGTAGATACGATTCACAGCCTCAATATCTTTTCTTACCCAGAATATGATTTCAATTTTGTTCAGATATCCAAATCGATCTCTGGATAATCAGGAGAATTTTGATTAGTTTAAACTAGTGTGTGGCATTTCCTTGGTGACTATTATTTATTCAGCCCAATACAATTTAAAGGGAAAGATGTAGTCCATCCTTCAAGGAGATTTTCCTTTCTCTTTCTTGCTGGATGTGATTTAAAAAAAAAAAAAAAAAAGCAACAACTTATAACCCTTATTTCCCTTGCTACACTAGCCTTAACATAGAGCTTAACACAAAACTGAAATAAATTGAAATATTTCATAGTAGTAATTGAGTGACAATTGATTTCTATCATATCTAGAGCCTTCCATTCTTTGGACCTCTAGTTTTAGTTCATATTCTCATTACTTGAGCTAGTTTGAGTAGGTGTTTTCTGTCTAAAATCACAAGTATTCTGACAGAGTATTTGACAGGGTAGAAGCAATTCAGTATAGCAAGACTATGAAGTAAAACAAAATACAGCTGGAGAAGTAGGCAGAGGCAAAGTCTGTGGGCCTTGTTTCTGGAGGCAATACACACTAAGTTCAGGGCATCTATATAGAAAGAGTTCTTCCACCAAATAGGCACACAATGAAGGATAGAAAGATATAGCAGACTTATGACATGTAGAACTTTGTTCTTATAAACACCAAAGCTCAGTCCATTTAGTTACTTTATTATGGTTACACTACATCCATTTTATTTTTATTCTATATCAGAGATAAATTATATATTTTGTGAGGGTTGAGTAACTGCCTTTTGAGTACAGTAAGGGATATGGAAATAATACTGGAGAGCTTGATACTGTTTAGTGGTCACAGTCAGATCCTAAAGGCCTTTAAAAATTATTCCAGAATGAAAAAAAATGTAATAAGGTAGGGAGAACTGATCTAGGAGATCAAAACTTTCCAATTACATGAAGAACAGATCAAATAAAATGAAAAACCAAAGTTTAGAAGAAAACTGTGAGCGGGGTTGGTGATGGAAGTGTTATAAAAATTGTCCAATCTCTCTCCCTTTTTACAGTAGAGCTGAACAATAATTTTTAAAATAATGAAAAGGGGAAATTCAGCAATTTGAAAAAGCTTTCATCAGTAGTACACATACGTGGCCTTGCTAGTGACATCCACATGCCACCTTGATACTTCTTAGAAAGAGATTCAGTTCTCTTTAATTTAGTAAGGCAGGGCTAGTAGCTCCATAGGCTTGGTGATAAATGTTGCAAAGGGCTCCTGATCCTATACTTGGTGTACCCCTGGATCCCTCTTGAGGGAGGAGAGACTGGTTCTTTAGGCAGTCTGCTCCCAAGACAATGTCAGCCACTATTTGAGAGAACAGGAATATTTATTTTTTTTAAGTCCAAATATTTACTATCCAAGATTAAGAAGATAAGTCTGTATTCCCATCATTAACAAACTGGACTCTGTTTGCTTTTTTTTTTTAAGGTAAAATTGAAATACCATTTTTTATCATTATTTTACTTACCAGTATAGACATTATTGATATCTTTAAGGTTGATCTTCCTGGTATTATGTAATGACTGAATGTAACTAACTTGTAATAATTTAAATTTGACAAGCATATAAAGGAAAACTATGTTGTTAAAAGTTTCCTGAAGATATAGGTTTTTATTATTTATTTTCTTTTTGACTAGTAAGAGTTTACAATTAAAAGTAATGGGAAAACTCTGAGTGTAATAAAGTATCTTCAAATTAAAAAAAAAAGTGTTGACAAACTATAGAGCAAGTGAAACTGTCATTCATTGCTAATGGGAGTGAAATGGGTATAATCACATCAGAAAATGGTTTGATAGTATCTACTTATGCTAAAATTATATGTGTGCTCTATGATACAGCAATTCCTCTCTTAGATTAATAAGCAAAACACTGTGCTCACGTGCTCAAGCATACTCTGTTGTGTCGACTTTTTGCTGCCCCATAAACTGCCAGGCTCCTCTGTCCATGAGATTTCCCAGGCAAGAATACTGAAGTGTCTTGCCATTTTCTACTCCAGGGGAATCTTCTCAACCTAGGGATTGAACCTGTGTCTCTTGCATTGACAGACAGATTCTTTACCACTTAGTTACCTGGGAAACCTGTTCATATGCTCACCAGACCCCAAATAGAAATTTCCTAAATACTCAATGGAGAATGGATAAATGAATTGTAGTATGCTTACACAACTGAATATTATAAAGAGACATAACAACCTACAACTAACTATATGAAACAATACAGATGAATCTTATAAATATAATGTTACATGAAAGAAAGAAACCACATACAAATGCATACATTATGTATAACTACAAAAACAGTTAAAACTAATCTATGCTGTTATAAATTAAGATAGTGGTTACTTTGGTGGTAGTGATTAGAAAGTGTTCTGAAATGGGATGATGTGTTCTGAAATGGCTTCTAGGATGTTGGTATTATACATGTGTAAATAAAAAGAGAAACATGTGTAATAGAAAAGAATCCATGGGATTCTCCAGGCAAGAATACTGGAGTGGTTTGCCATTTCCTTCTCCAGGGGAAGCTGCCTAACCCGGGGATCGAATTGAGGTCTCCTGCATTGCAGGCAGACGCTTTAACCTCTGAGCCACCAGGGAAGCAAATAGAAAGAGAGCATGATATAAAATTATTTATGTTTCTACTTTTAGAAAATATATATTTTTGAATATACATGAAAACATTCATGTAGTAGATAGAATAATGCCTGCCTCCCCAACCAAAGATGCCTATATCTCTCTCTTTCTCCTAGAAGTGTTAGTCACAAAATTCATGTTGCTGTCCAAGGGATTCTCCAGGTAAGAATACTGGGGTGGGTTGCCATTCCCTTCTCCAGGGTATCTTCCCCACCCAGGGATCAAACCCAGGTCTCCTACCTTGCAGGTGATTCTTTACTGTCTGAGTCACCACAGAAGCCCCTAAAGATGCCTTTGCATGCCCTGATTTTCAAAACCTGTGAGTATGTTCCCTTACGTGGTAAAAAGAACTTTGCACATGTGATTATGTTTAAGGGCCTTAAAATGGGGAGATTATCCTGGATTATTTGAATGAGCTCAATCTAATAACATGGGTCTTTCAAAGCAAAGAATCCTTCCCTGCTGTGGTCAGAGGAAGCTATATCTATGGAAGGCAAAGAGAGATAACATTGCTGGCTTTGGAGGAAGGAGAACTTTAGCCAAGGAATGTGGGTGACCTCCAGAAAATATCATATAAGAAACGAATCGCCAGTCCAGGTTCGATGCAGGATACAGGATGCTTGGGGCTGGCGCACTGGGATGACCTAGAGGGATGGTACGGGGAGGGAGGTGGGAGGGGGGTTCAGGATGGGGAACACGTGTACACCCGTGGTGGATTCATGTTGATGTATGGCAAAACCAATGCAATATTATAAAGTAACTAGCTTCCAATTAAAAAGAATACATTTGAATCAGTCCTAATGAGGTGGATGAAACTGGAACCTATTATACAGAGTGAAGTAAGCCAGAAGGAAAAACACCAATACAGTATACTAACGCATATATATGGAATTTAGAAAGATGGTAACAATAACCCTGTGTACGAGACAGCAAAAGAGTCACTGATGTATAGAACAGTCTTATGGACTCTGTGGGAGAGGGAGAGGGTGGGAAGATTTGGAAGAATGGCATTGAAACATGTAAAATATCATGTATGAAACGAGATGCCCGTCCAGGTTCGATGCACGATACTGGATGCTTGGGGCTCGTGCACTGGGACGACCCAGAGGGATGGTATGGGGAGGGAGGAGGGAGGAGGGTTCAGGATGGGGAACACATGTATACCTGTGGTGGATTCATTTTGATATTTGGCAAAACTAATACAATTATGTAAAGTTTAAAAATAAAATAAAATTTAAAAAAAATAAAATAAATAAATTTAAATTAAAAAAAAGAAAGAAAATGAATTTTCCCTTAGAGCCTCCAGAAAGGAATGCCGCCCTGAAGGCACCTTGATTTTTAGCCCACTAAGACCTGTATCTGATTTGTGACCTACAAAATTGTAAAAAATAAGTCTGCATTATTTCAAGTCTCTATGTTTTTGATGATTTGTTATGGTAGCCTCAAAGAAAAGCCTAACAACACAGTTTGGAAGAAAATAACACCAATAAGAGTGTAATTAGAGTGATTGTCTCTGGGTAGTGGAATTACAGGTGATTTTTATTATGATGTTTTTCTTATGCACATTTGATTATTTCCTTAAGATTTCTTAAAGTGGAATTATTGAGTCAAAGGCTACAAATATTTCTAAGTGCCTTGAAATTCAATGTGAATTCCCTTTAAAAAAAGGTTGTACCAATTCCTACTCCTATCTAATATTTCTTTTTGCTGAAACTTTTGGTGACTTGGTTATGCCAGTTCTCTCTTATTCACTTTATGAGCCCCAAGTAAATAAATAAAACAGTAGTAAAATACAGAGCCGAGAAAAGAAGCAAAACTGAAATACAAGTCAGATACTCTATTTTCATGTTACCTTGTAACGTATATCCTTGGGGCCACTTCACCATACAGAGCATGCTCATGAATGATGCTTCTAAGCTACTCAAGGTTCTCTTACGACTTCAGTTTAATATTAGTACTTACTTTCGCACCACTCTGTTGAAATTAAGAAGGGCCAGCAGCTTCTTCAAAGTTTCAGAATAGCCTCTTCTTGGAACATCCTGAAGTGCCCTTCCTTTTAAAAAGCCATTTCTTTAGAACATAACCTCCCTTCTAGCCTTTTTTTTTTTTTCTTTCTTTTCTGCCTCAAACCTCTCTCCCTGAGATTCTCTCTGCAACAGGTTTCCAGAGCGAGACTCTAAGTACCTGAGATTTTAAGAAGTTGGTACTTCTCTAGGACTTGATGTTCTCTCCCTGTGGGGGAAGAGAGGGCATCCTTTTTCAGCTGATTTCAATCAAGGGGCTCACCCTATAATGGAAAAGCTATAAAAAGAATGTGTGTGTATATATATGTATAACTGAATCACTTTTCTGTACAGCAGAAACTAATGCAACATTGTAAATCAACTATACTTCAATTTAAAAAATTTAAAAAGAAACAACATTTCAATGAATCTAAAAAAAAAAAAAAGACACTCCGGCTGGTAAGTAACTTTAAGGTATGGATTCAAGAGACAAATTTTGAAATTGAAAAAAATACATGTGATCCTTATAATTTGCTGTACTGTATGTTTCTAAAAACTATTATAAAATGAATTAAGCATGTATTATCACATAAAAAAATGCAGCTATCATGATCCTAAGTCAAAGGCATGAAAAATAAAATACATATTCCACATTAACAATATTTTCTTGACTTCTTAGAACTTAGAAGACACACGAGGAGGATGATTTAAATAACCCATTTGTCTTTTAAAAAGCTGTTCAAGTAATTTCCAGCTGATAAGTTCTTTTTGTTTTGATAAATCTCCCAACACTAAGAAGTGACATTTAAAAATCATTCCTCTGACCTTAGAAATGCTCTCAAGTACTAAGTGCTCAACAGATGTTTGCTGTTCTTGATGATGATGGTATTTTCAGACCAAAAAACATTTTCAAATCTAAGGACTGACTCACCATTTCTCCCCGTCATCTGCTCCTGCCACTCTTAGTTTATTTAAAACTACAAATAGAGCTAGTCCTTGGATTGCTGTTAACAGGAAGCACTAAGTGCTATTAAATCTTTTTTAAAAAATTATTTGTATTTATTTTTTAAATACCAGCCTTCACTACCAAAGTGGTAGAGCAGAAACTGTATTCAGTGGGATTATTTCAGTGTGACTGCCCTACTGTAGGGGGCTTCCCAGGTCACACTAGTGGTAAAGAACCTGCCTGTCAATACGGGAGACATAAGAGATGGGGGTTCAATCCTTGGGTTGGGAAGATCCCCTGGAGGAGGGCACGGCAACTCACTGCAGTACTCTTGCCTGGAGAATCCCCATGGACAGAGGAGCCTGGTGGGCTACAGTCCACGGGGTTGCAAAGAGTTGGACACGACTGAGTGACTAAGCAGCAGCAAACTAAAATACAAATTCTTCTGATGTTAAGAAGCAAGTTTTTTTTTGCCCCCCCCCAGATGTTTTCCCAGAACATCAGTTGAGAGTGAGGGGGAATGAGTGAGATTGGGTTGGAGATTTGAGAAGGTGTTTTGTTTACTGTCATATAATCAACATTAGCACACCATCTGGTACTAGGTGTAACTACACATGAAAAGTCATGGCGTTCTGTTCTTTATATTTTCAGGATATATTTTTATTTTTTGAAGTATGGTTGATTTATAGTGCTTCATATGTACAACAGGTGTACAATGTTTCAGGTATATATATGTGTGTGTGTGTATATATATATATATATATACTTTTTCAGATTATTTTCCACTTCAGATTATTACAAGATATTGAATGTATTTCCCTGTGCTATACAATAGGCCCTTGTTATTTATCTGTTATTTATATGTTTGTATCTGTTAATCTCAAACTCCTAATTTATCCTTCTCCCTCCTTTCCCCTTTGGTAACCATAAATTTGTTTTCTTTGTAAGTCTATTTCTGTTTTGTTAATAAATTCATTTGTATCATTTTTTAGATTCTGCATATAAGTGATATCATATGATCTTTGTCTTTCTCTCTCAGGATAACTTTTGACTTTCTACCTTCACATTCTCATGCTAGCCAGCCTATTTTAGGTGTGCATCTTTCCTTGTCTGACTGGTCTACCATCTTTAGTTTCCCTTCCTCCAAACTATCCCCCACACTGAGTTCTTATTATGCCTATGTTTCTCAGTAAGAGAATGCTGAGTGAATAAATGAATGTATAACTGATTATACAAACATTAACACTTTATAATTATAAACACAATGGATTTCTTTACAGAGAAAAGCTGAACATAATATAAAATGAGAGGTCTCAAGCTTGGGCTTACAGAACTCTCAAGAATGAGGGTCATATAACTTGACACAGAGAGAGTATAAAAAGTAAAATTCTGTCACTCTTGACCTTATGCAAGTAACTTTTGTTTCTAGAAAAATAAAAATAAGTGATAAAAATAAGTCAACATATATGACTTAGCTGAAAGGAAGTACAAGTTTTAAACTTTAAAAATGCTTATTTATTTTCTAATAGAAAGACAAATATATGTTAATTGTAGGATACTGGAGAAATACAGAAAAGTTTAAAGGATCAAATAAAACCACCACTGAAATACTGCTTAACCTTATTTTTTTTTCTAGTTGTGTATTTTAAATTGAGTTCATTCTCTTCTTTATACTTTTGTATTCTGGCATTTTTGTTTATGTTTTAAGCAATCTGTTATTAAATATTCTTCTAAAACATTTGTTATAATGGCTGCAGCATAGTCTATCTGATAGGGATATCATAATTTAAGCATTTCTTCATTGTTGTTCATTTATGTTGACTTTCTTCCCAGATAAGCTAAAAATATCATGAGACAAAAGTATAGTCATGATCATTATCTTTCCATCAAATGATGATTTTATGCGTTCAGAGAAGTGGAATTAAGTGGATAGTTATCATCTTTTTTTCCTCCTTAATCTTTGTCACATAACCTTATATCTCTACCTAAAATAAAGTTTATACCCTTCCTTCTGAAAACTACTTTCAGGGAAGAATTCCACATTTTGTAAAACATCTGTGCTCTGGAGCAGACATAGCTTTGCTACTCTTCCACTTAAAAAAAAAATCTTTTATAAGTGCAGGGACAAAATACTTGAAAGAAAATACTAGTATAAAAGCTACAGTCTTTTTAAGATAATGGTGCTAGCTCTCCTTTGAAATTGGACTCTACTTGTAGTTTACATGTTATTATAGATGAATTTATTAAGATTTCATGATGATGGAAGCAATATAAAGACCTAAGAGTATGTCTCCTACTGTCCTGGTTTCTATTCCTATTTGTAGGTAATTTGGAAATTTCCAAATTAGAGAATAAAAAACTTTATATTACAGAGGTTCTAAATTCTCAGAACACCTGTTTTAAAGTCATGTTGCTCTGTTGATGAATCACCCAAGCTTTATAAAATGATTCATCATTAGTCATTATAAAATATAAGCTTAACAATCCATAAGCTCAAAATACTACTATTTTATTAGCTCCATATTTATTGAAGCCATATTACTTTGACTAAGTCTAGAAACAAAGAATGTTCAAAAAGTTTATTCTTCAAAATGGCAGCTCTTTCCATTCCTTCAATGCTCTATTTAGTCATATCTATCAAGGTGACATTTATTAGCAGAGAAAAAACTTGGTAAATTTTCTTTATCCCCCTAAAAGGTAATAGGTCTTTGATCCACGTTTCTGTATAGAGCGTGTACTTAACTCCATACAGAACTATGTGTTGTACAGCAAGTATGAGAGCTTAGGTTCTTGAAATTTCCTGTCACCTGAGTATGTTTTCTAATTCATTTCTATTTCTAATTCATGGATGAGAAAACTGACGCCAGCATTGTTTATTAGTGAGATCAAAGTTGCATCTGTGCTCAGACAAGGCTTTAAGGAGAACCAACAGCCCCTGGGTTTCTGATTTGTTGCTGAGTCAACAAAAGACTGTGTTTTCTGGGCACAGTATATTTCAACTCTGCTGTTCCACACCTGCCTGGGGCTCTTTCTAATCAGTGTCAGATGGAGTTTTAATGCTAACCCCCACAGACTGGCATATGTCTTTACTTATGTGCCTTAGAAGTATGCTGTGTACCCGGGAAGCTATGTACTGGGATGAGTATATGGAAATTCATGGGCTTTGGAACCACTTTGGAGCAGCTCCACACTTCATGGGGCTTTTAGTTGCCTCATATTTACAGTGGGAATGTTTAAGTTCCTCTGTCTGAGGATTTTGTGTATTTAGTGAGTTAACTTAGGTATGGCACTTAGCACCATGCCTGGCACATAATAGGCACTCTGCTCTAAAGCAGTATGCATCCTACCGTGCTGGCAAAGCCTTAAGATTGCAGATTCATCTTTTATGGGGGTTATGTAAATGAATTTCTGAAGGTTGTTTTGGTGTTTTGTATTGTATGACTTTTTTACCAGCTGAGCCACAAGGGGAGATGAAGCATTTAGTTCCGGGGTTAACATGGTAGAAATAAGACTTCTAAATGCAGTTATTTGGGAGGAGGGTGGAGGGTTCAGGATGGCGAACACATGTATACCTGTGGCGGATTCATTTTGGCATTTGGCAAAACTAATACAATTTTGTAAAGTTTAAAAATAAAATAAAATTAAAATAAATAAATAAATAAAATCAACTTAGAAGCAAAAATAAATAAATAAATTAAATAACATTAAAAAAAAATGCAGTTATTTTTCCGGTGTCTAAATAATGGTGAATTTTTGAAAAATGACTTCAAAGTTACTCCAGGACGAAAAGAAAGAAAGAAAGAAAAAAAAACCAGTAACGGGCAGAACTTCTTTTTCATGCTTCCGTTTCATTAAGCATGAAACTAGAAATATAAGAAATGCTAAGAGAAATCATCCACTCATTTTATTGAAGCTTTCTTCCCCCCAGGATGGCATCTAATTGCTTCTCAAATAGTTCCAGTGAGTTGCTTTTAAAAATGTGACTTTATGTTTCTAAAAGAATTCTCCATATCTGTGACTGGAAAGCAAATGAGGTTACACCAAATTTACACTTGCTCTTTCATTAAAACTTGTGCTTTGAACACATCATACATTGAAACAAATAACAGGTCCCAAATCATAGAGAACTCGATCACTTTATCATTGCACCTTGTTGTAGCTGCCTTGGACCCTAGGTACTTTCTCTTAAGGGAGAGAATGTTGGAGCTACAAGACATAGGATTAATTACTTTAACCTACTTCTATTTATGAAAGTACAATTCCTGTGGCTCTGTCTCCATCCCACTGCTTCTGAATAACAAAAGAGCATAATTTAGGTTCACCCACTAAGGTCCTGTCCTCATTACTGCAAACAAGACCAAGAGCAATTTTCCCACTGATGGCCTTTTCCCAGCCATTTTGGTCTTGTTTTGAGACCATATTAAGACAGTTTTACATTAATTACCAGAAGAACTTTTATTGTTATTTTGAATTTTAGACCAATAAGGGCGTATCAAACTCTTCAGAGAAAAGGAACCCTAGAATATATACCTCAGTTCAGTTCAGTCGCTCAGTTGTGTCCAGGTCTTTGTGATCCCATGGACTGCAGCACTCCAGGCTTCCCTGTCCATGGCCAACTCCCAAAATTTACTCAACTCATGTCCATTGAGTCAGCGATGCCATCCAACCATCTCATCCTCTGTTGTCCCCTTCTCCTCTTGCCTTCAAACTTTCCCAGCATCAGGGTCTTTACAAATGAGTCAGCTCTTCACATCAGGTGGTCAAAGTATTGGAGCTTCAACATCAGTCCTTCCAATGAACACTCAGTACTGATCTCTTTTAGGATGGATTGGTTGGATCTCCTTGCAGCCCAAGGAACTCTCAAGAGTCTTCTCCAACACCACAGTTCAAAAGCATCAATTTTTTGGTGCTCAGCTTTCTTTATAGTCCAACTCTCACATCCATACATGACCACTGGAAAAACCATAGCCTTGACTAGATGGACCTTTGATGGCAAAGTAATGTTTCTGCTTTGCAATATGCTGTCTAGGTTGGTCATAACTTTCCTTCCAAAGAGTAAGAGTCTTTTAATTTCATGGCTGCAATCACCATCTGCAGTGATTTTGGAGCCTCCCAAAATAAAGTCAGCCACTGTTTCCACTGTTTCCTCATCTATTTGCCATGAAGTGATAGGACCAGATGCCATGATCTTAGTTTTCTGAATGTAGAGCTTTAAGCCAACTTTTTCACTCTCCTCTTTCACATTCATCAAGAGGCTTTTTAGTTCCTCTTCACTTTCTGCCATAAGGGTGGTGTCATCTGCATATCTGAGGTTATTGATATTTCTCCTGGCTATCTTGATTCCAGCTTGTGCTTCTTCCAGCCCAGCATTTCTCATGATGTACTCTGCATATAAGTTAAATAAGCAGGGTGACAATATGCAGCCTTGACATATTCCTTTTCCTATTTGGGACCAGTCTGTTGCTCCATGTCCAGTTCTAACAGTTGCTTCCTGATCTGCATACAAATTTCTCAAGAGGCAGGTCAGGTGGTCTGGTATTCCCATCTCTTTCAGAATTTTCCACAGTTTATTGTGATCCACACAGTCAAAGGCTTTGGCATAGTCAATAAAGCAGAAATAGATGTTTTTCTGGACCTCTCTTGCTTTTTCCATGATCCGATGGATGTTGGCAATTTGGTCTCTGGTTCCTCTGCCTTTTCTAAAACCAGCTTGAACATCTGGAAGTTCACGGTTCATGTATTGCTGAAGCCTGGCTTTGAGAATTTTGAGCATTACTTTCCTAGCGTGTGAGATGAGTGCAATTGTGTGGTAGGTAGTTAAGCATTCTTTGGCATTGCCTGTCTTTGGAATTGGAATGAAAACTGACCTTTTCCAGTCCTGTGGCCACTGCCGAGTTTTCCAAATTTGCTGGCATATTCAGTGCAGCACTTTCATAGCATCATCTTTTAGGATTTGTAATAGGTCAACTGCAATTCCATCACCTCCACTAGCTTTGTTTGTAGTGATGCTTCCTGAGGCCCACTTGACTTCACATTCCAGGATGTGGCATGGGGGGCGTTATAGGGTAAACTGACTATGCAGCCTTGGGAGCTGCTTTTCAACAAGATGATGTGTGTGCATATATGTTGAGATGAGTGTCATTGTGAGTTGGGGTTCCTTACAGAGTAGCTGGAGAGTTTTCCATTTCTGGAGAAGTGGTTAGTTATTTAGTAACAAATTCTTTTTTAGGCCAGAACATGACAATTTTGAGTTGTAGCTCTCCACACCTTGTGCTTTGTGTGCTAGTATGGGAAAGTGTTATCAACTGTAACCCAGATATTCATTGACTTGCTAACTTCCAACTGAGTAGAAACAGGGTCTCCGACTTACAACCTATGAATGTTCTTCAGTTATTTCAGAGAGTCCTCAGAGTATTGCTTCACCTAAGCCTAAAAACCAGCTTGTCAGCTAGCTTCATGAGTGAGGTCTTTTGTATTCTTCCTCTCTGACTCCCATTTGTTTGTAACCACTACCCTTAAAATATCCTGGCAGGACCTCATTGCTATTGTAGACCATAATGATGAAGGGTAGCAGAATGAACCACCCCCAAACATGGAAAACTTAAAAAAAATTTTTTTTTCTTCCTCTATGTCAAGGATCTTCTCTTTGGGTAGCAGGATTGTATTTTGTTTCTTAGCTTTTCCTTCTGATGTACTCTCTTTAGAAGGAAGCAGTAGTAACAGTGCCAAACCCAGTCCAAAAACCCAGTGTGAAGTTAAGTGAAAGTTGCTCAGTCGTGTCCAACTCTTTGTGACTACATCGACTACAGTCCATGGAATTCTCCAGGCTGGAATACTGGAGTGGGTAGCCTTTCCCTTCCCCAGGGGATCTTCCCAGCCCAGGGATAGAAGCCAGGTCTCCCACATTGCAGGTGGATTCTTTACCAACTGAGCTATCAGGAAAAAACCCAGTGTAGATCGAGCTTATTCCATCCCCTTGAGTTCTTCCAGTCTCCCTCAGTCCCCCTCTTCCAAACAAAACTTTTTCTTTTCTCATGTAGTTGCAAAGTAAAAGCTCCAGTATACATGACCGGAAACCATTCTTATGAAGGGTAGAAGAATATGTCACCCCAAAATTTGCCCCTTCAGAATAATGATTATTTTGAATTTTACTTAGGAAATTGCTGGCACAAGATGGACATTCTGATCTTCTTTTGTCCTCCTGAAGGCAGGAGCTAAATCTCCCATGTGAGATATCCTCCTTGTACCAGGAAGACAGAGAGATACCCTTACCACCGGAGACAAGGAATTTAGGGCCTAGAAGTTAGACAGGAAGGGATCAGGGCACAACCTTTAAAAAAATGACATAACCTTTGGACACGACATAAACTGGTTAGAACCAACTAGGTCCAAGATGGCAGATGAGTTGACTTCCACTAGGCCTTGAGCCTTAGTATGCACTTACTGTAATATATCAACAAGCAACATGACACACTCACAGGCTTCCCTCCCCTTTGAAGTCCCAAACCACTCTCCCCAACATCTTTTGTCTTTATCCGAATATCATCTTCAGGTGAGGATTTTGGCCATTTTAGAGAGTTAGTTCTCTTGGGTCTCTTTCACATATGTTATTAAACTTAAAAAAAAAATTTCTCCTGTAAATATGTCTCATGTCAGTTTAATTCTTAGACCAGCCAAAAGTACTTAGCTGCTACTGCTAAGTCACTTCAGTCGTGTCCAGCTCTGTGCGATCCCATAGATGGCAGCCCACCAGGCTCCCCTGTCCCTGGGATTCTCCAAGCAAGAACACTGGAGTGAGTTGCCATTTCCTTCTCCAATGCATGAAAGTGAAAAGTGAAAGGGAAGTCGCTCAGTCGTGTCCGACTCTTTGCGACCCCATGGACTACAGCCTACCAGGCTCCTCTATCCATAGGATTTTCTAGGCAAGAGTACTGGAGTGGGGTGCCATTGCCTTCTTCAATAAAAGTATTTAGAAGGGTAGACAAAAATGTCTTCCTCCCCAACAATTCTCTGAGTGTATTCAATGGTTTGGGAGGTGGTATTTTGCTTAAAGCTGGAAGCAAGGGGAACTATTTGTAATGTCCCTTTCAACACTTTCAGTAGAAAATATGATACTCTATATCAGTTATGGGGGACATTCTCCATTTTCCAAGTAATTTCAAGACTGATATGTCTTAAGTTGCTTTTAACGTATAAATGAAAAACTGCACAGAAGTAGTGATTCCTGCTCACCTTGTATAATAAAGAAACAAAAGTATCTTAAAATACATAAGCATGTTGAAAGGAATTACCTATAACCACCACCACCAAGAAAGAAAATCATAAGTTGCAGAAAATCTATTTTATTTTAATCAAGTTTATATAGCTATAACAATTGAATAGGAGGAATAAGCAAGGTTATTTACAGAGGTGAAGTAAAACCTAACAGAGCCAGATTCCAAATGGAATGATTATGGACCAAGAATAACTAGATGTGGGAGTGGAAGAAAGACTATACAATGCTGATGCCTCAGTAAAGGTTCAGGGCAAGAAGATTGGATCCAAAGTATCAATATTAACAATTACTAAAAAAGTTGTGTACACTAAACTGGAAATTAGAGAATTGAGATTTCATTGGAACTATCTCCTCAGTGGAAAAGAAGTGTTGCTTCCAACTTTTAGAAAACAACAACAATTTTTTTTAAGATAAGAAGGGGATCATATGGACATGTCAAAAGGCTACTACTTAACTGGAAGAAAAATACAAGGCAAAGCATATGTTACAGGGGACAGCTAAGAAACAATTGCTGTTGATTTAATTTTTATAACAAATCCTACTTCTGATAAGGAACAAACTTTAAAGAAATAAACTCTTGTGGGAGAAAATTCTATAAAAACTGATGGGAAGAAATAGGCAGAATTGCCTGCCATGCCACTTAGGAAAACAACTTTACATGCAACGCAAGAGACAAGGAATATTATGCAAAAATATTTTTTATAAATAATATAACAAAAGGAAAAAAATACTGTTTTACTGCCAGTCAAAATATAGTGCTGACATGAAAAGAAAAAGGGTGGGTGAAACTGGGCTGCAGTGAGATGGCTGACTAGGGCCCTGGAGGATGGATCATATTCTTGTTAGCTGAGCCCTAGGACAATGTCGTAGGCCCTCTATCCAGAGTAGGGAGGTACTTCCTCTTCCTTTCCACAACTAGCCCATGGGGCTATGGTGAAGTCATCTGCCCAGGGTCACACAGCTAGTAAATGGTGGAGCTGGAACTCAGCAAAGTTGTTCTGACTATAAAGCCTGTGCTTTTCCCATTAAACTGAGATATATCTAGAAAGCATAAGATCATCCTTGCAATATATTTAGTAGAATGTATAGTCCTCAGAAGGTTTACATTTCTTAGTTCCACAATCACAATGCTATTAACAATAAGAGGTGTGTTAGCAGAGCATCAAATCTGTAAATAAAACATTGAAAAAATTAATAAATCCTTATTTACACAGGAAAAAAGATAGACCTGGAAATGGGCATAAAGAAGGCAAAATATTCCATCTCCACATATACCATAGTTTAACAGATGATGGAGATGGAATGTTCTTAGTTGCTAAAACAAACAGAAGGAAAAACTGGGTTTTAATACAGGACATTATAAAGAATATTGTTATGAAGAAGAGTTCTGTATTAACAAAACCATTTCTATTTCTTTTGGGCAGTTCAAGTTCATTTGCTGGGGTAATGAAGAATTGTGTGCAATAAATAATCCCATACAACAAATGTTTTTCCTACTCCTTAAATTTATATTATCTTTTGTAAAGATAATTGTGTGTTTTCATATTCCATTTTGTGGAACTGATGTATAGAATGAACACAAAACTTTCTGTGTACTTTCCATACTTCCAGTAACTTTAAAACTGCCTTCCTTGACTCCATTCTAGACCCCTTTAATTTTATTCTTCCTACTGTTGCCAGAATGAACTTGGTAAAACACAAGCCTGAAAATGACAGTTTTTGGTTTCATAGTTGTCAATGACACCCCATTGCTCCAGCCTGCCTTTCTGGAGTCATCTTCATTTCTCCCCCTCAAGCACTCTTCAAGTTAACTATACCAAATTTCTGACTGTTCCCAAAGGGAGGAAGCTACGCTGCCTTTGTGCATGCTCTCTTTCATGTCCAAAATGTATTTTCCCAACTTTTTAAAACCTGACAATGCCATCTTTCCATTAGCTCAAATAACATATTCTCAGTGAAACTTTCCAGATTCCGTCAGATAGAATTATGATCCATTTTTATATATTTTTCTGATCAATATTTTTGGACTCTGAATGGGTCTTATCACCAACAAAGATATTTATTATGTTGGTGTTTCCTCACTGCACTGAAAATCTGTTACTCATTAGATAGCACATCTTAGAATTAAAGAACAATTACAGTTATTCCCTCATCTTTGTTACTGTAGCACTGACATTCATTCATTTAGCAACTCTGAAGTGCCTATGAAGTACCAGACACTATGCCAAATTCTGGGAATACAATAGTGGAAAACACAGACATGTCCTACATACATTCTTGATGTGGAGACAGACAAATAAGACAAAACAACAGGTAAATCTTAAATTAATCAACAAATAAAGTAATAGGATTGTATGACATGGTAGAAAGTAATCAAAGAGAATGCTACTAAAGTACATCCTTTTGGAATGTGTTATTGTTGTGGTCATGTCAGGTGCAACCCATTTTCTTTCCTTTCTTGGGCATATGACTAGAATATATCTCCTGATCTTCTTGCATCTGGATGGGGCCATGTGACTAGTTCTTGCTAATGGAATGTGAGTGGCGCCATGCATGTCACAGTTTGGGTAAGGATGTTAAAAATAGGTGAGCCTTTTCCATATTCTTTCCCTGTTCTTGTCACCGAAGCAAAGGATCCAGTCGAGGACTCTGAGGCTCCTAGGGATGGCAGACCACAAAATGCGAAGAGTATGGGGTCCTAAATGATTTCATAGATGGCTTCCCACTCATGACCTAATTGGACTATGTGGAAAATGAGAACTAAATCTTTATTCAGTGTAGTCTGTGAGACATTGAAATTGTTTGTTACAGCAGTTAGACTCTCTTGACTTATCTGGTGATTGTAGCCTCTGATGGGCCAGGATCAATGTAAGAACTTGAGACAGGGATATGACTATCTCAGAAAAACATTTGTTCCCTTTTGGGAGTTGTCACAAAGAATCTTGATCCTACAATTCAGGAATTACTCTGTAGGTAATTTAACTCTTCTTATCATATGCCCATTGCTCTATTGAGGAAGTGACAATAACAATCTACCAAAGCAAAAGAACTCTGACCTCTCCCAGAGTAAAGCTTAGTAGTTAGGTAAACAAACTTTCTTAGTGTCTTTTATCCTTCTGATGTGTAGTTAGCTAATTATTGCTATAGACTCTTTCGCAGTGCTTTAATCATTCTTATAACCACTAAATGGTATCATATATCAACTGGAAACTTGTAGCAAAACAAGATAAAAGATTTAACCTCTCTTTTAGTGTGATGACCTATTTGAACACACACTGCTTCAACAGGAACGAGGATGTGTATAAAGACATTCTGCCTGCCAATTAATTAAGCTCAGCATTTTTCAGCAGTCTTGGTTCAAGACATACAGGCCAATTTGGTCAAGCATTACCAATTACAGAGAAACATTTGCTGGGACTCGGGCAGAGATAAGGTGATTGTCTCCAAGTTGAGCCATACATGTTCTAGAAATAAAAAACCCAGAATATTGCCTCTAACCCACTTTGCCTTGTTGTTGTTCAGTTGCTGTGTCTAACTCTTTGCGATTGCATGGACTGCAGCATGCCAGGCTTCCCTGTCCTTCAATATCTCCCAGAGTTAGCTCAAATATGTCGATTGAGCCGGTGATTCCATCCAACCATCTCATCCTCTGTCACCCCCTTCACCTCCTCCCCTCAATCTTCACCAGCATGAGGGTCTTTTCCAATGAGTTGGCTCTTCACATCAGGTGGTCAAAGTATTGGAGCTTCAGCATCAGTCTTTCCAGTGAATATTCAGGGTTTATTTCCTTTAGGATTGACTGGTTTAATCTCCTTTTTATCCAGGGGATTCTCACCACAATTTGAAGGCATCACTTTTTTGGTGTTCAGCCTTCATTATGGTCCAACTCTCACCCATATATGATTCCTGGAAAAACCACGGCTTTGACTATACAAACCTTTGTCAGCAAAGTGATGTCTCTGCTTTTTAATATACTTTCTAGGTTTGTCATAGCTTTTCTTTCAAGGAGCAAGTGTCTTTTACTTTCCTGGCTGCAGTCACAATACAGTGATTTTGGAGTCCAAAAAAAACAAAATCTGCCACTGTTTCCACTTTTTCCCCATCTATTTGCCATGAAGTGATGGGATCAAATGCCATGATAATAGTTTTTTGAATGTTGAGCTTTAAGCCAGCTTTTTTTACTCTCCTCTTTCACCTTCATCAAGAGGTTCTTTAGTTCCTCTTCACTTTCTGCCATTAGAGTGAGGCTGGGTCATTTCTGCTTGATGAGAAATGAAGAACAATAATTTCATTAATTGCCCATGTCCCTACTTGGACATGTTAAAAGAAAAAATAGGTGAGTTTAATTAATTTAATGAATACTGTTTAATTCAATATTTGAGAATATGGATGGGAGTGATGTGGGTTTAAAGTGAATAGGGAGGCCATATGGACTTTTCCTGTGAAAGAGGCCCAAACAACAGCAAAGCTTTCAAATTATTAGTGCAATTGAGGAAGTAATATTTAGAAACTTCATTAAAACCTCTCAAAATGGACATCTGTAAGGTTAATGAAAAATTGATGAATAGAGATGTGATTGTTTTTAATGCATTACATTTCTTGGGAATAATGTGCTGCTTAGAATGCTTTGAGAATATACCAGAAGAAAGCCAAGCAATATGATCTGACCAGCTGACAAGGAAAGGACAGTACCTGGCAGCCAAGCTGGACAGGGTGTCCATGGCTCTAAACTGCAAAAGGAATGAGCAGTGACAGATGCTTCCAGACACTTGGCAACGGACATTTAGCAAGAGACCCAATTTCTAATGGACTCAGTGTACAAAGAATTATAGGTCCTCTCCTGGTCATTCCAGACATCTAAATCATAGACAGCTAGCTGTACTGAATAACAGCCTGAATGCTGAAATAAAAGACACTCGTTTGAATTCTGGCTCAATCATAAAGAGACAGACACAACTGAGCATGCACGCATGCACACAAATCGGTTACTGCTATGTGACTGTGGACATATTACTCAACCTACCTTCACCTGTCCATACCTGTCCATACCTATGAAATGCAGATTAAAATGCCTATTGATGAATATTAAATGACATGATACAGAAATATCATTTGTTTAGCACATTTCAAGAGTTCAATAAATGGTAGGTATTAATAATACTGCCTTCCAAAATGAACTTTCTCCACTCTCCCCTCAATGCTCCACTCCAAACTCCATACACATAGATATATGCTTGAGTAATTTTAGTAAACAGGGCCTAGTAGGAGAATTGTGAAGCATATGCACATAGCTAAGTTACAGCAGTTTTGTTATTTCAAAATATTTTAAATCAATGCCAGAAAGAGAAATAGACACATTAGTAATTATGATACAGTAAGATTTTGTTGATAAGTAAATTGTCTTCTTTCACAAAAGGCAAACCTGTCATCTTTGGTCTTGAAAAGAAAAATCACAGATGTGATTAAAAACCTCAGAGAATAAGTAGAATTATTTAAATTAGATTCCGCAACTCTATATTTCATAATTATGAGAATCTGCTTGTTCAAAATTATGTGTAATGGCATGATTGTGGGATTTCCTTGCTAATAAGAATAAAATACTAATAAAAAAATCCATTTTTCATCAGTTCCATGGTGCTTACCATGGTAACCAATCTCAATGGCATTATTTCATTAATACTAATTGAAAGGGGAACAAACTTTTACAGTTTAGACTTAAATTATGTGGGTGAGCTTAAAAATAACAGGTGTAAAAAACAAAGTGCTCTTCTGTTTGTCACTACTGTATAGGATAGTTCAATAATTTCTCTTTGGCAGGTCCTGTATAAGGTATAGTGAACACTGCTTGTGCACCACTTCAAATCCTTTGGTTTCATCTCCTACCCAGTCATACCTGGGCAACCTGGCAGGCTGCAACCAACTTCAGTGCGACTGGCAGTCCCTTGTCTCTGGCCAGCCATAAATGACTCTCTCTTCTGGGTACAGGGCTTCTCTGATTCCTTGCCCAGTGATACTCTAAGAAGACATTTGACACTCAAGCAGGGGCAAACTGGAAACAGGTGGGGAAAGTCAATACCTGTAGGGCAACATTTAGCCAGTAGTTAAATGCTTTTCCCTTTCTTTTACACAGATGCTCTTGGGTTGCATTTCATGAGGCAACTTAGATGGTCCTACATGATTGAACACTCATAGTGGTGGGCCATCTGATAATGCAGACTTGAATTGGTTCTCTTTTCTTTCCCTCTGTCTTTCATTCCTAGTTTATCCCATAAACCAACTCTGAATGCTTGGGAGTGGGCTCCTGGGACCCTGTGTTGAAGATTTCTGGTACTTCATGTAAAAGAATCCATGATCCATTACCCCACTGAGTGTTTTCCATCCCTGAATTAGGTTGCCATCTGAGGGATTTCTTTCTCATTGGAATCTATAAATTCATGAAAATCTTAATATAAGTTTGATATCTGGAAAACACTAGAAGGTTCATCATCACAAAAGCCCAAGTAGGATGTGCTTTCTTTTTTTGTTTAATATACTGTGGGCTCATCTTCATGGAGCATGTTTTGCTATACAAATCAGATAATATTCACTACTCTGAAGTTTCTTCCAACTTCTAGTCCAGAAAACCCCAGAAGAGTTAGAAAGTCACTCAATGAACTTTAGTATGTAAAGCTATATGTGTGTCTAGTGATGTTTTTAAAATCAATTCTTGAGTGAGTTATACTATTAATTTCCTCATTAGAACAGCTAAAATTTTAGATGAACTATTTTACATTTGGTATCTTTTTAAAAGTTATTTAAAAAAAGTTATTTTAAAAAGCTTTACTGAAGTATAGTTGATTTACAAAATTGTGTCAGTTTCAGGTGTATACATTAGATCCCTTTTAACACATGAACACCCCCTAAAGTTCAGAGGAAAAATGAAATTCAATCAAACTTGAGTTAACATTATATTCTCTTTGTCCACCTCAACTTATATCACTTGGATCAAGTAGAATACAAGTGATATAATTTAGGGGCCTTACTAGGTGGCATGAATGGTAAAGAACCTGCCTGCCAACGCAGGAGATGCAAGAGACAGGGGTTTGATCCCTGGGTTGGGAAGATCCCCTGGAGGAAGGCATGGCAACCCACCCTAGTATTCTTGCCTTGAGAATCCCATGGAGAGAGGAGCCTAGAGGGCTATGGTCCATGGGGCCACACAGAGTTGGACACTACTGATGTGACTTAGCACACATACAGCATGGCATAACCTAGAGCCTATAGTGCTAAATGTATTTTATATGTGCTCCATAAATGATCTATATTGCACATTAAAAATATTGAGAAAGTTTGCAGTGCTGATGGATCATGTAGCAATCCTTGAGTAAATTTTTCTTGCCCCTTAAGAGCTCGAAATTCTCCATCCAGGCTTCAGCAATACATGAACCGTGAACTTCCAGATGTTCAAGCTGGTTTTAGAAAAGGCAGAGGAACCAGAGATCAAATTGTCAACATCTGCTGGATCATCGAAAAAGCAAGAGAGTTACAGAAAAACATCTATTTCTGCTTTATTGACTATGCCAAAGTCATTGTGTGGATCACAATAAACTGGAAAATTCTGAAAAAGATGGGAATACCAGAGCACCTGACCTGCCTCTTGAGAAACCTATATACAGGTCAGGAAGCAACAGTTAGAACTGGACAGGGAACAACAGACTGGTTCCAAGTAGGAAAAGGAGTACATCAAGGCTGTATATTGTCACCCTGCTTATTTAACTTATATGCAGAGTACATCATGAGAAACGCTGGGCTGGAAGAAGCACAAGCTGGAATCAAGATGCCGGGAGAAATATCAATAACCCCAGATATGCAGATGACACCACCCTTATGGCAGAAAGCGAAGAGGAACTCAAAAGCCTCTTGATGAAAGTGAAAAAGGAGAGTGAAAAAGTTGGCTTAAAGCTCAACATTCAGAAAATGAAGATCATGGCATCTGGTCACATCACTTCATGGGAAACAGATGGAGAAACAGAAACAGTGTCAAGACTTTATTCTTTTGGGCTCCAAAATCACTGCAGATGGTGACTGCAGCCATGAAATTAAAAGATGCTTACTCCTTGGAAGGAAAGTTATGACCAACCTAGATAGCATATTGAAAAGCAGAGACATTACTTTGCCAACAAAGGTCCGTCTAGTCAAGGCTATGGTTTTTCCAGTGGTCATGTGTGGATGCGAGAGTTGGACTGTGAAGAAAACTGAGCACTGAAGAATTGATGCTTTTGAACTGTGGTGTTGAAGAAGACTTCTGAGAGTCCCTTGGACTGCAAGGAGATCCAACCAGTCCATTCTAAAGGAGATCAGCCCTGGGTGTTCTTTGGAAGGAATGATGCTAAAGCTGAAACTCCAGTATGTTGGCCACCTCATGTGAAGAGTTGATTCATTGGAAAAGACTCTGATGCTGGGAGGGATTGGGGGCAGGAGGAAAAGGGGACAACAGAGGATGAGATGGCTGGATGGCATCACTGACTTGATGGACTTGAGTCTGAGTGAACTCTGGGAGTTGGTGATGGACAGGGAGGCCTGGCGTGCTGCGATTCATGGGGTTGCGAAGAGTCGGACACGACTGAGCGACTGAACTTAATTGAACTGAAGAGCTGAGAAAAACTGATCAGAATGTTTTCTTATGTTTTTCACATTCACTATCAGTTTTAATATAAGTTCCTTGTGGGGAGGCAGTAGTATCTTTCTGCATGATTCATGACATATTTATAACTTTTTTTTCTTCTCATGGACTTGTCTACACTGCAAGGAACATAAAATCCTGGGTATTTGAAAATTAAAGAACAGCAGCAAAGGACCAGATGCTGTAGTTATGAAAGTTGCAAAAGTATCATAAACACCAGGTGTGCCTTACAAATGTACAGGTTTTTTTTACCCTGCCACACTATTATCATATGGTTCCAACATCTGTTCATTCCTGTCTGGGCTTCCCACAGACAGTATTTATTAAAATCAAATACACACTAGCTCTCACTTATGTGCCTTGAGCAGGAAGTGCCACAGTGGCCTTATTATGAAGTATAAGTGAGCCAATAAAAATTTATTTTTATCAGTAAACTTACAATTATTCTTATAACCCAATATACTATCATCTGCCTTTGATGTGCTTTCTACTTGCTAATTACTCCATGGTTTCTGTGGGAGTGGGGTCAACACAAAAAATTTTGCACTAATTCTAAATATTTAGAGGCTGAGAAGGGGGCCAGTTGACCTTTCAGAAGAGTTTATGGTAGAGAAGATTATTAAAAAAAAATTCTGCTTTCTTATTTTCAACTAGAGGACATATTAGAAAACAAAAATAAATAAATATAAACAAATATTTTAATGAAAATATTAAAAAGCCTCAAAGGCCTACATTATAAAATGATATATTAGAAACAGTCCACCCAATATAGAGGAAGTAACACTGGTCTAGAAATTGTCTTATGTTCTGGTTTTTAATCTACCCCTACCACTCTTTGGGCTTCCTAGGTGGCACTAGTGGTAAAGATCCCACCTGACAATGTAGGAGATGAAAGAGAGGGGGGTTTGACCCCTGAGTTGGGACGACCCCCTGGAGGAGGGCATGGTGACCCACTCCAGTATTCTTGCCTAGAGAATCCATGGACAGAGGAGCTTGTTGAGTTGCAATCTGTAAGGTCCCAAAGAGTGGGGTACGACTGAAGTGACTTAGCAAGCACATACCACTCTTCAGGTCTTAGTTTTCTCATCTGGGAAATGAGACTGGAAAATATATACTATGTTCACTTCAGGTTTGATGATTTATGACTCTAATGATAAAAAGCCTTCAATGATAGAAAACTTTTCTGTAGCCCTATGATTTCACACATTCCTTTGTTTTATGGTTGGTGCTATGGATGGACAACCCAGATAATCACATTGGTGTGATTATTCACCTAGAGCCAGATATCCTGGAATGTGAAGTCAAGTGGGCCTTAGAAAGCATCACTATGAACAAAGCTAGTGGAAGTGATGGAATTCCAGTTGAGCTATTTCAAATCCTGAAAGATGATGCTGTGAAAGTGCTGCACTCAATATGCCAGCACATTTGGAAAACTCAGCATTGGCCACAGGACTGGAAAAGGTCAGTTTGCATTCCAATCCCAAAGAAAGGCAATGCCAAAGAATGCTCAAACTACTGCACAATTGCACTCATCTCACATGCTAGGAAAGTAATGCCCAAAATTCTCCAAGCCAGGCTTCAGCAATATGTGAACTGTGAACTTCCAGATGTTCAAGCTGGTTTTAGAAAAGGGAGAGGAACCAGAGACCAAATTGCCAACATCTGCTGGATCATGGAAAAAGCAAGAGAATTCCAGAAAAACATCTACTTCTGCTTTATTGACTATGCCAAAGCCTTTGACTGTGTGGATCACAACAAACTGTGAAAAATTCTGAAAGAGATGGGAATACCAGAACACCTGACCTGCTTCTTGAGAAACCTATTTGCAGGTCAGGAAGCAACAGTTAAAACTGGACATGGAACAATAGACTGGTTCCAAGTAGGAAAAGGAGTATGTCAAGGCTGTATATTATCTCTGCTTATTTAACTTCTATGCAGAGTACATCATGAGAAACGCTGGGCTGCAAGAAGCACAAGCTGGAATCAAGATTTCCGGGAGAAATATCAATAACCCCAGATATGCAGATGACATCACCCTTATGGCAGAAAGTGAAGAGGATCTAAAAAGCTTCTTGATGAAAGTGAAAGAGGAGAGTGAAAATGTTGGTTTAAAGCTCAACATTCAGAAAACGAAGATCATGGCATCTGGTCCCATCACTTCATGGGAAATAGATGGGGAAACAGTGGAAACAGTGTCAGACTTTATTTTTGGGGGCTCCAAAATCACTGCAGATGGTGAGTGCAGCCATGAAATTAAAAAATGCTTACTCCTTTGAAGGAAAGTTATGACTAACCTAGATAGCATATTCAAAAGCAGAGACATTACTTTGCCAACAAAGGTCCATCTAGTCAAGGCTATGGTTTTTCCAGTGGTCATGTATGGATGTGAAAGTTGGACTGTGAAGAAAGCTGAGTGCTGAAGAATTGATGCTTTTGAACTGTGGTGTTGGAGAAGACTCTTGAGAGTCCCTTGGACTGCAAGGAGATCCAACCAGTCCATTCTAAAGGAGATCAGTCCTGGGTGTTCATTGGAAGGACTGATGCTAAAGCTGAAACTCCAGTACTTTGGCCACCTCATGCGAAGAGTTGACTCATTGGAAAAGACCCTGATTGTGGGATGGATTGTGGGCAGGAGGAGAAGGGGACCACAGAGGTTGAGATGGCTGGATGGCATCACTGAGTCGATGGACATGAGTTTCAGTGAACTCCGGGAGTTGGTGATGGACAGGGAGGCCTGGTGTGCTGCAGTTCATGGGGTCACAAATAGTCGGACATGACTGAGCGACTGAACTGAACTGAACTGAAATGATGGATGGCAAGTTTGTGTCTCTCCTAAAATTCATGTTGAAACCCTCACCTTAACCCTCAATAATATGTTATTAGGAGATGGGCCTTTGAGAATTAAGTCATGAGGGTAGAAATCCTCAGGGTGGGATTCGTGTCCTTATAAGAGGAAGAAGAGAGCAAGCCCTCTTTCTTTTGTCATGTGAGAGCACAACAAGAAGTCAGATACAGTCAAATACAGAAGAGGGCTCTCACCAGAACTGGACCATGCTGGCACCCTGGTCTCAGACTTTCAGCTTCCAGGGCTGACAAAATTAAGTTTTTGGTTATAAACCAGTTTATAGTACTTTGATATAATAGTCCAAACCTCAACAATTATTTTTTCTAACTTAACAGGAAATACCCACATTGTATCTGAGTTATCCTAAACACTAATCAAGTAGATTACAAATGAATAAAGGTTTTGACTGAGTTTTTTAAAAGATGGCTAAAAAGACAGAAATTATAAACTGTCAAGCAAATATTGGAAGAATTGGAAAATCAGAACCTCTGTCTACCTTGTATCATACACAAAAATAGATTCCAGATGGATTAAAGACTCAAAAGCATACAGATGTGTGGTGGACACTATGAAGAATGGCCCCAGATGTCTCTTTACTGAAGGACTTATTGCCCCATCTGCTGAGAGTGCTGCCAGGAGACAATCTTCAGATTCTGGCCTCTTCACTAATTACTTCAGCTGCAAAGAACTGCCTCATGCAGGGTCACACCCCTTCCCTGGGCAGCCCACATCCAATGACTAATGAAAAAGAGGGGATATATAGGCCTGGCCATCTCAGCACCACCCAGAAAACTTCTGAAGTACCATTTGAGCCCAGAGGTGTCCATGAAATGGATTGGGGTTGTCATCAACTCAGCATGGCAGCTCAGCTTCTCCCTCTGACAGCTTCTGCTACCTTGTCCTAACATTTTCCTCCATGTTAGTCCCCAAATCATTCCCTAAGAAACATCAAAAAGGCTAAACTCTGTTTCATATTCTACATACTGGGGAACTCAACTTGCAACAACACATTCCATGAAAATGTAAAAGAGTATCTTGAAAATAACTTTGAGTGTGGGAAAGGCTTTCTTAAACAGAACATAAAAGCTACAAAGTCATAAAGGAAGAAATGTAGAGATATGATTATGTGAAAGTTGAAATTTTCTTTCTGTATTTTGAAAAGCATTTTAAGATTAAAAGACAGGCATTAGATCTGGTGAAAAATATTTTTAACATGCACAATACACAAAGAATTTATATCCACAACATATAAAGAATTCCTACAAATCATTAAAAAGTCACCCTCCACCAAAAAAGACTAATGTGTATGAAGAAATCCAAGGAAAAGAGATGTTGCCAATAAAGTAGGAAAAGATGTTCTCAGGTTTATTTGAAATCAAAGAAATCTTCCTTGAAATCAAAGACATAAAAACAATAAGCTAACTTGTATAATGAGAAAGATTGATAATATATGCAATTGGCAAGAGGGTGGGGGAAATGGACATTTTATATTTGTGGAAATATACCTTTTTTTTTGAAGGACACTTTGGCAATAATCTATCAACACTTTAAATGTGCATACTTTTAGATCTAGAATTTCTCCTTTTAGGAATACATGCTACAGAAATATTAGCAAATGCACACAAAATTGTGTAGAAGAAATTGGGGGAAAGTATTTCTATAAAAGAAAGATATTTGAAACAAACACCCCAAAATGAGAGTATGTTTAAAATCATTTATCGTGTGCCCATACTATGAAATGCTATACCAAATCACTTTAGTCACGTCTGACTCTTTGTGACCCCATGGACTGTAGCCCACCAGGCTCCTCTGGCCATGGGGTTCTCCAGGCAAGAATACTGTAGTGGATTGCCACACCTTCCTCCAGGGGATCTTCCCAACCCAGGGATCAAACCTGTGCCTCCTGCATTGCAGGTGGGTTCTTTACCTCTGAGCTACCAGGGAAGCCCAGGAAATGCTATGCTGCTGTTGCTGCAGCTAAGTTGCTTCAGTTGTGTCCGACTTTGTGTGACCCCATAGACGGCAGCCCACCAGGCTCCCCCATCCCTGGGATTCTCCAGGCAAGAACACTGGAGTGGGTTGCCATTTCCTTCTCCAATGCATGAAAGTGAAAAGTGAAAGCGAAAGTGAAGTCACTCAGTCGTGTCCGACCCTCAGCGACCACATGGACTGCAGCCTTCCAGGCTCCTCCATCCATGGGATTTTCCAGGCAAGAGTACTGGAGTTGGGTGAGGAAATGCTATCTATACAAGATGCTAAAAGGAATGAGGTTCATCCATATGTATCAGCATATGATATTCATGATATATTGTTAACAGAAAATGCATAATACATTTATATATGTATACATTTTATAAATGCATAAAAAATTTCTAGAAAAGATGCACACTAGAACAGGGGAATTAGGAGTGGTACTGTGGAAAGGAGACATTTACTTTTACTCTGGATACCTCTGAATTATTCAATACTTTTATATGGAGCTTACATTACTTTTATGATGAAAACATTAAAAAAAAAGATAAAGAATAATGGACAGGGAGGCCTGGCCTGCTGCGATTCATGAGGTCGCAAAGAGTCAGACACGACTGAGTGACTGAACTGAACTGAATTGCTACTATTGGTGGCTTATATGGTAAAGAATCTGCCTGCAATGTGGGAAACACGGGTTTGATCTCTGAGTTGGGAAGATCCCCTAGACAAGGGAACCACTATCCACTCCAGTATTCTTGCTTGGAGAATCCCATGGACAGAGAAGCCTGGAGGTCTATAGTCCAAAGAGTCAGATATGACTGAGTGAGTAACACTACTACTGCTATGATTACTACTCTTACTACTACTACTAATGTTACTAGAGACAGTCATTTGGAATTTCTTTCAATCTAAATATTCTGTAATATATCCTATAGAATTCCATTTTTCTGAAAATGACCTGATTTAAATTATCTAATCACACTACATCCAAATCCTCTTTCATACAAATAAAACCAAGTAAGTGAAGTGGGCTTCTGAATCTTGTAGAAAATAATTCATTTAAAAATCCCTGGATTTGGGTCCATGGAATTCAGTTTATTTCCCCCAAGAGACTATAGTCAGGGAGCAAAATTTGCCACTTCAAAATGTGTCTCTTCAGGATGAAGATTATTTTAGGCTGATTATTTTTAAGAAATAGAAGACTGAGGAAGTTCTTCTTGTTCAGTTCAGTTCAGTTCAGTTCAGTCGCTCAGTCGTGTCCGACTCTTTGCCACCCCATGAACTGCAGCACGCCAGGCCTCCCTGTACATCACCAACTCCTGGAGTTCACTCAGACTCATCCATCGAGTCGGTGATGCCATCCAGCCATCTCATCCTCTGTCGTCCCCTTCTCCTCCTGCCCCCAATCCCTCCCAGCATCAGAATCTTTTCCAATGAGTCAACTCTTCGCATGAGGTGGCCAAAGTACTGGAGTTTCAGCTTTAGCATCAGTCCTTCCAAAGAAATCCCAGGGCTGATCTCCTTCAGAATTGACTGATTGGATCTCCTTGCAGTCCAAGGGACTCTCAAGAGTCTTCTCCAACACCACAGTTCAAAAGCATCAATTCTTCCACACTCAGCTTTCTTCACAGTCCAACGCTCACAACCACACATGACCACTGGAAAAACCATAGCCTTGAGTAGATGAACCTTTGTTGGCAAAGTAATGTCTCTGCTTTTCAATATGCTATCTATGTTTCTCATAACTTTTCTTCCAAGGAGTAAGTATCTTTTAATTTCATGGCTGCAGTCACCATCTGCAGTGATTTTGGAGCCCAGAAAAATAAAGTCTGACACTGTTTCCACTGTTTCCCCATCTATTTCCCATGAAGTGATGGGACCAGATGCCATGATCTTCGTTTTCTGAATGTTGAGTTTTAGGCCAACTTTTTCACTCTTCTGTTTCACCTTCATCAAGAGGCTTTTTAGTTCCTCTTCACTTTCTGCCATAAGGGTGGTGTCATCTGCATATCTGGGGCTATTGATATTTCTCCTGGCAATCTTGATTCCAGCTTGTGCTTCTTCCAGACCAGTGTTTCTCATGATGTACTCTGCATTACAGTTAAATAAGCAGGGTGACAATATACAGCCTTGATGTACTCCTTTTCCTATTTGGAATCAGTCTGTTGTTCCCTGTCCAGTTCTAACTGTTGCTTCCTGACCTGTATACAAATTTCTCAAGAGGCAGGTCAGGTGGTCTAGTATTCCCATCTCTTTCAGAATTTTTCACAGTTTGTTGTGATCCACATAGTCAAAGGCTTTGGCATAGTCAACAAAGCAGAAATAGATGTTTTTCTGGAACTCTCTTGCTTTTTGATGATCCAGTGGATGTTGGCAATTTGATCTCTGGTGCTACCATTCAGGTATGACCTAAATCAAATCCCTTATGATTATACAGTGGAAGTGAAAAATAGATTTAAGGGCCTAGATCTGATAGATAGAGTGTCTGATGAACTATGGAATGAGGTTCATGACATTGTACAAGAGACAGGGATCAAGACCATTCCCATAGAAAAGAAATGCAAAAAAGCAAAATGGCTGTCTGGGGAGGCCTTACAAATAGCTGTGAAAAGAAGAGAAGTGAAAAGCAAAGGAGAAAAGGAAAGATATAAACATCTGAATGCAGAGTTCCAAAGAATAGCAAGAAGAGAAAAGAAAGCCTTCTTCAGTGATCAATGCAAAGAAATAGAGGAAAACAACATAATGGGAAAGACTAGGGATCTCTTCAAGAAAATCAGAGATACCAAAGGAACATTTCATGTAAAGATGAGCTTGATAAAGGACAGAAATGGTATGGACCTAACAGAAGCAGAAGATATTAAGAAGAGATGGCAAGAATACACAGAAGAACTGTACAAAAAAGATCTTCATGACCCAGATAATCATGATGGTGTGATCACTGACCTAGAGCCAGACATCCTAGAGTGTGAAGTCAAGTGGGCCTTAGAAAGCATCACTACGAACAAAGCTAGTGGAGGTGATGGAATTCCAGTTGAGCTATTCCAAATCCTGAAAGATGATGCTGTGAAAGTGCTGCACTCAATATGCCAGCAAATTTGGAAAACTCAGCAGTGGCCACAGGACTGGAAAAGGTCAGTTTGCATTCCAATCCCAAAGAAAGGCAATGCCAAAGAATGCTCAAAGTACCTCACGATTGCACTCATCTCACATGCTAGGAAAGTAATGCCCAAAATTCTCCAAGCCAGGCTTCAGCAATATGTGAACCATGAACTTCCTGATGTCCAAGCTGGTTTTAGAAAAGGCAGAGGAACCAGAGATCAAATTGCCAACATCCACTGGATCATAGAAAAAGCAAGAGAGTTCCAGAAAAACATCTATTTCTGCTTTATTGACTATGCCAAAGCCTTTGACTGTGTGGATCACAATAAACTGTGGAAAATTCTGAAAGAGATGGGAATATCAGACCACCTGATCTGCCTCTTGAGAAATTTGTATGCAGGTCAGGAAGCAACAGTTAGAACTGGACATGGAACAACAGACTGGTTCCAAATAGGAAAAGGAGTACGTCAAGGCTGTATATTGTCACCCTGTTTATTTAACTGTAATGCAGAGTACATCATGAGAAATGCTGGACTGGAAGAAACACAAACTGGAATCAAGATTGCTGGGAGAAATATCAATAACCTCAGATATGCAGATGACACCACCCTTATGGCAGAAAGTGAAGAGGAACTAAAAAGCCTCTTGATGAAAGTGAAAGTGGAGAGTGAAAAAGTTGGCTTAAAGCTCAACATTCAGAAAACGAAGATCATGGCATCTGGTTCCACCACTTCATGGGAAATAGATGGGGAAACAGTGGAAACAGTGTCAGACTTTATTTTTCTGGGCTCCAAAATCACTGCAGATGGTGACTGCAGCCATGAAATTAAAAGACGCCTACTCCTTGGAAGGAAAGTTATGACCAACCTAGATAGCATACTGAAAAGCAGAGACATTACTTTGCCAACAAAGGTTCGTCTACTCAAGGCTATGGTTTTTCCAGTGGTCATGTATGGATGTGAGAGTTGGACTGTGAAGAAGGCTGAGCACCAAAGAATTGATGCTTTTGAACTGTGGTGTTGGAGAAGACTCTTGAGAGTCCCTTGGACTGCAAGGAGATCCAACCAGTCCATTCTGAAGGAGATCAGCCCTGGGATTTCTTTGGAAGGACTGATGCTAAAGCTGAAACTCCAGTACTTTGGCCACCTCATGCGAAGAGTTGACTCATTGGAAAAGACTCTGATGTTGGGAGGGATTGGGGGCAGGAGGAGAAGGGGACGACAGAGGATGAGATGGCTGGATGGCATCACTGACTCGATGGACGTGAGTCTGAGTGAACTCCGGGAGATGGTGATGGACAGGGAGGCCTGGCGTGCTGCGATTCACGGGGTCGCAAAGAGTCAGACAGGACGAAGCGACTGATCTGATCTGATCTGATCCTCTACCTTTTCTAAAACCAGCTTGAACATCTGGAAGTTCACGGTTCAAGTATTGCTGAAGCCTGGCTTGGAGAATTTTGAGCATTACTTTCCTAGCATGTGAGATGAGTGCAATTGTGTGGTAGTTTGAGCATTCTTTGGCATTGCCTTTCTTTGGGATTGGAATGAAAACTGACCTTTTCCAGTCCTGTGGCCACTGCTGAGTCTTCCAAATTTGCTTCTTCCCCTTTAACTGACTACAAGAATTTAAATAAAGGGCCTGTTCCTGGAATATAGGTATCACCACAGATATCTGCAAAGAATATAAACGTGGTGAGGTGGGGGAAACTCAGCAGGACCTAGAGATCAGAATCCACTCTGTGTCCCTTCCCCTCTGCATGGCCCAGAAAACATTTGTCTACCAAACATTTGCTTTTCCATCTTCATGTGAATTGTCTTCCTCAGCTTTGAAATCCAAAACCACTACCCCCAAGATCCTTCTTTGTCTAGAGCTAAAGATGCTATTTAAGGTGAGGCTATGAGGCATTTTGGTGAGTTACTCAGTTTTTCTGGGTCTCTCCCATGTATATATGTTATTAAACTTTTGTTTGATTTTCTTATGTTAATCTGTCTCATGTCAATTTAATTCTTAGGCTTTAGGAGGAACTTAGAAGGTAAAATAAAGCTTCTTCCTCCCAAGCATAATGGTTATCTAAAAGTGAATGAAATATCTAACAGAGAGTAATGAACTTTGGAAAGTGGAAAGTAGAACATCAGAATATGTGAACATTTTCAAAGTCAACTTCTCTCAGAACAGTGAAGTAGAAATTTGGAAATTCCAGTTGTGAACTGGGGATAAACAAACAGCTTTGTGTTGTATGATCAAGTTTAAAGGAAGTCACTGTTGGGAGGTGAGGTTTATACCTTCATCCTGCTCTCTGATGCTGAGTTAAATCCTTCACTCTCCAGAAAAACCCCTGCTCCTTTCAAGTTTTTACCCTCTGGCTATGCCACAATCAGTTCCTTATGTACTGACTACTGGCTCACTGTCTCACATTCAGTGAAGACTGCTTTTTATCCTGACTGAATTTCCCGTCATTTGGAAATTTAGGATTTGTATGGCTAATCCATCCAACTTCAGCTCAGGAGTTCCCAACTCAGCTTACACATTAGAAATAAATGTAAAACAATAACAGCAACAACAAAGTTTTTTAAAAAAAGGAAAAGGAAAAGAAATATATGTAAAATTTTTTTTAAAAGTCATACACCAGAGTTCTACCTACTATATCAGAATCTCTCAGGATGGAGATTTTAAGTCCTGTAACTTCTTAAACCACCACAGGTGATTCTAATACACCATCAGAATTGCGATTATCTTGCAGCCTTGGGGTTTGTCTGCTTCTACTCTTTAATTCTGCGTTCAGCATCCATGTTACAGTATAGACATATTCATTACATTACAATTCTGTACCCAATTCCAATGTGTGGCTTTTTCTCACACAAGTAATTCTAAAGCTGGGTGTCCTAACAATTCAACTCAATTCTGACATTATCTACTCAAAGAGCATCAAATTCCACAGGTTAAGTGGTCAGTCCCACAGGACTGTCCCTCACTTGAAACAAGAGGGAAGTAGGCTGGGCACAACCTTTAAAAGAATGACATAGCCATGGTGCATGTGTGTTTTCTCAGTCACGTCTAACTCTTTGTGACCTTATGGGCCCTATGGGGTATAGCCTACCAGGCTCCTCTATTTATGACATTCTCCAGGCAAGAATACTGGAGTGGGTATAGTCACAGGACATGAGAAAAACTGGTTAGAACCAACTAGGTCCAAGATGGTGGAAGATCTCAACTTCCAGTGGGCCTTGAGCCTTAGTATATGTCATTGTAACACATCAGCAAGCTAAATGACATACCCACCCACAGTGCCGTGACAGTGCTAAAAAGTGGGTAGTGGCCCAATTCCTTTAAATCCCTGCCCCTTCCCTCAAATAGTTGGAATAATCCTCTCACTCATTAGGCTATGAAATTACTCAGTCCCATTAATAATGTTGGGGCCCGCTCACTGGTTCAATCCCTGGGTGGGGAAGATCCCCTGGAGAAGGAAATGGCAACCCACTCCAGTATTCTTGCCTGGAAAATTCCATGGACAGAGGAGCCTCATGGGCTACAAGTCCATGGGGTTGCAAAGAGTCAGACATGACTGAATACAACATAGCAGCAGCAGCTCACCTTCTGAGATGGCACAGACTGTCTGTGGAGTACGCTTCTCTCTAAGTACACCTCTTACCTATCACTTTGTCTCTCACTGCATTCTTTCTGTGATAAGACATCAAGAACCTGAGCTTAAGTCCTGAGACCTGGTGTGTGATCTCAATTAAAAGATCATAGGAACACATGTATACCTGTGGCGGATTCATTTTGATATTTGGCAAAACTAATACAATTATGTAAAGTTTAAAAATAAAATAAAATAAAATAAATAATAAAAAAAAAAAGATCATAGGTTCAAGTCCCAATCTGAGTTACATGGTTTTGGTTTCAACTTCAGATGCCCATCTAAAGCCCAAGTTGTTATGCTACTGACTAATCAGCTATAAATCTGAGGTTCCCACAACCCCCTCCTTGGGTTCAACTAATTTGCTAGAGTGACTCACTGAACTCAGAAAACCAGTTTCCTCACTAGATTACTGTTTGTTTGTTTGTTTTTTAACAATAGATTTTAAAGAATACAAATCAACAGTCACATGAAGAGATACATAGGGCAAGGTCCTGAACACAGGAACTTCCGCCCCTGGGGAGTTTGGGACCAGCACTGCAGCAAGTAGATGCATTCTGGTTCGACCTGGACACTCTCTGAACTCTGTCCTTTTGTGCTTTTACGGAGGCTTCCTTGCAGGGGCATGACTGATTAAGTCATGGACGATTGGTGATTGTTTCTACCTGCAGCACCTCTCCTCTTCCTGAAAATCAGGGGATGGGACTGAAAGTTTTAACTCTTAAATTCTGATTGGTTCTCCCGCAACCAGCCTCTCATCTTTAGAGAATTTCCAAAGTCAGCTTATTAATATGAATTTAGTTGATGTGAAAGGGGTCTGTTATGAATAACAAGATGATACAGAGCAGGACCCTGTGGGGCTCTCAGGCACAAGAGCCTGAGGTTGTGTCCTCTATTTCTTAATTACAGGAAATAGGCTTCATTCAGCCTCCGTGACCTCCCCTGAGTTCCAAAGTGTAGGTTCAAGCAGTTGTTAATTAGGGAAGGGAGGGGATGCAAGACAGGGAGGAACAATCAAGAGAAACGATAATGCAGCCCTGGGGCAGGGTCCTGGTTCCCCCTCAAGGGATACACACAACAAAATCTTTGAGCTATTTTGCAGATACTGAAACTCCCACCAGGTGACAGAAGTTAACTGTATGCTTCCCACAAGCATGTAGACCCCAGATGGGTTGGAACCAGGAGGTTGATGATGCTCCCCCCAATTTCCCCCCTTCCCACCCATTTACCTCAGCACCAACCAATCAAAAGAATGTCCAAAAGCTGAACATGCCCTCTTTGAATCATTACTATAAAACTCCTCACTTCAGGTTGAGATACACAGTTTTGAGGGCATTAGCCTGCAGTGACCCCGTTTGCACAATAAAGCTATTCTTTCCTACTTCACCCAAAACTCTGTCTCTGAGATTTAACTCAGTGTCAGGGTACAGAGGCCAGATTTGGCCTCAAAGACACCCGATTCACCTTTATGGCTCTGACAGGATTTCAGGAACTGAGGACAGGAAACCAAATATTATGACAAAAGAGGTTCCCATTGCTCTTATTGCTTATCCCCCAAGGGCTTGGGGGAGCTGTAAGCCAGGCATTGTGGACTAAATTGTGGACTTATTATAAATCACAATATCACAATTACTTTGAAGCACACCACCTAAGAAATGTTACACTCCAAGAATCCATTCTCTGGTTATAACCTCCAAGTTTTCCAACTCATGTGTTTCCCAAACTCATTACGGCTGCTCTCTCCTATAAGTGAGGCATTCACTACCTGGACAACTCCAATGTCCTCTAGTTTATTTGCCCCTTACTGGCTTTTCCAAAGTCATGTATCCTGTCCCTTCTTCTGTATCAGCCTAGCAAAAATGCAATCTTCAGGTCCTTTGCCCAATTCCCACTTATTCTCCACACTGAAACCTGAGTAACCTTTTCAAATGCAAACTTGGGTGGACTACTTTCCCCAACTTGCTTTACTTAAGTCTTTGAATGCCTCCCCATAGTTCTTATTCCAAACTCCATAACATGCTATATAAGACTAGCTATAGTTTGCATCCTATGTCCATTTCTGGTCTCCCATCCCTCCTCTTCATCTACACTTAGATCCTTGTACTTTACCTACACTCATCGTGATGCTTCTGATTTATGAGTGTGTCCTCTCTGCCTGGGGTGTCTCCAGTCCTCTCCTTCAAGCCTAACTCTTATTTATTCTTTAAAGACTCATCCCAGGTGGCACCTCCTCCCAAATTGAGTCTTAAAAGTGACATAGGTTCAAAGACTCAAATTCTCTTTTTTGGCAGTTCTTAAAAATTTCACCTCTATTTTTTATTGTGGTATGAACACTTAACACAAGATCTACGCTTCTAACAAACTTTTAAGTGCACAGTACAGTATTGTTAACTATATGATGTACCACAGAGCTCTAGAACTCATTCATCTTGTGCAACAAATTACACCCATTGAACTATAGCTCCCCCTTTTCCCTTCCTCCCATCCCCTGGAAAGCACCATTCTACTCTCTGTTCTATGATTTTGACTATCTTCGATACCTCATGAAAGTGGAATGATACAGTAGTTGTCTTTTTGTGACATTATGCTTATTTTGCTTAGCATAATGTTCTCCAGGTTCATTCACGCTGCTGCATGTGGCAGGATTTCCTTCTTTTTAAAGTCTAAATGTATTCCACTGCAATTATTCACCACACTTTCTTTCAATTCTCTGTGCACTTTATACAGTAAATTTGGTACCTATACCCAGGGTGATATTAAAATAATGAGCAATCTGAACAGGTACCTAACCAGTACATACTGATTGTATACCAACCCTGCTTAGACCACAAAAATACCTTAATATTTAAAGACATTTTTTTCCTTTCCTGTCTCTTCTTCCCTTCACTGGCTCCCATTATCAGCAAGACTATGAGCAACTGATTTGGGACAGAATCAGCAGCTGAAATCCTCACGTGGCACCAGTAACAGTCAATGAAAATCTCAGGGCTGAACTGTTTTCATCCTCATTCATCACTGGTAACAGGTTCCATAAAGTCCCTTCCACATTCCAGCCTGCTGTATCCTGGTTGTCAGTGTCCTGCATATAATAGTATGCCCTGGTTTAGTAATCATTTCTTTTCCAAAAAAGATGATTAATAAGAAGAATTTCCAAAGGACACACATAAATTAAAACACAAGGTCAATATGTCATACAGTGAAGAAAAGGAGATTTGTTGGATTGGAATAAAAAACTCAAATTAGGATGTGTTTCCCTTTCTCTCTCTTTTAATATAATTAACCTCTATATAAGTCTGTCCTGCCTATTAGGAATGTAATTTTTAGAGGATTTATTCTATATTTATGTCTCTATTCTCAGTGCTTATGATACTATCCAGATAATCAACAAGGTCCTACTGTATAGCACAGGGAAGTATATTTGATGTTATGAGAAAACCCATAATGGAAAAGAATATTAAAAAGAGTGTATATATAGATATAACTGAATTACTTGGCTATATAGCAGAAATTAATATTAATATAGCATTGTAAAAGATAGTACTAGATGCATAAGGGTTGCTCAAGAAATGTTTGTCAAATGACTGAACAAGATCAGTGACCCATTCTTTAGTAGAGATGGGCAGTTATTCTTTGGTGGAAGAAACCAGAAGCTGAGGAGGCTGTTAGACTCCTACTAAGAAAACTACAGCAGTTGGAGGGAGCAATTTAAAGTTGAGCTGAAATTCTTTAGCGTTGTTATCTCGTGTTACAATGAGGAATTCATTCTTTTGTCCTGTGAAAACTCACTTGTGTGATACCTAGCATGTAATCCCAAACTGTTTGCATGCTGTTCAAAGAATTGTTCTGCATATAGATTGGTTTGTGTGCGCATATGTTTAAAAATTCAATTTAAAGTAACAACTGAATTAGTCAATGAGATTGAAACTTCTCTTCAACATTCATTTCAGTGAAAGGGGAAGTAGCCCACATTCATTTCTATGTTTAGAGAGAGATGCTGTGGGATATTTGATGCATGTTTTGCAAAGAATAAACGGAATATTAACATTTTCCTTATTTATGATTGTTTTCTCCCTTGCTTGCTTTCTAAATTGCAGATGTTGTGGCTATTTCTTGATGGTTTTCAGGCTCCAGTTTGTTAAGATTACTGTAACTGGCACCTCTGTGAGGATTTCACTACTATCTTTTACTAACAGGCACATAGCAAGGTGAATATGTTTCTAAATCACATTTATGCTTTCTTCTAAATTATAACAGCTGGATTATCTGACTCTGTACTGTCTTTTCAAAGAAATAAATGAACCCCCCAAATATCTTTAGGAGCCAAGCCAAAGTCAGTGTTTCTAACACATTTCAGAAGTTAAAAATAAGGTTTTTTTTCTCTTTGTTTTGTTTCAGGAATGGTAAAAATTCTGAACTGAAAATATTGAAAAAAATATTAGATATACTCAAGCATGAAATAAAATAGTTTTATCATCCCCCATGGCTATCTTCTCACAGGCAGTCTAGGTCTCTCTCTATTGATCAGCTCCCTTTTATTGCATGGTGTTCTGGGAGGAACAAAGCAATCTGAAGCACCACAGGGTCAAAGATACTGTGACCTTGTGGATTAAACTTGCAAAAATGCTGCCTTTATGAGGACTGCTTGTCTTGGCTTCTGGTAAATCTCAACTTGCAAATTAAAATGGAACCTTTGAGGCCCATCTGATATCAGCTTGATTTCAAAATGGGATCCAATTTTCAGATTCCTTTATCTGACATTCTAAGTCATTGTACTACTGCTCAAAGCTGCCAGAACATGTTTTTCATTCAACCACATGAAACTTGTTTGTAAGTGTCAACTGAGCCCTTAATCCTCTTCAAACTGGTTAAATATGTCAGTGTGGAAAGTAGTGTCATGGGAAGGAGTACCAAGGACTTGGAACTGGACAGATTTTGGGGAATTAAATAGGGACCTTCCCTCCCCCAGAAGGCAGGGCTGTTTTCTCTGACTGGTTACTCCTCTGGCATGACTGGTAGAGGGGATGAAGAGCAAAATGTCTCTATCCCTCCCAATCTAGATTTCTCTAGGCAACTTAGTTCAGCTTTGGCTCATGGCAGCTTTGGCTCATGGCAGCTTTGGCCTGCTGATCTCTACCATTAGAACCAAAGACAAATTTTCTGTGTGTGAATTTACCTCCAGAAGGACACTGTGAAAGATAAGCAGAATGAAATAGAACCTTGTATTGACACAAGGACAGAAGAAAAATGGAGAAATGGGGAGAAAAATAAACATTTCTGCAACATCTGGTTGACATGTTTCTGGATCATACTCATTGGTTTCTACTGAAAAAAAAAATTCCATATGGGTTTCTGGGTTGAGGGAGGCAAATTCAGGTGAAATGGAGCCATCTTCACCTTGAAAAAGTGCAAGAGGGGATGCTGGCTTCTTGTGACACAGAATCTTCCACCTCAGGGTCAGCCAACTATGGCCTCCCTGTTGTCATAAAGTTTTTTTATAGAACACAGTTGCGTTCATTCTCTCATTTGTTTGTTGTTCAGTCACTCAGTTGTGTCTAATAAACTGCGACCCCCACGGACTGCAGCACGCCAGATTTCCTGTCCTTCAGTATCTCCTAGAATTTGCTCAAACTCATGTGCATTGAGTCAGTGATGCCATCCAACCATCTCATCTTCTGGCATTCCCTTGTCCTCTTGCTTTCAATCTTCCAGCATCAGGTTCTTTTCCAATGAGTTAGTTCTTCACATCAGGTGGCCAAAGTATTGGAGTTTCAGCTTTAGCATCAGTCCTTCCAGTGAATATTCAGGGTTGATTTCCTTTAGGATTGACTGGTTTAATCTCCTTGGTGTCCAAGGGACTTTCAAGAGTCTTTTCCAACACCACAGTGCAAGAGCATCAATTCTTCGGCACTCAGCTGTCTTTATGATCCAACTCTCATAATCATACATGATGACTGGAAAAGCCACAGCTTTGACTACACGGACCTTTGTTGGTAAAGTAATGTCTCTGCTTTTGAATATGCTATCTAGGTTGGTCATTGCTTTTCTTCCAAGGAGCAAGCGCCTTTTAATTTCATGGCTGCAGTCATGAAAATCATGCAGTGATTTTGGAGTTCAAGAAAATAAAATCTGTCACTGTTTTCATTGTTTCCCCATCTATTTGCCATGAAGTGATGGGACTGGATGCCATGATCTTAGTTTTTTGAATGTTAAGTTTCAAACGAGCTTTTTCACTCTGCTCTTTCACTTTAATCAAGAGGCTCTTTAGTTCCTCTTTGCTTTCTGCTATTTGCTTTCTGCCATTAGAGTGGTATCATCTGCATATTTGAGGCTGTTACTATTTCTCCCAGCAATCTTGATTCCAGCTTGTGATTCATCCAGCCAGGCATTTTGAATTTGTTTACCTATTGTTCATATCTGCTTTTAAGTAGGTGTAACAGAAATTAAAAGGCAGTTACTTCTTGGAAGGAAAGTTATGACCAACCTAGATAGCATATTCAAAAGCAGAGACATTACTTTGCCAACAAAGGTCCATCTAGTCAAGGCTATGGTTTTTCCAGTGGTCATGTATGGATGTGAGAGTTGGACTGTGAAGAAAGCTGAGCACTTAAGAACTGATGCATTTGAACTGTGGTGTAGGAGAAGACTCTTGAGAGTCCCTTGGACTGCAAGGAGATCCAACCAGTCCATTCTGAAGGAGATCAGCCCTGGGATTTCTTTGGAAGAAATGATGCTAAAGCTGAAACTCCGGTACTTTGGCCACCTCATGCGAAGAGTTGACTCATTGGAAAAGACTGATGCTGGGAGGGATTGAGGGCAGGAGGAAAAGGGGACGACAGAGGATGAGATGGCTGGATAGCATCACCGACTTGATGGACGTGAGTCTGAGTGAACTCCGGGAGTTGGTGATGGACAGGGAGGCCTGGCATGCTGCAATTCATGGGGTTGCAAAGAGTTAGACATGACTGAGAGACTGAACTGAACTGAACAGAGACTATATGACTCACAAACCAAAGTATTTACTGTCTGGCTTTTTACAAAAAGTTTATTGTGATGAGAAAAGCAACTTTTGAGGAAAACAACCTTGTTTTTCTGACTTACTGTGCAGACGTTTTACAGTATGGTAACCCTACTCACATCCAGAGTCTGGGCATTTTGATAAGGACTTGTAGTTTAGAAAAAGTGGAAGTGAAGTCACTCAGTCGTGTCCGACTCTTTGCGACCCCTTAGACTGTAGCCTACCAGGCTCCCCTGTACATGGGATTTTCCAGGCAAGAGTGCTGGAGTGGATTGCCATTTCCTTCTCCAGGGGATCTTCCCAACCCAGGGCTCGAACCTGGGTCTCCCGCATTGTAGACAGATGCTTTACCGTCTGAGCCACCAGGGAAGTCCATGTAGTTTAGAGTGGATGCCATAAGTTCCTTCTTCACTTTTCTCTGGAACACCTTTTAAAATAACTACACTTAAAGCTAAGCCTGCAAAAAGCTAGTGAGCTCTGCCCCAAGCACCTTATAAATGATATGTACTTGCTACCCTGGTCTCTATCTCCTGCTGGCTTGTGACCTGGGATGGAGGATTGCCCTTTCCCTGGCTCATTGTGCTGCCAACAACCCCTTACCCCGGATCTGTAAGGAATCATAAATCTTGTGATTTATTTACTTCCTTTGTGTTGGTGTATTGTTTGAAACTTCACCTTCAATCAAACCAACCCCATAGTTATCAGATTCCCAAAGTGAGAGGTAGGATGAGGAGGGAGCTCCCTGGCGCCCCCATGTGGTGACTGGTGCCTCCTTACCTAGCAGGTCACAATCTGTATATTCTTCATTCAATACATCAGCTATGACTTCTCAACACATTTGCCCACTCAATTCTGCCCAACAGAGATCGGGAAGAAATACAGTGATTTGGAGAAGTGGGCAATGGATTTGATTACTTTGGGGGAATATTTAAATTTATAGTAGGACTTACCTGGTGGTCCAGTCATTAAGAATCTGCATGCTAATGCAGGGAACATGGGTTCAATCCCTGGCCTGGAAAGATTCCATGTGCTGTGGGGCAACTAAGCCCATGTGCCACAACTACTGAAGCCGTGGTCTACAGCCCATGTGATTCAACAAGAGAAACCACTGCAATGAGAAGCCTGTGCCCACAATGAAGAGTAGCCCGTGCTTGCTGCAACTAGAGAAAGCCTGTGTGCAACAAAGATCCATGTCAGCCAAAAACAAAATAAATAAAGAATAGATCCTGCTCGGGGGAAGAATGAAAGACTTTAAAAAAAATAAAGTTTCTAGTATAAAATTTAAACTGAAAATATTAGTTGCAGGATATTATTTAGAAATTAGTAGTTAATTGACTTGTTAAAATTCATATCATATATGCTGCCTACAACATAAATAATTTCTATCATGGAGATGTTTTGTTGTTTTGTTATGCAGATTTTGTAGTCGCTGGAAGGAAGTAGAAACAAGGGTACAATCTAAAATGCTATTAATAATTATTATTAGTCAATAGCATTGCTCCAGGTCCAGTGGGAGATGGGGAGAGCCCAAAAGAAGCAGATGTTGTAACTAAAAGGGTCTTACTAAATGGTCTAGTTCAGAAAGTCATTGCATATTCCTGCAGTGTCTTCAGAGAACTCAGAGTAATATAAACCCATGAAAGCACATGAATAGAGCTCAGAATCTAGGACAGAAGGATTTGACTCTGTCAGTCACCTGGATGCCTTGGCAGTCCTTAGTCCTGTGGATTTGCCTGACTCTCTTGTTTTAGGAATTTGTCTAAATGTAAATTTCATACTTTGCCTTTTGAATTTCATCTTGCTGATTTTCACCTATCATTAAGTATGTTGAGATTATTTTGGAACTTGTATCTGGAGTTTAGTGTCAAATTGTTTCATTCTGTCATTCTATTTCCTTCCAAATATTATAAGCATGATTTGTATCTCTTTATCAAATGACAATAGAGGCATGAAATCCCAGAGTTAGCCATGACCTTAGAGGTGATCTAGAGCAAAGCCTTCTCAAATTTTAATTTTCATATGAATAACCTGAGGTGTTTATTAAAATGCAGGTCCTCAGTCACTAGGTCTGGGGTGCATCCCAAGAAGTCTGTAGATCAGACTTTGAGAAGCACAGTGCCGGGAAATCAGCTAGAGAGAATTCACTCTGCAGTATCTCTGCAGATTTTCATCTAGTTTCACTGTGAACATTCCTAATTTGCATAGAAAACTCCCAACATTTTAAGCCAACCTACTTCATCATGGAAAACTTCAATGGCTAGAAAATCTTTATATTGTTGGTGTCACAACATTTGAAGTTTTTCTGAAGGATGATAATGGTTGACATTAAATTGAGATCATCAGCCAATTCTTTCTTTTTGGCCAAAAATAAGTCCACCAGGAAACTCTGTGTCATAGATGTTGCAAAGGATATCCTCTGAGAGAGGTAAGCAGTTATGGGAGGTTGGATTTGGAACTTCACTCAGTCGCTGGTGGACTACCTCTCTGTCCACTATGTTCCCTTTCCCTTTTCCTTCTCTCTTCTAAATCCAACAAATACCCCATGCACACTTTATCGTATGTGCACATTAATAACATTTAGAGAGATTCAAGCTCCAGGGTAGTATGTTATCTGACTTCAGTGGTAAATATTTAACTGCATACCTGGGCGGAGACATTCTGTATGCTGAGCTGTGGCATTTGCCAGTTTCCACGGTGTGAATTCTCCCACCATGGCTACTTCTACCAATAATTTAACAACCAACTTGCAAAAGTCCTGAAAATTTAGCAGCCAGTAGGAATTTGCTTCAGTACAGCTCCATCTGACCCCATTATAGCAAATAACACTTAACATTTATTGAACACTTACAATGCAAGAGGCATAGTGTTAAGTAGACGGCCTCTAACAAAATTAAAATGAGACCCTATTCATTTATTCAACACGTTACTGAATTCCTTTCATGCTAGGTGCCAGAGAAATACAGATGAATGGGAAAAAACTGTTATCCTCAAGCAGTTCATGGAGTCTAGTGGGGGAGATAGATAGAAAAACAGATAAATTACAATGTAACATAATAAATAATAGAACAGATGCTGTTGGTAACTGATTCAGTACCTATTCTGGGCCCCAACTGGGGGTAAGGAAAGATGAAGGGAGCCTTTTTCTTTACCTCTTTGCAAAAGCCCGCACTGACCATAACAAAACATCATCTGTGGGTAAATTTTATGTAGATATCTTTCAGATTTAATGAAATCGAAGAGCACATCAGTTTCTTTAAAAATAAAAATTTGGACATGCATGTAACATCTTCTACGTAGAATTGAGTCTATATTATCTGTTGTATAGGCTTTAGAAAGAGAATATGGAATACAGAGAATGAGTGAGTGAGTGAGTGAGTGAGTGAAGTCGCTCAGTTGTGTCCAACTCTTTGCAACCCCGTGGACTATAGCCTACCATGCTCCTCCGTCCATGGGATTTTCCAGGCAGGAATACTGGAGTGCGTTGCCATTTCCTTCTCCAGGAGATTTTCCCAACTCAGGGATTGAACTCCAGTCTCCTGCATTGTAGGCAGACACTTTTACTGTCTGAGCCACTGAGAAGGAACCTTTTGAGAATTGGCAATTTACAGACCTCAGGAGTGCTATCCTTATTCAAATTCAATTTCATTTTAGAAAGCTTGAAGGCATCAGACTGTTACAAAGATAAAAGAGCCAAGTATTAATCTTGAGTTAGTATCTTATTCAAGCTGTGAACCTGTGAAGAATTTTTGCAGGACTCTCGATTTATTTTAAAATTAAAGGTCAAGCAAAAGAAGTAAAAAAGGGGGGGCAACATAATGGCTACTCCTCATTTGATTATTGTTAACAATGATTATAATTCATTACAACTGCTTATTCGTTTTATTACCTCAAGTCCTTTATGGAAGTAGGATGGATAGAAATAATAAAATACAATTTCATTTTCTTCCAATCTTCTCTGCCTCAGTCCTCTATTTCTCCATCACTTTTATATTGGCTTACACAGGCCAGAATTATATTTTGCCATTATGGTCAGAGTGTGAAAACAGAGTCTGGGGTGTATCAAAACCAATCTTGATGTGACAGAACAGTGTGCCACTAAACAAAGTTGTTATGCTTCTTTTCTCTTCAGTCTGCCCTGTGTGGACCTAGCATGGGTGAGGTGATGATTTGGTGCAGAATTCTTGATATTTCACAAGGAACCCTACTGAGCAAGCTTGTTTTGGTTTCTCACAGGATTATAGAAGACAGAATGAAGGATGACTCTCTGAGCGGCGAACAGTCAGGGATCTCGCAACCACTAACAACCTCCTAATTCCCTTCAAGGCCTTGGGGCAATCTGTTGAAATTTTTAAGTACCAAGGAATAGAAAGGTTTTAAGTTTTGCACAAAATTTAATACACAGAAGGAGAAAGTAAATGGGAAGAACTCAGTAATTATTTGAGGATCAAGTCCATTAATTGGGTGTTTATGTACATACACACATATATATAATTAAATGATTAAATTATATTTAAATTATTGCACTTTTGTTCAGGTTATACAACTTTCCATTCTGTTTTCCTTCTCGATAGGACTTTGCAGATGAAAAAAAAAATCTCTTGATTTATATTAAAAAAATGGAGATATTGACATATTTGTTTCTTCCTTTTTACCCTTGAAGAATAGTCAAATGGGGAAGCTTTTATAGGCTAGAGTGATCATAAATTTTACCATCAAAACCAAGGTGCTTTTGAGAATTAAAAGAAGCACTGTAATTAATACTAGAATACTTATTCTAGGAGTTCATGAAATAGGGGCTATTTCTTAGCCAAACTGGATATATGGTCATCCTAATTATAGATCATTTAATAAATGTTATTCAGTTGGAGAAGGAAATGGCAACCCACTCCAGTATTCTTGCCTGGAGAATCCCATGGACAGAAGAGCCTGGCGAACCCCAGACCATGGGGTTGGGTCACAGAGTTGGACACGATTGAGCTGAGGAACTAACACTAATACTAATTCAGTTGGCATCTGGATTTCATTGAAACATCTAAAAACCATGTGAGGTCATGCAATTGAAAAAATTGTCTGAGATTCATGTGTATTCATATCATGAATACTAGAATAGGGTCAAGCAGTAGTGATTCTCTCCTTTATGACTAAAACAAGACAGTAAGCAGAAGATACTCTAAAGTCCTCTAAAGTTAAAAGATCCTTTTCTGAGGTCATTACTTCCCCTCTAGCTCTCTTAAGCTTATGTACCCACACCTCACAGGGCTCAGAAACCTCTCCCTACTTAATATTCCTATTATAGCTGCCTGAGAGCAGGATTTTTTTTTTCATGTCTCACTTGGACTACCACAAACACTTTCCAACTGATCTCTGTGCTTTCAATCTTTCTTCAAGTCAGCCAGACTGATCTTTCTACATCATAGCCAGACTGATTTATCCGTTAATAAAAGATGAGCATACCCTGCTCTTTCTCAAAACCATTCAATGGCTCCCATACCTTGCAGTACAAGCTCAAAATCCTTTGTCAGAACATACAAGATCATGGCTCCAGTCCCATCACTTCATGGCAAATAGGGAACCAATGAAAACGATGACAGACTTTATTTTCTTGGGCTCCAAAATCACTGGGGACAGTGACTGCAGCCATGAAATTAAAACACGCTTGCTCCTTGGAAGAAAAGCTATGACCAACTTAGTGTATTAAAAAGCAGAGACATTCCTTTGCCAACTAAAGTCCATCTAGTCAAACCTATCGTTTGTCCAGTAGTCATGTATGGATGTGAGACCTGGACCCTAAAGAAGGCTGAGCACCAAAGAATTGATGCTTTTGAACTGTGGTGTTGGGGAAGACTCTTGAGAGTCCCTTAGATTTCAAGGATATCAAACCAGTTAATCCTAAAGGAAATCAATCCTCAATATTCATTGGAAGGACTGATGCTAAAGTTGAAGCTCCAATACTATGGCCACCTGGTGCAAAGAGCTGACTCATTAGAAAACACCCTGATGCTGGGAAAGATTGAGGGCAGGAGTAGAAGGGGACAACAGAGGACGAGATGTTTGGATGGCTTCACTGCCTCAATGGACATTAGTTTGAGCAAGCTCTGGGATACAGTGAAAGACGGGGAAGGCTGGTGTGGTGCAGTCCATGGGATTACAAAGAGTCAGATACGGCTGAGCAACTGAACAACAACAGCAAAAAGACCCTCCATAAATTCATTCCTAACTACTTCTTCAGCATCACTTGTTTGCAATAATACTCTCTTTCTATTTCTCCATTCACATCACGGTATCTTTTGCCTTACTCTTATTCATCCTTGAACTTATCTCTACTTTTAGAAAACTGGGTAAGTGGCTTTTTTCAGGAGGAATGATGGTGTTTGACCGTATGTGGATATCTGAGTACATCTTTTGAGTGTGTGTGTCATTTATATTTTATTTATATACAATAAAATTCACTCTCTTTGTTGACTGTTCTGAGTCATGCAACCACTACCACTATAATCAAGATACAGAACAATTACGTTACTACCTTCTCCCCTTCTCATTCAAAAATCTTTTATTGATATTTGTCATCTTTGTAGTCAAACCCTTATTCCCTGTCAACCACTGATCTGTTCTACAGTCTTATAGTTTTGCCTTTTCTAAAATAGCCAGCATGTAAGTGTAATCACACAATATACATGTATCACTCAGTATAATGAATTTGAGACACATCCATGTTGTTGCAGGTATCAGAAGTTCATTCTTTTTTATTGTTGATTAGTGTTTCATTATATGGATATACCACAATCTGTTTATCTTCTCCCCTGGTGAGAGACATTTAGGTTGTTCCCATTTATGAGTAATTATGGATAAAGTTGCTGTGGGCATTCTAACATAGGTTTTTATGCAGATGCAGGTTTTCATTTCACTTGGACAGAAGCCTAAGAGTGGAACTGCTTTGTTGTATGGTAAGTGCATATTTATAAGAAAATTGCCAAACTGTTTTCCAACATGGCTCTACTGTTTTGCATTCCCACCAGCAGTGTATGAGGATTTCACTTCTTCCAGATCCTCACCAACATTTGGTATGGCCAGTCTTTGTAAGGTTAGCCATTATAATAGGTGTGGTCTTAATTTGAATCTCCATAATGACTAATTATGTCAAGCATGTTTACATATGCTTTTATGTTACTGTATATCTTTGCTGAAGTGTCTCTTCAAAAGTTTTGCCTATTATTGGGATTTAGTTTTCTCATTACTAAGTTTTAATAAATCTTTATATATACTTAATATAGTTCCCTCATCAAAGATGCAGTTTGCAAATATTCTCTCCCATCATGTGGCTTGCTTTCTATTAACAATGTTTTGCAGAGCAAGCATTTTAAAGTTTTATTATATTTAGTTTATGAATTTTTTTTATGCATCATACTTTTACTGTCATATCTAAAAATTATTTGCCTAACCCAAGGTGTGTTAGTTTTCTAGACCTACCATAACAAAATATCACAGACTGTGTGGGTTAAAGAATATAAATTTATTTTCTCGTGGCACTGGAGGCTAGAAATTCAAGATCAAAGTGTCAGCAGATTGGTTTTCTTCTGAGGCCTCTCTGCTTGACATACAGATGGTGCCTTCTCAGTGTATCTTCACATGGTCTTTCCTCTGTGTACACACATATCTACCCTAATCTTTTCTAACTCTTATAAGGATGTTAGTCGTATTAGGTTAGCAACCACCCATTTGACCTCATTTTACCTTAATTACATTTTTAAAGGCCCTATCTCTAAATGTAGTTGCATTCTGAGATTCTAGGGGTTAAGGTTTTGACATATGAATGTGAGGCAAGGGTGGGTGGATAATTTCTTTCTTTTTTTTTTTAAAGATCAAAAGAATATGTATAGTTTATTTTTTTGTTTTCTTTTTTTATTTTATTTTATTTTTAAACTTTACAATATTGTATTGCTTTTGCCATCAGTTCTAATTTATTTCTTAACACAAGGTCACAAAAATTTTCTCCTATGTCTTATGCTAAGTGCAAATGATTTTAATAAAGGGAACTGTAAAATTGTTTGATGGGAACAGAGACTGATTTGTTTAATGCTGTAATACCAATGCCTAATACAGTGTTTCTCTCTCTGCTTACATTGCCTACCTGTTTTCTGCTTCCTGGATGGCTAAGACAGGAAAGAATCTGCCCTCAATGCAAGAGACCCAGGTTCGATCCTTGGGTTGGGAAGATCCCCTGGAGAAGGGAATGGCAACCCACTCCAGTATCCTTGCCTGGAGAATTCCATGGACAAAGGAGCCTGGTGGGCTATAGTCTATGAAGTCACAAAGAGTCAGATAAGACTGAGAAACTAACACTCAACATAGTGTTTGACATATTAATATTAAATTGCTTACCAAAAGCTTGTTAAATGAATGGATGTGAATCACATTCGCTATTCTGTTCATGCTTCCTGAATCTCTGAGAATGTTTGTAACTGTCTTGGTGAAGGATTTTTATGGTATTTATCAGATCCAAATCATTCCCTAAGAACCTATCAAGAATCATCTAAAATTGCCCCAAATGGAAGTATCTACTAAAGATAAACATGAGACTACACTATGATACAGCAATTTTATTCCCAAGTATGCACCCTATAGATTAGTACATATGTTCACCAGGATACATGTATAAGGATGTTCATAGCAACATCTGCTTGAAAAAGACAAAACTGAGTGCATCTAAAATATTCACTAACAATAAAACCAATAAATTCTAACATAGTCATAAAATGGAATACTACACAGCGAAGACAATAAACATACTACTTATACATGCAACAGCATGAATGTGTCACAAAACCAAATACTGAGCAAGAGATGTCAGGTAAAAATGCATATTTTCTTGCTTCTTTTATATAAAAGTAAAAAACAGGCAAAACTTGGACAGTAGTTACCTTTAGGGAAGAAGGAATTGGGAGGGGTTATGATGGGGCCTCTGTAAAGCTGTGAATTTTCTATTTATTGACATGAGTGGTATGCACATAAGTAGGTTTACTTTGTAAAGTATCATGGAACTATGACTTTTGATTTGTGCTTAAAAATCACTCCACATGGACATGGTCTTGTTATTTCTGTGTAAACTGCAGGAAATTCTGAGAAGGTATTTTACTTTATTGAATTGCATGTTATTGTAAAATAAAGCAAAATAGAATCTAGATTTTTTTTCTATTTCAAAATATTGCTTATTTCTTTTTTCCCTTCTAACTTTTATTTACATCCTTCTTACCAAAATTCTTCGGTTGTGTGGAGAAAAAAGTCTGAAAAAGGAAACAACACAAAAGGGAAAGTGCTTTTTGCAGAAATTCCAAGGAAACACTAGAATCATGGGAAGGTTATATGATCTTATCTTTTGACTGCCCATAGTCTGGTCACAAATGGTAATTCTGGTCCTCACATAAAGTTGATTTTATCATACAGGCTGCCTTTCTGATTAGTAGACAAGGGGTTGAACTATGTGCTTCTTCACAGTTGCTCTGTTTGTAATCTGCACTTGAATTTCAGTTGTGGGGAGACATTCTTTGTAAAGAGGTGCTCAGTATTATTTTTCTGAAATGTTAAAGAATGATCTTTGAATTGTTACCCACCTGGAGAGTTGGCATGTGCTTATTTATTTAGTCCATGGTACTCTTAGACATAAGTGGAATCAATGACTTTTGAAAACCAGAGTTTTTGAACATCAAGAGATGCCGTGTGTGTGTGTGTATGCATGTGTGTGTGTTTTGGAAAATATGAACATTAAAACTAATGTCTCTTCTGAGAGTAACTTCACTTTGACACATACATCTGGATCAGTTAAGGGAATTTGTTCTGAATTGAAATCTTTTTTTTTTTCTCACTTAGCTTTCTAAATTAACCCTGATTTTTACAAGAAAGGAAAATATAAAATACCATTCTCAAATTCTAAGAGAATCATCTTTTGAACTCAGTTTTATAAAGTAGAATATTACATTGGTATGTAATCTTCTCTATGTATAGATCAAAAATTGGTAGAATTTCTTTATAATCTTAACCAAAGAATTCAGTCAAGTTAATATTTTTCAAAAATGCTGATTAGATGCTGAGTCATGTAATTCCCTTTTGATATACACAGTACACATTACTAAATCGAGTTTTTAATGGAATTTATATGATCAACTCTTTTGGGAGATAGGGGATTTCTACCTTCTTAATATCCATGAGATTGTCTCTGGGATAATCTAATCAATGGTTTAGCAATTAGCTATTTCTGTGGCTGTGGAAAAAAAAAATCAAACTTAGACTTGAAATTCTGTCCATGCAATGCTAATAAGTGAAAATGAAGAAAAAAATCCAATTGTCTGTTTGCTATCAAAATTCCTAAGGACTACAGTGAGCACAACAATGCTTTTTAGATTCTTCCCAAAATGCTGTTTTATTGATGTACTTTCATTGATGACTGCAAAGTGAAGTGGTTATGTGAAACCTTGTGCAGTTAATAATTATAAAATCTAGAGTATATATTCCCAACACTTGAAAGTATTGGAAGGTGTCCAAAAGCAGACAGAAGAAAGAGGAAAATTTGCTCTTGAAAAACTGCAGTTCGAGCAGGCAGAATTACAAGTCCACGGCTTTCTTTTCTAGGAGTTCTTACCACTATAACAGCAAAAAAAAAAAAAAAAAAAAATCAGCATTATGATACTGGAGAAGAGTTCAAAACTGGGAAAGCAACTTTAAATTTAAGGGGGATATTTTGGAAGAAAGAAAATTGCAAAATGGATGAAACACACAGTCTGAACATCAACTCCGTGCTTAGCTGGTTGAATGTTAAACTACGCATGTGCAAGGGAGACATCAATGCATCTGGTGGGAAAATGATGAGGTTTTTGGCTGTTTGTGATGTTTGTGAATTTGCTGTTATTGGTTTTTTTTTTTTTTTTAATCTGACTGTGTCCCCAAACCTGTTCAAATGGGCAGAAAACTGAAGTGTTCCTGGCTTGAGGTATGAGAGGACAGAACCTGAGGATGGCAGAGAAGTTTAGGGATAAACCTCATAACTAAGAGAACTTATGACCTAAATCATATTGACAAAATAATCTCCCTTCACACTACGTGGCAACTATGAAGAAGATGAGGAATTTATAAGCCTGAAAGAAAAAAAAATGGTGGAGAACCATGGTGACCTATAAATCATGAATAGAGATTTACCCCAATATCTGTGCCCAAATCTTTAGCTGACCATCAAGATATACAGGTGCAGGTGAAACTTTCAGAAAGTTGGGGTAAAAACAGCAGTAGCAGGAAATCTTAAGAATTAAGTAAATATATCAGGGTTACATTCTGTGGAGGAGACAGAGTTTACAGTTGGAATTCTTGCAAATTAACCGCCTATGAGAACAATACAAACTTCAGAATACAAATAATCCAGAATCATCATAATGTATTATCTGTACTATCCAATTAAATAAAATTATAGATATGCAAAGAGACAGGAAAGTGTAACTCATGTTCAGGAAAAAAATACAGTCAATAGAAAATGCTTCAGAATTGGTCTACATGTTGAGTAAAATGGAGAAGGCTTCAAAGGTATTATTACAAACGTAGTCAAAGAATTAAAAGAGAAATATACTAATGAATGATCAGAGTTAGAAACTCAACAATATATATATATATATACACACACACATACATAATGGAAATTCAAAAACTCATGATTGTACTTTCTAACATTCTGTTTCTGGGTATTGTTAAAGCAAGATACTCCTTGCAAGATACTGTAGTTACTCTAGTTAGTCTAGATACACTAACCAGTCCATTCCTTTCTTACCTTAAATTTATTTTTAAATGTGTCACTGTCATTTGAAATAGTTAATACAAAAATAAAATCAATTCAACCAGTTCTGACATTTGTCACAGTTTTAAATTGCTACATTTAGCCGAGATGACCTAAATCATGTTGACAAAATGATATCCCCTCAAACTACTTGGCAACAATGAAGCAGATGAGGAATTTATTAAGCCTGCAAGAAAAAAAAAAAAAAAAGGAAGAAAGAAAAGAAAACAATGGTGGGGAACCATGGTGACCTATAAAAACATGAATATTTTTAAATTCATAAAAGTAAAATTAGAAGTACACTAAAGAGAACTTCAACCCATGGCTGATTCGTGTCAATGTATTGCAAAATCCACTATAATATTGTAAAGTAAGTAGCCTCCAATTAAAATAAGTTAATTAAAAAAACATAGCAAAAAGTAAATTCAAGATTATTATTTCTAAAAAAAAAGAAGTACACTAAAGAGTACATCAGTGTTATTTACAGTGTGTGGTAAAGATTTATCTTTGTCCAAAGAAAGGAGTGGACTTTTTTTCTGGTTCCTGGGATATAATGTCAAGTCCTTGGAACTTCCTGAGTGATAGTGATACCATGTAGGGCCTGTGGGGGCTCCTGGGTACAAGGCCTTTGTGTTCCTAATTTCTTAGATATTAGGAAACAGCCTTCATCCAGCATCCATGACTTTCCTTGATTTCCAATAAGCAGATTCAAGTAGTTGTTAATTAGAGAAATGAGAGGCTATGGGACCAGGGAGAAAGAAACTGTTGGAGGCTGCTGTGGGGCAAGGTCCTGTTTCCCCATCAATGGACACACACAATATCTTGGAGCTATTTTGTAGATTCTGAAATGCCCAGGTATGAGAGAAGTTATGGTATGCTGCCCACAAGGATGTAGACTCCAGACCAGTTAAACCTGAAGGTTGATGATATTGACTCCCTGGTGGCTCAGAGGTTAAAGCGTCTGCCTGCAATACGGGAGACCTGGGTTCGATCCCTGGGTCGGGAAGATCCCCTGGAGAAGGAAATGGCAACCCACTCTAGTATTCCTGCCTGGAGAATCCCATGGACGGAGGAGCCTGGTGGGCTACAGTCCACGGGGTTGCAAAGAGTCAGACATTACTGAGCGACTTCATTCACTCACTAACTTCACCACCAACCCATCAGAAGAATGTCCAGGAGCTGATCACGCCCTCTTTTACTATAAAACTTGTCCCTATCTTCCTCAAGTTGGGGAATGGTTTTGAGGGCATGAGCTCGCTGTGCCCCCTTTGCCTGCCAAAGCAATAAAGCTATCCTTTTCTATTTCACCCAAAATGCTGTCTCTGAGATTTGATTTGGCTCCAGTGTACAGAGAAGCTGAGCTTTTAGCATCAACAAGAGTGTCTGTTATTCATAATGAGCTCCTTAACTACACCTGATAGTTTATGCTACTGAGGCAACTTATAATGAGCCCATGAGACCAAGTGGTATCAGCCTGATCTCTTGGGACAGGAGGAGGTTGCTAGAAATTGAATTCAACCACATAGGCAATCAATCAATCAGTCATGCCTATGCAATGAATCCCCAATAAAAATCTCCAGAAACAAACCACATGTACACTGGGAAGGTAATATTAATACATCCTGGGGACAGTGGAGGGCTTGCATGTGGAGTCCTCCCATACCCTTTCCTATGAGTCTCTTCCATTGGATTGTGCCGCTTTACCACAATAAACCGTAACTGTGAGTATAATGGGCTTCCCAGATGGCTCAGCAGTAATGAATTCACCTGTAATGTAGGAGACTCAAGAGACACTGATTTGATTCCTGGATTGGGAAGATTCCCTGGAGAAGGGCACAGCAACCCACTCTAGTATTCTTGACTGGAGAGTCCCATAGACAAAAGAACCTGGTGGGCTATAGTGCATGGGGTTGCAAAGAGTCCGATTAGACTGAAGTGACTGAGCATGTGAGTATAATAGCCCTCAGGGAGCACTATGAGTCTTTGTAGTGAATTATCCACGTTCAAGGTAGTGAGGGGCGGTGGTGAGGAGATACCCCTCATCCAAGGTAAGGAGCAGTGGCTGTGCGTTGCTGGAGCAGCTGTGAAGAGATACCCCACGTCCAAGGTAAAAGAAATCCAAGTAAGATGGTAAGTGTTGCAAGAGGTCATCAGAGGGCAGACACACTGAAACCATACTCACAGAAAACTAGTCAATCTAATCACACTAGGACCACAGCCTTGTCTAACTCACTGAAACTAAGCCATGCCCGTGGGGCCACCCAAGACGGGCGGGTCATGGTGGAGAGGTTTGACAGAATGTGGTCCACTGGAGAAGGGAATGGCAAACCACTTCAGTATTCTTGCCTTGAGAACCCCATGAACAGTATGAAAAGGCAAAATGATAGGATACTGAAAGAGGAACTCCACAGGTCAGTAGGTGCCCAATATGCTGCTGCTGCTACTGCTGCTAAGTCACTTCAGTTGTGTCTGACTCTGTGTGACCCCATAGACGGCAACCACCAGGCTCCCCTGTCCCTGGGATTCTCCAGGCAAGAACACTGGAGTGGTTTGCCATTTCCTTCTCCAATGCATGAAAGTGAAAAGTAAAAGTGAAGTTGCTTAGTTGTGTACGACTCTTCATGACCCCATGGACTGCAGCCTACCAGGCTCCTCTATCCACAGGATTTTCCGGGCAAAGTACTAGAGTGGGGTGCCATTGCTTTCTCCAGTGCTACTGGAGATCAGTGGAGAAATAACTCCAGAAAGAATGAAGGGATGGAGCCAAAGCAAAAACAATACCCAGTAGTGGATGTGACTGGTGATAGAAGCAAGATCCGATGCTGTAAAGACCAATATTGCATAAGAACCTGGAATGTCAGGTCCATGAATCAAGGCAAATTGGAAGTGGTCAAACAAGAGATGGCAAGAGTGAAGGTCAACATTCTAGGAATCAGCAAACTAAAATGGACTGGAATGGGTGAATTTAACACAGATGACCATTATATCTACTACTGCGGACAGGAATCCCTCAGAAGAAATGGAGTAGCCATCACGGTCAACAAAAGTGTCTGAAATGCAGTACTTGGATGCAATCTCAAAAACAACAGAATGATCTCGGTTCGTTTCCAAAGGAAACCATTCAACATCACAGTAATCCAAGTCTATGCCCCAACCAGTAATGCTGAAGAAGCTAAAGTTGAACGGTTCTATGAAGACCTACAAGACCTTTTAGAACTAACACCCAAATAAGATGTCCTTTTCATTATAGGGGACTGGAATGCAAAAATAGGAAGGCAAGAAACACCTGGAGTAACAGGCAAATTTGGCCTTGGAATATGGAATGAAGCAAGGCAAAGACTAGTAGAGTTTTGCCAAGAAAATGCACTGGTCATAGCAAACACCCCCTTCCAACAACACAAGAGAAGACTCTAGACATGGACATCACCAGATGGTCAACACCGAAATCAAATTGATTATATTCTTTGCATCCAAAGATGGAGAAGCTCTATACAGTCAGCAAAAAAAAGATCAGGAGCTGACTGTGGCTCAGATCGTGAACTCCTTATTACCAAATTCAGACTTAAATTGAAGAAAGTAGGGAAAACCACTTGACCATTCAGGTATGACTGAAATCAAATCCCTTATGATTATACAGTGGAAGTGAGAAATAGATTTAAGGGAGTAGATCTGATAGATAGAGTGCCTGATGAACTATGGACGGAGATTTGTGACACTGTACAGGAGACAGGGATCAAGACCATCCCCATGGAAAAGACATTCAAAAGAGCAAAATGACCATCTCGGGAGGCCTACAAATAGGTATGAAAAGAAGAGAAGCGAAAAGCAAAGGAGAAAAGGGAAGATATAAGCATCTGAATGCAGAGATCCACAGAATAGCAAAGAGAGATAAGAAAGCCTTCCTCAGCGATCAATGCAAAGAAATAGAGGAAAACAACAGAATGGGAAAGACTAGAGATCTCTTCAAGAAAATTAGAGACACGAAGGGAACATTTCATGCAAAGATGGGCTCAATAAAGGACAGAAATGGTATGGACCTAACAGAAGCAGAAGATATTAAGAAGAGGTGGCAAGAATACACAGAAGAACTGTACAAAAAAGATCTTCATGACCAAGATAATCACAATGGTGTGATCACTCACCTAGAGCCAGACATCCTGGAATGTGAAGTCAAGTGGGCCTTAGAAAGCATCACTATGAACAAAGCTAGTGGAAGTGATGGAATTCCAGTTGAGCTCTTTCAAATCCTGAAAGATGATGCTGTGAAAGTGCTGCACTCAATATGCCAGCACATTTGGAAAACTCAGCAGTGGCCACAGGACTGGAAAAGGTCAGTTTTCATTCCAATCCCAAAGAAAGGCAATGCCAAAGAATGCTCAAACTACCACACAATTGCACTCATCTCACACGCTAGTAAAGTAATGCTCAAAATTATCCAAGCCAGGCTTCAGCAATACGTGAATCACGAACTTCCCGATGTTCAAGCTGGTTTTAGAAAGGCAAAGGAACCAGAGATCAAATTGCCAACATCTGCTGGATCTTCGAAAAAGCAAGAGAATTCCAGAAAAATATCTATTTTTACTTTATTGACTATGCTAAAGCCTTTAACGGTGTGGATCACAATCAACTGTGGAAAATTCTGAAAGAGATGGGAATCCCAGACCACCTGACCTGCCTCTTGAGAAACCTGTATGCAGGTCAGGAAGCAACAGTTAGAACTGGACATGGAACAACAGACTGGTTCCAAATAGGAAAAGGAGTATGTCAAGGCTGTGTATTGTCACGCTGCTTTTTTAACTTATATGCAGAGTACATCATGAGAAACACTGGTCTGGAAGAACCACAAGCTGGAATGAAGATTGCTGGGAGAAATATCAATAACCTCAGATATGCAGATGACACCACCCTTATGGGAGAAAGTGAAGAGGAACTAAAAAGCCTCTTGATGAAGGTGAAAGTGGAGAGTGAAAAAGTTGGCTTAAAGCTCAACATTCAGAAAACGAAGATCATGGCATCTGGTCCCATCACTTCATGGGAAATAAATGGGGAAACAGTGGAAACAGTGTCAGACTTTATCTTTTTTGGGCTCCAAAATCACTGCAGATGGTGACTTCAGCCATGAAATTAAAAGACACTTACTCCTTGGAAGGAAAGTCATGAACAACCTAGATAGCATATTGAAAAGCAGAGACATTACTTTGCCAACAAAGGTCCATCTAGTCAAGGCTATGGTTTTTCCAGTGGTCATGTATGGATGTGAGAGTTGGACTGTGAAGAAAGCTGAGTGCCAAAGAATTGATGCTTTTGAACTGTGGTGTTGGAGAAGACTCTTGGGAGTCCCTTGGTCTGCAAGGAGATCCAACCAGTCCATTCTGAAGGAGATCAGCCCTGGGATTTCTTTGGAAGGACTGATGCTAAAGCTGAAACTCCAGTACTTTGGCCACCTCATGCAAAGAGTTGACTAATTGGAAAAGTCTCTGATGCTGAGAGGGATTGGGGGCAGGAGGAGAAGGGGACAACAGAGGATGAGATGGCTGGATGGCATCACTGACTCACTGATGGATGTGAGTCTGAGTGAACTCCGGGAGTTGGTGATGGACAGCAAGCCCTGGCGTGCTGCGATTCATGTGGTCGCAAACAGTCAGACCCGACTGAGCGAGTGAACTGAATTGAACTGAACTTGTAAAGTTCCCTGAGCTTGCAATTGGTGTCAAAAGTGAGGGGTAGTCTCGGGACTCAGTGATCTTCAACTTTCTAGTGTTAAAAACAAAATTCAACCGAGTAATTTTGAAACTGTAATTGGGTTGATGCAGCACCCCACCTAGCAAGCAGGAAGGCACTCTGAGAAGGACCAAATGTTAGGTATTTATAGGCAGAAACTGGGCAGGACAAGAAGGTTATTAGAAAAAAATAAAAATAAATGGATTATTTCAGGTCATTTCATCTTCTTTTGGGGGGAAGGGAATAGCAGGGATTTTATTATGCTGATCAGGAAGTTCCATACTGGTTGGTTTAAAATTCTACTCTTGAGAGAGTCTGAAACTGAAATTCAGTTAAGTATTAAGTCTAGGTGGCTCTTACAAGTGACTCCATTTGGGGTCTGCTTCTTTTCAACAGTAGTTAGACTAACTCCTTGTAGTTGGTGTCAGAAATTGTGAGAAGACGAGGCAGTCTAAAGGACTGTGAACTCAATCCTCAGAGTTTGGCTAATTCTGTATACATACACAATAATAAATCATTCTGCACAGTTCATTTAAATCTCTCATTACTTACTTTCTGGACATGCGAAGGATTACCTCCCTCAGAGGTAAATTTACCATGAAGTTAATGAAGCTTATGCTCCAAGACCCTCATTTGCAGGAGCAACTTCCAAATCCTGGAAGGGATCATAGCAATGTTCCTTCAAGTAGTCATTCGCTTCTTTTTGAATTACCTTCAACAGAAGTAACTAATCTAACTCAAATCAAATCTTTGTGGAAGTTATGCTAAAGTAAATTGTTGAAGGATACACTTTCACTTAAGGAAATTTTGTGGTTGGTAAGTGTTTACATGCAGAACACGTCCCAAATACTTGTATTTTGGATAGCCTTAATTTTTTATTTTTCAAAATTGTAACCTTATTTCAAATCTTTTGGATATTGACTTTTAAATACTATATTCATTGCATTTATAAATTATATTCAAATAAAGTTACCAAGATATTTGCTTATACTCATTATGAAGATGCTTAGGGCATATTTAACAACTTTCTGTTTCTTTCTTTATAATGAATTGTATAGTCAACCACATGACTCTCCTTAATATTTCCAGGTCTATTTTTAAATAACCTTCAAAAATTAATAATTGGCTAGAAAATCATATATATATTTAATAAGAGAAATGAGAGGGATTTTTGTTTTCATTAAACTATGTAATTTCTCAGAAGTTGGAATACCTGAGGTTGAACTGACATTTTAGTGTTGAAGATGATTGGTATTCAAAGATAACGTGTTTAGCTTTTAAATTTCTGTTGTTTTTTTTAAATTTGAAACTGATTTATAAATATTGCATCTTCTTAAAAAATTTTTTATGTAGTAGTAAGATGAGTTTTTGTATCTACATGAGGCTTCTTTTTTTTAACATTTTTAATTGAAATGTAATTAATTTACAGTGTTGTATTTCAGATATACAGCAAAGTGATTCAGTGTGTGTTTTTTATATATTCTTTTTCAGATTCTTTTCCATCATAGGTTATTAAAAGATATTGAATATCATTCCCTGTGTCATACAGATGGTTTTTGTTGGTTATCTATTTTACATATAATAGTGTATATCTGTTAATACCATACTTCTAGTTTATCCTTCCCCCTCCAATTTCCTCTTTGGTAACCATAAGTTTGTTTTCTGTGTCTCTGAGTCTATTTCTCAGAACTCTGTGAATAAGTTCGTTTGTACCATTTTTTAGATTCCAAATATAAGTGATATCATATGATATTTCTATTTCTGTCTGACTTATTTCAATTAATATGATAATATCTGTTTCTATTCATGTTGCTGCAAATGGCATTATGTCATTCTTTTTTATGGCTGAGTAATATTCCCTCATATGCATATTTTATATATATATATATATATATATATATATATATATATATGCTGCTAAGTCACTTCAGTCGTGTCCAACTCTGTGCGACCCCATAGACGGAAGCCCACCAGGCTCCCCCATCCCTGGGATTCTCCAGGCAAGAATACTGGAGTGGGTTGCCATTTCTTTCTCCAATGCATGAAAGTGAAAAGTGAAAGTGAAGCCACTCAGTTGTGTCTGACTCTTAGCAACCCCATGGACTGCAGCCCACCAGGCTCCTCCACCCATGGGATTTTCTAGGCAAGAGTACTGGAGTGGGTTGCCATTTCCTTCATATATATATATATATATATATATATACACCACATATTTTTTTATCCATTCTTCTGTCAATGGACTTTTAGGTTGCTTCCATGTGCATTTTAAATTAATTAATTAATTTGACTACACTGGTTCTTAGTTGCACCATGTGGGACCTAGTTCCCTGACCAGGGATCAAACCCAGGCCCCCTGCATTGTGAGCACAGAGTCTTAACCACTGGACCACCAGCAACGTCCCTCCATATCTTGACTATTATAAAATAGTGCTGCTATGAACATTGATTGGGGCACATATAGCTTTTCAAATTGGAATTTTCTCCAGATTATGCCCAGAAATAGGATTGCAAGATCATACAGTAGCTCCATTTTTAGTTTTTTTAGGGAAACTCCATACTGTGGCTGCAATAGTTTACATTCCACAAAAGTGTAAGAGGGTTCCTTATAATCCACACCCTCTCCAGCATTTATTATTTGTAGACTTTTGGATAACAGCCATTCTGACTAGTGTGAGGTGATACCTCATTGAAATTTTGATTTGCATTTCTCTAATAATTAGTGACACTGAACATCTTTTCGTATGACTTTTGGCTATCTATCTCCTTTGGAGAGATGTTTATTTAGGTTTTCTGTCCATTTTTTGATTTGGTTGTTTGTTTTTTTTTTATTATTATTAAGTTGTATGAGCTGTTGGTATATTTTGGAAATTAATTCCTTGTTGATAGCTTCATTTGCCAATATTTTCTCCCAGTCAGTAGGTTGCCTTTTCATTTTGTTTATGGTTTCCTTTGCTGTGCAAAAGCTTTTAAGTTCAATTAGGTCCTATTTGTTTATTTTTGTTTTTACTTCCATTGCTCTAGGAGATGGGTCTAAAAAATATTGCTGAGATTTATGTTAAAGAGTGTTCCTATTTTCCTCTAGATGTTTTATAGTACCCATTCTTATATTTAGGTCTTTAATCCATTTTGAGTTTATTTTTGTGTATGGTGTTAGGAGGCGTTCTAATTTCATTCTTTTACATGCAGTTGTCCAGTTGTCCTGGCACCAGTTATTTTTTTTTAACTTAAATTTATTTATTTTAATTGGAGGCTAATTACTTTACAATATTGTATTGGTTTTGCCATACATCAACATGAATCTGCCACCAGAAAGAAAAACACCAATACAGTATACTAACACATATATATGGAATTTAGAAAGATGGTAACAATAACCCTGTATGTGAGACAGCAAAAGAGACACTGATGTATAGAACAGTCTTTTGGACTCTGTGGGAGAGGGAGAGGGAGGGATGATTTGGGAGAATGGTACCAGTAATTGAACAGAATGACTTTTCTTCATTGTTTATTCTCCTTTGTGATAGATTAATTGATCATAAGTGTGTGGGTTTATTTCTGTGCTTTCTATCCTGTTCCATTGATCTATGTATCTGTTTTTTTTTTTTGTCAGTTATATACTCTTTTGATTATTGTAGCTTTGTAATAATAGTCTAATATCAGGGAGCATGATGCTTCTGGCTCTATTCTTTTTTCTCAAGAATTTTTTGGTTATTTTGGATCTTTTGTGTTTCCATACAAATTTTAAAACTTTTTGTGGACAAACTTAAGTTCATCTCATTCTATTCTTTGAAATAAAGGGGGATTATTTTTGTTTTGTATGCTTTCATAAGACTTCCACATACATTCATGAATTGGAAAAAATATTTTATCAGACTATATGATCTAATTTGTAGTTGAAAAATATGGTCAACTTAGCACAGCTTAAAAAAATTTGCATGCAAGTAATATTCTACATGGGCTTCCCTGGTGACTCAGGTGGTAAAAAACATCTGCCTGAAGTGCAGAAGACTGGGCTTGATTCCTGGGTCAGGAAGATCCTCTGTGGAGAAGGAATGGCTACCCACTCCAGTATTCTTGCTTGGAGAATTCCACGGACAGAGGAGCTTGGTGGGTTTATAGTCCATGGGGTCGCAAAGAGTCAGACAGGACTGAGAAACTACATAAAAAACATAGCATTCTACAAAAATGTTTTTTCCCCAATAGTTACAAATAAACACACACACTCAAATTGTCAATTAGTAGGCATGGTAGCCACAAGAAAGTGACATGGATTTACAAGTACCCAATATATATATAGCTCCTACCATATGCTAAGAAATGTGTTATTTGTTATAACTGAAGTATATTTCTTTAAAGGCTACAGTTTAATTCTTTGGAAACAAATACTTCTAAAAGATATAACATAGTTATATTTCCTCTTAAATAAAACTTATTGGACATAATTTAACTTTCAGGTTAATCAGGTTCATTGAATTAAATACCAGCAACTACACTACCATGTACATGACACTGTGTTGTTTTCAGAGCCAATTCTTGTATTTCAACTTCTCTGGTTCAATAATAATGCTGTGGTTTTGAATCTTTGTCTCTCTGTCTCTTTTCCATTCCCCTCCCTTCCTTTCAGTGCCTACTTCTAACAACACAACCTCCAAAAATACTTCAACTTATTACTTCTAAACTTTTACAACTTGATAAATCAGTTTAATTTGAATTCTGTAGAAAATAAGAGTAAATGGTTCTAATGTCCTAAGGATATGTTTGTGTGGTTGAGGGGTGGTGTGGTGGTGGGAGTCTGACTGAAGCAGTGTTCATTTTCTTGAGAATTTCAGTATATATAATTGGACTTCATAGGAAGATCTTTTAGTTTCTTCCTTCCTGATTTTTATGAATATTTCAGATTGCTAGAGTTGCTGTTTGTTGGATGATAGAGAAAGTAACGGAATTCCAGAAAAACATCTACTTCTGGTCCATTGACTACACTAAAGCCTTTGACTGTGTAGATCACAACAAACTGGAAAATTCTTAAAGAGATGGGAATACCAGACCACTTTACCTGAGAAAACTGCATGTGGGTTCAAAAGCAACAGTTACAACCCTACATGAACAACTGACTGGTTTAAAATTGGGGAAGGAGTACAAAAGGCTGTATATTGTCACCAAGCCTATTTAACTTCTATGCAGAGTACATCATACAAAATGCCAGGCTAGATGAATCACAAGCTGGAGTCAAGATTGCCTGGAGAAATATCAACAACTTCAGATATGCAGATGGTACCACTCTAATGACAGAAAGTGAAGAGGAACTAAAGAGCCTCTTAATGAAGGTGAAAGAGGTTAGTGAAAAAGCTGACTTAAAACTCAACATTCAAAAAACTAAGATCATGGTATCCAGTTCCATCACTTCATGGCAAATAGAAGAGGAAAGAGTAGAAGCAGTGACAAATTTTATTTTCTTGGGCTCTAAAATCACTGCAGATGGTGACTGCAGCCATGAAATTAAAAGATGCTTGTTTCTTGGAAGGAAAGCTATGACAAACCTAGACAGCTTATTAGAAAACAGAGACATCACTTGGTGACAAAGGTCCATATAGTCAAAACTGTGGTTTTTCCAATAGTCATGTGAGAGTTGGACCATAAAAAAGGCTGAGCACAGAAGAACTGATGCTTTCAAATTATGGTGTTGGAGAAGACTCTTGAGAGTCCCCCAGATTGCAAGGAGATCAAACCAGTCAATCCTAAAGGAAATCAACCCTGAATATTCACTGGAATGACTGATGCTGAAGCTGAATCTTCAATACTTTGTCCACCTGATGTGAAGAGTTGACTCATTGGAAAAGACCCTGATGTTGGGAATGGGCAGGAGGAGAAGTGGGTGACAGAGGATGAGATGGTTGGATGGCATCACCAACTCAATGGATGTAAGTTTGAGAAGTCTCTGGGAGATAGTGAAGGACAGGGAAGCCTGGCATGCTGCATCCCACTGGGTCTCAAAGAGTTGGACACGACTTAGTCACTGAATAACAGCAGAGTTACCAAAAATGATTCTTTAGATGAAAGATATATTCCTGAATTTGAAAATATCCTGTATAAGTAGATTAAATGCCATGCAGTCATATAGGTTCCTCTTATTTATAATATATGAGTAAGTCTATAAATTATCTCACACAAACCTTGGAGATTGATGACTAGCCATGTGTGGATAAAGTATGAAGTTGCCTGTGAGGGCTAAAGGGTTTGGGAAGACCCAAAGGTCTAATCCAGGTGAATTAAGTACAATCTCATGAAAATGAGACTTAAAGTTGAACTTGAGAGCAGTGATTCTTAACCTTTTTTGCTTCAGGATTTCTATGGGATTTGCCATGCTCTCATGAGTTACAGTGTAGAGGATCTGGCGGCACAGACGGTAAAGCGTCTGTCTGCAATGCAGGAGACCCGGGTTCGATCCCTGGGTTGGGAAGATCTCCCTGGAGAAGGAAATGGCAGCCCACTCCAGTATTCTTGCCTGGAAAATCCCATGGACGGTGGAGCCTGGTAAGCTACTGTCCATGGCGTCACAAAGAGTCAGACACGACTGAGTGACTTCACTTTCACTTTCATGAGTTACAGTAGTGTTGCTAGGCATTCTATTGGGGGGCGGGGGATAACTTTCGAATCAGAATATTTTTTGTGGCAAATAACCTGTAGATGAAAAAAATTTTTTTTCCCTTTACCCTTCTAGGTTCTTGGCTGAGACACCCTATAATAAAAGTCAGATTAATAGGAGAAAACCAAAAAGTTTAATACCATGTATACCTCCTCTATGCACTAGAGAGATCCACAAGAACTAACTCCTGGAAATGGCCCACATCATCACCTTAAATTCCATTTCCAGCTAAAGACAAAGAAAATGTTGAGGGTTGTGGAGCCAGTTATAGAAGGATATGAGGAAAAGTTCACTAGACAAAGGTATGGTTGGTATGCAGATTTTAGTAGTTGCCTTCTCCATTCATAAATTCCTAGAGATTTAGTCATCTAAATAGTGTGGTACAGAGAGGGAGCCACTCTTACACGTGGAGATTTCCCTTATAAGTATAAATTTCCCTAACAAGGGCAACTTTTACTCTGTTTCCAGATATTCTCTCGTGTCTGCAACCTCTCAAAAATAATCAGCCCAAAATAATCTTTATGCTAAAGGGCATATTTTGGGTGTCATATTCTGCTCCCCTTACACTCAGCTATGTTCCCAAACATTCAAGTGTAGCTTTAGGTAAGGCTTGATCCTGCAGCTCATTCAAGTTCAAAGGATCCTATTTCTTTTGGCATCTCTGCTGTCTTCTTTGATGTTATTTGTCATCAAATTACATTTGTTTTATAGTCCCAGGATGGCTGTCAGTAGCACTCAGACATACATGCCTCCTTTTTCATTTGCGGCAGAAAAAACAGTGACTATCTTTGCCCCAACATTTCCAGCAAAACCCCTGAGATTCACTCTAATTACATTGACTTCACACACATTCCCACTCTAGAATCAAACTCTGTGGCTAGGGGGAAGGAATAAGCTTATTGCCTTCACCTATAGCTTTCCTTTCTAAATGTAGGAAACTCAAATACCTGTATAATCCAGTTGCTGCTGCTGCTGCTGCTGCTAAATCGCTTCAGTCGTGTCCGACTCTGTGCGACCCCATAGACCGCAGCCCGCCAGGCTCCCCGTCCCTGGGATTCTCCAGGCAAGAACACTGGAGTGGGTTGCCATTTCCTTCTCCAATGCATGAAAGTGAAAGGTGAAAGTGAAGTCGCTCAGTCGTGTATGACTCTTCGCGACCCCATGGACCAGGCTCCTCCGTCCATGGGATTTTCCAGGCAAGAGTACTGGAGTGGGGTGCCATTGCCTTCTCCGAGGTATAAGCCCGTAAAGGAATAAAAATTAAGAAAATGGGCCTAATGGGGACTTCAGTATATAGGACAGCTCATGTCCCATACAGAGGGCTCAGGCCTTACTCAGATCCATGAAAATGATGCCATAATCAGAGAAATTAGTGTTGGTAGGTATTTTGATTTTCAAAGAGAAGTTGTAAATCCAGGGTTTTATGTGATGTTCCATGATTTGTTAACATTGATATCTAATTCTAAACTTTTTATATACAGGCATAACTCATTTTACTGTACTTTATTGCACTTTGCAGATATTGCATTTTTTACAAATTGAAGTTTTATGACAACTTTGAAACCAGCAAATTTATCAGGATTATTTTTCCAACAGCATTTGCTTACTTCATGTCTATACATCACATTTTGGTAATTCTCACAATATTTAAAACTTTTTCATCATAATTATATTTGTTATGATGATTTGTGATCTTGGTATAACTACTATAATTGGGCATTTTTACTGGTCAAATAGTTTTAAATTTATATATATATATATATATATTGATTTTCCTATTATACACTGAATAGACTTTAGTGTTAACATTACTCTTACATGCACTGGGAAACCAAAAAATTCATGTGACCCACTTTATTAGGATATTTTCTTTATTGTGCATGTGTGTGTGCTTAGTTGTTTCAGTCATGTGTGATTCTTTGCAACCCCATGGACTGTAGCCCACCAGGCTTCTCTGTCCATAGGATTTTCCAGGCAAGAATACTTCAGTGGGTTGCCATGACCTCCTCCAGGGGATCTTCCTGACCTAGGGATCTAACCCGCATCACTTTCATCTCCTGTATTGCAGATAGATTCATTACTGCTGAGCCACCAGAGAAGTCCTTTTGCTTTATTGCATTGAACCCAACCCTCAGTATCTCTGAAGTATGCCTGTACTATACTATAGGCCTATGAAAAAGCATGAGCTTCCCAGGTGGCACTTGTGGTAAAGAACCCACCTGCCAGTGCAGGAGACATAAGAGACTCAGGTTTGATCCCTGGGTTGGGATGATCCCCTGGAGGAGGGCATAGCAACCCACTGCAGTATTCTTGCCTGGAGAATCCCATGGCGAGAGGAGCCTAGTGGGCTACAGTCTATGGGGTTGCAGCGTCAGACACGACTGAAATGACTTAGTACATATGCATGAAAAGCATATGTGGCTGAATCAAGATTAGCAGGATGAAACTTATGCCCTCAAAAATAAAATGCAATGATCTGCTGATGCAAGGATTCTTATCCATTGGATGATTGTCTTTCTCATTGTCCATTAATCAACTGGCATTTTGGTTTTCCACTTTAGTCTCTGTGAGCTTGTTTATTTTGAGTCCTTCCCTGAGGGATAGATCATATCTTAGTGTACCAACTAAATCAAATATATAAGCCATAAGAATGAGAATACCCAAGAAATAATAAAATCACTAAAGTCATTGCTCTCTTTCTGGGATTATGAAACCCAGTCAAGTAGCTCTCCCAGAATCCCTGTCAGTTACTTGCACCGTTACACATTTATATGTAATGCCTTTCCTTAGAAACAACCAACCAAACAAAAAGTTTCCCCCAAAACCTATACTGTGAAAGATTCCCAACAAGTCTACTTTTAACGATGTATTTTTTTTTGATGTATATTTAGGGGAGGTAATAAAAATTTCCCCCTACTTTTCTATTTTCTTGGCTGAAACTGTTGCAGGAAGGGGGCCCCCTTCCAAGGCCCGAGAGTGGGCTCTTGTCTTAACACTTGGAAATGAGTTGTCCAAGGAGACACACACGCTGACAAAGCAAGAGACTTTATTGGGAAGGGGCACCCAGGAAGAGCACAGGGATGAGAACCCAGGAGGACTGCTCTGCCTGATGGTTTGCAGTCTCAGGTCTATGGTAACTGGGTTAGTTTCCGGATTATCTTTAGCCAATCAGTCTGATTCAGGGCCCTTCCTGGTGTCTCAAATATCACTCAACCAAGATGGATTCCAGTGAGAAGAATTCTGGAAGGTTGGAGGTGTTTCTTCTATTCTTTTGCTTCCTTCACTTCACTCATGTCCAGCTCTTTGCGATCCTATGGGCTGTAGCCTACCAGACTCCTCAGTATGGGATTCTCCAGGCAAGAGAACTGGAGTGAGTTGCCGTTCCTTCCTCCAGGGGGTCTTCATAACCCAGGGATTGAATCTGCGTCTCTTATTTCTCCTGCATTGGCAGGTGGGTTCTTTACCACTAGCGCCACCTGGGAAGCTTTGCCCAAATTCTTCTGGTTGGTGGTAGCTTGTTAGTTCCAAGTTCCTTACCAGGACTTCCTGTTACATGTAAACCTGTGGAGGATTCATTTCAATATATGGCAAAACCAATACAATATTATAAAGTTAAAAAATAAAATAAAATTTAAAAATAAATAAATAAAGACAACAGCAAAAAAAAAAAAAAAAAGATAACTGGCAAAAGTGGCTGCTATCTTGCCTGGCCAGGGCAGACAGTTTTGGTCAGTGGTTCCCCTAACAACTCCAGTCACTAGTAACAAAAAGACAGATGAACAGAATAAAAATAAATTAAATTACATAGCACATAAGTCTGTATGGAAGCCCCATAAAGATATGACTCAAAAGGCTGCCAGACAATAGAGGCTTTATATCATCCTGGGCTAAGGAAAGGGACAGGAATCTGGGGCTTCAAAGGAGGGAAGGCAATTCAGAGGAAGGTGAGAAGAGAAAGTGTTTGGTAAACAAAGCTTGCCCAGCCAGGCAGATAACTCTCAGGTGAATAAGTGAGCTTCCTTACAGCCTCTTTTCTAATGCAAATGTCCCTTACAAGAGTCATTTCAACTGTTTTCAGAGCTTCTCCTGTGTCTTCAGTATTTTAAAATAAGCCACTCAAAATAATCCTTATGCTAAAATGGCACATTTTGGATGACATGTTCAGTTCCCCTTCATATGATTTGATTCACAAAAGTTTATTTAACCTTGATTTCTGAAAAAGATACCAATTACATAAAGCAAAGTATTCCTCTATGTTTAATTCATTTTTCCTAAGTTAAACTTGGAAATGTGTTATGTGGAAATATTTTGGTTGTGAGTGTCAGAAGCCAAATACGAACCCAAATAAGCAAAAAAGGAAAATGTACTTGTGAAGTCAAAGGGGTATTTCAGTGAGCTGTATACACAACTGGATCTACGAGTTCTATTTCTCTCCATCCATCACTTCTGCTTATTTTCCTTCTTACACAGCTCCCACTCCACAGAGGCATAGGCATGGCAGGATGACCTCAGACTTGCATGCAGTGATTTCAGCCAAAGCATCTTGGCTAGTCTGACCTGAATCATGTGATGATACTTGGACCAATCACTGGGGCTAGAGAGATGGAGTATTCAGATCAGTCAAATCAGAGTGAGTGAGAACACTCTTGTGTTGTAAGACTATTCCCAGTGAACTGTGGTGCTGGAGAAGACTCTTAAGAGTTCCTTGAACATCAAGGAGATCAAACCAGTCAATCCTAAAGGAAATCAACCCTGAATATTCATTAGAAGGACTGATGCTGAAGCTCCAATACTTTAGCCACCTGATGCAAAGAGCTGACTCATTGAAAAAGACCCTGATGCTAGAAAAGATTGAGGGCAAGAGGTAAAGAGGGCAGCAGTGGGTGAGATGATTAGATAGCATCACCAGCTTAAAGGACATGAGTTTGAGCAAACTCTGGGAGATGGTGAAGGACAGGGAAGCCAGGCATGCTGTAGTTCATGGGGTGGCAAAGAGATGGACATGACCCAACAACTGAACTACAACAACAAATGTCCAGGACAGGATTAAACCCATATGAACTGTTTCCCCCCAGGAAAAGAAGCCTCTACTTGCAAGTGAAGGAGAAAAAAGGTGCTGATCAAAGGCAACACAGGTCCGCTATAGCAATTCACAGCCTTTATCTACTTCTGATAGAAACACTATTCAGCTGATGAAGAGGACATTCAAATATGTTCTATATTAAACCCAAATTAAAATACAATGAAAGAGAATCTTCTGTGGTAATGTGAACTTCCTTGGAAAGTACAGTGCTACTTTATTATATAAAGCACATAAATGGAAGAAACCCAGCTAATGATTCAGGCTATCCATCAAGTGATGTATTTCAAAGCCCTTCCTCTGCATTTCTGCTTCACAGTCTAGTCTAGCTTAAGTCTCAAATTATGCCACTTATACCACATTTCTTAATAATTCAATCAGGAGATTATTGGTTGATTGAACAGCATGCTAAGCTCATGTGAGTCCATTGTAAAGTGAGTTATTGAGAAAGTATAAAAGGACTGGGGCGGGAAATACAGGTGGTAGACCAAGGGATAGAACCCAGGTCTCCTACATTTCAGGCAGATTCTTTACCATCTGAGACACCAGGGAAGCCCAGTATGTGTGAAAGTGAAATTGTTAGTCGTTCAGTTGTATCCAACTCTTTGCAACCCTATGAACTGTAACCCACCAGGCTCCTCTATCCATGGGATTTTCCAGGCAAGAATACTGGAGAGGGTTGCCATTTCCTTCTTCCAGGGATCTTCCCCACCCAGGGATTGAACCCAGGTCTCCCAAATTGCAGGCAGATTCTTTATTGTCTGACCCACCAGGGAAGCCCCCATAAAGGGTTGCAATAGTGCATTTAGGGATCAAACCCTCAACCTTGGCATTATTAGCACCATTCTCTAATCAGCTTGTGGCTCAGCTGGTAAATAATTTGCCTGCAATGTGGGAGAACTGGGTTGGGAAGATTCCCTGGAGAAGGGAAGGGCTACTCAGTCCAGTATTCTGGCCTAGAGAATTCCATGGAATGTATAGTCCATGGGGTCGCAAAGAGTTGGACATGACTGAGTGACTTTCACTTTCTCTGAAAAATAGTTTTAGCATCTAAAGTTACAAACTGCTATGCAGCTATGTCAGGCCTTCAGCAAGTGGGCTCTGAAAGTCACTCAAGAGGTTAACATCTCTGAACTATCAGGAGGCAGAAGAATGTAGTACAGGGCACTGCTTCAATATCCAGGTTTTTTCAGGTATCACTAATCAGTTTGAAATTTGGGGACAGCAGTTTAGAGTCATTAATGTGGTGAAGAGAACCATAATATGCCACCCCAAAATGTATCTTTTTGGCATGAGAATTATTTTGGGCTAATTATTTTGAGACTGTAGACACAGGAGAATCTCTGAAAACAGAGTAGATGTCACCCTTTCCTGAGGGAAATTTAAGTATATACAAATGGAGATCTCCCTTAGTAAGTGTTTCTCCCTCTCTGTACCAGGAAGAGAAGGATGGCTATACATTTCTAGAAACTCATATCGATGGAGAAAGCAATGACTTAAATCTGTATTACAACCTTATCCTTGTTTACTGTGCTTTTCCTGGTCACCTCCCATAACTGGTCTCTCCCTCCCCCAATATCTTCTTTTGTATTTAAATGGAGGTAGTATTTAAGGTAAAGTCTTGGCCTGTCTCACCCTGGGGAGTTACTTAGTTTTCCTGGGTATCTCCCATGTATATAGGTGGTATACATGTTATGAGGTTCTGTTTGTTTTTCTCGTTAATCTTTTACTACTGGGGAGTCTCAGTCAGGAACCTAGAAAAGTAAAAGGAAAACTATTTTCCCTCCCCTACAGAATCACTAACATGGTAAACACGTCTACAGATGGCATTCCTCTTCCCCCAAATGACTCAGCACTCAGATGCCCCAGGGTCTAAAATTCTAACTTTAGAATTCCTGCATTTAATTTAAGCCTCTTCCTTTTCCCACAGTGCTCTTTTAAAGTAATTACCATTCCTGCTCCCAGAGGTAACATGATATGATCAGGCCAACCCCAAATGGCTGCTCTTTTGCTCTCTAGTACATCCCTTGCTCCACTAGTGCCTGCTTCACTTACACCCTACTCACATGACCGATGTTCCTGTCTAGTTGTCCCCAGCCTCAGCTAGTGATTACTATGTCCTGCCCACAGTCTGCTGCACATGGTGGGGAGTTGCTCCAGGAACTTGCTTCAGCCATGGAAGGTCCCCCTATTGATTTAAAACATTGATGTCTCTGTTGCCAACACTGGGCTGTCTCTTCTTTCTTGAAGCCAGGCAAACACAGGGCTTCCAGGCCTGTGGGGTGCAGCCCAATGCATATTAAGATATTCCATATATGAGTGGTATTTATTTGATCCCTTTGTCTTCTTATAAGAGGGACATTTACTTATATATTTTGAGATGTCTGGGAATCTGGAGCTGGGGGTGGCACAAAAAATGAGCTGAAGACAAATTTTATAACTGCTCAGATTTGCCAGAGTCTGGCCCTGCTGCCAATCAATTTCTCAGCTCCTCAAAGTGGAAGTCTCCCAAGCGCTAGTGCAGAATCCCCTATAATACCCTTAAGGTGTTAGAGCCACTGAACCTGAAGGTTTGCCCTAGTGGAGTGAGTCTAGGCTGTAGTTTTAGAAGGGATATGGAGGTCAGGACAGCCACAGTGGCCTGGGAGTTAGGTGGGGGAGCCAGTTAAGAGGTGACCAGGAAAAGCACAGTAAACAATGATAAGGTTGTTATACAGATTTATGTCAGAGCCTTCTCCTTGACAATATTATGTAGTGATTTCGAGCCAACCTTCTCTTCCTGGTAGAGAGGGGGAGACACCCTTACAAATGGAAATTTTCCTCATAAATGTAATTTACCCTCAGGAAAGGGCAAGTTATACTCTATTTTCAGAGAATCTTCTATCTGTAGCCTCTCAAAAATAATTAGCTCAAAAAAATCCTTATGCCAAAGAGGCATATTTTGGGGTGGCATATTGTGCTCCCCTTCAGAGAAGTATGCTGGAACAAAGACACAGACACTAGAGCCATACTCCAGCCTCTTTTGGGGAGAAGATCAGAGCACATCCCTTAAGACAGAAGTTGGACACAAAGTGCAGAGCAGGAATGCTTGAGTTATATATGGATGAGAATTTGGTCAGTTACATTCTCTTAGTATCTAATTATCCCTTCTTGTTATTATTTAACAAATTATTCCTCCCCCTTTTCGTATATGATTCAAACATTTATAAAGTGCTATTACACCCCTGCTTAATGATCACTTAGCAAAGTGACATTTTAAATTCCTTTCATCTTTTCTTGTAAATCAATCCCTTTCTTCTTTGAATTATTTTGTTCTCTCATTGCCTGATGCTGTTCATTTTTCTTTCTATTTCATTCTGGTATTAAAATACTCCAATTAAATGCAGTGTTTATCTTTCAGGCTGTAGCCTTACTATTCAAGATTGGGGCAGGTTACTTCCTTTAGCTAAAGTCTACTTTCACATCTTCTTTCAGCTTTTTTATTTCTACTGAGCTGTTATAGGGATGGTTCCAACTTCTTCAGTAACTGTTATAATATAGCCTTGCTTCTCAAGTTTTATTGTTCATCAAAATCATCTGTGAGTGTTCCTTAATCATGTAGTTATGTTGGGGCCCAGTGGGCTTCACAGGTGGTGCTAGTGTTAAAGAACCCGCCTGCCAATGTAGGATACATGAGACATGGGTTCCATCTCTGGGTTGGGAAGATCCCCTGGAGAAGGACGTGGCAACCCACTCCAGTATTCTTGCCTGGAGAACCCCATGGACAGAGGAGATGGTGGGTTACAGTCCACAGTGTTGCAAAGAGTTGGACAAGATTGAGTGACTTAGCTCACTCACACGTTGAGTCCCAGTATCCAGATTAAGTAGTTACCACTACCAGATTAAGTAGTTAACAGTAGTTACCATTCACCCTTTTTAACAAGCCCCCACAGGTGATTCAGATGCAGGTAATTCAGGGGCTACACTCTGAGAATGCTACTGTACAAGCATTAGGAGAGCCAGAAACCATTTTTCATTGGTCATATAGGCCAGTGTTTCATTAAATCACAAAATGATTTCAGGTGGTTCACAGAGTATATAAATATTAAATAATACTGAGTCAGAGAGGGGAAGTTTTCCCTTCTGTGTTCTTTTTCAGTTCCCACTTTGGTACAAGTTAGTGTTCAACATTTCTGATATATTCTTTTTCAATAATTTACTTGTTTACTTATTTATTTTATTATTTATTTTTGGCTGCACTTGGTCTTTATTTCTGTGTGTGGACTACTCTCTAGTTGCAACGCACAGGCTTCTCACTGGGGTGGCTTCTCTTGTTGCGGAGCACAGACTCTAGGTCTTCAGACTCGAGGACCTTCAGTAGTTGTGGCTCAAGAGCTCAGTAGTTATGGCTTGCAGTCTCTAGAGCACTGGCTCAGTAGTTGTGCTGCACGGGCTTAGTTGTTCCATGGCGTATGGGATCTTTCTGGACCAGGGATGGAACCTGTGTCCCTGGCATTGGCAGGTGGATTCTTAACCACTGGACCATCAAGGAAGCCCTCTGTTGTGTTCTAAATAAATTTTTTAACAAAGAAAAAAGCAGGTCTCAAAGATATAGACTTAGGAGCCTCTGCCAGGCAACAATAATTATCTAGATTTTAAGAACATTGTTTTGTTTTCATTATATTTATTTTTATTCTCACCTTCTATTTTTGATAAATAATGCTAGTTTCTATTTAATATAATGATATAAACTCTTTTTTCAAATCAATACATGAAAACAATTGTTAAAAATTGTCCAAGGAGTTTGTAATTTCCTTGGTTCTGTCTAGTTGCAACAAAAATTTGAAGCAACAAATGGACAGCGTTACAGCCCTCAGACAGACCAGTGTTACAGCTCTGTGTTACAGCTCAGTTTTATTTAGAAAGTAAAGGAAAATACATCCTTGAGGCATGAGGGAATGCTGACCCAAAAGACGCAAAGAGAAGAGAGGCCCCCCAGCCCAATTTTGGCTCCTCTTTTTATATATTTTTTCCCTCCTCCCCCTGGGCCTGCCCTATGTAAATTGTGCTGGCCAGGAGGGCTGTTTGTTTTACCTGAGGTCCTCACTCTGGTCCTCAGACCTTCCTTTGTTCTATTTTTGCGGGCTTTTAGCCACCACCATTCTGGACTTCTTTTTCCTATTCTAAGTACTTAACATTCCCCTATCAAGAGATAGAAGGCCCAATTCTTTGGGAATAGTGGCATCAAGGTCTTTCTGACTACTTCCTGCGGAACTAGGATGGCAAGGGGCATTGGGCCTCCCCCTCTTGCTAGTTTGAAGCCTCAGAGTCCTTACAGCAGTGTCCATCTAAGGGTGAGCGATATTTTCTGTGGTTGGCTGTAGTTTTATATATCCTTGTTGAACTGACACTGCATGTTGTAGCTTGTTGACCTAGGCAGAGATAAAATGGGTTAGACAATTGATAATACATGGGGAAATCATAAGTAGCATCAATACGGTGATAACAAGGACTAGTAGGGGCATTAGCCAACTCCAAATTTCCCATCACCAGAAGAATCCACCAAAGAGAGATTGTAGCCACCCCGAGAACTCTCCAGCTCATTCTTTGATATCCTGTAGGGTCTGAATGTTTTTCTTGAGGACTGTGAGACTTTCTTTAACTTAATTAGAGATATTTACCCAGAAACAACATGTCTTATTCAAGATGGCTCAAGTCCCTACTTGTTCAGGGATGAGGAGATCTATCTCCTGTCTGTTTTGGAGTACAACCCCTGCCGAGCTGTGTTGGCTGTTTAGAGCTGTTCTGAGAAATCTTATCCCCAGAAACTTAATTATGGGGGTGTTCATTAGAATGGCACTTATTTGTAGTTCTAAATAGGTATCTGAGATCTCCCAGGGGCTCACAGGTGTATTGAATCTCCTTTCCTCTTTTCTTCAATGGCTTGACTCATGAGTCATGTCCTGGTACCTTGACTGCTGTGAGGGGTAGAAAGTATTACAGGGTAGGGGCCCTTCCATGTGGGCTGGAGATGAGCCTTTGGGGACTCATTTTTCCAGACTTTAATTAGGACTTGAGTCCCTGGAGCATATAGTCGTGACTCTTTAGAATATTTTGGGTCTTGGTTGACATCCCACAAGCATATATCCTGTTGGAATTGCCCAATGACCATGGTATAAGACTGGAGGGTCTGAGCCTCTGGATCTAGGAAGAGGTCATTGACATAAATGAAAGGTCTCCCATATAGTATCTCATAAGGACTAAGACCAACCTGTTCCTTAGGGGCAACACAGGTGCTGAGAAGAGCTATTGGTAAAGCCTCCTTCCATCCCAGGGAGGTCTCCTGGGTTATTTATTTTATTTTATTTTGATTTTAAGAATTGGTTGGCTCTTTCTACTTTTCCTGAAGACTGAGGCCTCCAGACACAATGGAGGTAACAAGTAATGCCCAATGCTTTTGAGACTCCTTGGGTGACCTTAGAAGTAAATGATGTCCCATTATCACTTTGTGATGACCTGGGCAGACCAAATCATGGAATGATTTCATGGAGCGTTTTTTTTTTTTTTTTCTTTTTTTACCACCTCCTCAGCCTTCTCAGTCCAAGTGGGAAAGCCTTCAATCCATCCTGTGAACGGATTGGTCAGAGGATCTTCTGACAATCCAGTGGACCAAGGGTTTTGTCCAGTGGTCCAAGGTTCCTAAGCAAGAGTGAAAGGGGAGAGCCTTTGAGGGTAGGCAGGAGGGTGGCTGTGTTAAGAACCTCACAAGGGAATGTAGTGAGGCCTGGATTTTCCATCAGCTTTACTTGATATCTGAGCATTCTTTGATCTGACATTGATAAATGGCCTATCCCATTTAGGAGTTGTTTCACTTGGTGGCTGGTAAAAATAGTTATTTTTTCCCCAAAAGAGAGTTTTAAAGCATCTTCTATCAGGATTGCAATAGCTGCAAGGTTTAAAAGGCAGGGAGGCCAGCCTCAGGCGGTTGGGTCGAGCCTCTTTAATAAGTAAGCTACAGGCTGGAGCTAAGGTCCCAAACTTTGAGTTAACACTCCCAAGGCTATTCCTTCTTTTCATGGACATAAAGTTGGAATGTTTTTTTCTGGGTCTGGCAACCTCAAGGCAGGTGCTTGAGTTAAGGCTTGTTTTAGTGTTGCCTCTGCCTTCTTTTGAAGAGTTCCCCACATCAGTGGGATTGAATCATCCCCTCACTTCAAGCTTTCATATAAGGCCTGGGCAATTAGACCATAGTTGGGTATCCAGATTCTACAATACCCAGTTAGCCCCAGAAAAGCTTGCAATTGTTTTTGAGTCGTGGGGGAGGGCAACTAGAGGATTCCTTGTACCCTATAAGAGGACAGCCTCCTGGACCTGTGTGTAATCTGAACTCCCAGTTAAATGACCTTTGTCTCGACCATCTGTGCCTTGGCACAGGAGACTTTATATCCCCTCTCTGTCAAAAAGTTTAAAACCTGAATTACATGTGGTTGGGCATTTTTCTCATCTGGAAAACAGATTAGTAGGTCATCTACATATTGTAATATTTTCCCATTAGGTCCTAGGTCCGGATCTAGGAGATCCCAGCTAAGAGCCTGCCCAAACAGGTGAGGGCTATCTCTGTCATCTGTTGGTGTTTTCCTCCTGGAGCCTCCCACTGGAAGGCAAAAAGATATTGGGATTCTTTAACCAGTGTATGCAAAAGAATGCATCTTTGAGATCCAAGACTGTAAACCACTTGGCACTGGATGGGATTTCTCCCAAGATTACGTAGGAATTGGATACTGTAGGATGGGTGGGAATTACAGCTTCATTTATGATCCAGAGATCTTGAACCATTTGCCAGGTTCTGTCCTTTTTCTTTACAGCGAATTGGCGGGGGCCAATAGCCCACAGGCAAGGAATTTATTAGAGGCTGTAGTCCTTCCTGAGCTTCTCTTCTGAGGGGATATTTTTTCCAGTTAGGAAACCGAGTGGGATCTCGGAGGACAATGATGACCAGTTCAGTTTGGTGGGCTCATCCAGGAGTCCCCTGGTCCCTCACCAGGGGGTTAATTTTGTCCTACCATAGTGTTTGGTCCCTTTCTATTGGGGAGGGTGTAATGGGTTCTTCAGCAGTAACCAGAAGCTGTAGGGCCTTAGGGGCTGAAAAGCTTCACATCACAAAGGTGATCCTCAGTTTAGTGAGTATATCTGTTCCCAATAAGGTATTAAGACACTCAGGGACCACCAGCAACTGGTGGGAAAATATTTGTCAATCCCAGCAACAAAGAAGTGCTCAGTTGAATATTTTAGTAATTATTTTCCCCATAGCACCCAAAATGGTACAGGTTTGGGAGGAGAAGGCTCCAGAGTAGGAGGTCAGGACAGTAACCCCTTGTGTCAACCAAGAAATTCTTGGACCTACTTGCCACATCCAGTTGTACCCTTGGCTCCAGCCCCATGATGGTGATCTGTGAGAGCTGGGCTGGCTGGAGTGGGCCACTTCAATCCTGTTGAACCATAGTGAGGGAAAGCTTGGTGCTTGACCTTGAGGATCATGGGTCCTGAGGGCAGAGTGCAGCCCAATGTCTCAATTGATGGCATTTGTAGCAAGCCATTTTAGGTGACTTGTCATGGTTTGGACACTCTTTGGCCCAATGTCTTGCCTGTCTACAGACTAGGCATTTGCCTTGTGCCTTGTCCTTCAAGGACTTGGGTTTTACCATAGGGCTTCCCTGGAGGGCGGCCAGCATCTGGGCATGCCTTGTCTCTTTCCTTTTCTCCCTTTCTTGGGCCTTGGCCTCCCTCTCCTGTTCTCTATTATAAAATGTACTGGTGGCTGTCTGGAGCATCTCATCTAAAGAGGCAGCAGGGTCTTGCTGCTATAGCTGTTGTAACTTTATCCTGTTGTCTGATGCACATTGGGACAGAAATTTCTCCTTTAAAATCACCTGTCTTTCATAAGAGTCTAAGTCCAGATTGGTAAACTTTTGGAGGGCCTCTTTTAGCCTTTCCAGAAAGGCAATGGGGTTCTCATTGGGCTCCTGAGTTATTGCTGAGGCCCCGGCATAGCTGATTACTGTTTGCTCGGCTGCTTTTAGTCCTGCCTTCACACAGATCAGAAAATGATCCCTTTCCCAGGTGTGCTCAGGGTCATTATAATTACAGTTAGAATCTGAGGAGGGGACTGCAGTTTCCCCTAGTGGGTATTTATTGCTTGACATATGAAGCCCCATAGCATATCTTCGGGCTTCCTTTAAGCATGCGCTCAGGGTCAGATAAAGTTTGATTAAATATGACCATGATGTCCTTCCACATCAAGTCAAAGGCCAAGGTAATGTGTTGGAATGTATCTATATATTTGGCTGGGTCATCTGTATAGCTTCCCAGGTCTTGTTTGATCTGCCTTAGTTTTAAGAGGAAGAAGGGCTTATGGACTTGGGTTGGTCTGAATTCTCCTCCAGTTTCGACTAAGGGACATACTCGAGTTGGCTTTTGTGGAGGAGGTGCTCCTGGATATGGGGGCATGTTTGGATACAAGGAAGGAACACCAGGCAACTCGGGAGCCATGGGAGGTAAGCTTTCACCAGGGGGTTCCTTCTTTTGGTTGTCTGTGCCTAACACCATTTGCCTAGTAGGCTCACTTTTAGGGCATACAACAATCCCATACTTAAGAGAGAGTTCCTCCATATCTCTTAGTCAGAAGAAAATTTGGACATAGGGGATCTCTGTCCATTTCCCTTGTATTTTGCAGAATAAGTCTAGCTGAAGGATGGTATTTTAATTTAAACTCCCATCCTCAGGCCACTGTTCCTTGTCCCCCAGAGGATACCATGTCCATGCAGTGGCACAAAAGAATTTTAACCAACTTCTCCTTAGACTTAGAGGATCAAATAGCTTCCAGTTATCAAGGATGCATCTTAAGTGCATCTGTCAAGAAGTGGATTGGTTATTTCCCATCTGAAAGACAGTGATGACAGTGAGGAAAAGAAAAAAGAAAAACAAATAGGCCTCCTTCAATTTCCATGGGTGGACTTCCTTAGGGGAGAGTCTTTTTGAAGCTTTATCCTACCCAGTACTGTTGCAACCTGAGGCCAGGCATCCCAGGTTCAGGGTGCAGATCCCTAGGCAAGCTGAGGGTTGACAGCCTCCTGGAGATCGAATCCTCAGTAAAGTCGAGGCTTGTCGGCCTCCTGAGAATTGGGTCCCTGGGCAGGTCGAGGCATGTCAACCTCCTGGGATCCCTGGACTGGGGGATTCCCGAGCAGGTTGAGGCATGACAACATTTTGAGGGCCAGATCCCTAGGCAGGTCGAGGCAGGTTGACCTCCTGGGACTCCCAGACTGGAGTTGGGCATCCCCAAGGTCTTCAGTGTGACTAGTGCTGGGTAGGATTAAAGGGTTGTAATTTTAACTCATTGCCAGTTTATTCACCACAGATGGGAATAGATATCATGATGTAAAGCAATCCAAGCCTGTGCCCTGAGACTGGGAACCTGGTGAAGAAGCCATAAACCTTATCCTCTTACTGCTCCAAGGGAATGTAAGTCACTATTTCCTCCCCTAGTCCTCCATAAGAGCAGGTTAGGGTGTCTCCAATGGTAAACATTTCATTGTCCTAGACCCACTTTAGGTAATAACAGAAGTAATGACAAAGGAGTGGGTTATTTGGTCCTGTTAGGGACATTAAGAGTATTTTAATAATAGGCTGGGTTGAGCGATATCACTTATAAGGGGGCAGGATCCTGGTTGTAGGAGCTAGTAATTGGCTTATGAACAAATTGATAAGAGGCAACAGACCAGATGTTCCATAAAAGTGGAGTGGAGATTTGATCCAGGGTAAGTATGTAACTTTAGGAGAAGGGTGGTAAGGGTTTGGGCCCAAAGAGCCTGCAGGGCTAACTCCCAAAGTGGCAAACATTATCCCTGGAAGTCCAATTGCTCTTGAAGGGATGCCACCAACAGATAGACTTCTGGCAGGCATTGTGTGCCTATCACCCACCCTAGTGGGTTCACTGAGAGATGCTGTTGTTGCACATGTAGGAAACATGGAAGATGAAGGCCTGACTATCTACAGGGATCGGATATTATACAGTATTTCCCCCCCAAGGACCAGCTATTTTCTGGTTGTCCCTCCAGAAGACTGTAGAGGGAACATTGTGAGCCCAGATGGGGCTCAGGAAAACAGCATGAAACAGAAGGGAAGGGATCAGACACAATTTTTGAAAAAATGACATAGACCAAGGGCATAACATAAACTGATTAAAATCAAATGGGTCCAAAATAACAAGTCAAATTCAACTAAACCTTGATACCCAATCTGCAAGCTTGATGACACAGCCAGAGGTGGCAGGACAGTTCCAAGTCATTGTCAAAAAAGGGAGGAGTGGGTGGTTCCCAAATGGTAGGGATGATCCTCCCACTCATTAGCATATCATTTCACCTCAGTTCAGTTCAGTTCAGTCAATCAGTCATGTCCGACTATTTGCAAGCCCATGAATCGCAGCACGCCAGGCCTCCCTGACCATCACCATCACCCGGAGTTCACTCAGACTCACGTCCATCCAGTCAGTATTGCCATCCAGGCATCTCATCCTCTGTCATCCCCTTCTCCTCCTGACCCCAATCCCTCCCAGCATCAGAGACTTTTCCAATGAGTAAACTCTTTGCATGAGATGGGCAAAGTACTGGAGTTTCAGCTTTAGCATTATTCCTTCCAAAGAAATCCCAGGGCTGATCTCCTTCAGAATGGACTGGTTGGATCTCCTTGCAGTCCAAGGGACTCTCAAGAGTCTTCTCCAGCACCACAGTTCAAAAGCATCAATTCTTCGGCGCTCAGCTTTCTTCACAGTCCAACTCTCACATCCATACATGACCACTGGAAAAACCATAGCCTTGACTAGACGGACCTTTGTTGGCAAAGTAATGTCTCTGCTTTTCAATATGCTATCTAGGTTGGTAATAGCATTTCTTTCAAGGAGTAAGTGTCTTTTAAATTCATGGCTGCAATCACCATCTGCAGTGATTTTGGAGCCCCAAAAAATAAAGTCTGACACTGTTTCCCCATCTATTTCCCATGAAGTTATGGGACCAGATGCCATGATCTTCGTCTTCTGAATGTTGGGCTTTAAGCCAACTTTTTCACTCTCCACTTTCACTTTCATCAAGAGGCTTTTTAGTTCCTCTTCACTTTCTGCCATAAGGGTGGTGCCATCTGCATATCTGAGGTTATTGATATTTCTCCCAGCAATCTTGATTCCAGCTTGTGCTTCTTCCAGCCCAGCGTTTCTCATGGTGTACTCTGCATAGAAGTTAAATAAGCAGGGTGACAATATACAGCCTTGATGTACTCCTTTCCCTATTTGGAACCAGTCTATTGTTCCATGTCCAGTTCTAACTGTTGCTTCCTGACATGCATATAGGTTTCTCAAGAGGCAGGTCAGGTGATCTGGTATTCCCATCTCTTTCAGAATTTTCCACAGTTTATTGTGATCCACACAGTCAAAGCCTTTGGCATAGTCAATAAAGCAGAAATAGATGTTTTTCTGGAACTCTCTTGCTTTTTCCATGATCCAGTGGATGTTGGTAATTTGATCTCTGGTTTCTCTGCCTTTTCTAAAACCAGCTTGAACATCTGGAATTTCACAGTTCACATATTGCTGAAGCCTGGCTTGGAGAATTTTGAGCATTACTTTCCTAGCATGTGAGATGAGTGCAATTGTGTGGTAGTTTGAGCATTCTGTGGCATTGCCTTTCTTTGGGATTGGAATGAAAACTGACCTTTTCCAGTCCTGTGGCCACTGCTGAGTTTTCCAAATTTGCTGGCATATTGAGTGCAGCACTTTCACAGCATCATCTTTCAGGATTTGAAATAGCTCAACTGGAATTCCATCACCTCCACTAGCTTTGTTCATAGTGATGCTTTCTAAGGCCCACTTGACTTCACCTTCCAGGATGTCTGGCTCTAGGTGAGTGATCACACCATCATGATTATCTAGGTCATGAAGATCTTTTTTGTACAGTTCTTCTGTGTATTCCTGCCACCTCTTCTTAATATCTTCTGCTTTTGTTAGGTCCATAGTATTTCTTTTTTATTTTATTTTTTTAAATTTTTTTTGTCTTGCTTCTTTTTTTTTTTTAAATTTTATTTTATTTTTAAAGTTTACAATATTGTATTAGTTTTGCCAAATATCGAAATGAATCCACCACAGGTATACCTGTGTTCCCCATCCTGAACCCTCCTCCCTCCTCCCTCCCCATACCCTCCCTCTGGGTCGTCCCAGTGCACCAGCCCCAAGCATCCAGTATCGTGCATCGAACCTGGACTGGCGACTCGTTTCATACATATATTATACATGTTTCAATGCCATTCTCCCAAATCTCCCCACCCTCTCCCTCTCCCACAGAGTCCATAAGACTGATCTATACATCAGTGTCTCTTTTGCTGTCTCGTACACAGGGTTATTGTTACCATCTTTCTAAATTCCATATATATGCGTTAGTATACTGTATTGGTGTTTTTCTTTCTGGCTTACTTCACTCTGTATAACAGGTTCCAGTTTCATCCATCTCATTAGAACTGATTCAAATGTATTCTTTTTAATATTTGAGTAATACTCCGTTGTGTATATGTACCACAGCTTTCTTATCCATTCATCTGCTGGTGGGCATCTAGGTTGCTTCCATGTCCTGGCTATTATAAACAGTGCTGCGATGAACATTGGGGTACACGTGTCTCTTTCCCTTCTGGTTTCCTCAGTGTGTATGCCCAGCAGTGGGATTGCTGGATCATAAGGCAGTTCTATTTCCAGTTTTTTAAGGAATCTCCACACTGTTCTCCATAGTGGCTGTACTAGTTTGCATTCCCACCAACAGTGTAAGAGGGTTCCCTTTTCTCCACACCCTCTCCAGCATTTATTGCTTGTAGACTTTTGGATCACAGCCATTCTGACTGGCGTGAAATGGTACCTCATAGTGGTCTTGATTTGCATTTCTCTGATAATGAGTGATGTTGAGCATCTTTTCATGTGTTTGTTAGCCATCTGTATGTCTTCTTTGGAGAAATGTCTATTTAGTTCTTTGGCCCATTAAGCTTCTGCACAACAAAGGAAACTATTAGCAAGGTGACAAGGCAGCCTTCAGAATGGGAGAAAATAATAGCAAATGAAACAACTGACAAACAACTAATCTCAAAAATATACAAGCAACTCCTACAGCTCAACTCCAGAAAAATAAATGACCCAAGCATTTCTGTCCTTTATCGAGCCCATCTTTGCATGAAATGTTCCCTTGGTATCTGATTTTCTTGAAGAGATCCCTAGTCTTTCCCATTCTGTTGTTTTCCTCTGTTTCTTTGCATTGATCTCTGAAGAAGGCTTTCTTATCTCTTCTTGCTATTCTTTGGAACTCTGCATTCAGATGTTTATATCTTCCCTTTTCTCCTTTGCTTTTCACTTCTCTTCTTTTCAAAGCTATTTGTAAGACCTCTCCAGACAGCCATTTTACTCTTTTGCATGTCTTTTCCATGGGAATGGTCTTGATCCCTGTCTCCTGTACAATGTCACGAATCTCCATCCATAGTTCATCAGGCACTCTATCTATCAGATCTACTCCCTTAAATCTATTTCTGACTTCCACTGTATAATCATAAGGGTTTTGATTTAGGTCATATCTCAATGGTCTAGTGGTTTTCCCTACTTTCTTCAATTTAAGTCTGAATTTAGCTATAAGGAGTTCATGATCTGAGCCACAGTCTGCTCCTGGTCTTGTTTTTGTTGACTATATAGAGTTTCTCAATCTTTGGCTGCAAAGAAAATAATCAATATGATTTCAATTTTGACCATCCGGTGATGTCTATGTGTAGAGTCTTTTCTTGTGTTGTTAGAAGAGGGTGTTTGCTATGACCAGTGCATTTTCTTGGCAAAACTCTATTAGTCTCTGCCCTGCTTCATTCCATATTCCAAGGCCAAATTGGCCTGTTACTCCAGGTGTTTCTTGACTTCCTACTTTTGCATTCCAGTCCCCTATAATGAAAAGGACATCTTTTTTGGGTGTTCTAAAAGGTCTTGCTGGGCTTCCCTGGTGGCTCAGAGGTTAAAGCGTCTGCCTGGAATGCAGGAGACCCGGGCTTGATTCCTGGGTTGGGAAGATCCCCTGGAGAAGGAAATGGCAACCCACTCAAGTACTCTTGCCTGGAGAATCCCATGGATGGAGCAACATGGTAGGTTACAGTCCATGGGGTCGCAAAGAGTTGGACACGACTGAGCGACTTCACTTTCACTTTTCTAAAAGGTCTTGTTGGTCTTCACAGAAGCATTCAACTTCAGCTTCTTCAGCGTTACCGGTTGGGGCATAGACTTGGATTACTGTGATATTGAATGGTTTGCCTTGGATAGCGCAGGCAGCTGTGATGGCACACATAGTGCAGGCAGCTGCAGTGGCGCACATAGCATGACTGAGAGGAGCTACCCCACGGTCGGAGGTCAGGGGCAGAAGCTGGGAGGAGCTACCCCGTGTCTCAGGTCAGGGGCAGCAGCCGAGAGTGCCAGACTGCGACAGCACAGGAACATCTAAGAGGAGCTTCCCCACGTCTGAGGCCAGGGGCGGTGGCTGGGAGGAGCAACACCACGTCCAAGAAGCCATGGCTCTGCGGGTGCAGGAGAGCCTAGAGGAGCTATCCCACGTTCAAGGTCAGGAGGGGAGGCGGTGAGGAGATACCCCTCCTCCAAAGTAAGAAGCAGTGGCTGCACTCTGCTGGAGCAACCATGAAGAGATACCCCACGTCCAAGGTAAGAGAAACCCAAGTAAGACAGTAGGTGTTGCAAGGGGGCATCAGAGGGCAGACACACTGAAACTATAATCACAGAAAACTAGTCCATCTAATCACACTAGGACCACAGCCTTGTCTAACTCAATGAAACTAAGCCATGCCCATGGGGCCACCCAAAACGGCCAGGTCTTGGTGGAGAGGTCTGACAGAATGTGGTCCACTGGAGAAGGGAATGGCAAACCACTTCAGTATTCTTGCCTTGAGAACCCCATGAACTGTTTGAAAAGGCAAAATGATAGGATACTGAAAGAGGAACTTCCCAGGTCAGTAGGTTCCCAATATGCTACTGGAGATCAGTGGAGAAATAACTCCAGAAGAATGAAGGGATGGAACCAAAGCAAAAACAATACCCAGCTGTGGATGTGACTGGTGACAGAAGCAAGGTATGATGCTGTAAAGAGCAATATTGCATAGAAACCTGAAATGTCAGGTCCATGAATCAAGGCAAATTGGAAATGGTCCAACAAGAGATGGCAAGAGTGAACGTTGACATTCTAGGAATCAGCAAACTAAAATGGACTGGAATGGGTGAATTTAACTCAGATGACCATTATATCTACTACTGCAGGCAGGAATCCCTCAGAAGAAATGGAGTAGCCATCATGGTCAACAAAAGATTCTGAAATGAATTCACCTAGCTCGAAAAAACTAGCCACACCACATTCCATGGCCCCTGCACTCTCCTCTGTGATGGCCCACACCCTGTGGAATGTGCTTCTCTCTGAATCTGAACAAATCCACCTCTTACCTATCACTGTGTCTCTCACTGAATTTTTGCAATGAGACATCAGAGCCTGAAGTTCATTAAGTTCTGAAGCCAGGTATCTTGGGTTTTGGCCGGGCTTAAGTCCCGAGAGAGAGGAGCTGAAGGACAGGAGGCAAAAGCAGTGGGAAAAACGTGCCATCATATCCCTTTCATAACCTGCCAGAAAATCTGCTAAATACCTGACCTGTACTCACAGTTTTCATTGGCCTGATCCTTGGCACACAGAAGATTAAGGACAGAAGAACCCCTATGCGCTTGGGTAACAGCTATTGAGGCCCAGCAGATAGTGGAGCCTTTGGGACACACTGAGGAGTAGCCCTTGCCAGAGTCCCTCAATTGCACCTGCTGCTGCTCTCCTGTTCACGGGGGGTTTGAGGAAACAATAAATGAGATTGTAAAGAAATTAAGATTTTGTTAGGCATATGTCTTTCCAGCCATAGGAGTTAGGACCTCCTACCTTAATTGGAGGTTTTCTGGAATCTGAGGCTGAGCCACGTGAACTTTCTGCTGAGTTTGTTTTTTGCTGTCTCAGTTTCCAGCACACTGAGCTTCTTGTCACTTCCCCTGCACTCAGTTTTCTTCACGTTTCGCTTTCACCATGGGAGCTTTTGCCGAGTTGGGCTCCTGCTGTGCTTGGCCTCTTCCTTGCAGGGGCCAAGCTAAGGCTGTTTCAGTCAGGTTAAATCCAAGAAACGGCACCATAGGTGTTGGAGGAGTTTGCAATTTCCTTGGCTCTGTCTCATTGCCACAAAAATTTGAAGCGACAGACAGCCCTCGGACAGACCAGTGTTACAGCTCTGTGTTACAGCTCAGTTTTATTTAGAAAGTAAAGGAAAATACATCCTTGAGGTATGAGGGAATGCCAACCCAAAAGATGCGAAGAGAAGAGAGGCCCCCAGCCCAATTTTGGCTTCTCTTTTTATGTTTTTTCTCCTCCCCCTGGGCCTGTCCTATGTAAATTGGGTTAGCCAGGGGTGCTGTTTGTTTTACCTGAGGTCCTCACTCCGATCTTCGGACCTTCCTTTTTTCTATTTTTTCGGGCTCTTCCCTCCCTTGTCTTTTAGCCACTGCCATTCTGGACTCCTTTTTCCTATTCTAAATACCGAACAAAATCAAAGTTCAACTGCAAAACTTTTAAAGATCTTATTGGGTTTATTCAATATTTCATGAATTGGACAGCATCCCTTCTAGCAGATAGAAAGGAGCTCTGAGGAGCTGTACAAAATGAAAAAAAAAAATTATAGGTGGAAGGGAGTGGGAATAAGAAAGTTAATTGGGCAAAAAGTGGATTATGGTAAGGTCATTTCACTTTAGGAGACAGCAGATGTCTATCAGGCAGATGACCTCATTAGTGCTAAACAACTGATGACTGATTGGTTCTTGATTCCATTTCTGGGAGAGGCCAAAACTGTAATTAAGTCTTGGTGACATGGGGCTTGGCATAAGTGACTCCATTTTGGGCTTGTTGTCCTGTTTTCAACACAATTTAAGTTAAAGAAAAAAACTGTTAAGAAAATAATAGTAAAGGTGATATGTGTATAAAACACAAATTGTGAAATTTTTTTTGGTGGTATACTGATACAATGAAATTTTGTAAAGGTGATTCACAGAAGTCTCAAGTCTGAGAACTACCTCCTAACCTGTGTCTATGTAACACCATTAGTTGGGTCATTTCTTTTTTTTGGCTGAATCATCTATTGTAGTCATCACTATTTTCAAATGAAATTCGACCCCAAAATATGCCTCTGTGGCATAAGAATTATCTTGAGAAACTGCAAACATAAGAGAAGTTTGAAAACAGTGTAGGAGTTTCCCTTTCTTAAAGGAAATCTACATTTATAAATGAAACTTATATTAGAAAAGGGGCTGGTAGCACGGAGAGAGCTATTTTCAGAGGTCATTTTTTTCACCTCAAAAATTTATCTGACTGGCAGAGTAACTTTATTTACTGCTCTCATTGTCCCACAACTCACCTACCCTGCTTTAACATCCCATACCCATACTGTATTCTTTGCCTCAGGGTGATATGTTGTTGTTTAATTGCTGAGTTGAGTCTGACTCTTTTGCGACCACATGGACTGCAACCAGTCAGGCTCCTCTGTCCATTGGATTTCCCAGGCAAGAATCCTGGAATGGGTTGCCTTCTCCAGTTCCTTCTCCAGGGGATCTTATAAGCCTCTATTGTCTGATTGCCTTTTGAGTGTCATATCTTTGTGGGGCTCCATTACTATTGTACTTAGTATGTATGTAATTAAAATTGTTTTTCTCATGTTAATCTGTCTTTTATTACAAGGGGTTTCAGCCAAGAAACTGGAAGGGTAGAGGGAAAAATATATTTTCTTCTTGACACACGTAAGGAATCAAATGCCAAATTGTTATGCTCATTAATATTTATAATTTACCAAAAATCAGACATGTCGTTTGACCTATACCATCACTTTTTAATAAACCCAATCTTCTCAAGGCTTGTGAGTCCATGGTTCTGATGTTTGAGTTTCTACTTTTGTTCCTTTATTCTTTCTTTTGGCTATAATTGAGTTACTTTTATTTACATATAACAGAGTGCTAGATATTATAGTACAAAGAAAAAATATTAAGACATCTTCTAGAAGTTTAAAAGGCAGTTGAAAAGTGAAAAAGAAAGCACAGAGCAAAACCTAGCATTTATTGAACACTGACTATACCGAGCTTAAAAGCTTTTCATTCATTGTCTCATTTCATCCTTACTATGAATACAAGCTTCTGAGGTAGGTACTATAATGACTTATATCAATGGAACTCTTACGAGGTGCTTTATGTGTGTTCTGTTATGCATATAATTTTCACAAAATTCCTGTGAGGTCCTGATAATCAATGGGGCCCATAACTCAACATTCAAAAAACTAAGATCATGGCATCCAGTCCCATCACTTTCTGGCAAATAGAAGGGGAAAAAGTGGAAGCAGTGACAGATTTTATTTTCTTGGGCTCCGAAAATTACTGCAGATGGTGACTGCAGCCAGGAATTTAAAAGATGCTTGCTCCTTGGAAGGAAAGCCCTGACAAACCTAGAGAGCATATTAAAAAGCAGAGACATCACTTTGCTGCGATGTATAAGCTGTGATGTGCTGTGATGTATAAGACTCTTGAGAGTCCCTTGGACTGCAAGGAGATCCAACCAGACCATCCTAAAGGAGATCAGTCCTGAGTGTTCATTGGAAGGACTGATGCTGAAGCTGAAACTCCAATACTTTGGTCACCTGACGCAAAGAGCTGACTCATTTGAAAAGACTCTGATGCTGGGAAAGATTGAAGGTGGGAGGAGAAGGGGATGACAGAGAATGAGATGGTTAGATGGCATCACTGACTCAGTTGACATGAATTTGGGTAAACTCTGGGAGTTGGTGATGGACATGGAGGCTTGGCATGCTGCAGTCCATGGGGTTGCAAAGAAAAGCTATGGTTTTTTCAGTAGTTGTGTATGGATGTGAGAGCTGGACCATAAAGAAGGCTGAGCACTGAGGCAATGATGTTTTTGAACTGTGGCATTGGAGAAGACTCTTGAGAATCCCTCAGACTGCAAAGAGATCAAACCAATCAATCCTAAAGGAAATCAACCCTGAATATTCATTGGAAGGACCAATAATACTCCAGTGCTTTGGCCACCTGATATGAAGAGTTGACTCATTGGAAAAGATTCTGATGCTGGGAAAAACTTAAGGCAAAAGGAGATGGGGGCCATAGAGGATGAAGATGGTTGGATAGCATCATGAGTCAATGGATATGCATTTGAGCAAACTCCAAGAGACAGTGAAGGACAGGGAGCCTGGCCTGCTGCCATCCATGGGGTCTCAAAGAGTCAGACATGACTTAGTGACTGAACAACAATAACATTATATTGAAGGGGAAACTGAGTCACAGAGAAGTTATGCAATTTGCTCAAGGTTACCTTCCAGTTAGTGGTAGAGCAGAGGATTGGAAGCCAGGCAGTTTGACTCTAAAACCTGGACTTTTGCTGCCAAAATGAGGATACTGAGGCTTAGAAAGAAAAAAGTAACCTGACCAAGAGTATGTGGCTAATAAGTATTGAGCTGTATTTAGTTTGACTCTAGGGCTCACACTCTTTTCCCTTATGCTAGTAATACACACTGTCTCATAAAACAATGGGCTAACTTTTAAAAAGAGCAGTGTAACAATGTCACATGGTAGGGTATGGTGATGACAAGTTTAACAAAATTTCCAGATGTTTTCTTTCCTTTCAGGAAGAAAATTTTGTTATTTGCACTGTTCCCAATGTCCTTGTTGGATTTGCTTTTATGCTTTAACTTTTTTTCAATAATAAGGGCAATTAGTTCAACACCCGGACCCTTCAATGCTCTGGGTTACTTGTCTTGCTGCCTTAATGATATGGATGGGCTCGATTTTTTTGTGTTCCATTTGCTGTTTTATCGACATAGCTATTGATGAAAGAAAACTCCATGCCCAGATGCATTCTTTGGCCTTAAATTGGCTTGATGGACAGACATTACCTTTGGACAATTAACCCTCTTTGTAGCAAAAGCCTTTCCAGACCATCTGTGTTCACAGTGTATTGCTGTTAACATCTCCAATGCCTGAATTGATCTTTTCTCTAGCTTTTAGAGGTAGCAGCTTTTTTTCGGTTTTATTTTTGCTTGTTTAGTTACTCAGTCGTGTCTGACTCTTTGTGACCCCATGGATTGCAGCATGCCAGGCTTCCCTGTCCTTCACCATATCCCGAAGTTTGCTCAAACCCATGTCCATTGAGTCGGTGATGCCATCCTACCATCTCATCCTCTGTCATCCCCTTCTCCTCCTGCCTTCAATCTTTCCCAGCATCAGGATCTTTTCCAATGAGTTGGCTCTTCGCATCAGATGACCAAAGTATTGGAGCTTCAGCTTGAGCATCAGTCCTTCCAATGAATATTCAGGATTGACTTCTTTTAGGATTGACTGGTTTTATCTCTTTGCAGCCCAAGGGCTCTCAAGAGTCTTCTTCAATACCACAGTTCGAAAGCATAAATTTTTCAGTGCTCAGGCTTCTTTATGATCTAGCTCTCACATCCATACATGACTACTGGGACAACTATAGCTTTGACTAGATGGACCTTTGTTGGCAGAGTGATGTCTCTGCTTTTTAATATGCTGTCTAGGTTGGTCATAGCTTTTCTTCCAAGGAACAAGGTTCCACATTCAGTTGACACTGTCACTTTCTTCAGTTCATCAGTTTTGCCACCCTCTCTCCAACCAAATAAATAAATATACAAACCCATCTTGAACACTACATAGAAAGAAGGTAGGCTCTGAGAGATGAAGGGCATTTTGATCTGCAGAAATGTTGCATGTGGTGGTTGTGGTGGTGTGTGTGGATGTACATATGACAGTACATGCATGCTAAGTCACTTCTTTTGTGTCTGACTCTTTGTGACCCCCATGGACTGTAGCCTGCCAGCCTTCTCTGTCCATTGGATTCTCCAGGCAAGAATACTGGAGTAGATTGCCATGCTCTTCTCCAGGGGATCTTCCCAACCTAGGGATAGAACCTGCATCTCTCATGTCTCCTGCATTGGCAAGTGGGTTCTTTACCACTAGAGCCACCTGGGAAGCCCACTTGTGCCAGAGGGAAGTGCCAATAAGAAACGAAAAAAATTCCCTCAATGTAGGCAGTGGCAGCAGCTTGTGCAGCCATGGCCAAGTTTAAGGCTTGAGATCTTTCTGGCAAGATGGAGCTGCTGAAACAACTGGGTGGCCTGAAAGTGGCACTGCCCAGGCTAGGCATCATCAAAATGACAAGTAGTGTGTCGTCCAAGCCCTCCAAGATCCTAGGTGTTTGTAAATTCATTTCCCGACTTCTCACTGTTGTTAATCAGACTCAAAAAGAGAACCTCAGGAAGTACAAGCCTCTGCAGTCCAAGAAAGCACATACTGCAGGTTCAACAAGCATGAGGAGAGTTGAAGAACAAGAAATAGCAGCAGGAGAAACAGTTGTTCCACTGCTGAAGTTCGTGGTCAAGGCCTGAGCATCACAGTCAGTAAAACATAAACAAACTGGCAAAAAATAAAAAAGAGAGGGACTAAAAAAAAAAAAGTGAAATGGCATAGGAAATAAGGACGGAAAAGTTGTAGTTATTTTATTTGCTACAGTTCCTATTCTATCCAATCTAGAGATTTCCTTGAAGAGATTCCATGTTTCCCATCAGTGCTATGTAAAGGAAAGGGTTCAATAAGTTGAATATCAAAGCAAGACAGTTCTTTTTTTCCAACCCCAAAGAGAAGGATTTAGGTCCTTGCTCTGCTCGGAAAGGAAGAATGTATTTCCCAATATGTAACAAGTTATGTAAACCTTAATGAAACTTAAAATATCAGTTGAATACTGCTGATAGTGTTCCTTTAAAAATATTCTTGTGGAATCACAAAGGACAGGATAATTAAAACTCCTTGCATATTTTAGTTCTTTGACCTCTCATTAGTTTTAGCATTATAAATTGCCATTTGTTAGCAACCTAATTTGAGTATTAGCCCCTCTGAGCTTACAGCACACATTCTTTAGAGTGGACTCTGCGTGACTCAGAATGCATGTTGTTACTGCATACCTGAGATGGAAAATGGAAGAAAAAATTGCCTTGCTCCTGCGTATTCACAAGTTACTCATACCAAAATGGTTAAGTGATGGGAAAGCAGTTCCTTTCAATATCCATGGCTATAAGTTTGATAAAAGAATATCAATGGGCAGTGGGACTAGTTCATTATGGAATTAGCTTTATGAGGTATCATGGAGGGTGGAGGAGAAAGAATTTTGGTCCCTACAGTTTTATTATTATAAAAAGATTGGTCTGTCATATCACCTTTTGCCACCCTGCATAGAAAAATAAAAACTGGCATATTTCCTCAAGGTATTTCCACAAATGATTGCAGAAACTTAGAGCTGGGGGCTACTAACACACTCATTCTTTGTCTCTCTGGATAGGTACTCTCATCTCAGGATTTTAATTAATTCCTCAATATTGCTACTAGGAATCTTAGCAAGTATAATCAAGCCGATGTCAATAAAATGGCTTAACTTCTATTTCTTTTTAAGTGAGCAAATCAGAGAGTTGTGAGAAAGCAGGAAAGCATAAGAATAAGAATATGGAAATATACTCCTCATCCTTGCCAAACATAAGTAACTGAACAACTTAGTCCCATTTGCTCCATTACATACCAGAAGATCATTCAAAGCAAGCATGAAATCTTCAAATGTCCTGAGTTTAAGATCATGAGAGATTAATTGCAGTCAGGATTAAATCTTGAAAAATGAAGGCAAACACATACATAACAATGGCGACAACAACAAAATACAATAGATTCTCTTAGTGAACTTCCTCTTAATCACCTTACTGGATTAACTGACACTCAGGACCAGGACCAATAGGCTCCATACACTAACTGCTTATAGTTAGTAGTGTGGTTAGAAGTAGTGTGAGTAGAAGTGTTGAGTTTGCCCAGATACTTCTGCTTAAACAGTTTGAGTTGTATGCTTATTGAAAATTAGTTGAGTTTACTACTTTGCCAAAAAAGGTCCACCTAGTCAAGGCTATGGTTTTTCCAATGGTCATGTATGGATGTGAGAGTTGGACTGTGAAGAAAGCTGAGCGCCGAAGAATGGATGCTTTTGAACTGTGGTGTTGGAGAAGACTCTTGAGAGTCCCCTGGACTGCAAGGAGATCCAACCAGTTCATTCTAAAGGAGATAAGTCCTGGGTGTTCATTGGAAGGACTGATGCTGAAGCTGAAACTCCAGTACTTTGGCCACCTCATGTGAAGAGTTGACTCATTGGAAAAGACTCTGATGCTGGGAGGGATTGGGGACAGGAGGAGAAGGGGACGACAGAGGATGAGATGGCTGGATGGCATCACTGACTCGACGGACATGAGTTTGAGTGAACTCCGGGAGTTGGTGATGGACAGGGAAGCCTGGCGTGCTGCAATTCATGGGGTCGCAAAGAGCTGGACATGACTGAGCGACTGAACTGAACTGATTCTAAATCTATTTATGCCAGTTGTACATAATAATGTAATTATATGATTTAATTAAATATTATGTAAACTGATGAAATGTGAATGCAAAATGAGTTGTTGCTTCAATGATATCTAGGCTGAATGCCTTTGTAAGACTCAGTAAATGCAGGGCACTAAAAAAAATCTGTCAGATTAGGCGTGGGTGAGAAAAAAGTAGAAGATGGGGGAAATTATAATAATTAAGATTCTACATTCATATTGCTTCACATGTTTTGTTTTTTACTTTATCTTATGGATAATTTCAAACATATCTAAAATTAGGGAGTATAGTATAATTAAACAGGATGCTCTCATCATCCAGCTTCAATAATTATCCCTACATGTCCAATCTTGCTTAAGCTATACCCACCCATTCCTTCACCAGAATTATTTTGAGGCAAATCTCAAATATCGTATCACTTCCTAGCATAGGTCTTTTTTCATTCTCATTCCACTTTAAAGGAATCCAAACTAGAAATGATGGATGCAAATTATGCAAGCAAGATAGTGCAAAAGTATAAAAGTCAAACCATACTTGAGAAAAGGGCTGGAGGGTAGAAAAAAATTGTGGAATCCAAGTACTGGGCCCTAGAAGAGAGAAGCTATTCACTTATTCTGCTATCCAAAAAAAAAAAAGGAAGGCATGACCAAGGTGGTGGAGTAGGAAGACCTTGAGAACAACTCCTACCAATGGCACACCAAAATTACAACTATTTGCAGAACAACTGTTTATGAGAATGACCTGAAGACTAGCATAAATGATAAAACTAAAGCTAAAAAGAAAGAACCACAGAAAAATGGGTAGAAGTGGTGTAGATGGGGAATAGTCAAGACTCACACTCCTGGAAGAGGCGACCCACGAATGGGAGGATAATCACAATTGCAGAGGTTCTCCCCAAGAAGCGAGGGGTCTGAGCCACATGTTAAGCTTTCAAGCCTGGGGGTGCACACTGTGGAGATGAGCCTGCAGAACATGTAATTTTGAAGACCAGTGTGGCTTAGGTATGGGAGAGGTAGAGGGCTGTCGGAAACAGTCTCTACTCTTAAAGGGCATATGCAAAATCTCATACATTCCAAGACCAACACAGAGATAGTAGTTTGAAAAGAGTCTGGTCAGACTCCCTTGCTAATCTTAGAGAGCCTCTTGGGTTGGTAGGAGGCAATTAGGACTATCCTTAGGAACATAGATGCTGGTGGCAGCCATTTTGGGGATCCTATTCTACCATAAGGGCACTGGTACTGGCAAGCACTATTTTGGAGTATCTTTTTAGCCTATTAGTATGCAGGGTTTACTTATCCACTAGCAGATTGTCACCACCCCTGGGGCCTTCTGAGCTGGACAACCAGTCTGGGATTTCCTGGGACAAGCAGCCACTCTGGGGCCTGACCCAACTCATCAGCAAGCCAGCACAAGCCTCAGGACACCCAACCCCTGCATTCTGCCATGCTGGGACCCAGCTCTACACCAGTGGGTTGGCAGCCACCATGTAAAGAAGGGCCTAGCAACCAAGTGGGCCAGGGGCCAGCTATGCCTACCAGTGCATCCATAACAGTCAGCCCTGCTGCAACAGAAGGGCCCATGTAGCCCACAAAAGGGAACAACTAGAGCATATAATTCAGGTGACCAGATGGTAGTATGTTGTTGAACCCCATAAAATGTCTGCTACATAAGGCTATTTCTCCAAAGTCAGGAACTGTAACTGACCTACCTAATATTTAAAAATAGAAAGAACTAAGCAAAATGAGGAGACAGAGGAATATGATAAAACCACAGAAAAACAACTAAGCAAAATGAAGAATAATAATCTACTTGATAAAGAGTTCAAGGTAATAATCATAAAAGGCTACTCAATGAATTCCAAATGGAATGAACACAGTGAGAAGTTTAAAAGAGAGTTTGGAAATATAAGAGCTTCCCTGGTGGCTGAAATGGTAAAGAATCTGCCTGCAATGCAGGAGACCCAAGTTCAATCCCTGAATTGGGAAGTTCCCCTTGAGAAGGGAATGGCTACTCACTCCATTATTCTTGCCTGAAGAATTCCATGGACAGAGGAGCCTGGCAGGCTACAGTCCATGGGATCCCAAAGAGTCAGACATGACTGAATGACTAACATTTTCACTTTCACTTTGGAAATATAAAAATGAATGAAATAAAGTTGAACAATGCAATCACTGAAGAAAAAGTACACTAGAAGGAATCAACAGTATATTAGATGATACAGAAGAACAAATCAGCAAACTAGAAGAAAGAGTAGTGGAAAACACTCAAGCTGAACAGAAAAAAAAGAATTTTAAAACATGAAAACAGTGTAAGACACCTCTGGGACAACATCAAGAGTACTAATATTTACAGTACAGTGGTCTCAGAAGGCAAGAGAGAGAGGTAGGGGCAGAGAACTTACTTCTTTGAAGAATTAATAGTTAAAAACTTCCCTAACCTGGGAAACGAATGAGGCATCCTGGTCAGGGGAATACAGAGCTCCAAATAAGATGAATCTAAAGAGGTCCACATCAAGACACAGTATAATTAAAATGGCAAAAATTAAAGAGAGGACCCTAAAAATAGAAAAAGAAAAGCAACTAGTTATGTACAAGGGAACTCCTGTAAGACTCTCAACTGTCTTTTCAACAAAACTAAATATGCTGTAAAGATATATTTTACAACACAGGGAATATGGCCAATATTTATAATAACTATAAGTGGAGAGGCAGTGGCCAAGAGGAGTTACCCCACGTCTGAGGTCAGGGGCAGTGCCTGAGGGTGCCAGGATGTGATGGTGTAGGAACGGCGGAGAGGAGCTACCCCAGTCCAAGGTAGGGGCGGCAGCCGGCCGGGAAGAGCTACCCCATGTCCGAGGTCAGGGGCCGCAGCCGAGAGGAGCTACCAAACGCCTGAGGCCAGGGGCAGCGGCCGGAAGGAGCAACCCCACATCCAAGGAGGGGTGGCTGCGTGGGCACAGGAGGGCCTAGAAGAGCTATCCCATGTTCAAGGTCAGGAGGGGTGACGGTGAGGAGATACCCCTCATCCAAGGTAAGGAGCAGCAGCTGTGCTTTGCTGGAGCAGCTGTGAAGAGATACCCCACGTCCAAGGTAAGAGAAATCCAAGTAAGACGGTAGGTGTTGCAAGAGGGCATCAGAGGGCAAACACACTGAAACCATACTCACAGAAAACTAGTCAGTCTAATCACACTAGGACCACAGCCTTGTCTAACTCACTGAAACTAAGCCATGCCCGTGGGGCCACCCAAGACGGGCGGGTCATGGTGGAGAGGTTTAACAGAATGTGGTCCACTGGAGAAGGGAATGGCAAACCACTTCAGTATTCTTGCCTTGAGAACTACATGAACAGTATGAAAAGGCAAAATGATAGGACACTGAAAGAGGAACTTCCCAGGTCAGTAGGTTCCCAATATGCTACTGGAGATCAGTGGAGAAATAACTCCAGAAGAATGAAGGGATGGAGCCAAAGCATAGACAATACCCAGTTGTGGATGTGACTGGTGATAGAAGCAAGGTCTGATGCTGTAAAGAGCAATATTGCATAGGAACCTGGAATGTCAGGTCCATGAATCAAGGCAAATTGGAAGTGGCCAAACAAGAGATGGCAAGAGTGAACATCGACATTCTAGGAATCAGTGAACTAAAATGGACTGGAATGGGTGAATTTAACTCAGATGACCATTATATCTACTACTGCGGACAGGAATCCCTCAAAAGAAATGGAGTAGCCATCATGGTCAACAAAAGAGTCCAAAATGCAGTACTTGGATGCAATCTCAAAAACAACAGAATGACCTCGGTTCGTTTCCAAGGCAAACCATTCAATATCACAGTAATCCAAGTCTATACCCCAACTAGTAACGCTGCAGAAGCTAAAGTTGAATGGTTCTATGAAGACCTACAAGACCTTTTAGAACTAACACCCAAATAAGATGTCCTTTTCATTATAGGGGACTGGAATGCAAAAGTAGGAAGTCAAGAAACACCTGGAGTAACAGGCAAATTTGGTCTTGGAATACGGAATAAAGCAGGGCAAAGACTAATAGAGTTTTGCCAAGAAAATGCACTGGTCATAGCAAACACCCTCTTCCAACAACACAAGAGAAGACTCTAGACATGGACATCACCAGATGGTCAACACCTAAATCAGATTAATTATATTCTTTGCAGCCAAAGATGGAGAAGCTCTATACAGTCAACAAAAGCAAGACAGGAGCTGACTGTGGCTCAGATCATGAACTCCTTATCACTAAATTAACACTTAAATTGAAGAAGTAGGGAAAACCACTACCATTCAGGTATGATCTAAATCAAAACCTTTATGATTATACAGTGCAAGTGAGAAATAGATTTAAGGAACTAGATCTGATAGGGTGCCTGATGAACTATGGACAGAATTCATGACATTGTATAGGAGACAGGGATCAAGACCATCCCCATGGGAAAGACATGCAAAAGAGCAAAATGGCTATCTGGGGAGGCCTTACAAATAGCTGTGAAAAGAAGAGAAGTGAAAAGCAAAGGAGAAAAAGGAAGATATAAGCATCTGAATGCAGAGTTCCAAAGAATAGCAAGAAGAGATAAGAAAGCCTTCCTTAGCGATCAATGCAAAGAAATAGAGGAAAACAACAGAATAGGAAAGACTAGAGATCTCTTCAAGAAAATTAGAGATACCAAGGGAACACTTCATGCAAAGATGGGCTCGATAAAGGACAGAAATGGTATGGACCTAACGGAAGCAGAAGATATTAAGAAGAGGTGGCAGGAATACACAGAAGAACTGTACAAAAAAGATCTTCATGACCTAGATAATCATGATGGTGTGATCACTCACCTAGAGCCAGACATCCTGGAATGTGAAGTCAAGTGGGCCTTAGAAAGCATCACTATGAACAAAGCTAGTGGAGGTGATGGAATTCCAGTTGAGCTATTTCAAATCCTGAAAGATGATGCTGTGAAAGTGCTGCACTCAATATACCAACAAATTTGGAAAACTCAGAAGTGGGCACAGGACTGGAAAAGGTCAGTTTTCATTCCAATCCCAAAGAAAGGCAATGCCACAGAATGCTCAAACTACCTCACAATTGCACTCATCTCACACGCTAGTAAAGTAATGCTCAAAATTCTCCAAGCCAGGCTTCAACAATACGTGAACCGTGAACTTCCAGATGTTCAAGCTGGTTTTAGAAAAGGCAGAGGAACCTGCGATCAAATTGCCAACATCCACTGATCATGGAAAAGGCAAGAAAGTTCCAGAATAAACATCTATTTCTGCTTTATTGACTATGTCAAAGCCTTTGACTGTGTGGATCACAATAAACTGTGGAAAATTCTGAAAGAGATGGGAATATCAGACCACCTGACCTGCCTCTTGAGAAACCTGTATGCATGTCAGGAAGCAACAGTTAGAACTGGACGTGGACCAACAGACTGGTTCCAAATAGGAAAAGGAGTACATCAAGGCTCTATATTGTCACCCTGCTTATTTAACTTATATGCAGAGTACACCATGAGAAATGCTGGGCTGGAAGAAGCACAAGCTGGAATCAAGATTGCAGGGAGAAATATCAATAACCTCAGATATGCAGATGACACCACCCTTATGGCAGAAAGTGAAGAGGAACTAAAAAGCCTCTTGATGAAGGTGAAAGTGGAGAGTGAAAAAGTTGGCTTAAAGCTCAACATTCAGCAAATGAAGATCATGGCATCTGGTCCCATCACTTCATGGGAAATAGATGGGGAAACAGTGGAAACAGTGTCCGACTTTATTCTTTTGGGCTCCAAAAACACTGCAGATGGTGACTTCAGCCATGAAATTAAAAGACACTTACTGCTTGGAAGAAAAGTTATGACCAACCTCGATAGCATATTGAAAAGCAGAGACATTATTTTGCCAACAAAGGCTCGTCTAGTCAAGGCTATGGTTTTTCCTGTGGTCATGTATGCATGTGAGCGTTGGACTGTGAAGAAGGCTGAGCGCCGAAGAATTGATGCTTTTGAACTGTGGTGTTGGAGAAGACTCTTGAGAGTCCCTTGGACTGCAAGGAGATCCAACCAGTCCATTCTGAAGGAGATCAGCCCTGGGATTTCTTTGGAAGGACTGAGGCTAAAGCTGAAACTCCAGTACTTTGGCCACCTCATGCGAAGAGTTGACTCATTGGAAAAGACTCTGATGCTGGGAGGGATTGGGAGCAGAAGGAGAAGGGGACGACAGAGGGTGAGATGGCTGGATGGCATCACTGAGTCGATGGATGTAAGTCTGAGTGAACTCCGGGAGTTGGTGATGGACAGGGAGCCCTGTCATGCTGCGATTCATGGGGTCGCAAAGAGTCGGACATGACTGAGTGACTGAAGTGAACTGAATAAGTGGAGCATAACCTTTAAAGACTGTGAATCACTACATTGTATAGTTGTAACTCACAATATTGTAAAGCAACTATATTTCAATAAAAAATGAAAGAAATAAAAACAAAATAAATGAACAAACAGAAGAATATAGAAACAGAGTCATAGATATGGAGAAGAAATAGGTCTTTGCTAGAAGGGAGAGTGATAGAAGGCTGAGCAAAATAGATGAAGGAGATTGAGATACAAATGTCCAATAATAAAAAAATAAATCATGTGCTCAGTTGTTCAGTTGTGTCCAACTCTTGGGGATGTAATATACAGCATAGGGAATATGGTCAATAATATGTCAATAAATTTGTATGGTGACAAATAGTAACTAGATTTATTGTGATGGTCATTTTGTAATGTATATAAAATATAAAATCACTAATATAATATTGTAAGTCAATTATACTTCAAGAAAATATTTTTCATATAAAATATTTGAGATACAATATATTTTAATGATTGTTTTAGTCACTTAGAAAATGAGCAGATAAATGACCTGAATGGCTCCTCTAGCCAAATTGTGCCATAGGAAAGCAGAGGAAGTTGAGACAGAAAGAGTGGAGTCAGAAGGGCAGAGATGAGAGATTTTTGGAGATAGGGTGAACAATGGTTTGTGATTTAACAGGTAAATTTCCAGTTCCTCATTTTCTGACTGGGCTTTGTTGGATTTCCATGAGGTTGTTGGTTGCAGTTTTTTTATTAAACCCCCTTTTACTTAAGCTTGTCTGAATATATTTCTGTTCTTTGAGGCCAACAATTACTGACTGAGAAACAGGATGACCTCTGTTATAGAAGGTGTAAGAAGAGAATCAAAAGGCACAGACAAAAAACACTTTACAGTTTAAACCAAATATAGCTTTTGGCTAAGTTCTCTTGGCAAGTCCCTGTATATGTGCACTTATGTGTATGTGTATGTATGTATTTATGCCTTTAATATCCACTAATATGCTTTCTATACAGCACTGAGGGCTATTCCAGCTTAATAGACTTAATTCACATATAATATTAAACAGGAAGGAATTATCTACAGGTAAACCCACGACTATGGAACAGGATAAATTTACATTATTTTCTTCATGGTTTTACTACTATGCTCCTCCATTGTTTAAAAGTTGCCTATGAACCTGAAAAAGAGCATTTTCTATTTTAATTCTATTTCATTCTAACCAATTCTGGGTTGGTAATAGATAAGTGAAAATGTTAGTCGCTCAGTCATGTCTGACTCTTTGTGACCCCATGGACTGTAGCCCACCAGGCTCCTCTGTTCATGGAGTTCTCTAGGCAAGAATACTGAAGTGGGTAGCCATTCCCTTCTCCAGGGGATCTTCCTGAGCCAGGGATTAATGCTCCCAAACTTTCATGTTCAACTATTATATAGAGTTCAACTTAATTCTTTCTGTGAACTATGTTTCATGCATGAAAAAAACTAAAACTCAGAGAAGTTATCTTGTCCAAAGTTGCCCGTCTAGTGAGTGGCAGAATGAGGTACTCTTTCTATGGCAAGAAAGGTTGTTTCTTACTATAGAAAGGCTGTTTTTCCTCCAACCTTTAGTGCAGTAGCATTTGAATATGAAAGCAGAATGGAACACATAGGTTAAAATAAGACTACCAGTGACATTCTTCCATGATGAAGAAATAATTAATAGTATTACAGACAGAATTCCTTTAATTTAGCATTCTGTTAATCACACAGACTATTAAATGGTAATATATCTACTGAGGAAAATATGCTTTATTCAAGACAGAACAGGGATGATCACAGTCTTATGTTCAAATTGTAAGAAAACATCTTTGTCCACATGGCTTTAATTCGAGTTTAAGTCATAGGTAAATTTGAATCATCCTTGATCTGACCTTAACCTCTTTTGTATTTATCACTATTTTCTACAATAATGGTGGCACTAGGGGTAAAGAACCACCTGCCAACGCAGGAGACATAAGAGACACGAGTTCGATCCCTGGGTTGGGAAGATCCTCTAGAGAACAAAATGGCAATCCACTCCAGTATTCTTGCCTAGAGAATCCCCTAGACAGAGGAGGCTGGCGGGCTACAGTCCGTGGAGTCACAAAGAGTCGGACATGACTAAAGTGATTTGGCACACACCTACAACATTCACTCTGCTTTTCTTATGAAATGCCTCCAGTGGAAATGTCAGGGAGTATTTTGAATAAGAATTAGGAAGTCTCCAGTGGAGGAAAATCTGGAAGGGTATTCAGGACATCTGGTTGTAACATTTTGTAAACGGCATATGTAGATTCAGCACTGGTCAGGTAGGTCTTGGCTTTTGTGCACAATTTCCTAGAGGAAACCATTTCCCTTACCTGGATCTCAGTTTAGGGCTTCCAAATTGAGCAACCTAGTCTAAATTATCTCTATAAATCTTTCCTAACTTGATAGTTTTGCTTTGTATGAAGTAAATTTCCCAAAACAATAGCTCACCGAAAGAGAATTATATTACTCTTTTTCTTTTAAGAAAGTCACTTAATTAGATGGAAATGCATTTCCTAGAAGCTGGTGAATCTAATATTTGAAGGATACCAGCCTAGTTTGTACTGACATCTTATGTGACTTCCCCTAGACATGACACAATCTGACAGGACTCTTCCATACAGCTCATCTGGCCCAGAGGTTAAACATGTTCATTTGCTTATTATCAGGGCCCTGCATACACATGTCTACCAACACTTCTAGCTCTTGGGGAAAAAACAAATTGCAGAGAGGCTTGGCATTTTACCTTTCTGTTTGTTCTTGGCAAGATTGCTGTTTTCCCTTGCAATTTCATGAGCATTGTATGGTTCCTATTGAATGACTAAAATGTATTTGTTGTTGGTGTATGACAGAGAAATATCATTCTCCTTTTAAAAAAAATGGGGGAATAGTCTGTTTAATTTCTAAGGCTACCATTCATTCAAAAATATTAAATGCATTTAAAACAGAGAACAATTATTTGTCACACAATGAAGGCAACTTCTAGAAAATTCCACGTGGCCAATTTCTAGTTTCCTTTAGGAAATACAGAGCCAAACCCCTCTTAACTCTACCCTCCAGGTGGCTCAGTGGTAAAGAATCTGCCTGCCAGTGTAGGAGATGCAAGAGACCTGGGTTTGACCCCTGGGTCGGAAAGATCCCCTGGAGAAGGGAATGGCAAACCACTCCAGCATTCTTGCCTGGAGAATCCCATGGACAGAGCAGCCCTGATGGACTATAGTCCATGGGGTCACAAAGAGTTGGACATGACTGAGCTACTGAGCATGGCACAGCAGTCATCCAGTACAGAGCTTCCCTACAAATAAATTCACTGTAGCTTTGCTAAGTCTAATTTCTCTGCCCTCATAAATCTACATTCAGTATTAATGGCAAAACTGAAGATGAGATTGTGGCAAGTCTGTCAGACACGCATTTTTTTTTTTTAACTTTTACATACTAATGATTCATTTCTGAGTCCTGAGAAAAGTGAAAACAATATTTCTGATTATCAATGGCATCCCTGTCCCCAGGGTAACAACTTTGGTTTCTGTGACATTCAAATTATGTTCCTAAGCCTGAACCATTTTCCCTTTTTATTTTTACACGTGTTGTCTTTTCTCACACCAGTTTTTCTTGAATATACTCTCGATGTACCTTCCATGCTCTTTTACATCGTGTCTAGCAGTATATATTCGATTGCTTGTTACATGAAATCAGAAGGCTTTATGGTATATGATTAAATTCAGTGCTACTATATTCTGGAAACAGTGTTCATCTTTCTAACTGGCTGCTGAAGCAGCACTACCAAGAGGGAAGTTCTGACTTCATTCAGGTGTCTTTTTTTTTTTTTTGCTTCAGTTTTCTTAGACATTTCTTTGCTGTCTTTTTTTTTTTATTACAATAGAAAATAGCTAATAAATAATATTTTGCTGCATTCTTCTCTGGATACAGCCTCCCCTCTTTTTAAGATGAGAATTTTGAACCAGGAGTATGCTGGTAAATATATTTACCATATATTATATATATATATATATAAAATCTATATCTGTGTGTGTGTGTGTGTGTGTGTGTATATATATATATAGTTACTAAGAGATTGCAACCTCCCAATCCTGTATGGGACAGTGACATTTAGGATATATACTATAGGTTACATTTCTGATATTTTGATTAACATGTTTGTTTCAGTTTTTGAGAATTTTCATATGTTTTTGAAAGGGTCAGAGAGGGATCTGTGACTTCAAAAGTACTGCAGTCTTTTCCAGCTTATATCACATTCTAGACAATAATAGAAATAACGGAAAAAATGGCAGAGTGAAGAAATACCCTATTTCTTTAGGATAGAAATACTCCTATTTCTATCATCTCAGAGTTTATGGGGAAAAAACATATTTTTGTGAAGATTTTTAAAGTGTAGACTACCAAGAACTATCAAGAATATACAGAGTATGTTAGAAACACTATATATTAGGAAAAAAATAGATAGAAATTTCTCTTGAGGAGACAGGTTGCCCTTCACGCTCCTATAACAACACAGCTTTTAGAAAGAATAAGTCTTTATCTACTTGCAATTGAGTAGTCACTGAGCAGTTGTTGGACTGAATTGACCAGTTATTTGCATCTCTACAGTTTGACATCTTGTTTGTTCTTCTATTGAGTTAGGATGACCACCTCTGTATGTTATTTCTAACACTGGAGGAGTTACCATGCTGGGCCCTGCTCCAATTTTTTCAATTTTTGCTATAAGGAAAATACAATGTTCATTTATCAGGGCAGTGCAGGTAAACCCTTCAATGGGGCTGAATGGAATCAGTGTAAACAGGCACTTCTGGGACACAAAATTGCAGCAAACAAAATGTTTGGGATTTTTGGATTCTTCCCAAGTGAAATGACCTCAGCATTAAAGTGCAAACTTGGTCATGAACCAAGTTTCCTCCATAGTACATCCCTCATTGTAACTCAGATATGAAGTCGCTTGACCCCTGAGTGCTGCATTATGGTGGCAAGCAATTCTCTGCCACTTCCTGGTGTGTATGAAACAATTTGCTCACCTCCAGTGCCAGAGCTGATTCAATGGCTTCTACAGCCCTTGGAGCACCTTGTCAAGAACAGTTCAGAAGACACTTCAATAGAAAGTGTAAGAATTAAAAGACCAGCTTAGCCATGTGAGTGGTTCAGGGAGAGGAGTTCAGAGATAGCTGCTTTTTCCTTTTCTTGTGTACTTATTTGGTGATAGTCTCTGATCTGAATCCATCACCCCAATCCACCAGGTTAGAAGCATGTGCAAACTCTAAGCATACCCCAGATGGTGTGTGGGGAAGGCACTACGTGCACGCACTCCAGACTCTTCCCACAGACCATGCCATTGTGCTTGTGGACTTGGACGTTTCTTTTATAGAGCTTGTTTTCCATGTGTGGCTGCAGTATCCTTTCCAAACTGTTCTGACTTCAACTTTCAGTTAAACTGATTAACAATTGTCTGCCGAGTGACAGGAACAGAATTTTCCATGTCTCAGGAGTTCAGTTAATTAGTTCTGCCCAAAGTTACAAATGATGAGGTTCTATAAAGATTTTGCTTTCATGTGTATAGAGATAGCCTAGGTATAGTTTCTTTGTGTTACTTAATAGATCACAAGCTTCTTGTCTTTAAGAAATTTGTCTTTTATTTGAATTGTGAACTGGTACTGTTTGGCAATAATAGCTGTATCTGTTACTGGGTGTGTATCACAACAAATATGATTTTATCAATAACAGTGGTCCCAGTTGAGCCTGACATTCATACATACCTGAGTGCACCTAATTAGCTGATAGGACCACAGGGTCCATTTAAATGGGTTTTGTCACCTGGAGGGAAGAGGCCTAGGAGAAGGAAAAGAGGAGGCATGGAAAGAGTGAGATGAGTCCATGAGGAAATGGCAGGGATAGTCTTGTAAGTGGGAAGTTGATTGGCAAAGATGAGATAGAGAAGGGGTGGGAAGGGTGGCTCAATGTCTGTTCCTTGATCTATTCCCAAAGACTTTTTGAATAGAGGCATTGCAAGCACAAGAAGAAAGACTTGTATTTACAAGGGACTTGTGAGGCACCTGATATGGAATGTCATGTGGTCAGGCTGTAGCCTTAATGAGTCAGTAAGTAATAGGACACAGAAGTATTTAAATGTGGTATAGTGAGAATTTAATGAAAAGTAATGGGTAGCCTCTTGAGTGCTGAGGTGGGCCCTCTCCCAGGCTAAAATCATAGAACAGGCAGCAACTTCATGGTATTTAACTCCTCTAACATTGCAGATCTCTATTTCTGCCTAGATGCATTCACGGGGGGTTCCCAGGTGTCTCAGTGGTAAAGAATCTGCTGGCCAATGCAGGAGATGGAGCTTCAATCCCTGGGTCAGGAAGATCCCCTGGAGAAGGAAATGGCAACCCACTCCAGTGTTCTTGTTTGCAAAATTCCATGGATGGAGGAGCCTGGCAGGCTGCAGTCCATGGGTTGCAAAGAGTCAGACATGATTGAACACACACACATGCATTCACTACTGACTTTCTTGTGTTGCTGGCATATATTCTTGCCAATCCTGTTTGCTGGTTTGACAAAAACTCCAAGTGAAAGTAACCTTGAATGAAGTCTAAGTTTTCATTGTTTCCAGTCTTTAATGAACCATCCATGGTGGTCAGGTGACCACATATGATACAAAATGTCCAGTATATGGGCACAGTGTGGTCTCAGCTCAATGAACATTTGGAAGCATTTGAAGGAATTATAACATTTCTTTCACACCTCTAACATCTATAGCTCCAGGAGCAGCAAGAGAATGTGGGATGGACATGGAGGGCACCATGGCAAGAAGCAGCTAGATCATGATAAGATGCCACCCTTGAGTGGTTGTATGGTAACCCAAATTAATGAGATAAATGAAAATGTCCAGTAAAGAGATTATGAGAAGACTCTAAGTTCACAGGGGACACCCCTAAGTACACCCATATATAGATTGATAAGGCTTGATGTGCAGGACAAAGAGGACACCCATATCTCCATTATCCATTATTTAAATTACTGCTACTGTTGCCCTTCCACCTTTCCTGAAATAATAATCCCTTGTATTTACTTAACCTTTGCAGCATATAAGTGCTTTCACATGCTTTCACTCATTTAATGCTGAGAGCAATTCTGTGACACAGCAAAGTATTATGATCATTACGCAGATAAAGAAATCTATAATCTAGAGAGTTGATAACATTTCCTTAAAGTAACATCTCTAGAGAGTTGATGAACCGGGTGTAAAATTTAAGCCTTCTGTAGAAGGCAGAATAATGCCCCCACTCCCTAAAGATGTCCATGTCCTAATCCCTGAAACCTGTGAATACATTAACTTCCATGTCAAAAGGGCTTCCCAGATGGCTCAGTGGTAAAGAATCCGCCTGCCAATGCAGGAGATGCAGGAGACTTGGGTTTGACCTCTGGGTCAGGAAGATCCCCTGGAGTAGCAAATGGCAACCCATGCTAGTATTCTTGCCTGGGAAATCCCATGGACAGAAGAACCTGGAGGGCTACAGTCCATGGGGCCACAGAGTCAGACATGACCGAGCATGCGTGCATGCATGCATGTCAAAAGAGACTTTACAGTTGTGAAAACAATTAAGGATCTTGATATGTGGAGATTATTCTGGATTATCAAATTACATGAATTCTTAACCTGAGAGTACCTTTCCCAGCTAAGGTCAGAAAGAGACGTGATAATGGAAGAAAAGTCAGAGAGATTTGACTTTGTTGACTTTGAAGATGGAGGATAGCACAGAAAGTTAAGATATGCAAGTGGCCTTTAGAATCCTATCAGCTTTAATAAATTATGACAAACTTAATGCTAAAAGCAACACAAATTTATTATCTTACCATTCTGAAAGCCAGAAGTCCAAAATAGGCCTTGCAGGCTAAAATCAAGGTGCTAATAGTGCTACATTCTTTCTGAAGGCTTTAGGAGAAGATCTACTTCTTTGCCTTTTCAAGCTAATAGAGACAGCAAAAGAGAGATCAAGATGGTGGAGTAAGAGGATGTGGAGGTCACCTCCCCCATGAACACATCAAAATACATGTGGAACAATTAATTCCTAGAGAAAACTTGACTGGAAACTGGCAGAAGGACTCCTGTACAACCAAGGCTGTAAGAAAGATACACACATGCTTGGGTAGGAAGGAAAGAAAAGTGATTTGGTCAGGACCTGTGCCCCTGGGAGAGGATTCAGAGGAAACTGGAAATTATACAGGTGGACACCTGCTCTGGAGAGTAAGCAGTACGAGCTGAGCCACAGATTGGACTCCAAGTCCTGGGGTCCTATGAGGAAGAGACAAACCCCTTTCACTGGTCTGAGGACCACTGGGACAGACAGAGAGACTGTGGGAAGCCTGGACTCTGCCCATCAGGAGCATGCACACACTGGTTTGGCCTGTAGGCAGGGCAGAGAGAGGTCTGCTCTAGAAGCTGCTGTGTTTCCCACAAATGCCTAGCAGCTCACCCTAGCCCAAGCTAAGAAAATGTTCTTGGCTCTTCTTACTGTGTACCACAGCATAGCATAGCATCTGGGGTGGCCATGACCAAGGGAAAGATTCAACTGTGGGATGCAGAGGTGACCCAGTCCCAGGATGGAGCCTGGGTTGGGGTGGTGGTGGTGACTGTTGGCACTTTCTCAAACAGCACCTGAGAAGCCACCTAGATCTCTAATGGTGGACACTCCACCACAGCTCACCTGCTGGCACATGCCAAGAGTCCACGTAAGTCCTCACCGGGCCTGTAGAGAAGTTTCTTGGCAGGACAGGAGTGACAGAGGCTGGGGGACAGTGATCAGCTGTGACGGATAAAGGAGACTTGCATCAGAGGCTGTCTGAGCAGAGACATAAGTGCCTAGATTGGCAGCACATTGCCTCTCTGTATGTGTGACTCTCACTTGCTTCAGTACTCCCCTCTTCTGAGGCACAGGTCCAAGTATGAGGAGAGGGAAAAATACACACTTAAAGGAAGTAGAGCCAGCTTGGGCTGACTCTCAGGGTTTCTGCTTCAGGAACTTGGAGTCAGACTCTACTCTCATAAGGTGATGATGGCTACTGAGCAGAGGGAAAGCCCTGCTTAACACCTGGTGCCAGTTCTAGCATCTCCATCTCCAGCCCCACCTCCTACCAAAGTGATAGTTGCCAACACATCCTGAAGAAACACATGACTTGCATCCACATCAAATCTAGCTCTCCCATAAAGGGCATTGGACACCCACAATCTGCATAGGGATCCTCCCACATAAGAACACCCCTTTAAGATGACAGTAGGTAATTGTCTCACCTAAACTCATAGAGGCAGAGAAAATTAAGCAAAATGAAAAGGCAGAAAAACTCTGAAGAATACATAATGAAACAAAAACAATCTGCCAGACAAAAGTATTCAAAATATTCATGATAAAAATGTTAACATTATTATGGAAAGAATTGAAGCAAACAGTGAGCATTTCAAATAAGGAACTAGAAAATATAAAAAATCCAACCAAATGAATATTTTAATAGCTAAAATATAAAACACACTAGAAGGAATGAATACCAGACTAAGTCATACAGAAGAACATATAAGTGACCTGCAAGGTAGAATAATGGAAATCACCCAATCAGAACAGCAAAAACAAAAACAAATTTAAAAAAAGTGAAAGCAATTTAAGATATCTTTGGGATAACATTAAGTGTACCAACACTTGCATTATAGGGGTCCTAGATGAAGACAGTTAGAAATATATTAAAAATGTATCTGAGGAAACTATGACTGAAAACTTCTCAAATCTGAAAAAAGAAACAGATGTCTAGGTACAGGAAGCATGTGCGTGCTTAGTTGCTCAGTCGTGTCCGACTCTTTGTGACCCCATGAACTGCAGCCCACCAGGCTCCCCTGTCTAGGCATTCTCCAGGCAAGAATACTAGAATGGGTTACCATGCTCTCCTTCAGGGGATCTTCTCAACCCAGGGACTGAACCCAGGTTTCCCACAATACAGGTGGATTCTTTACCATCTGACCCACTAGGGAAGCCCAAGAATACTGGAGTGGGTAGTTTATCCCTTCTCCAGGGGTTTTTCCTGACCCAGGAATTGAACTGGGGTCTCCTGCTTTACAGGTGGATTCTTTACCAACTGAGCTACCAGGAAAGCCCAACAGGAAGCACAGAGGGTTCCAAACAAGATGAACCCAAACAGACCCACATCCAGACATATCATAATTCAAGTGGCAAAATGTAAAGACAGAATTATAAAGGCAGCAAGAGAAAAATAAGAAGTCATATGTAATGAAATCCCCATAAAGCTATCAGCTGACTTCTCTGCAAAAATTTTGCAGGCCAGAGGGTGTGGCATGATAGTCCAAAGCCTGAAGGGAATACCATGTAACCTAAGATACTCTATGAAGCAATATTATCATTTAGAATTGAAGGAGAGATAAAGAATTTCTCAGAGAGCAAAAACATTGACAAAGGAAGTTCCAGATAATGCAAAGAAATGGAAAGACATCCTGTGTTCATGGACTGAAAGAATCAATACGTTGAAAGTGTCTATACTACCCAAAGAAATCTGTACTACTCAAATAGGGATTTAATACAATCCCTATTAAGATACTTATGACATTTTTTTTTTTTTTACAAACTAGAACAAATAATCCTAAAATTCATTTGGAATCACAGAAGACCCAAATTGCCAAAACAATCTTGAGAATAAAGTACAAAGCAGGAGGAATTATCCTCCCAGAGTTCAGACTATAATACAAAGCTACCGTAATCAAAACAGCATGTTACTGGCACAAAAGCACACATAGATCAATGGAACAAAATAGCCCAGAAAGAAAACCACGAACCTATGGTTAATTAATCTACAACAAAGGAGGCAAGAATATACAATGGAGAAAATACAATGTCTTCAATAAGTGGTATTGGGAAAATAGGACAGCTACATATAAAACAATGAGATTAGAACATTTCCTCACACCATATAAAAATAAATTAAAAATGGATTAAAGACCTAAATGTGAGATGGAAACCATAAAACTCCTGGAAGAGAACATAGGGAGAACACCCTTTGACATAAATTGTAGCAATATTTTTTTGGATCTGTCTCCTAAGACAAAAACAATTAATAAATAAACAAATGGGACCCAATTAAAGTTAAAAACTTTTGCACAGTAAAGGAAACTATTGACAAAATGAAAAGACAATCTTCTAAATGAGATAAACCATATGCAAATTATATGACTGACAAGGGATTAATATTCAAAACATATAAACAGCTCAGACAATTCAACCTCAAAAAAAAAAAACAATTAAAAAATGGGCAAAATACCTGAATACAGAAGATTTTTCCCAAGAAGACATGCAGATGGCTAACATGAAAAGATGCCCAGCTCACTAATTATTAGAGAAACGCAAACCAAAACCACAATGATGTATCACCTCATATCTGTCAGAATGGCCACCATCAAAAAGTCTATAAATAACAAATGTTGGAGCAAATATAGAGAACAAAGAACTCTTATACACTGTTGGTAGGAATGTAAACTGGTGTATCCACTATGGAAAATGGTATGTAGTTTCCTCAAAAAACTAAAAATAGAACTATCATATTATCTAGCAATTCCACTCATGGGTTTATATCCAGATAAAACAACAACAAAGAAATAATTTGAAAAGCTATATGCACCATAATGTTCCTTGCAGCATTATTTACAATAGCCAAGACTTGGAAACAACCCAAGTGTCCATCAACAGTTGAATGGATAAAGCAGATGTGATAAACAAATTCAATGAAATATTACTCAGTCATACAAAAGAATGAAATTTGGCCATTGCTGTATTGTGAATGGACCTAGAGAATATTATGCTTAGTGAAATGTCAGAGAGAGAGACAAATACTGTATGATATCATATATATGTGGAATCCAAAATGTAATGCAGATGAATATTTACAGCAGAACAAAAACAGACTCAAACTTCAGAAAACAAACCAGTGGTTCCCAGTGTGGAGAGGGAAGATGGAGGGAAAAGACAGTGGTGTGGGATTGATAGATATAAACTACTATGTATAAAATACATAAGCAACCAGGCTATAGTGTATAACACAGGAAATTATAGCCATTATCTTGTAGTAACATTTAGTGGAATATAATCTGTAAAAATTCTGAATCGCTATACTGTACACATGAAATTTGCATATTGTAAGTCAATTATAATTCAATAAAATAAAAATAAAGTCTTCTAGAGGATAGCTACATTCCTTGGCTCCTAGATTCCTTCCTCCATCTTTAAAGTGCTTCACTCCATCCTCTGCTTCTGTCATATCTCTTTCTCTCTCTTTCCTTCTCTCTCTCTCTCAAGTTTGCTCCCATGGTAAGGATATTAGGACCATCCAGATAATCCACTATCATCTTCAGAAAGGATTTTGGTCTTGCTGATACCTCGATTTTAGCCCAGTGAGACCCACGTTAGACTTCTGACCTATACAATATGATAGTACATTTGTATTGCTTAAGGCACAAAGTTAGTGGTAATTTGTTATATCAGTAGTAGAAAATCAATACATCTTCCAATTGTTATACTGGGGAGTTAAAGTATCATTTAAGAACTTTGGTGCATTTTGAGGTGTATCTCCTTGGCATTTATTAATTAGTTCAGGCTGAACCTTGAGCTTTGTGAATCCAGAAGTTTTCCTCCTAGTAAAAATCTTAAATGGCACATGTGCTACTGTTTTGAATTTGTATCACATTGCACATGCTCAGCAGAAGGCAATGGCACCCCACTCCAGTACTCTTGCCTGGAAAATCCCATGGAGGGAGGAGCCTGGTAGGCTGCAGTCCATGGGGTCGCGACAAGTCAGGCACGACTGAGCGACTTCACTTTCACTTTTCAGTTTCATGCACTGGAGAAAGAAATGGCAACCCACTCCAGTGTTCTTGCCTGGAAAATCCCAGGGACGGGGGAGCCTGGTGGGCTGCCGTCTATGGGTTCGCACAGAGTCGAACATGACTGAAGCAACTTAGCAGCAGCAACACATGCTCATGACTTTTTACTTATATATCATGTATATCTTTAGTTCCATTTTGCAGATGACTGGCCTGAAGCACTGATAAGAATGAGAAACACAGCACTTATTTCCCCAGCTTGCTACTTAATATTCTGAGTCATCTTCTCTGTTATAAAACTCTATAGGCACAACTAAAGAAAACTACTGGGGACAAAGATTTTGATGGAGAAAATTATCTGAGAGTGAAGATTTGGAAAAACAAAATAGAGACAGCGACAGTAAGTGCAAAGTGCTGTGTATGTCCTATGTTTACCAACTACATTTTACTTCTCTCTGGTAGTTAATCCTGCTTGTTTCATGAATGGCACAAAATGTGAAAAGAAGATGAAGAAGAATTCGAGAAAATTATAATTTTAATGTGAACAAGATGGATAAAATGGTACATTTTTATGTTTGGGTATCAGATGCATTTATACAAGCACTGGTTTACGAGTCAGTTGTGCCACAAATTTACAAGTCTCAAAATAGCTAGTCAGCAATCTGGAAACTCTTGCCCTATCTCACCATGTCCCAAGAATAAAGATTCAGCAGTCACAGTCTAACTGACAAAATTGTTGCTGCTGAAGGCAGAATACAATTCAGCTCTTACTCTCTCATAGGAAGATTGGCTCAGCAGAGCTAACAGGAGGGGGAAAAATGTTCAATTGTCAGTAAATGAAAGAAATAGGTCTCAAAAGCACACAAGAAAGATCTGCGGGGTAAAAGAAATTTGTTTCCTGTGTTGTCAGTCTCTGGACCAACACAATGTTTTCAGACACAAGAAGCAAAATGGCCATAGTATGCACAAGCTAGTGAATTCATTGCAACTGGTTGTCTAGGATTTACTACTCCTGAAAGCAGCTTGTCAAATTCCTTTTAGGACCATGTAGCTCCTGCAGACAAGCTCCACCCTAGAGGATGCTCAGATTAAACAGAAAGACACACAAGCCAAGTCCAACACGTACTATCAGCTTCAGACCCAACCCCTCAAGACAAGGCCAGGTGCAGGTGTACTTGTAGAAAGCTCTATGTGTTCCTGAACCTCTCAGGATATTGTTAGCCCCATTGTCTAGATGGGAAAGCTGACATTAGACAGTTACACCTACATGCCTAGTAAGTGACAGAGCTGGGACTTGGGCCCAGGCCTTCTTGGCTCCCCCTCCAATGCTGTGTTTGCTGTCTCACAGGGAAGTGTTAATAAAGTTTGGCCAGTGGTGACTCTGTGAGAAAAAAGTTTAATAACATGATATGCAAATAGATTCTTGAGTGCGTGTGCAGGAGTAAAATGCTGTGCATCACATCCTACTACTGAGTAGGAACTTTTCCCCTCTAGTTTTAGAAAAGTCGCTTCTAATTGGGTCATTATGTGTTCAGTGCTTCACATATTTCATGTTGTCATCCTTTTCACTACAAAGAAAATAAGCACATTTGAGTATAAAGTATTTCCTACTAAATTAATTTCCTGGTCAAGAAAGTTTTAAAAGAAATTCTATTTATCATTTGAAATTAGGATGAACATCAGCACCAGTCAATTTTTAAAATTATTTGTTTATTTTTTGGCTGTGTTGTGCAGCATATCAGGGAACTTACTTTCCTGAATGAATTGAACCTGTGCCCCCTGCTTTGGAAGCATGGAGTCTTAACCACTGGACTGCCAGGGAAGTCCCTAGTAGTCAATTTTTAATTAAAATTTTTATTTTGAAGTAATATCAAGCTTACAGTAAAGTTGCAAGACCAATATATAAAACTGATTGACCTTTACTCAGATTCAGCCATCACTAATATTTAATATTTTGCTACATTTATTTGCTTTATTAGTCTCTCTCTGTCCTCTTTATCTTTATCTCTGCATGTCTTTTGTCTTTCTCTCTCTCTATATATATATATACATTTATATAAGCATTTTAAGACAAACTATTTCAGAAAATGCTCATAAGCTTTTATTTATTCTTTGTATCTTTCCTAAAAAGAAGAGATTTTCTTATATAAGCACAGTGCAGTTATCAAATTCAGGAAATTTAAAGAGTGCAGTTGAGTTTTGTATAGCATGTACTTCAATTTAAGTTTCTCCACTGTTTCCTCATAATTAGGTTCAAGGGAGACTATAAAAACAATCTTGAGTCCATTTCAGGGAAGTGCCTACAGAGGCACACGCTGTCTATCTGCCCTTCATTGATAAGGTTAATTTTGATCATTGGTCAACATTTTATCTGTTTCATTCATAGTATAGTTACTACTTCCCCTTTGAAACTAATAAAGGAATTGTAGGGAGATATTTTAAGACCATGCATATATCCTGTTTGTCATCCATTCCCCTACCTTGAATTTAGCATCAACTGATAATCTTGCCTAAACTGATCTTTATTATAATGGTTACAAAATAGTGCTTTTCTAAATCCACCACTCCCTCCATACTTGTTAGCCGACATTCTGTTTGTTTTCCTCTCTGTCTTTCTCTTTGTGTCTGTCTCTCTCTATTTATTACCACTATTGTCAAATGGCAAAACTAAAATAGTTTAGTCATGAATTTGCTATCCTTTATTCTAGGGAAAACGATCCATGGATTGGGGGAATACAGTGCCAAACAAGCAGTGCAGCACTCTTCCTGAGGGATTTTGGGAAAGTGAGTTTTATAGAGCATTAGAAGAGGCAATTCGAAAATGGCATGATTGGCTAAAGGTCAGGGTTTCCTTATATGGCTGGCAAGTCCTGTTCCATGGTAAGCTGGCTAAAGCTGAGCTGGAGGATTGTGATTGGCATTGTTTCCTTGACGGGTGATTCTTGTAAGTGCAGACTGACCTAGGTTTAGATTTGTGACGTGGGCCAGGCCACTGGGGCAACCTCCATTTTGTGGATCCTGATATACCAATTAACTTTATAGATATGGATTCATGAATATCTGTTTTATCCAATGGATTATTTTCCATTACCTTTTAAATTTTGATGCTCAAATTATGCTGTATTTACTTGGTGGGAGGTGGTCCATTTCAAGATATTTATTTCAAAATATTCCATCCCCTATTATTTTTTTCTAGCACTTTCTTGCTTTCTACCAGGACAAGATACTTCAGGTTCATTTTGTGCCTTCCATCCCAAGAAATGGTATCAGCCACTTCTCCAATGAGTCATAGTTCCTTTTAATGGGTAATGATACATAGAAACCAAGATCTAGATACTATATACACTCATTGCTATTATGGTATCCCTACAAGGGTATCATATTGATACTTTCAATCCTAATCTCATCTTTCCTCATTCCTTACATGTATTTTCTTTCTTCCATAATGAGAACTGTGACTCCCTACAACATCCACACACTTACTCACTTGATTAATCCTTTAGCACATATAAATAATTTCAGAATTTCTACTGTAGTAAATAAACATAACCAAAAGAGTTCCAGGCAGATTTTGACTCCACATTTTAGGTATGGGTATTCTCTGAAAATGATTGGAAGAAAAGACTGGGGTGTAAATCATTACTTAGGTTATGACAATATCAGGCTTTTTATCTCTCCTTTATTACAGTGACAGGCTTATTAGGAAATTAATCATCAATGTGTGCTTCTTTAATTAATAAAAGTTGCATTGTATAGTTAAAAATCTGTAAAAGGGTATCATATTAAGTGTTCTTATCACAATAAAATAAAAAAATTAAAGAAACCTTATATGACAAAGAAACTTTGGGAAATATTTGTACCTCTTAAGCCTCATTTGAATGTTCATGTACTGAACATACATGGATTTTATTGGAAAGAGCCAGAAAAGATTGAAAAATGAAAAAAGACAAAACCTATTACAAATTCAACTACTCAAAGGAAGTCAAGAGTACTCTAGAACAGCCAAAGTTGGGATGGTAATATCATCTCCAAAAGAAGCAACTTTATAAAAAACTCTGGGTTTTCCCTTTTAAATCCAAAAATATTGCAATAAATGAATGCAAAATAAAACAAAAAAGCAAACAAACAAAAAATCCAATGGGCTCCATTACCAGAAGAATGCTCCAGTTTTACATGAAAATTTAGAGGGATTTTAGAATCCTTGAAGCTACCTATATAGTCTTATAGGATATTTCAGATCATATTCCTTTGGACTACTGGTTGCACAGAATGCAAAACTTAACAAATTTCATCATCTCCTTTCTGGGTGAGAACTCTTGTTATTAGCACTACTGAATCGTGTTTATATGATGAAAAGACCTTAGACTGCATTAATCTCACTCCTCTTCCCACAGGTGTATAAACTGAAGTCTACTGAGGGGAAATGACTTTTTCAAGAACAGAAGCACTATGGGGGATAGAGCTTGGAGAGTTCTTGTGGAAAAGAATTCAAGAACAGAGTGAACAGCTGTACTGGATTATTTTATGTTCTGTTTCTGTCCTGAAATTCTGTGTGTCTGCTTTCTGATTGCCAGTACAGTGATCTTTCTGCTCTTCCCTCAAAGGTCATTAGGTTGGGGGCATGGGAAAGGCTTCCCAGGTGGCACCAGTGGTAAAGAACCCACCTGCCAATACAGGAGACACAAGAGATTTGGGTTTGATCACTGGGTCAGGAAGATTCCCTAGAGAGGGAAATGGCAACCCACTCCAGTATTCTTGCCAGGGAAATCCCATGGACAGAGGAGCCTGGCTGGCTTCACTCCATGGGGTTGCAAAGAGTCAGATATGACTCAAGAGACTTAGCACAAGCACATAGGAAGGGAATAAGGGTGAGTAACTACTTTTTGTTATTTTGTATATTCATCTTTTATATACAGATATTTGTATATTCATCTTCTTTCTTTGGAAGGAATGATGCTAAAGCTGAAACTCCAGTAGTTTGGCCACCTCATGAGAAGAATTGACTCATTGGAAAAGACTCTGATGCTGGGAGGGATTGGGGGCAGGAGGAGAAGGGGACGACAGAGGATGAGATGGCTGGATGGCATCACTGATTCGATGGACATGAGTCTGAGTGAACTGCGGGAGTTGGTGATGGACAGGGAGGCCTGGCGTGCTGCGATTCATGGGGTTGCAAATAGTCAGACACAACTGAGCGACTGAACTGAACTGATATTCATCTTCAAGGAAAGACTTTTTTATGGAAAAGGGGGTTTTGGGAACCTAAAATGATTCAGTTGTAATACTGGCTAAGACTCTATTGCAGTCTGAAATGCTTGCAGTACATGCATGGTATCTTTTGAAGGAGGTTGCAAATTTCTTCATTACCTCCACCATACCATATCCTTCTCCAAAATAGCAGGGAGGGAACACAGCTCCATCCATCAACAGAAAATTCGATTAAAGATTTACTGAGCATGGCGGCCGAGAGGAGCTACCCCACGTCTGAGGTCAGGGGTGGCGACCAGAAGGAGCTACCCCACGTCTGAGATCAGGGGTGGCAGCCGAGAGGAGCTACCCCATGTCCGAGGTTAGGGGTGGCGGCTGAGAGGAGCTACCCCATGTCCGAGGCCAGGGGCCCTGGCCTGGAGGAGTAACCCCACCTCCAAGGAGCGGTGGCTGCAGGGGTGCAGGAGGGCCTAGAGGAGCTATTCCATGTTCAAGGTCAGAAGTGGCGGTAGTGAGGAGATACCCCTCGTCCAAGGTAAGGAGCAGCAGTTGCGCTTTCCTGGAGCAGCATGAAGAGATACCCCATGTCCAAGGTAAGAGAAACCCAAGTAAGACAGTAGGTGTTGCAAGAGGGCATCAGAGGGCAGACACACTGAAACCATACTCAGAGAAAACTAGTCAGTCTAATCATACTAGGACCACAGCCTTGTCTAACTCAATGAAACTAAGCCATACCTGGGGGGCCACCCAAGATGGGTGGGTCATGGTGGAGAGATCTGACAGAATGTGGTCTACTGGAGAAGGGAATGGCAAACCACTTCAGTATTCCTGCCCTGAGAACCCCATGAACAGTATGAAAAGGGAAAATGATAGGATACTGAAAGAGGAACTTCACAGGTCAGTAGGTTCCCAATATGCTACTGGAGATCAGTGGAGAAATAACTCCAGAAGGAATGAAGGGATGGAGACAAAGCAAATATAATACCCGGTTGTGGATGTGACTGGTGATAGAAGCAAGGTCTGATGCTGTAAAGAGCAATATTGCATAGGAACCTGGAATGTCAGGTCCATGAATCAAGGCAAATTGGAAGTGGCCAAACAAGAGATGGCAAGAGTGAACATCGACATTCTAGGAATCAGTGAACTAAAATGGACTGGAATGGGTGAATTTAACTCAGATGACCATTATATCTACTACTGCGGGCAGGAATCCCTCAGAAGAAATGGAATAGCCATCATGGTCAACAAAAGAGTCCAAAATGCAGTACTTGGATGCAATCTCAAAAACGACAGAATGATCTCTGTTTGTTTCCAAGGCAAACCATTCAATATCACAGTAATCCAAGTCTATGCCCCAACCAAAATGCTGAAGAAGCTGAAGTTGAACGGTTCTATGAAGACCTACAAGACCTTTTAGAACTAACACCCAAAAAAATATGTCCTTTTCATTATAGGGGACTGGAATGCAAAAATAGGAAGGCAAGAAACACCCGGAGTAACAGGCAAATTTGGCCTTGGAATATGGAATGAAGCAAGGCAAAGACTAATAGAGTTTTGTCAAGAAAATGCACTGGTCATAGAAAACACCCTCTTCCAACAACACAAGAGAAGACTCTATCCATGGACATCACCAGATGGTCAACACCGAAATCAGATTGATTATATTCTTTGCAGCCAAAGATGGAGAAGCTCTACACAGTCAGCAAAAACAAGACCGGGAGCTGACTGTGGCTCAGATCATGAACTCCTTATTGCCAAATTCAGACTTAAATTGAAGAAAGTAGGGAAAACCACTCGACCATTCAAGTATTACCTAAATCAAATCCCTTATGATTATACAATGGAAGTGAGAAATAGATTTAAGGGCCTAGATCTGATAGATAGAGTGCCTGATGAACTATGGACAGAGGTTCGTGATATTGTATAGGAGTCAGGGATCAAGACGATACCCGTGGAAAAGAAATGCAAAAGAGCAAAATGGCTGTCTGGGGAGGCCTTACAAATAGCTGTGAAAAGAAGAGAAGCGAAAAGCAAAGGAGAAAAGGGAAGATATAAGCATCTGAATGCAGAGTTCCAAAGAATAGCAAAGAGAGATAAGAAAGCCTCCCTCAGTGATCAGTGCAAAGAAATAGAGGAAAACAACAGAATGGGAAAGACTAGAGATCTCTTCAAGAAAATTAAAACACCAAGGGAACATTTCATGCAAAGATGGGCTTGATAAAGGACAGAAATGGTATGGACATAACAGAAGCAGAAGATATTAAGAAGAGGTGGCAAGAATACACAGAAGAACTGTACAAAAAAGATCTTCATGACCTAGATAATCATGATGGTGTGATCACTCACCTAGAGACAGACATCCTGGAATGTGAAGTTAAGTGGGCCTCAGAAAGCATCACTACAAACAAAGCTAGTGGAGGTGATGGAATTCCAGTTGAGCTATTTCAAATCCTGAAAGATGATGCTGTGAAAGTGCTGCACTCAATATGCCAACAAATTTGGAAAACTCAGCAATGGCCACAGGACTGGAAAAGGTCAGTTTTCATTCCAGTCCCAAAGAAAGGCAATGCCACAGAATGCTCAAACTACCACACGATTGCACTCATCTCACATGCTAGTAAAGTAATGCTCAAAATTCTCCAAACCAGGCTTCAGCAATACGTGAATCATAAATATCAAGGCAGAGGAACCAGAGACCAAATTGATGACATCTGCTGGATCATGGAAAAAGCAAGAGAGTTCCAGAAAAACATCTATTTCTGCTTTATTGACTATGCCAAAGCCTTTGACTGTGTGGATCACAATAAGCTGTGGAACATTCTGAAAGAGATGGGAATACCAGACTACCTGACCTGCCTCTTGAGAAATCTGTATGCAGGTCAGGAAGCAACAGTTAGAACTGGACATGGAACAACAGACTGGTTCCAAATAGGAAAAGGAGTACATCAAGGCTGTATATTGTCACCCTACTTATTTAACTTACATGCAGAGTACATCATGAGAAACGCTGGGCTGGGAGAAGCACAAGCTGGAATCAAGATTGCCAGGAGAAATATCAATAACCTCAGATATGCAGATGACACCACCCTTATGGCAGAAAGTGAAGAGGAACTAAAAAGCCTCTTGATGAAGGTGAAAGTGGAGAGTGAAAAAGTTGGCTTAAAGCTCAACATTCAGAAAACGAAGATCATGGCAGCTGGTCCCATCACTTCATGGGAAATAGATGGGGAAACAGTGGAAACAGTGTCAGACTTTATTTTTGGGGCTCCAAAATCACTGCAGATGGTGATGGCAGCCATGAAATTAAAAGACGCTTACTCCTTGAAGGAAAGTTATGACCAACCTAGATAGCATATTGAAAAGCAGAGACATTACTTTGCCAACAAAGGTCCGTCTAATCAAGGCTATGGTTTTTCCTGTGGTCATGTATGGATGTGAGTGTTGTACTGTGAAGAAAGCTGAGCGCCGAAGAATTGATGCTTTTGAACTGTGGTGTTGGAGAAGACTCTTGAGAGTCCCTTGGACTGCAAGGAGATCCAATTAGTCTATTCTGAAGGAGATCAGCCCTGGGATTTCTTTGGAAGGAATGATGCTAAAGCTGAAACTCCAGTAGTTTGGGCACCTCATGCGAAGAGTTGACTCATTGGAAGACTCTGATGCTGGGAGGGATTGGGGGCAGGAGGAGAAGGGGACGACAGAGGATGAGATGGCTGGATGGCATCACTGACTTGATGGACGTGAGTCTGAGTGAACTCTTGGAGTTGGTGACGGACAGGGAATCCTGGCTTGCTGTGATTCATGGGGTTGCAAAGAGTCAGACACGACTGAGCGACTGAAGTGAACTGAACTGAGCATGGACCCAACCATCAGAACAAGATCCAGTTTCCCCTTCAGTCATCAGGAAGCTTTCATATGCCTCTTATCCTTCTCCATCAGAGGGCAGACAGACTGAAAATCACAATCACAGCAAACTAACCAATCTAATCACATGGACCACAGCCTTGTCTAACTCAGTGAAACTATGAATCATCCCATGCAGGGCCACCCAAATCATGGTGGAGAGTTCTGACAAAATGTGGTCCACGGGAGAAGAGAATGGCAAACCACTTCAGTATTCTTGCCTTGAGAACCCCATGAACAGTATGAAAAGCAAAAAGATAGGACACTGAAAGATGAACTCTCCAGGCTGGTAGGAGCCCAATATGCTACTGGAGATCAGTGGAGAAATAACTGCAGAAAGAATGAAGAGATGGAGTCAAAGCAAAAACAACACCCAGTTGTGGATGTGACTGCTGATGGAAGCAAGGTCAGATGCTGTAACGAGTAATATTGCATAAGAACCTGGAATGTTAGGTCCATGAATCAAGGCAAATTGGAAGTGATCAAACAGGAGATGGCAAGAGTGAATGTCGCATTTTAGGTATCAGTGAACTAAAATGGACTGGAATGGGTGAATTTAACTCAGATGACCATTATATCTACTACTGTGGGCAAGAAACGCTTAGAAGAAATGGAGAAGCCATCATAGTAAACAAAAGAGTCCAAAATGCAGTACTTGGATGCAATCCCCAAAATGACAGAATGATCTCTGTTCATTTCCAAGGCAAACCATTCAGTATCACAGTAATCTGAATCTATGCCCAAACCAGTAATGCTAAAGCTGAATTTGAACGGTTCTATGAAGACCTACAAGACCTTCTAATACTAACACCCAAAACAGATGTCCTTTTCCTTATAGGGTACAGGAATGCAAAAGTAGGCAGTCAAGAAACACTTGGGTAACAAGTCGATTTGGCTTTGGAATACAGAACAAAGCATGGAAGAGGCTAATAGAGTTTTGCCAAGAGAACACACTGGTCATAGCAAACACCTTCTTCCAACAACACAAGCGAAGACTCTACACACGGACTTCACCAGATGGTCAACACCGAAATCAGATTGATTATATTCTTTATGGCTAAAGGTGGAAAATCTCTCTACAGTCAGCAAAAACAAGACAAGGAGATGATTGTGGCTCAGATCATGAACTCATTATTGCCAAATTCAGAATTAAATTGAAGAAAGTAAGGAAAACCACTAATCATTCAGGTATGGCCTAAATCAAATCCCTAACGATTATGCAGTGGAAGTGAAAAATAGATTTAAGGGACTAGATCATGAACTATGGATGGAGGTTCATGACATTGTACAGGAGACAGGGATCAAGACAATCCCCAAGAAAAAGAAATGAAAAAAAGCAAAATGGCTGTCTGAAGAGGTCTTAAAAATAGCTGTGCAAAGAAGAGAAGCGAAAAGCAAAGGAGAAAAGGAAAGACATACCCATCTGAATTCAGAGTTCCAAAGAATAGCAAGGAGAGAGATGAAAACTTTCCTCAGTGACCAGTGCAAAGAAATAGAGGAAAACAACAGAATGGGAAAGACTAGAGATCTCTTCAGGGAAATTATATATACCAAGGGAACATTTCATGCAAAGATGGGCTCACTAATGAACAGAAATAGTATGGACCTAAGAGAAGCAGAAGATATTAAGAAGAAGTGGCAAGAATACACAGAAGAACTATACAAAAAAGATCTTCATGATCCAGATAATCACGATGGTGTGATCACTGACCTAGAGCCAGACATCCTGGAAGGTGAAGTCAAGTGGGCCTTAGGAAGCATCACTATGAACAATGCTAGTGGAGGTGATGGAATTGCAGTTACACTATTTCAAATCCTAAAAGATGATGCTGTGAAAGTGCCTGCACTCAATATGCCAGCAATTTTGGAAAACTCAGCAGTGGCCACAGGACTGGAAAAGGTCAGTTTTCATTCTAATCCCAAAGAAAGGCAATGCCCAAGAATGTTCAAGCTACTGCACAAGTACACTCATCACACATGCTAGTAAGTGAAAGTGAAATCACAGTCGTGTCAGACTCTTTTTGACCCCATGGACTGTAGCCTACCAGGCTTCTCCGTCCATGGGATTTTCCAGGCAAGGGTACTAGAGTGGGTTGCCAAGTAATGCTCAAAATTCTCCAAGCCAGGCTTCAACAATATGTCAACAGTGGGTTTCCATATGTTCAAGCTGGTTTTAGAAAAGGCAGGGGAACCAGAGATCAAATTGCCAACATTCACTGGATCATCAAAAAAGCACGAGAGTTCCAGAAAAACATCTATTTCTGCTTTATTGACTATGCCAAAGCCTTTGACTGTGTGAATCACCACAAACTGTAGAAAATTCTTAAAGAGATGAGAATACCAGATTACCTGACCTGCCTCTTGAGAAACCTGTATGCAGGTCAGGAAGCAACAGTTAGAACTGGACATGGAATAACAGACTGTTTCCAAATAGGAAAAGGAGTACGTCAAGGCTGTATATTGTCACCCTGCTTATTTAACTTATATGCAGAGTACATCATGATAAATCCTGGGCTGGACAAAGCACAAGCTGGAATCAAGATTGCCGAGATAAATATCAATAACCTCAGATGTGCAGATGACACCCTTATGGCAGAAAGAGAAGAAGAACTAAAGAGCCTCTTGATAAAAGTGAAAAGGAGAGTGAAAAAGTTGGCTTAAAGCTCAACATTCAGAAAACTAATATCATGGCATCCTGTCCCATCGCTTCATGGCAAATAGATGGGGAAATAGTGGAAACAGTGGTAGGCTTTATTTTTGGGGGCTCCAAAATAACTGCAGATGGGGACTGTAGCCATGAAATTAATAGATGCTTACTCCTTGGAAGAAAAGTTATGACCTGGACAGCATATTAAAAAGCAGAGACATTACTTTGCCAAAAAAGTTCCATCTAGTCAAGGCTATGGTTTTCCCAGTGGTCATATATGGATTGGTGAAGGTAATGGCACCCCACTCCAGTACTCTTGCCTGGAAAATCCCGTGGATGGAGGAGCCTGGTAGGCTGCAGTCCATGGGGTCGCTAAGTGTCGGACACAACTGAGCGACTTCACTTTCACTTCTCACTTTCATGCATTGGAGAAGGAAATGGCAACTCACTCCAGTGTTCTTGCCTGGAGAGTCTCAGGGATGGGGGAGCCTGGTGGGCTGTCGTCTATGGGGTTGCACAGAGTTGGACACAACTGAAGTGACTTAGCAGCAGCAGCATGTATAGATGTGAGAGTTGGACTATAAAGAAAGCTGAGCACCAAAGAATTGATGCTTTTGAACTGTGGTGTTGGAGAAGACTCTTAAGAGTCTCTTGGACTGCAAGGAGATCCAACCAGTCCATAGTAAAAGAAATCAGTCCTGAATATTCTTTGGAAGTACTGATGTTGAAGCTAAGCTCTAATACTTTTCATTTGAAAAGACCTTGATGCTGGGAAAGATTTAGGGCAGGAGGAGAAGGGGATGACAGAGGATGAGATGGTTGGATGGCCTCACCAATGTGATGGGCATGAGTTTGAGTAAACTCTGGGAGTTGATGGTGGACAGGGAGGCCTGGGGTGCTACAGTCCATGGGGTCGCAAAGAGTCAGACATGACTGGGTGACAGAACAGAAGTGAACTTGAACTGAAGCACTTGCAGGATGCCAGTATATCTTTCAAAACATTAAAGTAGCCATCTGTATGTCTTCTTTGGAGAATTGTCTATTTAGTTCTTTAGCCCATTTTTTGATTAGTTCGTTTATTTTTCTGGAATTGAACTGCAGGAGCTGGTTGTATATTTTTGAGATTAGTTGTTTGTCAGTTGCTTCATTTGCTATTATTTTCTCCCATTCTGAAGGCTGTCTTTTCACCTTGCTTATACACAGTGGAATACTACTCAGACATTAAAAAGAATGCATTTGAATCAGTTCTAATGAGGTGGATGAAACTGGAGCCGATTATACAGAGTGAAGTAAGCCAGAAAGAAAAACACCAATACAGTATACTAATGCATATATATGGAATTTAGAAAGATGGTAACGATAACCCTGTATCAGAGACAGCAAAAGAGATACAGATGTATAGAACAGTCTTTTGAACTCTGTGGAAGAGGGACAGGGGTATGATTTGGGAGAATGGCATTGAAACATGTATAATATCATATAAGAAGTGAATCGCCAGTCCAGGTTCAATGCAGGATACAGGAAGCTTGGGGCTGGTGCACTGGAATGACCCAGAGGGATGGTATGGGGAGGGAAGTGGGAGGGGGTTCAGGATGGGGAACACGTGTACACCCGTGGTGGATTCATGTTGATGTATGGCAAAATCAATACAATATTGTAAGTAATTAGCCTCTAATTAAAATAAATAAATTTAAAAAAAATTAAAGTATCTTTGTAGCTAGGAAACTTGAGGACCAGAACTTGGCTGGGAATGCTTGTCAACTTTTGGCAGCCTTGTCACTTCTGGCCATGTGTGCCTCTCTCTATGGCCAACCAGTTCTGGTCAGGCATCCCACAAATGTGTCAAATCATTTCTGAAATTCTTCTGAGCTATACAGCCTATTACCCTTAGAATGGTGTGTAGAGCTGTGACATGAATTGTTTTTAGGAGAAATCCATGCAAATACCTCTTCAACAAGATGATGTGCAGGTAAGGCATGTACTTTAGGGTTTGACACCAACTCAGACTACATGATAGCTGTTTTTCAACAATTCAACTAGTGTTGAATCTAGTTTTATTCAAAATAGTCTTTCCATTTTTACAAAGCAGAATGGTGGGTTTGATCATTGGTTGGGGAGCTAGGATCCCACATGCTTTGGGGCCAAAAAGCCAAAACATAAAACAAAAGCAATGTTATAACAAGTTCAATAAAGACTTAAAAAAAGTGGGGGGGGGAATTAATCTAGTTAGAGAAATCTTGGAAGTGACATTTTAAATTGAGATCTGAAGGATGAAAAGTTAAACAGGTGAGGGAGGACTTGGAGAGAATATTTTCTGAAACAGGAAGAGCATAGGAAAATGCCCAGAGGAGAGAAAAACAGCATGAGAAAAACAGCATCTAATGAGACTACAGTAGTACAGTTTACAGTGTAAGTTTGTAAGAGGTAAGAAATGTGGCTAGATTGTAATTTAGTCCCCCTGAGGGTCGAAACCTTGCCTATTTTGTTCAAAATAGCATAGCCATTATCTACTATTATTTTTGTCACACAGTAAAAATTCAAAAAATATTTTTGAATAATAATAACAACAAAAATAGCAGTCATTAATTATGAGACAGGAAACATTCTAAAGTGCTTTATTTATGTGCAATTTTATTAAATCCTCACAACATTATGAAACGTTTATTATTTTAATGTTATTATTATCATTATAATCATTATTATTTTCCTTCTACAGATAAGGATGCAGAAACTCAGTGAGATTAACTAAATAGCCCAAGTATACCCAGATAGTGACTGTCAGATCTAAGGTTTAAACTCAGACCATCTCAGACTCTCCTGATGCTAAGTGTTTAGAGTCTGTGTTAAAAAGTTTTGAATTTTCCCTAACACAGTAGGAAACCACCGAGAGGTTTAAAGTTTTGATATTTACCAAGATGAGTCTGGCAGCAATGTGAAGAACGGACCTAAGCGAAACAAGACTAGAGGTAAAGAAACAAGTTATGAAGGCATTGTGATAATCCATGCAACTGGTGACGGTGGCTTGCATAGAGTGTTGGCAGTGAAGATGGAGAGAAATAGCCAGATTTCAGAGGGAGAAGGGAGGGGAGAAGAAGAGAGGGAAAAATAATGAGAAAGGGAGAGAGCGAGAGAGAGATGGAATTTATAGGTCTTGGTGGGCTTCCCAGGTGGTAAAGAACCCTCCTGCCAATGGTTTCTGATCATTACAGAACTGTGATTGGGTTTTGGAGGTGCAACTCCCTGAAACAGAGAGCAGGAGGAGGTAGCGGTAGATGAGAAGATGGCAATTGATTTTTGGCATGATGAGTTTGAGCTCTTTGGAAAGCAGTATTCAAGTGGGCATACCGAATTGCCATTTAAGTAGACTTGCCTCATGCTTCCCAAGTGGTGCTAGTGGCAAAGAACCTGCCTGCCAATGCAGGAGACATAAGAAACACGGGTTTGATTCCTGAATCAAGAAGATCCCCTGGAGAATGGCATGACAACCCAGTCCAGTGTTCTTGCCTGGAGAATCCCATGAACAGAGGAGTCTGACAGGCTGAAGTCCATAGAGCTGCATAGAATCGGACATGACTAAAGCGATTTAGCATGTGTGCCCTCCTCATGCTTAGAGAAGAGATCAAGGATGGAGACAGAGATGTGAGAGATACCACCATATAGCAGGTCTTTGCAACTAACAGGGGCAACTGTAACCAGGCTGGAAAATTACTGACAGGGGCAGAAAATCTAAGGCAAAACCCAAATGAACATCAACATCCTAATGGCATATAAAAGGAAAAGAGCCTGTAAAGAAGATTGGGAAGGTACAGACAGAGGAGTAGAAAGAAACCAGAAGATGAGCGTAATGAAAGCTGAGGGGAAATTACTTTATCCAGAAAAAGGAAATGGTCAAGAATGTCAAATACTGCTGAAACATGGGGATAAAATATCTTCCATTATGTTTCACAGCATTGAGGATTTTGATGTTTTTGGAAAGATCAGTTCCATTTTAAAGGGGTATGTGGAATTTAAGAGGGAGGTAAAAGTCATATTTTAGTATGTTACAGGGAAAGTTACAGGTAAGGAAATGAAATAAAAGTCACAGAAGCAAATGTTAGTTATTACCATGGAAACAAAATACAGGAAAACTGGGAGATTTGGGGTGAAAAGAGAAACTGGAAGTCCTAGGGTGATTGTTAATTAGTTTTATAGAATGGACTTGGGATAGATGGAATAAAGGTGTAGCAAAAGGTAGTATAAAGCTGGGGGGAGAAGAAGGCCAAGAATTTGCAGGGAATCTCAATATACATGTGGTTCATTGATTAAATTGAATTCAGACCAAAAATCAGTTAGTGGATACTCAATGCTCTGAAATAATCTTGGTGTTCTAATTTAACTTGAGCTTGACTGCCTGGGTATCTCCAGAAGCAACTATCAGAGTGAAGGTGGCATTGCTGTTGCTGTAGGGCCAGTGGTAGCTCTATCTAGTTCTTTTTCTCCTGAATTCTAAGGAGAAAAATGCATACCATGAACATTGATGTCCTGTTTGCAGAATTTTCTACCATTCCTCAGCTGTGGAGAGGTAAGTCATTCCCAAGGTCAGGAGCAGACCCTTGTGTTATTAGATTCTTTAGGCCTTACAGGACTCTTGGGATTTCTTTTCTTATGTGAAGTGTGGGAAATCCCTTTTGCAGACTTCCTGTGCAGTTTTCTCTGCCCAACATGAAGAGTGTGGATCTCCTGGAACACAGATACTGGGAGGCAGGACAATCGCCAGTGGCTGTGAAGATGGGCTTTGCAGTTAGTCTTGAATATGAGTCTCAACTACACCACTTGGAGAAGCACAAAAACCAGACTGATCCTTAATGGCAAAGACTGATACACTGAACTTCATTAAAAAGAGCATTTTATATAATTATGGGTATATTTGCATTTAGGTCTATCGTATTTATTATCTATATTTTCTATTGGGTCCTGTCAGTTATTGGTGCCTCCCTCCATTCCTTCTTTCCTGCTTTCTTTTAGATTATTTTGAATAATTTCAAGCTCCGTTTTGATTTAGCTGTTGGATTTTAAGCTTGTCTCCTATTATTTTTAGTGGTTATCTCAGAGATTACAAGATACATCCTTAAATTCTTAGTCTATTTACAGTTAATCTTGTGGCACTTCATGAAAAATGTAGAACCTTGAAACCACATAGGTCCATTAATCTTCTCTCTACCACCTTTTGTGTTACAATTGTCATAAGTAATACATTTATATACTTTATAAACGCTAAAAGCTAATGCTATAATTTTTGCTTTAAGTAGTCAAATATATTTTAGGCAAATTAAATGAAAAATATGGCCTTTTATATTTACCCAGGTATATGTTCTGTGTGCTGTGCTTAGTAGTTCAGTTGTATCCGACTCTTTGCAACCCCATGGACTGTAGCCTATCAGGGTCCTCTGTCCATGGGATTCCCCTGACAAGAATACTGGAGTGAGTTGCCATGCCCTCCTCTAGGGGATCTTCCCAACCTCAAAACCAGGTCTTCCTCATTGCAGGTAGATTCTTTACCATCTGAGCCACCAGGGAAGCCCACCCAGGTATATACTTAGGCACATATAAAGGCTGGTGGAGGAGATGGAGCTGACAAAGAAGACTGAGAAAAAGCAGCTTGACTTAAAAGAGGAAAACCAGGAGTGCATGGTCTAAGGGAAGCCAGCAGAGGAGAATGTTTTAAGAAAAATGGAGAGTGGTCAACAGTGTCAAAATGTAGTTTAAATAAGAGGAATGAAAATTGTGTTAGATTTAGATGAAAGAAATTATTGATAGTACAAGTTTATTTGGTAGAATTAATTGAGTGTGAATCAAATTGGACTGAGTTGAGTGAGTGGTAGAGGAAAGAAAGGAAATAGAGGTAAGACAGATAATTCTTTTGAGAAACTGTAGCAAAGAAAAAGAGAAAAGAGATGAATTAATAGTTATACGGGGACGTGGGGTCAAGTGAAGGTTTTAGTTGTTCTAATCGGACAGGCTGAGAATATATGAGTCAGTAGAAAGGATTCAGTTGGAAGGATGAGGTTAAATATGTAGAATAGAAAAATGTGTCATCATTGATGCTATAAGATTTCTGTTAAGATGGAGAGAGCTAAGAAACAAAGCATAGGAGATGTGTTAGCTCTGAAAGATGACCAGATGCACACAGAGGGAAGGAGGTATATTTGATGTTGGGAAGATGTGGAACTTGACATATGACACATTATAGCTTTATTTTTCCCCCCCTCTGGAAAGTAGGAGGTAAGATCATCCTCTGTGAGTGAGCATGGAGGAGAGTGTGTTGGAGGCAGAAGAAGAATGGAGAAGGTTTGGAATAATAGTAGTGAGTGGAGAATGAGTTGACCAGAGAGATGTAATAAAGTCTCAGACCCCATTAAAGATGTTTTACTATTGGCTCAGCTGGTAAAAGAATCTGCCTGCAATGCAGGAGACCTGGATTCTATCCCTGGGTTGGGAAGATCCCCTGGAGAAGGGAAAGGCTACCCACTCCAGTATTCTGGCCTGGAGAATTCCATGGACTGTATAGTCCATGGGGTTGCAAAAAGTCAGATACAACTGAGCAACTTTTACTCCACTCACTCACTATCTATTAAATTACTAGGAGACATTATTTTTTGGCTTTAGTTTTATTTATTTATCTTTTAAAGCTTTTACATTTGCATTGGGATATAGCTGATTAGCAATGTTGTGATAGTTTCAGGTGAACAGTGAAGGGACTCAGCCATACATAGACATGTCTTCATTCTCCCCCAAACCCCGCTCCCATCCAGGCTACCTCATAACACTGAGCAGAGTTCCCTGTGCTATACAATAGGTCCTTGTGGCTTTAATTTCAGAAGCAGCTGGGTGATTGATTACTTTATAGAAAATCCAATATAACTATCAAGTGGCCTGCATACTTGCAGTGACACTATGGGCTAATAGACTTCATGGGCCAGGAATGAGATTGCTTGAGTGTGAGTCCCAGGGCTACCACTTACTACCTAGATGACTTTGGAAAAGTTACTTAAACTCTGCATATCTCGATTGCCTCATCTGTAAACTAAGGGAAATAATGCTGGTCCCTATCTGATAAAGTTGCTGTGAGGATTAAAGTCAGTTAATATATAAAGTATTTAGTCTACATAGTAAGCTCTCAGTAGCTCAATAATTGTTATTTGATGACCAGCCTATTTTCATTCTGTTGTCCATCCATAAGGAACCTCAAATCACAGTCAGAAGATTGTTTCATGGCTTGAAACTAGGACATGGAGAGGTATCTGGCTGATTGGATTACCTGATGTCCCCATACTATGACAAACTGATGTGTCCGTCTCTACCATACATGCTGCTCCTAACTGTTATTCATATTTGTGGGTCAGAGCCTTTAGGACACACTTTGTAGAATACTGCATGTAAGTGGGTGCTTAATCATTGACTGATGTACTGAATTTGGATACAGACAAGTTGACATATATCTGAGAGCTAAATACTGGAAGGCAGAATGTCTACATAATTTCGTCCGGTGATAGCCAAAGTCATAAAATTGAATCATCAAAATTAAATCAGAGAATTAGAGAATCTTGTATTTGGAAGGGCCCTTTAAGGCCATCTGGTGCAACCTTCTACTCACATTGCCATCCTCCCTACAGTATCCATGAGAGAGAAAGAATATCAAGCCAGTTGGGAAAGAGATTATGGCAGATGATGCAAAGTCAAGTGCAATTTCAAACAAAATGTGGATACCTAGGCTCTGGATGGTATGGTTTTAAACCAGCTCTGCAGAAGACACAATGCTAGGAAGAGTCCAAGTCCAGCTGTAAAACCATTTCTTTTCAGATAAAGAATGCAAAGACAGAAGCCTCTCTTATCATTCTGTTGTTAACTTTTGGTTGCTAACTGACGATGCTACTCTACTTTGAATCACTTTACTCATCTGTGAAAAGAAAATATTAATATTGTATTTCAATCTTTCATGGGTTTTAAAAAAAAAACAATCTTAATAAAAAAGCAGGCATTCTAAGATGGAAGATGCTATGTAAATATAAGTAGACTGAAAGTGCTTTTATATCTACAGCCAATGTGGTTCTGGGCTAAGATGCCAGGCTGCCAACTTGTGTAACCTAAATGTAGCACGAGAGTCGAGTTTGCTTTAAGGTACAAAGTAATTGTGATATTTTGGTTTACTAAGTTAGAGCTAGTCCTACATAGAAGTAAGTGATACCAGGTGTATTGAAAAGATCCAGAATCATTATCTTCCTCCTTCAACATGATCTCTCTCTTTTAAAAAATGTATTTATTTATTCTATTATTTCTTTATTGGAGAAACATTGCTTTATGAAATTGTTATGGTTTTTGCCATACATCAACATGAATCAGCTACACATATACATAAATCCCCTCTCTCCTGAACCCACCTCCCATCTTCCACCCTATCTCACCCCTCTAGGTTGTCACAGAGCACTGTTCAAGCTCTCTGTGTCACAAAGCAGATTCCACACTTGCTATTTATTTTACATATAGTAATGTTTCTGTTTCCATGCTATTCTCTCAATTTGTCCCACCTCCTATTATACAGAGGGCTTCCCTGAGAGCTCAGTTGGTAAAGAATCTGCCTGAAATACAGGAGACCCCAGTTCGATTCCTGGGTCAGGAAGATCCGCTGGAGAAGGGATAGGCTACCCACCCCAGTATTCTTAGGCTTCCCTTATGGCTTAGCTGGTAAAGAATCCACCTGCAATGCAGGAGACCTGGGTTCAATCCCTCGGTTGGGAAGATCCCCTAGAGCAGGGGATCCCACTCCAGTATTCTGGCTTACAGAATTCCATGGATGTATAGTCCATGGGGTCACAAAGAGTTGAACACGACTGAATGACTTTCACTTTTGTATTATACAGAGTGAAGTAAGTCAGAAAAAAAGAGACAAATATTGTATATGTATGTATATATATGGAATCTAGAAAGATGGCACTGATGATCCTATTTGCAGGGCAGCAATGGAGACGCAGCCATAGAGAACAGACTTGTGGACAGGTGATCTCTTTCATCTGCTGTCACATGCCTGAAATTTGCCATTGGAGTTTTAGCTTTTGCTTATGGTATTGATATCTGTTAAAATCTTAATGAAGGGTAACTCACTGAGTTTGTATTATTCATTTATCCCTTAGTGAGAATGAGGAATGATGTAAAAGTTGGAATAGAAGAAAAGAGGAAGAGAACACTAAACACCTGGGGAGGAGGGAAGATTTAGGAAATTGAAAGAAAATTTTGCATAGTTCACAATTTATCTTATGACTTGCCCTGCTGCAAGGATAAAACAGAACAAAATGTTTCCACCTTTTTTCCAAATATATTCTTTTTCCTTAAAACAAAAGTGTTTAGTCCTGGACTAGACTTGTGCTAGTGCTCGGTCTAGGTGAACTATTCAGTTTCATTAATCTTCAGCCACCCTAATTTATTTTAAGGATGTGAAAAAGCCAAATGCATGAATTAGGATGCACTCAACAGTGTGTGCTGCATGCTTAGTCACTAGTTGTCTTAACTCTTTGCGACCCATAGATTGTAACCCACCAGGCTCCTCTGTCCATGGGATTTTCCAGGCAAGAATACTGGAGTGCGTTGCCAGGCCCTCCTCGGGGGGATCTTCCCTACCCAGGAATTGAACCTGTGCCATCTCTTGCATCTCCTGCATTAGCAGGCAGGTTCTTTACCACTGCACCAACTGGGAAGTCGGCAGTCTAGGAAGTTTGCACTTGACAGGTGGAAAGTCCTAAAAGTTCATAGCAGTAACAGCAAGACTTCTCAAAAATGGAAGACATGATTAAGTTTATATTGTGATTTTACTTTGAAAGTTAGGTTTTGTATTTAAATATTTAATTTAAATAAAAAGATGATGTAGTCTAAAGTCAAATCAGCACTAAGTATGGAATGGTCAACGACCGGGCCTGGCTTTTTTAATTGGAGCTGATGTGGCATCATCTTTCTGTGGGCCTTTCATAAATTCCATACTAAGGACATTGAACAAGAAACAAAGACAAAAATAGGTCATAGAATGATTTAATCCAACTACTCTGATAGTGAGAATTACTTCTTTCTGGCTTATATCCTTACATTTTCAGAAAATCCTGCTAGTCCAGATCCCAAACATCTTGGCACTGGGATAGATTTATTTGAAATATTTTATTTTCACAGTTTTAAACTTTTTATTCTGACATGATTTCAGACTCACAGAGAAGTTGCAAAAATAGTACAGTTTTCATATTTCTTTCATTCAGATGCCCAGATTCCCTACATGTTTACCTCTTACTATCTTTGTAGTCTTTGTCTCTTTATATAGGATTTGCACACAGGTTTGTGTATTAATATATCAATTAAATTTTTCTAAATGACTTAAGAATAAGTTACAGACATGATATTCCTCCTTTACCCCTAAATACTTGAGTCAGATAAGATCAGATCAGTCGCTCAGTCGTGTCCGACTCTTCGAGACGCCATGAGTCACAGCATGCCAGGCCTCCCTGTCCATCATCAACTCCCAGAGTTCACTCAGACTCACGTCCATCGAGTCAGTGATGCCATCCAGCCATCTCATCCTCCGTTGTCCCCTTCTCCTCTTGCCCCCAATCCCTCCCAGCATCAGAGTCTTTTCCAATGAGTCAACTCTTCGCATGAGGTGGCCAAACTACTGGAGTTTCAGCTTTAGCATCATTCCTTCCAAAGAAATCCCAGGGCTGATCTTCAGAATGGACTGGTTGGACCTCCTTGCAGTCCAAGGGACTCTCAAGAGTCTTCTCCAAAACCACAGTTCAAAAGCATCAATTCTTCGGTGCTCAGCCTTCTTCACAGTCCAACTCTCACATCCATACATGACCACAGGAAAAACCATAGCCTTGACTAGACGGACCTTTGTTTGCAAAGTAATGTCTCTGCTTTTCAATATGCTATCTAGGTTGGTCATAACTTTCCTTCCAAGGAGTACGCGTCTTTTAATTTCATGGCTGCAGTCACAATCTGCAGTGATTTTGGAGCCCAGAAAAATAAAGTCTGACACTGTTTCCACTGTTTCCCCATCTATTTCCCATGAAGTGATGGAACCGGATGCCATGATCTTCGTTTTCTGAATGTTGAGTTTTAAGCTAACTTTTTCACTCTCTACTTTCACTTTCATCAAGAGGCTTTTTAGTTCCTCTTCACTTTCTGCCATAAGGGTGGTGCCATCTGCATATCTGAGGTTATTGATATTTCTCCCAGCAATCTTCATTCCAGCTTGTGCTTCTTCCAGCCCAGCATTTCTCATGATGTACTCTGCATATAAGTTAAATAAACAGGGTGACAATATACAGCCTTGACATACTCCTTTTCCTATTTGGAACCAGTCTCTTGTTCCATGTCCAGTTCTAACTGTTGCTTCCTGACCTGCATACATATTTCTCAAGAGGCAGATCAGGTGGTCTGGTATTCCCATCTCTTTCAGAATTTTCCAGTTTATTGTGATCCACACAGTCAAAGGCTTTGGCATAGTCAATAAAGCAGAAATAGATGTTTTTCTGGAACTCTCTTGCTTTTTCTATGATCCAGCAGATGTTGGCAATTTGATCTCTGGTTCCTCTGCCTTTTCTAAAACCAGCTTGAACATCAGGAAGTTCACGGTTCACATATTGCTGAAGCCTGGCTTGGAGAATTTTGAGCATTACTTTCCTAGCGTGTGAGATGAGTGCTATTGTGCGGTAGTTTGAGCATTCTTTGGCATTGCCTTTCTTTGGGATTGAAATGAAAACTGACCTTTTCCAGTTCTGTGGCCACTGCTGAGTCTTCCAAATTTGCTGGCATATTGACTGCAGCACTTGCACACCATCAGCTTTCAGGAATTGGAATAGCTCAACTGGAATTCCATCACCTCCACTAGCTTTGTTCGTATTGATGCTTTCTAAGGCCCACTAGACTTCACATTCCAGGATGTCTGGCTCTAGGTCAGTGGTCACACCATCGTGATTATCTGGGCCATGAAGATCTTTTTTGTACAGTTCTTCTGTGTATTCTTGCCATCTCTTCTTAATATTTTCTGCTTCTGTTAGGTCCATACCATTTCTGTCCTTTATCGAGCCCATCTTTGTATGAAATGTTCCTTTGGTATCTCTGATTTTCTTGAAGAGATCTCTAGTCTTTCCCATTCTGTTGTTTTCCTCTATTTCTTTGCATTGATCGCTGAAGAAGGCTTTCTTCTCTCTTCTTGCTATTCTTTGGAACTCTGCATTCAGATGTTTATATCTTTCCTTTTCTCCTTTGCTTTTCGCTTCTCTTCTTTTCACAGCTATTTGTAAGGCCTCCCCAGACAGCCATTTTGCCTTTTTGCATTTCTTTTCCATGGGGATGGTCTTGATCCCTGTCTCCTGTACAATGTCATGAACCTCATTCCATAGTTCATCAGGCACTCTATCTATCAGATCTAGGCCCTTAAATCTATTTCTCACTTCCACTGTATAATCATAAGGGATTTGATTTGGGTCATACCTGAATAGTCTAGTGGTTTTCCTTTGTTAAATATCCTTATTTAATATCTCTATTAAAAATAAGGATAGTCTCTTACATATTCATAATATAACCATAACAATCAGGAAACTAACCCTGGTACAATGTTTTTACCTAATCAAAACCTTTTTCAAATGTTGTCAATTGTCCCACTAATGTCTTTTGAGTGTTAGAATCTGATCTAGAATCGCCCAGTGGATTTACTTATTGTATCTCTTTAGTGTTCTTTGATCAGCAGCAGTTCTCAACCTTTTATTGCCTTTCATGATTGTGACATTTTTGAAGAGAACAGGTCATTTATTTTCTAAAATATTCCTCAATTTGCATTTATATACTGTTTCTTCTTGATTAGATTCAGACACTCAGGTTATGAGTTCCCACTGCTAAGTCGTTTCAGTCGTGTCCGACTCTGTGCAACCTCATAGACGGCAGCCCACCAGGCTCCCCCATCCCTGGGATTCTCCAAGCAAGAACACTGGAGTGGGTTGCCATTTCCTTCTCCAATGCATGAAAGTGAAAAGTGAAAGTGAAGTGGCTCAGTCGTGTCCGACTCTTCATGACCCCATGGACTGCAGCCTACCAGGCTCCTCCATCCATGGAATTTTCCAGGCAAGAGTACTGGAGTGGGGTGCCACTGCCTTCTCCATGAGTTCCCCCACCCCCCCAATCAAAAAAAAATACCAGAGAAGGGAGGCTGTGCACTTTTCAGTGCAACACACTAGTCTTGTGCTCAATTCTGTCTGACTGTAGCCTCCCAGGCTCCTCTATCCATGGGATTCTCCAGGCAAGAATATTGGAGTGGGTAGCCATTCCCTTCTCCAAGGGATCTTCCTGACCCAGGGACCAAACCCACATCTCTGTGTCTCCTGCATTGGCAAGCAGGTTCTTTACCTCTAGCGCCACCTGGGAAGTTCAGTGCAACACACTAATCTTACCACACTTATTAGTTTGAATTCTACTGCAAGAGACGGCTATATCTTATTTCCTATTCATTTATTTAAACATTTTTATGTTAGTATTGACATATATTCTCATTTTGGAGAAGGAAATGGCAACCCACTCCAGTATTCTTGCCTAGAGAATCCTGTGGACAGCAGAGCCTGGTGGGCTGCCGTCTATGGGGTCACACAGAGTTGGACACGACTGAAGCGACTTAGCAACAGCAGCAGCAGTACTATTTTGATGTTCAAATTTCTCCATATTTGGCCAATGGAGCCCCTCAGGCTGAATCTTCTGTCCCCTTGCCATGACCATTTTTTGAGCACTTTTTTAGTTTCTGGCTCAGCAAATTGTTTCCAGGCTCATTTTCTTCTTTCTCTGTCCCAGTTCTGGAATCAATTCCAAGAGGCTCTGGGTCCTTTTGGTAGAAAATAATATGTAGAAATTAAGAGTGGATACTAGTTTTGCTAGTTATTGTGGAGTATTACTGTTTCTAAGTCATCTCAGCAAACAAAGATAAGAAATACATGTGTGTAGGTATGCATGTATGTATGTATGTGTGTGTGTATTTTCCTATCTATCCGTCTCTCTCTCTCTGCTTTCTCTCAATCATCTATCTAATCTATGCTGCTGCTGCTAAATCACTTCAGTCTGTTAAAAACCATGAGGATATACTGATACCTATACTTACAATCAATATCACAGAGTTGATTTTGCTCCTCTCCCTTGCCATGTCTTTACCGCCCTTCCACAGTGAGACTCTAGTTCTCACTTTCCACAATATATTTACTTATTTGCTCATTCCTAGAATAGGCATAAAGTGTTTCTAAAATTGGTAATTATAGCAATGTGAAGAAATAAGCATACTAAACTAGGGTTAATATTTGTTTCTTGTTCTTTTACTTTTTACCTGAATATGCATAGTTAAAATACTGTATTCAAAAGTTACTTGGGTTGTTTTCTTTCTTTTTCTATTTAGAGTCATGATATTATTCATTACAAATACAATTAGGTTCCTTTATTATTGTTTGTATTCCATTTTGGGTTCACCTTCATTCCTGTTGATTTCATTTTTATTTAGTTTTTGACTATGTGCAATACTATCATGGTTCCAACATTCGAACTCTCCAAAAAGTGTATACTCAAGAGTAGTGACCCTCTGACCCATTTTTTTCTACTCTGTTTGCATCTCCCCGTCCTGCCCATCCCATGTCCACGTATCTCCTGTAGGTAATGAATCACATTCTTTTTTTTTTTTTCTTTTAAATTTTATTTTATTTTTAAACTTTACATAATTGTATTAGTTTTGCCAAATATCAAAATGAATCCGCCACAGGCATACATGTGTTCCCCATCCTGAACCTTCCTCCCTCCTCCCTCCCCATACCATCCCTCTGGGTCACATTCTTTTATGTTTGGTCCTTCCCATGTTTGTTTGTTTTTTTTGCACAAGTTAGCATATTCATGTATTTTCCCTTATGGGCATAGAACAGAAAGTGAAAACTCACTTATTCACCAGTTTAAGATATGAATACCCTCTTAAGTAATCTCTCTCTCTGATTTTCAGTATTCCCTCTCTTTCTGGTTTCTTTTAGGGCTTGAACACATGGGCATATTCTAATCGGTTTCTTACAGAGAGCTCAGGCACCCATGTAGCTTTCCATGGTGGCCTCACTTAAGGCGAATGCTTTCAGTACAGAGGTACATAGGCCAGCAAAGACTTTTTTGAGGCAGAATTGTCCAAATTACAAAAGCTAAGCAGAATAAAAAATAAAAATCCAACTTTAACTTCATTCATAAAGAGATAAAATTATATAAAGCAAATAAAATAAATCATAAGAAATAAAGCTGCTTTAGACACATGTCCGTTTTCTTCTATTGAAATATATCTTTTATTTTAGCAGTACAAGCACTTATTTCAATACTAGAAAAATAATGCTATTTGTTTTCAGCATAAAATAACTCTCAGGTGGAATAGACATATTGATTTTTTTAAAAATGGATTTCAAGTAAATCCAATGTTTTCATAATGAAAACTTAAAACATTCACCAGAATATGGTAGTTACATAAGCCAGTGGATTTCCAAGGAAAAGGAAAATTGAATTCCCTTCTTTTTCATTGGTTTTTGTTAAATGCAATTTGTCCATTCCGTTTGACTGGCCAATTTGATTGCAGCATTCTAAAAATCAGCTAGGTGCACTATAGATCCACAGGCTTGACTTAGGTAAATCTCACCCATACAGCACAATAATTGGATTCACACATTAATTAGACCCAGAGATAAACCTCAGCTTATTGTCACTGGGCTTCTGGGCTGAAGTAATCTAGAAATAGGATGCTTTGATGTTCTGATTGATTATCTACGATATTTGGTACCAGAGAGCAAGCTTATGAGAAAACAGAACAGCTGTGCAACAGCTATAATCAAATGCAAATGTCTAGGAGTCTACACAATGAAATAACAAAGACAGCAGAATTATGCCCATTTTAATCAATAATAGCCAGTCTCCCACCCCAGAAAATCTTCACACACAATAATCACTATTAAAGCTCTTTCCATTTTGCCAAATTGAAGCATTCAGCGAATAGGTATGTTGCCTGATGGCATGCAGGCTTTGGTAGAGTATTAATCATGCAGCTAAATGACCCGAATCCCAGCAAAATTATGTAAAATAATATCATCTCCTTAAAGTTAATTCATAGGAGAACCTTTTTTTGTTTTTAAAAAAAGAGAGATGTGGGGAACAAAGTTTATGCTTGTTGCTGTGAGACCTTTTTAGAACAGGTTCACACTACAGCACTATAACATATACATAATGCTGTTGGTGGTAGAAGTATTCCAGAGAGCTACTGGATATCTGAACATGCATTCAATTCCTCACCTAATACTTCCAAAATCACTGCAGATGGTGACTGCAGCCATGAAATTAAAAGATGCTTGCTCCTTGGAAGAAAAGCTATGACCAACCTAGAAAGCATATTAAAAAGCAGAGACATTACTTTGCCAACAAAGGTCTGTCTAGTCAAAGCTATGGTTTTTCCAGTAGTCATGTATGGGTGTGAGAGTTGGACTATAAAGAAAACTGAGGGCCAAAGAATTCATGCTTTTGAACTGCGGTTTTGGAGAAGACTCTTGAGAGTCCCTTGGACTGCAAGGAGATCCAACCAGTTCATCCTAAAGAAAATCAGTCCTGAATATTCATTGGAAGGACTGATGCTGAAGCTGAAACTCCACTACTTTGACCACCTGATGCGAAGAGCTGACTCATTGGAAAAGACCCTGATGCTGGGAAAGATTGAAGGCGGGAGGAGAAGGGGATGACAGAGGATGAGATGGTTGGATGCCATCACCGACTCAATGGAGATGAGTTTGAGCAAACTCCAGGAGTTGGTGATGGACAGGGAAGCCTGGCATTCTGCAGTCCATGGGGTTGCAAAGAGTCAGACACGACTGAGTGACTGAGCTGAACTGAACTGAATAGTTCAATCCATTCCTTATTTTCTGCCCCTGACTTATATCCATGTTTTCAGTAAATGTCTACTGAGTACCCACTATGAGTTGGCTGGCTGTGCTATGTGTACGCTTTTGACTAACATCTTGACTTCTCCAATGCATTCTATACATGGCTATTGGATCAATATTAGTTTCAAAATCAGCTTCAAAAACTTGCCTTGACACCCCATTGCCTACTGATATAATTCCAACACTTTCTCTTGGCACTGACATTTAGATCTTTCTACAATATGTTTCTCTTCAGCTTTAGCTTCCACATTTTCCTTACTAGACTGTAAGCTCCTTGGTTGCAGTTCAGTTTGTTCCAGTGAACATTAATTGAGTAGTTACTGTGACAAGTACCTGTGCTAGGCATGATAACATGGTGAATAAGACAGGAAGAATTCTTGTTATAGTGAAGGACCCTGATGCAAGAAACAAATACTTTCAATATAATGTGGGTAAGTCCAATAACGAGACTGAGCAGAGGGTACTCAGAAAGCACAGGATGTGACCGTAACTCAGTCTTGGGGTTGAGGGATGAACAATGCAGACCCCATCCCTTAGTCAACTTATATTTCTCATGGCTAGTATCGTTCTTGGCACACAGTCACTTAAATGCATATACCATCCTTGTGCTGTAGTCAATTTGGAAGACTCATTTTCCTGAACACATGTTTTTCTGTCTCTCTCCTCTTTGCCTCTAATACCCTCTTTTTTTTGTCACCATCTTTGCCTTTCAGAGGCCCAGGTCAAATGTCACCTTATCTATGATGGCTTTTCTGATTACTGAAACCAATAAATAAGCAGTAAATGAGATCATTCCTTCATAAGAGAAAATAATTAAGATGAGTTCAGAATGGACAATATTAGCTATTTATAGAAGTAACTGAAGTATAATTAGTGTGCCCATGTTTCTCAAAGACAGCTTGCTAGGCTAGCACTCCACTATGAGCCCTACATATTCAACTGCCAACTTGGTATTTCCATTTGGATGTCACACAAGCAACTGAAAGGCAACCTGTCCCAAACAGAATACATTATCTTTTCTACCCTATTGGTCTGTTCCTGTGCCAGTGTCTCTTGTACCAGTGAAGAGCCTCACCATCCACTCAGTTGCTCAAGCCAGATACATAGGATTCATCTTACACTCACTCCATACCCCTTATTCAACCACTTCCCAGCTTTTATCTATTCTGCCATCTAAATATTTCTTTCCATATCCTTTGTCACAAGCCATTGTCACTCCTTTTCTAGAATATTGCAAGAGCTTCCTATCTGGTTTCCCCATCTCTCGTCTTGTTTCCTTTCAAATCCTGCTCTAATCTACAGGAAGAGTGATCTTAAAGTGAAAAAAACGATGTGGTCAGATCCATCCTTAAAACACTTCAACAAATTGTAGTTGCTTTCATGGTGAAGTTCAAAATCTTACAATGACTTATGATGCTTCCCAGGTTCAGTCCCCTTCCCCAGCACTCCCCCATCACTCTCTTCCCCTTCAGGTGTTAGACTTCGTTCGGTTCACACTGAACGATATATCACGTTACGGCCTTTACTCATTCTGTCTCCTATGTCTGGAATACTTTTTTCCTCCTACATTTTGTGGCTGATTCTTATTTATCCTCTAGTTCTCACTGCTTCAGGATGGCTCTCCTAAAATTTAAAGATGGTAGCTATCTTAGTTTGTTCTGGCTGCTATAACAAAACACCAGAGACTGGATGGCTTATAAACAGCAGAAATTGATTTCTCCCAGTTCTGGAGGCTGGATGCCCAAGATCAGAGAGTCTCATGGTTAAGATTTAGTGAGTTTCCTCTCCTGGGTTGCAGACTTCTTCTATCCTCACGTGGTAGAAGAGGCAAATTAGCTCTAAGGGGCCTCTTTTATAAGAGCACTACTCCTTTTCATGACAGATTTGTCTTTATGACCTAGTGTTAGTCGTTCAGTTGTGTCCATCTCTTTTGCAACCCCACTGACTGTAGCCCACCAGGTTCCTCTGTCCATGGAATTCTCCAGGCAAGAATATTGCAGTGGGTTGCCATTCCCTTCTCCAGGGAATCTTCCTGACCCAGAGGTCAAACCCAGGTCTCCTGCATTGCTGGCAGATTCTTTACTGTCTGAGCCACCAGGGAGGCCCTTTTCATAACCTAACCACCTCCCAACAGCCCCACCTCCTAATACCATCACCTTGGCCATTCAGTTTTCTATATATGAATTTTGGAGGGATACAAACATTCAGACCACAGTTAATAAGATGATCCAGTTAATTCTCCTGATTCTTGTTTCATACTCACTTGGCAAACTCTTGGTAATATTTAAAAGTTTACATTACTATATTTTTCTTAATCAGAGAAACCAATAAATTTTTTACAACTTCTGGAATTTTTTTAAAAAATGTTTACTTATTCATTTATTTGGCTGCACCACTTTTAGTTGCAGCTGTGGGATCTTTGTTCATTTTGACTTGAGAGATCTGTAGTTGCAACCTGTGGGATCTAGTTCCCTGACCAAGGATGGAACCCAGGCCCCACTGCACTGGTCCAGTATTAGCCACTGGACCACTGGGCAAGTCCTTGGAATATTTTTTACAACAACAACAAAAATTTCACACCCTGGCATTCTTGTTTTATGCATTGTTGTTGTTCAGTCACTAAGTTGTGTCTGACTCTGTGACCCTATGAATTGCAGCAAGAATGCTGGAGAGGGGTGCTATTTCCTACTCCAGGGGATCTTCCTGACCCAGGGATTGAACCTGCATCTCTTCTGTCTCCTGTGTTGGTAGGTGGATTCTTTACCACTGTGCCAACTGTACATCTTTGCACATTTTGCTAGATCTGTCAGGAATAACCTTCCCTTCTCTCTGGATATAATTTCTATATACTCTTTAAGATGTAGATCTAGAGACAGTTACTCTGGAAAGCCTTCCCTGACACTGTCATTCACCTAGGCTGTTCCACACTCTTACTTTCTTTACATTGACTGTTAACTTCTATCATAGCACATGCCATATCCATCTCTCTCTGTTCACATTACCCTTCCTCCTAATAAACAAAACCAAACTGGGAACTCTTCAAAGATAGGCACCATGTTCATCTTGCTTATAATTGTATATCCAGGGCATAGCAAAATGCCCAGTATGTGCCAAGTGCTCAAAACGTCTAATGAATGAATGTTCTAGGGTGTTTGTGCTCTGGGCAAGGGATGAGAAGTTTCTAGATAAGTAGAATAGAACATAACCAAATGCACGATATTGAGACAATGAATCAGCAATCCTACTAAGCTCAATAGTTTTGATTGTAAGATATATCCTCTAGTAAGTCAGAGCCTTTCCTTACCTGTCCCAACACAGTGGGGGAGGGGGCTGGAAAAAGAGACATATTTTATGTGTCTAGTGACTAAGAAAATAAGAACGGGAATAATAACAGCAACCACAGCAGCAACAACAGTAATTTATTAACTGCCTACTTTGGGCCCAGGGACATACATACATAGTCTACATAGATTATAAAATTTAGATTTCATACTAATTCTATGATATAGGTACTATGATTGTTTACAGTTCACAGATGGGAGAAATAAAGCTTGGGAGGTTAAGTGTTTCTGATAGTCTATAAAGCTAATAATTAAAAGAGCTTTGATTCAGTCCCATTTCCATCTGATGAAAAACTCTAGGTTCTTAATTACTACTCTGTATTTTCTAGAAAAGGGTTAAACTACAAGATATAAAACCAGACACACAGACACACATAGATTCATACACAGCACTACTGAGAATGCTGTAAGGAAAATCCACAACTTTACTTCCTCAACCTCTCTCCTTCTTGCTGCCTCTTTAACTTTGAATGAAAGGACTCTCTAAGGAGATACCTGAATGTTCATTGGAAGGACTGATGCTGAAGCTGAAACTCCAATACTTTGGCCACCTGATGCAAAGAACTGACTCATTGGAAAAGACCCTGATGCTGGGAAAGATTGAAAGCAGGAAGGGAAGGGGATGACAGAGGATGAGATAGTTGGATGGCATCACTGAATTGAAGGATGTGAGTTTGAGCAAGCTCCAGAAGTTGGTGATGTGTGACAGGGGAGCCTGGCATGTTGCAGTCCATGGGATTGCAAAGAGTCAGACAGAACTGACCGACTAAACTGAACTGAAAGAGAGACCACGATGGTCAATTGTGCACATTCTTTTCTAACATTTGAGACACTGGGCTTTTTCCATTAAGATTGCTTTCATTTTTTTTTTTTTTTTGCTAACATTTTTTTTGTCACTATGAGCTCTTCATGGGCTTCTCTGGTAGCTCAGATGGTAAAGAATCTGCATGCAATGTGGGAGACCTGGGTTTGATCCCTGGGTCAGGAAGATCCCCTAGAGAGGGTAATGGCAACCCACTCCAATAATCTTGCTTGGAGAATCCCATGGACACAGGAGCCTGGTGGGCTACAGCCCAGGTGGGTCACAAAAAGTCAAGCACAACTGAGCAACTAACACACACACACACACACACACACACGAACTCTTGTGGCAAAGCATGAAGGAGGATCACTGGCTACAGAGATGGAGGAGTTTGCCTAAGGCTCCCTGAGGGATTGAATCCCAGACACAGGTGAGAGGACCAAGGGTGGTGGCGAAGTTTAGAGATTAAGTTGTTCCTTCATAGTGGGTGTTCTCCAGGTTGTTCCTTAAATAAGTCTTGGCTGAGAAACCTGGCAGGAAACTTCAGTCAAATCTCTTTTTCCATCTCTTTCAGGGAGATTTCCAGCATGGACCATCTAGTCAGGGTAAATGGGCGCCGATGTATGTGAGGGTGGACACAAATTTCATTTCCTCTTACCCATTCAAATAATGCCTCCTCCTCAATATTCAACCCTCATCTACCTTGACTGTTTTAATTTTCCACAATCCTTTATGATTTCTCACTTTTGTACATCAGTAATATACCAGAGATTAGGTATTTATGGCATCTCTTGAACTACAGGATTTATTGCAGTGGAATGTATTTTAATGTAGGGAGGATTGTGAGATGACTGTAGTCACACAGGAGGGAGGTGACCAGAATTCAAAATAAAGATTTGATTCTGGAAAAGGAGAGGGAGAAAGGGCTGCAAAGGGCATTTTCTGGAAATCTTGGTTCTATATTTTATGCAGCTTATTTTTTTTATACTATCATAGTTTACAAATAAGATTACCTTAATTGAAAAAGAGTTGCTATTCAGACTATTGATGGGGAAATCTGGATACACATTAAATCCTGCTGTAGCAGATGATGTTAGGTATCCTGCTGTTTTAGACACCAGCAGTGGTGAGTCCAGCTTGATAGAGGCTTCCTTAACTGAAGTTTGGCCATCTTTGTATTTGTCTCTCTACAGAGATGGTGTTTTAATTGTATGTATTGTAATAAGAATGGCACTGAAGCAAGCAAAATATATCTGGGCGTTCCTGGGTTTGTGCTTTAGAGTCTAAGCCTTCATTATTCATTTATTAATGTGCTAAAGAAGGGAGACTTTCCCATTAATAGAAGATAATGGCCAAAGAAGGTTGTGACACTGGATAATTGGGCCTTTAATGGAGATGTGAAAACATCAAATAAACTTCTTTCATGTGTCAGATATGAATTAATTTTCAAATACAGGCTGTCTGCCTCTACTCACAGGTACTGAAATATAGCATTTCTTAGAGGCCATTTTAAGCCTTAATTGCATTTCAGCACTCCGGATGAAATCACTTAACCTGAACTGTATTTGTAGACAATCTGCAAACACATTTCCTCCCAGGAAAAAAAAAATGTAAGAAAAATATGTGTAAAGGTTTTCTTTTTTTTTTTTTTTAATGTATTAAGGACCAGTGACTGAAAGCAAGACTCATAATCTGGAAGATAAATCTCAAGAGCCGGAAAGAAAATAGAATTAAATCTTAAATAGCTCAATTATTGAACTTAGAAGTTCCTATTTCAGAAAGATTCATTTAGCTACCAAATGCTAATAATTATATATCTGCCTGTTCATAGTTCTGTGCCTACCTGTGACCAGTCATCATTCATACAGAGACATAAGTCAGATTCTAGCTCTGCTCTTTTGGCTGTCTTAAGTGAATTACTGGCAAAGTGCAAATGCAGAGACTGCTAGTGACTGGAAGAAGTGACTGGAAGAAGTGGAAGAAGTGAATGGGGGATAACAAGTCAGGCAAGGCCAGGATAATCATAAAAAAGTAGAAGAGAAACATGGCAACATTTCTTCCTCTTTTAAAAATGTCTCTACTGGCCTGGGTTTTAGTCCTGAGCTCCATTGAAAAAATATGATAAATATGTATCAAACAAACTGAAGGTGTGCATGCCATTTAATCTAGAAATTCCATTGTAGGAATTTATTTCAAGTAAATTAATAAAAATGTGCATAAAAACAGAGTTGTAATGAAGTTCTTTGCAGAATGATTCATTACAGCAAAACATTGGAAACAGCTTAAAAGTATAAAAAAAGGAAGTTTTATTAAATAAATTATGGCAGATCCATGAAATGGAGTATTAGGGGAGTCATTAAAATTATGATGTAGCCTTTTTTATTGAAATAGCACATGATTATAATTGTTAATTGAGGAAAAAATGATTATGAAACTGCTCAAAGTCTGATTCCTTAAAAATATACATAGAAAAATCCCTGAAAAACATAGCAAGGCATTGCCAGCAGTTGTCTCTAAATCATTTTTATAATAGTTTCTTTTTGTTCTTGTTTTTCTTTTTCCCCTTGTTTTGTTTCTATGTTAAGATACTTCTGTCATGAATATTCATTGTTTTAGTCATAATATAAAGTGAATACAAGCTTCTTTTGAGAAGAATGATAAAGTTGCCAATGCAACAATAATTCCAGAAGCTTGGAATGCCCCTTTGTGTGACTATGAACAAGTTACATACCTCCTGTGAGACTCAGTTTACTCATTTATGATAGGGAGCAACAACACCTATTTCACAAAATTGTTGTGAGGATTAATAAGGCAAAGTATGTAAATGTGCCTGACATTGCCTTTAGCACATTGATGGGAGGTCAGTAGATATTGAATCAGCATCTGAATGGTAGGTCAACAATTTGTATTTCACATAAGGGTTAACAAATTAGGATATATGCTAGAGTATACCACTTTGATAGCTAAAAATTCTTCTCTTTAAAGACAAACGAGGTAGACTTTAGCATGGGATATAGTGAAACTGCTCATACTCTGCTGTGTGGAAGGCAGGTAGAATGTGGAGACTTGGAAAGACACAACCAGCCAAGCTCACGTTAATCCAGACACCTAGTTCACTAGCAGAAGCCAGAGCCTACGACCTCCCTTATATGAGTGCAAAGACAGAGTAGTGCAACCATGCATGTTAGGCTCATTTCCGTTAACACGGAAAATGTCAACTAATGATATCAACATTCAGAAAATGAAGATAATGGCATCTGGTCCCATCACTTCATGGGAAATAGATGGGGAAACAGTGGAAACAGTGTCAGACTTTATTTTTGGGGCTCCAAAATCACTGCAGGTGGTGGCTGCAGCCATGAAATTAAAAGACGTTTGCTCCTTGGAAGGAAAGTTCTGACAACCTAGACAGCATATTGAAAAGCAGAGACATTACTTTGCCAACAAAGGTCCATCTAGTCAAGGCTATGGTTTTTCCAGTGGTCATGTATGGATGTGAGATTTGGATGGTGAAGAAAGCTGAGCACCGAAGAATTGATGCTTTTGAACTGTGGTGTTAGAGAAGACTCTTAGAGTCCCTTGGACTGCAAAGAAATCCAACCAGTCCATCCTAAAGGAGATCAGTCCTGGGTGTTCATTGGAAGGGCTGATGCTGAAGCTGAAACTCCAACACTTTGGCCACCTGATGCGAAGAGCTGACTCATTGGAAAAGACCCTGATGCTGGGAGGGATTGGGGGCAGAAGGATGACAGAGGACGAGATGGCTGGATGGCATCACCGACTCGATGGACATGAGTTTGGGTGAACTCCGAGAGTTGGTGATGGACAGGGAGGCCTGGCGTGCTGCAATTCATGGGGTCGCAAAGAGTCGGACACGACTGAGTGACTGAACTGAACTGAATAACAACTGTCTTTAAATACTACCATTAACAAAACCCAAGAGTTTTAAGCAAACAGATGTCTAAAAAGAAACTTAACTTTCTAGCGCATAAGTGGGACAATGCAACCTGCCAAATTGCTATATATTCAGTTTCCAAGACACTGATATTGGCAAGTTTTATATTGCTCTCTATTGGTAGAAACTCCAGACAATGAATAAAGAAGAACAAATGGTACTTTTGAGCCTGGGCAGGAATGGTTTACTCAGCCATATAACAAATATTTATTGAAAAGGTACTATACCATGTGCATGCTCTGTGGTAGATGCTAAATGGGAATGAGTTAGGATCCCCGCCCTCATGGGATTTTTTGTGATATTGGTGGACTAAGGTAGGTTAGATACCAAGAAACCTCAGTTTCACTTTGTGTTATGTTAAGAGTGACTTGTATATGCTACATAAGAATGCAATGCCTTGGTTTCTCTATTCCTAAAATATGGAAAATAAGAGCTATCTTTCTTGATGATAAAATATATGAATAATTGGAAATTGTCTCAAGCCTTTGTTGAAAAATGCTTTGTTTGAAAATGTGGGGATGCTTTTCAAGCAATATTTTGATACTTGCTTTTATCTTTATTTCTTTCACTGAAAAGTCTTGAAAAGTAGCAAGTCAAAATGTTCTTTTTTATTTAAGTCCTTTTCAGTTGAAGCTTTGGATGGTGTTTTCTTTTCCTTTTCCCCTCCCTCCCTCCTTCCTTCTCCTTCTCTTTTTTTCTTTCTATTCCTTTCTTTCACATTCTGTTCCTCTCCAGGACCTATGCTTAAACACATCATAGTGGAATTGCAAACATGTAATTTGTTTATTTCTCTTTGATCCCAAGTTGTTCCCTAATCGACTTTATTTTTCAAAAACAATTTAAAGTTTCATCTTTCAACTGTTAATCCAGGCAAGCTGTTTGTTGGTTCTGTTCTCTCAACTGTTGAGTCATAATTATTGGATTCAAAAGGGAGAGAGCTGGCTTGTGTTACACAGTGTGGGCCAAATTCTTGTCATGCACACTTGTGCCAGTGCACCTGAAAGCCCACCAGCAATGCATTCCTCTCTCTGCACCCTGGCAGCTTTTTGCTACTGTCTACTGATCCAGGTCCAATAGACTTCATTGATGACTTAGTGAAAAACACACACTTATATTTGACGAAAACAAGGAAGAAATATATTTTAAAATTTGAAGAACAAAATTGTAGTTTACAAAAAAAGTTTAATCATTTAGTTCAGATTCACTAAACCCATTATCATTTGTGAATTCCTCATGGTGGACTATAGCCACAACACACTTGGACTCCTACCCCTGTTCCAGCTTCAACTTATATTATTTTCCTGCTTGATCATTACCCTTAAGCCACACTTTCTTAATTTTCTAGAACATACCAAACTCATTTCCTCTCCAGGGCTTTTGCTCATGCTACTTGTTCCCTTTTCCTGGAATAGTTTCCTCTTCACCAAATTACTTTTCACTCTTCTCCACACACCCATCCCACCAGGCTCTGCCTTAATTTAACACCTACTTATCCTCCAGCTCCTCAGTTCAAACCTCATTTTCTCCAGATCAAGTCCTCATTTTGAATACACTTTTTATGAACTGGAATAAAACAATGTAGCGGAAGCATATGGAGCAAGAGTGGCAGCCATACAGTTCGGGGTTGGAGAGGTCAGCAGGTAACAGACGAAGCATGCCCTTGCAGGACTAGTTGATGATTTGGTTAGTAATAGTGTAAGAGCAACAGAAAATTAATAAAAAGTGTCAGTGATCAGATTTGGGTTTTGAAGAGATACTCTGGCTACTGTATGGAGGATCTGCTTAAATAAGGGAAAGGGGTGTGCAAGGAGACCAATCAGGAAGCTATGTGCAATAGTCTAAGAAGGAGGAAGTGGTGGCTTAGACCAGAGTGGTGACACTGGAGGTACAGACAACTTAGTGACAGATATATTAACAATGTGAAATACAATCAATAAACCTTCTTGAAGGATGAGGTTCGAAGAATGAAGAAGATGGTGTTCAGATTGTGTCTAATCCTGGCTTGTGCAATTAGATTAGAAGACCAGCTTTTACGAGTATTTGGATGTGTGGTGGGAGCAGGGTTGAAGGATTGGTAAAAACACTTAGGACTGTGGGCTGGATGTAGATTTTAGTTTTAGACTAAAGTTTTTAAATTACTTAGTAGAGTGTTTTATTGTACTATTACAGCTTCATAATAATTATAGCTTACACTTAGTGAATACATACTTGTACCAGACGCTGTTCTATGTGCTTCACATATATTAAGTCACTTAAACATCAATAAATGATGATGTTTATGATTCCATAATTATCATTATCATTATTGCAATATATAGTGCCTGTCTTTCCTGGACAGAGTTAGTTAACATAAGCAATTTCTTTCTATCCAATTCTTTTTATAGACTCCATGCAGAAAAGTACCATATAGTATAGGAACATTCTTTAGAGAAATTACAGTGCAGTTGATTAGGTTATAGCTATCTCTAGTTATATTCTAATCCTGAGGGCACATCCTGGGTTAGTGACCTTGTTTAGCTTCTGATGTTCCCATGTATGTAACCTATCTATAAATCTGTACTCAGAGCGGGTTGCTTTCACCAGTGTATGAATCCCGATTAACAGTTAACCTCATTCTCATAAAATGCTTATACCTGGCATTGTCCCTAAATTTTCATGGTTATTTACTAAAGCTACATATGTACTCACTAGAGCATTCTTGCCCAATCTGGGACAAAGAGCTCATTAGGTTTAAAAATAAAATCTCAACTTTTTGCAAAGTCATCTCAGCAAGAAACCCAGCTGGCAGCCTTTTTTATTTTATTTCTAAAATTCAATTGTATAAATCAAGGGCCAAAAGTCTCTTTGAGCTTTCTCTGGCCTAAACACTGATAATTTGAGGACTTCAAAATGCTTGCATATAGCTCATTTGGGGACCTGTGGACTAACTGGACTAGTCTACATTGAAATATCAAGGTATAATAAGTTTGCACAGGTATTTTTGAAATGGATTAAAATTGGCAGGTTGCACGCTATTGTCACTTTTGATCATCAGCACCACCTTTATGTTATGTGGAAATGGATCTCTTTTTTTGCCTGTTAAGATGAAGGGTAGTAAGAAAGAGAAAATGTTATTTATATTGTACAAGAAAACATTAGCAAGACAAAATTCAAAATCAACTATATTTTAATAAAAATAAATTTACAAAAAGAAACATTAGCAGATATCTATTGCAGTAGACAGGCAGTGGTGTCAATTGAACATCTCTCTCAGCTAGATTTTAGGTGGAAAATCAGTTGGGCCAAAAGAAAAGAAAACAAAACAATAGCGGCATTAGAGATGCTATTCAGATTTTCTCAGCAACATGGGACATTGAAGTATAGATTACTGTATAGGCTGATGACCTCTTCATTTGGTTTCCAAATCTATTGCTGTGATCTCAGAAGTTAAGCTTTTGTCAAGAATAGTAAAAGAGAAAAGCAAGCATGACTAAAATAATTGACAGACTAAAATCCTAAGCAAGATTTGGGATACAATACAATACAGTCAGTGGAGCTCAGCTCAGGCTCACCAGCTTCATTCACACCCATTTATAAAACAATCAGGAAAAACCTCCTCTAATGAGGGTTTGCCAAGAAGACACTTGTTAGGATCTATATGCGGGGAAAGCTCTTTGATTCACAGAGAAGTTGATACAGGAAGCTGAGTAACTATAGCTGCCAAAAAGAGGGATAAATAGCAACTCAAAATTGGATGGTTTGCAATATACAGCAACAGGAAAAGCTGTCTTACTCTCTTCATGATAGCAGTGGCACCTTGGAGCTACCCACACCACCAAGGAAGAAAGCTGATGGAGCCCAAGAGGCAGCCTGTGCCCTTGCTCTGAAGTTGATTTGCCCAGCCAGGCAAACGCATGTGGGAGGTTTGACTTTGTCGTTCACACTGGTCCAGATGGTGCTTCTCAAAGCCAGAATCTCTGGGCCACCAGAGCAGCATGGAGAAGCTTTCAGCTCCTCCTGAATCAAATTCTGGCTCTTGCAGCAAGGAAGAATGCCAATCTTTTCCAGCCAAAAAGCTACTGAATTCGCTCGTTCCCCCCACCCCCTTTCGTCCAACTCTTTGCTTGAAACATTAGAGTTGTAAAATGTGAGTTAAACTTTTTTCCTTCATTTTCAAGACTATTTCTGATGCTTTGAATCATGACATCACCCAAAATTATGTTTTAAAATAAAAGAAGACATTCATTACATTTTTATTCCAATTGCACTTGATTCAGAAATAAACACTTGGGTTCAAAATGCAGAGTACAACTTGTAAGTCGTTTTCTTTAACTGCCAAGCCCATTGTAATTGTACATGGCTTGCCGATTGGTACTGGCTGAACCTTGTCACTGGAACAGGGTTCACCAGTGACCCTTCCACACCATGCATGCATGCTAAGTCGCTTCAGTCATGTCTGACTCTGTGAGATCCTATGGACTATATCCTGCCAGGCTCCTCTGTCCATGGGTTTCTCTAGGCAAGAATAGTGGAATGGATTGCCATGCCTTTCTCCAGGAGATCTTTCTGATCCAGGGATCCAACCCAGATCTCTTCCATTGCAGGCAGATTCTTTACCTTCTGAGCCACCAGGTTACTTCCATACCATATCATAGGGATTTTGGTTCACAACTTTTAGAACTGCCTTTGCCTTCCTTCTGATCCTATATGCTTTGTCTTATGTACGGATGTTCGTCTCTACCAGACCATAAGCCCCTTTGAGAGCAGGGAATATGTCATGGTTCTATGACTCTACTCTTTGTCCTTCCAACCCAGCCTAGTGTTCTGAGGAGTAAGCATTAAATGCTTGCTAAAATTTTAGTTTATTTTCCAGTCACTCATTTCACCCTTTAGGGTGACCCATATTTTTTTCTGATCCCATATATCAAGCTAAGAGAATTAAGTGTTTTTCTGTAGTGATGCCTTAAGAGCTTTCTCTGAAACAGGGTCATGCAAACCAGGTAAGGAAAGGGATAGAAAGCATGCTATCAGGTGGTTCAGAACTGGTGCCCAATGTTCATTAAGTTCCTTGCCACATTCTCTTTTAGTTTTCCAATATCTTCTGGGTCTAAGCTTATGGAGAAAGACTCATTTTTCTTTGCTGGGAAGAGATATTATCATTATTATTTAATTTATCAAAATTAAATCATAAGATATTTATCATTATTGTTAACCTCACAAATATGCTGAGAAATTCTACAAGTCATACAGGCTCTTCTTTAGTTCAGATGCAAGTATCACTTCTTTTAAGAAGCCTTCAATAATTGTCCTGGCCTACAATTCTTTCCCCCTTCTCTAACCCAGTACAGTACAGTATAGCTTACTTTAGCATTTAATATACCACTGGAATTATAAACTCTTGAGGGAAGAGCTATGTTAACTTTCTTCATTTCCCTCAATGTCTCCTAACATGGGGACCAGACTCAATATTGGCTGATATTTTATGTATATGACTCAGAATTTATCTTCACTATTAACTAATATGTCTGATAATTTCATTTGAATGGCCCCATATTGTCTCCAATTCAACATGCCTAATACTGAACTCATAAATTTCCTTAAAACTAGCTTTCTGTCTTGACTCAGTAATTTCTTTGAGCCACCTAGGCCTTAAACTTCACTGTAATCTTTGATTCTCTCCTCCTTTCTTTTCCTTCACAACCAATCATAGCTCTCAAATCCATGCCTTTTAAAATTTCTCCTTCCTCTTTCTACCTGCTGATAACTTCCTAATCCAGCTCTTATCATCTGACACACTATTTCAGGGATCTCCAATTAATCTATCTTGAGTCTCACTTCATCTATACTTTGAAAGTACGCCTTCATTACCAAATATATTTTCCTAAAACTCTGTGATAGTATGTCTTTCTTGCTCAAAATTTTGCTTGCCATTGACATTCGAGAGGCTTGTCACTGCCGTCAAAGGTGAAGTCCAAAATCCTTGGCCTGGTTTCCAAGGCCTTCTACATCTTTCTAGCTTTAAGTAATGTTGTTAAGTATATCTCATGACTCCCCTATGTGAATCAAGTGAATCTAACTAACGTCCTTAAAATATGCTCCCTGTATCCCCTTGTTTCAGAGAAGGCAATGGCACCCCACTCCAGTACTCTTGCCTGGAAAATCCCATGGACGGAGGAGCCTGGTAGGCTGCAGTCCATGGGGTCGCAAAGAGTCGGACACGACTGAGCGACTTCACTTTTGCTTTTCGCTTTCATGCATTGGAGAAGGAAATGGCAACCCACTCCAGTGTTCTTGCCTGAGGAATCCCAGGGACTGGGAAGCCTGGTGGGCTTCCGTCTATGGGGTCGCACAGAGTTGGTCACGACTGAAGCGACTTAGCAGCAGCAGCATCCCCTTGTTTATGCTTTTGTTTCTATTCCTGTTCCTCTCTGCTAATGTAATTATCAGTATTATTGGTCCTTTCAGGTACAGCTCAAGAATTGAACACAATAGTTGGTACAATAATGATTTGCTGAATGAATGGATTTTTCCCCCTTTTAGGGTTTATGCTGCACCAATTGTCTTTACAAATAATTTGTTACTTAGCAAATTTTTCTCACATTGTTTAATTTCAATATACCTTTCTAGAGTTTAAGCCAATTCTAAACTCCTTTTGGACAAGTACTAATTTATATGTTTTTATGTTTAGTATCACTCACGTACTAAAGCATAGAGTTCCCCATGTATGTAATCAGCTTACAATATACATGTGTAGATTACTCACAGGTGCTCAGTAACTCCTTGCTGCCAAATAGAATATGGAAGTAGAGATTGTGATACTGACTGAGAGGTTTTTAATTCCTGGTGAGCCCTGTGAATTGACTGACCCCTGTCCTTCAGAATCCTATGTTCTTAAATTCATAGTTGGTATTATTTAGCATTTTTTGATAAAACCTTTATTTTTCCAAGATTTTAAGGTTATTGTATGCTGAAATGATGTTATGTGAATATCATCAAATTTTACATGATTAAATGTAGCAAAAGTTAAATCTACTTGAAAAACCATGACAGCATATTTACCTTGTACTTTAGCTGTCTTTGATGATGGAACAATGTATTGATTTGATCATTTCAATCCACTTTCCAAGATAAGAAAGCAAACAAATCAACACTACCAATTCTACATGCCATGTTAATTTTAACAGAGAATATAATTTCCAATCTTTGTAATTATGTAACTGAGTAAAAAGTGAAACATATAGTTCATTCCTAAAATGCTTTGTTTATATGTTACCAATATCCAGATGGAAGGCAATATTGCTGATCACAGAACACATGGCTTCAAGGTACCTATTTCATCTGCACATTGGGACTAGATGTTATTAATTTCAATAAGTACATATACTCTGTGAAAAATTAGAAATATCAGCAAGGTTAAATCAGGATGTATGATTTTGTTATTAAGTGAGAGGCTAGTGAGTAGAGAGGAAATAATGTGTTGCAATCTTTTTGGCACAGGTGATCCCCAACACTTATCTCTTGTCATTTTTTTTTGTTTGTTTGTTTGTTTGTTCTTATTTTTTATTTTTTTAATTTATTTATTTTATCTGGAGGCTAATTACTTTACAATACTGTATTGGTTTTGCCATACATCAACATGAATCTGCGACGGGTGTACATGTGCTCCCCATCCTGAACCCCCCTCCAACATCCATTTATGATAAAAACTCTCTTGTCATTTTTATAGATCCCTACAAAACATTCTAGCTGATGCAATGAATAAAGATATAAAGTGGTAAAGGATAGGGACTCAAAGTCACCCAGCATATAGAGTTCTAGAATTCTTGGCTTATAATTAAACAGGTGTGTATGTGTGTCAGTATAGAAGTATGTGATGTCTGTGTGTAGTTTTCATGTTTGCCAAAAATGATAATAAACAAACAAAAGTGTATTTGATTGTGGTGGGCGTCCCAGGTGGTGCAGTGGTAAAGAACCTGCCTGCTAAGCAGGAGACTCAGGTTTGATCCCTGAGTGGGGAAGATCCCCTGGAGAAGGAAATGGCAACCCACTCCAGGATTCTTACCTGGGAAATCCTATGGACAGAGGAGCCTGGTGGTCTACAGTCCATGGAGTTGCAAAGAGTCAAACATAATTTAGTGACTAAACAACAACAAAACAGAAGTCCTTTAAAATTAGCATAAGTGAAAAAAGGGGTACTTTTTGTAAGAAACACAGTTTCTCAAGGAAACCTGAGGTAGAAAGGGTAGTTTATATTTCATGGGTATTTGGAAACTCACTGTCAAGAAACTGGGAAGCTTCTGTTTTTTAGCACCCTTTTTCCAGATCAACTTTCATAATATCAGCAAATACAAAAGCATGGCCTCCTTACAGCTTCTGAATTTCTAATATAAGAACATTACCAAGAGGTTTATCCAAATAGTAGAGGCTGACCTATATCTCTGTATCACAAGTCCAGATTCAGTACAACTTGAGGTATATGTTCATCCTCATCTGGTCACCTATGGCTTAGGGGAGGGCCCAGAAGAAAATTCAGCCCAACTTATGTTGAAGGTTTCCACATGTTCAATCATTGTGGGCCTAGTAGGTGATGTGGTATTGGGTACATGGTAAGTATACAGCAGCTGGGATCCACCCTGTCTGGGGGATTTTAGGATACGGGGTGTGGGATTAGCAAATACCCTAAAAAGTGAATATTATAGCTATGTATAGGGGATAGGATAGAGGGAAGAGAGAAATAGCAGAAAAAGAAGCAGAAAAAGGGAGAAATGTAACCATCTAAGTGTATATAGTCATTTAGTTTTGATATATTTAATATACAAATCAGGGAAATAACTGTTTCTCATTGTTGTATTATTTATTGTTACTATTCTGCTTACATTATCTGTTAAGACTTTTTAAAACTTCATATCCTGAAGATATATGTGTAATTATAATTCAATGGCAGTTTATTACACACATAATCTAATTTTCTATCCTTAATAAAACATCTAAATGAAAACCCAAATAGGCCTTTTATATACTCATTAACACAATATGTAAAAATCAAGACAGTGCCTAGAATTCTATATGCAGTGCCCTACTTTGGTGAGGCAGAGTCTATCAATTACCATCCAGTTTCTTTACATTTTTTAAAGTGTCCATACCCATTAGCTGGAATTAAAATGACATATTTATAAGATTAAATAGTTTTGCATATAGTCCTGTAACATCTATATTTTAGCATGCTGGTGTCTGAAAATGATTACTTTTCTTTCAGACTCATTACAAGTGTATTTTTAATTAACTAAATTGCTGCATCATGTTTCATTTCTTTTAGCAATATCCTTGGAGAGGTTACTATGAATTTTTACAGTAGGCGTTGAATTTTATGAGCTCTGTCAGTCCTGTAGGGCAAACAATCTGGCCTGATATAGGTCAGGTGACAGTGACATGTGGGACACAGACTGTAAGGCTGGCAAAAGCTATATTAGTAGTTACAGAAAAAAAAAAAATCAATGTTTTAGGGATAAAGGTTTTACATTATAAAATGCATTCAAATGCAAATATGAATTGAAAAGAGAACAGATAGGCAAAAGAAATTCTGGGGGACTGAGGAAGATGAGGATGAATGCACTGATGAAATGATGAAATGAAGCACTCCACTTTATTCATTGGAATCAGGTTGAAAGTGAAGGAAATGGTAGTCTGCTTGGTCGTGTTCAACTCTTTGCAACCCCATGGACTGTAGCCCGCCAGGTTTCTCTAGCCATGGTATTCTCCAGGCAAGAATACTGGAGTGGATAGCCATTCCCTTCTCCAGGGAATCTTACCAACCTAGGAATCGAACCCAGATCTCCTGCATTGCAAGTCGATTCTTTATTGTCTGAGTCACCAGGGAAACCCAGGTTGGTGATGTGGAAAAAGGTACTAGGCTGGAAGTTAAGAAACTTGGGTTCTAGTTCAGGGTGACTCATTTTTGTATAATTTTGGGCAAGTCAATTATCTTCCCTGAGTCTCAGTTTCCTTGTTGGCAAAATGAAAGAGTAGGAGCAAATTGTCTCTAAGGTAGCTAACTGCCCAGCCATTTGATCCTATGACCTAAAATGATTCTTCAGTTCAGTTCAGTTCAGTTCAGTCACTCAGTCGTGTCTGACTCTGTGACTCCATTGATTGCAGCATGCCAGGCCTCCCTGTCCATCACCAACTCCTGGAGTTTACTCAAACTCAGGTCCATTGCATCAGTTATGCCATCCACCCATCCCATCCTCTGTCATCCCCTTCTCCTCCCGCCTTCAACCTTTCCCAGCATCAGGGTCTTTGCATTAGATGGCCAAAGTATTGGAGCTTCAACTTCATCAGTCCTTCCAATGAATATTCAGGACTGATTTCCTTTAGGATGGACTGGTTGGATCTCCTTGCAGTCCAAGGGACTCTGAAGAGTCTTCTCCAACACCACAGTTTCAAAGCATCAATTCTTTGGTGCTCAGCTTTCTTTATAGTCCAACTCTCACACCCATACATGACCACTGGAAAAACCATAACTTTGACTAGAAGGACCTTTGTTGGCAAAGCAATGTCTCTGCTTTTTAATATGCTATCTAGGTTGTTCATAAGTTTTCTTCTAAGGAGTAATTGTCTTTTAATTTCATGGCTGCAGTCATCATCTGCAGTGAGTTTGGAGCCCCCCAAAATAAAGTCTTTCACTGTTTCCACTGTTTCCCCATCTATTTGTCATGAAGGGCTGGGACCAGATGCCATGATCTTAGTTTTCTGAATATTGAGTTTTAAGCCAACTTTTTCACTCTCCTCTTTCACTTTCATCAAGAGGCTCTTTAGTTCTTCTTCACTTTCTGCCATAAGGGTGGTGTCATCTGTATATCTGAGGTTATGCAGATGAGGAATTAACCCCATGCCCAAGGGCAAAGGAGAAGCCCCAGCAAGACGGTAGGATGGGAGAATTTACCTTTAGAATCAAACCTCATTCCCACCAGAATCATTCTAAAATGATTCTTAGATGGTAATTTTCGATTCTGCTAATCCATGCAATTTTGTCCTGTCAGGGTATGGTATCAACAATTGATGTAATCCAATGATATCTATAAAAAGATGTTTGGTTTGCATATCTCCTATCTTTTCTCTGAGGTTGCATATCTTTTTCATGCTGCCCTGTCTTCTCCCAGGTGATAAGAAGGGAATTTCTTTTGCTGGAAGAAGCTGAGGGAGGCTGGGTGCCTTGATGAATGCAAAGCTATGGGGAGGGTAGCAGCCTGGAACATGCTGAGTTCCGCCTTTTTCTTTTGGCACTCTCTCACTGGGTAGTAATAGGTGGTAATGTTAAATCGGGGACTAGCATAATACAAGTTTGATAATCTTACAGGACAGAAATGCAAAGCAAAAGCAATGGGGTTATCAGGTGGCACCCTCTTCACTTCATCTCAGGCAAGCTTCAGGTTCGGAGAAATGGTTAAAAGTGTGAGCCAGTTTGTAATTTGGAGATAGAAGAATTCATTTTCTAATAGGAAAGCTAAATTATATATATATATATATATATATATATATATATATATATAGAAACTTTTATTAAAACAGTTCCACCACAGTGACTCTGATTAAGAAGTAGGGCAATTTTCATCATGTAAATTATGTTTTCAAATTAGATTTAAATAGCATAGTAATACTTTTACTCTTGTTATCTACCATTTAAAAGAAATAATTTGGTTAAGTTCTTGAATTTTCACGAGATGAAATTCCATCACAATACTAGAGTAATTGAAACTGTGGTGATTTTTAGAGCCATCCAATTACAGGAATTCAACTCAATTATTTTTCTAATGAAGTTAGTTTTCACATACATGTGTCGATCATTTCCTGTCAATGTGAAGAAGTCTTAAAAGTCTTTTTCTGATGAATTCTGGATATTATTGTACCTGTAATGGGATAGTCATTGATACAGTCAGATAATGTAGAGCCCATAAAAGAAGCCATGATTATAAATTTCAGTATGTCTATTTATTGTTTTTCTGCCAGTATCAATAAACAATTGTGACTGTTTTTCTGTAATATACTGACCATAATACATTGAGTGGGAGTCTGAAATTTTACAAATAATTTAATGAAAATGTTAATGCAGGTGCATTCTATTTAGATAGTGTGTTAGTCGCTCAGTTGTGTCTAACTCTTTGTGAACCCATGGACTGTAGCCCACTGGGCTCCTCTGTCCATGGAATTCTCCAGGCAAGAATACTGGAGTGGGTTGCCATTCCCTTCTCCAGGGGATCTTCCCAACCCAGAGATCGAAGCCATGTCTCCTGCATTGCAGGCAGATTCTTTACTGTCTGAGCCACCAATAGTAGTGGCATAGTAAACACAAGACTAACTGGACCAGTGCCTCAACATTCTGAGAGTTATGTCTTTTTCTGTTTTGATAAAATTAAAGTCAAGGGAATTTAGGCCTATGTGATCATAAGCCTTTGCCCTCTGTTTATCCTTAACTGTAGTTTTCAGATTGGAGAAAACTGTAAGATCCTCAGAAGAATGTAAAGTTCAATTAATTATTTAACTGATCCCTGTTCAGACATTTATTCAGTGAGCCCACACATGTCCCAGGCATTGTGCTAAGCTTTGGGGATACCAAGGTTAATTGACCTGGTCCAACCTCTCGAGGAAGACACAGTTTGAGAATTAGTTTCTATATAATACAGGAGAGACAAGTTGTACCAATATAAAATTCAGAGACTGGGCATGTGCTGGTGGGTAGGCAGTGCAGTGAGTAGAAGAAGGAGGGTTATGTGAACAACCTGTGACATTTCCTATCCCAGCAAAGTCAGTTGAATGACTCAGATCTGCAATCGAGAAAACTTGTTTTGGAAAAATATTCCTCTCTCTTAGAGGCTCCTGCTCCCTTTAAGGAGTTAATTTACGTCACCTCTCAGAAGTGAGAGATGGACAAAAAGCAGAGTGGAACTCTGAAGCAAAATGAAAAAGATCAATTTATTTAAGCCTAAAACTATGCTTTAAAATTATGGACTCTTGTGTAGAGATATTATGTGTCTAAATATTATTGTACAATATATCTAAAGGTTGGGGTCACTTTTAGTTTAATGACAAAATCTACGTTTTAAAAGGTCAGCCAATGAATTAAACATACGTGTGGTAGATTTTTGCATTGCTTTACCATTTCAAAGATACAATCCAGTGGAGAAGGCGATGTGCCTGATGTACAATGAAACCAGGTTGAAATCAGGTTTTGTTATCTAAAAGGCTTTCTTGAAAATGTATAGGGTTGAAAAGGAGAAAAAAGTCAATTCTGTTTTTTAGAAGTAAATGTGGGCTGTAGTTACATAATTACAAAACAGTCACCCTCAAAGTAAAAACAAGCATTTAACCATGGCAAAAATTACAGTTAACAATGTGTGGGTTTATTGAAACAAACAGAAATACATTGATCTGTAAATTAAATGCTGCTCTTTGAACTGAAGCCCATGGAACAGTTGGAGGCGGCTGTGTGAGGAAGACCTGTCTTTTTTGAGTATATAGGGAAGTGGATAAGGAGAGAAGCCTTGATATCTGCAGGCTAAAGAAAGCTGAATTGTGGTAAAAACTAAGCTGTAAAGGTCTGACAAAGTAATGATTTATTAGTGATTCATTAGTTAGTGATTAAGTCAAGAAAATGAAGAAAGTTCATTCCAGCAATATCAGTTGGCTTGAAAAATGGCATAATGTCAGCATAGCTTCAGATATTTATATTAGTTTTGTTTTACAGCCTTATTAATGATCAAGGGACATTGCAATGAGAACTGATTTGAACTTAACTTTCTTTTTCTTTTTTTAAAATTACAAACACCACAAAAAACAAAGACTTGCCAGCTTAGAAAAATGATAGACAAAAACCAAGGCCTAACCTGGACAGGTTTGCAACGAATATCATAGATGGGAATAGAATGCTTGTAGATAATGAGTGGTAAATATAGGTGATATCTTTCTTTATCTGGCCTCTGCTAGCTTCTCTTCTGAAAAACAGCAACAGCAAAAACAGCCACATCAATAAAAACTCTTTGTGACCCCATGGACTGTGGCACTGCAGACTCCTCTGTCCATGGAATTTTCCAGGCAAGAATACTGGAGTGGGTTGCCATTTCCTTCTCCAGGGGATCTTCCAACCCAGAGATCGAACCTGAGTTTCTTTTGCACCCTGCATTGGCGCTGAGCTGCCTGGGAAGCCCAAAAAGAATTTAGGGATGGTTTATTAAAATATGCAGAAGGGCAACATTGACGTGCAAGAAAAATAAAGTCCAAACAGTAAATCCACAGCATAAGGATATTAGAGAAAAAGGCATCACACCTAAAAACAGTGCTGGGAGCAGAGGGTTAGTCTACAATACAAATTTGGGAACTCAAGAGAGGCCCTTCATTAGCATTTATAAGAACTCTTTGATAAAAGACTGAAGGGATTATCTGGATCTGGACTATTGCTTTTTTTCAAGGGGTCAGATAGCGAATTCAACTAGAAAATGAAGTTGCTCAGTCATGTCCGACTCTTTGCGACCCCGTGGACTGTAGCCCACCAGGCTCCTCCATCCATGGGATTCTCCAGGCAAGAATACTGGAGTGGGTTGCCATTTCCTTCTCCAGGGGAATCTTCCCAACCCAAGGATCAAACCCAGGTCTCCTACATTGGGGCAGACGCTTTAATCTCTATGCCACTGAGTGGGCTATTCCCTCAAATAGGCTTTACTTAGAAAGGATTATCAGCAGCTTCCCTGATGGCTCAGATGGTAAATAATCCATCTACAATTCAGGAGATATGGGTTTGATCCCTGGGAAGATCCCCTGGAGGAGGGCATGGCAACCCACTCCAGCATTCTTGCCTGGAGAATTCAACGGACAGAGCAGCCTGACAGGCTACAGTCCATGGGGTTGTAAAGAGTCAGACAGGACTGAGTAACTAAGCTTTTAAACACAGAAAGGATTATCATCCATTTTCACCTAATTTGTGTGAGTCACAGCGGTGAAATTTCCCCTCATGAAATTGTCAAACCTTTTACAAGAATACTATTTTAATAGTCCCAATCTAAATTTCCAACTGAGAGCAGTTTCCTGTTCTCAGAGTTAACATTCCAACGTGGTCACTTTAAGGAGGACAACACTGGCTGTACTTTGAAGTACCTAAATGGTAGTAGTCAAAGAGCTTGCAATGACCAATTCTTTGTGCAGGGGAGAGAGCAACTAAGGGATGGGGTTCCCAGAGCAAATTGGTACTTTTTATTCGAGGCAAAGTGCTCATATGTTTAAGGTAAATTACCTCTTCCAGGAAGACCATTTTGCTCTCTAAAGAAGTAATTTAGTTCAAAAGGGTACCGATTCAGTATCATTAAGCCTTTCAGCAGCTACATTTTCTATTATGAGCAAATCCTGGATAAGGTAATTTGCCTCAATTAGATGATCACTTTGAATCCAGGAGGGAGTATATTTTACTTACTTTACTCATAGTCATCAATTTCCTTCTGATTGCCCAGGTGTATATGGAAATATGTTGTGTATTATATACAAGCTTAATAAAATAAGACCTCATCCTTTGTTCAAAGTAGCATATGTTCAGCGGTACCTTAGCACATGTCCCAGTTACTGTTAAAAGTTGGATTAAGTCCTCAGGACTTACACCCTTGTCTGTTGACAGTATTCAAAATGTGGTCCTTCATTAAAAGGAGTTTATGAAGTTTTTATTTTTGACAGGAAGGTGCATGGGGTAAACAGTGGAACAGACCTGGTCTAACTTTCATGGATATGGTAAGGATTGCCTTTTTAACAACTCTGAAAGTGCTTTAAATATTAAGCCTTATGGAACCACTAATGACGTTTATTATTTAAAAGTCATAATGGAAAGAAATAAAGCTAAGGAAAATTTAGAGAAAATACTTAGGATTAGTGCCAAATAAATAGGTCTTCTGATGGCTAAAGAGTAGGTGAAAGTTACTGGTAGAAAATCTGTTATTAGTAGACTTAAAATGAGAATACAGGAAATGTGCTGCAGGAAAGCGAAAATTATTTGGGTGCCTCAATGTAAACATTAGGCAATGACCAACTGGCCACCCACTTGCCTCCCTGGTTCAGAACCTGTCAATAAATCTCACATTAGTCAACACTTACTGTGTTTTGCCTATAGAACAATCGAAGTAGTCCTACTGTTCTTCTCACAGCCCTTCCTAATTAGGGTGCATCACTGCACTTGAACTGCAAATGGATGGAACTCTACTTTGTTGGGTAACCCAAGTCACTTGTCCAACATATTGTATACTTACATATATTGCAAATCTGGTACTGTAAGAAAGGAGTCGATAGAATAAATTGTTCCAAAGCAAAAGAGCACTACTTTTGTTATGTAGTGACACAGTATACCTGAGACATTTTCTAGCTTAAGAAATAAAATTGGCTTCAAAAGAAATCCATCATTAACCAAACACCTCACCACCACCACAACATCACATCTAGCTATGTTTTCATTTGGGCTTTTTAAGTTTATGTGGTATCTTGAATGCATTTGGGGAGCTAGAAAAAGAGAAAAATCTCTTTGATGCCTGAATTTTTAAAAAAACTGTTTCAGTCTATGGTGTTATACACCTTGGCAACAATTATTTTGCTAACCTAATCACACATGTTCACTGTTGCTGTGTTATAAAGTAACTAAGGACAGCTGAGAGGCTGCTGGAGATGCTTGACACTCCATTTGAGGAACAACCATAGGTTTGATGGAATGGGCCGGGGATGACTTGTTGTTGTTCAGATGCTCAGTTGTATCTGACTATTTGGGAGCCCATGGACTGCAGCATGCAAGGCTTCCCTGTCCTTCACTTTCTCCTGGAATTTGCTCAAACTCATGTCCATTGAGTTGATGATGCCATCCAATCATCTTATCCTCTGCCTTCACCTTCTCTTCTTGCCTTCAATCTTTCCCAGCATTAGGTCTTATGCAATGAGTCAGTCAGCTCTTTGCATCAGGTGGCCAAAGTATTGGAGCTTCAGCTTCAGCATCAGACTTTCCAATGAATATTCAGGATTCATTTCCTTTAGGATTGACTGGTTTTATCTCCTTGCTGTCCAAGGGATTCTCAAGGGACTTCTCCAGCACCACAGTTTGAAAGCATCAATTCTTCAGTGTTTAGCCTTCATTATGGTCCAATCCTCACATTCATACATGACTAATGGAAAAGCCATAGCTTTGACCAAATGGACTTTTGTTGGCAAAGTGAGGTCTCTGCTTTTTTATATGCTGTCTAGGTGTGTCACAGCTTTTATTCCAAGGAACAAGCGTCTTTTAATTTCATGGCAGCAGTCATCATCTGCAGTGATTTTGCAGCCCAAGAAAATAAAGTCTGCCACTGTTTCCATTGCTTCCCCATACATTTGCCATGAAGCGATGGGACCAAAATCCATGGTCTTACTTTTCTGAATATTGAGTTTTAAGCCATGTTTTTCACTCTCCTCTTTCACCCATATCAAGAGGCTCTTCAATTCTTCTTTGTTTTCTGCCATTAGGGTGGTATCATCTGTGTATCTGAGGTTGTCGATATTTCTCATCAATCTTGATTCCAGCTTGTGCTTCATTCAGCCCTGCATTTTGCATGGTATACTCTGCATGTAAGTTAAATAAGCAGGGTGACAATACAGCCTTGACATATTCTTTTCCCAACTGGGAGGGAACCAGTCCATTGTTCCCTATCCAATTCTAACTGTTGCTTCCTGACCTACAACAGGTTTCTCAGGAGGCAGGTATGGTGGTCTGGTATTCCAATCTCTTTTGGAATTTTCCACAGTGTATTGTGATCTATACAGTTAAAGGCTTTAGCGTAGTCAATAAAGCAGAAGTAGATGTTTTTCTGGAATTCCCTTGCTTTTCCTATGATCCAATGGATGTTGGCAATTTGATCTCTGGTTCCTCTGCCTTTTCTAAATCCAGCTTGAACATCGGGAAGTTCTTGGTTCACATACTGTTGAAACTTGATGGATTTTGAACATTACCTGGCTAGTATGTGAAATGATTGCAATTGTGTGGTAGTTTGAACATTCTTTGACATTACCCTTCTTTGGGGTTGGAATGAAAACTGACCTTTTCCAGTCCAGTGGCCACTGCTGAGTTTCCCAAATGTGCTGGCATATTGAGTACAGCACTCTAACAGGATCATCTTTTAGGATTTGAAATAGCTCAGCTAGCATCCCTTCACCTCCACTAGCTTGGTTTGTAATAATGCTTCATAAGGCCCACTTGACTTCTCACTTCAGGATATCTGGCTAGTGCTAGGTGACTGATTACACCATTGTGGTTATTCAGGTTATTAAGATTTTTTTTGTACAGTTCTTCTGTGTATTCTTGCCACCTCTTCTTAATATCTTCTGCTTCTGTTAGGTCCATAATGTTTCTGTCCTTTATTGTGCCCATTTTTGCATGAAATGTCCCCTTGGTATCTCTAGTTTTCTTGAAGAGATCCCTAGTCTTTCCCATTGTTTTGATTTCCTCTATTTCTTTGCATTGTTTACTTAGGAAGATTTTCTTATCTTTTCTTGCTATTCTCTGGAACTCTGCATTCAATGGGTATATCTTTCCTTTTTTCATTTGTCTGTTGCTTCTCTTCTTTTCTCAGCTCTTTGTAAGACCTCCTCACCCAACCATGTTGCCTTTTTGCTTATCTTTTTCTTGGGGATAGTTTTGGTTATTGCCTCCTATATAATGTTATAAACCTTGTCCACAATTCTTCAGGCACTCAGTCTGTCAGATCTAATCCCTTGAATTTATCTGTCACTTATACTGTATAATCAAAAGGGATTTGGTTTAGGTCATACCTGAATGGCTTAGTGGTTTTCCATACTTTCTTCAATTTGAATCTGAATTTTGCAATAAGGAGTTCATGGTATGAGCCACAGTCAGCCCCTGGTCTTGTTTTTGCTAACTGTATAGAGCTTCTCCATCTTTGTCTGCAAAGAATATAATCAATCTGATTTCGATATTGACCATCTGGTGATGTCCATGTATAGAGTCATCTCTTTGGTTGTTGGGAGAGGTTGCTTGCTATGATCACTGTGTTCTCTTGGCAAAACTCTGTTAGCCTTTGCCCTGCTTCATTTTTTACTTCAAGGCCACTGCCTGTTACTCCAGGTATCTCTTGACTTTCTACTTCTGTGTTCCAGTCCCCTATGATGGTTACACCTGGGATAGACTGTGGGGCCACTGTGTACGAGAGGTGGAAGTCTAACTGGTAGACTTTCAGATAGAACTGAAACATGCATTCTTAGCTGAGACACCAAGAGGTGGTTAAAGCAGTACTGAAATATCATGGCATCTGATTTGAAGGGGAAAAACTAGCTTGACAAGGCATCCATGTATTTAAATAAACAAAGATATTATCCATAAAAAATAAGAATTTTCAAATGTTCTTTTTTTTAAGCTTTGTTAGAGATACATTTGTTGATTGCAGACATCTTTATTTCTGAAAATAGGGAATTATCTTAAAAATAAATTAACCTAATTTCAGTACTCCTCTTATGAAAAAGTTCAAGGGCCTATGATCTAGAGATCTTGGCATAGAAAGATACTTTATTAATTTATTTATGTATCTGACTTCTTGGCAATTCTAACTGAACCTGGGTTTAAAATACAATTGATTTTTGTTATTTGTGGTAGTTATGCTTTATAAAGTATCGAACCATTGCTCCTAGGGGATATGCAAGGTTGGGTTCCTGTGAGCTTTTGGTTGCAACATTTTCATCAACTAATCAATATGTAACCTTGTTTTATGTGTGTGTCTCTAAATACACCTTATTTAATATATTGTGTTAATTCATTAACAATAGACTGATAGCCAATGGCACTAATAACTCATGCCTGAATAATGCTTACCTAACACATGTATTTTCTTTGTAAGTCATACTGTAGCCTTTTTGAAATTAGAAATACTTGCCAGCACTTCAGCACTATGCTTGGGGGCCGTTTGGAACAGGAATATCACCAAACAAAAGCATAAAAAAATGTAGCATCAAATAGACTGAAAAAAGGACACTTGTTTATAGTATGAATGCTGAAATAAGAAAGCCAAGTGCTGCCTTGTTTGATTTCAGCCAGAGACCTGTACACTGACAACTCAAAAAATTTTTCTTCACTGCAGAAGTCACAAATGGCAGACAATGCTAGAGTGAGCTGAATTTGAGTTATGATTTATGTAAGTTGTAGTAGGGAAAGAAATTTACAAACATGGAGTCTGGGAATAATGAGGAGCCTATTATAAGGTGACTAATTTTTATATTTCTTAGTTTTAAAGTGATTATTCTGTATTTGCCAAAAAGAGGTTGTTTAGAAATACATAGAATTTCACTTAAGTTTCAAATTTCACCCTTGGCCATTCATTTAGGAAAATCAATTTGAAAAAAAGTTTGATTTCCCTCCAATTTAGTTGAACATTGTAGTTATTTCTGAAGCCATATTCACAAACTTAATAGCTGAGACTTTAAGTCACAAAGATGCATGGAAAGGAAATAACAGGAAGATAAATCAAGGAAGAAAATATATACATAATGGAGCAGAACCCTATGGGAACTTCTTGGGACAGACCCCTCCCTTATATCTTCTCATTTAACTCCTCTCTCAAGTACCTGGAAAACAGTATCTGAAGCACATTTCCTGAGTTGTTTTACAAATGCTAGAACCTTCATCAAATGCAAGAAGTTAATTACTTGGTGCCCTGAGCATGTAGTCTACAGGTCTACTGGAGCCTGAAGACTGAAGATATTAACCCCTGTGACACTGCCCTGTTACCTCACCATCAACCTATCAGAAAATTATGCATAAGCTGATCACATACCTTGTGTCTCCTCTTCCTCACCTAGACTTTAAAAATTCTTTCTTGAATCCCTTTGGGGAGTTCAGGCTTCTTGAGGACTAGCTGCCCTAGATTCCTTGTTTGGTGCCTGCAATAATTGCTGCACTTTCCTTCACCACAACCCAATGTTTGTAGACTGGCTTTTACTGTGCATGGGTGAGTAGACCCAAGTTTGATTCCATAACACATGTTCTCAGGATTGCAGTCTGTAGTAGCTTTAAAGAGCTGAGATGTGCTTAATCAACACTTGTTGATGGGACTTGACAATTTCAATTTTACTTTACTGCTTATAATTGAAAATGATCTGAGGAACAGGATGAATGGAAACATTTATTTGAAGATAACAATACCATTAAGTTAACTCCAAGACACATTACAACTACATTATTTGGACCATGCTTTTATAACCTCCATTCTGAAGTACTTAGGATTGGCCAATATTTAAGACATGAACATTTGATTCCCTATAAAATAAAAATGGTCTAACAGACATTTTATAAAGTGCGCTCTGTTGAAATGCATCATTTCCTATTGCCAAGAGAGCATACGCTTTGAATTGAAAGGGAGTGAAAAGAAAATAGAGAATGACTTATGCATGGTACTTTTAAGCTCATGACAGAAATAGCTCAGTCAATACGTATGTGGTCACTCAAGAAACTTCAAAGGGGCTGGTGTCTGAGTGTGGGAGGGAAGGAGAAGAAATATTAAGCTAAGATAACATGTCAATCAACATTTTTTTTAATAGAAAATATTGAATGTATAACATTGTCTGTTAAAAAAACACTTGAGATGAGAAGCAAAGACTGTGAATGTTTAAAAACAAAAGAGTAGAATTGGACCAACACATGCAGGCAACTGTAGTCTCATTAAAGAGGTCATTACTAGGAAGATAGATTGACGTGTGCATGATTACTATCTACACTGGCAAGTTCAAACATCAGCTGCAAAGAGATGGGAGTGATTTGATCTCTCTCCTAGCTTGGCTTCATCGTATACAATCTGTAACCTCCTTCCTGTCTTCTGTTTTTGCTGTTGGTCTGTGGTTTCATGCAACAGGTTTATATTCTAGGTCACATTTATGAAAAATGAGAGGAACTGAAGAAAAAAATCAAGCTTTTAAAAGGATGCCAATTTTGTCTAGAAACTAAGTCATTACAGAGATAACAGTATTTAAAAACTTGTCTGAATTTCTTTTTATGTATTTAAAAAGCATACTTTCTATAACTGAAATGATCCCCATGAAAAGGAAAAGTGACTTTCAGCACATTACTTTGGGCCATAACATATTTTTTTTGGGGGGGGGAGGGGATTTATGATACCAATCATTAAGAAGTATAAGGACAAGTCCAGAAGCACAGTTTTGTCTGATAAGGTATGTCAAAATGCTCAGGCCCAGCTGATAAAGGAGAATAGTCATCACTGAAGAGAAACTAGGGAGAAAAGGCAAATAAAATTTTAAAAACTTCTCATAAGACACAAGGGTTTTAGAAAAATTGATGAGTGAATTATTTCCCAGGGGCATCCTTGGTTAAAGTACGTGCTTATCTTAAAAAGTTTCTTCATTTTTTTTTTATATTTATTTATTTGGCTGCCCCAGGTTTTAGTTGTAGCATGCAAGCTCTCCACTGAAGTATGTGGGATCTAGTTCCCTGACCAGGGATCAAACTTAGGAATTAAAGAGTGTTACCTTTGATAGTGTGGAAAAACTCCTATTCTCTCATTGGTCTTTCTATATTGTCTAAACGTGCAGAAAGTAACCACTAAGGTCCTCCTCATGTAGCAGACAGAGTATGTGGTAAAATGTAGGCCATAAAAATTACTCCCACGGGGTTTTCCACAAGGACTGATGTTCTGAAACCGAACATTCAACTCCCTCCTAAAATATGCTTATTGATAGCTAAATATTTATTGAGTACTTACTAAATGCCAGGTTTTATGTTAACCACTTTCTATATATTACTTTGTTTAATTTTCATAACAGCCCTTTAAGATAGGTGCTCTTGTCATTTCTATTTTACAGATGAGATAACTCAGGCAAAAAGAAAGTTAAACAACTTAGCCAAGGACACATGGCCAGGAAGTGGTGGAGGCATGATTCAACACTAGTTGGTATTGTCTATAACATGATCATATGAATTAATTGATCAATTATTTAGCTAGTCATTTTTCAAAGGTGGTAAGAAAACTAGTTCTCAGGACAGATAAATTTTAGGATGAGGGAGGCTGACAGGGATTATGGGATACTCCAGAGAATGGAGGATGTCTGTGTGGAGTACCCCGGACAACCAAGAAGGATTATAAGGATACTGAGAGCTGAAAAACTTAAAGGGAAGAAAGTGACCACTCCAAAGGGGACTGCTAAAGGTGCAAATTTCATAGCTTTTCACAAATTCACAGAGACCCAGTTCTAATAATTACTATCAATATTTTAAAAACTACACACCTTAACATTCAGAGTAGGTACAGAGCTGTGAAGCTGTGTATGAAGTGAAATCCTACCTTATCTCTGGATTCTTTTCCACCACAGAGGATGGTGGAGATCGTAAAAGAACTTTAGTGGGACATGTGGGCAAGGGATAGAGTAACTTCTTGTTACTGTGACTCCCTGGGTTAGGTGTGAACATTATGCCAACAGTGACTGAAGAAGGATTCAGGGAAGCTGCACTTAATGAGGATCTTCCAGAGCTCTGCTATACCTGAACCTGATGACAATGAGAAGCAGAGAACAATAACTGGGTTTATCTATTAGATTGGAACTATCTTAGTGTTCAGATGGGTCTGAGATAGAGAGCGTGATATAATAATTGTGTTAATAAATGGGTGCTTTGCAATTCTGTTACTGTGAAAAGCTGGTTCAGATCAGATCAGATAAGATCAGTCGTTCAGTCGTGTCCGACTCTTTGCGACTCCATGAATCGCAGCACGCCAAGCCTCCCTGTCCATCACCAACTCCCGGAATTCACTGAGACTCACGTCCATTGAGTCAGCGATGCCATCCAGCCATCTCATCCTCTGTCGTCCCCTTCTCCTCCTGCCCCCAATCCCTCCCAGCATCAGAGTCTTTTCCAATGAGTCAACTCTTCGTATGAGGTGGCCAAAGTACTGGAGTTTCAGCTTTAGCATCATTCCTTCCAAAGAAATCCCAAGGCTGATCTCCTTCAGAAGCAATTAATTTTACTTTATTCCTTCATAGTTCTGAGATTCTTTATCTGATTGCTTCACTTCAGGGGATACAGTGGTATACTTCTCATAGGTATGTATGTACATGTGCACACATATGCACACACTGGAGCACATACACATCACTTACTTCTATTAATAAAACTCTCAGTGACTATAAGGTAGGTATAATTTATTTTCAAGCTTGTACTAAATGGCATAAAAAGAATCTTCATTTACTAACTTTTGATTTCAGAAACCCAACAATATAAGATTTAACAGGTCATAATATTTCTTTTTACTTTTACAGTTTCCTCACTATAGGATGACTGAAACTTTAAACTAATTTTCATTTAAATAAGTATAATTAGCCTTGAGTATAATTAGCCTTTTTCAGAATCATAGATACTCAAAGTTGGAAGAAACCTTCAGGGTAAGTTAGAATAACCACTCTTGATGATTTAATTCTCTCTGAATTTTGCTGTTGTTTAGTCACTAAGTCATGTCCAACTCTTGTGACCCCCACAAAAAACTCTCAGTCTTCCTTCCTTTCCTTCCTTCTTCCTTCTTTCTCTCTCTTTTATTCTTTCCTAAATTCATTTCTTTAACTGAGTACCTATTACACGCTTATTACAAAAACTCGTGTACACCAGGATCCAGGATAAAGGGCAATGACCCCACAAGAGACTGAGCCAAGCATGCCTGTGTGTGTTTGAGAGTCTCTGGCAGAAGTATGGGTTGACGGTGGCCTGCTGTGAATTTGGGGGCACTGACTACAACAGTTCTGGAAGGTCTGGCATCTTGGCTTAAGTCCTTTTGAAGGAGGTCACTGCCATCAGCAGAAAACTGGATTAAAGACTTATTGAACATGGCCTTGCCAGAACAAGGCCCAGTTCTCCCAACAGCCAGTCCCTTCCATCAGGAAGCTTACACAAACCTCTTATCCTCATCCATCAGAGGGCAGACAGAATGAAAACCACAATCACAGAAAACTAATCAAACTGATCACATGAAGCACAACCTTGCCTAACTCAATGAAACTATGAGCCATGCCATGTAGGGCCACCCTAGACAGATGGGTCATAGTGGAGAGTCTGATAAAACATGGATCACTGGAGAAGGGAATGGCAAACCACCTCAGCATTCATGCCTTGAGAACCCCACGAACAGTACAAACAGGCAAAAGATATGACATTGAAAGATGAACCCCCCATGTAGGTAGGAATCCAATATGCTACTGGAGAAGAGCAAGAAATAGCTCCAGAATGAAAGGAGCTGAGCCAAAGCGGAAACAATGTCCAGTTGTGTATGTGTCTGGTGGCGAAAGTCTGATGCTGTAAAGAACAATATTGCATAAGAAACTGAAACATTAGGTTCATGAATCAAGGTAAATTGGAAATGATCAAACAGGAGATGGCAAGAGTGAACATTGACATTTTAGAAATCAGTAAATTAAAATGGACAGGAATGGGCAAATTTAATTCAGATGACCATTAAATCAACTTCTGTGGGCAAGAATCCCTTAGAAGAAATGGAGTGGCCCTCATAATCAATGGAAGACTCGAAATGCGTACTTGGGTGCAATCTCAAAAATGACAGAATGATCTAAGTTTGTTTCCAAAGCAAATCATTAAATATCACAGAAACCCAGGTTTATGCCCCAAGAACTAATGCCAAAGAAGCTGAAGCTGAACAATTCGATGAAGACATACAGGATCTTCTAGAACTAACACCAAAAGACAAAACGAACAAACGAACAAAAAACCCCCAAAAAATATGTCCTTATCATGATAGGGGACTGGAATGCAAAAGTGAGAGGTCAAGAGATACTTGGAGTACAAAGTTAAGCAGGGCAAAGACTAACACAGTTTTGCCAACAGAACACACTGATCATAGCAAACATCCTCTCCCAACAACCCAAGAGACAACTCTACACATGGACATCACCAGACAGTCAATACCAAAATCAGATTGATTATATTCTTTTGCAGCCAAAGATGGAGAAGCACTATCAGATCAGATCAGATCAGTCACTCAGTCGTGTCTGACTCTTTGTGACCCCATGAATTGCAGCACGCCAGGCTTCCCTGTCCATCACCAACTCCCGAAGTTCACCAAGACTCACGTCCATTGAGTCAGTGATGCCATCCAGCCATCTCATCCTCTGTTGTCCCCTTCTCCTCCTGCCCCCAATCCCTCTCAGCATCAGAGTCTTTTCCAACGAGTCAACTCTTCGCATGAGGTGGCCAAAGTACTGGAGTTTCAGCTTTAGCATCATTCCTTCCAAAGAAATCCCAGGGCTGATCTCCTTCAGAATGGACTGGTTGGATCTCCTTGCAGTCCAAGGGACTCTCAAGAGTCTTCTCCAACACCACAGTTCAAAAGCAGCAATTCTTCGGCACTCAGCCTTCTTCACAGTCCAATTCTCACATCCATACATGACCACAGGAAAAACCATAGCCTTGACTAGATGAACCTTTGTTGGCAAAGTAATGTCTCTGCTTTTGAATATGCTATCTAGGTTGGTCATAACTTTCCTTCCAAGGAGTAAGCGTCTTTTAATTTCATGGCTGCAGTCACCATCTGCAGTGATTTTGGAGCCCAAAAAAATGAAGTCTGACACTGTTTCCACTGTTTCCCCATCTATTTCCCATGAAGTGGTGGGACTGGATGCCACGATCTTTGTTTTCTGAATGTTGAGCTTCAAGCCAACTTTTTCACTCTCCACTTTCACTTTCATGAAGAGGCTTTTGAGTTCCTCTTCACTTTCTGCCATAAGGGTGGTGTCATCTGCATATCTGAGGTTATTGATATTTCTCCCGGCAATATACAGTCAGCAAAAATAAAACCTGGAGCTGACTGTGGCTCAGATCATGAGTCCTTATTGCAAAATTCAGACTTAAAGAAAGTGGGGAAAACCACTAGACCATTCAGGTATGACCTAAACCAAATCCCTTGTGATTATACAGTGGAAATGACAAATAAATTCAAGGGACTAGATCTGATAGAGTACCTGAAGAACTGTCAACAGAGGTTCTTAAAATTGTACAGGAGGTGATGACCAAACCCATCCCCAAGAAAAAAAAAATGCAAAAAGGCAAAATGGTTGGCTGAGAAGGCCTTACAAATAGCTGGCAAATAAGAGAAGCAAAAGAAAAATGAGAAAAGGAAAGATATGCCCATTAGAATGCAGAGTTCCAGAGAATAGCAAGGAGAGATAAGAAAACCTTTTTAAGTGAACAATGGAAAGAAACAGATGAAAATAATAGAATGGGAAATACTAGAGATTTCTTCAAGAAAACTAGAGATACCAAGGGAGCATTTCATGTAAAAACAGGCACAATAAAGGACAGAAACATTATGGACCTAACAGAAGCAGAAGATATTAAGAAGAGGTAACAAGAATGAACAGAAGAACCATACAAAAAAGATCTTCGTGACCCAGATAACCACGATGGTGTTATCACTCACCTAGAGCCAGATCTAGAGTGTGAGGTCAACTGGACCTTAGGAAGCATTACTATAAACAAAGCTAGTGGAGGTGGAGGGAATTCTAGCTGAGCTATTTCGAATCCTAAAAGATGATGCTGTTAGAGTGCTGTACTCAATATGCCAGCAAATTTGGGAAACTCAGCAGTGGCCACAGGACTGTAAAAGGTCAGTTTTTATTCCAATCCCAAAGAGGGCAATGCCAAAGAATGTTAAAACTATGACACAATTGCACTCATTTCACACGCTAGCAAAGTAATGCTCAAAATCCTTCAAGCTAGGCTTCAACAATATGTGATCCAAGAACTTCCAGATATTCAAGCTGGATTAGGAAAGGCTAAGGAACCAGAGATCAAATTGGCAACATTCGTTGGATCATAGAAAAACCTAGAAAATTCCAGAAAAACATCTAGTTCTACTTTATTGACTACACCAAAGCCTTTGACTGTGTAGACCAGAACAAACTGTGGAAAATTCTTAAAGAGATGGGAATACCAGACCTCCTTACTGACCTCCAAGAAACCTGTATGCAGGTCAAGAAGCAACAGTTAAAACCAGACATGGAATAATGTATGGTTCAAAATTGGGAAAGAAGTACGTCAAGGATGTATATTGTCACCCTGCTTATTTAAGTTATATTCAGATTACATCATGGGAAATGCAGGACTGGATGAAGTACAAGTTGGAATCAAGATTGCAGGGAGGAAAAAAAAAAAAGATTGCAGGGAGAAATATCAATAACCTCAGATATGCAGATGACACAACCCTAATGGCAGAAAGCAAAGAGGAATTAAACAGCATTTTGATGAAGGTGAAGGAGGAGAGTAAAAAAGCTGGCTTAAAACTCAACATTGAAAAAACAAAAAAATGAAGATCATGGCATCTGGTCCCATCACTTCATAGCAAATAGGTGGGGGAGCGGTTGAAACAGTAACAGACTTTATTTTCTTGGGCTCCAGAGTCACTGGATGGTGACTGCAGCCATGAAATTAAAAGACATTTGGTCCTTGGAAGAAAATCAATGACAAACCTAGACAGCATATTAAAAAGCAGAGACATTACTTTGCTGGCAAAGGTCCCTATATTTAAAGCTATGTTTTTTGAGTAGTCATGTACAGATGTGAGAGCTGGACAATCAAAAAGGCTGAGGGTCAAGGAATTGCTGCCTTGTAGTTTTAGTGCTGGAGAAGATTCTTGAGAGTCTTCAGACTGATCAAATCAGTCAATCCTAAAGGAAATCAACCCAGAATATTCATTGGAAGGACTGATGCTGAAGCTGCGACACTTTGGTTCATTGTAAAAGACCTTGATGCTGGGAAAGATTGAGGGCAGGAAGAGAAGGTGAGGACAGAGGATGAGATGGTTCGATGGCATCATGGACTCAATGAACATGAGTTTGAGAAAACTTCAAGAAATGGTGAAGGACAGGTAAGCCTGGTGTGCTGCAGTCCATGGGATCACAAAGAGTTAGACATGACTGAGAGACTGAACAACAATTACATGCCAGAGACCTTCCTGAGTGATGTAGTCAAAACAATTAACAAGATACTGTCTCTGATTTTAAGAAACTCATAGTTTAGTAGAGTTGAGAGACATGTAGGCAGATCATTGTGTAATGTGGGAAATAATTGAAAAAATAAGGATATGAAAGGAACAGATAGTACAGAGGAGAGAATAAGTAACTCTTGTGTGTGGATGCTGTGGAGGTGAGGCAAGGTTCAGACAAGTTTTTCCAGAGGGAAAACATGTTCATTCTGGGTTGTAAAGAGTGAGGTTTTCTAGGGGAGAAAATGATGGAAAGGGCAGAAAGAATTGCATAGTAAAAAGGCAGAGAAATAAAACAACCCTGGCATACAGAAGAACTGTAAATGAGTTTATCATGGCTTGTCATTGGTGTGGTGAAGTGGGGAGCAGGAGAAGCCAAGGCAGGAGAGGGAGATCCTAAAGGACTTTGTCTGTGTGGACAGAAGAGTAGGTGATGAGAGTCATTAGGGGTTTTTAAGTAACTTGTCACTATATTTCAAACATACATTTTAGAAACTACTTTGAACAATGCTGAATTTATAAAGTTTTACTTATGGTGAACTGAAATCTTTCTTACTGCATCTTCTGCCTCTTAGTCTTCATTCTCCAATGTCAGATCTTACAGAAGAAAATTAACCTCATTCTTCTTTTATACATGTGCTAAGTCACTTCAGTCATTGTCACTTCACTCTTTGTGACCCATAGACCATAGCCCACCAGGCTCCTCCATCCATGGAATTCTCCAGGGAAGAATACTGGAGTGGGTTGTCATTTCCTTCTCCAGGGTATCTTCCTAACCCAGGGATTGAACCCGCATCAGTCTCCTGCATTGGTTCTTTATCACTAGCGTCACTTGGGAAGCCCTTCTTTTATAAATGCTTCTCAAATATTTACCTACATATGTGCATGCGTGCCTACATACATGTCTTTCAAATATTTAACAATCCTTTGGTTTAAACATTTTCAGTTCTTTCAAAAAATTTATCCTCACAGAATTGTATGCCTGTGAGACAGGAGAGAAGCAGGCAGGGAACAACCATTTAAAGAATGATACAGCCATTGAGAAAAACAAGATACTACAAAAACTGGTTAGAACCGAATAGGTTCAAGATGGGCAAAAGATTCAACTTCCAGTGGACCTTGAGTCTTATTATATACTCATTGTAACACATTAGCATATGCTAAATGACATACCCACTGGCACCATGACAGTTTTCTGGCTGAACATAAAAAGGCCAAAATGTGGGCTGTGGCCCAATTCCTGGAAATCCTTGCCCTTTCTTCAAAGTAATTGGAATAAGCCTCCCACTCATTGGAATATGAAATCACCCAGCCCATAAAAACGACAACCCTGAACCTCAGGACCCCTTTCACCTGCTGAAATGAACAGCATTCTGCCTATGGAATATGTATCTCTCTAAAGAAACTTGCTTTCACTTTACTGTGGTGCTCCTGAATTCTGCCTTAAGCCAAGGACCTTCGCTTGGTGGCCTGTCTCAGGAACTCATTCGAGAACTGGGACATAACCATTCTTTGCAACACCCTTCTTTGCTGCTGCTGCTGCTGCTGCTAAGTCGCTTCAGTCGTGTCCGACTCTGTGCGACCCCATAGACGGCAGCCCACCAGGCTCCCCCGTCCCTGGGATTCTCCAGGCAAGAACACTGGAGTGGGTTGCCATTTTCTTCTCCAATGCATGAAAGTGAAAAGTGAAAGTGAAGTCGCTAAGTCACGTCCGACTCTAGCAACCCCATGGACTGCAGCCCACCAGGCCCCTCCGCCCATGGGATTTTCCAGGCAAAGTACTGGAGTGGGGTGCCATTGCCTTCTCCGACCCTTCTTTGCAACACCTAGAAAAAGAGAGTGGAGTATTTACCCACTGCTGCTTGTCTCCGATTACTTGAAGGTAGTATGTGGCCTGAGAGGGCTATTGAGGCATTGGTGAAAGCCCTGATGTGATGATCAGAAAGCTGTGCCCTATGTCTCTGAGGGAGTATGGTCAGCATGGGATGGGATGGATCTGAGCTCACATGACACTGTCCACTGCAGTTTATGTCAAAGGTGGGACAAGGGCATGTGACACGGGGCTCCTGAGTCAAATGCTCCAGTGAAGGTAAATTTAACCTGTTTCAACAAAGGACCTCTAAAACACAGCGGTCTAAATAATAAATTTAATTTCTTAAGCAAAATCTGGCTATTTCACAGTGGTGGGGTTTCCCTGCTTGAAAAGGTTGTTCAGGGACAGAGGTTCCTTTCATCTTGATGCTCTGTCATCTCCTAGGTCATTTCCTAGATCACATGGTCAAAACTGAATTTCTGGTATGTCTAGTTTCCATCTCATGGAAAGGAGAGAAAAGGAATCCAGTGAAAACAATTTCCTTTTAAGCAAGCGAGGCAGAAAGTGTACACGTCCTTTATATTCCTATTTCATTGCCAATAACTTATTAATATGTCCACATTTGTCTGCTTTGAAAGCTTTGAAATGTCTTTAGTTGAGAAGCTATGTCTATAGTAAGAAGTAGGGAAAGGAATTCGGGGGGACAGTTATATATCCTCATTCGTATTGAATTTCTGCCCACTAAAACCGGTCAGTTTCATGTATTTAAAAATTCAAACTAGTCCTGAAGATGCAAAACAAAAAATAAAAAAACCCAATGGTTCAAACACAGCCAAAGCCATATGATAACCGTTATTCACTGCAAACAGCTATAAGGATCTCTTGGTGGCAGTGTTTTAGTCGCTAAGTCATGTCCGACTCTTGCTACCCCATGGACTATGGAGCCTGCTAGGCTCCTCTGTTCATGGGATTCTCCAGGCAATAATACTGGAGTGGGTTGCCAGTTTCTTCTCCAGGGGATCCTTCCCAACCCAGGAATCCGAACCCAGGTCTCCTGCATTGCAGGCAGATTCTTTACTGACTGAGCTACTAATTGATCTCAATTGAGAACAGTGTAGGGTGACTCTCCTATTACTATCAGTCCTATTAAGGCCTATTGAACTATGCAAAATGGGATAGGGAGTGTGATGCTCTCCTCAGTAGAGGACCATACCATTTACCATTTGGCAGTCATTCTGCATGACTGGAGAATGTTTACATTTTATTGATGTTTACATGTTGTTGATGTTTACATTTCATTATAATTTAAAGAATAATAGGAAATTCGAAGTTTTCAAGTAGAATATTTTTTGTCACGTGTAAAGTTTGAGAAATGCTACTTTCTGACAGGCCAAGATGCAAAGGGAAAAAAAATAATGTGCCACTACTGTCCTTGTACATCATTATTAATGAGGGCAGTTTCTGCCATGCCAGTGGTATGTGTGCTCTACTTGGGTAGAATCTGTGTCCCAGCCATATCGCATTCCACAGTTATTTGTCTCTATAATATGATTTTGTACACTGCATACATTGAGTTACGTAAAAGAGACAGACCTTTTGTTCCTCTGTAAGAAGAAGTATGTCTCTAAAGCCATTAATTGGGTAGTATGAGATGTTGACATTTTACTGCAACTTGACAGACAAATCAGTGTTATTGAAGGCAGCCTGTAGACATTCGTGACAGCCTAAGGATTAATACTTTTAGCCAATTTCAAAATGTCTGCCTCATATTGGCAGGCAAGTTGTGCTGGTTTCCTGGATTGAAATCAAAGCATTTTTGAGGCATGTCCTAAGCTATTCAAATACTGTATATCATAGAATTAAACTGGATCTAATATCCTGTCTAGCTACAATTGGTTCACTTCAAAATAAACTTCACTTATCACTTCCTGGCTTTTTATTTTGATGAATGAGGTCACAGATGTTTTTCTCATGCCTGTTGTTGTTCAGTCGCTAAGTTGTGTCCAACTCTTTGCCACCCCATGGACTGCAGCATGCCAGGCTTCCCTGTTCATGCCTGTTAACTCAAAACGGAGTTAAATTTCAATGGCAGAGGTTTGCAGCCCATATATAAGAGTAGAATGACAAAATGACTACAAATAGAATATATGCGAAAATGACTGGCAGAAAGAATTCTTGACAAACATCCATGAGTTTCCTAAAATTTCCACTTTGCTTTACATTTAGGTAGGACCTATGTGCCTATTTTTGGCAAATGCACAGGGAGCATGAGTTTTCTGGACTGTCAGTCAGGACTTTGTATGCTTTCTCTATTCCTCTTTACTATCATTGCAAAGAATTTGGAGGTTATGTGTTTTGTATGGCCTAGCTACAGGATGGTGTAAAGTTTCCAGAACCATTTTATGCTTTATACAAATGGCAAATAAACCAGTGATGTAACCAAAGCAAAATGGTTTAAAATTATCCAGAGACCAAGCCAATTCTCTATCTTAACACTCTCAGTGATTGAAAAGGGAACTAAAAATATCTACTCTTGCAAATGCTGGGTGAAGCTATCAAAAGGAAAGGTTTACTTCTTAAAGAATGCCAAGAAACTATGAAGGCCAAGATGTCAACTTTGAGGGAAGATCATAGTATGGAGAAAAACATGAAATCTGATCTGTAGTTTTCTATTTTTGTTCTCACTATATTTCTTGTCAGTGTCACATGTTTCTAACCATTTCTGAAATTGGAAGTCAAGCTCATCCAGTAGTTAATGATAGCATCCTCAATTTTTTATAAATTTAGACACCTGCTATCAATAGTAAGTGAGTCTGAAGGACAAATAAAAACTGTACTCCTTTTTATGTAGAATTAGTGGTGTATATTGGGCACCCAAAATGATGTAGGAGGAAGGGATTGCACCTAGCTAGAACTTGTACTTAAATTTCATTTTTTTCCCTAGAGGTGAGCTGGAGGGAAGTCACATTTTAGCAGAGGCAATGTTCATTATATTTTAGCCATTTGTTTTTGCTCTTCTTGCTGTAAAAACATCCTAAACACAGAAAATGGTTAATCAAATTTGTAGCAACGACTTCTTTGAGGTTGATTTACTTTAAATTAGAAACTTGTAGTAAAAAGTTCAACTGTAGCATATTAAAGAAAGTCATTATAGTAAACATAACCTTGCCTCCTAAGAAGTAATAAAATACTTGGCTGTCCTAAGTTTAGTTTATTCATGTATCCAAGTCTTTTCAAATTCTCATGTGTTTTTGGTAACTCTATGATATGTCTTTATATTCAATAACTAACTTATTCCAGACAGTCTTTTGTCAGAAAATCCCATATAAGATCAAAAATCTGAGCTCATGACAATAATATGGTTACAAGATGAAAATACTACTTTATGATCACCATCTCCGCCGACTTTTTTTTTTTTTTTTTTTGCCTTACCTCACTGCTTGCTGGAACCTAGTTCCCTGACCAGGAATGGAACCCAAGCCCTCACCAGTGAAAATGAGGAGATCCAACCACTGGATGGCCAGGGAATTCCCCTACTTCCACCAACCTTTATCTACACAAAAGTGGGAAGCAATATAATATCCACGACAGGAAAAATGATGTCATTTTATCTTCTGAAGACACACAACCTGACTGACTGAATAGCCTGCACTGCTGACATGCTGATAAAGTAGAGTTGGACGGTGTAAATTCTAATTGGTTATAAACTGGCCCCTGACAGAAAGACAACTACTAGTATGTAAGACTGATATCTATTGGAGACTTTCTCATTTAATAAGTAATTCATTGTAAATTTAAGGGAAATTAACTTTCACTATTGGTCCCTAAGAGTTTATCCAGGCAACAGGGTACCTAGCTCTAGATCAAGGAAATTTCATATCTAGGTAGTGCCTATTCAAATATAGCATCTTCTGTTTCCAAGGAGAAGATATAACTTTTATTTCTTGCCTTTATCTTCTTTTTCTTTTATTTATATTTAAGTCTTTTTTTTTTTTTTAAAGCAGATGGAGACTGTTTGGGTTACAGATGTCACTGAATTATCTATGGGCTCAATGAGGAGATAATAAAATTTTATTTTTCATCTGCGTAGAAGACTGAAGGATTATAAAAATTATGTAATAGGGGCATTTTTGCAATCCTAATTACAATTTTTAGTTTGGGTTGTTGAAACTTCCCAGTTTTGCTTACTCTAGATTCAGACTGTCACAGAAATGCATGTGGTTTTACGTGTTCTATGCAAATACTGGCAAGATCCTTAGAATGTCCATCATGTTTCCAAATTTAATTCTTTACCTGTTATGCTTACAGAAGGTTTGGGAAATGATGATAATAAAATGTTCTTCCTTTCTCAACCTGCCTGAAAACAAGCTCTTCATTGGGGTGAAATGCAAGATCAGTTAGGCAATGATACAAAACTAATACAAAACTAGAAAAGTGAGTAGAAATTCACAAGGAGAAGTGTTTTGTTAAATAAAAGTTAGCATTTAATTTAGCTGGGCTGTACATTCTTAATATTTGCTGGATTTTGAATGATTATGTAATTCATTGCTTTTGCCAGGGATTCTCAATTTCAGTACTATTGAGATTTGGGCAGGATAGTCCTTTGTTGTATGAGGATGTCCTGTGGATTGTAGGATGTTGTGTAACATCTCTGTCCTCTACTTACTAGATGCCTATAGCACCTTCCTCCCTGGTGAGTCAGCCAAAAATATCTCTAGACATTGAAACATGTCCCCTAGGGGCAAAAACAAAATTGCCCCTGGTTGAGAAAATTGCCCCTGCTTCAGTGCAAAAGACTTTACAGTAGAAAATTTTGTTTTCTGCCAAAAAGAGGCAAACTTGGTATATTTGATATCTGGAAAAGAGAATTTTTAACATCCCCTTCCTCTATTAGGACAAAGTCATGTTTAGTAATGATAATGGAGTGAAATTAATGGCCAAGAGAGTAAGGACTTTCTTTTATTGATTATTATTATTGTTATTTAGATATGTTTTATGTGTAATCATGCTAGTAAAATATTTTACAATGAAATAAATAGTATGGAAAAGAAAAAAGTAATATATTAACACCTTTCCTTCAGTTTTATTGAAATGTAGTTGATATACAACACTGTATAAGCTTAAAGTGTATAGCGTAATGATTTGACTTACATGTATGGTGAACTGATTACCACAATAAATTTAGTTAACATCCATCATCTAATTTAGATAAGTAAAAAGGCAAAAAAACAATGTCTTTTTCCTTGTGATGAGAACTCTTAGGATCTAATTGCTTAATAAATTTCAAATATACCACACAGCAGTGTTAATTATAGTCATCATCATGTTCTTCATTACATCCCTAGTTCTTATTTATTAGTGGAAGTTTATGAGATATAAGTTTATAAAGAAAAAATAATAGAGTAATATTTTTACTTATACTAATGTATTTTTAAGGGAAAAACTTACACCTACATATTGGTGTGTTGTAATAATAAACAATAAAATAACAATGTTGTAGATTAATGACAGTTAAAAGTTCAATAAGAAGTTAAAAAAGGATACATTTTAATGTTAAATTTATGTTCAAATTCAGCAAACTAAAATATCCTCTTACCACACCAGAATACCAAATCCAGATACAAAATTCGAGTAGTCACATAGAATGACAATATTGAAGCAGCTCAGGTCCAGTTTATCGGCTGTTAAAATTATTGCCCTGCCATTGTTTATTTTGAAGCTACTATTTAAATGCAGGAATATTCAAAAGCACAAAGGTTGGCAATGTGAACTCTACCAACAGCAAGCTTATATGATTCTAAGCTGTTCTGAACTTTCTCTGGAAATGAATGCACATAGAAGGATTGATTATATTCTTTGCAGCCAAATATGGAGAAGCTCTATACAGTCAGCAAAAACAAGACCAGGAGCTGACTGTGGCTCAGACCATGAACTCCTTATTGCCAAATTCAGACTTAAATTGAACAAAGTAGGGAAAACCACTAGACCATTCAGGTATGACCTAAATCAAATCCCTTATGATTATACAGTGGGAGTGAGTAGATTTAAGGGCCTAGATCTGATAGATAGAGTGCCTGATGAACTATGAAATGAGGTTCATGACATTGTACAGGAGACAGGGATCAAGACCATCCCCATGGAAAAGAAATGCAAAAAAGCAAAATGGCTGTCTGGGGAGGCCTTACAAATAGCTGTGAAAAGAAGAGAAGCAAAAAGCAAAGGAGAAAAGGAAAGATATAAACATCTGAATGCAGAGTTCCAAAGAATAGCAAGAAGAGAGAAGAAAGCCTTCTTCAGCGATCAATGCAAAGAAATAGAGGAAAACAACAGAATGGGAAAGACTAGGGATCTCTTCAAGAAAATCAGAGATACCAAAGGAACATTTCATGCAAAGACAGGCTCGATAAAGGACAGAAATGGTATGGACCTAACAGAAGCAGAAAATATTAAGAAGAGATGGCAAGAATACACAGAAGAACTGTACAAAAAAGATCTTCATGACCCAGATAATCACGATGGTGTGATCACTGACCTAGAGCCAGACATCCTGGAATGTGAAGTCAAGTGGGCCTTAGGAAGCATCACTACGAACAAAGCTAGTGGAGGAAATGGAATTCCAGTTGAGCTATTCCAAATCCTAAAAGATGATGCTATGAAAGTGCTGCAGTCAATATGCCAGCAAATTTGGAAGACTCAGCAGTGGCCACAGGACTGGAAAAGGTCAGTTTTCATTCCAGTCCCAAAGAAAGGCAATACCAAAGAATGCTCAAACTACCACACAATTGCACTCATCTCACACGCTAGTAAAGTAATGCTCAAAATTCTTCAAGCCAGGCTTCAGCAATATGTGAACCGTGAACTTCCTGATGTTCAAGCTGGTTTTAGAAAAGGCAGAGGAACCGGAGATCAAATTGCCAACATCCGCTGGATCATGGAAAAAGCAAGAGAGTTCCAGAAAAGCATCTATTTCTTCTTTATTGACTATGCCAAAGCCTTTGACTGTGTGGATCACAGTAAACTGTTGGAAATTCTGAAAGAGATGGGAATCACAGACCACCTGACCTGCCTCTTGAGAAACCTATATGCAGGTCAGGAAGCAACAGTTAGAACTGGATATGGAACAACAGACTGGTTCCAAATAGGAAAAGGAGTACGTCAAGGCTGTATATTGTCACCCTGCTTATTTAACTTATATGCAGAGTACATCATGAGAAATGCTGGACTGGAAGAAGCACAAGCTGGAATTAAGATTGCTGGGGAAATATCAGTAACCTCAGATATGCAGATGACACCACCCTTATGGCAGAAAGTGAAGAGGAACTAAAAAGCCTCTTGATGAAAGTGCAAGAGGAGAGTGAAAAAGTTGGCTTAAAGCTCCACATTCATAAAACGAAGATCATGGCATCCGGTCCCATCACTTCATGGGAAATAGATGGGGAAACAGTGTCAGACTTTATTTTTCTGGGCTCCAAAATCACTGCAGATGGTGACTGCAGCCATGAAATTAAAAGACGCTTACTCCGTGGAAGGAAAGTTATGACCAACCTAGATAGCATATTCAAAAGCAGAGACATTACTTTGCCAACAAAGGTTCGTCTAGTCAAGGCTATGGTTTTGCCTGTGGTCATGTATGGATGTGAGAGTTGGACTGTGAAGAAGGCTGAGCACCGAAGAATTGATGCTTTTGAACTGTGGTTTTGGAGAAGACTCTTGAGAGTCCCTTGGACTGCAAGGAGATCCAACCAGTCCATTCTGAAGGAGATCAGCCCTGGGATTTCTTTGGAAGGAATGATGCTAAAGCTGAAACTCCAGTACTTTGGCCACCTCATGCGAAGATTTGACTCATTGGAAAAGAGTCTGATGCTGGGAGAGATTGGGGGCAGGAGGAGAAGGGGATGACAGAGGATGAGATGGCTGGATGGCATCACTGACTCGATGGAGGTGAGTCTGAGTGAACTCTGGGAGTTGGTGATGGACAGGGAGGCCTGGTGTGCTGCGATTCATGGGGTTGCAGAGTCGGACATGACTTAGCGACTGATCTGATCTGATCTGAGAGGGATCTGTGGGCTTCCCTAGTGGCTCAGACAGTAAAGCATCTGCCTGCAAGGCAGGAGACCTGGGTTCGATCTTTGTGTCAGGAAGATCCCCTGGAGAAGAAAATGGCAACCCCTTCCGGTATTCTTGCCTGGAGAATCCCAATGGACAGAAGAGCCTAGTGGCCTGCAGTCCATGGGGTCACAAAGAGTCGAACATGACTGAAGTGACTTAGCACATAAATGTTAAGAAAAACTTACATTTTAAACTAAAACTTTTTTGAGACCTAGGAAGGCAGGAGGTGCAGGGCAGTATTGGTAAGCAACATTCACACTAATTGGAATTTCAGGGAACACATATAAATCAAGAAATAGAAACAAAAAATCAAAGATAAAAGCAGACAGACAGGTGGGACAGATCAGATATGAATTTCACCAATGTTTTCTTGTTTGCTTATTGTTCTTTTTCTTTTCTTTTCTTTTTTGGTGTGTGTGTGTGTGTTAACTGGATCAGCCAAGACTGCAAAAGGTTTTGTCCTGGGTATGTTAATGATGGTAAATCAAAGCCAAATGGATAATTTCTTGTCTGATAAATTCCCCTGTAATGGAAGTGAATCCATTCTGTGGAGGTGACACACTCATTCATGTCTCTGTGTCTTGTTTCTCTTTCTTTAGATAGCCCGTTCACCTTTCAACCAGAAAAATAGACAAATTTCGCATTTTCCTCGTGACCTGATTTGAATTAAACTTTAGTTGTTTATGTAGCTTCCATCCCCTTGTTTTTGTTTGTTTTTACTTTTATACATTTTCATGATTTTCTTTGTGGGATTACAAAGACCCAACTCTCTCTCCTCCTTTCCTGCAATGAGGTTGTAACTCAGGGTTGATGAGTCAGAGCATTTGCCTTCTCTTAGCTACAGTGATTGGTTCACAGACAATAACATGACAAAAACAGAATGACCCAAACTCACTGGAGTTTCTGAAATAGTGGGATGTTAGCATAGTGTTTGGAGAAGGCAATGGCACCTCAGTCCAGTACTCTTGCCTGGAAAATCCCATGGATGGAGGAGCCTGGAAGGCCCCAGTCCATGGGGTCGCTGAGGATAGGACATGACTGAGCGACTTCACTTTCACTTTTCACTTTCATGCATTGGAGAAGGAAATGGCAACCCACTCCAGTGTTCTTGCCTGGAGAATCCCAGGGACGGCGGAGCCTGGTGGGCTGCTGTCTATGGAATCACACAGAGTCGGACATGACTGAAGTGACTTAGCAGCAGCAGCAACAGCATAGAATTGATGGCAGCCATCTTGCTACCACAGAGGGATAGCCTTCCTGAGAACAGAGCCAATATGAAGGAAAGCAGAGCTGACAGATGGAGAGGAAGAGAGGAGAGAGATAGTTGATTACTTTATTTGATTCTTTAGATGAATTTGTATTTAATGTATACACCTAAACTTCCAATCTACATAAATCAATAAAACTCCTTTTTTGTGGAAGCCAGTTTATGTTGGTTTTCCATGACATTCTGTTGTATGGGTGTGTGACTTGATGTTTGTACTGTGATTTTGGTAATACCAAGCTTAATTAAACATATCGAGTTCATTCTTAACTAAAAAACCCCAAAAAACAAAAAAACTGACACTTATCATACAGTCATTCATGACTACTTTCAGCACTTCCTTCCCAAAGTCTTCCTTGACCATTTTGCTTCATGTAATTCTTTCCAGTTGTGAATTTGCATAGGATTTATAAGTTTATATTATATACTCTGGCACTTGATTTTATACTCTTGTATATGCTCATTAAATTTATGTGTATCCAGTCTTCATTTAAATAATAGAAATATATTCATGGTTTATAAATTATTTTTTATATTTCCTATTTAGTGTATAAACTTATAGAGGAAAGATATTTTGTCTCATATTCCTTTTGTATGTTCCATAGTACTCAGCATAAGGTGGTCCCATACTGGGTATTTAATATGAAGCAGATTTATTCAAAGTTCCATTCATAGCTATCCTAGTTTGTGAACATCTGAGGCACTTTCAATTCAACAAACTGCTGCCAGCACATACATTCCTAGAGATAGTAATCTTGAGGTTAACAAAAATAAATAAGTGCAATTCATCAAGAACCAATTTGCAGAAATAGAGGAGGGTCTATTCACTAGAGTGAGAGTTGGGAAGTCAGGAACCTTGTGATATTTTGTTTTTGTCCACACCATCATCCAGCACAGTACCAGGCAAATAGTAGATGCTTGATAGAGATTTATTAACTAAATGAAAATTGCTTTATAGCATGCTTTCTGAAAGGATTGCTGTGTTCTGTAATTTGCACTGTCCTATATGATAACCACATGTGGCTACTGAACACTTAAATTGTTGCTAGAATGACTGAATGTGTACTTGTATTTGATTTTAATTAATGTAAATTAAAATAGCTACATGTGGCTAGTGGCTACTGTGCTCTACCTTGTGGATTTATAAGGTCAAGGAAGCAACGTATGTAACACAACACAAGGATGTTGATAGAAAAACACATTTAAGAACTACTACAGGTTTTTTTTTTTTTTAAGCAAACCTAAATTATAGTGATAGTCAAAGAAGTAAGCCATTTCTCTTATAAAGCCCAGCTCAAATATCACCTCCTTTGTGAAATGTACCTTGACTCTAACTCCCGCCCCATATTCACCCTCATCCATGTCAGAATTAATATATTAATAATTCTTTCCAATTGTACTTTGTTCAGACAATTATAAACAAGTTTGCTATGCTATGTTATGGGCTTCCCTTGTGGCTCAGCTGGTAAAGAATTTGCCTACAATGTGGGAGACCTGGGTTCAATCCCTGGGTTGGGAAGATGCCCTGGAGAAGGGAAAAGCTACCCACTCCATTATTGTGGCCTAGAGAATTCCATGGATTGTATAGTCCATGGGGTCACAAAGAGTCGGACACAACTGAGTGACTTTCACTCACATGCTATATTATAACTTGTTTTACTTTTGCCTAATTAATGAGATAGATTTATTGCTTTTTGAGGGCAGAGATCATATTTTTTCTATTTACTCATTTAAAATCTATTAATAAGTTCTTAATGTCAGAGCTTACAGTCCAGGAGGCAAAGAATATCTTAAATATACCTTAACTGTAACAGGTAATGAATGCTACATGCAACGGACTGAATTGTGTCCTTCCAAAATTTATATGTTGAAGTCTTAACCTCTAACATGACATTATTTGGAGGTAAGATCTATTATGAGGTAATAAGGGTTAAATGAGGTCACAGTGCACGTGTATGTGCTAAGTCACTTTAGTTGTGTCTGACTCTTTGCGACTCTATGGACTGTAGCCTGCCAGGCTCCTCTGTCCATGGGATTCTCTAGGTAAGAATACTGGGGTGGGTTGCTGCACCTTCCTCCAGGGGATCTTCCACTGCAACAGACATAAAAGGGTTGAGTCTTAATTTGATAGAATTTGTGTTCATATGAGAAGAGGAAGAAACCCCAGGACATTCTCTCTCTGTGGGTGTGCCCATGTTACAGAAGAGGTCAAGTGAGCACCCAGTGAAGTGGTGGCCACTTACAAGGCAAGAAAAGAGGCCTCTGAATGAAACCTACTTTACTGGCACCTTGATCTTGGACTTTCAAGCCTCCAGAACTGTGAGAAAAGTTTCTGTTGTTTAAGCTACCCTCTCTGTGGTGTTTTGTTATGATGATTCAAGCAAACTAATATATTATAATTGGAATTTTCTTAGTTCATAGTATCTATTTATGGTCTATTTATGGAGGCATCAAGTAGGGGAACCTAACAGGACATTGCACAACTCATACCGTGAACCTGGAGTGATGCTTCCTTAAGGTAACCTTAAGCTGAGACCCCAGGAAGATGAGGAGTTAGCCTAATGATGAAGAATTGAGCACTCAAAGGAACTAGCATATCTGAGGTGAATGGCATCATGTGGAGCTTCTAAGGAAGTGAAAGAAATTTGGTATGCCTGGAACTGCAGGGTGAAAAGGTACAGGTTGAGGATGGAGACTGTACAGGACCACAGAAGCCAAGGAAGGTATTGAGGCTTTATCTTGGAGCCTCCAAAATGAAGCCACTTGGAGAATTTTAGGTAGCAGAGAGGCACAATTAAATTTTTGTTTTGGAAAGCTCACTTTGGTTGCAGACTGGAGACAAGATTGGAAGAAAGCCATTGCGAAGACAGAGAAACCATTCAGAAAGCTGCCTCAGTTGTCCAGATGAAAGATGGTAATGACTTGGACCAGAATTCTTTCATCTCTAAGGCCTAGTATAGTACTGAGCCAATAACAGGTGCTCAATGAATATTTGAGATGAAGCAATTGAACCAAAAAAATAAAGATTAATGCATTCTTTCTTTGGATGACAAAAATCAAATCACAGCTACTGAAAGAAACAGCATTGAAATATTTACATGAGGTCAACAGATATCAAGATCACATTTTGGTTGGGTAAAACACAGAGGATTTTAGGGCTCACACCACTAATTTTGGTGACATCTAAACCAAAAGAAAAGTACTTATACCTAATAGCATTGTCTTAGAAAACAAAGAATAAGATTAGTAGTACAGTGATGAACAAGACAGAAAGGCGACAAAGATAAAATCTGACAAAAATCTGAAAAAAAACAAGACAAAAATATGACCTCTGGATTTTGTATCTAAATAAGGTTTTCACATTAATTGAAACAAAATGAAATTCTAATTTATAGTATGTATTTTAGGAGCTAGAGGTGTATTTTATTAAGACTAAGAATGCAGAGGATTATCCTATATTATTACTCCAAAGTAAGCTCAGATAATAATGGTAGAAGAATTTAGGTGGGTAAAAATCATATTACAAAGTAAAGTGAAGTCGCTCAGTCATGTCCAACTCTTTGCGACCCCATGGATGGTAACCTACCAGGCTCCAGGTCCATGGGATTTTCCAGGCAAGAATAGTGGAGTAGGCTGCCATTTCCTTCTCCAGGGGATCTTCCCAACTCAGGGATTGAACCAGGGTCTCCTGCGTTGCAGACAGATGCTTTACCATCTGAGCCACTAGGGAAGCCCAAAAATCATTTTAGGAAAGATTAAAACCTGGGAGACAATTGAAAATACTGGCTTAAATGAAGAAATACTAGGGTGTTTGATAATTTTTTTTAATTTAAATTTATTTATTTTAATTGGAGGCTAATTACTTTACAATATTGTATTGGTTTTGCCATACATCAACATGAATCTGCCACGGGTGTACAAGTGTTCCCCATCCTGAACCCCCCTCCCACCTCTCTCCCCATATCATCCCTCTGGGTCATCCCAGTGCACCAGCCCCAAGCATCCGTATCCTGCATCATACCTGGACTGGTGATTCGTTTCTTATATGATATTATACATGTTTCAATGCTATTCTCCCAAATCGTCCCACCCTCACTTTCACCACTACTATTCAACATAGTTTTGGAAGTTTTGGCCACAGGAATCAGAGCAGAAAAAGAAATAAAAGGAATCCAAATTGGAAAAGAAGAAGTAAAACTCTCACTGTTTGGTAATTTTTAAGGGATAGTTTAGGTTTCATCTTGACCAGAAGCAAAAACATTGGCCAGTTGGCTTCTTTAGATAACTTTCATATTCTTTTAATTTGTCTTCTTACCCTCTTGAGTATTCCGTACATTTCTAACTGGCCACCTTTATTAAGTGTACATTTTTGCCAGTCATTTGTCTCTAGCCTCTAAAGTCTCTATTTTAACTTTGAAGCCTTTTTCTACCAGGTGTCTGGAATATTACTCTAACTCCAATTCAATAAGCTATTTCTCTTTGCTGTGCTTAGTTGCTCAGTCAGGTTCGACTCTGTGACCCCATGGACTGTAGTCTGCCAGGCTCCTCTGTCCATGGGGATTCTCCAGGAAAGAATAGTGAATTGGGTTGCCATGCCCTCCTCCAGGGGATCTTCCCAACCCAGGGATTTCACCCAGGTCTCCAACATTGCAGGTGGATTCTTTGCCGTCTGAGCCACCAGGGAAGCCCAAGAATACTGGAGTGGGTAGCCTATCCCTTCTCCAGGGGATCTTCCTGACCCAAGAATTGAACTGGGGTCTCCAGCATTGCAGGCATATTCTTTACCAGCTGAGCTTCCAGGGAAGCCCAAACTGTTTCTCTACAAAACATTCTGCAAATTCCATCTCTTCCAGAATCCACCACAACTTAGTTTTCATATATTTTATTTCTGGACTTGTTTAATTCTTCTTTCAGTTTCTCTATATGTTCTTATTACCTATTTGCATCATTCTGTTTCAGATTATATATTTCCATGGGGCAAAGTTATGCAAGTTTGTTTCACCTTGGATTGAACTTGGATTGAACATCCCTATAAAGGAAACATCTGAGTGTTGTGTACAAAGTGGGTGTGTGTGTGTGTGATTCCTATAAACTTGAAAATATTTATATTTCCTTTCAAGTATGCATCCAGACTCAAACTTCTGTAGTGAGCAGATATATAACAAAGATCATTAAAACATATGTTTGATTCTAGGATGACTTCAGGGAGTATCGGGATTGGCTCAGACTATTATTTTGATCATTAACAAATAGCATGATTTAATGTAACCAACATTCTGAGACCAAAATGGAAAAAAAACCCAATGCCCTCTGCCATTACATATCTTCTTTCAGTTCAAATTAGTATACACTCCATTTTCATCATGACAGAGAGAAGTGGAAAGAATGGGTTTACTCAGCCACAAATCAATATATAAACCCTGATCAATGGATGTGAAGCTTCTCTGGATATTTGAAATATTTTTATGCATTTTGGCATACTGTATAGTAGGAAGCAATCCATTAGGTTTTAAAAAGGTGAAAGCCAATAAAGATAGGTTAGATGTCAAACTCTCATATCCCTTAGGCTTCTGGTTATGAGAACTAGCTTTTCTGTCTGCTTCTTTCAATTATCAAAATGTGGATAATCTGAAAATCATACATGCACACACATACTCATTTTACGTCTCTGCATTTTCCATGGGGGCATTAAAAGCATCTTTACCTTAGTTTTACATTTCCTGAAAAAAGAAAATACTAATATTGACTCAGGAGTGTATGATGATTAATCATTTAAAATCTGAAACTAGAAATCCTTAGACACTGTAGAGCTCTCCATGTAACCTATGTCATTTCTCGAAAAAGCAGAAGCTGGATATGCAACTAAACTTTGCTGGATGGGGTAAAGCAGCTCCTTTTCATATGAGGGACTCTCGAAAATCTTGCTTTCCACATAGGAAGGCTTCACTGTGAGGCCATGATTAGTCACAGGTTGCAGCTGTCACACTTTATCATATTAGAGCTAAATGAGATATCATAGCATAACATGAATTACTGACACATTTTTTAGTCTATTCTTAACCTATGGCCAAGATTTATGGCTAGCATGACTACAAATCACAAGGTGACTTCTTCACTCAGAAACTTGTACTGAAATATTGTTAGACCATAGCTGAACTGTGAAACAAAAACCTTGCAATTACCTCCTCGCCAGGGATGAGTACCAATCTGTGCCAAGTGAGACAAACAGCAAATTCATGGGATAGTATTTACCTTACTTGTTGAGGCTATACTGTCATATTTAGTGTCTGAAACAAAAGATTCAGATCTTTGATCGCTAGCCAGGCTCTAGAAATACTGTGCAGAGGTATAACTTCTCTGCAGGTCATGTGGATCTCTAGGGGCTTGGAAATACTCTATTCCCTTCTGAAGATTTTCCTCTTTGAACTCATTGTGGCACTAAATTCATCTACTAAGATATCATTCCTGAAGGAATTTGAACTTGTGACTCAGGGAAGGGGAAGTTTGTAAAAAATTGTTACTTAGATTGTGAAATTATGCCTCTGGCTAAGACTGGTTCTTAAAACACTGCTGTAAAATACAGATGGAAGAATAAGACCTGGTGGGTTAAAATGTGATTGACTATTTCAGTTGAGGGGAAACACGTGCTACCCTATATAGTCCTGCCAGGAGAATTGCTCAGAAAGTTAAGAAGTTATGAAAGATTTGTGCCTGCAGAAATTGAGTCAATTGTTCCACTGGGAATGCGGAGGGAAGGAACAGATAATATTAAACCTCAACATTCAGAAAAATTATTTTAGTTCTATATTATCCTGTAATTATTACAGCTCTGCAGGTCTCTACTTGTTCTGCAGTATCCTACATTTTTGCTGAATGGTTTAATACATCTGCAGTAAGAAAATGTGTAAAAAGGAAAAACTCAATGAATTTAGTAATGTGTGGTTGGTTTGATTGCCTTAGGAGAGGATTCTAAAAATATATAAATTATTTCAGGGTCACTTAAACTGCTAGCAAAGTCTCTAGCTATTGGTTAAAGTAATGAAGATTGAAGTCAGTCCCAAAATGACACCCCACTCCCCACCTAGAAAAAAATGAAAATGAAAGTTTGCAGCTCTGGCAACATACATTTATTTATAAAAAGCTTAGAGAGCAGAATATCCAGAAACTGCGGGCATTTACACTCTGGAGATTGAAACTCAGGAAAAAATTATTTTCTTGGGCCATAAGATATCCCATTTGTGCAATTTTAATCTGAATGTGGATACCTGTATCCCAAACTTCCCATATCTGTTTGAACAGGTGTTGAGCCACACAGCTTCTCAAAACCAGAATCCATTGTGTTAGAGAGTGGGTAGGATATTCCAAATAGCGATGGGAAATTCAGCCTTGAAGGTTCATATGGAAGGACCCTAGGCATTGTTCAGAATGACAGCAGGAAAAAAAGGTTCATAGAATTCCTAAGTAGTAGCTCTGTGGGTTGGGTTTTTTGACTCCAAATCTCAGTGTAGTGTGAAAATTACCATGGGTACAAACCCTTCAAGTCCTTCCTGTTTGAAATCCAGAATCATCAGTTCAAAATGAAGATTAAAATTTAATCTATTTATGCATGTCAGCTTATATGGGAATGAAAGGTCTGCTCAATTTGTCCTGCTCAGGTTGGTATGGCAGGGAGTCAAGTGATCCGTGACTCACCCTTCCCAGGACTGCCTGTGTATATATATATATATATATATATATATATATATATACACAATATATATATATATACACACACACATATATATATACATACTTGGACAAAGAGTGAATAAGTATCCTTAATGCTTTAGATGTTTCTTAGAAACATGACTGAGCGTTCATTCTATAAGGTTGAGGTAAGGATAAGGCTTCTTTCTGCTGCCATCCTAAAAAAAACAAAACACTCTTTGGCTTCCCTGGAAATCAATTTTATTTGAATCTGAGGCCATTTTGAAGTGACTATTATGAAGGTACTAAGCTTACTATATTTGAATAACTGCTCTACACTTCCTCTTCAAGAAAAAAAAAATTCAGATTAACTGCAATGTAGCCTGCAGACAGCTCTACTGCCACAGACAGAGGGAACAAAGAGCTCCCATTGCCTGACCAGCTTTCTGCTGTAGAGGTTCAACTTGTATTGAATTGAGATCATTTTAAATTAACAGAGATTTGACATAACCAAGATTTGACTAGTTTTTCATCTCACAAACCCTGTGCAAGTATTTTTTTGTAAGAGAGGGTGACACTAGGTTTAACTTGAAAAAGTTTTTAAATATTTCTATTATATACATTGTTTCAGCAGTTTAAATTCAAGAACAAAATTTCAGTGCTCTCCATTCCTTTTTCCTTACCTGGTAGACATCTTTAATTTCTCTAACTATGGTCCCATTTTTCATTTGGGTTTCCCAGCTTTTTAATGTAATGGTCATCTTCATATCTTAATAAAACAAAACTTGAATTATATGCACTACTGGGCAAGCATGACATGACTTTTGCTAGCATATGTAAGGCGTGAAAACCTGGGGGAAAGTACTATTCAATTTAAGTTCCACTTGAGCACACTGCAGTGCACTGGAAATGAGTTCAGTCTTAATGGCACTGAAAAAGGTAGAAGCAGGGAAAGGTGGAGATCACCGATTTGAACCTAATTAAAAAGACCTGATAAAAATGTTAGAAAGCCAGATGGTCAAGTCAATTTCTTAGTCCTGTGCCAGTCCAGGGATGGAATATGTTTAGCAGTTGACATTCTGCAAGGGTAGACTGGTAATATCAGCAGTGAAACCAAAAGGATTTGTTAACATGGTTAGACTTTGAAAATGTTTTCATGCTTCTTTGTCTAAGTGGAAACAGCCAAAAGAAGAAAATGTGAAATCTGTATTTTAATCAAATTCCCAAACTCTACAAGAGCTTCAAGTACTTGATTACTACTGAATATTTGCTACACTAATTTGAAAACTAAATACTAACATCGTTATAATGGCAAATAGTGGAGTGGAAATTCAGCACACTAGGATAGTTACCATACAATTTCATGAGAAAATAGTTCTTTAATTTTAAGAGTTAAACAATTGATGATTTGAAAACAGCACTTGAATTAAAAGCACTTAAAAATGATATCCAAATTTAGGAAACTTCTGATTACCCCAAACCCATCCATTTAGAAATTAAAAATTTCATCTGAACATACAATATTAGATGGGTCTTTCTTGGATATTTTTATTGCCATGGCTTTAGACAATATCTCTATGTAAAACGAATCAAAATAATTAAGTCAGAAATTTCCTTTGCTTCCTACAGATCACTTTCTGTCATCAATGTAGTGTTGCAAAGAAAAATGGGCAGAAACTTTCAGCTGATGAGTATTTATGTATTGAGTGCTATTAAAAATTAAATATAATTAGGAACCAAGTGAGCCATATTTTGAAATGTTTTATTTGGAAAAAAGGAGGAATGTTTAAAAGGTGTTAGGTACCTAACTAGGGACAAAGAGAAGAAGAATGGGGGGAAAAGAGTGAAGAAAATGCAAGACTGTCTTGGGTGTCTAATTTTGCCACCAGAAATGAACATTTGGAGCATTGATTCACAGCTTTGATCTTCTTCAATCTCTTTGTTCCTCTGTGATGTAACCGAATAATTTATAGGTAACTAAAGCTTCCAAAAGTGCCAGAAAATAGTAAATAGATCTGTCTTTTTCTGGTGAATAGCAAACTACTAGTAATGCCTTGGATTTACAGTCTCCCTTTTACAAAGAGCTCAGGGGGAAGACATTGTGTCACCCAATTCATTTGAAATAGTGAAGAGCCTTTAACAGAAAGTTTAGGTGGTGTCAGAGACATGGCTAATGAGGTTTGTTGAATTCCAGGTTTCATAAGGTAAGATGTTAGTGCTCGCCTTCCAAACAGAACTCATTTGGTACCGCATTCTCTGAAATCTTTCACAAATTCTCCCAGGGCAATTTGTTTCAACTATTGACAGGCACATTATTTGCTACCTTAGCAGTCCCACGACTATATGAACCACCAACAAATAACCTATCTAAGCTCTTCTACACCTGAGGCATACTAATTGCTAAGGAAAATCCTTGTCAGAATGCTCTTCATTGCTGCTGGACAAATAGGGGCTTGGCCAAAACTTTGTTTTCTCACCCAGTTTGGTTCTCTAGTAGTAGATCTCTGTCTTCCAATTCTTTCTGTTGCATCTTTGAATTGCATTCATAGAATGTTTAGACTTTTAAGTTGAATTTGCATATTTGGTATTATTTATTTTCACTAAAAGTATTCCCACAAATATCCAATTATAGAATTTTGACTGAACAGATTGTTATACATACAAATGCTAAAATATGAACATTATTCTGTTTTTTTTAAAAAATCCACTATATTGAGACATCACTCACACACAGTTAACTGCATAATAAAACTGTACAGTTTATTGCATTTTGACAGTTATGTCCATCGTCAAAGTATTAGCACAATCAAGATACATACAATTTCCATCACCAACAAAAGATTCCTCAGGCCACTTTGCAATCCATCCTTTATTTGCTATCACCCAGGCAACTGATGATCTGCTTTCTGTTCCTCTAATTTAGTTTTTATTTTCTAGAGTTTCATATAAATAGAATAATACAGTATGTACTCTTTTTGTCTTAACTCCTTTCATTTAGTGTTATCATTTTCCAATTCGTTTATTTTGTTGGGCATATTAATAGTTCATTTCTTTTTCTTCCCTATATGAATACTGCACAATTTATCTTTTAACTTCTTGAAGGGCATTTGGGTTGTTTCAAGTTTTGGGCTATTACAAATAAAGCATCTATTAACGTTTATATACAGGTTTTTGTATATATGTACTTTCATTTCACTTGGGTAAATACTTAGGAATGAAGTGGTTGAGTTTTATAATAGATATATTTTACATATATTTAAGAAACTACCACATTGTCTAGCAAAATATTCTATTTTTCATCCCCACCAGCAAGATATTAAATTATCAGTTGCTCCATATTTTCACAAAAACTTGGAGTTTTTTCCTTCAAGTTTTAGTCATTTTAATGTGTTAATTTGCATTTCCCCTGATGATTGATATATTGGGAGTCTCTTCACATGCTTATTGGCCATCTGTGTATATTCTTTTGTGAAGTATCTGTTAAAATATTTTATCCATTTTTAACTTTTTATGAGGGTTATTTTTATTATCAAGTTGTAAGAGCTCTTTATATAAGCTGGATACAAGTTCTTTGTCAGGCTCTTTTGATAATCAAGGATTTTAAGCTTGATAAAGTTTAATTTACTAATTTTTCTTTTATGGTTGTTGATTTCTGTGACCTGTTGGAAAAAAAAATTGCCTATCCCAAAGTTACAAAGATTTTCTCTGTTTACTTCCAACATTTTATATTCTAGTTTTTTGTATTAAAATCTATAATTTATTTTGAGTGAATTTTTGAACATGAGTTAAGGTTCAGCATTTTTTTCCCATATAGATATGCAGTTACAGCACTATTTGTTTTAAAGACTCTTTTGCTGTATTTAATTCCCTTGATACTTTAGTTTTTTTTTTTTTTTTAAATTTTATTTGCTATTTTAGGATTTTTATTTTGTATTTAAATTAATTTTTACTAAAATATAGTTGATTTACAATTCTGTGTTAGTTTCTGCTGTATAGCAAAGTGAATTAGCTATACATATACATATAACCACTCTTTTTTATTTTCCCATATAAGTCATTACAGAGTATTGAGTAGAGTTCCCTGTGTTATAAAATAGGTTCTTATTAGTTACCTATTTTATATATAGTAGTGTGTATATCTGGAGAAGGCAATGGCAACCCACTCCAGTACTCTTGCCTGGAAAGTCCCATGAATGGAGGAGCGTGGTAGGCTGCAGTCCATGGGGTTGCTAGGAGTCGGAGGCCACTGAGCGACTTCACTTTCACTTTTCACTTTCATCCATGGAGAAGGAAATGGCAACCCACTCCAGTGTTCTTGCCTGGAGAGTCCCAGGGATGGGGAAGCCTGGTGGGCTGCCATCTATGGGGTCTCACAGAGTCAAACATGACTGAAGCGACTTAGCAGCAGCAGCAGTGTGTATATGTCAATCCCAATCTCCCAATTTATCCCTCCTCTCTTCTTTCCCCCTTGGTAACCATAAGTTTGGTTTTTACATCTGTGATTCTATTTCTGTTTTCTAAATAGGTTCATTTGTACCTTTTTTTTAAGATTCCACATGTAAGTGATATTCTATGATATTTGTCTTTCCCTGTCTGACTTTACTCAGTGTGATTATCTCTAGGTCAATCTGTCAGTGCAAATGGCATTATTTTGTACTTTTTTACGGTTGAGTAATATTTCATTGTATATATGTACAACATCTTCTTTATCCATTCCTCCATTGGTAGACATCTAGGTTGCTTCCTTGTGCTTTGCTACTTTTGCTGAAAAATATTTTAACCATATATATGGGGCTATTTATGGACTACTTTTTGCCCTTTGATCAGATTATTTATCTTTTCTTTTGCATCACACTCAATTACTATTGCTTTATAGTAAAGCTTGAAATCAGGTAGCATAAGTTCTCTAATTTTGTTTATCCCTTTAAAAATTGGTTTGACAATTCTAGGTCACGTGCATTTTCATATACACTTAGAATCAACTAGCAATTTCTACAAAAAATTCCCTACTGGAATTTGAATTTAGATTGTGCCAAATCTACAGTTTAATTTGGGAAAAATTTATATCTTAACAACATTACATTTTCCAGTCCATGTCAGTGGTTCTCCCCATTTAATTTCTCTCAGTAGTTTTCAGTGAGGAGATGTCTCATCTGCTTTGTTAGATTTATTCCCCAGTTTTGTATGTATGGGAAGAGGGGCTACTGTCAAATGATTTTTCAAAATTTTATTTTCCTCTCATTTTCTAGTATACAAAAATAGAATTAATTTCTGGATATTTTCTTTGTATCCTGTGATCTTGCTAGATTCATTTGTGAGTTCTATTAGTTGTTTCGTATATTCTGTAGGGTTTTCTGTATAAACAATTGTGTCATCTTGTAACAGAGACAGTTTTACTTCTTTAATTCCAATGTTTATGTCTTCTATTTCTTTTCTTTGTCTTATTTCAATAGCTGAGGCTATCAGTATAACACTTAGGGGAAAGTGATGGCATCACCTACGCTATGGACATGAGTTTGAGTAGGCTCCAGGAGTTGGTGATGGACAGGGAAGCCTGGTGTGCTGCAGTCCATGGGGTCACAATGAGTCAGACACAACTGAGTAACTGAACTGAACTAAACTGATAAAATATGTTGTTTAGTTTTAGTTTTTTTTATAATGGATGAAATTAATTTAATTGACAAATTAAAGAGTTTTTTCCCCTATTCCTAGTTTCCTGTGAGTTTGTTTCTGTTTTTAATCATGAATTGTTATAAGTTCAGTTCAGTTCAGTTGCTCAGACGTGTCCGACTCTTTGCGACCCCATGGACTGCAGCACGCCAGGCCTCCCTGTCCATCACCACCTCCTGGAGTTTACTCAAACTCATGTCCATTGAGTCAGTGATGCCTTCTAACCATCTCATCCTCTGTTGTCCTCTTTGCCTCCCATCTTCAATCTTTCCCAGCAGCAGGGTCTTTTCAAATGAATCAGCTCTTCGCATCAGATGGTCAAAGTAGTGGAGTTTCAGTTTCGGCATCAGTTTTTCCAATGAATATTCAGGACTGATTTCCTTTAGGATGTACTGCTTGGATCTCCTAGCAGTCCAAGGGACTCTCAAGAGTCTTCTCCAACACCGCAGTTCAAAAGCATCAATTCTTTGGCACTCAGCTTTCTTATAGTTCAACTCTCACACCCATACATGACTACTGGAAAAACCATAGCTTTGACTAGACGGACCTTTGTTGGCAAAGTAACGTCTCTGCTTTTTAATATGCTGTCTAGGTTGGTCAGAACTTTTCTTCCAAGGAGCAAGCATCTTTCAATTTCATGGCTGCAGTCACCATCTGCAGTGATTTTGGAGGCCCCCAAATGAAATCTGTCACTATTTCCTTTGTTTCCCCATCTATTTGCCATGAAGTGGTGGGACCGGATGCCATAATCTTAGTTTTCTGAATGTTGAGCTTTAAACCAACTTTTTTACTCTCTTCTTTCACTTTCATCAAGAGGCTGTTTAGTTCTTCTTCACTTTCTGCCATAAGGGTGGTGTCATCTGCATATCTGAAGTTATTGATATTTCTCCTGGCAACCTTGATTCCAGTTTGTGTTTCATCCAGCCCAGCATTGCTCGTGATGTACTCTGCATATCAGTTAAATAAGCAGGGTGACGATATACAGCCTTGACCTACTCCTTTTCCTATTTGGAACCAGACTGTTGTTTCATGTCCAGTTCTAACTGTTGCTTCCTGACCTGCAGTTTCTCAGGAGGCAGGTCAGGTGGTCTAGTATTCCCACCTGTTTAAGAATTTTTTGCAGTTTATTGTGATCCACACAGTCAAAGGCTCTGGCAGAGTCAATAAAGCAGAAGTAGATGTTTTTCTGGAACTCTCTTGATTTTCGATGATCCAGCGGAGGTTGGCAATTTGATCTCTGGTTCTTCTGCCTTTTCTAAATCCAGCTTGAATATCTGGAAGTTCATGGTTTAGGTATTGTTGAATCCTGGCTTGGAGAATTTTGGGCACTACTTTACTAGCGTGTGAGATGAGTGCAATTGTGCGGGAGTTTGAGCATTCTTTGGCATTGCCTTTCTTTGGCAATTGTTAGCAAATGTTTTCAAATCCTTTTTCTATATCTACTGGAATAATATGTTTTTTTTTTTCCTTTAATCTGTTAATGTGGTATAATATACTGATTTATCACTGAGTGTTAAAGTAACCTTGCATCCTGAGATAAAGCAAGCTTAGTCATTGTGTTATCTTTTCAATACATTGTTGGATTTGGTTTGCTAATATTTCTAAGGATTTTTGCACTTACATTTATGAGAGATACTAGTCTATAATTTTTTTCTTCTATTTTGGTAATATTTTATTTGGTTTGTGGTATCAAGGTTATGCTAGCTTCAAAAATCCATTTAGCGGAATCTCTCTACTCCTCTATGCTCTAAAAAATGTCTGTTTTACCTCGTCAAATTTAGTAAGTTGTATAACTTAAAAATTTGTTCATTTAAAGTAATATAATGAAATTTTAAAATTAAATTTTAAAAATCACTCACAAAATTTTAATTTATCTTCTCATGTCTCTTGGACATAGTTTGGCAGCTTCTTTTTCATTCTTGATAATGACTTGCATTTTCTTTCTTTTTTCTTAATCAACATAGCTAGAATTTTATTAATTTTGTTGATCTTTTCATATAACCAGGTTTTGGCTTTGTTAATTTTCTGTATTCTCTGTTGTGTTTATTTTTAGTGTCATCTTTATCTCCTTTCTTCTACTTACTTTTGATTTACTTTCTTTTTAATTTTTTAGCATCTTAGGTAAGTTTGTTTTTTCTTATTTTCTAATGTAAGCCTTTAAAATGATAAATTTCCTTTTAAGCACTGTGTCTTGACATATTTTATTTTTATCATTCAGTTAGAAAACATTTTTATTTTTCTCAGTTTCTTTATAATTTCCTATTTAGCTCATGCATTACATAGGATCATCTTGTTTGAGTTCCAAATATTTGAGAATTTCATAGATTCTTGTTGTTATTGATTTCTAATGTAATTCTGTTGTACCCAGAGACTATGATTTCAATTCTTTGCATATATATGCTTTGTAGAGATATACTTTATGGTCATACAGAAATGTATGTGTGTGTAGTGAATGTACCATGTGCATATGAAAAGAATGTATATGCTGTCATTACTGGGTATTGTATTCTATAAATATCAATTAGGTTTACTTGGTTGATATTATTCTTTAGATCCTAGATGTTTAAACTGACTTTGTCTAGATAGTGTATCAATACTGAAAGAACAGTGTAAAAATCTTCTACTTGAATTGTCTTTTTTGCTCTTCAATTTTGTTGATTCTTGCTTCATGGATTTGAAGTTTTGTCATTAAGAACATTTGTATTTACAATATTTTTCTGACAAACTGATTATATTATCATTGTAAAGTTTGCTTCTTTACCTTTAACAATACTATTTCTCTTAAAATTTCTTTTAGTTGGTATCAGTATAGCTACCGTGGCCTTCTTATGCTTACTGTTTGTATGATATATCTTTTTAATCTATTTTTTCTACACTTCTGTACCAGATTTAAAGTATGTATGTTATAGACATTAAAAGTGTGTATGTTTAAGATGGGGTCTTGGATTTTTAGCATTTTTTCATAATCTCTGTCTTTTACTTGGAGTGTGTCAACTATTATCATTTAATGTAATTATTAATATGATCATCTTTAGATCTTCTATTTTACTATTTGGTTTTTGTATGATCATTCTTGTTTTTGCGTTTCTGTTTTTACTGCCCTGTCTTCTTTTAGATTATTTTAATATATTTTAGAATTTTATTTGAATTTATCTATTAACTTTTAAACTACATCTTTTAAAATTTTTTAGTGATTCTAGAAATTACAATATACATTCTGAAGTTGTCACAGCCTTCAAAGGATTAATATTTTACTATTATGTTGGTGCCAAAGTAACTGCAGTTCTTACATTGTTGAAATTTGCCATTTGATATTGGAATACATTGCAAATAAATGTGGTTATGTTGTACATCACTTTAAGGCACATTTCTTGCTTTATATTTTTTTGCTAATGACATTGTGCTTATGCGTGCAAAGTCACTTCAGCTGTGTCTGACTCTTTGCGACCCACTGGACTGCAGCCCCCCCAGGCTCCTCTGTCCATGGGATTCCCAGGCAAGAATACTGGAGTGGATTGCTGTGCCATTCTCCTGGGGATCTTTCCAACCCAGGGTTTGAACCCGCATCTCTTATGTCTCCTGCATTTGGCAGGCGGGTTCTTTACCACTAGTGTCACCTATGAATTTGAGCAGAATTTTTTATCTGAGTTCAAAATGGGTCATAAAGCAGCAGAGAAAACTTAACACATGAACAGCACATTGGAACTGCTAACGAATGTATGGTGGAGATGAGAGCCTTGAAGATGAGGAGTGTAATGACTGGCCATCCAAAGTTGACAACGACCAATTGAGAGATATCATCGAAGCGGATTCTCTTACAACTATCTGAGAAGTTGCCGAAGAACTCAACATTGACCATTCTACGGTACTTTGGTATTTGAAGCAAATTGGGAAGGTGTAAAAGCTTGATAAGTGTGTGCCTCATGAGCCGACTGAAAAAAAATTCATTGTTTTGAAGTGTCATTTTCTCTTGTTTTGTGTACATGCAAAAACAACAAACCATTTCTCGATTGGATTGTGATGTGCAACGAAAAGTGGATTTTGTATGGCAATTGGTGATGATCAACCCAGTGATTGGACTGAGAAGAAGCTCCAAAGCACTTTCCAAAGCCAAACTTGAACTAAAAAAAGGCCATGGTCACTGTTTGGTGGTTTGCTGCCCATCTGATCCATTACAGCTGTCTAATCCCAGCAAAACCATTACATCTGAGAAGTATGCTCAGCAAATCAATGAGATACACTGAAAACTGCAAGGCCTGCAGCTGATATTGGTCAACAGAATGGGCCCAGTTCTTCTCCACAACAATGCCCTACCTCGTGTCCTACAACCAACGCTTCAAAAGTTAAATGAATTGGGCTATGATGTTTTTGTCTCCACCATTTTCACCTGACCTCTCACCAATCAACTACAACTTCTTCAAGCATCTCAACAACTTTTTGCAGGGAAAATGCTTCCACAACCATTAGGATGCAGAAAATGCTTTCCAAGAGTTCCTCAAATCTCAAGGCACAAATTTTTATGCTAAAGGAATAAACAAACTTATTTCTTGTTGACAAATATATGTTGATTGTAATAGTTCCTATTTTGATTCATAATGATGTGATTGAGCTAGTTATAAAGATTTAAAATTCAAGGTCCGAAACCACAATTAGGTTTGCACCAACCTAATAATTGCATAAAATGCAGCCGTACAACCAAGTAGGTCCATTTATCACCTCTCCTCACCTTCTGTTATGCAATGTTTGCCATATATATTAAAACTACCTGCATTTTAATCCCACAAGAGAATGATATTATGTTTGCTTTAAGTGGCTGTGTATATTTTAAAGAAATGAAGCAAGAAATGGTCTTTTCACTCAAATATTTACATTTTTTGGATTCTCTTTTATTCTTAAAGATCTAAGATTCTCTCTGGTGTCATTTGTTTTCCTTCTAGAGAATTGTCTTTTTTTTTTTTTAATTTTGGATATGCTGGTGATTCATTTTCAGTTTTCTTTTGTCTGAAAACTTGAAATTTATTCTATGCCAGTTGCTTCCTCCAAATATTGACTCTTCTCTTAAATCTGCATGCTTTTAATTTATCAGAGGGTAATTTTAAGTGTTTACTCACTCATACTAGTAGAATTCCCATTAACCCATTTTGGAAAACTATTTAAAATATGGGAAAGTATTTATGCAATAATAATAAATGAAAATAAGATGATAAACAGAATGTATTTCAGTTTTAGAAACAAAAAATGTAGCTATACATTTATAATGTATAAAAATGGAGAAGAAATATATCTAAGTCCTATTAGGGCTTCCCTGATAGCTCAGTTGGTAAAGAATCCGCCTGCAATGCAAGAGATCCCAGTTCGATTCTGCTGGGATTCCTAATCAGGAAGATCCACTGGAGAAGGGATGGGCTACCCACTCCAGTTTTCCTGAGCTTCCCTTGTGGCTCAGCTGGTAAAGAATCTGTCTGCACTGCAGGATACCTGGGTTCGATCCCTGGGTTGGGGAGATCCCCTGAAAAAGGGAAAGGCTACTCACTCCAGTATTCTGGCCTTCAGAATTCCGTGGACTGTATAGTTCTTGGGGTCACAAAGAGTTGGACACAACTGATATTATTCCTAATAATAACTAGGAATTATTTCCTGGTAGTTGGATTATGGTTGATTTTTATTTTATTCTTTAGAACTTGCTAAAAGCTATATTTTTAAAAACAGCGCATTTAATTTTATGATTAGACAAATAATAAAATTGATTTAAAAAGATATCAGAAGGCAATGGATTAATAAATGATAAATGAATCATGTAGTTCATAAATCCTTTACTATTTTGAAGGAGGAAAAGATTATCTAGACCAAAAGATCACAGAAGCTTTTCATAGGAGAAGTAGGATATGAAATGTTTCTAGAAGGGGATAGTTTAAATAAGTGTTGGGTTATGTAGGTGAAGTGGAAGGAACATTCTGAAATTTTTCTTGGTATGGAATTTAAGGCCTTGAACTCAAGAAGGTATTTGCTAAGCCTCTCTATTTTTTAAGATGCGTATGAATTTGTTTCATTGTGTTTCATTCATAGGCTGATTCTGTTAGCAAGGATGACAGAGTGATAGGTTACTCACTCAGGTTTCTGCTTTGTTTCTGGCTCAATGGCTTTGTTTCTGGCTCAGTGGCTGGAACTGGGGAACTAGGCAAGAGAAGAATGCAGTAATTGATTATTTTTTACTTCTTTGCTTTCTTTCAGTCTCTTCCAATTGTCATTTTCCATTTAGGGAAATATTCTCAAATAGAGATAATAATCTTGTAAACCTTTTTTATCAAACTTCATGAGAGAATTATTCCTTATTTCTCTTGACATCATTTTGTTTGCTTTCATCTTCTAATATGGAAAAAACTCTACATTTTTTAAATTTAAAAATTGAAAATTTAACTTGGAGTTAGAAACAAAATGCTTAAAACTTATCATATAGTATTTTGATAATAATTATTCCTTATTTCTCTTGACATCATTTTCTTTGCTTTCATCTTCTAATATGGAAAAAACTCTACATTTTTTAAATTTAAAAATTGAAAATTTAACTTGGAGTTAGAAATAAAATGCTTAAAACTTATCATATAGTATTTTGATAATAAGTTCAAAGAGCTACTTTTGGGAAACAACATGACAATTATGCTTTCTAATTTTAACAAAATTTCCAATGAACAGGAAGCCTCATATTGTGCAAACATTTATTTTTATTCTTTGAAACACAACTTTTAGATGAAAGAGGCAAGTTATAATAAAGATAAACTCCATGTAAGATATTTAATCACAAATCTAACCTCCAGGATATGTCCCAGTGGGAACATCCACTAAAGCCACTCTTTTACCATCCTGTACAGGAATCACTGACGTTCAGTTTGATGAGCCTGAAGCCCTATGAGATTGTGAGTCCTCAAAGGAAGAACCAACTATGTTGAGAATGCTAAACAGGGAAATGGGCCCGTATATTTTTGAAAGATAATCAGTAAGTATGTAGAAATTGAAAAGTTATTACTTAGGCATCAGATAAAAATTATTTTAATCGAGGTTCTTTATTTCTTGAACATTTTATGTAATTGACATTTAATGCTTATAAATTTTGAAGTAATATAACCATGCAATATTCTCACGAAATATATAGATTATGATCGACAAAATGCTATCTTGTGTTCATTTACTTGCCAGTATTCTTTATATTTATCATTGTAGTTAGTCAAGTTTTCTAATATATGAGCATCCAAGTCATTCATCAACAACCAGCGGTAATAAATATTAGAACTAAATTGAATCATTAAAGAATTGTATACCTTTTAATGAGGCACCAAAGAACATTTAGTCACTTATCATTTAAAATTCACTTAAGCATCTAGAGTAGAAGTGCCCAGTAGAACTTTCTGTAAAATTGGGAATGTTTGTTATGATAGCCACCAGTCACATGTGGCTATCAAGCACTTATAGTGATACTAGTGTGCCATAAGAAATGAATTTTTATTTTTTAAAATTAATTTTAAAAGCAGCATGTAGCTCAATATAGGTGAAGTGTAAATTTGGAGTCCTCATGTGTTTTTGAAGTGAAGTGATAAAGTGATAATAAAACTGAGTATTTTTTCCTTCCTTTGTCTTAATTCATTCTGAAAACAAAAACTTAGTTAAAAATATAAAATTCACAAAAGCTTTTGAATCCACTCTGGTCATTCTTCAAATAAAGAAGTTGGCTCAATTGAGTGTGCACTACAAATGTTTGTTCATTTGTGACAGGGTTTACATATTATCCTCAGTTGTAATTTTTTGAAATGGTTTGTATTTGATGCTCTATTAAACTGGTTGAAGATGTTAAAAAAATCATATGCTTAAACTTAACAATCGATACTGAAGTTTAATTGTTAAAATATATATATATTCAATTTTTGTTGAAGAAGCCTGGATATGTAAACTTGTTGTTTAAATTAGAGAAATCACTTCAACTGTCTGTGAATTTTAGTGGCTGATATCCATCTGAGCTTCCCTGGTGGCTTAGATGGTAAAGTGTATGCCTGCAATGTGAGAGACCCGGGTTTGATCCCTGGATCGGGAAGATCCCCTGGAAAAGGAAATGGCAACCCACTCCAGTACTCTTGCTTGGAAAATTCCATGGACAGAGGAGCCTGGTAGGCTACAGTCTATGGGGTCACAAAGAGGTGGAGACGACTGAGCAACTTTTATAACATGAAAAAAATTTCTCAGATGAAAGGAGAATGTAATGATTATACAAATTTGTTTCTATTCAAACTTTATCATCAAACTCCTAAGGGTTTGCTGTGAATACCTTCCAGCAGCTGGGGTAAGAATATTTGCTGCAGAGAGCTCTTCCCCTTTTCCTGTGGTCAGATATTTATGGGACAGTAGTGGTGATAGGATGATGTGACAAGAGGGGAATTATACAAGTCAAAATATTGTAGAACTCTGTGTAGTTTCTGTTCTCATCTAGGTATTCTTGCTCTTTTTGGCTCTCTATATTTCTGTCTCTGTCTCAGTAGTTGAGCATGCGTGTTTTCTAAGTCACTTCAGTCGTGTCCCACTCTTTGCGACCCTGTGGACTGTAGGCTGCCAGGTTCCTCTGTCCATGAGATTTTCCATGCAAGAATACAGGAGTGGGTGCCATGCCCTCCTCCAGGTGATCTTCCCAACCCAGGGCTTGAACCTGCATTCCTTTGGCTCTCGCATTGCAGGCAGATTCTTTACCACTGAACCACTGGGGACTGACCCTCAACTTACTATACTAGTGTCCATGGATTTAACATACATCATTTCAGTCACTATTAGGGGAACAATAAATTTCCTCAAATCCAAAGTAGGGCTTTTTGAAATATCTTTCAATACTCTACCTTTAAATTTCTATTGGTTAACTTTGCCTTCATCCTGGCCTTTCTGTCTGCTCCCTGATTGAGATTAAGCTAAGGAGCAGTGGTGAAAAGCTTGGGAAAAACTGGAAGAGGAAGAGCTGTCATTGGCAGGCTCCATTTTAACTGCAGGGTTGCTATAATGTAAGAGTCATTAATGTGCTAGATCTTATGTACTTGGTCTTTAAAAGTACCTTACAGCATACTGCAGTTAACTGTTTATTGCTTCCATTTCCTCCCACCCAACTCCGCCCCCCTACTGTGGGTGTCTTGCCGTTGCAGGGAAATCAGCAGAGTATATTCTGCTGCTCCCCACTGAAGACAGAAATAAGTGCTTAGTCTTTTTTTTGACACTTTCCACCTTCAACACCCACTGTGCTATGGCTCGGTAGAGTATAGGTGGTTAAATTAAAATTTCTTTTTCTATCAGTAAAATGTAAAATTTGCCCTAATAGCCTCAATCTATATTTTATTCAGTACAGATAACAAGATAATTTTCTTAATGAAAGTAGCTAATATATGCTCTACATATGGAGTTTTAAATTGTGATGGTAATGTCTTTTTGGTGACTGTAGTCTCCACTTTTGTGATGTAATGTTTTGTAAAGATGGCTAGTGATTTTACTGATTATTCTCAAATGGCTTAATAAACACATTCTTAATGGTGCTATGAATAAATTTTAAAAATTATTTTGTTCAGTAAAGTGCCTATGTGGTAAGAGTTTTAAGCCCTGAAAAATTTACTTAAATCCACTGCAGGCAATAACTGGTTTTATTTATTTTAGAAAAAGCTTAATAGCTCTTTTAAAATCTGAAAGTGATTTAACAATTAGAACTTTCATTAACTGTACCTGATCCTTGTGTACACACTTAAAAAAAAAAAAAAGACTTTTTGAAGGAAAACTGCATTTCCCAGGCCCTGTTAATGCTTTGCCTCTATCTGGTTCCAGAAGCTTGAAGCTGCACGAGAACCACAGGAATTAAGGGAGAATGGGGAGAATTCACTTACAAGAATTTGAAAGAAATACTCAAAACAATGGGTTCAATTACACTGTGTTCATGATTCTTTTCTTGTGAAAGGAGAAACATCAAATGTATTTTAATATGTCTGGACAACAGAACTTGCTTCTTAGAATTAGATTAAAAACAAGACAGTGAAGGATCATTTCTGACCTGAGTAGAAGATTCTATGCTCTTTGAGAGATTGCAGAATTCAGTTCAGTTCAGTTCAATTGCTCAGTCGTGTCCAACTTTTTGCGACCCCATGAACCACAGCACACCTGTCCATCACTAACTCCCGGAGTTTACCCAAACACATGTCCTTAGAGTCGGTGATGCCATCCAACCATCTCATCCTCTGCCGTCTCCTTCTCCTCCTACCCTTGATCTTTCCCAGCATCAGGATCTTTTCAAATGAGTCAGCTCTTCACATCAGGTGGCTAAAGTATTGGCATTGCAGCTTCAGCATCAGTTCTTCCAATGAGCATTCAGGACTGATTTCTGTTAGGATGGACAGGTTGGATCTCCTTGCAGTCCAAGGGACTCTGAAGAGTCTTCTCCAACACCACAGTTCAAAAGCATTAATTCTTTGGCGCTCAGCTTTCTTTATAGTCCAACTCTCACATCCATACATGACTATTGGAAAAACCACAGCTTTGACAAGGTGGACCTTTGTTGGCAAAATAATGCCTCTGCTTTTTAATATGCTGTCTAGGTCGGTCATAACTTTCCTTCCAAGGAGTAAGCATCTTTTAATTTCATGGCTGCAATGACCATCTGCAGTGATTTTGGAGCCCCCCCAAAATAAAATCTGATACTGTTTCCACTGTTTCCCCATCTATTTGCCATGAAGTGATGGGACCAGATGCCATGATCTTAGTTTTCTTAATGTTGAGCTTTAAGCCAACTTTTTCACTCTCCTCTTTCTCATCAAGAGACTCTTTAGTTCTTCTTCACTTTCTGCCATAAGGGTGGTGTCATCTTCATATCTGAGGTTATTGATATTTCTCCTGGCAATCTTGATTCCAGCTTGTGCTTCATCCAGCCCAGCATTTCTCATAATGTACTCTGCATAGAAGTTAAATAAGCAGGGTGACAGTATACAGCCTTGACGTACTCCTTTTCCTATTTGGAACCAGTCTGTTGCTCCATGTCTAGTTCTAACTGTTGCTTCCTGACCTGCATACAGATTTCTCAAGAGGCAGATCAGGTGGTCTGGTATTCCCATCTCTTTCAGAATTGTCCACAGATTGCAGAGGATACTTATTAAAAAAATCCTACCTTTCTTGTCTATGGCTCTGTAAGTGTCAGGCTGTTTCTGTTGTCATCCTTGTATTCAGTCAAGAATATGAAGCACCTGCAAGCAAGAAGTAGCTTTCTATTAAAAGAAATTAGTCATCCCTAAGACCTGTATATGTATGCTGACTCTGTGAAAAGTAATTGTTTCAAGCAGTTAAATCTTGAGATGGTATTCTGCTTATCCTAGCTCCTTAGATAACTAGTGCAATTAAAAGTGTTTTAAAATTATAGAAGCAGTCTATATTCTCCATAAAACAACACAGAATGATACATAGGAATTTATGCTACATAGGAATTATTAGGTCAATTAAAAAATTGACACGTGGTTGGTTGCTTAGATAAAAATATTGTATCAATATTAAATTTCCTGAAGTTGACAATTCTACTGTGGAAATGTAAGAGAATATTATCATTTAGAAGAAATGCTCGCTGAACTATTTGGGGGGTAAAGGGCTTTATGCAAGTTACTTACTCTTGAATAGTTCAGACAAATGTTATTTATGTGAATATATATTTTTATGTGTCTGTGTGAATACGTGTAGATGTATGTGGAAGAGAAACAGCAAACAATGAAACAAATAGAGTAAAAGGCTAATGTGTGAATCTATGTAAAGGATATGTGTGTGTTCATGGTTCTGTTGCTATTCTTACAACTTTAAGATTGAAATTATTTCCCAAATAGTTGAAAAAAATGTGAAAGCTTTCTTTTTCCCAGTTTTTTTCTATGCATACCTCTCACATAGAGCTGTTTTAAAATATATAGAGGATATACTAAATATTTAATTTTGTGGTTTGATTTTCTTCTTTTTCATTTATCAATATATTTTGAATTGTGTAGTGTTTTGGTCACCTGATTTCCAAGTACATGTCTATCTTATTTTAGCCAAATTCCCTTAGAGGACCTAGTTGCTCTGTCCTTCTCCATGACCTATTGAATTTTATACATGTGTTTTAAAGAATTTCATCAACCTTTATATGAATGAAAAATGGAGATTTTGAGAAAATCAAAATATTTCTGGGGTCCTTCTATAAGGGAAAACCATGCTATGAAGTCCAACTCACAGTGTTCTGTTATTTACTTATGAAAAAGGTAAGTCATTCATATGTTTCAGATTTCAAACCGTGCCAAAGGACATATAGTGAAAAACACTCTTTCTACCCTCTTCCCTTGCTATCCTCTTTTCAGAAGCAGTCAGTGCTAGTTCTTTCTTCTGTATTCTTGCATAGATATTGTATGCTTTTACAGTATGTGTGTATGTGTATATGTGCATGTACAGTTATTAACATATCCTCACTTATGAATATTATGATATCTTCACATATATGCATATTATATTCAAATTCATCATATACTTATTGAGCCGCTTCTATGCACTAGACACTATCTTAGGTGCTTGTGATACATCAATAAACGAAACAATATCCTTACTCTCATGTAGCTATCATCCTAATGGAAGTAGACATACAATAAACTTGGGCAAAATAAATACATTACGTAATATGTCAGAAGGTGAAAAATGTTATTAAACAAAGAAGATAGAATAAGGGAGGTTGAGAGTGCCAGGTCATGGAGAAGGGATGGACTGAGCTGGAATTTTAAATGTGATGGTCAAGATAGGCCTCCTTGAGAAAGTAACACTTAAGCAGAGACTTGAAAAAGATTTGGCTTCCCTGGTGGCTCAGGGGTAAAAATTCTGCCTGCAGTGCAGGAGATGTTGATTTGATCCTTGGGTTAGGAAGATTCCCTGGAGAAGGAAATGGCTACTCACTCCAGTGTTCTTGCCTAGGGAATCCCATGGACAGAGGAGCCTGGTGGGCTGCATTCCATGGTGTCACTAAAGAGTCAGACTCTACTGAGCACACATGCAAGGCTAGCAGAAAGAGATAGGAAGATTGTGTTGCAGATATCCGGATACCAAGAAAAGGGATAATCAATATAAAAGCCTTAAAGTGGGAATACTATGCCCAGTATCTTCAAGAAATAGCAAAGGATTCAGGGTGATGGGATCAGAGTAAACAGAAAAGAAAATAGTTCCATAGGAGTTCTGAGAAGAAATGTAGAGCCAGTTCAAGTGAATGGAGAGACACTGGAAATTTTTGAGCAGAGAAATGGTATCATGTAGCTTACATTTTAACAAGATAGTTCTCTGACTGTTGTGTTGAGAATACACAGCAAGGGGGCTTGGGTGAAAGCAAGAAGACAGGTTAAGTGGTTTTTGCAAAAATTCAGGCAAATAATGGTGGTTTAGACTAAGGTGGTAGTAGTGGTCAGGTTATGCATATATTCTGAAGGCAGAACCAACAGTGTTTCCTGACTGTATGTGGGATGTAAGAGAGAGAGAGAAGGAGTCAAGAATAACTCCTATAGTTTGATGTGAGCAACTGTATATATAGATATGCCACTGGGGCAGAGACAAATTTTGAGAAGCTTGAATTTTCTTTACAATTTTGGGGGCCTGCTTCAGGAAAATGAATATAAAACTACCCATGTAATATTAGATATTAGGTAAAATGGGAATATTTATTAATAATGAATGAATAAATGACACATTTTACAAATATTAAAAAACTTTCAACTACATTAACATCACAAAGTCCAGAAAAATAATAGTTTTAAAATTAATTACTCTCTATCTATTATTGTTTGCTTAGTTTCCAAAAATTTTTATCTTTGTTCTCCAAATACTTCTTTTTAAAGCAACTTGTTCTTGCTTCGTGCTTAAGGTGTGCCTTATCTTTCTGAGTAATAACCTTGATTGTTTTAAGTTTTCTTCTCCTTCTGAAGTCTTCATTTTCTGCGTTTCTTGTTTTTTTTTTCTCCTTTTTTAAAACATTAGTTCTGTTTGTTTTTTAGTTTTATTTTTTATCCTTGTCTCTAACTTGTGTGTTGGAACCTTTCCCCATGATTTGATAATCTTTGGTTGTCTGCTCTTGGTTGAGAGTGCTGATTGTAACTGAGTCTGGGGTATAGCTGATTTACTCTGAGTGCAGATGAACTGTTTAAATGCAGAACCGCTAGTCATCTGCATATTTAGGTTTTTCTTTTTGAGCTCATCAGGTTCTCCAGAGAAGATTTTTCCAATCTCTTGCCTGGAGGATGGAATTCTGCAGCCTTAGTGAGGGAAGCATTCGATTGATTATGCACATGGTTTCTCAATCCCCTTGTTTTAAGCGGTGTCCAGGGCCAGTGTGCCTGGTGTTTTCCAGTTCAGTGACTCTCTATTTTTTTTTCCAGAGCTGGAGAATAAACATGCAGACTTCTGTGGAGGAAAGTGAAAGACAGTTATCTACCTCTGTAGAATGAGAAAAAGGATCTTTCTAAATTAAGTTGCTTTTCAGATATTTTCACCGAAACCTCCTGATTTTAACTTTCTCTTAACACTCTGTTCCAAAAGTACTTAGTGCTGCCAATTTTTGAAACTTACGATGATACTGGATTATAAATTAGGTTATTTCTCAGCATTCTCCACTGCTGGCTGAGTTCCCTACTGTCTCAGGCTAAGTCACCTCATGCTAATTCACCTGGGTTCCACTTCAAAAATTATATTGCTCTTTATTTCTTCTAATGTACTTCCCAGATTTTGGGTTTATGTCTTAAAAAATAAAAACAACTTTCCTTGCATTTTTAGTGAGGTTTGGAGGGATTAAAATTCGATTCCTGAGTACAGTTTAGCCATCTAATACAGACTTTCTTGGGATCCAACAATTAAAAAAATATTCATTTATTTTTATTATTTATTTTATTTAGGAATAATTTTTTAAATTGTATTTTATTTAACTTTACAATATTGTATTGGTTTTGCATATATCAAAATGAATCTTCCACAGGTATACATGTGTTCCCCATCCTGTATCCTCCTCCCTCCTCCATACCATCCCTCTGGGTTGTCCCAGTGCACCAGCCCCAAGCATCCAGTATCGTGCATTGAACCTGGACTGGCGACTCGTTTCATATATGATATTATACATATTTCAATGCCATTCTCCCAAATCATCCCACCCTCTCCCTCTCCCACAGAGTCCATAAGACTGTTCTATACATCAGTGTCTCTTTTGCTGTCTCGTATATGGGGTTATTGTTACCATCTTTCTAAATTCCATATATATGTGTTAGTATACTGTATTGGTGTTTTTCTTTCTGGCTTACTTCACTCTGTATAATAGGCTCCAGTTTCATCCACCTCATTAGAACTGATTCAAATGTATTCTTTTTAATGGCTGAGTAATACTCCATTGTGTATACGTACCACAGCTTTCTTATCCATTCATCTGCTGATGGACATCTAGATTGCTTCCATGTCCTTATTTTTAATTATTTTTGGCTGCTGTGGGTCTTCATTGCTGTGTTTGGGCTTATCTTTAGTTGAGGTTAGCAAGGACTACTCTCTAGTTGCAGTGTGCAGGCTTCTCACTGCAGTGGCTTCTCTTGTTGCAGAGCGTGGGCTCAGTAGTAGTGGCACATGGGCTTAGTTGCTCTGCTGCATGCGGGATCTTCCTGGTCCAGGGATTGAACTGGTGTTCCCTGCATTGCAAGCTAGATTCTTAAGCACTGGACCACTGGGGTAGCCCCTGGGATCCAACCATTAAATACTTGGTTTTCTTACTGTTAAATTTGGACCAGGATTTCTGATTCCATTCATTTTTTCAAGGTAATGAGCACTGCCACTACTACAACAAACTCTCTTATCATTTTTCATTATATGAGAACTGGCTATAGATAAAAGGGCATGTTAATCCATGTCAATGATTCAGCAGTTATGAATTGAGCATCTATTGTGTACCAGGCACTGTGGTAGTCATTTGATATACGGAAATAAGTGAATCTACCCTCATTGGAATCACAATCTAATGGATGGAAGCAATGTAGACCCAAAAAAAAAGGTATCTGTAATATCAGAAGTATGATCCAAATTCCAATATAGCCCAGATGAAGGCATCAATAACTCTGTCTGGGTCAGGCTCAGGGAAGTCTTCCTGGAGGGGTTGATGCTGACATAGGGAATGGGTGTTAGCAGCTTGCCGCTTAGAAATAGTATGGAGAGGGTGTGGAGAAAAGGGAACCCTCTTACACTGTTGGTGGGAATGCAAACTAGTACAGCCACTATGGAGAACAGTGTGGAGATTCCTTAAAAAACTGGAAATAGAACTGCCTTATGATCCAGCAATCCCACTGCTGGGCATACACACTGAGGAAACCAGAAGGGAAAGAGACACGTGTACCCCAATGTTCATCCCAGCACTGTTTATAATAGCCAGGACATGGAAGCAACCTAGATGCCCATCAGCAGATGAATGGATAAGAAAGCTGTGGTACATATACACAATGGAGTATTATTCAGCCATTAAAAAGAATACATTTGAATCAGTTCTAATGAGATGGATGAAACTGGAACCTATTATACAGAGTGAAGTAAGCCAGAAAGAAAAACACCAATACAGTATACTAACGCATATATATGGAATTTAGAAAGATGGTAACAATAACCCTGTGTACGAGACAGCAAAAGAGACACTGATGTATAGATCAGTCTTATGGACTCTGTGGGAGAGGGAGAGGGTGGGGAGATTTGGGAGAATAGCATTGAAACATGTATAATATCATGTATGAAACGAGTCGCCAGTCCAGGTTCAATGCACGGTACTGGATGCTTGGGGCTGGTGCACTGGGACGACCCAGAGGGAGGGTAGGGGAGGGAGGAGGGAGGAGGGTTCAGGATGGGGAACGCAGGTATACCCGTGGTGGATTCATTTCGATATTTGGCAAAACTAATACAATATTGTAAAGTTTAAAAATAAAATAAAAAAAAAGAAATAGTATGATTAAGCTGCAGTAGACAATATAAATCTTTCACCCTCCTAATTTTGATCTGAGAGTGCTTTTAGGTGTTAGAATCCCAGATACAAAGCAGATGAAATAAGTAAATATTTCAGGCCATTTTAATTCAAGATAATGGAACATCACAATATCAATGTTCACATCATAATTCACAGCTGAAATGAAACACAATGAAATCAGTCTGTTTTTTCTGTCTTTATAGGGATGTTATGGCAATTAATATAATTGCTTATATAAAATGCTTTATGAGTATAACATAAACAATTTAAATATCAATTCAAAAAGAAAAGCTGAAATTGTAGTGACATAACCTCATTCAACTAGTACTTAACTAAGCACCTGTTATGTGATAGAAATTCTTTAGGTGTTGTAGATACAGTGATGAACAAATGGATGGCAGAGGAGATGAGTGTAAGGAAGGGAGAAATATAGATTGCAGTAGGATAAAATAGCAGGTGGAACTGTCCCAGTTTTAGATTTTTGGGACAGAGTAAGAGCCATTCAGGACTCTGCAATAAAGTCAGCATGTCTGGAGCCCAAATCATGAGGCAGAGAACAGCATAAGATAATGCTGCAGTGATATAGGAAGCTGCCAGTTAATAAATTTGTAGGGATCCATATTAAGGAATTAAATGAATTTTATCCCAACAATGATGGACACTGAACGGGAGTAACATGTTTATATGTATATTTTAGCAAGATCATCCTGCTGATTTTAAGTCCTTACATTTAAGTCCTTAAGAAAAGATCACCAGTAGCTTCTAATATAATAAAAGAGGCACTAGGCATTTAGTACACAGCTCCACCTATGACATATTTATACAAAAACTGAACCTAAAGCAGACCAAGTTTCTAGGTTAAAATACAAGTTTATAGGAAATGCAGGAAGACAGCAGACCATGTTCAGTGAAACCACAGGGATACAAACAAAGAACTACAGGCTGTTGGGAACTCTAGGACAAAAGACTCAATTTATTCAGGAAATAAAGTCAAGGAAATAAAAATCTGGAGGAGAAACCTACAGAGTAGGAGGGTATTTAAGGGCCACTTCAACCAAATGGGGGCTTCCCTAATAGCTCAGTTGGTAAAGAATCCACCTGCAATGCAGGAGACCCTGGTCCGATTCTTGGACTAGGAAGATCCACTGGAGAAGGGACGGGCTACCCACTCCAGTATTCTTGGGCTTCCCTTGTGGCCCAGCTGGTAAAGAATCTGCCTGCAATGTGGAAGACCTGGGTTTGATTGCTGGGTTGGGAAGATCCCCTGGAGAAGGGAAAGGGCACTCACTGCAGTAGTCTGGCTTGGAGAATTCCATGAACTGTATAGTTACCGGGATCACAAGGAGTTGGACACGACTGAGCTACTTTCACTTTCAACTAAATGTAGGGAGAGGATTTTGTTTGTAGAATGATTCAAACAATCAAAAAAACCTGATAAACCACTGTGATACTCTTAGGGAAATTTAAACAGTGACTAGATATTTGAAGGTTCCTAGGTAAGGAATTTCTTTGAGTTTTCTAGCTGTGAAAATGATGTAATGGTCATGTTTTAAAAACAATTTTTATTTTCCAGATAGGTGCCAGCATAAAAACAAGCAGATTAATAAATAAGACAACTAGTTGCTGTGTTTGTTACTACTAGTTTTCTCCTATAATTGGTTGTAGGAGAGGAAGATTGGAAGTAGAATGACCATGTAGGTAGGAGGTTTTTGTACCAATCCAGGAGAAAGAGAATGGAGGACTAGACTAGGGTGATGGCAGAGAAGGTGGAGAAAAGTAAATGGTTTCAAGACATACTCTGGAGGTAGAGCTGACAGAATTTGTTGATGAATTGGATTTGTGGGAATGTTGATGTAAGGAAATAGACAAGAACATTTGCCAGATTTCAGGCTTGATCAATTTGGTGGATTGAGAGTGTCATGTGTTCCAAAAGGGAAAACTAGAGAATAAGTAGTGTTTGGAGAGACAGGGTAAGATTTAACATAGATGTAAGTCCTTGGTTTTAGATTTCAGTGAGATATGCTAATACACATGGATTAATCTGTATTTGAACGTTCACATTTGGAGTGGAGGAAATATCTCTGGCTTAGAATCATCAAATTAAGATTAATTGGCATGTAGATAGCCAACTGAAGCTATGGAACTAAATGTGATCACCCTGGGGGAATGTGATTGAAAAGGAAGAGAGGAAAAGGGGGAAGAGGAGGTGGGGGGCGGGGGGAAGGTCTAGAATACAACTCTGAGAATTGGCAACACAAATTTATGTAGGGAAGAATCAACCTGCAAAATAACAAGATGGGGTGGAGAGAATATGAAAAAATCTTCTCCTGATATTCCAGGAAGCAAAAGAAGATAGTGTTTCCAAAAGAAGTGTGTGGTTAATTTAACATTGTCAACTTCTATAAAAAAATTAAATTAGATGAGGACAGAAAGAACATTGTGTTTGGTGACATATAAGTCATTAGTGTCCTTATGAAGTTTTTTTTTTTTTTTGTGGAATGATCTAGTGAAACTAACTTGAAGTAGGTTGAGGAGTGAGTAGAATGTGGGCAAATTGTGAAAGAAAATATAGGAAACTTTTAAAGGCAAGGTTATCAGGAAGGAAATATGGGGTTAAGGTGTTTTTTAAGTCTTAACCATGTATTAATGAAGATGGAAAAGATCCAGTAGAGCATAAGATAAATAAAAAATAAAAAAAAAAAAGGAGGAGGGTAATCAGAAGTGGAAAAACATCTAAAAATCATAGAAGAGTTAGGAACCAGAGAAGATGCGAAGGGTTTGATTTTAAATAGAAGAGACACTACTTCTTTTGTCACAGAAAAGATAATGGAAGGATACAGGTAGCTTCCCTGGTGGCTTAGACAGTAAAGAATCTGCCTGCAACGTGGGAGACTGGGGTTTGATTCCTGGGTTGGGAGGATCCTCTGGAGAAGGAAATGGCTACCCACTCTTGCCTGAGAAATCCCATGGACAGAGGAGCCTGGCAGGCTACAGTCTACGGGGTTGCAAAGAGTCAGTGAGTGACTGAGTGACTAAGCACATTAGGCACAGATAGTTTTGTAGGTTTTGTAGCTCTGTGTGTTTGCATGTGTGTGTGTGTGAAAGAAAAAAGGGAAGATTATCTGCTGAGACTGCAGGAAGATTTGGAGGTGTGTCAAAGAGGTTTGAGAACAATAGGGAAAATTTGAAGTAGCTATGGATATATATCCTCTGAGTTGACTGTGAGATTATAAAGTGCTTTTAGGGATAAATATTGACCACAAGAGACCACAAATATAGTGGCAGCAATATATGGAGTTGTATGATTTTCAAAAACAGTGCTCAGCAATCTGAATATAGTAAAAGCAGAAACATTTTAAAACAAAAAATGTGAATGGTCCAAAGCAAGCTTTATTTACCTAAGTTGTAATTTCCTGTTAGCTCCCAGGGACTTTGTTAGTAAAAGCGAGATAATAGATTCAATATACTTTGAGATCTTGGGAATGAAAGTCCTTTTTAAATACAAAGTGAAACCACAGTGATAATCACATAAAATTAAGCTATTTGAGATGTTTTCTATTCTTTTTGATTCCTGCATTACATGCCATTGATTTCCCTTTGATCCATCCCTTCACGATTAACTTAGGCATGATTTTCCTAATGCTTGATATTATCCTGTCAGTTTAAGAAACATCAGAGTAAATCAAAACTGAAGATGCCTATGATCACAAAATAACAAACATGTCAAAATAGAAATGTCAGTTTTTCTCAATTTAATAGCAGCTTATACCTCCCACCAAATCCACACAAGAAATTTCCAAATACCAACTATTGTATGTTTGTGAAGTGAATTCCAGTCAAAATTTAGACAAAATTCCAGACAAAATTAGACATTTGAATGAACATTTATTCTATTGTAACGCTATTCAGTTTGTACCTAGCATTGTTGTTAGACCCTAGGGATTTATATATGGATAAGACAAATTTCTTTTATGTATTTAAGGAGCTCATGAAATTGAGGCAGAGTAAAGAAGGGTGGAGGATCAGCCAGTGAAGAGCCTTATATTTCTTGCTAATGGAATTTGAATTTTAAGATGTGGGCAGATTAAAACCTCCAAAGGATTTTCATTAAGGAAGTGACATGATCAGATTTGTGTTAAGGTCACTTTCATAGCGAGTGTAGAAAAGGGACTAGAGGATAATAAGCTATAAGGAAAGAGAGAATTAACATTCCTGGAATGCCTGCTATATGCAAGACACAGTATTAATATACATAATATCACTTAATCACCACAAGAACAGTTAAGAACAAGCATTATCATCTCCATTTTATAGCTGAGTAAAATAAGGTTTAGAGAAGTTAATGTCCCAAAAGTCACAATCATAGTAAAATATATTGTTGGCTTCTGAACACAGCCTGACTCCAAGATCCATGCTGTTCTTCTGGACCATATGCTCAATGAGGGGCACTAGATGAATCTAAAAGTGAACAATGATGAAATCGTGAGTCAGGACTATGGCTGTAGGAATGGAAAGAAAAGTAAAATGTGAGAAATATTCAGGGAATAGAATTGGCAACAAGACCAGTATTTTGTGGATTTGAATTGGATGGGGAGGGAAACCAAGGGGCAGTGAGAAGTCAAGAACCTCTCCTGGGTTTTAATTTGCCTAAATGAGTGGACAGATGATGATACTTTGAACTGAAATTGGTCCATGAAAAGAATAAATGGAAAAATGTTGAAGATACAGGACAAAATGGGAATAATTGATAGAATGAAGAGCTGGAGGAGATGGGAAAGAGTACTGGTGGAGGGATTATCTTAGTTGCTTTCTTTTTAATGGGAGGAGGAGACTGTTTATATGCTCAAATATAGATAAATATAGAAGGAAGGGAATAATATTGAGATAATTTAGACTCAATAGCCTCTATATTATCTCTGAAAAGAAAAGTGAAGGCAGAAGGCAAGGATGGGAAAGTGAGCTTGAAAAGAATAGTATTAAAGGATTGATTAACCACTGAAGGGAATAGAAAAAGGAAATGATAACCATTTTTTAGCTAACTCACAGATAATTATTTCAGTTCAGGTACCCAGAATGGAACTTGGTTTCAGGTTTATAACTTTAAGTTTTCCTATTTCTCAAAATAAAGTTATCATAAATAATAATTTAGATAACTGATATTATTAGTCATGCATGAGGATCAACATTGCTTTTTATTTATTTATTTATTTTTGCATAGTGATAGAAGCAAAGTACAGGGGCTTCCCAGGTGGTGAAATGATAAAGAATCCACCTACCAATGCAGGAGACACAGGAGATGCAGGTTTGATCCCTGAGTCTTGAAGATACCCTAGAGGAGGAAATGGCAACCCATTCCAGTATTCTTGTCTGGAGAATCCCATGGACAGAGGGGCCTGGCAGGCTACAGTCCACAGGGTAAAAGAGAGTTGGATACGACTGAATGATTGAGCACACACACACAGGAACAAAGTATACTTTCGCCAAAAGCATAAGTGTCTCTCTAAACTACTCTTGTTGGGTTCTGATATAAATACTGTTAGCCTTGTAAAATAAATTAGGAGTGTGTTTCTTTTATTATTTTATGAAAAAGTTTGAGTAAGACTAAAAAGATTGGTTTCTCGAATTTCTCTGGAAACCTTTTAGAGCTTGGTTTCTTCATTGGAAGTTTTTTTTTTTTTTTTTTGACTCTATTGAATTTATTTAATGGATTCAGGGTTATTCAGGTTTTCTAATTCTTCTTGAGTCAGTTTCAGTAAATTATATTTTCTAGAAATTTACTCATTCAAGCTTTCAAATTTATTATAAAAATTGTACTATCCTCTTATTATGTGTTTAATAACAACATGTATAGTTATATTTTACTTTTCAAGTCTGAATATTTTTAATTTGTACCCTTTCTCTCTCATTTTTTATATTATTTACTTGTATTCTTTCTCACTCTATTTTTCCTTGCTTAATTACATTGGAAGATTGTCATTAAACAAAATCTTCTCAAGGAAAAAACACAGTCAAAAGCTTTGGCATAGTCAATAAAGCAGAAATAGATGTTTTTCTGGAACTCTCTTGCTTTTTCCATGATCCAGCAGATGTTGGCAATTTGATCTGTGGTTCCTCTGCCTTTTCTAAAACAGCTTGAACATCAGGAATTTCACGGTTCACATATTGCTGAAGCCTGGCTTGGAGAATTTTGAGCATTACTTTACTAGCATGTGAGATGAGTGCAATTGTGTGGTAGTTTGAGCATTCTTTGGCATTGCCTTTCTTTGGGATTGGAATGAAAACTGACCTTTTCCAGTCCTGTGGCCACTGCTGAGTTTTCCTAATTTTCTGGCATATTGAGTGTAGCACTTTCACAGCATCATCTTTCAGGATTTGAAATAGCTCAACTGGAATTCCATCACCTCCACTAGCTTTGTTTGTAGTGATGCTTTCTAAGGCCTGCTTGACTTCACATTCCAGGATGTCTGGCTCTAGGTGAGTGATTACACCATCGTGATTATCTGGGTTGTGAAGGTCTTTTTTGTACAGTTCTTCTGTGTATTCTTGTCATCTCTTCTTAATATCTTCTGCTTCTGTTAGGTCCATACCATTTCTGTCCTTTATCGAGCCCATCTTTGCATGAAATGTTCCCTTGGTGTCTCTAATTTTCTTGAAGAGATCTCTAGTCTTTCCCATTCTGTTGTTTTCCTCTGTTTCTTTGCATTGATCACTGAGGAAGGCTTTCTTATCTCTTCTTGCTATTCTTTGGAACTCTGAATTCAGATGCTTATATCTTTCCTTTTCTCCTTTGCTTTTCGCTTCTCTTCTTTTCACAGCTATTTGTAAGCCCTCCCTAGACAGCCATTTTTCTTTTTTGCATTTCTTTTCCATGGTACGTCTTTCATAGTAAACCAATTTAAGTCCATAAAATGTCTTCAAAATACCACTTCAGTGCATCCATGTTTGGACGCATAATGTTTTCATGATCATTCAGTCCTAAGTATTTTCACACTTTATTATCATGAAGTTTTCTTTGGGTTATGAAATACTTGGAATCTTGTTTTAAAATTTCAAAAGTAAGCTTAGTGTAATGTATTAAAACATGTGTGATTTTACTTCTTTTGGATATATGTCCATTAGTGGGATTGTTGGATCACTTGGTAGCTGTACTTTTAATTTTTTGAGGAAACTCCATACTGTTTTCCATAATGGTTATGGTAATTAACTTTGACTCTAATGCTATATTAGAGTTTCAGTTTCTCCCCACACTTGCCAAAACCTGTTATCTCTTGTATTTGGATAGTAATCATCCTAACAGGTGTGAAGAATGCTAAAAAGTTGAATTCACAGGATCAGAGAATAGAACAGTGTTTACCAGAGATTAGGAGGTGGGGAAAACGGGGAGATGTTGATCAAAGGGCACAAACTTTCTATTATGTGATAAATTAGTTCTGAAGAATCTAATGAATACCATAATGACTATAGTTAATAATATACCGTATTGTCTACTTGAAATTTTGTAGGAAAGTAGATCTTAAGTGCTCTTATCACACCAAAAGCAAAAAAAAAAAATAAAAAAAATAAAAAAGCCCCTTACAACTATATTGGGCATTTACACACATGGCTTGGATGGTACACAATCTGCCTGCAAAGCAAGAGACCCGGGTTTGATCCCTAGGTTGGGAAGATCCCCTGGAGAAGGAATGGCAACCCACTTTAGTCTTCCTGCCTAGAGAATTCTATGGACAGAGAAGCCTGGCGAGCTCTAGTCCATAGGGTCACGAAGAGTCAGACATGACTGAGCAACTAACACAACTAACTATATGAAGTGATAAAAGTTAAATGTTAACTTGATTGTGATAATCATTTTCCAATATAAACATATATCAAATCATCTCATTGTTCACCTTAAATATATACAGTTTGTCAATCATATCTCAATAAAGCTGGAAAAATTAATGCTGAACAACATAAACCCTTAAAAATACTTGATTTTTGACTTAATTATATTATAGTCAAAGAATGTGCTTGTGTGATACCAATCTTTTCAAATTTCTAATTTTTACAGCTTAAAGAATCTGTATCCCTGTGTTTTTAAAATCAATATTCAATTACAGAGACAATTACATTGAAATATCTCACGATGATGACATATTTATCAACTTTTTTCTATAATTCTGCCTTTCTTTTCTGTTTTGGGAGCTGTGTTACTAGGTTAATAGACATTTAAAATTGCCTTGTCATTTTGGTGAATTAGATCTTTGTTATTATATAGTGACCCTCTTTACCTCTAGCACAGAATTTTAAAATGTTTTTTAATTATTAAAGTATATTTTGTATGGTACTAATGTACCTGCAATGGCACCCCACTCCAGTACTCTTGCCTGGAAAATCCCATGGACGGAGGAGCCTGGAAGGCTGCAGTCCATGGGGTCGCTGAGGGTCGGACACGACTGAGCGACTTCACTTTCACTTTTCACTTTCATGCATTGGAGAAGAAAATGGCAACCCATTCCAGTGTTCTTGCCTGGAGAATCCCAGGGACGGGGGAGCCTGGTGGGCTGCTGTCCACTGGGTCGCACAGAGTCGGACATGACTGAAGCGACTTAGCAACAGCAATGTACCTGCAGTCACTTTCTTTGGAATACTATTTCATAGTATAATATTTTCATCCTTTAATTTTTACCTTTTTGTATACTCTTTTATGAAGTATATAACTGGATTTTTAAAAAAGTTTAGCATAAAAATCTTTATCTTTTACCTGAAGAGTTTAGTCCATTTATATTTATAGTGATTACTGAAATATTTACATTTATTTACATTATATTATTTATTTTCTATTTGTCTTATTTTTCTATTTATTTCCTTTGTTTCTACTTTCTTGTAATCTTTTGGGCTGAATTTTATTTAACATTTCTAATGATTATTAAACATATTTATTTTAACCTAACAAAATCTACAATCAGTCAACATTGTTACCTTCTAGCTGAACTACACAAAGAATTTATAATGTTTTACTTCTCATGATCCCCCCTCCAATGCTACATAACTGCAGAAATAGTAAAAATCTTTGTATTTGCCATCTGACTTTATTGAAAATATGTCGAGTGGTTCACTGTTAACACTTATGTTATACAATTTATTAAACTATGAAAGTGTCTTTCTATTCAAATCATATAATTTTATCATATACTTTTTGTTTCGCTGCAGTTGTAATGGCTACTTGGACCACTGAGATAGTCTCTGAGACTGACTTCAGGCTTAGTAAGAAAAAGTAAAATATCCAATTAATGTGGTCCCCTGTGGGCATGTAGCAGAGAAGGCAATGGCACCCCACTCCAGTACTCCTGCCTGGAAAATCCCATGGATGGAAGAGCCTGGTAGGCTGCAGTCCATGGGGTCGCTAAGAGTTGGACACAACTGAGCGACTTCACTTTCACTTTTCACTTTCACACATTGGAGAAGGAAATGGCAACCCACTTCAGTGTTCTTGCCTGGAGAATCCCAGGGATGGAGGAGCCTGGCAGGCTGCCATCTATTGGGTCACACAGAGTTGGACATGACTGAAGCAACTTAGCAGCAGCAGTGGGCATGTAGGGAACAGAATGGCAACATGTGTGCTATGTCATCTTGAAAAGCATGAATTAGTGATGAAATGAAATGGAACATGGAGCTGGATGCTTTGATTTTAGATGGATATGAGAGTAAGAAAACAAACATACAGAGCATAAGACTCTTTGGAGAGAATAGGTGAAATAGCTTTGTGGGGGTCTTGGACAGCTAGAATACAAGCAGTGATGTTAGTTCATGGGAAAAGCAGTTAATAGACAAGGTGAGCAGTTTTCAAAGACAAATTATTTGGATCTGAATTTTTAAAATAATTACCCTTAAAAGAAAAAAAAATTAAGTTGTACTACTCTCCTGCAGCAACTCCTACATCCCTGCTCTCTACTCCCCAGGCTAATGAAGAGATCAGCAAGTCATCTGCTGCTTTGTATTATCTGTTCCTTTGTTCCTCTTCATTAGTGTGGATAACAGAGAGTGAAATGCCATGCATCTTAGAGGCAACACAGCATAATATTACATACATTTTCGTCAGCAGCCAAAGTCACAATATCTTTTTCTAGGGAATCTGCAATTAATCAGTGCTTCAGGTACTTCTGTAATTTTCACCAAATGTTGCCCTTTTGAAAGCTTCATTAATCCAGCCCCATTAAAATGGGTAGGGTGAATGAATTTATGGCTGTAGAAGGTGAAGTAACAGAATTTTCAGCTCTTAAAGAACATCGCTGGCATTCACTTATGATAATGAAGTATAAATGATATTAAAATTCTCTACAAAATACTATTTGGAGTACAACAGCATCAAATACATGGTGAATTTAATAATATAATACTTAAAACCCAAGAAATGCTTATTTACTGAAATTAATGACTGTAATAACAAGCCCCTTATTTGTCTTAGAACCACATATGCATAGCTCTAGCATTGCAGACAAGAGATATTCTGGAAGGAAAAGAAGCTATATATATTCAAAGGAGAAATATGATTGAAAAAATCATTAGTACTGCAGGGATTTTCATTCATACTTGACATTTTCCTGAAATGAGAATGCTCTATTTTATGGTGAGAAATATTCCATTTGGAAAAAAGCAAACACTGGTGTTTGGGGAGAAATAGTTCAGGCAACCACTGTAAGTCAAGACGAGGTTTGATGATCCAGAGTCATAACCCCTGGGCTTGGATTTTTGTTTATGATCAAAAAGATGTTCCTTGCAAATATCTTATTATGTTTGTCCCTCATTTTCCTTTCATTTTGTCCTTCGTTTGATTCACCATTTGTCTTTTGTCTTGTCTGCCCTGCTGCTAGAAATGACTGTTGGGGAAATAAAGCATGAAATAGGTAACTTCATGTGGCCCAGGCAGCTTTATTTTTCTTGATTTGTCCATTTTTTTATGTGTCAAGCTGCAGAGGTGCACACTGTGACCAAAAGCTAAAAGAGTAGCACATATTATCTAGAGCAATAGATTTTATGAAGGGAGCTTTTTGCGTCCAAACTAATACAACCAACAGATTTAATCAAGTTTTTGCTGTGATGAGGCTTTGAAAGCTGTAACCAGTTCTGAGAGTAAAGAAGTACTATTCAGAAACAAATTACAATTCTTGTCTTTATGACATGTATCAATTTACACACAAGCTGCATAAATCACTTTTTATATTTTTCTGTAATGGAAAAATACTGCAGGGCATTTTAATAACCAATAAATTATATGTTTAATGAACCAGACCAAAATATAAGTGGTATGAATCAAATACCTCTAAGAATGAGGACTGAGTATTGAGTTGATAGAAATTCTGATCACATAGGCTAAACGCTATTAGATCCACCACAATTCAGGAGAGTAAACGCTTATATTTCATCTGTGATCATCCACATGAAAATTCTTTTTTGGCTTTATCTCTTATTTGCAGACCTCACTTACTTACTGCTTATATTACTTTTTCAAACAAATCAGGAATGAAATCCAAGCATTTTACCTTTAACCTATTACAAGTATTACTTCAAGAAGTTATATAGTAAATCTATTGGCCCTGATTAATTGGTAGAGAGAAGTTTTCTGAGCTGCTTATGCAAAGCAAGTATTACATCTGACGTCACATTGGAAGCATGTGAGGTTCCGCTGGTAAAAGAGGGTAGTCACAGAGTCAAGTAAGTACCTTCTTAGCTTTCAGATGTATGAACAGCATTCATCCTGGGGGCCCTTAACAAGGTGAGAGGAATTGGTTGAGAAGTGAAGAAACATAAATTGTGATAGGAGTTAATATGGGCTGCTTCATTGCCACTCTATACTCTTGTATTCGGGACCACATATGTCCATGTATTGTAACAATGGAGAAGAATATTTTTACCTAAGATTTACTGATGCTATTTTTGCTTCTTATTAAAGAACAGTGAAGTGATATAGTTTAAAGAAAACAAGGTTGGAGGGCAAAACACACGGGTCTTGCAAATTACGATCAGGGTGTCACTGGGACTTCCCTGGTGGTCCAGTGGCTGAAACTGTGGGCTTACAACAGGGGAAGAAGAAGTCAGACAAGAAGGTGAATACGTAGCTTTTTTTCCACTCTTATCTTTTCGGTCTTTATTGGAAGTCTCAAAATTTGCATATGAAATGTGGTAAAGTTGTATCCTGTTTTATATAACAGTCATATTATGAAAATGTTGTGTACATTCACTTCTTTCCCTCAATGTGTGTGGGATCCAATCATTCTGAGCACAATAGGAGAGACTGGTATTTAAAGGAAGCCTGTGATGATTCTTTGTGAAGTAAATAAACCTTTGTAATGCAAATGTTTCTATTATAATGTTACTATTTTGCAAGTTTCTATTTTATTATATCACATTTTCTTGCTCCAAAGTACAACTACATTTACATAATAATGAAAACTCACACTGAATATATATTTATTATTTTGGGGCCTTCCCTGATAGCTCAGTTGGTAAAGAATCCATCTGCAATGCAGGAAACCCCAGTTCGATTCCTGGGTTGGGAAGATCCGCTGGAGAAGGGATAAGGTACCCACTTCAATATTCTTGGGCTTCCCTTGTGGTTCAGCTGGTAAAGAATCCACCTGCAATGCAGGAGACCTGGGTTCAATCACTTTTAGTCTAGGGGAAAATTTCTCTTCCTTCTCTGTACTCCCAAATATTTACTGACCACGCCACTTAGACATTTGCCATAAGAACAACTGTCATTTATTGGTGAAAAGCTCAGTCTCTGAAGTCAGACAGCCTGGGTTTTTAATCTGGTTCTGTTGCTTAGTAGCTGGGCAATTTTGACCAAAATACTCATTATGGCTGACCCTCAGTTTTCTCATCTATAAATATGAGATAGCAATAGCATCAGTGCTATTCGTGTAAGGATTAAATATGATATTACATACTTTGCTTAGAATCTGATACATAATAGGTGCTTATTGAATTCAAGCTATTAGCATTTCCAAACACTTCTTGTATTATGAGTTTTCTCTGTAAGTCAATAATTTACATAGAACATTTTACCAGGATTGTAAACACCATGAAGCCAGCGAACATACATAATGCTTCTTTGTTTCCTATCCTTCAAACAGCCTCCTAAAATGTCTTGAATTAAGTAAGTATCTAGATATATTTATTTTTTACTAGTTACTCCAATTCACATTGGAAAAGTTTTTATCCCATTTTAAAATAAGAACAAGAATGTAAGTGATGGTATTAAGATCTTTAAAATTACAAACGGAAAGATATAAATTAATTTATTCACAAAACAGAAATAGATCCACGGACATAGAAAATGAATTTATGGTTACCAAAAATGAAAGGGATAGGGGAGGGATAATTTAGGAGGATTGGATATATTTCCCTTGCTGTTGATTAACAGATACACAGCAAGGGAAATATATCCAATATTTTGTAATAACCTATAAGGGAAAAGGGAGAAGGTAGGCTGCAGTCCATGGGATTGCTACGAGTTGGACACAACTGAGTGACTTCACTTTCACTTTTCACTTTCATGCATTGGAGAAGGAAATGGCAACCCAGTCCAGTGTTCTTGCCTGGAGAATCCCAGGGACGGGGGAGCCTGGTGGGCTGCCGTCTATGGGGTCGCACAGAGTTGGACACTACTGAGGTGACTTAGCAGCAGCAGCAGCAGCATAAGGGAAAAGAATCTGAAAAATATTCTTTTATGTAATATATACACATATGTACATATACGACTTCCCTGGTGGCTCAGACGGTAAAGCATCTGCCTACAATGCAGGAGACCCGGGTTCGATCCCTGGGTCTGGAAGATCCCCTGGAGAAGAAAATGGCAACCTACTCCAGTACTCTTGCCTGGAAAATCCCATGGACGTAGAAGTGTGGTAGGCTACAGTCCATAGGGTTGCAAAGAGTCAGACATGACTGAGCCACTTCATTTTCCTTATGTACATATACATGTATATGTGTGTATGGCATGGCATGTCATGCATGCTTGCTCAGTCATGTCCAACTCTCTGCAACCCCATGGACTGCAGCCCACCAGGCTCCTCTATCCATGGAGTTTTTCAGGCAAGAATACTGGAGTCGGTTGCCATTTCCTACTCCAGGGGATCTTCCTGACCCAGGGATCAAACCCACATCTCCTGTATCTTCTGTGTTGGTAAGCAGATTCTTTACCACTGAGTCATCTGCGTAGCCCGTATATATGTGTGTGTGTTTGTATGTGTGTGTGTATATATCACTTTACTGTATACCCAAAACTAACATGACATTTTAAATCAACTATTTACTTCTATAAAATATATATATATATATATATATATATATATAATCAAAAAAAGAAATTAAAAACAGGTCTTTAAAGTTGAAAGAAAGAGACATGCCAGATTATATTAGGAATGGAGGTTTTTTGAAAGGCTTCATAAAAAAACAAGGTAGTGAGGTCTCTCATGAGAGGCATAGTCACTCTGATTACTAATATTTCTGAAGCTTGGATATCTGCCTGGGTTTGAATCTTAGCTCTGCCACTTTCATGCTGTGTGACATTCGGCAAATTTTTAAAGCTCTTAGTGTCCTAGTTTCTTTATCTCTAAATTATGGATAAAAATAGAATCTACCTCATAGGGATGAATGAAGATTAAACAAGATAATTCATGTCTAATGCTTATTTCAGTGCCTGACCCTCAGTAGATTCTCAATAAATGGCAGCAACTTCATAGCAGCAGCATCAGTTAACAATGGTGGTAGTGATTGTAATAGCTGTTGTTACTGTAGCTCTTAATGCATTTAAAGAACAAACTATAACTTAGTGTCATTCAGGATTATATCGAGAGCTCAAAAGATTTGCTTTCTCTTTGTCACCTAGCATGTGTACTTCCAAAAATAGAGGATTTGATGGAGTTGGTTTGCCAACATTCAACATGGACAGCGAAAATCAGCTCAGGAGTAGGGGTACTCCCTCTTGCCCAACTTATCTTGTGATTGTGTTTAGGTAATCCACTAATTCCCAGTTCAGTATGCTGAGGCTTCACAGGTGGTGTAGTGGTAAAGAATCTGTCTACCATGCAGGAAACACAAGAGATGTGGGTTTGATCCCTGGGTTGGGAAGATCCCCTGGAGGAGGGCATGGCAACCGACTCCATTATTCTTGGCTGGAGAAACCCCATGGACGGAGGAGCCTAGTGGGCTACAGGCCATGGGATAGCAAAGAGTTGGACACAACGGAGCACACACACACACATACACATGCAGACTACAAGGGTTGTTTTGACTCTTTAATACATACACTGGATGTGGACTGGCAAGGGAAAACAAACAGATCAAGCGAAATTGGACCATTTTCCTTATTAGGGGTCTGTTTCCAGGACACTTCAGACATTTTGGACACTTTGCTTTCATGGGTTCTTTGAACATATTCCAGTCTAGTGACCTTCTTAAATAATTAAATCTGAAAGAAACACATCTTCTTACAAGCACATGTTCTTTTTTTTTTTTTTATTCCAGGCCTTCCATATCAAGAGTCCTTGAGCTATTTATTCTCTTGTTTCTCCCAGTGTGAGTTTCCTTGAAGCTCCTGAGACTGTCAGTCATAGTGTGGAATCAAATGAACATTATATAATCAAATCACATAGAACATAAAAACCTGTGTGCTAGGATATTAGTAGTCTGGGTTTCCAGAAGTCATGCTGCTTCATTCTATACCAACAGACTTTTTTTAAGCTCACTCTGTAAGGTCAGGATAGAATGAGTTAGTTATTCAGAATGAATAAAAAATCTCTGAGGATTCCCATCGTGAAGTCCTTTACTCTTTATCAAAGGAGACAGTCCTGTGGATGGCTAGAAAATAAAATGAGGCCTCTGAGGTCCAAAGTTACCTTAAAGTTCTGCTGTTATTAGTCCTTGCCTTGAATACCTGCTTGTATTTTAAATATTTACTCTTTCATCATTGAACTGGTTCAATTCATTCCTGCATCTTCCATTTTTCAAAATTAACATGCTTCATCTTGATGGATTTCTGACAGCTCTTCTTCTAGAAGAATTTTTGATAGTTTAGGTCATAGCTGAAGCAAAATTTTGTTTAAAACTCATGTTTAAGACATGAATGACTAGCAGAGAGAGGGCATAGGCATGCTGGAGACAAAAATGTAATGGGATCAGATAGTATCCAACAGATTTTGTAGCTGAAAGAGCTATTGAGGAGAAATGGCTGCCCATCCTGCTTCTCAGAGTTCTGGGCTTGATATCAGCCTCTTGGCTACCATTCAGGTCCATAGGCTTCTTGTGATCAACAATGTCAAAATAGCTTAACAATCTTAAATAGGCAGCATCCTCTACAAAAGTCTTTGAGCCAGAGTGAATAATATTTTGAAGGTAACAAAGATAATTTCTATTTCTTTTTTTTTCTGACTGGCCAATAGCACTTTAATTTAATTTAATTTTAATTTTATTTTTTTATTATTATTATTTTTTTTTACTTTACAATATTGTATTGGTTTTGCCATACATCAACATGCATCTACCACGGGTGTACACGTGTTCATACCTGAAACAAGGCTGCAAAGAACGTGAAGAGAAAGTGAAATTACACAGAATAGTCTTACTGTCAATATTCCAGGAAACTATTTAGCATCTTCTGGTAGGTGATTCAAACTTACCACTGTCCATAACTTTCTGGTGTTTCTTAAAATGATAGAAATCCATGGCTCAGTCTGTGCTATTTTCAAAACAAATCAAAAGCATAAAAGGGATCCAACTGCTGCTTAATGACTGTTCTTAACCAAGAGCTGGACAATGTGGTTCATACAACTTTGCTATCAATAGTATCAATTATTACCCTTCCTTGACAAGGTACTTTCCCTACTCTCTCTCTCTATCATAGTGGAACAATCAGTCTATGTACACAGTTACACTGGTTCCTTTTCTATTTCTCAGGATATCCCTAGTATTCTAGATTTTATCCCCTAAAGCTTTACTGTGAACAGAAAGTCCCCAAGGTTAAGATAAAACAATTTTAAAACACTGAGAATTGTACCATTTATTTCCAAATCAATTATATTATATTTTTCTAAATATTTGTTTTGAAGAGACTCTTTACATTCTGCCTTTTGTCCAATGCAGGTATTACTTGTACTCAGAAAAGAGGAACACGGGTGCTTATCATTTTTTTAAATTGTATTTTGAGATGTATTCACTTTTTCCCTATAGAAGGCTGAATTATTAGCACTTATTAGAAACATGATCTTAGAGTTCACCTCTGATTGTTTTCTGTTATATTCAATTTCCTTAAACAACAGTCAGTTGTCTGGAGGTGAATGGGTAGATCTTGACATTTATATATAACATTGTAACAAAGGCTAAAAGACAGAATTAAGAAGTGTATTATCTACAATTCTCTTAGGTTTTTAAATTTCTTTATTTCTCTGGGTGGATTATAATCTGCCAGCTGCTTTAAGATACTCACAATAGTCAATGGAACATTATGCCGGCAACCATAAATCCAGTAGTCCTTGTTTTTCTACAGGCAGACAAATGAAAAAAAGAAAACTCACAAAGCCTGGAGGGAGCAGAGTCCAGTACGACTGGCAGGTCACTGAGACAGCTATGGAGAGAAATCACAAAGGACTGTGGTTCTACTTATGAACCTAACTATATTCAAATAAGGTTGAAAGCTCAAGGGACTTAATGACCTGTAGAGAGTTTGCTGCATTTGCCTTTCTTGCCAGAGGCAGTCATCATCTATATGAGTGTTAAAATGTATTTTATCTACCACAATAAAGGAGAAAGCAAGCCAAAAAGCATGCCTTTTGATATTTCAGATTGCCAAAAAGCATAAATAGACTTAAGATAGAACAAAGAATACATTTTTGAAGGACATCAGCAATTACAGTGCTGTGAGAGGGAGAGGAGAAACAGAACTAGTAGTGAGAGAATGGTGAGAAGACAAAAAGAAAAGAAATTGCTCTCCTGGAGCTCCACAGTGGCTACATACTTCCTCTCACAGAAGGTGAAGTCAAAGTGGTAAAGAAGATACAGATACTCAAAGCCTAGGTCATGAAACGGAAACTGAAAAATCTTCATAGAAAAGAGATCCTGAAAAGAAGAGATTTTACACCACTGGGGCTTTTCAGTAGGCAGTAGGATTGTTCCATAGAAGTTGAATCAAAGTCTTCTAAACAAGAGTAGAATAATTAAGACAATCCAAAACCATTTGGAAATGTAGAGAAAAGGGCTGCTGGCCAAAAGAGAAAGCAGTAAGGTAAGTTCTTTGGTAAAACTTTTGAGAGATGTGGATGTAGCTGTATACAGGTCTATCATGCACGACCTTTCAGGAGACATGTTACATTAATGAAGAATTTTTTTTGGTAAGGTCGAAAGAAGAAACAACCTTGTTTTTTTCGGTGGGGGGGGGGGGTGGTGGCGGGGATCACATTGTAAATCCAAGATGTCATGAATTTCTTAGGGAGTAAATGTAATACAGTAGAGAGGCCATAGAGTTTGACTTCAGATTTTGACAGAGTGATGATCAAACCATGCGTCAGCAGCTCAGTTACACTCATGAATTTGGGGCAAGCTACTTACTTTCTCTCAGCTTAAGTTTCTTTATTTAGCAAATGTGAAAAATTATAGTTGTGTCACAGTTTTGTTGTGAGAAGTAAATGATGCATCATGTAAAGAGTCTAATCATTAACTCATAATTGGAATGTAATAAATGGTATTTATTTTTGGTTATTATACATTTCCAGGTATAGGCAAGATGTGTTTTATGAAGGGAAATGACTGGACGCTCAACACGTTTCAGAGGCAAGTGAATTTGGTAGCCATTTACAAAGGAAATATAAGAAATAAGACGAATACAACACAAAAGCCTAGGTGGTTTTGGAAAGTACTATGTATTACCTACTGTGACCACAGAAAAGTCTTTCTGTGGAATGAATTGGACAATTGCATCAATTCTTTCTAAGATGAAGTTAACACTTTAGGGTGCTGTTTATCATGCAGAGTATGAAAATTATCATGGAAAAGGATTCATATCCATACCTTTTGTTTTCCTCTGGTAAACTTTATCAAGAAAATGAATTTATAGTGCCACTTTTTTCTCATTAAATCTTTGTCATAAACAAACAATATCAGAATTATAATGCCTCATCTATGTTTCAAATTCATACTCTTCTTCCTCTTTAATATTTTCTGTTTACATTGCATGATATGCTATAGTATTTCTCAAATGGCTCAAGTGATACAATCATGAAAATTAGATGTGAGGTCACAAAAATGGCTGTGACCATGTTTTGATATTGTTTTGATAATTTGTTATTGTTTTGATAATCCCATTGTTTTGATAATTTCAAAGCGGTCCCAACAGAACTCCCTCCCACTTCATCACTACACTGTTGCAAGTTTGAGTTTTTTTCAGATATAATAAATATTTATACATTCCAGTGATTGTCATAAAGGACAACTTAGCACATGTAATTACAGTGCTAAAAAGGAACACATGTTTACTTATACTATGTTTCAGGGACATCTACATCTGTTTACAGCTATAAATGTCCGTTATAAGATAACATTTTGTTTCTTCATATTGTAGAGAACTTCCATTAAAAAAAAGAACTGTAAAACTCACATTTGTCCATTTTGCTTTACAACATTGTAGCAAGGAACCTTGAGGGACACTTTTATTTCATATTCTTATACTCCCAGTATCTGCAAAATTTCCAAGGGTAGTATTTGGAGGATGTAATTGAAAACAAAACCAGTAGACTGGGATTCTACTTAGTAACTGTGTGACTTTAGGGCCGTCACTTAATACCCTTGGGTTTCAGTTGACTTTTCTGTTAAAAGAGGGATTTGTTTCAGGGTGGCTGATCCTCAAAGTCTCTTCTAACTTCAGGTCTGCACAAGATACTTTTTTTCTAATCCAATTTTCTTGTTATGTGAAAATTCCTCTTTCTTTGGTTAAAGAAGGCAGGCAAGAGGGGAAAGTCTCCATTTAATCTTATCAGTGTACTCATATGATCCTGCAATATCCAAAGCATATTTTCACCTGTTCTGGAGGGGTGTGCAGTCACTTTTGTGGTTTGGGGTTTCTTAATAATACTGAGATATGAAGTATAGAAACAATCTTAAAACCCCATCTGCAATTCTATGGTTGTAAAACTACCTACAATATTCCATGCTTGTTAATTGAAATACAGTTTAATTAAAAGTTTATTACCTATTGTAGCATTAGTGAACAAAGAATTAATGAATTTTTCTTAGTAACAGTAAGTTCACTAAAAATAAATTTTGATTTTAAAAATTACAATAGTAATTAATAAATGTATGTTATAATAAGAAACCATTTCATGGAGAACAGGCTTGTTGTGGCTAAGGGCTTGCGTAACTCAATGAATCTATGAGTCAAGCCATAGAGGGACAGCCAAGACATATGGGTTGTGGTGAATAGTTCTGACAAAATGTGATCCACTTCAGGAGGTAATGGCAAACCATGCTAGTATTCTTGCCTGGAGAATCAATCCCATGGGCAGTATGAAAAGTTAAAAAATATGACACTGGAAAATGAGCCCTCCAAGTCAGAAGGTATGCAATATGCTACTGGGGAAGAGCAGAGGGCAATTACTAATAGTTCCAGAAACAAATTAAGGGGCTGGGCCAAAGCAGAAAACACATGTAGCTGTGGATGTGTCTGGTGGTAAAATTAAAGTCTAATACTTTAAAGAATAATAATGCATGGGAACCTGGAATGTTAGGTCCACAAATCAAGGTAAATTGGATGTACTCAAGCAGGAGATGGCAAGATGGAACAAAGACATCTTATGAATCAGTGAACTAAATTGAATAGGAATGGGCGAATTTAATTCAGATGACCATTGTATCTAATAATGTGGGCAGGAATCCCTTAGAAGAAATGGAGTAATTTCCATAGTCAATAAGAGTCTGAAATGCAGTACTTGGGTGCAACCTCAGAAACGACAGAATGATCTCAGTTTGTTTCCAAACAAACCATTCAACATCACGGTAATCCAAGTCTATACCACAATCACTAATGCTGAAGAAGCTGAAATTGACTTGTTCTATGAAGACCTACAACATCTTCTAGAACTGACACCAAAAAAGATGTCCTTTTCATCACAGGGGATTGGAATGCCAAAGCAGAAAGTCAAGAGATACCTGGAATAACAGGCAAGTTTGACCTTGGAGTACAAAATGAAACAGGGAAAAAGCTAACAGAGTTTTGTCAAGAGAACATGCTGGTCATAGCAAACATGCTTTTCCGACAATCCAAGAGGCAACTTTACACGTGACCATCACCATATGGGCAATATGGAAATCAGATTGACTATGTTCTTTGCAGCCAAAGATGGAGAAACTATACAGTCAGCAAAAACAAGACTGTGGCTCAAATCATGAGTTCCTTATTGCAAAATTCAGGCTCAAATGGAGGAAATAGGGAAAATCACTATGCCATTCAGTTCAGTTCAGTTCAGTCGCTCAGTCGTGTCCGACTCTTTGCGACCCCATGAATTGCAGCACACCAGGCCTCCCTGTCCATCACGAACTCCCGGAGTTCACCCAAATTCATGTCCATCGAGTCAGTGATGCCATCTCGTCCTCTGTGGTCCCCTTCTCCTCCTGCCCCCAATCCCTCCCAGCATCAGAGTCTTCTCCAATGAGTCAACTCTTTGCATGAGGTGGCCAAAGTACTAGAGTTTCAGCTTTAGCATCATTCCTTCCAAAGAAATCCCAGGGCTGATCTCCTTCAGAATGGACTGGTTGGATCTCCTTGCAGTCCAAGGGACTCTCAAGAGTCTTCACCAACACCACAGTTCAAAAGCATCAATTCTTCGGTGCTCAGCCTTCTTCACAGTCCAACTCTCACATCCATACATGACCACAGGAAAAACCACCTAAATCAAATTCCTTATGATTATACAGTGGAGGTGACAAATAGATCCAGGGGATTAGATCTGATAGAATGCATGAAGAACTATGGGTGGAAATTCATAACATTGTACAGGTGGCAGTGACCAAAACCATACCAAAGAAAAAGAAATGCAAGAAGGCAAAGTGGTTGTTTAAGGAGGTTTTACAAATAGCTGAGGGATGAAGAGAAGTGGATAGCAAGGGCGAATTCTGCAACTGAATGCAGAATTCCAGAGAATAGCAAGGAGAGATAAGGCCTTCTTAAATCAACAGTGCCAAGAATAAGAGGAAAACAATAGAATGGGAAAGACTAGAATTCACTTCAAGAAAACTGAAAGTACCAAGGGAACATTTCATGTAAGGATGGGCATGAAAAAAGACAGAAATTGTAAGGACCTAACAGAAGCAGCAGGAGATCAGTCCTGGGTGTTCTTTGGAAGGACTGATGCCAAAGCTGAAACTCCAATATTTTGGCCACCTCATGCAAAGAGTTGACTCATTGGAAAAGACTCTGATGCTGGGAGGGATTGGGGGCAAGAGGAGAAGGGGACGACAGAGGATGAGGTGGCTGGATGGCATCACTGACTCGATGGACATGAATTTGGGTGAACTCCGGGAACTGCTGATGGACAGAGAGGCCTGCTAAGTTGCTTCAGTCGTGTCGACTCTGTGCGACCCCATAGACGGCAGCCCACCAGGCTCCCCCGTCCCTGGGATTCTCCAGGCAAGAATACTGGAGTGGGTTGCCATTTCCTTCTCCAATGCATGAAAGTGAAAAGTGAAAGTGAAGTCGCTCAGTCCTGTCCGACTCTGAGCGACCCCACGGACTGCAGCCTACCAGGCTCCTCCATCCATGGGATTTTCCAGGCAAGAATACTGGAGTGGGGTGCCATCGCCTTCTCCGACAGAGAGGCCTAGCGTGCTGTAATTCACGGGGTCGCAAAGAGTCAGACATGACTGAGTGACTGAAGTGAACTGAACTGAACAGAAGCAGTGACCAGACCACCTGACCTGCCTCTTGAGAAACCTGTATGCAGGTCAGGAAGCAACAGTTAGAACTGGATATAGAACAACAGAATGGTTCCAAATAGGAAAAGGAGTACATCAAGGGTGTATATTGTCACCCTGCTTATTTAACTTCTATGCAGAGTACATCATGAGAAACGCTGGACTGGATGAAGCACAAGCTGGAATCAAGATTGCCGGGAGAAATATCAAATCTCAGGTATGCAGATGACCATAAGATGACCACCCTTATGGCAGAAAGCAAAGAGGAACTAAAAAGCCTCTTGATGAAAGTGAAAGAGGAGAGTGAAAAGTTGGCTTAAAGCTCAACATTCAGAAAACTAAGATCATGGCATCTGGTCCCATCACTTCATGGCAAATAGATGGGGGAACAGTAGAAACAGTGACTGACTTTATTTTTGGGGCTCCAAAATCACTGCAGATGGTGATTGAAGCCATGAAATTAAAAGACGCTTGCCCCTTGGAAGGAAAGTTATGACCAACCTAGACAGCATATTGAAAAGCAGAGACATTACTTTATCAACAAAGGTCCGTCTAGTCAAGGCTATGGTTTTTCCAGTGGTCATGTATGGATGTGAGAGTTGGACTATAAAGAAAGCTGAGCACCAAAGAATTGATGCTTTTGAACTGTGGTGTTGGAAAAGACTCTTGAGAGTCCCTTGGACTGCAAGGAGATACAACCAATCCATCCTAATGGAGATTAGTCCTGGGTGTTCATCAGAAGGACTGATGTTGAAGCTGAAACTCCAATTCTTTGGCCACCTGATGTGAAGAACTGACTCATTTGAAAAGACCCTGATGCTGGGAAAGATTGAGGGCAGGAGTAGAAGGGGACAACAGAGGATAAGATGGTTAGATGGTATCACCGACTCAATGGGCATGGGTTTGGGTGGACTCCAGGAGTTGGTGATGGACAGGGAGGCCTGGTGTGCTGCAGTTCATGGGGTCGCAAAGAGTCAAACATGACTGAGCGACTGAACTGAACTGAACAGAAATCGAAGAGATTTGGAAGAGGTAGCAGGAATACACAGAAGAGCTACATGAGAAACTACGTTGGTGTGGTCACTCACCCAGAGCTCGACATCTGGGAGTTTGAGGTCAAGTGGGCCTTGGGAAGCATTACTATGAACAAAGCTAGTGGAGGATGGAAACCCAGCTGAGCTATTTCAAATCCTAAAAGATGATGCTGTTAGAGTGCTGCACTCAAAATATCAGGAAATTTGGAAAATTTAGCAGTGGCCACAGGACTGGAAAAAATCAGTTTTCAATCCAATCCCAAAGAAGGGCAATGCCAAATAATGTTCAAACTACCATACAGTTGCACTCATTTGACATGCTAATGCTCAAAAATGCTTCAAGTTAGGCTTCAGTAGTGTGTGAACCAAGAACTTCCAGATGTGCAAGCTGGATTTAGAAAAGGCAGAGAACAAGAGATCAATTGTCAACATTCGTTGGATCATGGAGAAAGCAAGACAGTTCCAGAAAAAACATCTACCTCTGCTTCACTGACTACACTAAAGCTTTTGACTGTGTGGATCACAACAAACTGTGGAGGTGATGGATGTTAACTAAACTTAACGTGGTAATCATTTTGCATTGTATACACGTATCTGATTCATGTGGTCGCAAAGAGTTGGACACGACTGAGCGACTGAACTGAACTGAACTGAATTATAGGTTGTACAACTTAAACTAACACAATGTTATGTCAATTAAAATCTCAATAAAACTGGGGAAAAAAGAAATGAACTATCAAGCTATGAAAAGACATGGAAGAAACTTAAATGCATGAGTGTGTGCTAAATCACTTCAGTTGTATCTAATTCTTTGTGACCCTATGGATGGTAGCCTACCATGGTTCTCTATCCATGGTATTCTCCAGGCAAGAATACAGGAGTGGGTTTCCATACGTTCCTCCAGGGGATCTTCCCGACCCAGGGATTAAACCTCCATCTCTTACATTGGCAAGCAAGTTCTTTATTACTAGAACCACCAAATGTATTTTACTAGGTAAAAAAAGAAAAAATTGTGCTGAGTAGACTACACTTGCATGAGTACAACTATATGACATTCTGGAAAAGGCAAAACTATAGAGATAATAAAATATCAAAAAAGAAAAATATTGAGATTCTGAGAGAAATAAAAAATAATATTAATAGTTGCCAGGGCGAGAAGGATGAATAGGTGGAGCACAAGATTTTCCGGGCAATGAAAATACTCTATGATAATATAATGATGTATGCATGTCATTATACATTCATCTAAATCCATAGAATGGAGGACACCAAGAGTGAACCCTCAGGTAAACTGTAGACTTTGGACGAAGATGTGTCAATGTAGGTTCATCCTCAGCAAAAAATGTACCACTTTGGTGAGTGTGATGTTGATAATGGAGGATGTTATGTATGTGTTGGGGCAGAGGTATATGGGAAATCTCTACCTTTCTTTCTATTTTATTGTAAACCTAAAAGTGCTCTAAAATGATAAAGGCTTAAAAATATTCAAACATCTGTCTCCATTCCCACTACCTCTCTCCACCAACGTAACCAATGTTAACCATCAAAGGATGTTTTCTTTACCACCTTTTTTTTGGTTGTTGTTGCTAAATGAACCAATGCATTTATTTATTTATTTTTACAATAAGTTTTATTTTTTAATTAATTAATTTAATTGGAGGCTAATTACTTTACATTATTGTAGTGGTTTTTGCCATCCACTGACATGAATCAGCCATGGGTGTATATTCTTTATCACCTTTTATTGTGCTCATGCAAGCACATGCAAGTAAGATATTTTCCTAATTTATACAGTACATCATAAAACTCAATGTGACTAAAGATACTTGGCTCTCTTCAGTGACCAGCAATACTTCTCTGATTGGCAAAGTCCTTACATATAGCCTATCTTCCCCCAAGCTCAGTCCCAGAACTCAGTCTCCTTTGAAATTGGTAGGATTCCCATTCCCTAAAAATAAAAAGAAGCCATTCATTTCTGAAGAAAGCATTCTCTTGGGGCCTATGAGTAAGCAGAGCTATAAACTTTACTGTAGATATAAAATTTACTTTCCATGCTATAATGTTTGAATGATTTTCATACCTAAACATTTAGCCCTATTGTGTGGGATGTTCAGAGCAGATTCAAAAGCTCCTTTTGTAGCTGTTTAACAAAGAGGGAACAAAACACACACTCAGGTGAAAAAAGTAGCTAGCTGATCACTATCTCACTTCCAAAGTGTTAGCCTTATTCACACCATGCATCAACTTTGATCTCATTTTTAACTACAAAGTGTTAGAAACAAAGTGGAAATTCTGAGAGTTAGAAATACCCTGTTACAAAGTGGGTTGGAAGGTATCCCTTATATTATTCAACCATAGAGATGGTCTAGTTGCCATGGTATATAGCCCTGATCCAACTGATCAGTAAAAATTAATATACACATCAGGGTTTCTCAAGGAAATAATTGGTTTTGACTAGAGGAGCAGTTTCACACTATGTGCACAATGTTGATCCCGAAATGTCACTCCCTAGATATAGTTTATAACTGGTTGAAAAGCTAGCTCAGCAAGAAGTCAGTACATCTGTATAATATAATGATGAGACATTTTTTAACCTAATGGGACTCTGCATGACAAAAAATTTTTAAGACGATAATAGTACTGGATAAATTATGATCTGCTAGTTCAACCCCCAGAAGGAAAGAATCCTTCTACATAATGTTGCCATAAGAGTTACCAGAAGATTTATGGCTTTTTAAGGAAGAGTTTAATATTTATCTGAATTAAAGATGGAGAATCTGGAATAAAGCAAGAGATTACCTCAGTGACAGCAATCCTCAGACTTCTGGATGTCCAAAGGAGAGAAGTGTCGTAGACCCCAGGATAAGCAGAGTTTTAATTGGCATAATTAAAAGGGAAATTAAAAATGTGTATTGAGGACCTTAGAAGAACCTCAGTAAAGACTTGCTTCAGAAATGAGGCACAATGACTCATAAGAATTGGGAATAATTGTGCCAATAGTTTGCCAGTGGCACTTTTGTTCAGATTTATATCGAAACAAAAGAGAAGCATTTGAGAGTCCTATCCAAAATATACACACAGGAAGAGTTTGTGTAGCTTGGATGTAGTTGCAGATTAGACAGGTAGATCTCTAAATCAACAGAAAAGTAGTACCTCGCTTGAGAAAGTCCCCAGAGACATCTTACGTGCTAAGCCTGTTAAGAAGGAAGATTATCATTAGTGTCAATAGATACAGGCAACTTGGGCAACAGATGTAGGTAATCCACAAGAACTTTGGCTTCTAACAACTGTCTTAGTTATGCCCAGCTGTGCATCTGCCAATGCTAATCTATCATAACACAACCTGCTATTTACTTTTCCTGCAATGATGGGGATTTAAGAGGAAGAAGAAAGGTGAAACAAGACCTATGAGATAATTCAGAACTTTTTTGAATTTAAACTTTTTTTCTTTTTCTTCCTATTATCTAGAATTATTGACAAGAAAATATGATACCAAATTGCAGCTAGAGTAATCATTGCTGCCAAATTAATATAGGGGGATAAAATTGTTTACTGAGTTTCTTGTTATAGTATTTGCTAATGCCAGGCAGAATCATTTGATAGAAACTAAAAAGAATATAATTTGTTAGGCAGTTATCCATTTTTAATGGTCTGGCTCTTTCACATTAGGATGATCTATCAGGTGGTCTTAAAAAGGATAAACAGCTAAATATAAGTAAAGCACCATAAGTAGTCCTCCAAAGAAAGTAAGATTTATGATAATCCTGCTTAACTGAAAAGAGAAAAAAGAGCAAAACACCCTTGCCTTTCTACCAACCCATATCATTATGTGTGTGTGTGTGTATTTAAAATCAGTGAGAATAAGCTCAACAGCTCTTCTTTCAGATGCAAGGCATGTCACTCTCAGAAAAAGTTTTTTTTTCCCCCATTCAGTACTACTTATAGTTGGTAGTACGTGCTTCCTTCCTAATCAAATAGAAGTACAGAGCTCTATGCTAATGAAGTGAGGGTCCTAGGTTCTATCCTAAGCCTATAGAGTCATTTATATCTTGAAGTCTATGTGACATTTTGACATTCATCCTTTGATGTAAATATTACCAAAACATGTGAAAAACAGACATCCTTCTTGTGTTCCTTGAACTTTGTCCTATTTTTGAGCTTTATCCTAAACTATATCCTCACTGTGAGAGCTGTTGGTAAGGAACAAGCTAAACTCTGAGGTGCCCTCTGGGCTTCTGCCATACTCATGTTGGACCAATAATTTCCTTTATGCTTGTAAAGGACCCTACAGATTTCTATCCCTTTTATAAGAAATTTAGCATTAAAAAAATAAAGCACCTATAATTGTTTTAAGAGATTAACTTGGAGCCAGGTAGATTCCCTCATGGGTGAAAGGGTACATAATGTGTCTTCAGGAGGAGGGAACAGAAGAACTTTGGTAGTATAGAGGAGCTGCATTAATGTCTGTAGATCCCAACTTCTTAAACTAAAAGCTTTTGCAGACTGACACAGTAGTCATTCTTTTAAGGTTCGTGCCAGCAGAAGGCATTGACGTATTTACTTTGGTTAAATGTTACAGAGTTGCCATTTTTGGGTAGGTGAAGAATGACTTAATGTCGGCAGTTTCATATGGTTCAACCTCAGAGTTAAGCCCCTCTACCGTATGTCACTTTAGCATACTGGACAAAACATGGGAGTTTTAAGCAGACAAAAGTGGAAGGAAATTTCACCTCTACCAAGTATGTGATTTTGGTAAAGTATCAATGTCTATCTCAACTGTAGTTTCTTTATTTGTAAATTGAGGAGATGAAAACCTCTTTCATAAGATGGATGTGTGAACAGAGGACAGCATGCAAAAATTACTTTACACAGTGCTTTCAGTAAATAGTAGTTACTGCTAACCCAGAGATCATTCTTAAAGCTAACCTTATAAAATTCATAAGGAGACTGTTGACACAGGAATTAGACTAGTGGTTGCCTAGTGCTTGGAAATCAGGGGGAAAATGTGAAGTGATTACTAATAGACATTTTAGGATCATAAACTTTTCTACAATTAGACTGCAGTTATAGTTACACAACTCTGAATATACTAAAAAATCATGAAATTGTACACTTGAAATGGGTTAATTGTATGGTACGTGAATTATATCTCAATAATGTTGCTTTTGGAGAAGGCAATGGCACCCCACTCCAGTACTCTTGCCTGGAAAATCCCATGGATGGAGGAGCCTGGTAGGCTGCAGTCCATGGGGTCGCTAAGGGTCGGACACGACTGAGCGACTTCCCTTTCACTTTTCACTTTCATGCACTGGAGAAGGAAATGGCAACCCACTCCAGTGTTCTTGCCTGGAGAATCCCAGGGATGGCAGAGCCTGGTGGGCTGCCGTCTACGGGGTCACACAGAGTCGGACACGACTGAAGCGACTTAGCAGTAGCAGCAGCAATGTTGCTTTTAAAGTTATAAAGAGGGACACAAAAAATCAGAGTGAGAATTTCAAGCTATTTGGAAAAATATGTTTAGATTTGGCCTTTCACAAGTTTCATTTATAGGCTTTACACAAACAAACCTCTGAGTTCTTCCTGAATTAATCCAGTTTAGTATGAGAGTCATCACAAAGCATTATTTCTAATTGGCTATTTCTGGTACTAGCCACAGGGGAAGGGGTTGTTGTTTATTGCTATTCTACATCTGGCAAACATCTAGTTTCAATATAACAAATGTCATGAAGGAAAGATTTATTTCAAGATTTACTTCAGAGTTGGAAAAAAAGCTCCAATTGACAGACCGTTTGGCTGTCTGTCTCACATCTCAGGCCTCCGGGTGCTTGGTGCATAGTCATATGAAAAAGAAAGCTGTGTTCCCCAACACTTGCTCATTCTAATTGCACAAACGCAATGTGAGTCTGGTTTTGAACAGCAGCACAGCTTGGACAATGTTCAATCACTACACAGAGTCTGGGCAATGTAAAGAGCAGACCAGGGAAGCCTAAAAAGAGAGCATAATAGTAATTTGCCCAGATGATCAAATTACATTTTCCTCTTCTAACTGTTAGACATTTACAGGGACACAATTTGGGGATGTCCTTGGGTCCTATTTAATCCCTATGTTAAAAACTAAGTATTTGCTAATCAATCTCAAGTATTGCAATTTTTGTTTGTTTTCATTGATACCTGTTTTCTTCAATATAAACAAGTATCATCTTAGTATAGTGAATTTTCTATGTATACTCTTGTACATGGCTAAATACTGCACTTTCAGCCCTGGCTGAATATTAATGAAAATAGTGATAAGCCTTTGTATCAACATGGATGTAATCTACCAATTTTCTGATGATTCTTATTTGATAGCCATCAAATTGATCCTTCCTGATTAGCCATCATTTACATTCAGCATCTATATAGGATCTTAAATGTTCTAAATTCATACAGTAGCCTTCTGACATCTTTGGGATGTTAAATGTTTTTGCTTTTTACTGTATAGTTTTAATAGTACTACTTTCTATCCTCATTCATTCAAATTTTTAGTTTTATTTTTTTAATGTAATTTATTTTTTTAAATTGGAGGATAATTGCTTTACAATATTGTATTGGTGTTTTTTATTTTTAAGGAAATAAAACCAGAAAAGGAAAAAGTCAAAGACTCTTAGTATAGTTTCAGAAATCACAGTCTCTGACTCAGTTCTAATTGTTCTTTTTAAATCTCCCTCAGTGATTTGGGTTTATTCAAAGCTTGATCTTACATTAGAAACAAGCGTATTTTTATTTGGAACGTGTTTCTGTGTCCTGACAAAGTCACTCTCTTCTGTGAGAGTCGTTCTTTCCAGCCTTGTTTATCCCATCAGACATTCCTGCCAGAAACAGCCCTGTTTACAAAACTGGCCTCGTTCGATGGAGTATTTTACTGAGCTCAGCCCTGCACTCACACCGCAGCCTGTTTAACATGGAACAGGCACAGGCCTGAAGCGCACTAGAGAATGCTCAAAAAGCTTGATGTGTCGCGAAGAAAAGTGGATGCATTTGGATGAAAATGAAGCAGTGCGAGAGGGAGCAAGAGCAGGGGCTTGTGGTCAGCAGAGACCAAAGCAAACAAAAGGAAAGGGGAGGTTTTTGGTGGGAGGGGCTGAAGGGGAAAACGCGCTGGTTCAGGAGTGTGGGACAGAGGTGTCTGTTTGCTGTTTGAAAGCATGTCCTTCAAGAAACAGGCTTCCCAGGTGGCGCTAGTGGTAAAGAACCCACCTGCCAATGTAGGTAGACACAAGAGATCCGAGTTCGATCCCTGGGTTGGGAAGATCCCCTGGAGAAGGAAATGGCAACCCACTCCAGTATTCTTGCCTGGAGAATCCTATGGACAGAGGAGCCTGGTGGGCTTCAGTCCATAGGGTAAAAAGAGTCTGAAAGGACTGAGTGTGCACATGATATGACATGAATAGAGGACCAGATTCTACTTCAGGGAATTTTATACATAGAACATTACTGTATACAAATCTGGATAGAAAGGAATTCCAGTTTTGAATACTGCATCATGATACATTTGTATATAGTCCATCCTGTTAAGGATTTTTTTTTTTAAATCCAAAAGTATTATGCAGTGAATTAATTTCCCCACCTCCCAACATCTATGTAATTTATTCATAAAATAAAATCAGTGATCAAGTATTGCAAGTCATAGTTTCATCTTTATTAACATATCATCCTCTGATGATGCAGTATCTTGCTGTTTCAATGCGTGTGTGTGTGTGTTTAGATCAATAGCACCTATAAGTAATATCCAGAATTAAATAACAACAATAAATTGCTAGAAAGTAGTCAGACTATCAGTACTGAACTGACTATGAGGCCAACACAAGCAGGATATCTGAGGTAGATGACAGCAAGTAGGGTCAGCTCAATGTAAGTTGTGAAATAGACAATGCCTTTCTTTAGTACTTTTCCAGCCCATTTTCTCCCAGGAACCCAGTGCGTTATGATGTCTTCTGTGTACTCAGAGCTGATACTGCTAAATATCATGAGAACCAATTCTTCTGCCAGGCAACCCAATGCTCTGGATTTTTTTTTCTGGTCACCTCCATCAATATTTACCCATTCAGTATATCCCACTCTTTGGTTGTATTCTATTTTATGGCTAGTCTGATACAATAATTCAAGCTGAGAAGTTAATACTTTGAAAGAGTTCTATGTTTTTCCTTTTCCAAGAAGCATCTGTATTTTAACAGGAAACTGTAATGCCCTAAATTACAGATAATCTAGTTGGGGAAACTGTGTATAAATTATGGTCATCTTTTCTATTTGGATAAAAGAACAAGATTGATACATATTTATTTATAAATTAGATGACATATTAAGAGGAAATTGCAGTCAATAAGGATTTAAGATCTGCTACAAGAAGCTAGAAAAAGTCATCTTAAATAATGAAGCTTGCCTTAGGACTATAGGTAAATATAGGAGCAAGAAGATCAACCAACACTGAAAAAACCAAAGATGGGGTAGTATTTTTGAGTACTCTAAAAAGCATAAATGAGCCTATACATTTAGATAGGCTCTTCAAACATCAACTATAGCCACAAACTATTGACTTCTGTCATAGAAGTGGGAAGAAGAACTTCAAGTCATCGGTCTTTTGAGTAATAACCATTTTGAATATAGAAAAATAATATCTGTGGGACTTGTAATTTATACATATACACAAACAAATGTATTAAAGAGCAGATATCTCTACATCACTGAGCTTCAGATGTATCAGTTGTATAACATTTAAGACTTCAAACAATTTGCCCTCTTATCATTTTACAACTATGAGTTATTTACAGATAAAAGCCTTTACAATCAAATGGGGAAGAAAGAGACGAGCAAGTACGTGACAGGAGCTAAGTCACATGGTGTTCTTCCTTATTATTTTTATTTCAAAGGCATACATTTATCTTGCTTGAATGTCTTCTCAAAAGAAACATTAAATATGCTAATTTTGTGGAATTACTGGGGAAAAAAAAAACAAGTTGTTATGACATTAGATTTTAAAGATCTGCCTTTTGGTATTCTGTCTCAACACTCCTATCTGATTTTTCCAGCAACTTAGTTCTCTTTGACCTAGTGGTAATCAATCCACGTTAAGTGTGTCACTAAGCTTTCAAGAAAGTCATATGCTGGGTACTCTCACTACTACTATGTACTACATTTTTGGGAAAGAGTTTCTATGGTTGTATCAGAGTATATATGCACTTCAAAGTTCTTTTAATTTGAAAATGTTAGAGCAGTGACAGATATAAAGAGTGACAGGAGTGTAACATGGGGGTAAATTCTATGACAACAGTCAAAAAAAGCCGGAGGCAATTGTTCCAGCTTTGAAGGCAAAGAGAATAGTATTAAAATAAATATGGTCAGAGAAGTAAGAAGTCATCCTCCCATTAATAAGAACTAGATAGCATTTTTTCTTCTTGGCTAAACAATAAAATTCCATAAGCGTAAGTGACACTGCCTCTCTGTTCCCTTGACTAATTGGCAGAGTATTCTGCTGCATTGTAAGTTATTCTCAAATCACTTATTATGTTCACATTTTATTAGTATTTTTGGCTTACTTAGCAGGTATCTCATCAATCAGACCCTATATGTAAGTACGTATGATACCAGTGAGACTAACAGGCTCAGGAACAGAAAATTCAGAAAAGATCAAGCAGAAACAATTAGGAAGATGAACCTTTGATTATAGGACTTGGAACATAAAGTTGAATTTAAAGTTACAGTAGGAACTTGAGTTACTGAGAAGCAGATGACACTGCACTCCATTTCTTCCAAGTCTCTGAGTGGTTGGACAAAGAAAGAATGGCAAAGACAAAGTTTCCACCACTGTCCCTTTAAATACTAGCTTGTTGGCTTTCCAGTTCTAGTAGTAGCGAAGAAAATTGTAGTAGAAGAAGGCTGAGCGCCAAAGAATTGATACTTTTGAACTGTGGTGTTGGAGAAGACTCTTGGGAGTCCCCTGGACTGCAAGGAGATCCAACCAGTCCATTCAGAAGGAGATCAGCCCTGGAATTTCCTTGGAAGGAATGATGCTAAAGCTGAAACTCCAGTACTTTGGCCACCTCATGCGAAGAGTTGACTCATTGCAAAAGACTCTGATGCTGGGAGGGATTGGGGGCAGGAGGAGAAGGGGACGACAGAGGATGAGATGGCTGGATGGCATCACCAACTCAACGGACATGAGTTTGAGTGAACTCCGGGAGTTGGTGATGGACAGGGAGGCCTGGTGTGCTACAGTTCATGGGGTCGCGAAGATTCGGACACGACTGAGTGACTGAACTGAACTGAACTCTCACTCAGACAATAATTATGAAATCTATGTTTATGCAGCTTTTACCCCGAAATAGTGCCAAGAACATGAACCATGAGGCAGCTAGAAATCAAGTAGAAAGCCTGGCTTGAGGAGTCAAATAATGAAATTCAAGGATATCAGTTCAGTGGGAAATTAAAGGAAGGGATTCTGACAAAAAGGAAGTTAGAGAGGTCCCAAATCTGCATATAAACTCCTTTCAAATTCCAGTATAATTCATGAACTGTGTATTTATGTGGTATACTTCAAAGAACCCAGGAAAAAGAAGAGCCAGAAGACTGAAAACACTGCATAGATTTTTCAGCAGTTACCCATTGCAGATAAGACAGAGTTTGGAGTTTAGAGGGGCTTCATAAACACTTGAGCCTTACCACTGAAACCCAAGAAAGACCATGGCTAAGAGGTAATAGTTATGATATTAAGGTATTCATCTTAGCACAAAAAGAAAAAAGAGCTGAAGGAGATTCACTCGAATCAAGCATAAAAGCAAGTCTCCACAAGTTCAATTTGATCTAATAATTTACAACATATATACTTCAGGGGAACACAACAGAATCCAAGGACTCTACAATGAATTATCAAAAAGTCCAGTGTAAAAATAATAAAAATATTGAAACCTGCAAAGAAATAGGAATGTTTGATCTATAATTAAAAGAAAAAGCAGTTAGTGGAAAAGGAGTTCTAGATGACCCAGCTTATTGAATTAGCAGAAAAAGATTTTAAAGCAGGCATTAAATATGCTCAAGTTCTTAAAAGAAAACATCATCAAATTGAGTGAACTACTGGGAAATCTCAGTGAATAAATAAGATCTACTTTAAAAATTAAATGGGCATTTGATAATTTAAAAGTGAAATCAGAAATGAAAAATTCTTTTAAAAGTAGACTGAGAATAATAGGAGTCAGTGAAATTGAAGATACTTCAATTTAGTTCAGTTCAGTTGCTCAGTTGTGTCCAACTCTTTGCAACCCTATGGACTGCAGCACGCCAGGCCTCCCTGTCCATCACCAACTCCCGGAGTTTACCCAAAGTCATGTTAATTGAGTCAGTGATGTCATCCAACCATCTCATCCTCTGTCATCCCCTTCTCCCGCCTTCAATCTTTCCCAGCATTAAGGTCTTATCAAATGAGTCAGTTCTTCACATCAGGTGGCCAAAGTATTGGAGCTTCAGTTTCAACAACAGTCCTTCCAATGAATATTCAGGACTGATTTCCTTTAGGATTGACTGGTTGGATCTCATTGCAGTCCTAGGGACTCTCAAGAGTCTTACCCAACACCACAGTTCAAAAGCATCAATTCTTCGGCACTCAGCTTTCTTTATAGTCCAACTCTCACATCCATATATGACTACTGGAAAAAACAAAGCTTTGACTAGACCGACCTTTGCTGGCAAAGTAATGTCTCTGCTTTTTAACATGCTGTCTAGGTTGGTCAGATCTTTTCTTCCAAGGGGCAAGGGTCTTTTAAATTCATGGCTGTAGTCACCATCTGCAGTGATTTTGGAGCCCCCCAAAATGAAGTCTCTCACTCTTTCCTTTGTTTCCCCATCTATTTGCCATGAAGTAATGGGACCATATGCCATGATCTTAGTTTTCTGAATGTTAAATTTTAAACCAACTTTTTCACTCTCCTCTTTCACTTTCATCAAGAGGCTCTTTAGTTCTTCTTTGCTTTCTGCCATCAGGGTGGTGTCATCTGCATATCTGAGGTTATTGATATTTCTCCTGGCAATCTTGATTCCAGCTTGTGCTTCTTCCAGCCCAGCATTTCTCATGATGTACTCTGCATATAAGTTAAATAAGCAGGGTGACGATATACAGCCTTGACGTACTCCTTTTCCTATTTGGAACCAGTCTGTTGTTCCATGTCCAGTTCTAACTGTTGCTTCCTGACCTGCATACAGATTTCTCAAGAGGCAGGTCAGGTGTTCTGGTATTCCCATCTCTTTCAGAATTTTCCACAGTTTATTGTGATCCACACAGTCAAAGGCTTTGGCATAGTCAATAAAGCAGAAATAGATGTTTTTCTGGAACTCTCTTGCTTTTTCCATGATCCAGAAGATGTTGGCAATTTGATCTCTGGTTCTTCTGCATTTTCTAAAACCAGCTTGAACATCTGGAAGTTCACGGTTCACGTAATGTGAAGCCTGGCTTGGAGAATTTTGCACATTACTTTACTAGCGTGTGAGATGAGTGCAATTGTGCAGTAGCTTGAGTGTTCTTTGGCATTGCCTTTCTTTAGGATTGGAATGAAAACTGACCTTTTCCAGTCCTGTGGCCACTGCTGAGTTTCCAAATTTACTGGCCTGTTGAGTGCAGCACTTTCACAGCATAATCTTTGAGGATTTGAAATAGCGTAACTGCAATTCCATCACTTCCACTAGCTTTGTTCATAGTGATGCTTCCTAAGATCCAGTTGATTCAAATGAAGAAGAGGAAACAAAGATTAATACAAAAATTAAGAGAATATCAGTAATTTTCAAGACAATATTAAGCATATAAAATGCATGAAATTAGACACCCAGGTGGAGAGAATGGAGTATAAAATATTGTTAAAATAATAATTGAATATTTCTAAAATTAGTTAAAAATATGAAAAACAAATAACTTACAGATTCAGGAAGTTTAGCTAACACAAAGTAGGATGAATTTAAAGAAAACCACATCTGAGCATTTTGTAGTTAAATTACAATAAACTGAAAATAAAGATATTATATTGAAGGCAACAAAGAAATAAGGCGCATTACATACAGCAAAAAACAATGATATGTTACAGTCAAATTCTCACCAAAAGCAATCGAAACCAAAAGAAAAAGCAACCACATCTTTACAGTGCTGAAAAAAACTATAAGATACTCTTCCAAATGTGAGTGATATAAAGATATTTTAAGATAAACTGTTACCAGAATATCTAAGCTACAAGAAATGTTAAAGAAAATTCTTAAGAGTGAGGAACTATACCAGGTGGAAACTCAGATCTACAGGGAAAAATGAAAATCAGGAATGGTAAATATAAGGGTAAAATGTAAAAATATTATCTTTCTCCCACATCTTAATATTTTTAAAAGATTACTGACTGTTTAAAGGGAAAACACTGCATTGTTGAGTTTATAACTTATGTAAACATAAACCATATTATAATAATAACACAAAGAGTGATGGGTATATGAAATTCTGACTTTTAGGGTATTTATTTTTTAAATGAATGGATACAATATTTACTCTAAATATGCTGTGATAAGATTAAGATGCATAGTCTAATCCTTAGAACAGCTACTAAAATGACATCAGAATGCTAATTAAATATCTAATAAAAAAATTTAAAATTAAAGAAAAAAAAACTGAATTAACCCAAAGGAAAGCTTTTAATGAGAAGGTATTTCTTAGTCTATTTGCATTTCATGCAATATTGATACTCGTGCATGCATGTGGGCTGTCATATCTGATTCTTTGTGACCATTTGGACTATATAGCCTGCTAGGTTCCTCTGTCTATGGGATTTTCTAGGCAAGAATACTGGAGTGGATTGCCATTTCATCCTTCAGGGGATCTTCTTGACTCAGGGATTGTAGTTAGGGTTAAATCTGCCATCTTGCTAGTTCTTACATATATTTTTTTGTTTCTGTGATCTTCCTTATTGTCACCATTTGAATTACTTCAATAATTCATACTAGATGAAAAAGCAAGACAGAACTTTATGTGGCCCTCAAGAACCACACTTAAATATAAAGATGTATGGTGGTGGTATAGTTGCTAAGTTATGTCTGACTGTAGCCTGCCAGGCTTCTCTGTCCATGTATATATATCAAAAGTAAAAGAATGTAAAATACATACAATGCAAATGGTAAGCATAAAAAAGCTGAAGTGATTATAATAATATCAAACAAAATGGAATTCAAGAAAAGAGGAATTATTGGTAAAAAATGAGGCATTTATCTTGGTAGAATGTAGTAACATCCTCTGTCAGTTAAGTGAGAGAGAAACTAAATAAAACATTAGTTTTCTGAAATCATTATCAACTAACTTGACTCTATTAACATTTTATAACACTTCACTCAAAAACTGAAGAAAACTCATTGTTTTCTTGTGCACATGGAACCTTAAGCAAGATAGACCATATGCTGGACCTTAAGATAAGTTTCAATAAATATAAAAATGTTTACATATTACAGAGAATTTTCTCCAAGCATAATAGTACTAAAATATAAATTAGTTTTTAAAAAGTATCTAGAAATATCCTTAAATGGTTTAAAATTAAGCAGCCCACTTGTAAATTATCCTAGAGCCAAAGAAGAAATTACCAGGGGATTTGTAAAATAAATCCACTGGGCAATGTACACCCAGAACACCAACATGTTGTCAGTGATACCAGTGAAGGAGAAGAAACTCCTGGATGTCAAAATAGGGGAGTTGGATATTGATACAGGATTTCTCCCCTAAGGTCATTGTTGGAGCATTTCAAAGAAGTCGTTACAAGTATGTTATTGAAAGAAAAGAAGCATCACTGTAGTTTCTGTGGTGCTGGAAACTTATATGCTTTTCAAATGTGCCTTTCTTAGAAGAAACTCAAACTTGAGTGGTCATGCGAGTATTAATACAACTGAAGAGAGCCCAGTGTAGAGTGCAACTCTGCATTCCTGACCATGACATTTTTTGCTTGGCACCCTTTCTTGAGGAACACAATGGTGTAAATCTTTTCACACGCTAATTGAGAACTAATGTCCATTAAAAGACGACTAATACATGTAAAAGGAAAAAGAGAAAATAAATCTACCAGAAAGACAATGAAAACATGACAGAGCAACATATGTGGGAAGCGGTTAATGTAGAGCATACGTGGAAATGTATACATTTGAATATATAAGAAAAGGAAGTCTTTATACAAAGAAGCAGAAATCAAAATTATTGATCTTAACTTTTACCTTATGAAGTTAAAAGAAGAGAGGGAGGCCTGGCGTGCTGCGATTCACGGGGTTGCAAAGAGTCAGACACGACTGAGAGACTGAACTGAACTGAACTGATAAAAAAGAAAATAATAAAGGGCAAAAATCAATAAAATAGCACAAACAGTAGAAAAACAAAAAAAAATCTGATTCTTTGAAAAGTTTGACAAAATAGATAACTCTGTTGTAGGTCAGTGAACAAATAAAAGGTCAAATACAACTTACAAGTATTAGGAATGAAAGTAGGGATATTATTATAAACCCTACACACATTAAAATGATACTCAAAGAATGTTATGAATAACTTTATGCTAATGAAACTGACAAGTTGGATAATATGAATTGAAAAAAAAATTGCCAAAGCTGACATGAAAAGATATTTATAATGTCTACATTTATAAAAGAAATTGAACGTATAACAAAAATACTTTTTTGCAAAGAAAATTCCCAGATCACAAGTTCTTGTTGATGAATTCTGTGAAATATTTAAGAAGGAAATAGCCTTAATCTCACAAAACTCTTCCAAAAAATGAAGGGAGAATCCTTCCTAATTTATTTTGTGAGGCCAGAACAATCCAGTTTCCAAAATCTGACAAAGGCACTATAAGAACAGAAAATAACAAACTAATGTTCTTCATGAATATAGACCAAAATAATTTGTTTACCATGATATTACTAAACACAGCAATACAGATAGATAGATAAAGATAATACAGGAATACTTCATTTTATTGTGCTTCACAGATGTGGGTCTTTTTTGTTTTTACAAATTGAAGGTTTTAGGCAATTCTGCATTTTTTCCAACAGTATTAGCTCATTTCATGTCTCTGTGTCACACTTTGGTAATTTTCAAAATATTTCAAACTTTTAATTATTATATTTGTTATCATGATCTGTGGTAAATGACCTTTGATGTTACTACAACTGTAAAATTCAGATGATAAAACAAAATTAGTACTCCCTTCATGAGAGCTTCCCTGATAAATCCGCCTGCAATGCAAGAGACCCCAGTTCAATTCCTGGATCAGGAAGATCGGCTGGAGAAGGGATAGGCTACCACTCCAGTATTCTTGGGCTTCCCTTTTGGCTCAGCTGGTAAAATATCCACCTGCAATGCGAGAGACCTGGGTTGGGAAGATCCTCTGAAGAAGGGAAAGGCTACCTATTCCAGTGTTCTGGCTTGGAGAACTCTATGGACTGTATAGTCCACAGGGTCACAAAGAGTCAGACACAACTGAATGACTTTCACTCACTCAAGAGATTAAATTAAATAACGCTTATGAAATACCTGGAATAGAGCCTGGCATATAATAAATGCTCAAAAAGCATATTTTATCACCCTTTTGTCTGCTCTGAAATGGCTCTCCTTGGTTCATGCACTAATAACCAAGTTTTGGTGTTCACATGTACATTTGCTCAAAATGCAGTTTTTATAGATTGGCTCTAATGAAAGACAAATAACAGAAGTTCTCTCTCTAGCCTGAGAGTTTTAAGTTTCTTTCCCAGGCAGTAACCAACCTGATATCTACATTCATAAATTAATTTTGTCTGTTCCAAACTTTCATAGAAACGTAAATATACAGAATACAGTCATTTTTGCCTGGCTACTTTCTGTTGGAATAATGTTTTTAAGATTCATTCATGTTATATGCACTTTTTGTTTGCTCATTTTTGTTGCTGAATAGTATTCCATTTAATAAAAATTATTATAATTTTTTACTTTCTCCTTTAAATGGATATTTTAGTTATTTCCAGGTGAGGCTACTGTGAATAAGGCTGCAACAAACATTACTATCTAAATGAAGTTTTGTTTCTCTTGGGTAAATATATAGAAGTGGAATTGCAGGTCGTTGGGTAATTGTGTATTCGACTTTACAAAAAAATAGCCGAATAGTCATCTAAAGTGGTTGTAAAATCTTATGCTCCAACCTGCAATATATGAGAGATCCAATCATTCTATGCCTTCACCAACATTTGGTATTTTCTTTTTACTTTTTTTCTTTAACTTAAAGCACCATTCTATTGTGGTTCTATTGTGAGCACAAAGGTATATCAGAACGTTTGAAACTTTAGGTGGTTTAAATTTGTGTTTTCCTGTTGACTCATGATGTTATGTACCTTTCCATGTGAAGGCTGGCCCTTTTTAAAAAATTACTTTATTTTTATTGAAGGATAATTGCTTTATGGCATTTTGTTGTTTTCTGTCAAGCCTCAACATAAGGCAGCCATAGGTATACATATATCCCTTCCCTTTTGAAACTCCCTCTCATTTCCCTCCCCATCCCACCCCTCTAGGTTGATACAGAGCCCCTGTTTGAGTTTTCTGAGCCATACAGCAAATTCCCATTGGCTATTTTATATATGGTAATGAAAGTTTCCATGTTACTCTTTCCATACATCTCACTCTCTCCTCGCCTCTCCCCATGTCGGTAATTCTCTATGTCTGTTTCTCCACTGTTGCCCTGTAAATAAATTCTTCAGTACCATTTCTCTAGATTCTGTATATATGTGTTAGAATACGGCATTTATTTTTCTCTTTCTGACTCACTTTACTCTGTTTAATAGGTTCTAGGTTCATCCACCTCATTGCTGCTAAGTCACTTCAGTCGTGTCCAACTCTGTGCGACCCCATAGACGGCAGCCCACAAGGCTCCCCTGTCCCTGGGATTCTCCAGGCAAGAACATTGCAGTGGGTTGCCATTTCCTTCTCCAGTGCATGAAAATGAAAAGTGAAAGTGAAGTCGCTCAGTCCTGAACGACTCTTTGCGACCCCATGGACTGAAACCTACCAGGCTCCTCGGTCCATGGGATTCTCCAGGCAAGAGTACTGGAGTGGGCTGCCATTGCCTTCTCTGAAATTATCACTAAAAATGCTAATCATCATCTAAAGAGAAGAGAATATCTAAAAACTACACTAATTAATAAATTTTACAAGTCCTTTAAGGAGAAGATACTAGATACTAGATACCAGATATCAGAGGAGCTGAATTAGGTTTGTAGTTGCATCAATGTTTTTGATACTAGTTTTCAATAACTGCTGTAACAAATTGCCACAAGTATACCAGCTTAAAATAACAATCATTTATTATTTCACAATTTGTGTAGGTCTGAAGTCCAGGTGGGCTAAACTGGGTTCTCTGCTTAGATTTTCACAAGGTTGAAATCAAGGTGTCAGAGAGCTTGAGATCTTATCAGGAGATTCTGGGGGTGAATCTGATTCAAGGCTCATTCAGGTTGTTGGCAGAATTCAGTTCCATAAGGGTGTAGAACTGAGGTCCCCATTTCCCAGCTGCCTGTTGTCTGGGATTGTTCTCAGTTTCTAGACTTCATTTCTACATTCCTTCATTCATGGCTTCCACCATCTTTGAAACCAGCAAGCAGTCTTGTGTTGATTCCTTCTTGTGTGTTGAATCTCTCTGACACCCTCCTCTGACTTCCTCTTCTGTTATCACTCAGGAAGGCTCTCCACTTTAGAAACTATTATCTTATTGGGTCATGTCCAACAGATAATCTCCCATTCTTAAGGTCAAATAACTTGGAACTGTAATTACATCAGCAAAATCCTAAACAGTAGTACTGTATCTAGGTTAGTGTTTAATTACCAGGGGCAGAACCCTTGGAACAGAGTCTTTAGAATTCTGCCTGCTATATTTTGGTTCTGGTCACTTAAATATTTCTGCACAGGGTAAAGTAGAGGAGATGGAAATCATTATAGAAATAAGGATAGTGCTGATTACATTTAACACTCAATTTTGGTTTTCATTTTTTAAAACATGCTCTTGCCAAATATAGAGAGCAATCACGAGGAAAGGGATACTTTAATTAAACATCCTTTGAGATGGGCATTTTTTCCTTCTCTTTTTCATGACTCTCTTTTTTAACATGTGTGCTAAGTTGCTTCAGTCGTGTCAGACTCTGTGTGACCCTATGTACTGTACTCCACCAGGCTTCTCTGTCCATGGGGATTCTCCAAGCAAGAACTCTGGAGTGGGTTGCCATGCCCTCCTCCAGGATATCTTCCCAACCCAGAGACTGAACCCATGCCTCTTATGTCTCCTGCATTGGCAGGTGGGTTCTTTACCACTGGAGCCACCTGGGAAGCTATAATTGACATATAACATTGTGCCCAGAGGGATGATATAGGGAGGGAAGAGGGAGGAGGGTTCAGGATGGGGAACACAAGTATATCCGTGGCGGATTCATTTTGATATATGGCAAAACCAATACAATATTGTAAAGTTAAAATATAAAATAAAATAAAAATTAAAAAAAAAAGAAAAAAAAATAAAGTGTATACCATATTGATCTGGTGCCTTTATATTACAATGTGATTGCCACTGTAGCTTAGCTAAAGCCTCTATTACTTCATATAATTATCATTTCTTTTAACTGTGGGAAAAACTAATATCTAGTCTCTTAGCGAGTTTAATGTTTATAATACAGCTTTGTTTTCTGTGATCTCTGTACTGTGTATTAGACCTCCAGGGCTAGTTGTAAATATATATCCTTAAACCATGTCTTTCTCAGTCCCCTATCCCCTAACCTTTGGTAAACACTATTCTGTTCTCTGTTTTTTCATTTTGTATTTTAGCTTCCACATATAGGTCATATCATGTAGTATTTATCTTTCTGTGCCTTATTTCACTTAGCATAATGTCCTTGAGGTCCATCCATGTTGTCACAATGGCAGTATTTACTTTTTTTTTCCCCCTTGGCTGAATAATATTCTATTGTATGCATACATAACACACTTTCTTTATTGATCCATCCACTGATGGACACTTAGGTTGACTCTCTTAATACTAATTGCACAGATTTTCAATATAGCCAACTTGAATCACTAATTCAATCAGTATTCAAATTTTATTGCAAACTAGATTGAGAAGCTCTATACAGTCAACAAAAACAAGACCAGGAGCTGACTATGGCTCAGATCATGAACTCCTTATTGCCAAATTCGGACTTAAATTGAAGAAAGTAAGGAAAACCACTAGACGATTCAGGTATGACTTAAATCAAATCCCTTATGATTATACAGTGGAAGTGAGAAATAGATTTAAGGGCCTAGATCTGATAGACTGCCTGATGAACTATGGACAGAGGTTTGTGACATTGTACAGGAGACAGAGATCAAGACCATCCCCATGGAAAAGAAATGCAAAAAAGCAAAATGGCTGTCTGGGGAGGCCTTACAAAAAGCTGTGAAAAGAAGAGAAGTGAAAAGCAAAGGAGAAAAGGAAAGATATAAGCATCTGAATGAAGAGTTCCAAAGAATAGCAGGGAGAGATAAGAAAGTCTTCCTCAGTGACCAATGCAAAGAAATAGAGCAAACAACAAAATGCGAAAGACTAGAGATCTCTTCAAGAAAATTAGAGATACCAAGGGAATATTTCATGCAAAGATGGGCTCGATAAAGGACAGAAATGGTATGGACCTAACAGAAGCAGAAGATATTAAGAAGAGGTGGCAGGAATACACAGAAGAACTGTACAAAAAGATCTTCACAACCAAAATAATCACGATGGTGTGGTCACTCACCTAGAGCCAGACATCCTGGAATGTGAAGTCAAGTGGGCCTTAGAAAGCATCACTACAAACAAAGCTAGTGGAGGTGATGGAATTCCAGTTGAGCTATTCCAAATACTGAAAGATGATGCTGCAAACGTGCTGCACTCAATATGCCAGCAAATTTGGAAAACTCAGCAGTGGCCACAGGACTGGAAAAGGTCAGTTTGCATTCCAATCCCAAATAAAGGCAATGCCAAAGAATGCTCAAACTACCGCACAATTGCACTCATCTCACACGCTAGTAAAGTAGTGCTCAAAATTCTCCAAGCCAGGCTTCAGCAATACATGAACCGTGAATTTCCAGATGTTCAAGCTGGTTTTAGAAAAGGCAGAGGAACCAGAGATCAAATTGCCAACATCTACTGGATCATCGAAAAGGCAAGAGCGTTCCATAAAAAAAAATCTATTTCTGCTTTATTGACTATGCCAAAGCCTTTGACTGTGTGGATCACAATAAACTGTGGAAAATTCTGAAAGAGATGGGCATACCAGACCACCTGACCTGCCCCTTGAGAAACCTATATGCAGGTCAGGAAACAATAGTTAGAACTGCACATGGAACAAGAGAATGGTTCCAAATAGGAAAAAGAGTACGTCAAGACTATATATTGTCACCCTGCTTATTCAACTTATATGCAGTGTATATCATGAGAAATGCTGGGCTGGAATTAAGAAAAGCACAAGCTGGAATCAAGATTCCAGGAGAATATATGCTGGGAAAAATATCAATAACCTCAGATATGCAGATGACACCACCCTTATAGCCGAAAGTGAAGAGGAACTAAAAAGCCTCTTGATGAAAGTGAAAGTGGAAAGTGAAAAAGTTGGCTTAAAGCTCAACATTCAGAAAACAAAGATCATGACATCCGGTCCCATCACTTCATGGGAAATAGATGGGGAAACAGTGGAAACAGTGTCAGACTTTATTTTTCTGGGCTCCAAAATCACTGCAGATGGTGACTGCAGCCATGAGATTGAAAGACGCTTACTCCTGGAAGGAAAGTTATGACGAACTTAGATAGCATATTGAAAAGCAGGGACATTACTTTGCCAACAAAGGTCTGTCTAGTCAAGGCTATGGTTTTTCCCAGTGGTCGTGTATGGATGTGAGAGTTGGACTGTGAAGAAAGCTGAGCGCCAAAGAATTGATGCTTTTGAATTGTGGTGTTGGAGAAGACTCTTGAGAGTCCTTTGGACTGCAAGAAGATCCAACCAGTCCATTCTGAAGGAGCTCAGCCCTGGGATTTCTTTGGAAGGAATGATGCTAAAGCTGAAACTCCAGTTCTTTGGCCACCTCATGTGAAGAGTTGACTCATTGGGAAAGACTCTGATGCTGTGAGGGATTGGGGGCAGGAGGAGAAGGGGACGACAGAGGATAAGATGGCTGGATGGCATCACTGACTCGAAGGACATTAGTCTGAGTGAACTCCGGGAGTTGGTGATGGACAGGGAGTCCTGGCGTGCTGTGATTCATGGGGTCACAAAGAGTCGGACAAGACTGAGCAACTGAACTGAACTGAATCTCTCTGTATATACACTGTGATGGCTGAAGTACACAGGGCCTAGTAAACTGTGATAAATGCCTCATTGTTTTCTGCTCTGAGTCTCACAGGCCCAAGTTTATTGTGCTTTCTGGCCTCATTTCACATCTGAATGTTCTGAGGAAGTGTTTGTTTCCAAGCTCATTAATATTTGCTGAATGCACTTCCTTGTGGCTGTAGGACTGATGTCCCTATTTCTTTTGGGGATGTAGCCAGTAACCTCTCTCAGATGTCATCATTTTGCTCCATCCATCTTCAAACCAATAATGGTGCACTGAATCCTTCTCAGGCTTCAAATTATTCTGACTTTCTGTTGCATTTCTTGACTCTAGCTAGACAAAGTGCTTTGTATTGAAAGGTTTATGGGATTGGGCCCACCCAGATAATCCATGATAATCCTATTTTAGTCTATAATATTAATAATTTAAATCTCTTTTGCTATGTACCATAGCACAGTTGCAGATGTTAGGGCATGAACATTTGGGGAAGTGATGAAAAATGAAGCTGGCAAGAGAAGTTGAGGTGTGAAGCATAAATGTCTTGCTAAGAAGTCTACAAGCTATTCTCTAGACTAAGCAGTAGTATGTCATTGAAGGATTTTGATCTCTAAGGAAAATTACTTGAAGTACTACGTAGAGGTTAGATTGGGGGAAAACTAGAGGCAGGGATCCAGTTTGAAAATTATTGCATAATTCAGTTAAGACAAGCTGAAGATTTGGACCATTTCTTGTGAGGGGCAAGGGCCTTGTTTACTTTCTACTTGGTACATTTCTCAGTCAAGCTTCAGATCTCACAGTCAATATAATTTCCTTAAAGAAAATTCTTTAAGGACTCCCAGGTGTCCTCTCCATTAATCCTTTACATTAGTACTCTCCACTCTTTATGGAAATTACTTATTTAATTATTTAGCTGTCTATCTTTCTTGCTAGGTATCCTTTTTCTGTCTTCCATGCTTCTCTTTTAGGTCTGAGAAAGCAGGTGTTGGTTCTGACCCATTCTCTTCTGATTGGCACTCAGTTTTACATATATATATGTATATGAAGTTATTAACTAACTTGATTTTCAGCTTGAGCATCTGGGTATAGCCTAGAACATGAACAGTGGCAGAAAATATACTCATGTTATGTTTCATCCTTTCTCCTACTAGATAACATTGGATTTGCCTTAATTTCATTGCCTAAACACCTCTGAACTTTAAACAAACTTTCAAACCATCTGGAAACTACATGTCCCAAGTGATTATATGAACCTCTATGATGTACTTTTTTTCCATCTAGCATATATCTTTTTAATTCAGTTGCCTTTTGACATGGTGTGTGTATACGTGTGTATGTATAAGACCATCATAATTTTTTATGTGAAATGCGAGTTGGTGCACATTAGTGAAGAGTTTAACAGTAGGACTCAACATTTGTATATATTTCTAATGATAACATCTGACTTGGAAAGTTTATCTCATGATGGGAAGGCTTTTATGGTCCTATAAATGTTTAGTTTAGTGTAGTTGTTCAGGTGGCGTTTTTGAGCTGACATTATTCAGGGAAGGACCTCTCACTTTGTCACTATCAGATATGGGCCTGACCAACTGGCAAAAAGAATAACAATCAAAGAATGTATTGATTTCCTTTAGCAAGTTTTTCTTTTTTTAACTTTTTTAAGTGGTCAACTTTTTATTTTTTTATTTTATTTTGTAATAGTCGGATATATTTTATTTTTTTTTATTTTTTTACTTTACAATATTGTATTGGTTTTGCCATACATCAACATGAATCAAGTTTTGACTGAGCGACTTCCCTTTCAATTTTCACTCCCCACTTTCATGCATTGGAGAAGGAAATGGCAACCCACTCCAGTGTTCTTGCCTGGAGAATCCCAGGGACGCGGGAGCCTGGTGGGCTGCCATCTATGGGGTCACACAGAGTTGGACACGACTGAAGCAACTTAGCAGCAGCAGCAGCAAGTTTAAGACATTGCCATCATTAGTTCTAAGGCTTCAAAACATTTCAGAAGGTTTGGCCTCCTTGAATAAGTTCCCTATAACTCCCTTCGGTTTGTCACCTTACTAACAAAGTTCTGCTTTTATTTTTGAACTGTAAGATTATCTATATAATCTAATATAAATGTTTTATGAAATAGTATTGTCAGTCACTGATGTTTTCTAGAAATGTGCACTGGGTGGTGTAATTAAAGTTTGAAATGTGCTCAACAGAGCTCTGTTTTAATAAGCATTTCAGAAGTTGAATAGACTGAAGTTCAAAGGACAAATGCTTTTTTTTAAAAAAGTTATTCATTTCATTTCCCATGCTTGAAATGATTAGTTTGAAGATTTTATTCAAGCTAAAAAGAATTTCCTTTGTCTTAATTGTTAATACAATTAATTGCAGTGTAATATCTACTGGTTTGAACAATAATACTACACATTAATGAGGTTTATGCTAATTTTTATCCTCAAACATCAATTTTCTAAATAAAAGCAACATAAAAATTTTGCATTTTCCCTTACTTTAAATTCACGCTAATATTTGCTTATTTTGCTTATCATTGATATTAACTAACATATAAATACATTAAAATCAGGTTTTATTGCCTTCATTGGACTTAGTTTATTTCATGATCAACACGGGGACACTGAGCAGTGCAGTAATTTTTGACCAAGGTCAATGGTATTCCTTCTAGTTTATGGCAGATACTTAGAATATATGCTATGATGAACTATGTGTTCCTTTGGAAATATATATCTCTTAGGTAAAGTTTAAGATAGTCTCAGAAAAACAAGGTGGAGGAAGCCAGCAAAATAGTCCTAGAGTTTGGATAGAAAGGAAATGAGTGAGACGCATTGATGCTAAGTTTTCCCTGCATTGATTTTTGTATTGAAAAATAGAAAATCTCTCTTTAAAACATGCTAAAAAACCATCTTGCAAATAAGCTTAAAATTTTAACACAAATAAGTTAAATGCAATCAAGCTGAGACTTGATGAGATGGTACTCAATGGAAAATTGCAATTAAAGGTAATAATCTTTTCAAAAATATATATAATTGGAGAAATAGAATCAGATATTGCAAAAATACAGAGTGGGGGAAAATTATTACTTTAGAGGCAGAAACATGGTGAGGATAAATACCAAAATAATGGTGGGAATCTTATATGAACTGTTTAATCAAATGAAGGGCATGGATGATATTTTCTAATAGTTGTCACACAACTGGCATTGGCAAGAAAAATCTTAAAATGAAACTTTCAAATCCAGGAAATATTCCTAAAGTTTTAGTGTTCTGAAAGTAGAGCGTATGATGAATTCTTGACTTGTCAAACAATTTTACCCCATAGCAATTGAAAAAGCAATGAAGGAAAAGAGTTCTTTGAAATTAGGATCGACAGGAACATGCATTGCATGTAAGGTATTTTGATTTCAGCAAAATGTACAGCAAAAATATTCTGCGATTATTTTTTGAATTAAATACTAAAATATAGATATAATCATCCTGTAAACATGAGTTTACATTCATAACCTGTTGAGTAACTGAACCCAAAGTCTTTTTTATTGAAATATAGTTGATTTGCAATGTTGCATTAAATTCTGTTGTACAGCAAAGTGTTTCAGTTATACATACATATGTATATATATATTGTTTTTAATATCCTTTTCCATTATGCTTCATCACAGGATATTGAATATAGTTCTCTGTGCTATACAGTAGGACCTTACTGTTTGTCCATTCTATATATGATAGTTTGTATCTGCTCACTCCAAAATCTATCCTTCTCCCACCCTCCCTGAACTCAAAGTCTTGACTGGTGAGTCTTTGTTAACCTGAAGAAAGGTTTTAAGTGCCTTGCCACATACTCTGCATTTGTTTCTGTCCCTTTCAAAATATTGAGCTGTTAATGATGTTATAATAGTCTTACTTGTAGAGTTTGCTGATGACTCAGTTCTGAGATGGATAATAGGTAAGAGGGAGCAAAAACTCAAAATTCAAACTTATTTATAAGCTGGGAGAATGCCCCTGAAGCAATGAGAAGAAATTTAATGAGGGTAATTTTGAAGTTCTCTATATTAATTTAAAAATAAAAACATTTATAAAATTTCTACTCTACAATTCATAACAGGGAATGGCTTAGTATCATAGCATTATTATTAAAAAGAGTGTAGGCTTTGTATTATACTGCCAACTCTACAAGTTTCAACGATATGGCTGCTAGAAAAGCAAATGATAATCTCGGGTTGCATTAAAAGAAGCACGGAGTATAGGAAAAGGGAGTCAGATCATTCCTAAAGCACTATGGTAAGTTTTGTGTGTCTTTTATTTTTCTTGATGAACTACTCCTGTCCAGAGGGCAAGGCCTTAATGTCACGTGAGAAATGATGGAAGAAAATAGGGCCGTATACTCTAGAAGAGAAGAAACTTATATAGGATACAATATCTGCCATTATTTATTTTATGAACTATCTCATGGAAAAAGGATTCAACTTCCTCTGTAACTTTAGTACCTAGCACAGCCTAGTATATAATACATACTAAAAAAAAATTTTTGTTAAAATAATTTCATTGAACAATTCTTTGATGAACGTATCATGTGTGCCAGGTATCATTTTAATTGCTGAGAATAAAACATTGAACAAAGTAAACATAGTGCCTGCCTTGTGGAACTTGCATTTCAGTGAACTGAACAGCTAGATAATGCCAGCTAGAGAGGCAATGGAGGGTATAGTGGTTAAAAAGCAGACTCTAGAATTAGACTGGCTTCAAATCCTTACCCACTTACTGGCTCTATGACATATAAGTTAGTTATTTTTTTTGTGCTTCAGTTTTCTCATATGTAAAATGGGCATATTTTTATTTTAAAATTTATTTTAGTGAAGAATAGTTGATTTACAATGTTATGTGAATTTCTGCTGTACAAAAAAGTGATTCAGTTATACATACATTCTTTTTCACATTCTTTCCCATTATGGTTCATTTTTACAGGATATTAAATATGGTTCCTTGTGCTATACAGTAGGACCTTGCAGTTAATCCATTCTATTATACTAGTTTGCATCTGTTAACCCTAAGCTCCTACTCCATCCTTCCGCTACCTCTCTCCTCCTTGGCAACAAGTCTGTTTCCTATATCTGAGAGTTTGTTTCTAATTCTTGGTTCAGTTTATTTGTGCCATATTTTAGTTTACAAATATAAGTGATATGGTATATATCTTTCTCTGTCTGACTTACTTCACTTAGTATGATAATCTCTAGGTCCATCCATGTTGCTGCAAATGGCACTATTTCATTATTTTTGTGGCTGAGTAATATTCCATTGTACATACATACCACATCTTGTTTATCCATTTCTCTGCCAATGGACATTTAGGTTACTTTCATGTCTTGGCTATTGAAGATAGTGCTGTTATGAACATATGGGTGCTTGTATATTTTTGAATTAGTTTTGTCCAGACATATGCCTAGAAGGTAAAATGGGCATATTAATAGTTCCTACATCAAAGAGTTTTGTAAGGTTGAATGAGTTATCTCATGTAAAGTTCTGTAGATAATGCCTGTCATATAATAAATATCCAATGAGTAATAGCCATTATTGTTATAGTAGTAAGTGTTCCAAGGGAATATAAAGCAGGTAGGGTGACAGATGAACAAAGGTAAAAATGAACATCAGTCCAGAGAGTGATATGTAGAAAGTACAAGAAGGCAGATATTAATTGTGATGTGTTCTAGCTGGACACTTTTCCACATGCTCATCTGACCCCTCTGTCTTCTTCTTCCTGGATGATCTCTGTTTAACTTTTGAAACTTATCTTAGTACCTCACCCACCTGAAAGGCTGAACAGATCCTCTTTGCTACTACAGTTGGCTGTCCTCTTCTCTGCATTACTTCTATTTTTTAAATTTATTGCAATATACTATATTCACATGTATGAGAATGTCTAAGGCATGATGATTAAGATCTCAGGTTTTGAAGTCAGGTAGACTGACTTTGATTTACCAGTCTGTCACTTACTTGCTATTTTACCTTGAATAATCACAGATTCTCTCCAGTCTTTAGTTTCTTCATTTGTAAATTGGAGATAAATAATACATACTCTGTAAGGGATTTCTGGATTTCCCTGGTGGTAAAGAATCCACCTGCTAATGCAGGGGAAGCAGGTTTGATCCCTGGGTCGGAAAGATTCCCTGGAGAAGGGAATGGCAACCCACTCCAGTATTCTTTCCTGGAAAATCCCATGGAGAGAGGAATCTGGCAGGCTACAGTCCATGGGATTGGGGTTGCAAATGAGCACACAACTTAGCAACCGAACAGTAACAACAAGGGATTTTAAAAAATTAAACAAGAAAATGTATGTCAGAAGCAGTATAAGATTTCAATCCCAGTTCTATCACATAATTATGTGAATTTGGGCAAACTATTTGGCATCTCAGAGCTTCATTTTCCCAATCTGCAGAGGAGAACAACAGGACCTTTTTTGATGGCTCTAACTGTGAGAATTAGAAATAATGTATATAAACTGCCTGGAACATAGTAGGCTTTCTATATATGGTTGCTAAACTGAATTTGGTTAGCAATTAAAGTTTTTAAAAAGTGAAGTGTTTTACCTTTTGATGCCGTAAGTTCCTTTCTATTGGGTGTGTTTATAGTAGATGGCAATATACCAGAGGCATTATAGAAGGGATTTCTGCAATAGCATAGAGGACGGATGACAAAGTCAAGGCTTCCCAAACTTTTATCCATGAACCCCTGCGCCATGCCCATCAAGTCTAATTTAATAGGTCTGAGAGGATAACCCCCAATCTAGGTGACCACTATATTGCCTCCAACTCAAAGTTTAATGATTTTGTAAATCAGAGTTCATTTCATAAGCCATACACTTGGTTAATTCCATTAAAGGGTTCCCATCTGCATCCTCTTTACCCTGGCTTCCATTGTTTGCACCCACACATATTATTAAATGGTTTCTTAAGTATAAAAAATCTAAGAAAAGTGATTTTAATTCATCTTCATTTATTTATTTGTCCATTAAGTTTAAGTAGAGTCAAGCTATTAAGATACTTATAATTTCTTACTATGTCAGAGAATTAGTTGGCCTTAGTTTAAGTTTCTCCTGATTAAATATGCTTTTTTTTTTTTTTTTTACTTAATGTTATGTTGAAATTATCAAAGTTTTTCTGTGGCATCTTATAAAGTCTGAAGTTGCAGAATTAGAAGTTGTCAAAGTAAACCATGACACAGCAAGTTTAGAAGGTAAGAACATATATATCACATAATTTTGGGCAAGAACCCTTTTCCTGCCATGTGTCAATTGCCCTACCAACAAAATTAAAAGAAGAAAACATGAATAACTTATTACTTGTACAGCATTTTAAATGAGTGCTATCACTTACTTTGTGGTTTTCAATAATTTTGACATTCTATATTTTTTTCTGAATTATATTTGTCATCTGGATTCATTTACAGTTTTAAAGATTTATATATATGTTTCATTTTTACAGGGCTTAAATAACAAGGAAGTTTAATGCATAGTAGCAATTTACTTGTGCTTGGGACTTGATGTGAGATGAGTGCAATTGTGTGGCATTATTTGGCATTGCCTTTCTTTGGGATTGAAATGAAAACTGACCTTTTCCAAGCCTGTGACCAGTGCTGAGTTTTCCAAATTTCCAGATGTTCAAGCTGGTTTTAGAAAAAGCAGAGGAACCACAGATCAAATTGCCAACATCCACTGGATCATGGAAAAAGCAAGAGAGTGCCAGAAAAACATCTATTTTTGTTTTATTGACTATGCCAAACCCTTTAACTGTGTGGATCACCACAAACTGTGGAAAATTCTTGAAGAGATGGGAATACCAGACCACCTGACCTGCCTCTTGAGAAATCTGTATGCAGGTCAGGAAGCAACAATTAGAACTGGACATGGAACAACAGACTGGTGGTTCCAAATTGGGAAAGGAGTACGGCAAGGCTGTATATTGTCGCCCTGCTTGTTTAACTTATATGCAGAGTACATCGTGAGCAACACTGGGCTGGAAGAAGCACAAGCTGGAATCAAGATTTCCAGGAGAAATATCAATAACCTCAGATATGCAGATGACACCACCCTTATGACAGAAAGTGAAGAAGAACTAAAGAACCTCTTGATGAAAGTGAAAGAGGAGAGTGAAAAAGTTGGCTTAAAGCTCAACATTCAAAAAACTAAGATCGTGGCATCTGGTCCCATCACTTCATGGCAAATAGATGGGGAAACAGTGAGAGATTTTTATCTTGGGGGGCTCCAAAATCACTGCAGATGGTGATTCCAGTCATGAAATTAAAAGATGCACACTCCTTGGAATAAAACTTATGACCAACCTAGACAGCATATTAAAAAGCAGAGACATTACTTTGTCAACAAAGATCTGTCTAGTCAAGGCTATGGTTTTTCCAGTAGTCATGTATGGATGTGAGAGTTGGACTATAAAGAAAGCTGAGCACCAAAGAATTGATGCTTTTGAACTGTGGTGTTGGAGAAGACTCTTGAGAGTCCCTTGGACTGCAAGGAGATCCAACCAGTCCATCCTATGGTAGATCAGTCCTGGGTGTTCATTGGAAGGACTGATGTTGAAGCTGAAACTCCAATACTTTGGCCACTTGATGCGAAGAGCTGACTCATTGGAAAAGACCCTGATGCTGGGAAAGATTGAAGGCGGGAGGAGAAGGGGACAACAGAGGATGAGATGGTTGGATGACATCACTGACTCAATGGACAGGGAGGCCTGGCATGCTGCAGTCCATGGGGTTGCAAAGGGTCGGACATGACTGAGTGACTGAACTGAACTGGAACTTGATGTATAAAAGACACATGAAAGAAATATGATGTACAGAACAGTCTTTTGGACTCTGTGGGAGAGGGAGAGGGTGGGATGATTTGGGAGAATGGCATTGAAACATGTATAATATCATATATGAAACGAGTCGCCAGTCCAGGTTCGATGCATGATACTGGATGCTTGGGGCTGGTGCACTGGGACGACCCAGAGGGAGGGTATAGGGATGGAGGAGGGTTCAGGATGGGGAACACATGTATACCTGTGGTGGATTCATTTTGATATATGCCAAAATCAATACAATATTGTAAAGTTAAAAAATAAAAAAAATAAAAAAAAAAAGAAATACACTTTGGGAATCTGGAAAAAGGAGAGGGAAGTGGACCATGATAGAATTATTCTGGGAAAAGAAATTCTCTATCCATCAGCATGGAAATTCTCATTTAGAATATTGAGGTGGTTAGCTAAGGTTTTGAACTCTTCTCCTTGAGAAAGTGCTTTTTTTTTTTTTTTTTTAGTTTTATTTTATTTTTAAACTTTACAATATTGTATTAGTTTTGCCAAACATCGAAATGAATCTGCCACAGGTATACATGTGCTCCCCATCCTGAACCCTCCCTCCTCCCTCCCCATACCATCCCTCTGGGTCGTCCCAGTGCACCATTCCCAAGCATCCAGTATCATGCATCGAACCTGGACTGTGCTTTAGAAATACATCCTGATTCTTAGGTATTTGGGGTAACATGGCTTCTTACAGCTTTTTATCTTTTCCTTTCAACATGGGCATATATACACCAATTATGATAATGCAGATCTTATCAGGTCTTAGTCTATTTTGAAGGATTTCAAAGCATGCTTATGAAAAACATGTATTTATATTCCCGTTTAAGAATCTTAGTAAAAAAGTACTTAAGAAATACTTGGGTTTTAAAAAGAGTTATAAGCATACTGCTTTTTATTATAACACACATATCCTAGCACCTTTTTAGAACTCTCCCAACTCTTATTTCTTTCCACTTTAAGTTTTAGTATTTCTTTGTCCTATAGGAAAGACACTCTTGGTCAAATTCTGACAAGTCTCTCTGTCTTCTCATTTTTTCTGCATTATTTAGTTGCAGAGGGCAGATAAAATTCAACAAGGTTAAGAGGGATAATCGTTTGCTAAAAGTAACTAATTCTGCAGCATTTCCCATTAAGCTAAGAATTGAGTGAAACAGTAAATCAGAATTTTTCTACACTGTGGAAGAGGCACTTAATTTTAACTGAATGTCAAATCGTTAAAGGTAACAAAGATGGAGTATATGCAGAAGCACTTGCAAAAGAGTTATGATTCTATTCTAATTATACCAATTTATTTTTTTAATGAAAGTATTCTCCTGTAATTATTTTGATAAATTCTCTTCAAAACCTCCTCCTTTTCTGCTCTGCAGTTAGTATCCCACTGGTAGCTAGTGTAGACAGTTGCCAGAATTATCTTTATATTCATTTAATAAAAAGATTTTGCAAGTGACTACATAAAGGATGATGAGCGCATCCCCAGATCTCTTGAGGAGTTAGGCTAGTTGCTTGCCTTTAAAGTTATTTGACCAATACGACGTTGCAAAGGGAGCACCCACAGAATTCTCCGCATATCCGACAGCCTTCTAACTTGTTCTTTGCTGCTGGATTTCAGTTGCCTACACTTATACCCCTGCCCTTTGAGTTAGTTTGTTGAAGCCTAGTTTTAAAGAGTGGCCTGCTGCTGCTGCTGCTAAGTTGCTTCAGTCGTGTCCAACTTTGTGCGACCCCATAGACGGTAGCCCACCAGGCTCCCCCGTCTCTGGGATTCTCCAGGCAAGAACACTGGAGTGGGTTGCCATTTCCTTCTCCAACGCATGAAAGTGAAAACTGAAAGTGAAGTCGCTCAGTCATGTCCGACTCTTAGCGACCCCATGGACTGCAGCCTACCAGGCTCCTCCTTCCATGAGAGTTTCCAGGCAAGAGTACTGGAGTGGGTTGCCATTTCCTTCTCTACTTAGGTGAAAGTCATCATGGTACTTAAAGTTGTGTTTTCTAAGGATAAAAAGTTATTTGTTTATGGATTTAAGTGTTTCTGAAACTCATATGACTTGTGGCAATTTAAGAGACTAAAAGGTAACTGTTCTGTCCCCCCCAAAAAAAGTGTCACTTTGAATCAATACAGCACTTTTGCTTAGTGTCTTGCTCAGAGCTCTCCAAAACCACTTAGATAGTAGAATCCAGATTCATATTTTGCTATCATATCCATAAAATAATAAGGGGGCATTTTCGTCTGAATTTTTGCTGAAATCAAAATACATTACATGTGAGCAATGCATGTTCTTGACAATCCTAGTTTTCCAGAAGCCTTTTCCTTCATAGCTTCTTTGAGTGCCTCTGAGGTTAGTTCTTAGGGCTTCCCAGATAGCTCAAGGGTAAAGAATCTGCCTGCCGATGTTGAAGATACAGGTTCAATCCCTGGGTGGGGAAGATCCCCTGGAGGAGGGCATGGCAACCCACTCCAGTATTCTTGCCTAGAGAATCCCATGGATAGAAGAGCCTGGTGGGCTATAGTCCATGGGGTCACAGAGAGTCAGAGGCAACTGAGTGCGTGTGCGAAGTTAGTTGTTAAAGCAAGTCAAGAATTTACCATATGCTTCGCTTTTGAGGTGGATGAAACTGGAGCCTATTATACAGAGTGAAGTAAGCCAGAAAGAAAAAGACAAATACAGTATACTAACGCATACATATGGAATTTAGAAAGATGGTAATGACAACCCTGTATGCGAGACAGCAAAAGAGACACAGATGTATAGAAAAATCTTTTGGACTCTGTGGGAGAGGGAGGGGGGATGATTTGGGAGAATGGCATTAAAACATGTATAATATCATATAACAAATGAATTGCCAGTCCAGGTTCCATGCAGGATACAGGAAGCTTGGGGCTGGTGCACTGGGATGACCCAGAGGAATGGTTTGGGGAGGGAGGTGGGAGGGGGCTTTTAGGATTGGGAACATGTGTACACCCATGGCGGATGCATGTTAATGTATGGCAAAACCAATACAATATTGTAAAGTAAAAAATAATAATAAAAAAATAAAAATAAATAAATAAATAAAACACGGGGACTTGAGGCATATTTCTTCAATTATAGTCTTCCTGAAGGTTTTGTTTTTTGGGCCAACGTGTCAGCCATATGATAATAATTAGGAAGTGTTGTACACATATCCTCCATGTTGTACATATCCTCTGTGTTGTACATATCCCATGTCATGGGACTCTCAAAATCATATTTTGTTATTTCTCAACATGCTTTTCCTCTAGATTCATGATTATTTTTCCCACTACGTTTCTTTGCAACGTCTAATGCTCTTTCTCCTGTAAAGTCTGTTTATGAATGAGCTATTACATTTCATCGCAATTTTTACTGTGCAGGGCTTCTCTGGTGGCTCAGATGGTAAAGGATCTGCCTACAATGCAGGAGACCTGGCTTTGATCCCTGGATCTGATCCCTGGATTGGGAAGATCCCCTGGAGAAGGAAATGGTAACCCACTCCAGTATTCTTGCCTGGAGAATTCCATGGACAGATGAGCCTGGCAGACTACAGTCCATGGGGTGCAAAGAGTTGGACGTGATTGAGCAACTCACACTTACACTTTTACCATCCTATCCAGCCTCGGGAACACTTACTCAATTCTATTTAACCTCTTTCTGTGAGAATTTGAAGCTGCTTTCACTTATGGCCCATACTTTCACCACTGGTATAAGACACTATGGCTCCCAAATATCTTCCATATTATTTGTTCATAAGAATGACTGAGATCTTTTCCCAGGTACTTTCCTTGCTTTGTCCTAGGCACTATCATACATTGGATTTTCTCATTCTTTGTATAGTTTCATTTTAAAACCTTCTTAGTAAGATAGGAAAACCTCCCTACAAATGTTTCCACCCAGGTTTTCCTGAGATAAATGCTATTGCTTATATGCTCAAGAAAATACCATTCTTGTCACTGATGCTTCTCTTTTTTCCCTCTATGCTTTCTATAAGGTTTCACCCTCTTTAATTATCTGTGGCACAGGGAGGTATTTCTTAAGCCCTTTCTCCATCTCCTTCAGGAGATCACATTACATATATACATTGGTAATTGGTGGACTCCATAGTCAGAAATACAGACTTAAAACATGCTCCACAGGTCAATGAAACACCAATACACTCAGCATTCTTATCTTCTGGGCTTCAAGTTGAACTATTCTTCTTTATGGTTTCCTTCGGGGGTACTCACCCTTGTGTAAATTGCTCATAAAAACTGCTGTAACAATTGTGCAAATTATCATGCCTATTTGGCAGCTAGGTCCTTGACAATGAATGCTACTTTTGGGGTAAATATTATATGATTTTCCAGCTTCATTCACATTTTCTACCTCAATCCTTTATGACAACCTGAAAGTTTCAATATTCCATCTTAGGTCATGGAATCACAGAGTTGGAAGGTATCTGTGTAGCTCATTCAGTTATCACTTTTGCTTCAAAAAAAGGGGGATGGCAACAATTACCAAATACAGCATTTTATTGTATCTACCTACTGATTTGATTGAAAGGGATTTTTGCCTAGCAGTATTTAAGATGATACCAAAGTGGGAGATGTTTGTATTAGAGATGATTTGCATCATGTATTTATTCTTTCCATATTCAGCAAGTATTTATTGAGTACCCTGTACAATAGAAGCATTGCAAAGGGTGCAGGAATACCGTGATGAACAAGGCAGACATGATCTCTGCTGTCACAGAGATCCAAACTGTTAGAGTTACACATACTCATCAAACACTCATAGTTATTTTAGATTAATATAAATGTTAGCAGACTCATACTAAAAGCAGTTGAGGATGGAAAGGGAAAATTCTACCCTTTTCATCTTCAATACTCCAAGTACTGGACTGACTAGATTTCCGGACTTAGGGAAACTGCATGGCAACAATAGTATCCAGGTACTTGAAGGTCATTAAAGCTTTACATAATAACAATCTTTTATTGGAGAATAAGAGGAATGACTATTTTCTTAAAGAATGCCACCTATGCATTTTAGTAAAAGCAGTAGATTCAATGTAACTGAATATTTGTAAATGCCTCACCTCTTCTCAAGGTCTTAAGGTCCTTACAAGCCGTGCTATGACTCTTTTGGCTCCCAGTTTGCAATACAGTTCCTTGTGCCATGTAGACACACAATGCATCACTGGTGGATTAAAATAAAAGAATATTGAATGACAGGAGAAGGGAAAAAAGTTCTCAAGGCTACCTTGAACACAAGAAAGGAGATCTGAGAATCATTATGGACATTTTAAGCTAATGCAAAGAAGCTTTTTCTTGGGCTGATGACCATATAAACAGCATACTATTTTTATTGGAAGAGGTATGTGTGTGTGTTTGTGTTCATGCACATGGTTAGTAGAATCTCTTTATTTTTCTGTAAAGCTTCCAGCTTTGAATTTTGCCAATATTGGTAATGGTTCTCACACAGCTGTATCTGCTTTTTATTTGCAAGGTGTACAGGAAAAACAACAGCAATAGGAAATTTTGTTTTGAAACCTAAATGGAAGAGGTGCTTATTACTAAGGTGTCTTTTTTTAATGAATAAGAAGTTAAGCATGCTCATTCTACCAAAAGACAAACAATTTTAGTCACACTGTGGCCACATTATGTATGCACATCAACATTTATATTGGGAACAACAGCAACAGCTCTTGTAATTTTTTTTTTTTTTTTTACTTTTTCCACACTCGTGATGTCCAAATCAAAGTTTGAAGAATGGAGAGGGACACTGGTCACTAAACAGGGGCTATTGGCTCCGAAGTTTGACGCAACTCTTTAGGTATTTGAGATGTTTCAGGCTCTCTACTGACATCTCACAACGCTTGGAATTTAACAACACATGCCCATGCACACATACACACACACACATGGACACATACAGAAAATGGTCTAGGGGAGAATTTCCATGGAGGCAGGTTGTTGTTTTTTTTTGAGGTTTTCTCCACAGTGTTATTGATACATAACTGACATACATCACTGTATAGGTTTAAGGTAGAAACATGATGGTTTGATTTACATATATTGTGAAATGATTACCACCATAAGTTTAGTTAACATCCCTCATCTCATATAGTTGCAACAAAAAGAAAATAAAAGTCTCCTTGTGATGAAAACTCTTAGGATCTACTCTTTCAACAACTTTCATATATATCATACAGCAGTGATAACTGTAGTTACGTTGTATGTTTCACCCTTAGTACTGATTTTCTTATAACTGGAAGTTTGTACCATTTGACTCAGTTCAGTTCAGTCACTCAGTCATGTCTGACTCCTTGCAACCCGATGGGCTGCATTTTCGCTACTTGACTACCTTTATCCAATTTCTCTGCCTCCCCCCCTCAACTTTAGTAACTACAAATCTGATTTTTTTCCTATAAATTTGGTGTTTGTGTGTGTGTTTTAATTCCATATACAAGGGAGATTATACAATATTGTCTTTCTATGTCTGACTTATTTTATTAGCAAAATGTCCTCAAGGGTCATTTATGTTGTCACAGATGGTAGCATTTCCTCATTTTTATGGCTAAATAATATTCCATTATATATCTATATATACATATATCTCTATATATCACATTTTCTTTATCTGTTCATCCATCAGTGAACATTTAAGTTTTCAGCTATTGTAAATAATGCTGCTATGAGCACAAGGGCAGAAATACATTTTTGGGTTAGTATTTCTGTTTCCTTTGGATGTATTTCCAGAAGTGGGATTTCTGAATCACAGGGTAGTTCTATTATAAATTTAGTGAGGAAATTTCATTGTTTTCCATACCGGCTATACCAATTTGCAATGTCAGCAACTGCACAAGAGTTCTTTTTCCTCCACATCCACACCAGCATTTGTTATCTCTTATTTATTAGTATCAGTAGATGTCTCGTCCATTCAGTCATGTTGTCTCATTTGCTGCACCAACGAAAAGAACCAAGTTGAGGTTGATGATCCTTCCGGATATGGGTTCTGCTTTATCTTCCTCTGATATAAAGAAAGATTGCTTATATAGAGAACAAACTAGAAGGCTGGGGGAGAGGGGAGGACTTTGCAGGGTACCAGTCTGGAATTCTGGTAAAATCCCCTCTACTGTGACTCAGGAAAAACCAATTCTCCAAAATATGTTATAAATAGTTGCTAACTTGTCAATGCATTTGCTAAACTAGAGGTTTCCAGCTCTGCAACTTTATTTTCAAAGTACTCAAGAGGCTCCCCCAGCACCATGGCTCCTGTATATGGCACAGTGTAGGGCAGCATATGGATCCTCCTGCTTTTTTCTCAGTGGAAGGAGTTTTCAGGAAAAGTAAGAAGGAAAAAAAAAAATTTCCTATGCCAAATGGCCTTCCCTTTATTCTCCTTGGTAGCAACAAGAAATTAGATGCAGATTTGTAGGGGGAAAGGCCATCCAAGTCTGCACCTGCAACAGAAATGTGATTTCTTTGCTTTCCAATAGATTTTACTCCTTTTGAGCTGATACTATTTGTGACCCTGCTGGATTTGGAACTCTTACACAAAAGCAACAACAACAGTAAGCCCAAAAGCTCTCCCTCAATTCACTGTAAAACCAGGCATAGGAATAAGCTTTACCAGTGAGAAATGCAGTTACGAGTCTATGCTAAGGTGTTCCCACACAGCTTTGAAGCCTTTCACCATAAATCACATTCACAAGTTTCATGTCTGTCTGCAGCATGCATATGGAGTTGCTCCACTACCGTTGGACTTGGAATAAAAATCTGTTCTTGTGGAGATGATCATAGTACACAAAGGTTTTTCTGCCACCAACAGGAAAGTAACCATGCTAAAAGCACATGAGCTGTCAAACTGGTGAACTTGCCATGACCTGGAACATCAGAAATACACTGTCTACAGTGAAAAAAAGAGCATTTTGAATTGTGCTTCTTTGCTATTATAGGCAACATTGCATAGTGTTCGAAGAGTGAGACTACAAGAAACACTTTTGAAATGAGACCAGATAATCTCTAATGTCTCTTTCAGCTTCAAAATTATCTAAGCCAAGAAGAGTGACAAGCTCAAAGGCTGTCTGGTGCCAGGGGCATGATACAGCCAGCTGGAGGGCAATAGAAAGAGGTACTACTTGAGGAATATTGGAGAGTGTTCCCCACCAAAAATGATTCATATTAAAACATAATAAAACATATATGTTGTGAGCTAGTATGAACTGCATTAGTTATCCTAACTGGTGGTGGTTTAGTCACTAAGTCATGTCTGACTCTTGTGACCCCATGGACTGTCCATGGCTCCTCTGTCCATGGTATTCTCCAGGCAAGAATACTGGAGTGGGTTGCCATTTCCTACTCCAGGGGAATCTTCCCAACCCAGGGATCAAACCCAGATCTCGTGCATTGGAGGCAGATTCTTTACCAAAAGAGCTATGAGGGAAACCCAGTTATCCTAATTGGTTCTGTAATATTCTGAAATGAAATTCCATTTTATAAAAAAAAAAATCCCATAATGAAACAAAATGAAACTCTCTGCTACCCCCTCCAAAAACAAAAAATCTCCAAGCAAACTTCAACCCTTGGACTACTACTAATTTCTGATTCCTCTTCAAAATCTCACTCTATTTTTTTTGGTCAAAATTCAGGTGAGACTTCAAAATGAAAAGCTCACTGTTTTATCAGTGAGAACTATTTGATTTTCTCATTTTTTTCCTTAGAAATATATATATATATATATACACACACATATGCATATACATATATATAATATGTATACTACATGTTACATTATAAAATATATATTATCTGTTACATTATATATTATATGTATGCTAGGATTATATTTTATATTGAAAAGTGAAAAAGTGAAAGTGTTAGTCATTCAGTTGTATCCAACTTTTTGCAACCCCATGGACTATAGCCTGCCAGGTTCCTCTGTCCATGGGATTCTCCAGGCAAGAATACTGGAGTACATTGCCATTTCCTTCTGCAGATAATCTTCCCAACCCAGGGGTTGAACCCACATCTCCTGCTTGGCAGGCAGATTCTTTACCATCTGAGCCACTAGGGAAGCTTATAGTTATATAAATATTAAAATTGACATAACTCTTTCAAAGGAACATTTGGGAGTTTCTCATATTTATTTCTATGTAGTTATAGATTTTTCAGTTTTGTCAAGGTACTTGTTTTCAGTGACTGGTTGGATTTTCCTTTATACATCCTCATCCTGGATCAGATGGTTATGATGAAGGTTCACCAAGAAACACAGAACAATTAGGGAGTGAGAGCTGAGGGAGGCAGCAGAATGACAGGTGGATTACATGATGGAAAGCAGAGAGCTAGGCATCAATGGAAGGCAGTGGAGAGGGTGGTCTGCGGCAGTCACTGAGAAATTCCACTTTCTAGGAAGGAAAAGGATACAGATTAAGGAATTCAGTTGACTTCACCTGCCCTTTGGCCTTCTCTTTCCTTCTCCATGAGCTACTTACTTCTTACCTGCAGCAAGAAGAGGAAGTCGCTGCAAGGAGTTCTCCAGAGTCTCACTACGGATTTTCCATTTCTTGTAATGCTTTTAAATTAAGGCAAGAATTTATTCTGCATGATGCCTGAACTCCTCTCTTTACTCAAAGAGATGGTCTGTTAAGAACAGTTTGGGCACAGTGGGAGGAAGTTGGACTGTGGCTCCCTAGGTTCACCATTAATGGATAAATTGAATGCTTCCATGTGGGGTGAGTAAGATGGGGAGTATGTGGCATCTTTTGTTAGAAATACATTTAAATGAAAGATATTCAAATGACTGGGTTTCTCTTCTTTGTGTGCACACTGAGTGGCAAGTGTTCCATAGAGTTTCAGGTCCCTCCAGAGTAATGTGCAATTGTGTGTGACTCACGTACTTCTCTATCATCTCTTTCTGATGTATGCAGCCAAAGGGGACTCTAAGGGGGGGACTGAAGAAGATGGTGAACAGCAAGGAGGATGATTTCCACTGTCCAGACACACGAGAAAGAGTGAAGGCAAAGGTCATTGACAGAGCACTTGCACTGAATTAGAAGTCACTTGTTAGGCCATCAAGGAACCTCTGCCACCAAGTTTCTATAAAGGACTGAAGAGAAGCTTTGTGAATTTACACAGTATTTTTATGCATGGTTTATCTTGCTGTCAGACAGCATTTTTTTCAACATAAAAATTCATTCCTAAGAAGCTTCAAAGCTCCAACCTCCCAGCTAAAGTCCAGGTTTTATTATTTTCTTAAGAAGCAGTTTTCTATATCATCAGTGTTAATGAAAACATTATGTTCAATTCTTCAGTCGAATTGCAGATTTGAAATATGAAGTTCTCAGAACCATATGCTCATGTTCAAAACGGATGTCTTGGTAACTGTGACTATTCAGGGCACGGAGACGTATAGGAGTAAACATGCATTTGAATGTGCAGGTTGTACTTGATCATTAAGTGTGATTATTTAGAGAATGCAGAGCGCTGTCAACATGGTTTTAAATAAAACAAACAAGTCAATGCAAGAAGGTATGGTTTGCAGCAGGAATACTAGCCATAATCAAGATCCTTTATCCTTCATAGAAAGAGCCAGTCGAGGCTGCCCCTGTAAGCAAAGCACTTTGGAGCAGCTGGACAAAATGCTAGAGGAGAGAAGCAGCTGAGCCCTTCCTCTCTGGAGAGAAAGACAGATCCCTTGGAGGTAGACTCAGCTGGTTATGAAACCTCCTATGACGAACAGGCTCAGTTCTCCCTGTTAGCCACAGAGTATTTTTCTGAAATTATATTTTTAATAGCCTTGAATAATATTAGCTTTCTAAAGTGCTGGAAAATAAAAGAATCTGCTCTGAGAAAAGAGCAGTAAATGACTTTTATGTCTATATTAAACGTATAGCTCAGATTTTTTTTTTTTTTTTTTGAGTAATGGTGATTTGTGCAGCAGACAGTAGGGCAGTGTTCTGGTTACAAAGAATCTAGGCACTGCCACTTCTTGCATGCTAAGTCACTTCGGTCATGTCCAAATCTTTGCGACCTTATGGACTGCAGCCTGCCAGGCTCCTCCATGCATCCTTCTCCAGGCAAGAATATTGGAGTGGATTGTTATAGCCATCCTCCAGGGGATCTTCTCCACCCAGGGGTCAAACCCTTGTCTCAAGCATCTCCTGCATTGGCAGGTGGGTTCTTTACCTCTAGCACCACCTGGTTAGGCATGTGAATTTGAGGAGGGCATGCCACTTCTTAGCCATGAGAATTTGTCTGTTGTCTTAATTTCATTGAGCCCATTTCTTTGTCTGTAAAACAGTGATAATAAAGGCATTTTCACTGATTTTTAGTGAAACAGTCTTTTACAAAGGGCCAGGATTTCCCCCATGTTTAGAGAAAATTCCCTCCATAGAATTGTGGCCAGTGATGCTATCCTCTTATTTATTGTAGAGCTTGTACGTTGTTCTCAAACTGTTCAGTCTTCTAGGGAAGACACTTTTGGAGGGTGCAGGTTTAACTGTCATATGTTTTGACACTGTGAACCACTGCATTTCACTCTTCACTTTCCCTTTGAGTTTTGCACCTAGCAATCTGTAGTTATCAAAATGTTTTTGTTGACCCAGTTCTCTAATTTGTTAACCAAGACTTCACTGGTTATATGTTATTCTATGATCTAATTCCAGGAGATCCTGTTCTCTTTATTGCCAAAGACACTTTTGGCCTGGTTAAGGATTCTTTGACTTTATTTTAAACCCATAATGCTGGCTATAATTACATATAAATTATTTTCATACTTGACAGGGAATTCTAGCTGCCTAACTAATACAAATTTTCTCTTGCTTAGTTAATAATAGAAATCAATTTTACTGGATTTACCATTCTCAGCTTTGAATTGCATACCTTGAAATGTCTTTCATGTCAGAAAAAAAAATTTTAGTCTTGTATAAGCTCCTGTTTTTTAGGTTTCTGATGCTGTTTCTAGATGACACAGCCCACTTTACTGACCATATGTTCTGTGAGTACAATCAACCTGCTGCTGCTGCTGCTAAGTCGCTTCAGTCGTGTCCGACTCTGTGCGACCCGATAGATGGCAGCCCACCAGGCTCCCCCATCCCTGGGATTCTCCAGGCAAGAACACTGGAGTGGGTTGCCATTTCCTTCTCCACAATCAACCTAGTAGTGGTTACATTGGTCCCATGTAAAAAAGGTATTCTAAGTGTCATTGAATCCTTGTGGATGATGGAGATTATTTTTTTCAGTGTAAATACCACACTCCTTTCCCCAGAAGCATTGAAATTCAAATGAAAAAAATGCTCTGAATTTAGGCTTCAGGTTTTTTATTGAGACAATTTCTCTAGACAAGTGTTAATTGATCAGGGTCAGAAATGGAAAGACTTTGTGTTATTATTCTACATTCTGATGACCTCCCCCAATGACACCAAGACAAAACTTTAAAAAGCAGAAACTCAGGGATTGAAATGAATGCATAATCTTGAACTGAAGATTTGTTCAAATAGAGTGAGATATAAATAGCAAAATTGAGATTAACAAAAGATCTCTTACCCTGCTAAGTGATTGTCTATCTTCTCCCACCCCACCCCCACCAGTGTTTTTCAAACTTTTAGACTTACCTTTCCTTTTAAAAAACTTTTTATTTTTAAATAAATATAGATTCACTGGAAGCTGCAAAGATAGTATAGAAAAGTCCCGTGTACTCTTCACCCAGTTTCCCACAATGATTACATCCTAAGTAACTGGAGTTCAAAATCAGAAAATTGACTTTGTTAAATACATGTGTGTACTAGTCGGAATTTTCCAGAAAAATAGAACCAAAATAAATCATATTTATTATGAGGCATGGGCTTATGTGCTTATAGAGTGGGTTAAGTCCCATGATATGCTGTTGGCAAGCTGAAGACCTGGGAAAACCAGTAATGTAAGTTCATGAATTAAAACGCCTAAGAACCAGAGGAACTGATGGTGTAAATTCCAGTCTGAGAGCCAGAAAATATCAATCAGTGAGGTAGGAAAAAGGGGGAAAAAATCTATCTTCCTTTGCCTTTTGTTCTCTTCAGGCCCTGTTCAGTAGATTGGAAGAGGCCCATCTACATTGGAGAGGACAGTCTATATTCAATTGAAATGCTGATCTTATCCAAAGCACCCTGACAGCCACACCCTGAAATAATGCTTAATCTGGGTACTCTGTGGCCAGCCAAACTGACACATGAACCATCACAATTTGTAGAGTTCTGTGTCAGTTTATGACAAGTAAATTTGTGTAACCAGCCTCACACTCAAGATACAAGACTGTCCCCTTACCACAAAGATCTCTTTCATTCTGCTCCTTTATAGTGATACTTATCCCTCCTCCATATTATTTCTAACTCCTCAAAAGCAGTAATCTGTTTTTAATCTCTATAATTTTTTCATTTTGAGAATATTGCATATATGACCTTTCAAGATTGGCTTTGTTTTTTATATAGCATAATACCCTTTAGATTCATCCAGGATATTGTGTATATCAATAGTTTGTTCCTTTTCATGACTGAGTAGTATTCCATGGTATGGATGTGCCATGGTTCATTTAACCATTCACATGTTGAAGCATATCTGTATTGCTGCTAGTTTTAGGTTAGCTATTACAAGTAAAGATACTATAAACAATGGCATAAAGGTTTTTATCCAGACATAACTTCTCATTTCTCTGGGACAAATGTCCAGAAGTGCAACTGCTGGAATGGTAGTCGCATATCTACTTTTTAAAGCAATTTCTGAATTCTTTCCCAGAATGGATATACCACTTTGCATTACCATCAGTGGTCTCTTAAACAATTGTTATTTTTTTTTCTTGAGTCTTAAGTTTTCATTTTCTCTGCCTTTCAGAGTCTTCTTAAGTCTATTTTATATATAATTGTCAAGATTTGCTAGCTATATTTAGGAAGAATAGGGAAAAATACGTATACTCTGTCTACCCAGAAGCAGAAGTCATCTTTATTTTTTTCTATTGAACACAAAAATCTCATATTCTCTTTCAGTGTTATGACATTTCAAAATATAATAATTCGTAATTTAAAAAGTAAACAACAATAACAACATTGAAGGAAATTTTTATTTTGTTTTCAAACTAATAAACCAAACTTCTTCCTTCACTACTCTTTCATCTGCTATTAATATATGTTCTCCTACTTCATTGAGACTCCTTACCCCCATACATTTTCAGAGTTCTGACAGTTTTAATTTCTAATCCCCCTACATGTATTTCTTTATATACTTTATATATATAAAAGTTATATATATATATATATAACTTTATGAAGTTATATATATATAACTTTACTTCCTAGTTAGGCTGTTCTTTTGATACTTATGACCTATTGTAAACCAAAACATCAAAATCCGTGTCAGATTTTTGGCGTGTTTTTTGGAACAAAGATGTTCAATTTTAGATAAGTTTGGATAATCATCAGATAAGCATCCACACTCTTAATCAATGCTTAGTTGAACCAGCTTTCAACAAACTTTGAGGCCTGCCCATCAAAAGAGATTTGCTTTTATCAGTATTTGACTTGATTCAAGCTAACCTACTCATCTTTTTGCTTTGTGAAAAAAATGAATCAGTTTGGAATCATCAGGCTTGGAGTGAGTGCATGGGCTCCTCAAATATAGTTTGGGAGTATTTAACACACAATATCATAAGCCAAATGTAATTATAAAGGGCTGTTAGATGAGGTTCAATTTTAGCATAGATCTACATGAAGGAGACAAGATTACTTTCCTTCCCCCTCTTCTTTAGGAGATGGATAAACTTTCATTTTCCTTAAAATTTATTTGTTTTTCCTGTGGAAAGTTTGAGATCATGATATTAATATTTAACTTCAGTGGGGACATGAAACCTTTCATAAGTGTTGTTTTCATCATAATAGGTGTAATTATATACACACATCATTTATGCATATAATTTTTATTGTTTTTATGATTAGTTGGTTTTAAAGTATAGCAAATATAGCAGTGGTAAAGAATCTGCTTGCCAATGCAGGAGACGCAGGAGATGCAAGTTCAGTCCCTGGGTCGGGAAGATCTCCTGAAGGAGGAAATGGCAACCAACTCCAGTATTCTTGCTTGGAAAATCCCACTGGATAGAGGATTGGGCTACAGTCCATAGGGTTGCAAAGAGTTTCTGAGTTGCTGAGCATATACATGACTGAGTTACTGAGCATATACACATGTGAGAAAACAATACACATGCAAGAAAACTGAGCATATACATGACTGAGTTATTGAGCATATACACACACAAGAAAATACTATATTGGAGACATTCAGATAAAAAAGAATAGAAAGTAAAACAATTTTCCAATAGCTAATTTATTAGATTTTGTTTGGTTATTAAATTTATACTCATTTTATAGAAAAAAATAGTTACTTAAAGTTTGCTGTATTTTTTTTCCAGAAAATACTTTATTTATTTATTTTTTTATCCTCTTTTTTTTAAATTTAATTTTATTTTTTAAACTTTACATAATTGTATTAGTTTTGCCAAATATCAAAATGAATCCGCCACAGGTATACATGTGTTCCCCATCCTGAACCCTCCACCCTCCTCCCTCCCCATACCATCCCTCTGGGTCGTCGCATTTTTATGTATCTATTTTTATTGTAAATTTTTTGGTGAACTTCTTGACATTGTTTTTTATAGAGGGAGTGGGTATCAAGACAGTCATATGAAGTACAACAGGAGCTTTCCCTTTGTGCTGCTATTTTGAACTATTTACATTTTGGTTTGTTTAGGTTGTAGGTTTTTAAATTTAATTTTGTTTTTGTCTTGGAACTTTAGATTTTTGTTCTGACCATTTGTTAGTGTTTTCCTTTAAAAAATGGTAATAATTAAAAACAACCAAAAAGCTAAACGAGTATCTTTTTTTCTTTCCTTTTCTTTTTCTTTTACATATCCTGTGGTCCATTAGTAGACAGAACTTCAGTTAGTTTTATGAAATGCAATATTTAGTACCCCTTCCCCTGTCCCAGTTTTATTTAAGGGAAAAAGACAAACTTCAATGACCTGAAGTTGAGAATGTGGATACAGCTTCTTTCAGTCACACTCAGGTTGTATAGTATTCTTCATTTCCTTTTACCCTGAATGTATAACAGTGCTGGGTGACAAAGGTACACAAATCCAACTCCATCATAGTCGTCATCAGTAGCGTCGGTGCAAGCTACTTTTTATGACAAAGTACAATAGCTGATCCCAAGCCCTGCTTTCTGGGAAAATCAATCATTCCACTCAGCACCACCTGAAATACCAAAAAGCAAATTGTAGCATTCCTTAGGAAGAAATAACCTCCATTTCTTCTCCTTCTCTTTGCCCTTCCCCTTTCCCTTCCTATTTCTCCCTTCTTCCTCCTCTCCTCCTCCTGCTCCAATTAAGTAAACCCACTATGTCTTTTTTTTTTTTTTTCCAAAATGGCTCCTAGAGTAGCCATTAGAATGCTTTTCTCTGATGTCAATGTTTACATAGCCAATCAACAGTCCAACTGCTAATAGCTGCTCCTTCTGTGGTAGGATTTTCAATGCGGTGTATTTTCAGCATCTGTGAAACACTCCTTGCTTTTAGGTTTTTCAAAAGATTGCACATTTCCAGTGATGGTGTTGGGTTTCATCCCAATGGCTACAAATTGACCTTGGTTCTTTAATTTCCTCAGTTATTTTGTTGTCCACTGAATATGGTTTTGCTTTGCTAGTTTTGAATCTCTGTTCCTTAGTTAACACTTCAAGAATCATCAGCTAACTGCTATTAATTTCAGTACATTCTTCCCAATGCTGTAAATAAGTTCCTTATTAGCTCAGCCGCACTGGTACCTAATATTCTTTGGGTGATTCTCAAGTCTAGCAATATAGGTGAAGAAGAATAAATTAACTCTATTTTTGGTTGCATCAGCAGTATATCTGGGTGTGTACCACCCTTAATCCTTTTTCCTTTGATCCTTGATAGTGACAGAATAGGCTTCCAAGTGGTCTTCCCTTAGCTCATTCAGATAATCCACCATGTCACGCTCTGATTTATTCAAGTTGGATTTGCAAGTTTGCTGAAATGTGTTCAACACTACCTCTAGGTATTTGTTCAACTCTCCACCAATAACAAAGGCAGTATCACCAAACATAGAATCTGTGGCTTCACAGACCTGTGGACATTATCATTTCCCAAGTTTTCTGTCAACAAAAACTAGGATATTGGATTTCAAGGTGTGACATAAATCTTCCACTTATCTTACAGTCTCCAATAAAACCTTGCACTTAGTATAATTTTTCAATGAAATACCCATGCTCAGGACAACTTAGAGGCCTCTATATACTTTAGGAATTCACCAGTCAACATTTCCTCTGATGTATTAGCTGCCATTGAGTCACCATTTTGCATCCCCCAGATCCAACTGTTCTTTGAAAAATCCTTAACATTGTCTCACCTTGATGCGGCACTTTTCAGAGAATATTTTGAAGAGCTGTGTGGAGTAAAGACTGAAGGCCACTGAACTGGATCTTATCAGAAGTGCTTTTGTACATGACTGTATCTCTATCAATACATTTTTTGCAGTTAGAGTTGCCAGTGTCAATTTTTGAACTGAAGGGTAATAGTATTTGTTACTCTTTTTTGCAATTTTCATCAAAGCTTCACATGAAGCAATTCTCAGGTTATTCTAGTGGCCATCAGGCTGGTCTGCGATCTCTAGGAGCTTCTGTAATATGAAGATTAGCAGTAAGTAGCTGTTTCTTTATGATCATCACTCACTGAGGTTTCATAAACAGCTTCAGCTAGATAGGAAAAAACTCAGAGCACATTTGATGCCACGATGATCAGCACTCAGGCCTTCTCTCAGACACCGTAGCAAGGGAACCCAGTAGACATCACTTAAGGCAGCTTCATGGAGCAACTTGCAAAATCTGACCCTGGTCTCTATACTTATATATCAAACTTCCACAGGAGTCTTTGATGAATTATATTGAGATAAGCGTAACCTGTATAACTAAGAGTTTGAGCTTATTGGATTTATTTTCCTCCAAGATACAGGCAACAGTCTTCACAATCATATCCTGGTATCAGTAATCAGAGTTCTTGATCTGTTCTGTACAAGAGGGAAGGACAGGTGAGACAGTGTCATCTTCAAATCAGTTGGTCAGGAGAATCATCATTTGCATCATTTTTTTCTAGTGATGTGAGAATTGAAACCTCAGTTACAGTGTTTCCTTAGCACAGATCTTGCTGTGTGCTCTGGGACCTTCTTTGTTCTGCTGCCTCTTTAGCTTCAATGGCCGAATCTATTTTGTCATCACAGACATTAGACTAGAATATTATTCCTTACAGGGCCACTTCATCAAAGTCACTGTTTTACTTCAATTGTGATCACAAAATGAGCAGCACTTGTATGTGCCTCCACTATTGACAATACAAGGGCATTTTCTTCACCAGATTCTGTAATGTAGTCATTAACACCTTATAATCTTGATAACTGGCTGCTTCATAGACTATCTGGAAAAGAAATTGTCTTTTAGATTACTTGTCAAAGTTCACTTTGATGAACTCCAATACTTCAGGAGTGTCTTCGTAGTCATTGACTTTACTTTACTATTAGGATCTTCTTTCAACTTCCCCAGGATTATGGCAGTCAGAATTTCATTGGATGGACCTTGCAGCTGCTCTGTGTGATTATCTTGACAGATGTAGCAAATTGCATCCAATGTTTACTGTTTCATGTGCTCTATGCTGTTGGAGTTTGTAACACTGTCTATCAGCCGAAGAAGGAATCCTGACCACTGATTTACTGGGTTCTCTGTACAAACAGTTTCAGCCATCATTGTGAGGCAGAGTTAAGCAGGTAGGTTTCTGTGCCCAAAGAATGCAGAATAGTTCTTGGCTTCTCAATCAAACATTAACATTAACGGAAAGCCATTCTGCTGTTGTTGTGTCTTGATGTTTGGATCTTCAGATGGCAAAGAGTTCTTGATCTATAGACCAGCTGCAACCCTGCCAATCTGGCTGTTTACTGAATTTTCTGGCACTCTGGACAGTTCCAGAAAGACCTGTGACAAGTTTCACCACCGTTCGCTCCAGGAATGTCTACATAGCTTCTAGTTCAAGCAGAGGTGGAAACACAGTTATCTCAAGGCTGCAATCAGCTCCAAAGTGAAGGTGATGGCAGTTGCTTCCCTTCAGATGATGCTTGCTTCTCAGGTGACAGCACTGACTGGAGACAGGGGTTGGGAGTTGAGTGGCACTTAAGGGTTTGAAGGGGGTCAGACTCACCACAAGTTTGTTCATCTGTTCCTTCTTTATAATATTCTGTCATCCTTTCCTTCTCACTTCCTCCCTCCCACTTTCCTTCTTTGCTGTTAGCAGTGGAAGCTGCTCCTCTGGTGGAGGTGGTGGAGAAAGCCTAGAGGCATCTCAGAACATGACTGGAGCTTAGTTGGTGAGGAAAGAAAGGCGAAAGGGAGGTAGCGAGTGAACAGAAATCAGTAGGGAGAGAAAACTTTGCTACACTTTAAATTGCTTGCATGCCTGCTAAGTCTCTTCAGTTGTGTCCAACTATTTGTGACCCAGTGGACTATAGCCCACCAGGGTCCTCTGTCCATGGGATTCTCCAGGCATGAATATTGGAGTGGGTTGCCATGCCTTCCTACAGGGGATCTTCCCGACTCAAGGATCAAATACACATCTCTTATGTCTCCTGCATTGGCATGCATGTTCTTTATTATCAACACCACTTGGGAAGGCCACAGTTTAAATTACAGAAACTAAAAGCTAAATCATAAGCATCAAAGGTCATTAAAATTACTTACACTATTTGTGAGGTGGCTTAGTGGTAAAGGATCTGCTTGCCAAGCAGAAGACACAGGTTCAATTCCTGGGTCAGGAAGATCCCCTGGAGGAGGAAATGGCAACCCACTCCATATTCTTGCCTGAGAAATCCCATGGACAGAGGAGCCTGCCAGGCTACAGTCCATGAGGTCGCAAGAGTCAGATATGACTTAGTGACTAAACAATAGCAATATGTGTATGAATATCAGTAATCAGTTAATTGTCCTGGCCAAGTGCTTAAATAGGCAGTGATATTTTTTAAAATTTTATTTTTGATTGGCAGATAATTAATTTACAATATTGTGATGATTTCTGCCATACATCAACATTAATCAGCCACAGGTATACAAATATCCCATCCCTCTTGAACCCTTTCCCCATCCCACCCCTCTAGGTTGTCACAGAGCATCGGTTTTGGATTCCTTGTGTCATAAAGCAAATTCCCACTGACCATCTATTTTACATATGGTAATGCATATATTTCAATGCTATTCTTTCAAATCATTCCATAATGATATCTTATATCTCTATTGATTTCCTTAAAGGAAGTTAGTTACATTATAAAAGAACTTTCAGCCTGCCATTTAAAGTTTTTTCATCCCAGCCTATGTGAAAAAAAAAAATAAGATTTTCAGTATTGATTAAGCACTTTGGGATTCAGACTGGTGACAGGAACTTTAAGAAACTGCTGTTTATATGGTACTAACAGACCATATATTAGACTTTTCAGCCAAAATTGCACAAGTGTACAACCCTACTATCAGTAGTGTCAGCTGCAATGCATGGAAATAAAAGTGCTTACTGGTTCTTTGCCAAATCTTAGACTCATCCAGTATAGCCCTGCAAGACAAGGGTAGTAACTAAGTGCATCAGAATCACATTAACATGTGCCTCAAATAGAGTTCAAGACTGCAAGGGCAGAAGGACTTTAGGAGCAAGAAGGAAACAATTTTAGTTTGCTTTCAAACTGTCAAAATTAAGTGGCTATTTGTTCCTATATATCAGTGTGGTACAGTCATATGGGAATGGAAATAATCTGGTAGGTAAAGATGGATGAAATTATAGTTTAAGGGTTTTATCCTAGAAGGGGCAGGTACCTGAAATAGATAAGAGATAAAAGTCAGGAAGCATGTTTCAAAGTTACCTCCTGGAAGAAACCTTTGGAAAATTGGGAAGGACTAGACAGGAAAGAGATTTGGGGCAATCGAGCTAGGAACTTGTTCTACACTAAGCATAGGCAAGCACATACATACCTAGGTTTATATTTTGTTGAGTTTAGACAGAAATGTCTTAGAAGGTTTGTGCTGAAAGGAGAGGAACAAAGACTTTATGCAAAAATTGTCCAATTTGTAGTTTCATCTAATGGTGGTAAAGAAGTTACATTTATTTATCATCAAAGACATGCAAATTATTCTCCCTAGCCTTGGCAAGAAAGTTTGTGAAGCTGGTGAGTGCTTTCCGCAAGGTAGACTTTCATTAAATATTAGTGGATTTGTGCCATCTGCCCCATATTTTTCACAGAGTACCCAGATGTCTATCTCTGGAAAATCACAAACTAAACAAGAAGTATGCAGTCTGAAAGTAATAATTACTCCATTGCTGTGATTCTCAACCCAATACCTCCTTTATTTCTTAAAATCTACTTTGAATTTCTTAAATGAAATTTATACACACTATAACCTACTGGTACACAGTACCAAAATAATAATAATATGCTTATGTCTTAGCTACAATATGAAGGGCAAATGAAAGTAATTTATAATAAAATAATACATATTTTTAAATGCAAATACACAGGCAAAGCCAGTCCCACAGACATACTATAATAGATGCTTGCAACTGTAGGTAAAATCATTATGATATGACAGCTACCAGTGTTGACTTTGTATCTACCCAGTGCTCAAATACTCAAATATGTGTCAGTGCTTTTTTGACAAGATGTTCCCAAATGAAAATAAATGCTTATGCAGATTCAAATAAAATGAGGAATAACATTTCCTCAAATTATAACATATAAAAAAAATTTTCAACTACATATGTATTGGGACATTTGGAAGTCACCCCCAAAAAATGATTAAACACCATGTGAGAGACAGTTCTAGGTACTTGGAATACAATGGTGAACAAACCAGGAAAACATCTCTGGTTTCATGGAGCTTACAGATTAGTTGGGGGTGGGGATGGGGGGCTGGAGGTAGACAATAAACATGGTAAACAAATTAAATAGCATGTTATAAGGTAGTAAGTTCCTTGGGGGGAAAATGGAGTGAGGTAATTGCATTGAGATTGCCAGGGAGTGGTAAGTGTTTGGAATTTGAAATAGGTGTGGTTGTGGCAGGCTTCACTGAGAAAGTGATATCTGCACAAAGTCTGGGAGGTGCTTAGGGAGTTAACCATGCAGATGTCTGGTGAAAAGCATTCCAGGAAGAGGGAACAGCCAGTACAAAGGCTCTAATGATGGCGCATTCCTGGTATTATCAAGGCACAGCAAAGAGGCCAATATCAGATCAGATCAGGCACTCAGTCGTGTCCGACTCTTTGCGACCCCGTGAATCGTGGCACGCCAGGCCTCCCTGTCCATCACCAACTCCCGGAGTTCACTCAGACTCATGTCCATCGAGTCAGTGATGCATCCAGCCATCTCATCCTCTGTCATCCCCTTCTCCTCTTGCCCCCAATCCCTCCCAGCATCAGAGTCTTTTCCAATGAGTCAACTGTTCACATGAGGTGGCCAAAGTACTGGAGTTTCAGCTTTAGCATCATTCCTTCCAAAGAAATCCCAGGGCTGATCTCCTTCAGAATGGACTGGTTGGATCTCCTTGCAGTCCAAGGGACTCTCCAGAGTCTTCTCCAACACCACAGTTCAAAAGCATCAATTCTTTGGCGCTCAGCCTTCTTCACAGTCCAACTCTCACATCCATACATGACTACAGGAAAAACCATAGCCTTGACTAGATGAACCTTTGTTGGCAAGGTAATGTCTCTGCTTTTCAATATGCTATCTAGGTTGGTCATAACTTTCCTTCCAAGGAGTAAGCGTCTTTTAATTTCTTGGCTGCAGTCACCATATGTAGTGATTTTGGAGCCCAGAAAAATAAAGTCTGACACTGTTTCCACTGTTTCCCCATCTATTTCCCATGAAGTGATGGGACCGGATGCCATGATCTTCATTTTCTGAATGTTGAGCTTTAAGCCAACTTTTTCACTCTCCACTTTCACCTTCATCAAGAGGCTTTTTAGTTCCTCTTCACTTTCTGCCATAAGGGTGGTGTCATCTGCATATCTGAGGTTATTGATATTTCTCCTGGCAATCTTGATTCCAGCTTGTGTTTCTTCCAGTCCAGTGTTTCTCATGATGTACTCTGCATATAAGTTAAATAAACAGGGTCAATGAAACTAAGCCATGCCCGTGGGGCAACCCAAGATGGGTGGGTCATGGTGGAGAGATCTGACAGAATGTGGTTCACTGAAGAAGGGAATGGCAAACCACTTCAGTATTCTTGCCTTGAGAACCCCATGAACAGTATGAAAAGGCAAAATGATAGGATACTGAAAGAGAAACTCCCCAGGTCAGTAGGTGCCCAATATACTACTGGAGATCAGTGGAGAAATAACTCCAGAAAGAATGAAGGGATGGAGCCAAAACAAAAAGAATACCCAGCTGTGGATGTGACTGGTGATAGAAGCAAGGTCCGATGCTGTAAACAGCAATATTGCATAGGAACCTGGAATGTCAGGTCCATGAATCAAGGCAAATTGAAAGTGGTCAAACAAGAGATGGCAAGAATGAACGTCGACATTCTAGGAATCAGCGAACTGAAATGGACTGGAATGGGTGAATTTAACCCAGATGACCATTATATCTACTACTGCGGGCAGGAATCCGTCAGAAGAAATGGAGTGGCCATCATGGTCAACAAAAGAGTCCGAAATGCAGTACTTGGATGCCATCTCAAAAACGACAGAATGATCTCTGTTCGTTTCCAAGGCAAATCATTCAATATCACAGTAATCCAAATCTATGCCCCAACTAGTAACGCTGAAGAAGCTGAAGACCTACAAGACCTTTTAGCACTAACACCCCAAAAATATGTGCTTTTCTTTATAGGGGACTGGAATTCAAAAGTAGGAAGTCAAGAAACACCTGGAGTAACAGGCAAATTTGGCCTTGGAATATGGAATGAAGCAGGGCAAAGACTAATAGAGTTTTGCCAAGAAAATGCACTGTTATGACACAAACACCCTCTTCCAACAACACAAGAGAAGACTCTATACGTGGACATCACCAGATGGTCAACACTGAAATTAGATTGATTATATTCTTTGCAGCCAAAGATGGAGAAGCTCTATACAGTCAGCAAAAACAAGACCAGGAGCTGACTGTGGCTCAGACCATGAACTCCTTATTGCCAAATTCAGACTTAAATTGAAGAAAGTAGGGAAAACCACTAGACCATTCAGGTATGACCTAAATCAAATCCTTTATGATTATACAGTGGAAGTGAGAAATAGATTTAAGGGCCTAGATCTGATAGATAGACTGCCTGATGAACTATGGAATGAGGTTCGTGACATTGTACAGGAGACAGGGATCAAGACCATCCCCATGGAAAAGAAATGCAAAAAAGCAAAATGGCTGTCTGGGGAGGCCTCACAAATAGCTGTGAAAATAGGCCAATATAGATAAAGTCAAAAAGGTAAGCAGAAAAGGGCATGAGCTTCAGGGAGTTAATGGGAAGAGAGCACTTAGTAAGACATTCTAAGAACTTCAGACTTTGAATAAAGTGGGAAGACATTGCAAGATTTTGAGTAAAAGAATGACATGATATCTGACTTAGTTGCTATGTTGGGCATTCTCTCGCAAGAGGGGTGGGAGGGAAGAGAGGAAATAGTGGAATCGAAGAGTCCAGTTTGATATTGTAGTAATCCAGGCAAGAAATGCTTGTGGCTAGACCGGGGTTTTAGCTCTAGAGATGGTGAAGAGTGGTTGGATTTTGGATAAATTTTAAAGAGTCAACTTGATTTCTTGATGATCTGGGTATGGTGTATGAGATAAATAGAGGGATGCAAAGTAATTTCCAACTTTTTAGCCTGAGCTCCTGGATGTTAAAATTTGCCATTTACCAAGAAGGAAAGACTTCAGCATTTGAAGGGTGGAAGAAGGATATCGAGTTCAGTTTTGAAGATGTTAAGTTTGAAATGTCTGTTAGACATCTATGTGGAGATGTTGATAGGCAATTGGAAATAGAGGTATGGTATTCAGAAGAGAGGTATGAGCTAAAGTTAGTAACTTGAGAGTCTTAGCCATATATATGGTACTTAGAGCCATGTTATTGGATGACCTCACCATCACTAGGGGTAAAAAGGGGACTTGCATATTTGGCACAACACCTGGCTTCTACAGAAGGCATTTTCAACTCCATGAATATGAGTCAACAGGAGTCAACACAAATCTTCAAAAATAATTATATTCCTTCTCCCAAAGGAATTAATAGTGGACTTCATGCACTGGAACTAAGGTCAAAACTTTTCAGGATTTCTATCCCATCCTCAATATGGGGCTTGAGTATTATGAATAACTTACAGCTTCTCCAGGTATTCTTAACACCATTAATGGTTGGAGAGAGAAACCTCATACTGGTACTATGACACTACTTCCTCTAGACATTCTACCCTCCATAATCAGGAATCAAGCTGGGTTCTGGAAGTAACACCTGGCTTCCTCAGTAATATTCAATTCCATAGACACTGTCATTTACTAGTTCTTGTCATTACTAATAACCTCATCTCTTCCATAATTTCTGTATCATTATAATCACTCATTTACATATTCCTGCAACTCTCAAGTCATGAAACATTTTTTTTTAGTCCAGGATTATGTCATACATTGCAAGATGTCTAACATTCCTGATTTCTGTTCAGTAAATGTCACTAGGACAGCCCCCCCAAACATTATGACAACAAAAATGTCCCTATATATTTCTAGATGTCCCATGAGGAGGCAATAATTTCTTTGTTGAGAATTACTGTTCTATTTTAGACAAAGTACCATAGTTGCTAAAGTGCTGAGTGAAATAGCATTCTTTTACCCAGAGTACCATTAAAATTTCCAGAATCTTCCCTCCTGGGTAGCAATGTCTATAAAGTTATCTCCATTTTTACATTTTAATTGTGACAGTTCTCTCAAATAACCTATAAAATCACTGCTAGTTATTTTCAGACTTAGCTCCTCCAAAGTGGGAATTCCATTTCCTAGAGTACCTCTTAGATAATGATGCTGGAACAATGAAAATGCTACGCAATACACTTGAACTCATTAAAATATAAAAATTACCCAACTCCTATTAGTTATTATTTTGAGACAAAACTGGAAAATACACTGAGTGTAAATAAAAAGGAAGATGTGAAGATGATGACTTTATTAAGTTTATAAAAAACCCCAAACATTAGTTTTCCTATCTAAAGAATAGCTCTACTGCAGAAATACTTTTCAGTCTCATTTGGAAGCAAAATATGGTCATCGTCCACATTGGTAAGAGACTACAGAGGCTCCAAGGGCATTTGCCAAAAGTTACTGAGTTTTGACCAGATTCAGGGGAGCATTTTGCAAACTGCACAGCTCTTCAACTAAAACAGAATTTTACATCATCTTAAGCCCAAAGTGCCATAATCATTAGCATCTTACTATTTCTGGAGTGCCCATTGGGGGCCTAGTACCATGCTAAATTTTAAAGAAGTATTTTCACAGTCTTTATGGATGTAATCTCACAGCTGAGACGTTCACTTATAAATGTAAAAAATCATCCCTCTAAAAAAGAATCATTGTTCTGTGCTATTATGAAAGGTAGGAGAACTGTGGCTTTATAGTAAGAAATGTTAAATAGATGTAATGAAAGGACCCCTGGGCACAGATCTTCTGCCAACTAAGAACTCTCCCTACAGGATATCTGCTTGAATGAACCCCTGGTCCTTGGAGTCAGAGAAAGATCGTTATGGTTATTAAATTGAATTGACAGACACTGCCTTGAGACAATGGCAGGGGTTTCTGCCAAGCACCTGCAGATCACAATGCAGTGAGAAGTGTATCCTTCTGATACAAGAATATCATTTCCAAAACTTGACACTGTATTTGCATAATAGACATGTGTAGTTAATTTAAAAAAAAAATAGGAAGGTGTAATCCAGTTGTGAAATAATTCCCCCATCCAACTCCAGAACATTATCTGTGCTGTCTCTATGACTATGCAATGCAGGAAAAGGTTATTTCTGAGCAGCTTCAGAGTCATATGGTTATATAAGCTGCACCCCAACATTTTGGCTTCAATTGCAGTGCATTTTGAAAGGCCAAATGCAAAGTCTGACTGCTGGCAAGTCTTAATACTTCTGCCAGTAAATGCTGCTGAATCTCTCAAGCAGCAATGTGTTATTTTAATCTCTTTCCACTGCCCCTCAATTCTTCTCTGTCCTCTGGCACTAAAAGATAATCACTCCTGGGAGCAATTAATCCACCTAGAGACTTTCTTTAAATTTACTGTATTTGTTATGACAAGATGTACAACTAAAAATAATAAGAATAAATGAGAACAGCCTTGATTTACATGTCAGATGAGCTGGAGTATAGATTGAATAGATGTTAAAGAACACTATCGTTTCATTTCTGACCTGAAGTGGATACCCTTTTTCTCAATTGTTAATCTTCATTATGAGTCTCTACCTGAAGTGGATACCCTTTTTCTCAATTATTAATCTTCATTATGAGTCTCTCTGGATTCTGAGTAGCACAGCTACCTGAGCTATATTTTATGAATACACAGTTACTTCCTTTTAAAAGCACACCATATTACTCTTGAACTGTTTTTAGCCATTCCTTTTTCTTTTTTTGAAAGAGCTTCATTGTGATGGCTTTTTGCCTTCTTTGCCATAACCTGCAAAAACAGGAGCATCTGGTGGAATCTTCTTCCATAGCAGCCAAGCATTCTGCTAGTGACTGAATGTTTGCATCCACCCCAAATTCAAATGTTGAAACCTAAATCCCAATGTGGTGCTATCATGAGGTAGGGAGTCTGATAAGTGACTAGTTCCTTAGGGCAGAGTCCTCATGCTTGGGATTAGTGCCCTTACAAAAGAGACCTCCAGAGAGCTCCTTCATGCCTTCCACTATGTGAGGGCACAGCAAAAAGATAGCCATCTATGAAACATGAAGTGAGTTTTCACAAGACCTTAATCTGCTGGTGTCTTGGTCTTGAAATTCCAGCCTCCAGAGCTGTGAGAAATAAATTTCTGTTGTTTATAAGCCACTCAGTCTACAATATTTTGTTATCGCAGCCTGACTGGACTATATGGACATATATGGATTCCAAGTTCTGTCTTTTGTGATGCAAACAATTAAGTTTCTGTGTTACTAATGTGTGTTTTCATGTGGAAAACTTTCCCTCTTTCAAATGCAAAATCTATATGAAGAATTTGTTTAATTTACCTCATTCCAAAAAATGGGCCAAAGAACTAAATAGACATTTCTCCAAAGAAGACATACAGATGGCTAACAAACACATGAAAAGATGCTCAACATCACTCATTATCAGAGAAATGCAAATCAAAACCACTATGAGGTACCATTTCACGCCAGTCAGAATGGCTGTGATCCAAAAGTCTACAAGCAATAAATGCTGGAGAGGGTGTGGAGAAAAGGGAACCCTCTTACACTGTTGGTGGGAATGCAAACTAGTACAGCCACTATGGAGAACAGTGTGGAGATTCCTTAAAAAACTGGAAATAGAACTGCCTTATGATCCAGCAATCCCACTGCTGGGCATACACACTGAGGAAACCAGAAGGGAAAGAGACACGGGTACCCCAATGTTCATCGCAGCACTGTTTATAATAGCCAGGACATGGAAGCAACCTAGATGCCCACCAGCAGATGAATGGATAAGAAAGCTGTGGTACATATACACAATGGAGTATTACTCAGCCATTAAAAAGAATACATTAGAATCAGTTCTAATGAGATGGATGAAACTGGAACCTATTATACAGAGTGAAGTAAGCCAGAAAGAAAAACACCAATACAGTATACTAACATATATATATGGAATTTAGAAAGATGGTAACAATAACCCTGTGTACGAGACTGCAAAAGAGACACCGATGTATAGATCAGTCTTATGGACTCTGTGGGAGAGGGAGAGGGTGGGAAGATTTGGGAGAATAGCATTGAAACATGTATAATATCATGTATGAAATGAGTCACCAGTCCAGGTTCGATGCACGGTACTGGATGCTTGGGGCTGGTGCACTGGGACGACCCAGAGGGAGGGTAGGGGAGGGAGGAGGGAGGAGGGTTCAGGATGGGGAACGTGGGTATACCTGTGGCGGATTCATTTCGATATTTGGCAAAACTAATACAATATTGTAAAGTTTAAAAAAAAAATTACCTCATTCCAGAGCCCACAGTTACTTTATCCATGATGCAGAAATTTACACAGGGAGTAAGCACTTGGGTGAATGTTGGGAGGGTGCTTGGTAGATGATCCACACACTAGCAGTCTGAAGTATTGTTTGATTAAGAGTAGCATCTGCTTGAGTCACCTTAGTAGACATATTTTGAAACCCATGATCATTCTCTTAGCTGAAGTAAAAATCTTTTTAAAAGGCTGACTCTTCTTCCTTCTGATGGGGAATTTGTTTCCAAAAACAGGACATTATTAGAATGTGGGATACAGAGTAAAAGTGGATTAAAGATGAGGGAGCTAGTAAGAATGAAAACAGTATGACATTCTTAAATGAAATTTGTGATAAAGCCAGATATTCCAGTTAAGCCAACAGAGTGTCAGATAAATCAAGCAAAATGAAACCTGGCAACATTACAATATCTTTTCAACATTTCAGTGTGGAAAGAGACATCTCTAGGTACATTTATAGTATTCCGTCATAGTTATGCACATGGTGGATTTGCTGATGTTCTCTTTATTTATTTATTTTTCACCTAAGTTTTTAGAAATCAAACCAGTTAATCCTAAAGAAAATCAACCCTGAATATTCACTGGAAGGATTGATACTGAAGTAGAAGTTCTGATACTTTGGTCACCTGATGCAAAGAGCTGACTCAGTGAAAAAGACCCTGATTCTGGGAAAGATTGAAGGCAGGAGGAGAAGGGGGTGACAGACGATGAGATGATGGTATCATCCACTTAATGGATATGAGTTTGAGCAATCTCAGGGAGATAGTGAAGGACAGAGGGGCCTGGCACGCTGTAGTCCATGGGGTCACAAAGAGTCAGACACTTTCAGTGGTGTCTGACACTTTGCAACCCTATAAACTGTAGCCCACCAGACAACTCTGTCCATGGAATTCTTCCAGCAAAAATACTAGAGTGGGTTGCCATTTCCTCCTTCAGACTTAGCGAGTAAACAACAACAAAAATAACAGAGAACACAATGTGAGATCTACCCTCTTAACTGAACTTATAAGTGCACAATACAGCATTGTTGACTCTAGGCACAATGTTGTACAACTGAGATCTGCTGATCTCTAGGATTTTTTCATCTTGCAAAACTGAAACTTTATACCTGTTGATTAGTAACTCTCTATTCCTCTCCCGAGATCCAACCAGTCCATTCTCAAGGAGGTTAGTCCTGGGTGTTCTTCGGAAGGAACGATGCTAAAGCTGAAACTCCAGTACCTTGGCCACCTCATGCGAAGAGCTGACTCATTGGAAAAGACTCTGATGCTGAGAAGAATTGGGGGCAGGAGGAGAAGGGGACGACAGTGGATGAGATGGCTGGATCACAAAGAGTCAGACACGACTGAGTGACTGAACTGAACTGATTCCTCTCCCCACCCCCTTCATGGCCAGTCCCTGGCAATCATTTTACCTACTCTCTACTTCTATGAATTTGACTCTTTGAGATACCTCATATAAGTGGAATCATGTAGTATTTGTCCTTTTGTGACTGGCTTATTTTACTAGGCATTGATGCCCTCCTGGTTCATCCATGATGTTGCATGCAATGACATTTTCTTCTTTTTTAAGACCAAATAACTTTTCATTGTTTATATATACCACATTTTCTTTATCCATTCATCCATTGGTGGACATTATATTATCTTCAAAAGATACTAGTAGTTTTCCAGGATAGCAATTGGGAATAGGGCCTTATGTTAGAAGGAGATATCTTAATATTTGGTGACCTCCCACATTAACTGTTACATAGGTTTTTCTACTTCTTATGGTTCCTAAAACCTTCAGCATGGAACAAAATGATATCTAGCCAAGTTAGAAATATAAGGTTTGATCTATCCAGCTAGTCAACCAGTCATTGAATAAAGGTGCATTAACTGCTACATGTTAAACACCATCAAAAGTACAAAGATGAAACAATCATTGATCCCATACTAAATAAAATGAGAAATAGAGACAATAAGATATGGAGATTAATAGAAAATAATGAGATCATTAGTTAAGTTTTACTAATTTGGAACCCACGTCTATTGTTCATTTCCACCTTTATTGGAACTGAGAGGGATTATAGCAAAACAAGTACAATAGGATTGTAAACTAGAAAAACAAACCGCAAAGCAAGAGAAAATTAGGATGAGTGTATGCTAATTATGAAGATAAATAGAATCACTGTAATTGCACTGCCATAGTGGCTGTGAGTTTCTTGGAAGCCAGAATAAAACAAATTACAAAGTTATGAAAACTAGGACAAATATCAAATCCATATCAGTTCCTCAAGAGAGGTAAAGTCCCCATGGCCCTAGATTCTATCATGCAGTTCATTGACTGGTGTAATGAAAAATGAATGCTTTTAAAGTAAATGTAGAACCTCTCTCTCACTCTCTCTCTCTCTCTTTTTTTTTTTACAGAAGCTGAAAAGGTAATGTACAGGGGTAACATGAATTCTAAGAGAGACTAAGTTACAGTAGTTGAAAAACAGTTTTCTGTAGTCTCAGTAATAGAAGTACCAAACTTAAGGCAATGATTCCAAGATTCTGATCTCTGGACTGGTGATTATTCATGGCTCTATTTTTACCGCTGCTGCTGCTGCTGCTAAGTCGCTTCAGTTGCGTCCGACTCCATGCGACCCCATAGACGGCAGCCCACCAGGCTCCCCCATCCCTGGGATTCTTACAAGAACACTGGAGTGGGTTGCCATTTCCTTCTCCAATGCTTAAAAGTGAAAGTGAAGTTGCTCAGTCATGTCCAACACTTCGCGACCCCATGGACTGCAGCCTACCAGGCTCCTCTGTCTAGTACATGGCAAATGAGAAAAATAAGGAAAATATATTTAGTTTTTAACAAAGCCTAACTTGTTTAATTTAATGGCCTTAGAATAAATCAGGTCCCTGTTGGACCTTCTTAGGGACAGACCTTCTGTCCCCTCACTCTTGTTTGTAGAAAAGCTTTAGACTCCTAGGCTTCCTTGAGTTCCAAAGAGCAAATTTAATCAGACAAGTGAGAAAATGTATAAACAAAGTAAAGCAATCAAGCAAGACAAAATAATAATTGATTAGCCACAAAGCAAAGTCAAGAATGTTTAGTTTCTTCTCAAGAGCTATAGATAATATCTTGAGCCATATCTTTGAGTTGTTCTTCAGATACTAACCCCCCCTCCCCAGGTGGAAGAAGTTAATTGCATGTTCACTATCAGCATGTAGATCCTAGACCAGTTGCAACCAGAAAACTGATCACTGAGATCTGTGAATTAACACTCAGTTACCTCACCATCAACCAGAGAATTATGCCTGATCTTATCACATACTCCATGACCCTCTCCTTCACACTGTGTTTAAAAAACCTTCCTTGAAAGCCACCATGGAATTTGGGTCTTTTGAACATTAGCTGCCCAGTCTCCTTGCGTGGTGCCCTACAACAAACTTTGTACTTCCTTCACTGCAAACAGATGTCAATAGATTGGCTTTGCTGTGTGCCAGGCAAATGGACTAAAGTATGGTTCAATAACAGTCTTACTCTAAGATAATTTCATTCTCTATCATGCATTGCTGAATAATCTACTTTTTAAAAGTAAAATCAGATCAGATCACTCAGTCGTGTCTGACTCTTTGAGACCCCATGAATCGCAGCACGCCAGGCCTCCCTGTCCATCACCAACTCCCGGAGTTCACTCAGACTCATGTCCATCGAGTCGGTGATGCCATCCAGCCATCTCATCCTCTGTAGTCCCCTACTCCTTCTGCCCCCAATCCCTTCCAGCATCAGAGTCTTTTCCAATGAGTCAACTCTTTGCATGAGGTTGCCAAAGTACTGGAGTTTCAGCTTTAGCATCATTCCTTCCAAAGAAATCCCAGGGCTGATCTCCTTCAGAATGGACTGGTTGGATCTCCTTGCAGTCCAAGGGACTCTCCAGAGTCTTCTCCAACACCACGGTTCAAAAGCATCAATTCTTCGACGCTCAGCCTTCTTCACAGTCCAACTCTCACATCCATACATGACCACAGGAAAAACCATAGCCTTGACTAGATGAACCTTTGTTGGCAAAGTAATGTCTCTGCTTTTGAATATGCTATCTAGGTTGGTCATAACTTTCCTTCCAAGGAGTAAGCATCTTTTAATTTCATGGCTGCAGTCACCATCTGCAGTGATTTTGGAGCCCAGAAAAATAAAGTCTGACACTGTTTCCACTGTTTCCCCATCTATTTCCCATGAAGTGATGGGACCGGATGCCATGATCTTAGTTTTCTGAATGTTGAGCTTTAAGCCAACTTTTTTCACTCTCGACTTTAACCTTCATCAAGAGGCTTTTTAGTTCCTCTTCACTTTCTGCCATAAGGGTGGTGTCATCTGCATATCTGAGGTTATTGATATTTCTCCCGGCAATCTTGATTCCAGCTTGTGCTTCTTCTAGCCCAGCATTTCTTATGATGTACTCTGCATAGAAGTTAAATAAGCAATATACAGCCTTGACGAACTCCTTTTCCTATTTGGAACCAGTCTGTTGTTCCATATCCAGTTCTAACTGTTGCTTCCTGACCTGCATACAAATTTCTCAAAAGGCAGGTCAGGTGGTCTGGTATGCCCATCTCTTTCAGAATTTTCCACAGTTTATTGTGATCCAAACAGTCAAAGGCTTTGGCATAGTCAATAAAGCAGAAATAGATGTTTTTCTGGAACTCTCTTGCTTTTTCGATGGTCCAGCAGATGTTGGCAATTTGATCTCTGGTTCCTCTGCCTTTTCTAAAACCAGCTTGAACATCTGGAAGTTCACAGTTCACGTATTGCTGAAGCCTGTCTTGGAGAATTTTGAGCATCACTTTACTAGCGTGTAAGATGAGTGCAATTGTGTGGTAGTTTCAGCATTCCTTGGCATTGCCTTTCTTTGGGATTGGAATGAAAACTGACCTTTTCCAGTCCTGTGGCCACTGCTGAGTTTTCCAAATTTGCTGGCATATTGAGTGCAGCACGTTTGCAGCAGCATCTTTCAGGATTTGGAATAGCTCAACTGGAATTCTATCACCTCCACTAGCTTTGTTCGTAGTGATGCTTCCTAAGGCCCACTTGACTTCACATTCCAGGATGTCTGGCTCTAGGTCAGTGATCACACCATCATGATTATCTGGGTCGTGAAGTTCTTTTTTGTACAGTTCTTCTGTGTATTCTTGCCATCTCGTCTTAATATCTTCTGCTTCTGTTAGGTCCATACCATTTCTGTCCTTTATCGAGCCCATTTTTGCATGAAATGTTCCTTTGGTATCTCTGATTTTCTTCAAGAAAAGTAAAATAGAAGAGGTAAAACGAAAAAGATTGGTTGAGATTATACTTAAAATAGAAGACAATGATTAGAACAGAAATATGGATTTAAAAAATATAACTTATGTATCCTAGGCTTCATTAGTTTGGAACTAAGAGAAAAATCTTTTCTATACCCAAATTATAATGTCATGAATCCCTTAATTGCCAAATTTCTTGTCCCAAAATATCTCCTAGATTCAGTATATTTCCTCATGTGTGCTTCATAATGCATTCTTCCAAAATTTATTTTTGTGTTTCATGTCTGAACACTGTAGGGCTAACTGTTTGGCCAGTTTCCCTTTTATGGTTGCTGTTTTCTTAAATTGTACGACAAGTACCTGTCACACATATTTCTTTCATCAGTCTCTGAGTAGGCATACAACTCTCTCCTTGGATAAGGAATTACCAAAGGGAGTTGATGAGAAAAATGCATGTAAAGCACTTAGAAGGGGATGGGTACACAGTAAGCACTCAATAAATGGTAATGACAGTTATATTTATCCCTGGCCTTTGCAAGCATGGCCCTTATGGTAGATAATATTGTTCCCAATTACAATTGACCCTTGAAAAACATGGATTTGAACTACTACAGTACTATACAACCCACAGTTGGTTGAATCTCTGGATGCAGGACTGTGTACATAAAGCTAAAGTGTTAAGCTATACATAGGTTTTCCACTGCATGAGCATTGGTGTCCCAAATCCGTACCTTGTTTAAGGGTCAGTTGTACTCATTCTTCTTATAAGACAATTATATATTCTTATCTGTGGCCATGTGACTTGCAGTGTTTCCATATGGAGCATAAGCCCTGCCTCACTGATTTTCATTTTGGCCTTGTGACTTAGTCAGTGAACTATGAATGAAATTATATGTCCCCATCTGAACTGAAGCTTTAAGGGCCTGAAATAGGGGTTGTTCTTAATGAAAAAACATAAGTTCCAGAGCCAGAGCTGATCCAGTCACTGACTGGAAATATGAAGGAGAAAAGACTATTGGTTGCTGTTAAAAAAAAAAAAAATCTTGGTATTATTGCAAACATCAACTGACATATCTTCATATATATCTTTAATTACTGTAAATGTACTATATTTTCAGCTACTATGAATGTTTCTATTCCTGTCTCATATCATCAATTATTGTAAGTTCACCAGCCCTGATTGTTCATTCAATATTCTTACTCTTGCTTTGTGCTTCTTTCTCACATTTAATTCATTTTAGACTAGGGCATCTGAACTATTATTTGTTTAACTTAAATTTTCCTAAGTGTGGAATGCATACTTCTGGTGGGACACAGACACATAATAGGTGATTCAAATTGAAAAAGTTAATTTCTTTTCAATGGTCATTCAGTTCTTCTGATTACATTAATGCGAAATTCTTAGTTGGGGCTAAGTTTATCATTAGCAACTCTCAAACAGTTGCTAATGTCCCTTTAAAAGAAATACAAATGTGATCTTCAAGCAAAGAGACTAGGACTAACAAGATTATTCAGTTAGAAGTTAAAAATATTGTTTAAACCACATTCTTATTACATCTATTAACAAATGATAATGATCCACCAGTAACAAAAGGGCTCCTTTTTAAAATAAATATATTTATTTGATTTAAAAATCTGTTTTAAATAAAATGCAAAGTGATGAAATGTGAGAGACTGTTCCATCTAAATGTCTGGCTTTCCTCTTCAGTAGTAGGAACATATTTGTCCAGATCTCAGCATCTCCTAGGTTTGTTCTCTTTCATGTTTATTTCAGGTCTGCCTCTTATTTATTTATTTTTTTGCCATCATTTTTACTTATTTATTTAGTTGTGTCAGGTCTCAGTTGTGGCACGTGGACTTCTTTCTAGTTGTGGCATGCAGGCTCCAGAGGGGTGAGCGCAGTAGTTTCAGCACACAGGCTTTGGTGCCTCGTGGCAAGTGGGATTCTAGTTCCCCAACTAGGGATCAAACCCTGCATTGGAAGGTGGATTCTAAACCACTCCAGGAAGTCCCAAGTCTGGCTCTTAGATTTACACCCTTTGCCTCCTGCCCCAGTACAAGTTTATGGGGTTGATGTAAGTCCTGCTTCTATTTTTAAATTTCATTGGAAAGACAAATCTATTGTGTCTTATATCTACCTTCCTGTGGACTTCAATAGTTTCAAAGAATATATACTGCTCTAATTTTGTTGCTGATTCTAGTACATACACAGCAGCTAAACACCACTCGGACCATTTTTACTGTGACCCTTTCTTAGCTTCACATACAGACCACTACTCAAAGCTGAGTCTTGGATCCCTAGTGTAGAAGGGATCTATTGCTTCTAGTAATAGCTTTTCCTTTCCTCTTATTAATTCCCTCAATAATCTTAAAGGCTTTGGGGAACAGACTGCTACACACAGCTAACTTGATTGAGCTATTTACAATAACTCATGGGCGTTTTCCTTAGAGAACGCTTCAACTAGAGTTCAATTAATGCTTCTCAGAAAGCTGAGCTGTTTTTCCTATTATGTATAAATGTGTATTTCTTTTATCTACTTTTTAAAAATAATTTATTTTAATTGGAGGATAATTGCTTTACAATATTGTGGTGGTTTTTGCCATACATCAACATGAATCAGCCATAGGTATACATTTGCCTGCCCCATCCTGGATCCCCTCTCACCTCCCTCCCCACCCCATCCCTCTGGGTTGTCCTAGAGCACCAACTTTGGGTGTCTGGCCACCTGTTTTACATATGGTAATGTATATGATTCAATGCTATTCTTTCAAATCATCCCATCCACCCTCTTCTTCTCCCACTGAGTCCAAAAGTCTGTTCTTTACATCTATGTTTCCTTTGCTGCCCTGCATATAGGATTGCCGGTACCATCTTTCTAAATTCCATATATATGTGTTAATATACAGTATTTGCCTTTCTCTTTTTGACTTACTTTAATCTGTATAATAGGCTCCAGGTTCATCCAACTCATTAGAACTGACTCAAATGTGTTCCTCTTTATACCTGAGTAATATTCCATTGTGTGTATGTACCACAACTTCTTTACCCATTCATCTGCCAATGGACATCTAGGTTGCCTCCATGTTCTAGCTATTGTAAATAGTGCTGCAATGAATACTGGGGTATGTGTGTCTCTTTTCAGTTCTAGTTTCCTCAGGGTGTATGCCCAGCAATGGGATTACTGGGTCATATGGCAGTTCTTATTAATATAAATGACTGTTGCAGAATGTTGGTAAGTTTCCCAAGCAGTTAACTTTGTTTGAAATTAATAAATTTTGTGCCCCTCCTTACATAATAATAAGGTTTGCTTGCTTTGTATTTGTTAATGTGCTGAGCTATTGTCAGGAACTGGCACAGTCTCAAAAGTGGGCGTGACAAGAGGGGTTGAACCAAGGGCTACTGACAAGCTTGGTATCGGGCAACCACTATTTAGATCAAGCAAGTTGAAAAATGAGTTCACACTGAGGTCTTCCATTTTCTGTTGCTACTAATTATATCATCACAGTTGTCTCCATGTAATGAGATTTCACCACAGATACCCTAATAGAGAATCAAAGAATAGTTTCAATATTACTGCATCCTCCAGCTTCCAGAAGCAACTACAGCCTGATATCCTATTGCCCCTATACCTATGTGAGATGGACACCAGAGGTGTGTATATGACACCTCCTGTCCTGAAGGAGGTGGATACTATAGATTTTTTCCATCCAGATTTACCTCTAATCAAATAATTAAGCACATTGCACTTGTGATTTCCTAGTTTAGAATTATATATATTTTTAATTTCTCAAAGTATTTTAATTGCTCATCTGCAATAATAATAGTGTAACAATTTATTGAGTACTGCTTTAAGTTATTTTACAGTTTTTCTTGGTCAACAATTATTGAGATCTTACTATGTTTTCTATGCACTTTTCTGGGCACTGAGGCACATCAGTGAATGAAATAAATATTCAGTCTCCTAGAAATAATAATAGACCAAGGGAGATGGAAAGTAAACAGTTTATATATATCAATAAATTTGATATATTCTATATTCTATGAATAATATAAAGTTGTACATGAGGAAATTCAGAGTGTGGAGGCAGAGACTGCTAATTTCTAGAGGGTTTGTCAGGGAATACCACTATGATAAATTGACACTTGAACAAAGCCTTTAAGTAAGGAGTACTCCACTAATGCTGAGATTTCATTTCCTACCACTTCCCCCTCATCACATCCCAGACACATTTTTTCAGTCACGTTGACCTCCTGGCTGTTCATTGAGAATATCCTTGCCATCTCCACTTTTTGGAATGTTCTATTCTTTACGTACATAGCTCTTTCTCTTGCTTCATTCAGAGAGGTAAATCATTGTGAATAGGCAAATGGTTGCATGTGGGAATTCAAAAAAATGGCAAGAATAAAAGACATCCACATTTGGGCCTTGGGCAACTGGCTATAAGGTGATATAAAGAACTCAGAATGGGAAAGGTCAGGTTTGATGAGGAAGGTGATGACCTCTGTTGTGAACAGTCAGATACACATGTCTGACAATTAGGGAAGAGATATGATCTCATAATATATACTGTTTCGTTTTTGAATAAATCAATAAATAATAGATTTTGGAGTCAACAGCACATACATAGTCACACAGGGAGAGTGTGCATACTGCAAGAGAAGAGGGCTTAATACAATGTAATGAAAAATAGTTGGGGGGCAAGATGCACTCCTGAAGGATACTAGGAAAGAATAGCCATAGAGGAATGGAAATCCAGAGAGCACAGAGACATGAAGCCAAGGGACAGAGATCTTAGAGTAATGCTGTTGTAAAATAAAAAAGTATGAGAACAAAGTATCTATCAGACTTATCAATGAAGTAGGTGACTAATAAAAAGCACATTTAAGTTAGTAGTTGGTATGAAAGACATTGCTGTGGGTTGACAGGTGAGTGTGTGGATAACAATGAGTGAAATGTGAATGTATGCAACTCCTTCGAGGCATTTGGATGTGAAGAGGTGATGAGGGACAGAGGGACAGCTGGATTAAAACTTGATCTCATTTGATTTGCATAACAGGCTGATGAATCAAGAAGGTATTGGTATTTTCCTCTGTTGTAGAGTTGAGTCTCAGAGTGGTTGCAATTTTTCCTGGCACTGAATATTTACTAAATGGTAGTAGCAAAATTTTAGGCAAAGTCTTCTGTCTCTAAAGTTCTGTCTTCTTTAGTCCCCACCCCTACTTGTAAATTACAAACCTTTCCTGGGCTTCCCTGGTGGTTCATATGGTAAAAGAATCTGCCTGCAATGAGGGAGACCTGGGTTCAGTCCCTGGGTCAGGAAGATCCCCTGGAGAAGGGAATGGCTACCCACTCCAGCATTGTTGCCTGGAGAATTCCATGGCAGCCTGGCAGCAGTCCATGGGGTTAAAAAAAAGTGGAACATGACTGAATGACTTTTACTTTCCAGGAGGAAAGCACAAAGTTGATTATAACAAAGTTAATAACATTTACTTTGGTTCTTCCTTTAGCATTATAAATGCACTACAGCAATATAATGGGAAATGCTACCTACTTTCTGGAGTTGCTGTAAATATTCTTCTGATGTCAAAATAAAAGTAGATGAAAAATTTTGATCTACTATTTAATTTTGATTGCTAAATTAATTTTGGTGATGGAATGTATATAAAAAGACATGTATTAACTGGGGTTTTTGGTCAGCCCAAGATGCATTGTTCCTTGAGGTAAATACTGGTCTTGGATCAATACTTACCTAACAGCTTGATACGTGTGTGACTGACTTTAACACAAGTCAATATCTGCTTAATGTCTGCAATCTACTTTTGAAATTTCCCTACAGCCCCAAGGAAGTTTGGAGATTTGTAGTGTCCTGGATCCCTATACATTCTTTACTGTCAATCAGCTTCTCTGGTAGCTCAGACAGTAAAGAATCTGCCTGCAATGCAGGAAACCCAGGTTTGATCCCTGGGTCAGGGAGATCCCCTGGAGAAGAGCATGGCAACCCACTCCAGTATGCTTGCCTGGAGAATTCTGTGGACAGAGGAGTCTGGTGGGCTTCAGTCCATGGGATCGCAAAGAGTTGGACACAACTGAGTGACTTCACTTTTTAAGCGACTAACACTATGCTATGCTATAAACAATAGAGCTCTATGATATGACTGTAATTGCTACACAAAGAGTTTCTGAAGCTCTTAGAAGCCCTAATGAGAAAAGATGGTTGAATACATATTATGAATGACCAAGGTATTCACAGGGACAGCAGTTTAAAGAGGATTTTTTTCAGGGAAATTTAGTGTGGAGAGATTTAGAATTCAAATCCATGTCCCCAACTATTTTATAAAACTTAAGCAGTTTACATATCCACATTTATTTAGTTGTCTGTACTTGATTAATCCTAATTCATAAGTGAGACACTAGATTCTTTTAAACTGATTCCTAAGTCTACTATGCTTCTGGGCTTTAATTTTTCTAGCTTACAGTGATCTTTTGCATATCTTCACAAGAAGTTTAGCTGACTTTCTAGGATATGGAATAAATCTGGGGTATGTCTAGTATGAAATACACATGTGTGCATGCTCAGCCATATCTGACTCTTTGTCATCCCTATGGACTGTAGCCTGCCAGGCTCTTCTGTCCATGAGATTCTCCAGGCAAGAATACTGGAATGGGTTGCCATGCCCTCCTTTAGGGGATCTTCCCTACACAAGGATTGAACCCACGTCTCCTATGGTTCCTGCATTGACAGGCAGATTCTTTACTACTGAGCCACCTGGGAAGCCCACGGAATAAGTCTAGATGTGCCCAGTGCTGGACTCTATTTTGTTTACTTCTTTTTGTACAGTGCGCAATATGAATTAATAAAGTCAAATTGCTATGCACAAAACCCATGACTTTGACTGAGGTCATGATAATGTTGTTTGTATTATATTATATTTACCTCTTTTTTACCCTTTGGAATAGACCTTGCTAGAATAAAGCAGAACAGGAAAGTTGCTATTCTTACCCACCAGCTAAATAATGGAAACTAGTAGGGGACTTGGAGAAGACAATGGCACCCCACTCCAGTACTCTTGCCTGGAAAATCCCATGGACGAAGGTGCCTGGTAGGCTGCAGTCCATGGGGTCGCTAAGAGTCGGACACGACTGAGCGACTTCACTCTCACTTTTCACTTTCATGCATTGGAGAAGGAAATGGCAACCCACTCCAGTGTTCTTGCCTGGAGAATCCCAGGGACGGGGAGCCTGGTGGGCTGCCGTCTATGGGGTCGCACAGAGTCGGACACGACTGAAGCGACTTAGCAGCAGTAGGGGACTAGCACCAAGGTTAGAATAACCAACACTAGTCAAAATATTTTTTGAATACTATGGAGTGTATTTTCATACTATAAGAAGAATATAGAGATATTGGAAGGTACAGAACCATATAATAAAGAATTTCAAAGGGATGAAAAACAGACTAAAGAAAAGGTTAAAGGGAATGGAGTTACTTAATTTAGTAAAAAGAAGGCTAAGACATAAAAGATGTGATCTTAAAGTATGTATGGGGATTATGTGATGAGACCACTAAGCAGTTTTTCTGTTTGTCAGTAGAAAACTGAACATGAGAAAATTGTGTTAAATTGAAATAGTGTTATTTGAAGAGTAGTTAGGCCAGACATAGATTTCACATAGATTTGGGTCATCAACATAATAGTTAAATTTTTGACCCTGCTGCTGCTGCTGCTGCTAAGTCACTTCAGTCATGTCCGACTCTGTGCGACCCCATAAACGGGAGCCCACCAGGCTCCCCGTCCCTAGGATTCTCCAGGGAAGAACACTGGAGTGAGTTGCCATTTCCTTCTCCAATGCATGAAAGTGAAAAGTGAAAGGGAAGTCACTTAGTCGTATCTGACTCTTAGCGACCCCATGGACTACAGCCTACCAGGCTCCTCCATCCATGGGATTTTCCAGGCAAGAGTACTGGAGTGGGGTGCCATTGCCTTCTCCGTTTGACACTAGGTAAGTTTAACTAACTCCTAAGAAGATAATACTTCCTCAGATCTCAGTGATGCTTTATTGCGACCGTGCTGCTAAGTACAGTTATCATCTTGATTTTACACACTTTCATCAGGCTTTTTGGAGAAGGAAATGACAACCCACTCCAGTATTCTTGCCTGGAGAGTCCCACAGACAAAGGAGCCTGGTAGGCTACAGTCCATGGGGTCACAAAGAGTCGGACACGACTGAGCGACTGACACACACACACACACACACACAAGTTTAACTAAAAAGTTTGGAGAGAAGTATAAGAGTACACTGTGAGTACATAGAAATCAGTCTTATGGTTACCAAAAGGGAAGGGAGGGGTGGGGATAAATTAGGAATTAAAAAAAAAAATATATATATATACACACACACACACATATATATATATATATATATATATACATACTATATGTAAACTAGATAAACAAGGACCTATTGTATAGCACAGAAAACTGTACTCAATCTTTTGTAATAACCTATAAAGGAAATAATCTGAAGAAAGAAAATTTTAAAAAGGGAATAAACTGAGTAAACGTATGAATAGGAACTGGGAGGAGGAATTAAAGTCTCTATGCTAAAAAGTGTAGAAAGAGGACCAGGCAATACAGTATCTTCCAAGGAGAGAGATTATATTGAGTACTTACTATGTACCCGGCATTTACCATAGATGACCTCATTTAATCCTCATGATAACTATATGATTTGAATACTATAGTGCTGTAATCACCCTCATTTTACAGATAAGGAAGCAGAGGCGTGAAGAGGCTCATTAATTTACTCAAGACCACAGAACTCTAAGGTGGAAGAGTCAGGCTTCAAATCCAGGCAGACTGGCTGCAGTACTCACAATAGCTCTACAATTCCTCTAAATATAGAATTTCCATTGGTAGAAGAATAGGCAATTAGCATACACTAGAAAGAGGGCAAAAAGGATGAGGACTGATAAAAATATTCCTGATTGGGAGATGAAAGATGACATTGGAAAGGGCAGTGAAGAAGAAAGAAAGCCAGGCATTAATGTAGTATCAGGGAACAGCGGTAGCAAGTATAGAGGAGCATTCAAGGGAAAGAGAAAGATACAATAGTAACTTGAGGTAAGGGCAGGAAAAAGTATGCTGCTATTTATTTATATATTTAAGGATAGAGGAGGCTCCATGGTAAAGAATCCTCCTGCTAGTGCCCGAGGCATGGGTTTGATCCTTGGGTTGGGAAGAATCCCCTGGAGAAGGGAATGGCAACCCACTCCAGTATTCTTGCTTGGAGAATTCCATGGGCAGGGGAGTGTGATGGACTATAGTCTATGGGGTCTCAAAGAGTTGGACATGACAGTGACTAGACAACAGCAACAGAGGAGACGTATATCTTTTTATTTACCTCTGAAGAAATGATAGTATCATTAATATAATTTTGAAAAAACTGAAGCCACACTATACGGGTTCCCTCAACTTGTCTCTCTCTCTCTCCAAATATGTCTGCATATGTGTACAATTGTGGTGACTCAGCTTTCACAATTTACTCCCTCACCATCCCTCAGTTCAAAGTCAGAAAGAAAGACTGTGTGGTTTCTTCAGAATTAGGATGAAAAGAGAGGTTTAGGAAGAAAAAGTCATCTTACCACAGACTTCTCTGACAGAGATATTACAGGTGTGAGCAATTGAAAACTAAAGAATGATTTAAATGTCACCCCATTGATTCAGTGGAGTGGTGGTTTTTGTAAAAAATTAATCAATACTCCATATGATTATGGATATACACACACACATATTTATTGTTTACCTGCCAATACCATTTGTGTATCAATTAATTGGCAGATCTCATTTCACTTGCAGAGTTTTAAACTATGTGCATAGAAAATTATGTGTTGGAATGACAAAAATGACCATGAATTTTGCATTAGCTCTGCAACCTATTACCTCCTCTATGACTTGGGAAGTCATTTAAACTCTTTTTTCTTTCTAATTTCCTACTTGTAATAAGAGGATAATATGCGGGGACATTTCAAGGAATAAATAAAATAGTGTATATTTCAGACTTTATTAATGGCCTCAGTTCTTTACCATATCCTATATCCATGCCCTTTGCCCGGTGACTTTGCAGTATCTCCCACTGAAGATGTAGAGTGTATTTCCCCAAACCTTGACTTTGAGCTTGACCATTTGGCTTGTTTTAATCAATGGCAGGTTGTAGGACACAGTTCAGTTCAGTTGCTCAGTTGTGTCTGACTTTTTGTGACCCCATGAACCGCAGCACACCAGGCCTCCCTGCCTATCACCAACTCCCAGAGTTTACCCAAACCCATGTCCATTGAGTCAGTGATGCCATCCAACCATCTCATCCTCTGTCATCCCCTTCTCCTGCCCTCAGTCTTTCCCAGCATCAGGATCTTTTCCAATGAGTCAGCTCTTCACATCAGGTGGCCAAAATATTGGAGTTTCAGCTTCAACATCAGTCCTTACAATGAACACTCAGGACTGATCTCCTTTAGGATGGACTGGTTGGATCTCTTTGCAGTCCAAGGGACTCTCAAGTTGTCTCCAACACCACAGTTCAAAAGCATCAATTCTTTGGAGCTCAGCTTTCTTTATATTCCAACTTTCACATCCATATATGACCAATGGAAAAACCATAGCCTTGACTAGATGGACCTTTGTTGACAAAGTAATGTCTCTGCTTTTTAATATGCTGCCTAGGTTGGTCAGAACTTTCTTTCCAAGGAGTAAACATCTTTTAATTTCATGACTGGAATCACCATATGCAGTGATTTTGGAGCCCCCCAAATAAAGTCAGCCACTGTTTCCCCATCTATTTGCCATGAAGTGATGGGACCAGATGCCATAATCTTCATTTTCTGAATGTTGAGCTTTAAGCTAACTTTTTCACTCTCCTCTTTCACTTTCATCAAGAGGCTCTTTAGTTCTTCTTCACTTTCTGCCTTAAGGGTGGTGTCATCTTCATATCTGAGGTTATTGATATTTCTCCCAGCAATCTTGACTCAAGCTTGTGCTTCCTCCAGCCCAGCATTTCTCATGATGTACTCTGCATATAGGTTAAATAAGCAGGGTGACTATATACAGCCTTGACATACTCCTTTTCCTATTTGGAACCAGTCTGTTGTTCCATGTCCAGTTCTAACTGTTGTTTCCTGACCTACATACAGGTTTCTCAAGAGGCAGGTCAGATGGTCTGGTATTCCCATCTCTTTCAGAATTTTCCACAGTATATTGTGATCCACACCGTCAAAGGCTTTGGCATAGTCAATAAAGCAGAAATAGATGTTTTTTTTTGGAACTCTCTTGCTTTTTTGCTGATCCAGCGGATGTTGGCAATTTGATCTCTGGTTCCTCTGCCCTTCCTAAAACCAGCTTGAACATCTGTAAGTTCATGGTTCACATATTGCTGAAGCCTGGCTTGGTGAATTTTAAGCATAATTTTAGTAGTGTGTGAGATGAGTGCAATTGTGCGGTAGTTTGAACATTGTTTGGCATTGCCTTTCATGACCAAAGTATGTTAAGCTCTTACACTGTTCAGCTTACCCTCTTGTTCTTTGCCACTGACTACCTTGCTTCTCCCTAGAGAAGGTTAGATATACTGGAGCAGAGAAAAACTACCTTACAGGGGCCCAGCATAGATCAGCCAACTGTTGTGTGCATGCTAAGTAGCTCCAGTCATGTCTGACTCTTTGAGACCAAGTAGACTCTAACCCTTCTGGCTCCTCTGTCAGTGGGATTCTCCAGGCAGAAATACTGGAGTGGGTTGCTATACCCTCCTCCAGGGGATCTCCCTAACCCAGGGATTGAACTCACATCTCTTATGTCTCCTGCATTGCCAGTTGAATTTTTTACCACTAGCGCCACCTGGAAAGCCCCTAGACAACTGCTAGCCCACACCCAAATCCATGAACAAGACTAGTTTACTATTTGAAAACCTCTCCAGCTGAGCCCAGTCTTTAGCAACTAATGTTTGACCCACACACTCATGAGAATAAACAATTGTTTTAAGAGACTGAGTTTTGGGATGATTTCACAGCACTTTTGTGACAAGATCTACACTTGTCAGGGACTTAAGCACAGTGCTTGGCGCCTGGTTGGTATTTATTAATAGTTGCTTTTTATTTAAGTATAAGATGTAAAAAGATTTTATACTTTTCACCTACAATGTAAAACATACAGCTATTAAGAAACATTTGGATGATTGAATGTTTTCATTTGGTGTCAGGCAGATACCACTTTTGCAATACACAGTGAAACAGCAAATTCTTCACAGAGTTCTAGTAGACTTTTACATGTTGATTGCTGTATTCATCCCATGCAAGTGTAAATTCAGTTAACTAGTGCTATATGAATTATGTGTGTGCATTGAAAGGAAAATATATTCCTTGAATATTAGACTAATGAATTAATTTAGGAGCTCACAGTTTCACCTTTTTATTAACTTCCCACTCATCAACTTATGTATTTTGCTTGTTGTGGCAAATGCAAAGGGAAACATTTAAAATATTCACTTGCTTGTCCATAGAGATCAAATCTGAATTTTCTAAGCTACCTTAATATTCATGTGTATTGAGGAATTATCTTAAAAATTATCTTGACCACTTTTTTTCTGTTTTGATTATTTAAACCTGTCAATTTCAATTTATTGCCTTCAAAGTTTCCTTTAATTAATGTAATCACAAGCTTCCATTTGCCAGATGTCTCAACATCCTCACTGATACTGTAAACTACTTGTCACATTCCACTAAAATCTATGTTTTTCTTTGTTGATGTTCAGTGTATTGAATGCAAATAATTGACACTGCTTTCTTTGAAAAATCTCCATGCCCCCTTAATTAACAGCTTACAATAAAAATCTTCAGAACCTACATGCTTTACCATTAACTTGATTCTATTTGGAATTTTGTATTTGATGAAGATGAAAGTATATATGTAACAAGATGCCTGCTATTTATACATTCTTACCTTCACAGACCATCACATATCATTTAAATCTGTAGCTCCAGTTTACATGCATAATTAAAGGCCTGTCATCATAGAATAAATCCTTTCTAGAGGCTTACAGGGTATCTATAGCACTGTACTTTATATATGAAGGAAATGGAGTTTGAATTAGGGAGGGATTTTTTCCACCCACTTGAGGGCAACTTAGAAGTAATTCAAAGATGTTAAGTAGATACTAGAATGTGAGAGATTAGGTAGGAGAGAACATCAAACTAGCAGGTATTAACTTATATTCAACTTCCATCTAATACCTATAAAACATAAGTATTTATGTTTTTATTTATCCCATTACATGAATGCATGCATACTAAATCGCTTCAGTTGTGTTCTACTCTTTGCTACACTATGGGCTGTAGCCCAGCAGGCTCCTCTGTCCATGGAGATTCTCCAGGCAAGAATACTAGAGTGGGTTGCCATGCCCTCCTCCAGGGATCTTCCCACCCCAGGCATTGAACCCAGGTCTCCCACATTGCAGGCAGATTCTTTACTACCGGATCCACCAAGGAAGCCCCGAAAAATTCACTGATTTGTACTCTTCATATTAGTATATGCCATGCATCTCACAGTATGCATTTAATAGGTCAATCGTGAAAGTAAAAACGAAAGAAAGAGCAGGGAAATTTTATGCACTTCCAATTGTGGAAAATAAAACTAGTATTTTGCCAAATAAAAACATCAAAATTGATATCAATTAGCAGCATGTATATTTACCATTATTTTATAAAATAAACATCTTAAAAGAAAAACAAGGATGATGCAGTATCAGAACAGAAAATAATGCTTTACGTAGAGTAAATTTAGCTTTGTGGAAACTTACAACCTTTTCCTTTTCTTGTACCATTTTGCTCGATGCTAGCGAAAACCTTGTTTTAAATTTGCAGGAGTTGAGGAGTGATATTTAGGTATTAGGTTTCCCCAGTGGCTCAGCTGGAAGGAATCCACCTGTCAAGCAGGGGAACATAGGTTCAATCCCTAGGTCAGGAAGATACCCTGGTTAAGGAAATGGCAACCCACTCCAGTATTCTTGCCTGGGAAATCCCAAGGTCAGAGAAGCCTGGCTGGCTACAATCCATGGGGTTGCAAAAGAGCTGGACATGACTTAGTGACTAAATAACAACAAATGGTCCAACAATCTTAGTTCAGTTCAGTTCAGTTGCTCAGTTGTGTCCAATTCTTTGTGACCCCCATGGACTGCAGTAAGCCAGGCATCTCTGTCCATCACCAACTCCCAGAGTTTACTCAAACTCATGTCCATTGTGTTGGTGATGTCATCCAACCATCTCATCCTCTGTCGTCCCCTTCTCCTCCTGCCTTCAATCTTTCCCAGCATTAGGGTCTTTTCAAATGAGTCAGTTCTTCACATCTGGTAGCCAAAGTACTGGAGTTTCAGCCTCAGCATCAGTCCTTCTAATGAATATTCAGGACTGATTCCAACAATCTCACTCCTGGGCATATATCCAGAAGAGATGAAAACACTAATTAAAAAAATAGGGAAGATACATGCACCACAATGTTCATAGAAGCAATTTACAATAGACAACACATGGAAACAACCTAAATATCCAGCAGACAGATGAATGGATAAAGAAGATGTGAGATTTTATATATATATGATGGATTTATATTAATATAATGGAATACTACTCAGTAGCAACATGCATGAACCTAGAGCCTCGAGATTACCATACAAAGTGAAGTGAGACAGAAAGATATTAATAAGTACTGTATGATATCACTTATATGTGGACAAATGAACTTATCTATGAATCAGAAGCAGACTCACAGACATAGAGAACAGACTTGTGGTTGCCAAGCAGGAGGCGGGGTGGGAAAAGGATGGGTTGGGAGTTTGAGATTAGCAGATGCAAACTATTATATATAGAGTGGATAAACAACAAGGTCCTACTATAAAGCACAGAGAACTATATTAAATATCTTATAATAATCTATAATGGAAAATAACCTGAAAAATATATATGCATCTTGCTGTATAGCAGAAACAAACACAACATTGTAAATAAGCTATACTTTGATAACATAAACTTAAAAAAATAAAAGTTCCAAGTTTTTGTCAAAAAGAAGAGTAAATTCTACTCTTTCTGGCATCTCTCATGTTTACTGTTTCTCAAAGTAATCTGCTCAAAATAATTTTTATGCCAGAGATGGACGTTTTGCAGTGGCATATTCTGTTACTTTTCAGACATTCCTCTTTCTATAAGACTCAGTCTATTTCCCCTGCCCCAAGCAGAGTTAGGTCCTTCATAGCCACTTTTAACACTATTACTGTCTACCATAGTTACACCAGAACAAGAGCTTCAAACAACAGATCCTCTATGTTTTTATCTCTAGTAGAGTGGACAGCACAAAATGCAAAAAAAAAAAAAAAAAAAACTGAAATAAATGAATAAACTAATCTATTTTGAGACTTTGCAGAAACAAATCTCCTGATTGCCCTTACCTAATATAACAGAATATGCCATTTTCTCAAAATAAATAATTCCTATATTACAATAACGTGTGAGAAAATACAAATGTAGAAATCAACATGGGTTAATAAGTTCATTTGAGCTAGAGAAAGTGCAAAGAAACATGCACAGAAAAATCTTTCCAAAATATTATGCACAATTGTGTGAAAACTACAAGCAACAAACATGGTATTCGTGGTTAAAAGTGAGGAAAGCAAAACAGCTACTGCACATATCAAAAGTATTATGTTGACACCAAAGAGAGCTTCTTAGACAAAGCAGACTGCTGTGCGAGAAAAACTTGCAGGAAGATAATTCTGACAGTTTGACATCCCTTGAGCACAAATTCTGGGTGTCACTTTTGAACAAAAATAATTGTGTGAAAAATTGAGGGACAAAAATCAGACAGTGTACTTTTGTACAATTTCACTTTTTTCCCTACTGCAGCAGAAGTAGATGAGGTAAGGGGCCAGTTTCTCTAGGATGAAAAACAAGTGTGCTACTTGGCTCTGAGTCCAACTCAGGATTTGTGGAATGATTATGAGCAACAGTGTAATCAAATGTAGCAGAAAGTTGTCCTTATAGAGTTTGTGGAAAGAGAAGATCTTAACAAACATTTACTATACACTGTTTTGTCATTTGGTAGGAAAAGGGCAGAATCATTTCACTCATCATCTGGTACTGACTTATCAAGGTCAAGAGATACATTTAATTTTATCACCCTCTTTTTGCAGAATATGCCTTCACTCCATGAATTCTCCAAATCCACAGAAATACTCTAGTACTATGGATTCTTTAAAAATTCTTCATCTGTATAGGCCTGCTCAATCTCTTTACCCAAACTGTATAAGGAAATGCTCTCTGCTTTGTTGTCACTGTCACAGCTTTAAGAAAATTTGAGAAAGGATTTAGTATCCTGATTTGAAGGTTTAACACAAACTTGGGGGACTGTGGGGAATTGCTGCTGTTGCTGATGGCAAAACTAGAAATGTACCATGTTTTTCTGCTTGCCCTCACACTGACTCTGACAAAATCTCTCTGGAACATTTTTGATTCTGTCCCTTCTGTTTCATTTTTTTCCCTCTCATTGTTCCTGGATAGCAGTGCTGCCTAGGCTTCTTGAGACCTACTCTACTTTACTTTGGGACATACAAAGAACAAAGGGAATTTCTTATTAATCTTCAGAATTCTCACAATCACAGCTCCAGCTTCTCAGTTTTATAGCCACGGTGCTATTTTGAAAGACGGCCTTTTGAGCGTGCTGAGTTGACCCAGGATATTACTGCCACAGCTCCCTGACAGGGATTCATATTACACAATCCCTCCTTGTCATGTCCAAAGCAACTTTGGCCATAGGGAGTGGGGACTGCAAAATCAGGATTTTTTTCCCCACTGGGAACTTGACCATATGCTTTTCACTCTATGGCCTCTCTTAGACAGCATGGATCAGTACCTTAACACCCTCATTCTTTTCTTTAGCATTTATTTCAAAGTCTTCCAATGGCAACTCTTAGTCATTCTTTGTTATTTAGTTTTCTACAGTTTTAAATCCTGTTTCTGGAGAAAGACACTGCTCAAATACTATTTCATGTCTTAAAAGTTTCACTTTTAGTTGTTAAATGTTTGAAGAGCCTTTCCTTAAATGCCAAAAGGGAAATGATAGAGAATTGTGTAGCACTCCAATCACCATATCAACTGATGAAATCAGTCTTTGGTTTGTTATCTTGAGGAAATGCTTCATATGAGGTATTATGTCTTTGAGCCAAAGCATTAATTTTATTCTTGAATCTTGATGATATGATGTTGTAAACTAAACCTGGGGTTTTGGGAAGTGATAAAGTTGTAAAATTGCAGAATATAAAAAAATAAATGTATATGTTTTATCTTTTCATAGTTTGCAAACTGGCACCTGCTAATTGTATTTGTTGCCCATAAATGGGTTATTTTCTTATTAGTCTTGTCTTTCTTAAATCTTAGTATGATAGTATGCAGTATGTATCAATATATTCAGCCCAGAGGAAACAATATTCCATACACAATGATTCCTCCCAATATTGCTGACAGACTATTTAACTTTTCCTTAGTTTAGGATTCTGATATGACTAATCAATCCCTATACAGCTCCAGGGAGAACAGTACTTTCTTAAATGGGGTCAAGATACAAGTAAGAGTTTTTCAGAATCTCCGATTGCATAAGTGTGAAGTATTTAATGTCACTTTGCACCTAGATAGCCTATCCAAAAGCAGAGACATTACTTTGCCAACAAAGGTCCGTCTAGTCAAGGCTATGGTTTTTCCTGTGGTCATGTATGGATGTGAGAGTTGGACTGTGAAGAAGGCTGAGAGCCGAAGAATTGATGCTTTTGAACTGTGGTGTTGGAGAAGACTCTTGAGAGTTCCTTGGACTGCAAGGAGTTCCAACCAGTCCATTCTGAAGGAGATCAGCCCTGGGATTTCTTTGGAAGGAATGATGCTAAAGCTGAAACTCCAGTACTTTGGCCACCTCATGCAAAGAGTTGACTCATTGGAAAAGACTCTGATGCTGGGAGGGATTTGGGGCAGGAGGAGAAGGGGACGACAGAGGATGAGATGGTTGGATGGCATCACTGACTCAATGGACGTGAGTCTGAATAAACTCTGGGAGTTGGTGATGGACAGGGAGGCCTGGCGTGCTGCGATTCATAGGGTCACAAAGAGTCAGACAAGACTGAGTGACTGAACTGAACTTGCACCATTTTTAAGACTGGAATGCAAAAAAAGTAAAAAAAAAAAAAAAAAAGTTACCTAAAGAAATTTTCAGTTGACCTCATTAATGCACTTGTGTTAAAATTGCTCAGTCATGTCTGACGTTTTGCAACCCCATGGACTATACAGTCCAAGGAATTCTCCAGGCCAGGATACTGGAGTGGATAGCCTTTCCCTTCTCCAGGGATCTTCCCAAGCCAGGGATCGAACCCAGGTCTCCTGCATTTCAGGCAGATTCTTTACCAACTGAGACATAAGGAAAGCCCAAGAATACTAGAGTGGGTAGCTGATTCCTTCTGCAGGGGATCTTCCCAACCCAGTTATTGAACTGGGATCTCCTGTATCGCAGGCGGATTCTTTACCAACTGAGCTATCAGGGAAGCCTTATTCTCTATTAAAGTGTTCTGAGGTGTTGCTCACATGAAGCGTGACTTGACTTACTATGATCTTTGCTTATACTTGACAGAATGTTTAAATAGTATAATCTACCCTTGAGATCAACTTGAGCAATTCTGCTAAAGCATTGCAAGTTATATACTGAGTCGAATATCACTGTAGGAATATTCTCTTGCTATCAGTAAACAGGAACAAAAAAGACTCAAAATTTCACGTCAGGATTCAGACCCATGTGATTACTTGCATTTGTTCTTGGCAAATGTAAATGACAAAGTTCAGACTTATTTATTTTACATTTGTATGATAAACCTAGTGTCCTTTGAAGGAGATTATGATCCTCTAACTTGTGAATGGCCATATCAAATGTTTTTCTTATTTATGAAGAATAGCTGCATGGTGAAAGAGCCTCCATTTAACATTTCCCAGAACTACAGAAAGCTCATCTTTAGTAATAATAATCTGCTTGTAGAAATGCAATGTCTTACTTTCCTGATGTCTAGCACACAATGTAAAGTATGCCAAGTGGACATACCATGCTGGAATAAGTTCATATGTTCACAAATGATATGACTTTTCTAATAATCATTTTGATACAGCAGTGTGGTATTTTTTAGTGTACTCTGTGTAGTCCAGAATCAAAAATACTACATACAAACACAGAGAGAGAGAGAGAGACAGAGATCATTTTAACTAAATTAAAGTACCCCACTCTAATAGAAGTAAACTTAAGCTAGTTCAGTACTCATTTCTTTCAGCTGTAACTTGATTTATACAGCATTTTCATTTAAATTCAAAATAGACGTGCAGAAACTTTCTTGTTAAGTATGAAACTGCCAAACCAGGCTCTGTGAGTTCACACTTTGTAGAGGATGTTAATTGAAAGTGAAAAGTCAAAACAATGTGGTTCAATTAAGCTCTTGCAGAAAACATGGGAATCACAAATCAGGTAGGCCCTGTGAAGAAAGCAGAGGCTTTATCACTTCAGGCTATCTCTTTTCCTTCTCCTTCAACTATTTGAGGCAAATTCTATAAAAATACTTCATTTTTTCTGAAGTGTTGGATGAAAGTTCCAGGTTTTTAACTGAGCATCTCACATTTTCAAATACATTTGTAGATGCTAGTGATTGATAGCTGTTCCATGTCCTTAAAAATGCTGTGTAAAAGACAATTATTGTTAGGGAGTTACCCTACAATATATTTTTGTCTCTGATGGCACAGTATAGTATGTATCATTCAATTTCAGCCTCTTCAAAGTGTTAAGATGTAAGTTTGCTATTTTTGCATAAAATCAAAAGGGACTTTGAAACATAAACAAATCTAGTAAGGAGACTGGTCTGACTCAATGAATAAGAATCATAAACTGTTTTGGAGACACTGAGTGCAATGACTGATAGAAATTATGTAGAATATTATGGCTCAAAGTGCCTTGACATTTTCAACATATTCTTGGAAACATTTTGTGAAGTTCCAATTTCAGGTTTCATTCCTTCTTATGTTGTAGCCACGCGTTCCGGGAAACAACCTCACTCAGAAGGACAATGCAGATAGTGGAGTGCAGTTTATTACACCGGCGGCCCCAAGGCAGAGTTTCCTCTTAGCCAAGGACCCCGACCAGTTTTTGTAAAAACCTTATATACCCTAAGTGTACTTGCTCAAACCCCCCTCACCAAATTCCCTGAAACTAGTCTGGACAAGGTAAAAGAGAGATATGATCAAAGTTAACCCATGATTCATGTGTCACAAGACTAGATAAACAGTGGATATTTATCAATAGGCCTGTGGTCATATCCCGATAAACATAATGGAATTTACCACTTTGTTCTGTTAGAGATAATTGGCATATTCTTTTAGGCAACAGAGAGTCCAAGTACAAGTCCTGAGGCTCTTTTATCTGGGAGTCTGGTTTTCCATTGGTATGCCATTTCTATAGACACTAGGCACAAAGTTCAGAGTCCATTGGGAGGGTGATCATGCATGTAGCCTAATAATGTTCGCAGCTTGGCCTAAGATGGAGTCCAGCTCTGTCTGTTTCCTCCTTCACTTAGTTGAGGAGTTGTTGTTGCTATCGTTCAGTTGCTAAGTTGCGTTCTGACTCTTTGTGACCCATGCACTGTAGCTCACCAGGCTCCTCTGTCCATGGAATTTTCCAGGCAAGAATACTGGAGTGGGTTCCCATTTCCTACTCCAGGATCTTCCCAACCCAGGGACTGAACCTGAGTCTCTTGCATCTCCTGCATTGGCAGGTGGATTCTTTACCAACTGTGCCACCTGGGAAATCCCATGGACAGAGGAGCCTGGAGGATTACAGTCTATGGGGTTGCAACAGAGTTGGACATGACTTACCAACTAAACAACAACAACATATATATGTGTGTGTGCATGTATATATATATATATATATACACACACACACATATATATACATATATATATATACATATATATGTATACACACGCATATAGTTGGGCTTTACTTGAGGGCATATTAAAATTTGTTCTGGCAGGTAATTAGTTAACTTGTGTACCAGCTTGATTTTTTTGTTGTTGTTGTTTTTTGAGGCAGGTTTTAAGCTTTATTCTGGCAGATGTAGAGTAGTGCTTGTTCTAGAGTTGAAGTGTTGCTGAACTAAAGTTCGGCTGCTCACTGCTCAAAAGCCAATAATTCAGGAGGCAAATATCAGTAGAAAGGACAGGCACTTTAATCATAAAAACTGGCATTCTAGGGGAGAAGGTGGACTCATGCCCTGAGATCAACTCCAAGGATTCTTCTCAGCCATGACAGTGTTTAAAGGGGAAAAGGCAGGGAAGAATCTCAGTGAGTCATCGAGGCAGGAGATTGGGTTCAGCATCATTCTGCAATGAAGACTGGTTGACTCCCTCTTCAGGAGTTATCTTGACTGTGTGGTCTGCCTGCAGGATTGCTATGGGGACTGACTAAGTTAGTCATTCTTACTTTTAATTTAGGAAAAAAAATCAACAGGTTAGGCAAGTCATGGTGTGCATTCTAGAGAACATAAGTCAGGAGTTAGTTTAAATTGCCTAGTGATCACATTCCTATAATTGTGTTCTTTCAAGCTTAGAGGGGAACAGAATTGGACAAGCAGGAAAGGGACAAAGGCATTGTTTTCAGAAGTAGCCTCATACCTTAGGTATGCAACTAGATCTTACATGAATCTCTGTGATCTTCAGTAATGTCTTTTCTATCTGGTCAATCAGAATTTGAATGACTACTAGCACTTTGAAAATTCTGTAATCTCCATTCAATTAAGGAATTGAATCGTCCAGTTAATGGGTTGTTTTCTGCCTTGCACAAATGTGGGTTAGTATTCTGCTAAAGACACACTGGGGCCCTTCGAAGTGTGGATTTCTAGAGCTTCTCTGCATATCTCCTCCTTGTCTGTTATCTTGCCTCACAAATTCCAGCCACCTACACAGCACCTAACTCTGAACTCTGTCTCCTTAGGTCAGCAAGATTGCGTGCTCTGTGTTCCACCTCTCTCAATGTACTCTGGTAAGTACCTCTTGGCAGAAAATCAGGGCAATAATTGGGCTTACTTCCTGTGTTTCTCTTTTGTCAGCAAATCATACCTATACCACCTATAATGTAATATCTGAAAACTATTGTTTCATAATTTTTGTCAAATTTTATAGCTATTTACAGTTGGAGTGTTAGTCTAGTACTACATGCTCCATTATGGCATCATGAGTATGCTGTCCTGTGCTTAGTTGCTCAGTCATGTCCGACTTTTTGCAACCCCATGGATTGTAGCCCGTGAGACTCCTTTGTCCATGGGGATTCTCCAGGCAAGAATACTGGAGTGGGTTGCCATACCCTCTTCCAGGGATCTTCCCAACCCAGGGATAGAACCCATTCTCCAGCATTGCAGGAGGATTCTTTACCATCTGAGCCACCAGGGACGCCCTGAGAAAACACAGATTATTTCAAGTTGTCCTATTTTAAAGAAGTGAAGACAATAATCTGGGTCCTTCGGTATGTCCTAGCTATTTACAAAAAATTTTAAGCAAGTCACTTAACGTTCTCTTGGTATAAGTTTCTTATCTGTTAAATGGGGCACATGGTACCTGTTGTACTTATCATAAGTTATTGTAGGCATCAGATAAGATGAGATATATTAAAGGGGGTTTAGAAGCTGTCAAGTTTACCAAATGTGTTATCATATCACTGCTACTATAAAAGTTGCTTGTATACTGCAGGAACATTTTAGTGACAAAAATTATGGCTTGTAAAATAAAATAAACTTGTTATATTTTAAAGACACTGGCATCTTATCAGGAGTCTCATTCTTGCGGATTTTATCATGTGTCTTGTTATCTATGGTAGGTAGATAATGTCTGAGTGGTGAGCTAAAATAGACCAACCACAAAGCAGGGGGTCAGGATTGTTATAAATATACACAATATACTTGGATCTCAAAACAATATGACATAGCCTTAACAGTGACCAATGGGAGATAAAGCAGATGATTTTGAAATGTGGCCAATGGGTCTTAACTGAGAATTTGATAACTACAGTCTTGTAAACACCAACCATGGCTTGTAACTGAAGAATAGTGTTCTTTCTTATGTAGGCACCCTAAAAAAGCTTCTACTCACACATCCATTCTATAGGCATGGGTTCTGAATGTTGTATTTCTGGATACGGGATGGTAATGGTGTCAACATTACAAACTAGCCATATGTGTTTGTGTTTAAAGTTCCCAAAATCAAGCATAAACAGTCTTTCTGGTGACCTTTTACTGAGTTGAATAGGTGCAGTAGGCTGACCTATAGTTTTTTTTTAATTCATAAACATCTGAAACTTGAGATTTTTTTGGAGTCATTAGACTAGTGATTTTATCAAAATGATTTGATAGATATTAATCTGCAAGCATAAAGTCACATACTTAGCTTTCAAAATGTCCTCTTGCTCCTAGGCCAAGTAGGTACTTGAAAAGAAATGGAAAAGAGAAATGCTAGCTTTTCTGAAAGGAAAGCAATTATTTAATCTTCCAAGATTATATTCAGAATGCATCCATAGCAAATATAATTTAAGTCCATATCATAAATATTCCACAAGAAATGTTCACCAGTTCTCAGAACTTGAAGTCACCTCTCTGGACAACAGACTGTTCTGCGATATGCTTTAACCTTCCTCTGGGAGATAATTATCACAGCATATTTATTTTAGTTCTCTTTATTTTAATAGAAACTATCTGTATGGAGTATCAGAGCAGTCTCTCTATTACATAGATATAAAGATGTCTAGATTCATTGTGATTGTTTTTATTGTTTTGCTATCTAAACACTTTCTAGTCTAAAACTTGGAGCTCAGGAAGTGTGAAGAGCTTGCTTATTTGATGCAGTCTTTCTGCATTGGCTTTGGAAAGAAAATAAGGCACTAAATCCAATATTCTGAATAAAGCTCCTGCTGCTGCTACTGCTGCTAAGTCGCTTCAGTCGTGTCCGACTCTGTGAGACCCCAGAGACAGCAGCCCACCAGGCTCCCCCATCCCTGGGATTCCTCAGGCAAGAACACTGGAGTGGGTTGCCATTTCTTTCTCCAATGCATGAAAGTGAAAAGTGAAAGTGAAGTTGCTCAGTCATGTCCGACACTTCGCGACCCCATGGACTTCAGCCTACCAGGCTCTTCCATCCATGGGATTTTCCAGGCAAGAGTTCTGGAATGGGGTGCCATTGCCTTCTCCGGAATAAAGCTCCTAGAGAAACCTGAAGAGTGTTTTGGTTGCTGTTATTCTCAGTCACCATATAGTAGGTTTTTTCTCTGTACAGAACATATATTAATGAAGCATCCTTTGTAAACCATGGAAAGCACTTCTTTTTTTTTTTTTTAACATACACAGATTCTACCCAGCATAAAAAGTCTAAATATTCCATGAAATTTTAAATAGTCAGGGCCTAGCAGTGGGGCAATATAGGTAATGATAACTAAATATAACCAGAGCACTAGAGAAATCTGTTCTAATTACTCTCTGGGTCATGATCATCAGTGCAAGATTCTAATATATGGGAGACTGGAAGGCTAAACTGAAGTGTTGTATTTAAAGAGGTAAACATAATGAGGTAATGAAAGATCCAATCCTTAGTACAATTCCTTGAACATTATAGACTCTTAGAAGAATTTGTTGAATTCTGGAAATTTCTGTTTCATTCAATTTCAACTCCCTCTTTTTGGCTCACTTGTAAAATTATGTAAAACAGACTTTTAGTGGAAAAATGTGAGACTATTTTTATGACCTCAGTGTAGGAAATTTTTTTTTAACCAGATACAAAAATACTAACCATAAATGATAAGATCGATATATTAGACTACACTAAAATTGAGAACATCTGTTAATTATGAAGAGCAACATGGTGAGCTTGAAATTGAATATATTTACAATACATACAATTGCAAAATGATTAGTGTATAGAATATACAAATATATAAATATATAAAATATAAAATTTATAAAATATATACAAATATACAAATATATAATATATAAAATTTTACAAATCCATAAGTAAATACCACAACCCAAAAGGTAACATGTGCTAGAGTTACTATAGGAATTTTTCAAAAGATGAAACAAATATGGAGAATAAAACCATGAAAAGATGTTCATCCCATTACTAATCAGAGAAATACAAATTGAGAATATTATGAAATAACATTTTACACATCTGAAAAAATTACATTTATCAGTACTAAATGTTGGCAAGGATGAAGATCAATGCAACACTTAGAATCTGCTGAAGGAAAAGTAAATTTGACATACGCTTTGGAAAACAATGGGGTTCAGTCCTCCTAGTGAATATGTGCAAGAGTTCCTTTAAAATCTACTACTATTTGGAGTTTCTGGCAAAATTAAACATTTCTATACCTTGTGGGCCAGAAACTCCAAATAGTAGTAGGAGGATTGTACAGAAAATGCTGATATTAATACTTTAATGAATCCTTTATTTCTTTCCCCATTTCCTTTAATATTAATCAGACCCAGAACTGGAGGTGCCCACAGATTCTCTCTGTTGGCTCTGAGTTTCAGCTCTCCCTATCTCTCAGCATTAGACCCGTCCTAGGGACATTTGCTCTCTACTTGTGTCAATAGATTTCAACATCTTATCCTGCCTACTGAACCAGTTTGTTACAGACAGTTTTCTTGGATGGCATTTCCTCTCATGCCTAGAATTCTGAGAGGTGTTGTCTGCAAAGTCTCTGATTTTGTCTTCTGGCTAGCTATTGGGATCCTGCTTTTCTCTTTTGGTTGTCAAATATTTCCTCAACTGGGATTGAGTTTTTATGCTTTTTGGATAGTCCCTTAGTCAGCTGGATGCCACTTTCAAAATCCACCTCTATTTCTGGGAGTGTTCCTCCAGCACTTGTGCCCTGTGATTGGTTGGGTTCTACACTTATCCTTTGTTGCACTTGCCTATATTATGAAGTGAAATCACGAGGCCTGTCATCCAAGTCATGAGTTACTATGAAGAGAATGAAGATGATAAAGACAATTTTTTTTTTTACTGAAGTGTACTTGATTTACAATGTTATACAAATTTCTGCTATAAAACAAAATGATTCAGTTATACAGGTGTGTGTGTGTGTGTGTGTGTGTGTGTGTGTGTGTTACTCTTTGTGAATCCATGGACTGTAGCACACCAGGCTCCTCAGTCCATGGAATTCTCCAGGCAAGAATACTAGAGTGGGTTGCCATTTCCTGGTCCAGGGGATCTTCCTGAACAAGGAATCGAACCCATGTGTCCTGCATTCCAGGCAGTTTCTTTGCCATCTGAGCTATCACGGAAGCTCTTATCCACATATAGACGTTCTTTTTTACATTCTTTTCCATTATGGCTTATCACAGGATATTGAATATAGTTCACTCTGCTATGCAGTAGGACCTTGTTGTTTATCCATTCTATATATGATGTTACATCTGCTAATCCCAAATTTCTAGTCCTTCTCTCCCCTCGCCCACCCCAACCCCTTGGCAACTATCAGTATGTTCTCTATGTCTGTGAGTCTGTTTCTGTTTTGTAGATAGATTCATCTGTGCCAAATTTTAGATTCCATGTATAAGTGATGTCATATGGTATTTGTCTTTCTCTTTCTGACTTACCTCATTTAGTATGATAATCTCTAGTTGCATCCATCTTCCTACAAATGACATTATTTCACTTTATTTTATGGTTAAGAAGTATTCCATACATTTAGGTTGTTTCCATGTCTTGGCTGTTGTGAATAGTGCTGCTATAAACATAGGGGTGCATGTATCTTTTCAAATAAAATTTTCTGCCTTATATGCCCAGGAATGGGATTGCTGGATTCTATGGTAATTCTATCTTTAGTTTTCTGAAGAATTTCCACACTATTTTCCATAGTGGCTGCACCAACTTGAATTCCCACCAACAGTGTAGAGGATTCCCTTTTCTCCACACACTCTCTAGCATTTGTTATTTGTAGACTTTTTAATGATGGCCATTCTGACCAGTATGAAGTGGTACCTCATTGTAGTTTTGATTTACATTTCTCTACTAATTAGTGATGTTGAACATCTTTTCATAAGCCTACTGGCCAACTGTATGTCTTCTTTGGTGAAATGTTTATTAAGGTGTTCTGCCCTTTTTTTGACTGGGTTGTTTTTTTTTAATTCCCTTTTTTTTTTCAAACCTCTATCTTTATTTTTTATTTATTTTTTAATTGGAAGAAAATTGTTTTACAAAGTTATGTTGATTTCTGCTGTACAACAATGCAGATCAGTCATAATTATACATATGTATATATCTTCCCTCCCACTCCCTCCCTCCCCTCCTCCCATCCCACCCCTCTAGGTCATCACAGAGCACCAGGCTGGGCTCCATGTGTTATTTAGCAGCTTCTCACTAGCTAGCTATTTTACACGTGATAGTGTGTATATGTCAATGCTACTTTCTCAATTGTTCCCATCTTTTCCTTCCCCCACTATGTCCACAAGTCCATTCTCTACATCTTCATCTTTACTCTTTCCCTGCAAATAGATTCATCAGTACCATTTTTTATAGATTCCATACATATGCATTAATACATCTTTGCTTTCCTCTTTCTGACTTACTTCACTCTGTATAATAGCCTCTAAGTTCATCCATATCACTACAAATGACTCAAATCTGTCCCTTTTACTGATTGAGTAATATTCCATTGTATTTATGTACCACATCTTCTTTACCCATTCATCTGCTGATGAACATCTAGGTTGTAATAGTGTAATAATTAATAATGTAATACATGTATTATTACACTGTTATACATCTAGATTATAATAGTGTAGTAGAGCATTGTAAATAGTGCTGCAATGAACATTGGGGTACATGTGTTTTTTTGAATTGTGGTTTTCTCAGGGTATCTGCCCAGTAGTGGGACTGCTGGATCACTGTTGTTGTTCAGTTCCTCAGTCATGTCCGACTCTTTGCAATTCCATGGACTGCAGCATTCCAGGCTTCCCTGTCCTTCACTATCTTCCAGAGTCTGCTCAAATTCATGTCCATTGAGTCAATTATACCATCCAACCACCTCACTCTCTGTTGCCCCCTTCTCATAACCTTCAATCTTTCCTAGTATGAGGGTCTTTTCCAATGAGTTGGCTCTTCACATCAGGTGGCCAAAGTATTGGAGCTTCAGCTTCAGTCTTTCCAATGAATATTCAAGATTGATTTCCTTTAGAATTTACTGGTTTGATCTCCTTGCTAGATCCAAGGGATTCTCTGGGTCATATGGTAGATTTATTCCTAGTTTTTAAAGGACTCTCCATACTGTTCTCCATAATGGCTGTATCAGTTTACATTCCCACCAATAGTGCAGGAGTATTCTCTTTTCTCCACATCCTCTCTAACCTGTGTTGTTTGAAGATTTTTTTAATGATGGCCATTTTGACTGCTGTAAGGTGATACCTCATTGTAGTTCTGATTTGCATTTCTCTAATAATGAGCAATGTTGAACATCTTTTCATCTTTAGGCCAGTCTTCTGCCCATTTTCGTTTGGGCTATTTGTTTTTCCAATATTGAGCTGCTTATATATTTTATATATTTTGGAGATTAATCTGTTGTCAGTGGCTTCACTTGAAATTATTTTCTCCCATTCTGAGTGTTGTCTTTTCATCTTGTTTACAGTTTTCTTTGCTGTGCAGAAGCCTGTAAATTTGATTAGGTTCCATTTGTTTAGTTTTGTTTTTATTTCTCTTGCTTTGAGAGACTGCCCTAAGAAAACATTGGTATGATTTGTGTCAGAGGATGCTTTGCCTATGCTTACTTCTAGGAGTTTTATGATGTCATGTCTTATGTTTAAGTCTTTAAGCCATTTTGAGTTTACTTTTGTGTGTTGTATGAGGGTGTGTTCTAACCTCATTCATTTACATACAACTGTCCAACTTTCCCACCCACCACTTGTTGAAGAGACTGTCTTGATATTAATAAATATAGCAAATATAATAATTGCCATCCTTTTATTTCTGGAATTCCAAGATATAGTCACATAAATACAACTCGACTTTTGTTTATATATACTGTGGTTCTTAGGAGAATGTTACATAAAGAATATAACATAGTAAGTTTCCCTTTCAGGTAGTACTTTCAGGGAATAAGGTCTACTTATTTCTGGATAGAAATTGGCACATATAATTGAATATGCATCACAATGTGCTAAAATGTGAAAACACTGATGACCCTTGAAATTTTTATCAGACTGTAGAAAAAATTAATTCTGTCTTCATAATTTATCTCTTTTTCAAACAGAATATTAAAATCCAATTTACTGTCTTTTGAGCTACTTTTAACCAAATTCTTGGAGGATAAAAGTTGTGATGGTTTGAAGTCTTTTCTATTAAGATGCATTGTTCGCATTTCCAAAGATTATTCTGATTAGGCATTTATTTCATCAATCTCCCAAAAGGATTTTCTAAGCACTTAAGTATTTACTAAGACATACTGAGATCCCATTTTTTCTTTTAATTGCTTAATCAATATCTTCTTTTATTCAATATTCTGATTTTCACCTTCAAAATATCTCTTAATGGTGATGTACTCTGCTCTCCTTAGAAGTATGTGTGCCCTTAACAGTTTCGAGCAATATTTTCTCCCAAGAGAAGCTTCTTGAAACCAAAGTAAAACATTTAAATATGTGTGGTACTTGGTCCCCGAAGCTTGTCCTTCTATGTGTTAGAATTTCTTTTTAATCTCTAAGGACCAATTTGAGTTTTAGGGAGAGATGTGAGAGTCCTTTTTTTTGCTTAAATTTCTCCAGTCCCAATTTTAACAAGAGAAACCTAGATGATATTAGAATTATGGGTATATCTAGAATTGGGGTTGGAAGAGATTTAAAAAGTCATCTATTCCAATACTGAATCTAAATTTTTATTATTCAGACAAGTTAGTAATTCAATGACAAGGGTATTGAAGAGAGACCTAATTCTATCCCTTCTGTATGAGTAATGAATTTAGTAAGATGCATTCTCAGATCCCTAGAAACCATCTGCATAGCAGCCAGGAGAATAAGAATAGTTTCCTTCTGAAAATCGGAGGGAAAAATTTGTATACCTATTGGCAGTCAGAAAATGCTTTATTTTTCTTTTCTGAGCAATATAATGTGCAGCCATTTGAGAAAGTACTACAGACAGTGTGTGTGTGTGTGTGTATGCTCAGTTGCTCAGTCATATCTGACTCTTTGCAACCCCATGGACTGTACACCACCAAGCTCCTCTGTCCATGGGATTTCCCAGGCAACAATACTCAAGTGGGTAGCCATTCCCTTCTCCAGTGTATCTTCCTGACCCAGGGATAAAACCTGTGTGTCTTGCATCTCCTGCATTGGCAGGCAGTTTCTTTACCACTGCACTACCTAAGAAGCCCTACTACAAACAGTAAGTATGTATAAATTTCCATTTCAAATTTGGTGTTTTTATAGTCTACTAATCAAAATTCTGCTATTACTTCTCATTATGTAACTCTTCCTCTGAGATAAATTCTGACTCTCATCTTTCTTTAGACCACGCTATTTTCAGTATCTTAGCATTTTTAATCATGATCATGTTTTGTTAAAACATATCTTTTAAAGAGTAGAATTACTTTAGGACTGCTTATAATCTAAGGCTTTTTACCCCTGACACCAGGCTACCAGATATGGTGAATATAATTAATCTGTCAAAACACACAATTGTGAATGTTATGTGGATTATAATTCATCTTAGGAGAAAAATGGAAAAGGATTAGCATCTCATATGTGCCGTAAAGCACATTAATAGCATTTTCCAACATTTAATAGAGTAAAGTTGAATAACTATTATCCATGTGTATGCATTAAGTTGGATGTTTAACAAATAAATGTTAAAACAGAGAGCACCTTGATATATATTCTCTTTTCATTAAAGTGTAGCTTAAAGCAGAACATGTAGAAAGTATATGCTAAGTGAACATTTCAAACCTGCCTGGGACAGTTTAGTCTATGGTTATGTCTATATAAAATAAGAAAAAGAGAGCTGATGGAGTATCTGTCAAATTGACTAGCCACTGGGTAGGCAGAAGAGAAAGAAGAGTCATTTTAATTAGTTAGGATATTTAATTCTAGCCTCTGGACAATATGGTGCTAGATCACCCAATCAAGTGCATTGCACTGCCATTTGATTTGGCTTCACTAAAAGAAATATTGATTTAACTACTTTGTTTGAAATTGTGCTTCTTTAAATAGGTTGGGGATATCCAACAAGTAGAGTTTAGAGCACCACCATATCTAACTGCCTCAACACCCGTGTAGACTATGGCTTATGAGCACTAGTATGAAAATTTCCCTTTTGATATTTGCAATTATTTGTTTTAGGGTGTGTTTATGCCCCTGTGAGCTCAGAAGAGGCAAAGAATTGATTCACTAAGAGTAGAACTCTGATGTCATATTATTCTAACCAATCATTCCTCTGTCTATTCTCTCAGTAAATGCTAATAAAAAAGAAAGAAAGAAAAGAAAAAAGACACAAATATCTCATCCAGTTGTCATTTGGGTATATAGAAGGCCCTTAGGGCTGATTAGCAATTTATTTGCTCATCGTTCATTCATTCTTTACAATCATTTATTCAGCATCTTCTATGTGACACACAGTGTAACAGGCACAGGTGGACACTAAGATGAAGAATGGTGATGTCTCTTCCTCAGAGATGCTCTGCCTCAGTTGTGGCTTTAATAAATATCCAATAAAGCTAGACACAGAGTATGGGGAAGCAGGGTCTTCCCCCATTAAACTAAGGCCCTCCATGTCTTTGTCATTGTACCTCAGCTTGATTCTACTGGCTCTTCGGTCCATTTTGTGGCAATAAGGAAGCAGTGTGCCTGTGGTAGGGAAAAGCCTCAAACTGTTATTGAGCTTCTGATTAACCCTGTGATGTTAAACTAAGAGATATGCTTCAAATGAATCTTTTAAATATAACACATCACAGGGTGAAATACATTTTGTTTAAATTGTACTGTAGTCTGATAATTCTTCTTTGCAGCTATTTTTAAAAGCAGATATGTGCTAGGAATATGGGCTTAAAAATGCAACTAACAGAAATGATGTTTGATTACATTGAGTCTAACCTGTCTTCTTGCTCTAATTTGAACCAATCAGCCTTATTGTAAAACATATTTCACATTATCTGCAGGTAGAAATTGCTGGTAGGCACAGGAAGGAAAACCTCTCTACTACTGTATTCTGTTTCTTAAGGAAAGGGTTAGGAAAAGGGCAAACGATAGGGTAACAGTCAAGTGAGAAAGAACCAAAATGACAAATGCAAATTTCTCTCTAAATTTGACAAGGAGAATATTGGTAAAAAGGGTAATTTGGTAGTAGTTAAGTTGCTAAGTCAAAAGTGCAAAAGCTTTTATGGACAGAAATCATCTAGACTAATCTATTTTGTCAGCAGGGAGGAAGAACAGCAATTCAAAAGTTATTTTACAGAAAGACTATAAATGTTTATCCTTATAAAAAAAGGAAAACACATACATCTGTTTGTTTAAGACTTGACTTACATATATTTTCTGTGTTTGCTATGATATTTGTTTTCTGGTTTTATGCTTAAAAATTTCAAGGTTCCTTTAATTTTTCCAAAGAAACACATTGACATCATGTTGCATACAATAGGTAGATTTACTCCAGAAAACAGAGAGGAAACTCTGAGTACATTTGTTTGGGTATGGACTAAAATACATTTACATCTAAAATACATTTAAAATAATATAAAGCTCATATACTGACAATCATTAATAAGAACATATTGTTCAACTTTTGAGGATAATTATGTTTTACGAATGCAGATACACTCAATGCAGATGTCAAACTACCTGCTCAGTAATTAGTGTTACCTGAGCTTGAGGAAAACTCAAAATTAATGTGCTAACTGCATTCATTGATTACAGTACATAGGGAATAAATACAGCACATCACAAGGAATGTGCTGTACTGTGCTGTACTTAGTCACTCAATCATGTCCGACTCTTTTTGACCTCATGGACTGTAGCCTGTCAGGTCTTCTGTCCATGGGGATTCTCCAGGCAAGAATACTAGAATGGGTTATTCCCATGCCCTCCTCCAGGGCATCTTCCCAACCCAGGAATCAAACCCAGGTCTCCCTCATTGCAGGTGGATTCTTTACCAGCTGAGTCACCAGGGAAACCCAAGAATACTGTAGTGGGTAGCCCATTCCTTCTTCAGGGGTCTTCCTGACTCAGTAATTGAACCAGGATCTCCTTCATTGAAGGCAGATTCTTTACCAGCTGAGCTACCAGGGAAGCCCCACAAGGAATATACATATATACCCTTAAACTAAGGAATGTATATTTCATGCTCACTGATTTATCAGTTAAAAATGGGCATTTAAAATTTGGTGCATGTTTTGGAGATGATAATTTGGTGCATGTTTTGGACAGTGACATGCTATTTCAATGCTTAATAATATAGATTTTTTTAAACTGGCCATGTCTTGCCTGTGAAATGATAATATTTTTGTTTATCATTCTGCCCAAGTCAGACTATGATAGAGTGAATCAGGTCTTTAGTTATAAATACTGTAGTTTAATCAACCTTGTTTTCCTCTGTATTTAAAGAAGCAGTCTGTTGAATAGACAGGTAAGGCTAAGATGTTCATAATTCAGAATGTATCATTTATGTGGTCAAGGTCCTCCAATTCAGTGTCTATCCATATAGCAAACACTAGAAGGAAGCTTGGGGGTAGAAACTGACCATGCAATTTGTGATTTCACATTTGTTTTTTCTTGCAGCCAAAATCACAATATTGCTCAGAGCTAGTCTGTTGTAACCTTAACCAGCATATTTTCAAGAGTTTTTATTTTGAGGACTAACAATGCAAAGATGTTAGTTTCATGTGAACTTAAAACTAAGGATATGTGTCTTATCAGAGACGAGCAGTCTGATGAAAGGAGGAAAATGTTTCAAGTGTATCCAAATAATCAGTGTTTGATTTCATTATGTAAAATAAAAATAAATATGTCATCTGTTTCATCATACCTTACTTCATTCAAACCATACAAAACAAAACCACACGAGGAAAACAAAATGTTTTTCTTCTATTTTACACATGAAAGAACCGATGGTCAACTTGATCTGGAATACAAGTCCATCTACATCTGATAGTGACTTGGTGCTATGCTGCCCCATTCATGTGTAAGTTAAATATTTTCTGTTTCTTGTTTTGGGCTTTCCAGGGGTCTCTGTGGTAAAGAATCCAACTGCCAATGCAGGAGACACAGGTTGGTATCTGGGTTGGGAAGATTGCCTGGAGATGGAAATGGCAACCCACTCCAGTATTCTTGCCTGGAAAATCCCATGGAGAGAGGAACCTGGTGGGCTACAGTCCATGGCGTTGCAAAGAGCTGGACACAACTGAGCACACATGCACCATTTTTTTGTATCACCTGGTGAATAATAGTAATAAACCAATTGATTTTTATTTTGTATCTACTATGTATCCAACTCTATGCTAGATACCTTATATATATATATTATTTGATGAACACAACAACTCTTTGTATTAATCCCTGTTTTGTGAAACTGAAACAATCAAGTGGAGCAAATTACCTGAAGTTGTAATGAACTGGTGGAGTCGAGAATTTGAACCCATGTAGTTGGCTTCCCTGGTGGCTCAGATGGTAAAGAATCCGCCTGCAATGTGGGAGACTTGGGTTCGATCCCTGGGTTGGGAAGATTCCCTGGAGGAGGGCATGACAGCCCACTCCAGTATTCTTGCCTGGAGAATCCCCATGGATAGAAGAGCTTGGTGGGCTACAGTCCATGGGGTTGTAAAGAGTCAGACATGATTGAGTGACAGCACAGCAAAGCACAGTGCGATTTTGGTCCCCAAGTTCTTAACGCTAGTCAAAGGTGCATAGACAAAATTCAAGTCCAGTGGAAAGCTACATTTCTGCTATTGACTTTCATAGAATCTCAGAATTGTAAAAGGAATTTCTATGATACAGGTTAGTCACTGGCACAGTGTTTAAATCTTCTCTACAGCATCTTCATCAGGTGATCATGCAACATCTCCAATGGCAACATACACATGTTAGCTCATGTGAGTTTCTTTTTATGTACCAAAGATGCTTTCAGCATCTACAAAATTAGGAATAAAATCTTAGGCATTTCCCAATATCATAGAAATAATAAATGAGACAGAAATTCTTGAAAAAGCACTCATTATATAACTAGAAAGGATTGCTTATTACTGGTTCCAAAATATTAGATACTATATCAACACAGTGATAATACAATCCCTGATAGACAATAGTTCTTTCAAAATGTGAATATGGTCTTATTATTAAACACACTTTAGTAATTCTGTTTCTTCAGCAATGAAATGCATTGCTGTCTTTCAGCTCAGTTCAGTTCAGTCGCTCAGTCATGTCTGACTCTTTGCGACCCCATGAATCGCAGCATGCAGGCCACCCTGTCCATCACCAACTCCTGGAGTTCACTGAGACTCACGTCCATCGAGTCTGTGATGCCATCCAGCCATCTCATCCTCTGTCGTCCCCTTCTCCTTCTGCCCCCAATCCCTCCCAGCGTCAGAGTCTTCTCCAATGAGTCAACTCTTCGCATAAGGTGGCCAAAGTATTGGAGTTTCAGCTTTAGCATCATTCCTTCCAAAGAAATCCCAGGGCTGATCTCCTTCAGAATGGACTGGTTGGATCTCCTTGCAGTCCAAGGGACTCTCAAGAGTCTTCTCCAACACCACAGTTCAAAAGCATCAATTCTTCGGTGCTCAGCCTTCTTCACAGTCCAACTCTCACATCCATACATGACCACAGGAAAAACCATAGCCTTGACTAGACGAACCTTTGTTGGCAATGTCTCTGCTTTTGAATATGCTCTCTAGGTTGGTCATAACTTTCCTTTCAAGGAGTAAGCGTCTTTTAATTTCATGGCTGCAGTCACCATCTAAAATAATATCTTGCATTGTTTGAGGCTGAGGAAACATAATTCTTCTCACTGGGTTTGAGATTTCTTGGTTTAAAAACAATAATAAATAATTCTTTCTAGTTACCATCAGAAGAACTAATTAATCTTGTGGATTAAATATATGATCCAGATTGTTCAGGCACATTGCCCACTTTTGCTTCCTTTTGTGTGATATATCTAAAACATACTTACCTTGTTTACAACATTATTCTATGTAATATGTGAGTTTATTGAGTTAAACATCTTAATTTCTGTTCTTAGAGAAAATAATTTTGACAATCATGCCATTTAAAATTATTCTGAAAAAATTAACTTGTTATTCTAATAAATTTTCTTCAGTAATTGTTTTTATATGTCCCAATGGTTTCCTGACAATCAACCTGAATCAGAACCCCTCATCTCTCATTCTCTGTCAGTTCTGTTGACTCTAAGGCAAAAGTACTTCACAAATTGTTTTATTTATTTGCATAACCTCCTCCACTACTATAGCTCAGGATATATCATAGCTGATATCCTTTAAGGTAATATTTGAACCAATCATCAAACACTCATCAAGAGCATCACTATATGCTCTCAGTGTTTTTACTGGATTGGAATAAAAGTTCTGAGGATAAGAAAACATTTGTAAGAGTGTAGCAGAAGTCAGTGAAGGTCAATTTTAGCAAAAATATTATCAAATAAAACATTGCCTGATCCTTCCTCTGTAGATCCATCATCTCTCATTTTTCTGTTTTTCTAAAAAAATTCATAATACATAACTCACTTTGAATACATATTTTCTTTCACTGAATTTCAGATACAATCAACTGGAAGATACACCATTGTTTTATGGATCATTAAAAACAAAGAATGCTGCCAGTTAAGGTATATACTCCAGTAGGTATAACATACATCTAGATTTCAGAGGCGTGTAATAAAGTATGTCAAAGAATCAAAGCATTATGGGATATATTTACATACCTGTCTTCTCCACTAATGTTTAAGATTCAGGAGGCCAGGAACCATGTTCATTTTTTCATCATTACATACTCAGAAAAACTACTATAATATTTGTATTAAACCAGTGCTAAGTAAAAATTTATTGAAGCAACAAATTACATAGATCGGCTCTTAAAATATTCCTATGGCTCAATGCTATATTGAATGCTGTGTGAGTTTATTTTGTGTGTGGCAGTGTGCGGATGGTGAGCATTTATTTAAAATCCGCATATGACCTGCAGAAAGAAATCTAAGAATTATCAAGAATTGCAGCACTGGAAAGCCAATTGTGTATACAGTCTAACTCGACACTAATTAAGGATCCAAATAAGCTCATACACAAGAGCATTCCACTCAATATTGTGTCTGAACATGCTTCCCTGGAAAGGTGCCACCTGACCTTTTGTATATGGTTATTCTAAGAGGAGATATATGGAGCTGTTAAAGGCTGGATGGCCATCAAAGGAATGTTGGTCGGATTTCTAAAAGACAAACAGCATCAAATTAAGAACGAATTTTTTTAGGCTAAAAAATGCAGAGCAACTCTATGTGCAAAGCTTGATCAACTCTTATTTCACCATGTGGATCAGTTTTTCATGCACAAAAATTATGAAAAATTCTTACACTTTGTTGAGCAATTGTAAAATGCAGATTCTTTGGTCCTACTCCCAGATATTTTTTACATTTAGATTTCTTATTCAAATATAGCTTATGGAAATTCCTCAAAGAAAACTGGTAAACAACTGAAGAATTCTTTTTTAATATCTGTGGAAGATTCTATTTTGAAGCTGTAGCATGATTTGTCCAGTAATGTACTGACTGAAGACAGTCACTTATTTTTCATTTTTTGTCATTATGAACAATGCTGTTATACACACACACACACACACACACACACACACACACACACACACACTCTTGTATATAACACTCAGGCTTACTTGGTGGTTCAGTGGTAAAGAATCTGCCTGCCAATGCAAGAGACACAGGAGATGTAGGTTCGATCCCTGGGTCAGGAGGCTGTCCTGGAGGAAGATACGGCAATCCACTCCAGTATTCTTGTCTGGAGAATCCCATGGACAGAGGAACTTGGTGGGCTACAGTCCTTAGTGTCGCAAAGAGTTGGACATGACTGCATGCATGCATGATATAATACTATAACATCCCTTCTTTAATTTATTAATTAAGTGGATTATGAAGATAGATTTTCACTTTGCATTTGTGGAACATACATTAATTGGCTGTGTGCACCCGTGCTTTGTCGCTTCAGTCATGTCCAACTACAGTGCATTATATAATTCACTACAGTGTATTATAATTTGACAGTTTGATGGACTGCATTTTCTAATATGCTATTTAGAGTGGTTTCATCTATATTTATATTAGCTTATAACCCTTTTCACAGTCTTATAAATAAACTTATGCTCTCTTCATAAAACAAATTGAAATTTCATTTTTTTTTCATTCTGGAAATAATTTCAATAACATTGAAATTATCTGTTCATTACAGATTTGACAAGTTCAACTTTGAATCAATCTGCTTTATCAATGATAGTTCTTGGACCACATTTTCAATCCCTTTATCATAATTAGTTTAGCTAAGGTTTTCAGTTCTTTTTGAATAATTTTTAGAAATTATATTTTGTTAGAAAATCATCAATTATTCCTCTAGGCTTTAAAATTTGTTGCCTTGGAATTGTCTGTTGAATTTTCTTCACAGGAGAATTGTAACATGTTAATCTCTTCTGTATCTGTGGTTGTGTTTCATGTATAATTCTAATATTGTTTATTTGCTCTCATTCTTTCCTAAACATTTGTATGAAATAGTTAACTATTTTACTGATCTTTTCTAGAAAAGATTTTATATTTATTTACATATTTTTGCTTTCCAACTTACTGAATTTAGCTTTGTCTATTAATTCTTACTTCCTACAAGCTTGATGTTGTAGTTCTTTCAAATGTTTTTAATGAGAAATAAAGTCACATATTTTCATATTTCTCTTTTAATATAAAGGCATTTACATCTGTTTATTTTCTTTTAAGTACAGACATCTCTGTATCCCATAGGTTTTAACAGAAATATTTTCCTTTTTAGTTTATTCCAGAAGGGTTTAATTTCAATTTTTATGACCTCTGTGAACCAAACATCACCTAGAGATTTTTTTTCTAGTTTTTAAGTATTTAAGATTTTTTTGTTTTTCCTTTTTGCCATCGTTTTATAACTTGCTTTAAAATTTGTACCAGTTTGTTGAATTATGACAGAAAATGTGGCTTGCATGTAGTATCTTGTGAAGGTCTTACATTATGTATTGTGGGACAAATACATGAATTTAAAAACTATTCAAAGGACATGTGAAAACAAGCTCTCTATTTGAAGAAGATGAAGTTTTTCTTATATTAATATATTGTATATAGTGAAAGACATTATAATATTATGATATAGCATTAACTTATGTTTGACCTACTAATATGTGTACCTCTGAAAAATATATATTGTTGTCTCTTGCTATAGTCATATTTCAAAAAAAATTCTTATTGAATTTATAGCAAGTTTTGCTTAATAAATTTATCTCTTTCAGTACAAAGAGTTGCATTACTGATATATCTTTTTTGTAAATTTCACCTTTATATTAATCAGATTTTTACTGTACTTGATGCTTTAAAATTTAAATTCTACTTTTTACTGTTTTTAATAATGCTACTCTTTCTTATTTTAGCATTTTTCCAATATCCTTTTGCCTATTCCTTTATTTTTACCCTTTCATTATTATTTTATGAATGTTTCCTATAAAAGAGATCTTAGAGAGATGTCTTTTTAAAAAATTCATTCCAATTCACCAATTTGAACCTTTTAAGGGAAGAGTATTCACTGATATATAATGACTGATATACTTGATTCCATTGCAGTCATCTATAAGAATGTATTTTATATTATTGTTTTATATTTTTCTTTTTCCTCATTTTTGCTGTCTTGTGAAAGCTGAAAAAATTGGAGATCTTCAATGTCTAGGCTCTATTAAAACCATGAGACAAGATGAGACCACCCAGGCAGTGAGGGTGAGTCAAAAAGACAAGCGATCTGAGACTAAGCCCTCTTGGCACTCAGTATTTAGAAGTCATAGAAATTAGAAAAAAGAAGTCAAGAAAGCTGATAAGGAACAAACAGTAATGCAAGTGAATTTTCAAAGGGAAGACTGTTGCTCAGGAGATCAAGTAAAGTGTTTCAAGAAGGGGAAAGTGGCTAGTTATGTCAAATGCTGCCTATGGTCAAGAAAACTTAGGATTGAAAATTGGTTTTAGCCATGTGGTTACTGGGGCTTTCCTGATAGCTCAGTTGGTAAAGAATCCTCCTGCAATGCAATAAAATGCATCTTTTAAAATGTCCAAAAGGTTAATGAAAATTTTGAGAAAAAATAGTTCAATGTATAAATCTCAATAGAGAGGTAGAAACTATGAAAAAGAATTGTCTATATTTTAGAACTCAATATGAAGCAACCACAATGAAAAAAGAAATCTGAAATATATTGGAAAAACATGAAAGAATTCGGAGACCTGAGGGACAACATATCTCATATTGTGTATAATAGGAGTCATAGAAGAAGAGATAAGAGAAAAAAGACTAGAAAAAATATTTAATAAAATAATAGCCAAAAATTTCCCAAATGATTACCAAAAAGAAAATAATGCAGTGTAACCTATAGATCTAATGAACCTCAAGTAATATAAACACAAAAAGAACCACACCTACAAATCACAGTCAACATGCTGAAAGACAGAAAACCTTGAAAGCAAGTAAGAGCAAAATGACTTAGCATGTATAGGGAAACAACAAATTGAATAACAGCAGACTTCTCATCAGAAACAATGAAAGCCAGAGGAAGTAAATGACATATTTAAAGACCTGAAAGAAATATTAAAACTGTCAAACAAGTGTTCTACACTCAGAAATTATTCTGCAAAATTGAAAATGAAATAAAGACTTTCTAGATTAAAATATAAATTGAGAGAATTATTACTAAAATATCTACCTTATAAGAAATACTGAGGGGAGTCCTGTAGAATTAAAAAAAAAAATGACACCTGATTGTAACCTGCATCTACATAAATGAAGAAAAAGATTAAGAGCTATATGGGAGCAAAGTGGCTTTATTTTACCAAAATTATGTCAATATTAACCTAAAGGTTAAATCTACCTAAAGTAGATTGTGATCAATTAAAGGTGTATGTTGTAATCCTTACAGCAGCATATTTTTTTTAAAAATTCCTTTAAATATATATTTTTAAAAATACATACTACAGAGGACCTAAGTATGACAAAGATAATGTCTTCCTATGGGGCAAAGGAGACCTCTGCTTGTAGCCCATTATAAAAAAATTCTTATTCTCCAAACTTGAGTTTTCTCTCCTCATACAACCCACTAATTGTGTGGTCATCACCTGGTTCTTGCTGCATTACCCTGTTGGAATTGGAGCTCAAGAAACTGGTGTAAGAAAATTATGATACTTTGGCTACTGCCACTGCTGTGGAAATAAAATCTCCTTTATCTCTGACCAGAAATTTCGTATCTTCTGCCACAATAAATTACCACAGACTAAATGATGAGTATGAAAGTAGTCTGAAATCTAGTACTGTTGACAGTTTTGACAGTTTTAATCATGAAATAATAAGGAAACAATTAACTTATAAGATAAAAGCAAAATCCATAAGGTATGACAAGTATAAGTTATGAGTAAGTAGATAGCTTATGAAATATTAGATAGAATTTCTAAGATGCTTTAGATATAGGTAATACGTTAATAAGGTATGTTAAAGATAAATAAATATCCTTCACCATTTCCTTCTCCAGGAGATCTTCCTGACCCAAGGATTGAACCCAGGTCTCCTACATTGTAGGCAGACGCTTGACCGTCTGAGCCACCAGGGAAGTTCCAAGATAAATAAATATAGATACAGTAAATTGAATATATAATGGATCAAACAAGTGTGTTACTTTTTGGTAGAAAGGAATGGAAAGATTACATCATAAGATGCCATCATGCCCCATCTGGACTAACAGGTATGTCATGCTTAAGGTAACTATTCATTGAATTTAATATATTAATTCATTGATATTAATATAATAACATTCAGTATAGTTCCTCTCTGACCCTATATGTGCTCTGCCCAAGAAGCAAAGGTAAAACCATAGTTGTCCAGCAAGGAAATTGGTGAGCTACAGGTATTGGCCTATTCTGCATCTTTCTCATAAAGCAAGCCATAAATATTTTTGTTTGTGCCTCCTTCTCCCTCTTTCTCTTATCTCATCTCTGGTCCTCTTAACCATGACATCAGGGAGAAAGTTGATGCAACAGAGGGACAGGACATATGAACATTATGTAACTGAGGATTCAGCCAGTGTAGTTCATCCAATCATTTGCATCTTATCCTAAGTGTGCTGACATACCAGATTTCTTTTCCTGTGCTTCTTGTTTTGTTTTAAATTGATTTAATAGGTCATATGATTAAAATATCAATTTTTTTCATTTGAGTTTTTCTGTCCTGTCATATCTTGGAGAATTTTCCTAGTAGTGTGCTCAGTAGACACCACTGCATCAAGGTAATTTCTCACAGAACAATATCAGGAACATGTGAAAATTATCTTCTGATTGCTTCAACTTTCCTAATAAATGAGGAAGAAGGTGATCAACTGAGAGTGAAGAAGGATGGAAGGGGGTTGGAAGTTTGCAAAAATTGGATGCATGAAATAATCATCTGGGAGAGATGTAAACTAAATTGGAAAAAAATGTGCTAGAATTATTGGGAAGTATTAGGGACCTACTCAAGGTCATGAATTTCAAGTGAAACTTGTCAACATGGTCTTATTTTTTTCTCCAGCTACATTCAGCTCTATGGATAACTATAAGAAACTGATAGAACTGTGTATGTCCAGTCAGAGGGCTATTCCCTGAGGGCGTGACAGAGAAAGAGGAAGACAGTGGATTTGCTACATCAGTGTTATGAAGGAAGAACTGTTCTCCAATGTGTGGAACAGTGACTGACACAGTGAGTGTTTAATAAATATTTCTTGAATGAATGGAAACTTGTTAGAGTTTTGTCTTTATCTTCAAAGTTCAGTAATTTTATATGTGTGTCTTCTATTATCCGTTCTGACTAGAATTTGATAAGCCCTTTTTGTCTTTGAGCTTAGATATTTCTCCAGCTTAGGGAAATTTTCCTGTATGTATTATTTGCTTGATTGTTGCCACACCTCCATCTATTCCTGATGTCCTTCTGGAACGCTTATTATTTGTATATTAAGTCGCCTTGTTTCTACCTCCGGAGGCTCTTACTTTTTTTCCCCATAATTTCTTTCTCTTTACATATTGGCTTTGAGCTTTAGGTATTTGTTCTTTCAATTTTCCAGTTTCCTAATAAGGGTCTTAATAGATATTATCCTCTCCTTCAATGTATCTGCTCAATTGTTTAGTTGGCAAATTACCCAGTGGTTTTCTTTTGATGGGCATGTGTTCTACTTGATCTGAGTGATATTTATCTCTCTGGTGCTAGGTTCTTGAATTTGCTGTTTTCCATTGTTAACTCATTAGAGCCAAGGCATATTTGTTGATGTTTTCCACATGAGGGCTTTCCTGGTAGCTCAGATGGTAGCAAATCTGCTTGCAATGCAGGAGACACAGGTTCAATCCCTGGGTCAGGAATATCCCCTGGAGAAGGGAATGGCAACTGACTCCAATATTCCTGCCTGGAGAATCCCATGGATAGTGGAGCCTGGTGGGCTAGAGTCCATGGGGTCACAAAGAGTCAAACACGACAGCAACTTTCCAAGATGGTAATCCCATAAGTCTAGAATGGTGAAATTGTTTTCTATTCTTTGAGGCTAGTGATTTAAAAGCAGGAGGCTGGAAGAAGCACAAGCTGGAATCAAGATTGCAGGGAGAAATATCAATAACCTCAGATATGCAGATAACACCACCCTTATGGCAGAAAGTGAAGAGGAACTAAAAAGTCTCTTGATGAAAGTGAAAGAGGAGAATGAAAAAGTTGGCCTAAAGCTCAACATTCAGAAAACAAAGATCATGGCATCTGGTCCCATAACTTCATGGCAAATAGATGGGGAAACAGTGGAAACAGTGTCAGACTTAATTTTTTCAGGCTCCAAAATCACTGCAGATGGTGATTGCAGCCATGAAATTAAAAGACGCTTACTCCTTGGAAGGAAAGTTATGACCAACCTAGAAAGCATATTGAAAAGCAGAGAAATTACTTTGCCAACAAAGGTCTGTCTAGTCAAGGCTATGGTTTTTCCAGTGGTCATGTATGGATGTGAGAGTTGGACTGTGAAGATAGCTGAGCGCCAAAGAATTGATGCTTTTGAACTGTGGTGTTGGAGAAGACTCTTGAGAGTCCCTTGGACTACAAGGAGATCTAACCAGTCCATTCTAAAGGAGATCAGTCCTGGGTGTTCTTTGGAAGGACTGATGTTGAAGCTGAAACTCCAATACTTTGGCCACCTCATGCGAAGAGTGGACTCATTGGAAAAGACTCTGATGCTAGGAGGGATTGGGGGCAGGAGGAGAAGGGGACGACAGAGGATGAGATGGCTGGATGGCATCACCAACTCGATGGACATGAGTTTGAGTGAACTCCGGGAGTTGGTGATGGACAGGGAGGCCTGGTGTGCTGCAATTCATGGGGTCGCAAAGAGTCGAACACAACTGAGCGACTGCACTGAACTGAACTGAGGGTGTAAGTATTGCACATTCCTAGTTTCACAGGTGGGGAAGACTCACCTAGTGTTCCAGCTTCTTCCTGGCCTCTTGTAGAACAGGAGGATCAGTCACACTCACAACTAGGGGTCAGTTTTTCCCACTCTCCACTTTTCCCAACTACAAGGCCTACTGATCTCTGTACACCAGAGTCTGTCTAGGGTCACTGTTGTCTGATTCTCTAATTTCTAACGTTTATTCTACAGTATGTCTTTTAGCCATTCTACCCTCACAACCTTGCTTGTAACCCAAATGAAGAATTCTATATTTTAAAAATCTTCTTGGAGTAATCCTCCTACTGACAAGTGTCTCTATTTCCCTTCAGCACTTAAGTGTTCAATTTTTAATGTATACTTGTACCTCATTTGAAGCAAGACCAGTTTGTGAAAATATGGCTTAAACTTTCAATATAGTATTGCTTTAAGTCTCTGGTTTTCTTCTAAAAGTTATTTAATTATAGAAAATTTAATTTATGTACACATTTTCAAGAATGCATCATCTGCTGAAAGTCAGGCATTTCATTATAATTTTATGCCCATTGATGCATTTATTAATTATTCCCAAACCACAGAATAAAAATATGTTGTATGTCTAGACAATAAACTATTAATATAGAAGCAGTCTCTTCAATCATTTTTATTCTCTCCACAGTGCCTGATATTGTGTTCTATACACTGAATATTTTCAGTAAATATTTAATTAACTGGATTGTAGGTTAAGTCCAAATGTAGTTATTTAGATAACAGTTATTTTAGAATACTAAAACATGTTCTACAGTGAATCACAACACTGTAGCACAATGGTCACCAAGTTGCTCCCTTCTTTCAGAATCCCTGGACTGATTCGGATGTTGGTATTGGAAGTAAGGAAAAAGCATGAATAGAAAATTGATGACATCTGGAAATGCTAGGCGATGCGTACAATTCATACCATTCTTACTTATTTATTCTAAGTTTCCTGTCTCTCTTTTTTTTCAATATATTCTTTAATCTACCCAATATTTTTTTTCTGGGAACTTTGTAATTGTTTTCTAAAATTAAAAATTGTCACATATATTTTCATTATCAGATGAAATAGTGATTTTATAAAATTTGTCTATTCTCTTAATTGACAGATTATTGCATTCATTAAATCTCTACAAGAAAGTATATACTCTGTTGGTCTCTCTGTTGTTTAAAAGCTTACAAAAGTGTCAGTTTATCTTAACCTCTTTAGTGAGGGGTGACTGCTATTTTAACTTTGAACAAAAAATTATAAAATATAATACTTTGAAGAAAAACATGCTTAGTTCTTAGAGGTGTTGAATGGTAAGTTCTCAAACTAGAAATAAATTTATAGGCAGAATCTCAATACTTCAGAGGTACTATGTTTCAGGAGAGTAAAAAAAAAAATAGTATTAAAAGAAAGAAATTCTGTCATATGCAGCAAAATGGATAAACCTTGAGACATTATGTTAAGTGAAATAAGCTAGTCACAGAAGGACAAGTACAGTATGATTCCACTTATGCTGCTGGTAAGTCACTTCAGTCGTGTCCGACTCTGGCGACCCCATAGACGGCAGCCCACCGGGCTCCCCCGTCCCTGGGATTCTCCAGGCAAGAACACTGGAGTGGGTTGCCATTTCCTTCTCCAATGCATGAAAGTGAAAAAATAAAGTGAAGTTGCTCAGTCGTGTCCGACTCCTAGTGACCCCATGGACTGCAGCCCACCAGGCCCTTCCATACATGGGATTTTCCAGGCAAGAGTACTGGAGTGGAGTGCCATTGCCTTCTCCTTATAAGAGGTATCTGTAGTAATCAGACTCATAGAAAGTAAATGATGGTTTCTGGAGGGGAGGGAGTTAAATGAGCATATAACTTTAGTTAAGCAAGATGAAAAAGTTCTGGATATCTGCTGTACCTGTCTGTGCTTACAGCTAACAATGCTGTGCATGCTTGTGCGTGCTAAGTTGCTTCAGTTATGTCTGACTCTTCATGACCCTATGGACTGTAGCCCGCTAGGCTCCTCTGTCCATGGGATTTCCAAGCAAGAATAATGGAGTGGTTTGCCATGCCTTCCTCCAGGAGATCTGCCAATGTTGTACTATACACTTAAACATTTGTTGAGGGTAAATCTCATGTGTTTTTTAACCACAATTTAAAAAAATACATATTCATTTCAGCCCTCCTTTTTTATGGCCTCTGATACAAAAACACCTTTATTTTAGAAATAGAAGTATGGCAATTAGTAACTCAAAAATCCATACTAGGGCCTTTTGATATTCAAAAAATTGTCCTTTTCTGTTCAGTTTATAGAGGAATTAAATTTGAGTTTCCCACAATATTTTGGGATAAAAAGTTCATTGATATTGATGTTTGTGATTCCAGGGCTTTTTACCCTTTCCAAGAGGTGATTTCAAGTCCCAAGATGTCAATTTGTTTCTAATGATATTTGCCTCAGTGTAGTAGGGTTTGGCGAAGCGTTATTTTCCAAATTCTTCCCAAATAAATTCCGTTGAGATTGGAATGGTTTAAAAATAGGCAATAGCTCTTAGGTATATCACTGTTCTTCATGTTCAAAGATGATACTACTGAAATAGTTTCTCCCTATTGCTCATAAGAACATTGCAAAATCTGTGTTGCCTTCCCTACTGATAATCTCTCCTTGTGTCGTTTGCCTAAAACCTACAGTTGCTTTAAAGTTTCAAAGACCTCCATGAACCCACATATTTTGGCCATTGAATTACACTCTAAATAGTGATACTAGTAAGGAGTGTGGTAGAGAAGAACACACTTCTCATGCTATCTGACTTTAGGAAAAAAAAAAAGAAGTCAGCAGACTTTCTGGACCAGTGACTTTCTCTTTCATCTGGGCAGCCTGACATACATGTATCTCCATAAAAGATACATGCTTTAAAGACTTGTCACTGATAGTCACTAGTTGGCTTAATTTGAGACATCCCATCTCTAATTGTGTATCCCTGTGTTTTTCTTTTTTTTCCTGTGTTTTTCATTTTGAGTTGGCTGCTTTGTTAGAAGTTGATAACCCCCAATGTAGTATTCATCTGAAGTGTGCCTTCTTTATTGTTGGAGGCTGTATCTGGGTGTGGGGCAAGGATGCAATACTCTGAATCACTGAATGACTTGGCCCTTTACCATACTGAGCTTGTTGTCTCCTGAGCTTTCGTTGTTGTCACTGGTTGCTTTATTTTGTTTTCTTCTTTACCATCTACAGTGTTAGGTCAGACGATTGCTCTTCCCCACAGGTCACTCTCTAGTCAGAATGTCTTCACTGTGCTCATTAGCTAACTCTGCGCTCACACTCACCAGGCAGACAATCTGTTTGTGGAGATACATGTATGTCAGGATGCCCAGATGAAAGAGAAAGTCATTGGTCCAGAAAGTCTGCTGATTTCTTTTTTTTCCCTAAAGTCAGATAGCATGAGAAGTGTGTTCTTCTCTACCACACTCCTTGCTAGTATCACTATTTAGAGTGTAATTCAACGGCCAAAATATGTGGGTTCATAGAGGTCTTTGAAACTTGACCTATAAGTTCCCTGAAATAAAAATATGCATCTTATTGAATTCCCTTGCATAGCAAATATTATTCAAGATATTTGACCTTACCTCCATGCATTCTTAAAAAAAAAAAAAAAACAAATATTTTTTACCCTGGGAAAATGGTACAATGAAAGTCACACATTACTATGTCTTAGGCACATATTAGTATGCCTTTGGAATAAAGCCGTATCTTGGCCAAAATCCTTTAAAATGAAAGCGTGAATGAAAAGAAAAGAAAATCTTGAACAACCAGGCAAATACAAGTCAACAAAGTGTAAAACACAAAGAGATGCTTAAATCCATCATTGAGTCCTTGGCCTCAGTAGTGAGTACCCACAATATTTGGTACCCTCGATTTCAGTTTAAACATATAGATGTACTGAAGAAGCTGGATGCACCTGCAGAGCTTCTTAATCACTTGGAACTGTGATTTACTTTTCTCAGCCAAAACCAAAGAGATTAACTCTGCTGTTGCCAGCCTACATTTACTGAGCACTTAACATGTTTCAGGAGAAGGCAATGGCACCCCACTCTAGTACTTTTGCCTGGAAAATCCCAGGGATGGGGGGGCCTGGTGGGCTGCCGTCTATGGGGTCACACAGAGTCGGACATGACTGAAGTGACTTAGCAGTAGCAGTAACATGTTTCACCTGAATATACCATTTAATGTTCACAATGGCTTTCTGAGGTAGATGGTATTGTTTTCACCATTTTATACATGAAAAAGGTAATATTGAATGGAGTTTGTTATTTAGTTTAAGCCCTGAGTATGAGTACATGTTGAATATTGTGTGTGAAAGAAACTAGCACAGCTACTAGCATTTTCTGTCCCACTTAAAGACATTTACTTTTATCTAGATATAAATTCTTACAGTACCTTGTCTAGCATTCTGGAGCCATGTAAAACTTCTTTTCTAGCGATGTGTCTATTCTCACTCATTCACATTGGCCTCATCATTTCCTGTCTAATATCATAAAAATAGTAAAGAGAGAAGCTAGAATTTGAAAGCAGATTGACTCAAGAAGCCCCCTGTTTAGCTGTTGCCTGGTGCTACTTCTCTGCCTCTTCTATCATCATTACTCTTTTTTTTTTAAAGTAAGACAAGAAATACTCAGATCTGTAGCCACCTCTCTGTTCTCTGGGGCTTCCCATGTGGTTCAGTGCCAGTGCAGGAGAGGCATATTTGATCTCTGGACCAGGAAGATCCCCTGGAGTAGGAAATGGCAGCCCACTCCAGTTTTCTTACCTGGAGTATTCCATAGACAGAGGAGCCTGGAAGGCTGCAGTCCATGGGGTCGCAAAGAGCTAGACACGATTGAGCATGCATGCACGCTCTGCTCTATGATGGGGTTATTATTACTTCATACAGAACACAAAAGACAAGATTTTGTTGGATATCTGAGGCAAAATGAAGGAATTGATTGGGGGATAGGCACTGCCATCAGGCTCATGGTCTATTTGGAACAGGGAGTTTGAAACAGGTCCAGGCAGAGGATTCATTCAAAATCTGGGATGAAAACTAGGCAATCAGGTAATCAAACAAGGTTGGAAAAAAATCACACAAATATTAAGGAACATAGTGAATAAGTTTAAAACCTAGGCGAAGGACTTGGACATCACAGAATCAGAAACCCAGATCAACAGCTTCTGGTACAAAGGATGAGTATTATGACCAAGAACTTGAGCAGTGTCTATGAGGTTACAGCAATAAGATGGATTTTGATATGGAACCAACATTTTGCCTCATGCTTGGAGCTTTCAGAGGCTCGTTAAAGCAGTCAGTCACTAAATCTGACTAGTTTAGGAATGCAAGTGAAGACATTAATCATTTTGGGAAATAAGTAGACTGAGATAAAAGCAGTTATTGAAACTTTCCATCTCCTTTAAATGTCCGCTTTCAGGGAAAGATCTGATATCGGTTATTTTTACATTAATGTGAATAAGGTAAGTTTATGTGTTGCCTCCCTTGGGAGATTTTACTTGTTCAGCCTTGGCTCTTAATTTAGAATGAAAATGTTATTCTGGCTTATAGGCATTCCTAGACCAGGCAACAACATGGAGGTAGATTTAGGGAGAGAAACAGAAGGTCTTCCCAGAATTCTTATCAAGCCACATTGCTCATGTTTTACACCTGCCTTGCCAATCTTGATATTTCATCCAGTGAGGATACCTGAAGGACTTATGTGTTTGAGTGATTCATTTCATTTCCAGTTAGAAGTCTTTTGTGCTTCTTTCTGTGATAATCAGTACAGATATTTAAAAAAAATCAAAAGATAGCAAAATAAAGTTGACCTTTTTAGTTGATACAGTTTCATTGTTAAGTTTTCTGTTCTGTCTGGTGATTCAGATTTGTCAGATAACTGCAATTTTCCTATCTGTTGTAATTCTTGGAATTTAGTGAAAGACAAACAAGGAGAAACTGAGGTTTATGTCTCTGTGGTTAAATTACAAGAGCACTGTTCTCAGGTACTAATTCAGTCATTGGACCTGCAAGAGGCTATACTCAGGGATAAAACAAACATCCTCTTTCATGTTTATCTATCCTTAGAAATGGTAAGGCCAATGTGAAGGAGGAAGGTGATAGACACAGGACTAAAAAAGAAGTTCTACATGGTTCTAGACTACTGGGAAAAGTACTGTAAGAGTCTATATCTAGATAGAGTTAAGTGACACTAGGGGACGGAAGGTACGAACAGCTATGTTAATTTCTTTCTACATTGGACTAATATAGCTACAAAAATCTGCTCATACTCAGAGCTTAAAGGAAATATCCAAATATTTTCCTGTGAGTTATAGACTTTTTACAGCTCTTCTGCTTTCTCATTTTGTAAGTTTGGGCCAGTTACTTAAACTCTTCAGTTTCAGTTTCATTTTTATAAAGTGATGATGATAATGGCATATTCTTCATTTGGATATTGTGAAAAGTAAGTGGTATAATATATATAAATCAATCAACACAGCACCCAGCACACCACAGACATTAAATAATAGAATCTATTATTATTCCTTTATTTTTTTAAACTACCCTGTGCAGTAGGCAGGAAAGATATTAATCCTTATAACAAATAGAGAAACTGAATCCCAGGCGTTAAATTTTATTCAAAATTGGTAAGTAAAAAAGCTGGCTTCACAATTCATTAATATGTATTACTGTTACTTTTAGAATCAAATTTCTTGATGTGTGTATTTTCTTTGCACAAAACTGGGCTAGGGGGAACATAGTGTAGGATGCCAAAGTGAGACCATAAATGGTATAAAGAACATGGGAATCAGATGGTAGCTCCAGGGAATGGCAGGGTCCAGAGAAGAGATATTTTGTATTTTTAAGATATGGAGAATCTGAGAACATAAATAGAAGCAAAAGAGCCAGTGAAAAGGCCTGAAGATCTAAGGCGGGGGTCAGAAGCTCAAATGTCTTCAGGAATGGGCATGTGGTTAAATAACTGAAGCCAGAGAATGTAATTCAAAAAGAAAGAGTGGAGACAAAGTCAAGAGTGTGTGCCCTGGATAAACAACAAGGCCTACTATATAGCATAGGGAACTATATTCAATATCCTGGGATAAACCATAATAGAAAAGAATATAAAAGAAGATGTATCTATGTGCATAATTGAATCTGTTGTGCAGCAGAAATTAACACAACATGGTAAATCAACTATACCTCAATAAAATTTATTTTTTAAAAAAAGACTGCATGTCCTTTCTAAAAGCACGAAAAAGCTAAACCAAAACAAAACTCTACACAGCAAAAATCAAGTCTGTGGGCTAATATCAAACTTTGAATTAATGACACCTGGTGTAAAAGATGGAGCAAGGTTTTGGGGGAAATGGGTCAAAATGGAATCAAGAGCAAAGTTAGGGTCATGAATGAAAGGAGAAGAGGGTGTCTCTCTTGTGGTTATACAATAGTAGTGAAAATGTGGTGAAAGATATTTCGATGTGGAGAGGAGAAAATTCACAGAAGTTGATGCCCCTCAATTTTCTCAGGAAAGTATAAAATGAGGTTCCTCATAGGGATGTTTTGAACACCATACTTGAACTGTGGGCTTGGGAATGTGGAGAAGGCCTGTGTGATATTTTGATTTACAATAAAAAGTATATATACGATCTTTGTCCCTGTTTCTAGCAGGGACCTCCTAAAACTCGGGATTTTCTCTAATGAAAGGGATAAAGGTATCTCTTGCTATGTTTTGGAAAACACCTAAGGATGGAGGCTGGTTGCCAGGAGAGCCAACCAAGTAATTAGAGGGCTGGAACTTACAGTCCCAGCTCACCCCCTTGACCTCCTGGGACAGGGATGGGCTGGAGGGTGAATGATTTAACCAGTCATGTCTATCCAATGAAGCCTCCATAAAACTTCAAGAGGATGAGGTTCAGAGAGTCTCCGGGCTAGTGAACATGTGGAAATATGGGGAGAGTGGCACAGCTCAGAGAGGGCATAGAGACTCTGTGCCTTTTCCTCTTGCCAAACCCTATCCGTTTCTTCCATTGGGCAGTTATATCATTTTATAATAAACTGGCAATAATCTAGTAAGTAAACTGTTTCTCTGAGTTCTTTGAGCTGCTCTAGAAAATTAAACAAATTAGGATTGCTAAAATAAAACTGGGAACCTCTGATGTATAGTCAGTTGGTCAAAAGCACAAGTGACAACCTGAACTTGCCATGGGCATCTGAAGGGCGGGGGGTAGGACAGTCTTATAGGACTGAATCCTTAACCTCTAGGATGTGATAATATCTTCAAGTAGATAGTGTCAGAATTGAATTAAGTTGTAGGAGACCCAGTTGGTGTTGAGAGTGGTTTGGTGTGGGAAAGTGTACCTTCTGCATGTGCATGGTCAGTTGTGTCTGCTTCTTTTTGACCTCATGGACTATAGCCCTCCAGGTTCCGCTGTTCATGGGATTCTCCAGGCATGAATACTGGAGTGGGTTGCTTTTTCCTCCTGCAGGGGATTTTCCCCACCCAGGGATCAAACTGGTGTCTCCTGTGTGTTCTGCATTGCAGGCAGATTCTTTATCACTGAGCCACCAGGGAAGCCCTGGTGTGGGGAAAAAAATATATATATGTTGGAAATGACACCAGAACACTTTAACTTGCCTGGATAAACTACTGTAAGAAGTACAACAGGAAGCTGGTTAAAAAATAATGAAAGTTTCTCACCAGCAGAGGAAGAACAACTGGATTTGTACTGGACCCACTTAGAATGGCTTTGTGATTTCTTTCCTAAGTGTACACCAAAAATGTTCCTAGTCTGTCTTTTGCCACTCTCATTTGTAGGGTGCTCAAGGAATACAAACTCTTGCACTATTGAACTATGCCAAATGTGATTCAAGGAAAATGTGCAACCAAAAAATATCAGATTACTTTAATTTTTCTAAGAAAAATTTTTGGTTTATGTCCCTGATCTTTCTTTTAATATGGAAGATCTTGAATTGACCTAATAGTAGTTTTTTTTTTCTTCATAGAAATAATATGTGTGTGTATGTGTACGTGAATTCTGCATTCATTTCATTTTATTCATGAATGAACTCTTAGCCCAGGGATATCAGAAGGAGGAATATGCGTCTCAGACAGAGGCACAGGTTATTGTGGATGACACTGCTGTCAGTTTGATATGCAGAGTGATATGCCTGTAGTCTTTTAACATCCCTTTCAGTGTTGATCTCACGGATCATATTTTAGGTACCTTAAAATGTGAGTCTGATTTAACATTTCTCATAGATCAGAAAGTACATTGCAAGTTCATCTTTTTGCTATGGCATGGCAAAAAGGAGGAGTAAAGAGTAGTTCCTGAATAAGAAACTAGTAAAAACTTGTACATATTCAACCAGCAAATAGTTTTTAAACACCTAAAATGACCTTAGGGGTGTGCTAGGTACTACTGGGGTTTCAAATGCAATGAGATGTTTCATGACAATTTTCTACAAGAGAGTAGTAAGGCTAAGGAAAGAACCATACTTGCCAAGAGGAGGGAATAAAACTGTTGGATTGCTAGCCCTTCTAGAAGGGCCTGTGGATGAGACGAGACAGCTGCTCAGAGAGCTAGACAGTGTGCCACAGGACAGGGAAGGAGGAAGTGGACAGAGGGAGCTTTACGGCAATGGAAGAACTTAGTAGATGAGAGAGAGCAGGGAAGACTTTTAGCAGTTGTTACGCTGAAGAACTGAGAATAGAGGAATATGTATGTATGTATATATATATATACACATATATACAGGTTTCCCCTGCAGTCCAAAACTGCAGTGGTGCAGTGTTCCTATGAAAGCTTTTACAAGCCAAAGTGGCATAAAGCAAAGAAGCAATTACCTTAGGATACATCTTGTTGATGGATGTCAAAATAATTGAGATAAAGCACAGATGATCACCGACATAGTTCAAAGCTATGGAGGCTTGATGCTGAATGTAATTCTCGGGAAAGGAGATGGAAATCAGAAGATATCTGCATCAACTTTCTGTTAAGCTTTCTGTGCAGAGGGCTGTGCAATTTTTCTGGGCCAGGCTGAGCATTCCAAAATTTATCATTCTTTTAAATGCAAATCCTTTCACAGATTAGGCCATGTAGGGCTCTGTGATTTATTTGGGTTACACAGAGGCATAAAAGTCACATCATTAGGTCTGTTTTCTATGGATGTGACTTTTATGCTTCTATGTAATCCAAATAAACTTCAACTAAAAAAATAAAGTGGCAAAAAAAAAGTCATGTCCTTTATTCTGAGAAACAACTGTATTTGAAGAATGATAAAGTACAAAATTGTACCTGAGTGGGCAACTTGGGCGGAGAAGGCAGTGGCACCCCACTCCCGTACTCTTGCCTGGAAAATCCCATGGATGGAGAAGCCTGGTAGGCTGCAGTCCATGTGGTCGCTAGAGTCGGGCACGACTGAGCGACTTCACTTTCACTTTTCACTTTCATGCATTGGAGAAGGAAATGGCAACCCACTCCAGTGTTCTTGCCTGGAGAATCCCAGGGATGGGGAAGCCTGGGGGGGCTGCCGTCTATGGGGTCTCACAGAGTCAGACACGACTGAAGCGACTTAGCGGTAGCAGGGCAACTTGGGAAAAGCAGAAATTGCTGGGAACTTTTTTTTCTTGGCCCACAGCCTCATCCAAACTTTCTACCCTCTGGCCCTTCAGATAAAGAACAAAAGCAGAATAACTCAAGCTTTAATCAGATACTAATACCAATAATGAAGAGGCAACTCATATAGAGGGATGTTACTTGGCCATCCTCTCACAGCTGATGTTCAAATATGCTAATATGATACTGGCTGGAATGTTTTAGTTGCCCTTCATTTTTTTTTTTTGTAGCCACCTAATCACATGCCATTTAAAACAATGTTTTCACCATGGCACAGATATTAAGCCTTCTTAAATATAGCCAACAAATTTTTAATCTATATTTAATTTTAATTGTAAGATAATTGCAATATTGTGACGGTTTTTGCCATACATCAACATGAATTGGCCATAGGTATACATGCGTCCCCTCCCTTTTGGACCCCTCTCCCTTCTCCCTCCCCATCCCACCCCTCTAGATAGTCACAGAGCACAGGCTTTGGGTACCCTGCATGGTACAGCAAACTCCCACTTTGATAAAATCAGTGAAGTAAAATTGTTTATTTTCCTTTAGCCATCCCTTTTTCTTCTTTGAAAATTACACTTTCAAATGGAAGTATCAGCTTTTGAACTCTGTCAAAATCTAAAGACCATAGCATTTTTTAATAGTCTTGCAACTCCAGATCTCTGAAACCTACTTGAAGTTTCTATGATTCAGGTAGAATTCAGACTTTGCAGAAAAGCTAACCTTTCTGTTAAAAGCTTGCTTGTGAGTGTGTGTTTTCTTCCTGATTTGAGCCAAGTGCAAAAAACATAAAATCTTGCAACAAACAGAAGAAAATGTTTCTTTTCTCTCTCCCTGAAATGATGGATTTCCTGTTTTTTTCTAAGCAAAATTCCTCCACCTATCTGCTGGCACTAGAAGGTTAAGGCAGACAGTGAAGGGGGACCTGCTAAGGAATTTTATAGCTGTATTAAAATGAGGAATGATAATGTGGCTAAGCAATTTCTGGTCATGTGGTCTTAAAGATTTATACATGTGGTTTTGAAATACCATTCACCAATCACATCACCCTGCTAATCTTATTTAATAAACATATATATAGATAATATCTTCATTCACTCATTGGCTGATGAAATAATGTATGTAGTTTGAAACTAGCACAGAGTATACAAAATGACTCATGTGATATGATCTGATTGGGATTTGGACCACCACTGAGATAATTACATAAGCTTTCAAAAACAGAGATACAGAGATTTGTACACACCAAGCTCTAGCCTAATAGCTTCCCACATATTATAACAGTAACATACTACCAGCAATCTGATTTTGTGAAACTTGCACTCCATTCTAAATCGTATAAACATATAGTTTAAAACAAAATAGATTAAGAATTTATTTGTTTTGAAAAAAATTATGATGTGTTGGTAATAACTATTGAGATAATGAGAAATTCAAAATTCATGTTGCAGTGTTATGGGCAGTGGATAAAAACCGCTGTTCTTTATGATGGACAATGTAATATGTAAACTGACCAGGAGTACTTTTCTTTTCCACCCCCTAAATTATAGCATTCCAATTTTAACTGGTTGCGGAAGCAAATTGGATTATTTCTAGGAAGCCAACAAATAAGAATTAGATTGTAGAAAGTCAATAATTACCATTAGATCTATTTGTAATGTCAGTATTTTCACATTTTCATTAGCAGTCTGAATGCTAATTACCAAATTTCTTTATTTCTCTAAATCTAGCAATTGTAGAGTATACAGCAAAAAAGTATTAATTATTAGTAAAAAGGCTAATTAAAAGTTGAAAGCAAAGCTCTAATAAGTATAAATACCATTTTTTATCAAGTGTAGAAAACTCACATTAATTATTATCTTGTAAAACCTTATCCTTAGACTCACAGATATGGAGACAATAGCATTCTGGTGTGGGGGATGGGGTTAGGAATCTAAATTTTAGGAAGATCAGTCCATCTAGAATCAGCATATTAAAATTTTGAAGGGAAAAAAAGCTATTTTCTACATAATAGAATGACAAAAGAAAAATAATCAGTGCAAAAACATTCACTTTCCATCTTAATTGGTGACTCTAGCATTGTAGGAAAGGAAAGTAAAAAGCGGACAGCAAAAAGACAGCTTGTAAAATGCATGGAATTTGTCATCAAATTGTCAGTAGTTGTGAAGGATGGAGTAGTTTTGAATGGGAGGGAAGACCTAAAGGAACGAAGGTGAGAGAAAATAGGATGCTTTAAATCTAAATGATGTTTCAGCATAAATCACACCTCTAAACCCAAATAACAAAATAATTATTCTAACCGATATCCTTTTTCCTTGGTTTATAATATGAGTTTAGCAAACTTGGTCAAGTGGCGCTATTTAGCAGTGACAGGTCACTGTGAAATCTTTCGCGGTGTGGGAAAGAAAGTGCTGAAGTGTTTGTATTGCTCCAAGTGCAACCTATACCTGGATTTCCAGTCAATGTAATGATGTAAAATGGACATAATACAGACAAATTCTAGGAAGCAGAGGCCAATTACCTCAACCAAAAAGTAAATATGAGTAAATAGGGACAATTAAGTATGGTCAAACTGAAGAGAATATGTGAACTCCTGGCCATTGTCTGGAAGCTGATCAAATGTTGAAGTCCATAGTTCAGAGGGGGCATAAGAGAATAACAATGATGGCTTTATGTGACCCATAGCACAACAATGAAAGAGAGGAATTTATGTGCCAATATTTGCATGTTTCTTATAATACAAGGGCTACCATATTATAAGCTGCTGTCTCCTCTAAGCACTCCCTTATTTTTACCAGGCTTCTTGAAAATTAAAAAATAAAAATGTTATATTCAGTAACTGCCTACACTATTAGTCCTAACTCTCACTTCTTTTCACACTGCTACACTAAAATGGCTACCTATAGTCTCCTGACTGCCAAATCTATCAGATATTTTTCTTAATCCATCTTTGACATTTGACTTTGTTAACAACTCCTTCCTTCTTTAAGTTATGTCTTCCAGGGTTTCTGCTCAACAGTTTTTTTTCCAGCTCTACTTCACTGATGCTAAATCAGTGTTCTCTCCCCTCACTCCGCCTGCCATTTAAATTTAGTGTCCTGTAGGATCTTGTCAGTCCTCTTCTTTTCATTCCACAGAGTTTCCTCAAGCAATGTTATTCTCTTCTACAATTTTTTATTACTGTCTAAACATCCTTGACTTCAAATTTATATGTTTATATCTCTCTCAAGCTGCAAATCTACTTACTAACCTACTAAATCTTCAACTGGATTTTCTAGTGTCAATATAAACTTAACATATCTGAATGTCAACCTAGTATGTCCCTACACAACTTTTCTTCTTTTATTCATCTCTTTGTATTATGTAAGGACCTTAATGGCAACTCAAGTTAGCATCTGGAAATCTTCATAGACTTCTCCCTCTCATCATCCACACCCAAGGAGTCATCAAAATCTATTATTCTTTCTAAGATAACTTTTCAGTCGAGTCCCTAACCTATTCTTCATTCCTACTGATACTGCCTTAGATCAGGTCCCTATAACTTTTTGCTATAGTAGAGCACTTCTCTAGTCGTGCCTTTATACAGCCTTACTTCTTCAAAATACTACCAAAGTGACCTTTCTGACATGAATCCAAGCATTCCCCTCCAATCTTAAAACTCTTTAGTTATCTTTCATCCAAATGCAATCAAAATTCCATATATACAATGCTATGATAGTTTCAGGTGTACAGCAAAGTGATTTAGCTATACACTGTTAAGTAAACTAAACTTCATAAAATAAAATTCCATATAGAAAACTCTTGTGGTCTGGTTCCTACAGGTTTCTCTTACCTCATTTTCTACTTCCCTCCTTGCCTCTGCATCTATGCCTTCACTATGCTCCAGTATTACTGAAGTAGTTTCAAATATCCAAATGTTAGAGTAAGGAATTCAGGGTCTGAGTCCCTATTCTGCTACATTTTTAGATGTGTAAATTGGGGAAAATCATTTACCTTCTCTAGCACTTAATTTTTTCTTTTTTCAAAAGAGGAAAACTCAGATTAAATGTGAGTATTAAATAAACTAATACATGCAAATTACCTATCATAGCACCTAGTGTTTTTGAACTTTTTTTACTTCATTTTTTTTATGTTCATAGTATTGTCAATTTTGTAGTATTAGATATTTCTAAATAAAGTTGACTCTTGAACAAGGGTTTAAACTATGTGAGTTCATTTACATGAGTATTTTTTTCAATAAATATATTGGAAAAATTTTTGGAGATTTTCAATAATTTGAAAAACTTTTCAAACTACATAGCTAAAAATATTGAAAAAAATTAAGCATGTGATAAAATATTGAGTATATGTAGATAAACATACAAAATATGTGTTAATTGACTGATATCAGTAAGGCTTCCAGTCAACAGTAGGCTATTAGTTGCTAAATTTTAACAGACTCAAAAGTTATATATTAATTTTCAACTACATGGGAAGTTGGTGCCTCAGACCTCTGTGTAGTTCAAGATTCAAATCTAAGTGCCCTCTGCCTTATATAAAAGTATGATATAATATTTAATGTGAATGGATTACAAAATCACTTTCTTTTAACTCATTTTTTTCCTTAGTCTAGTACTTCTGTTACTCTTCTCTATAGCCTCTCCAATTTCTCAACATGTGAAATTCAATACTAAATGCAATACTTTTATAGGAACCTTACAAAATGAGTAAAACATGCATATCTTTTGTCTATCCCTTTCCTATTTCTTATTGTAGGATTGTAAGTTCCCATCTGCCAATCTTTAATGTATTTACTTAAATTCAAATTATGAAACACTAGGATGACTAGGTTTAGTTCCGCTGCTTGGAACCTAGTCAATCACCCTTCCTTTCTTATCATGCCAGTTTTGTCTGGATTCTCAGGGTAAATATAAATGATAACAAAACTACCAGTTGGATATTTCAATACAGTGGAAATCTAGCCAACTGATTTCATCAATTGGTCAGGTTCCTCAGAATGATCACGACAGTAGTCACCTGTAAGGATATGGTTTCTATTGTTGTTGTTGTTTTAAATAAAAAACTCAGTTGAACTTTATTCTATTTCTGGTATTAAATGACTATTTTTTCATTTGAGCTTTGTTCTTGTTTGGAAAGATACTGTCAAACCTATGCAACTTGTTACTTTCCACAACCTACTGAGTGTTCATTCAGTGAAATGAATATTGTGCATCATGGGCTTCCCTGGTGGCTCAGAGGGTAAAGCATCTGCCTGTGATGCGGGAGACCCAGGTTCGATCCATGGGTCAGAAAGATCCCTTGGAGAAGGAAATGGCAATCCACCCCAGTATTCTTGCCTAGAGAATCCCATGGACACAGGAGCCTGGTGGGCTATAGTCCACAGGGTCGCAAAGAGTTGGACATGACTGAGTGACTACACTACACTGGAGTTGAATAAAATTGGGTTGAAACTTCAGCTTCCTCATTTGTAAAATGGTGATAATGATGCTACAAGGATTATTTTAAGGACTGAATTGGACAATTGGATAATAGCTATCTGTTAGCATCATTTCTACTATGTGGAAGACATAATCTAAAGGACATGATGTAAAGGTTAATGCTCTTATATTCTTTTACTTATTCCTCTCACATAGAGGAAAATCCTGTAGACTTCTTTTATGTAATATAGAACCTCAGGTTGTGTTGGGAATGAAATTCCACTACCTAGAATAGGAAAGGAAGAAGGCCATGACAGTTTATAGAGGTTTATATATGGAAAGTACTCCTGTTGGGGAAAAGAGATAAGAAAGAGCAGTTGGATAATGCTTGGGTTAGATTTTAATGCAGTTGAGAATGACTAATATGCCATTATAAAAAATAAAGGGACCTAGCTAGATTCACAATAGAGGGGAGAGATGAGCAATTCAGTGGCTGGCTATTGAAAACAGAGGAAGGGACCAGATGTTATGTTGTTTCGTTACCCAACTTGTCATTGGTCAGGGTATAGGGAAAAAAAAAGACAAAGCAGTATCACATGGAATAATCATTAACAGAAAATACACACTGTATTTTGTTCATCCTTCAAACATTTGTTTCCAGTAATTTAGAAGTCATTTCTTTACCAATTGACCAAACTTACTTACACATGTATACTTTTGATGAAATTCTCTAAATTTCCCACATGTGTACAAGTTTGAGAGCTAGTGTATTAATCAAAACAATAAATTTGACTCAGATATCTTTGATCCCTCTGTTCTTTAAAGTTGGTTTAAATAAAAGTGAATTACTATTTGTATCTCCTTTCCCTTCTTCACCATTTAATTTAGACACCATAAATCAAAACAGAAATGACATACTAAAGCCCATGTGGACTACCAATTCCCTGTATGCCTACTTTATAAACATCTTTGAATCATATCTTAATTTTTGATGGATTCAGATTTTTGACGCTTTCAAGAATCCAAGACCAAGATCACTCAGGAAGAGCCAAAGTGTTTTCTGTTGTGGCTCACACATCATCAATCAAACTGTTAACTAAGTCTGGTTGCAGAATCTTTATTAGTGGCAGTGATAAAATAAGCAGAAAGGACACAGCTTGCTCAGATCTCTGGATAAAATTTCAGATCGGCCATTGAAAATATTATTTTACCTTATAAATGAAGCAAATGCAGATGTGTCTTTGATTAATTGAAAATTAATTAATTGAAAGGAAACCCTGCAATGTCATAGTTTATTTTATTTTTCAGCCTAAAATCCAACTGTGACTACTGATACTAGCTACCTGTTTTCTTAAGAAAAAGAACAAGACTGTCAAACTAGACAACATGATTTGAGATTTAAAAAAAATGTCAGACTCTTTCCCAGTATCAATAAAACCTTGATGATCATCAAACATAGATGAAGATTGGATAATGAGTGTAGGACTCAAAGGATCATTATCAACTGAAGTTGTTTATTGGTAATTAAGATGAAGGAGCATGGGCTAATCGGAATATTTCATGAACTTCTTAGGGCAGCAGTTTTGGTGTGGACTAACATAATCCATATTAGAACAGTTGCCATCTTCTTTATATAAGGTAATGAAAGAGAACTCATAAATTGGACTATGAAACTCTTTGCTTTATATATATATACACATATATACACATATACATATATATTTGCATAAGGCTTGACTATGTTTCAAAGTAATCAAAGTGATTTTTCACTCTGTGAAAAATGCATCACAGGAAATGTCTTCTTACTAAAATATCCATTTTCAATCAGTTTGAACATACACATTCTTCAAAAAGTAAAATACATCTATAGACTGGCTTGGAGTTTCTTACCTTTCTTTCCCTTCTCATCACCAACGTACACAGGAATTGAAAGTCGGCAGGTAGACCTCTGTGAACATTATAGTTCCCTTACTATTTTATTATTGTTAAATGTTTTGTATGATCTGAGAGAAATTTTGAGAAATGAAACAAAATGGAGATATCTTTCCTATCCATGAGATTTCTAATGCCAGAAGTTAACAATGTTGCAGAGAAGAGTTGAAACATTAGCTAGAACGATTTTAATACATGCAATTGAGTTATAATGTACCCAGTGTAAGATAAGACTGTGGTTATTATGATGTGAGGCATATTTCAATCCTGTTCCCACGCTCTCCCCATACTCTGGACTAGAGAAAAAGAAAAACAGGCCATACACATTGAAAAGACCATGGCATAAATATTTAGACAATTATTCCTTCTTTGACTTTTCTTTTCTTATCCCTTGAAACTTTTCTCTTTTAGTGTGGAAATTTCTATCTTTCTCTGTGTTTTGGGGGCAGCAGGCAGTACACTAATATGAAAGATGTAAAAGGAGGTCACTAGGGTTAAAATTGGAGAAGGCAATGGCACCCCACCCCAGTACTCTTGCCTGGAGAATCCCATGGACGGAGGAGCCTGGTGGGCTGCAGTCCACGGGGTCGCTAAGAGTTGGATACGACTGAGCGACTTCACTTTCACTTTTCACTTTCATGCATTGGAGAAGGAAATGGCAACCCACTCCAGTGTTCTTGCCTGGAGAATCCCAGGGACGGGGGAACCTGGTGGGCTGCCGTCTATGGGGTTGCACAGAGTTGGACACGACTGAAGCGACTTAGCAGCAGCAGCAGGGTTAAAATAAAAAGAGCCAATCTGAGCATAGATCACCCACTGGAGTCAAATAGAATAGTGGAATATAATTGAATGGCTTCCTAGGGAGATGAAGGAAGAAGTGCAATCTGCCCCAAGACATTTCCTCATATTTGATGAAAATAGCACCTCTCTGCTTATAAAAACAGATGTTACTGGTGCATAGAAACATCTATCTGTGTGTAAACATTTTTATCCACCCCCAGGATGGTCATTGATTTCATCCACAGTTGTTTTGTCAGCATTTCATTTTAAATATGTTACTTTTCATCTCAAGAGATCACATGTGTTTTGTTGCTGTTCAGTCACTCAGTCCTGTCTGACTCTTTGTGAGCCCAAGGACTGCAGCATGCCAGGCTTCTCTGTCTTCACTATCTCCTGGAACTTGCTCAAAGTCATGTCCATTGAGTCAGTGATGCCATTCAACCATCTTATCCTCTGTCTTCCATCCCCATCTCCTCCTGCCTTCAGTCTTGCCCAGCGTATGAGTCTTTTCTAGTGAGTCATCTCTTCACATCGGGTGGCCAAAATACTGGAGCTTCAGCTTTAGCATCAGTCCTTCCAATGAATATTCAGGACAGATTTCCTTTAAGATTGACTAGTTTAATCTCTTTGTAATCCAAGGGACTCTCAAGAGTCTTCTCCAACACCACACTTCAAAAGTATTAATTCTTTGGCACTCAGCCTTCTTTATGGTCCAACTCTCACATCCATACATGACTACTGGAAAAACCATAGCTTTGATTATATGGACAAAGTAATATCTCTGCTTTTTAATACCTGTCTGGGTTTGTCATAGCTTTTCTTCCAAGGAGTGAGTCTTCTTTTAATTTCATGGCTTCAGTCATTATCTGCACTAATTTTGGAGCCCAAGAAAATAAAGTTTGTCACTGTTTCCATTGTTTCCCCCTCTATGTGTTTACCTGTGGGCAAACCCCATCCCCCAAAACCACAAACAAAGAAATAAATAACTCACCAAAATATAGAGAATACTTTTCAAGGCCTGTAGACTGATTCCTTGCCTTTTATTTATTTGTTCAAAAACAAAAGCTCTCTATTAGTTGGTTATTTAAATACAATCAGAAAAATCAGAGGAGGGAATCACATGCAGAAGGAATTCAATCAGTGGCATGCTAGAACTAGCTTATAATGGCTAGCAAAAGCTGATTGTTACATTTTCAGGAATTTTGCGAGCTTGTTGATATCAAGTTAGTAGCTTGAAAGCCATGATAGGATGGAAATTGGCAAATGCTACAAATTAAGACTTTTTCCCCCGAGACAGCAAGTTTTTAAACATTTACCTGTGCACCACCAGATTCAATCAAATCAATGCAATTTTTCTTGTGGATTTCTTCAGCTAGTTTCTCACTGAGAAACCATTGCATGGCATATAATGGTGCTATTCAAATGTCTCTCTTTTTTTAACATGAGAAAAATTTTCCTGACAAAATCTTATATAAAAACATCTATGAAGGAAAAAAAAAGCAGAGGTGCTTTAATTGACTGGAAAGGATATGCCATCCCCTGGCCTTCCTCTTTCCCTGCCAACCTGACCACTCTACCCAGCTCCACCACATTCTGGGCCATGCAAGATATATTTGGAAAACAACTGATCAAAAGGAAAGAACAGGGATGGAAAAAGAGACACAAGGAATTATAACTCTAGTTTTGACTTCTGACCAATCATTCCAGACCTTGCTTGCTTACTTATAAAATGAGGGGTTTGAACAAATGATCTTGAGGATTCTCCAAGCTGTAAAACTTATAGATGCATGAATGTTTCATGAAAAATAATTTTTAAAAATCTGACTTTAAATTAAAGATAAATTGTACTACCGGTTAGCACTGTCATTTACTTTCACTTAACTTTTAGCTTCTTTTTGCATTCAAATTAAGTTCCTATTACTTCATCCCTATAGCCAGAGTCACAAAAGCAACCAACTTGTGTTCTCATTAAGTTGGTAGCATACATAGCTAAATGGGACAAATTATCATTCTTTGCATCCCTATTTGGTCTGTGTACTGATGAAAATACCAATCTGGATTGTTTACTGTCTTCTCTTTATTTATTCCATCACTTTCAACTCTCCTAGTTTCATTCTCTGTCCTTGATGGTGTACTTTTCCTTCAGAGCCAATATGAGTCGTTAGTTAAAAGAATAGCTAAACAGTTCTGAAGAGGGTCCCTCTGGCTTGAGTGTTTGGAGGTGATGAGAACAGAATCCACAAAGTAAATGATGAATTTGCCTCAGCAGAAGCATTTCTGAAAGCAAAATCAGATGTATTATATGTAAGTATGTAAATATGAATTGATGTACTCATAGGCCCATCATTGCTCAAAGAAATTAGTTTCAAAAGAAGAACAGTAAATATCTGCAGCAATTTCCATTATCTAGGGATAGATTAACAAGTATGTAGATTAACTAAAATAATATATAATATAATAGCTTATGTATGAAAGTCATTAAATGTAGAACACCTACATAAAAAAGGATCTATTGTTTAAAACTACAAAGTAACTATTAGGGTTTGGGTAGGGAATGATGGTACATTTTTAAAAAGTGAAGAGATTTAAAATGAAAAGATTATTTAAAGGGTGTGGCCAAGGTTAAGGGAAACAAACCCAAAATGGTGAAGCACAGTAGAACTAGTGACAGTGAGGAACTCTTTCTGTTCTTTGACCTGACAAGAGGAGTGAAATATTACCAGATCCTGGAGAGATTAGCCTACTGTAAGAGAAGGCCCTCCTTCTGGAAGTTGTGATCTTTGAAAGAAGGATGTAGCTAACTGCCAGTGAACTCTCTGAGAGTCTATTAGAATAAAAACACTGACTTCTATTTTTATTTTGTCACTTACTCTTTTTGGTAACTTAAGAAGTTAGGTCTATGACCCACTTAGAGTTAATATTTGTGTATAGAGTAGTAAGGAAGGGGTCCAACTTCATTTTGCATGTAAATATCTAGTTGCTCAAGCACCATGTAGTTGAAAAAACTATTCTTTTTTCATTAAAGTTTTTCAGTACCTTTGTCAAAAATCAATTGACCATAGTGCTGCATGTCAATTGTATCTCAATAAAACTGGGGAAAAATGATCGATAATAAATGTATGGATTGATTTCTAGAATCACAATTTGGTTCCGTTGATCTATAATATCTATCCTTATAACAGAACCATATTGTCTTGGTACTGTAGCTTTGTAGTGACTTTGGAAATTGAACAGTATGTCTTCCATCTTTGTTCCTTGTCGAGATTATTTTGGTTATTCTTCATCGCTTGCACTTTTACATGAATTTAAGGATAAATAAACATCACTTTTGCCAAAAAGACAGCTAGAATTTTGATAGGATTTGTATTAAATCTGTAGATCAATTCGGGGAGGATTGCCAACTAAATAATATTATGTCTTGCAATTCATGAACACTGAGTATCTTTCCATTTTATTTACACCTTCTTTAATTTATGTCAACCATGTTTTGTAGTTTTCAGAGTAGGGGACTACTTCTTTTGTTAAATTTAGTCAATCTTGATAGCTTATATCTTTTTAAGAATATATGTTCATTTCATCTGTGTTATCCAATTTTTTGGCATATAGCTGTTCATAGTTCACTCTATAATTTCTTTGCCCTGTAACATTCATGGTGATGTTTCTATTTCATTCCAGATTTTAGTAATGGAATCTCTTTTTCTCTTTGTCAGTCCAGATAAAGATTTCTCAGTTTTGTTAATTATTTTTTCAAAGAGCCAAACTGTGACATATCCATAGATGTTTAAGTTTTACATCTTTGGTCTTTCACTTCCTGGAATTTAAACTCCACCCATCCCCCTCCTAAACATGAAGACAGATTAGGTTTATCTGTGACTAACATGGACAATGCCTAAGGCAGAAATCTGTTTCTCATCCAGTGTAGACAGTTTCAGGCTAGTATGATACTACATGGTTGCTATCACTGTCTTCTATCCAATTGTACAGCCATTTTCAAAAGTTAACAGCTTGGCTACTTTAACTCCACCATCACGTCAGCATTCCAACCAACACATCAATATTCTGCCCAGCAGGAAATAGGCTAACTCTTCCATTCCTTTTAAGAATGCTTTCCCCAATTTTCACACACCAATTCTACTAACAACCTGTTGACATGCTGATTTTATGGACATGCTGAGCACCAAAGAGGCTGAGAACTGAGTTCCAATTATTGAGAAAACAAAAAAAGGATACATATCAAAGGATAAATCCTTGTAACAATATGTCATGATGTTTAGTTTGTATATATATTTTAATTTATATAAGGACATTTTACTACACACTTCATTCTGTGTTTTGATTTTTTAAAAAATATTTTGAAGCCTTTACAAAGATACAAACTAATAAAGCAATATTTGTGTATGTGTGTGTGTAATTTGTGTGTGGATTTCAGATCTAATGATTATGAAGATGATCCTTTGTGATCTCTCCATTTTCTTCTCTTTTCTATTATACTTTCATTCCTGATGGTTCTCAGAATGCATTGAAACATGTAAAATATCATGTAGGAAACGAGTTGCCAGTCCAGGTTCGATGCACGATGCTGGATGCTTGGGGCTGGTGCACTGGGACGGCCCAGAGGGATGGTATGAGGAGGGAGGAGGGAGGAGGGTTCGGGATGGGGAACACATGTATACCTGTGGCGGATTCATTTTGATATTTGGCAAAACTAATACAATTATGTAAAGTTTAAAAATAAAATAAAAATAGAAAAAAAAAAAGAATCACCTGGGAAATTTATTAAAAAGGTAGATTTCAGATTTCATCCTAAGAGATTCTTACTCAGTAGATTTGGAGTAGAGCCAGGAACCTGCATATTTAACAAGGAACCCAGGTTGTTCTGGCCACAGTATGTATTTGAAAAATTCACTGAGTTAGGGGATTTGGTAACTAACTGTTTTTTAAAAAGTAAAATGAATTTAGCAACTAAGACACATGGCTTCTTCTTCTCCATTGACTCTTTTGAGTGTGGTTTCCATTACTTCACTTACACTGGAGCCTGTCTTCTTAGTTGCTTAAAAGCAAAACTTTAAAAATATCATTGTTAGTTAAATGGTTTATGAAAGCTATCAAGGCAGAGATGAAGAATGTTAGATCTCCTTATTCAGTTTATAGACAGAAAATCCTGGTTGGGTAGAACCCTTATAATGGAATGATCAAAGCATTGCCTTATATTGGAAAGATCAAATCATTTTCTGTGAAAAACGTTTCCTTCCCAATTCAGTTTGAGCTATATCTCACTCAACTCTCTTACTTGAATAGAATCTGCTAATTATATTCAATACCATATCTGAGCATGGGGTTTTATTCTATCATAGATATGTAAATATTGCTTGTACAGATAATTCCCAGAATTTCTTGAAGACCTTTCAAATAAAAATCTCCCTTACATCAATGAGTTGTGATGGGGAAGGAGATTGGGCTGAAATTTTAATTTTTCTGACTGACCAAATTAAAAGATTCAAAGTATATTTTTTCTATTTATTAAATGAGCATTAAATTCAAAAGAATTTAAAAATATATTTAAATAGACTTTAATTATTCCCCTAGACTAGGTTTTTAGTGGTAGAATTGTTGAATCAAAGAGTAAGATGGGTTTGACCCAGAAATTCCAGTTTTAAAAATTTATTTTAAAGAAATAATCAGAGATATACACAATGTAGCAGATACAATGATATTCACATTAGCTTAATTTATAATCAAGAAATATTGGAAGCAAATGTCCTATTGCAGGAGACCAATTATGTAAATTATGTAAGATTATGTAAACAGGTTTCCTCTACAATCCAAAATTAGGGCCTTCCTATGAAACCATTCCTGAACTAAAATGATGTAAAGTCAAGAAGCAATTACCATTAATTTATATAGGAAAAGTTTTGAGCATTCTCAGACTATAAAAAAAAAAAAAAACCTATCAAATCATACCAAATAGCACATAAGATCTAAAATAATATTAACATATAATCAAAGAAGGGATTATATAATAAATACACAATCCGTATAAAGTAGAAATAACATACATACAGCATAATTTCACTTACCAGAATTGAGAAGACAGAGAACACTGGAAGACTGTGAGGTGGTGATGGTGGTGTGTTAGGCTGAGTCTTGAAAGCCTGGGGCTTTGAGAGGTACAGGAGACTGGGGTGTAGGGGAGAGAGGAAGAGGGTCCTCTTTTAATATCTTATCTCTATCTTATTCCACTAATGTTTACACCTTCTTCTATGTCTGCCTGTCTCATTGTTGAGGGTTGAGGTTCATCATCTGCAATGGCTAATGTGAAAGGCTGGAAATACCACATTTTACATGACTGTTTAGCCTTGTGTATTTTTATATCATACAATTCTTTGTAGGAACTCAAAACATCCTGCAAACCTGCCCTAAACTTATGTGTCCTTTCAAAGTTAAAGTCATACTTTTCTGTAATCATTGTAACACTGTCAATTGTAGTGGAAATCTCATAAATACTGCATGTTCAGTTCCTGGACGACTTTACTTTCAGGCCTTTCACTATTGTATTTGGTTTTGATTCATATCCTTTCCTTTTGCAATTGTATCAGCTATTCCTCTGCCAGCTATTGGTCATGAGATGCCAAAACCTCTTCACCGTCATCTTTGTGCACATCCAAAAACCCAGCCTCCATATCCAAAGTTCCTACTGACACATTTATTGTTACAGCTTTGAAGCCTTTAAAATTGTTCAGTACTTCATTCAGGACAGTTTCTTCTAAACACCATTTCTCAGTTAGATTGTTAGCCTATTGAGAACATCTCCAAGGTTGAAAATTGCCAATTTTATATTGTGGATCTCTCTGAATGATATTTCAGAGTTGACTTCTGTCAATGGTACTTAAAATACATCTCATTTGGCATATGATAGGCCTCAATTGTGGCTACTGGGCCTTGGTTACATGGCTGCAGCAATGACATAGTATTTTGTGTTAAGAACACAACACAAACATTACTACCATACTTGGTAATGCCAGATAGAGGAGCAGCACAATTATCGACAATCAGAATACGCCTATATTGGAAGTTATTTTCTTACAGTGTTTTTCAACAAAAGGACCAATGTATCCACTCATGTACTCAGAAAAAAAACACTTTGGTAGTTTAACCACCTATATATGAAGAAAACACAAGAAGTACATTTTTATCAATGCTTTTAAAAATACTATTTATTTTTAATTGGAAGATAATTGCTTTACAATATTGTGTTGGTTTCTGCCATATATCAACATGAATCAGCCATAGGTATATATATATATCCCATCTCTCTTGTAAGTCCCTCCCACCTCCCACCCCATCCCCTCCCTCTGGGTTGTCACAGGGCACCATTATTGAGCCTCCTGTGTCATACAGCAAATTTCCACTGGCTGTCTAATTTTACATATGATAATGCATATGCTTCAATGCTACTCTTTCAATTCATCCCACCCTCTGCTTCTCCTGCTGTGTGCACAAGTCTGTTCTCTATGTTTTCATCTCCATTGCTACCCTGCAAATAGGTTCATTGGTATCATCTTTCTAGATTCCATATATATGCATTGATATACGATATTTGTTTTTCTCTTTCTGACTTACTTCACTCTGTATAATAAGCTCTAGGTTCATTCACCTCATTAGAACTGACTCAAATGTGTTTCTTTTATGGCTCAGTAATATTCCATTGTATACATATACCAAAGCTTCTTTATCCCTTCATCTGTCAATGGACATCTAGGTTGTTTCCATGTCCTAGCTATTGTAAATAGTGTAATGAATACTGGGGTACATGTCTCATTCAATTATGTATTTCTCAGGGTATATGTCCAGTAGTGGGATTGTTGGGTTATATGGTAGTTTTATTCCTAGTTTTTAAAGTAATCTCCATACTGTTCTCCATAGTGGCATCATCAAGTTAAGTTCCCACCAATAATGCAAAAGGGTTCCCTTTTCTCCATACCCTCTCCAGCGTTTATTGTTTGTAGAATTTTTGATGATGGTCTTTCTGACAGGTGTAAGGTAGTTTCGATTTGTATTTCTCTAGTAACGAGTGATGTTCTCTTTTCATGTATTTATTAATATCTGTATGTCTTCTTTGGAGAAATGTCTGTTTTGGTCTTCTGCTCACTTTTTGATTGGGTTTGTTTTTCTGGTATTGAGCTATGTGAGCTGCTTGTATAATTTGGAGATTAATCCTTTGTCAGTTGTTTCATTTGCTACTTTCTCCCCTTCTGAGGGTTGTCTTTTCACCTTGTTTATAGTTTCCTTAGCTGTGCAAAAGCTTTTAAGTTTAATTAGGTCCCATTTGTTTATTTTTGTTTTTATTTCCATTACTCTAGGTGGTGGTTCATAGAGGATCTTGCTGTGATTTATGTCAAATAGGATTCTGCCTGTTTTCCTCTAAGAGTTTTATAGTTTCTGGTCTTATATTTAGGTCTTTAACCCATTTTGAGTTTTTTTTTTTTTTTGGTATAGTGTTAGGAAGTATTCTAGTTTTATTTTTTTGCATGTAGTTGTCCAATTTTCCCAGCACCACTTATTGAAGAGACTATTTTTTCTCCATTGTATATTCTTGCCTCTTTTGTCAAAGATAATGTACCCAAAGGTGCATGATTTTATCTCTGAGCTTTCTATCTTGCTCCATTTATCTATAGTTCTATTTTTGTCCCATACTGTCTTGATGATTGTAGCTTTGTTTTATAATCTGAAGTCAGGAAGGTTGATTCTTCAAGCAACATTGTTCTTCCTCAAGACTGTTTTGGCTATTCAGTCTTCTGTGTTTGTATCAATTCAGTTCAGTTCAGTCATTCAGTCGTGTCTGACTCTTTGCAACCCCATGAACCACAGCACGCCAGGCCTCCTGTCCATCATCAACTCCCAGAGCCACCCAAACCCACGTCCATTGAGTCGATGATGCCATCCAACCATCTGATCCTCTGTCGTCCCCTTCTACTCCTGCCCTCAATCTTTCCCAGCATCAGGGTCTTTTCCAATGAGTCAGCTCTTCCCATCAGGTGGCCAAACTATTGGAGTTTCAACTACAACATCAGTCCTTCCAATGGATATTTAGGACTTATTTCCCTTAGGATGGACTGGTTGGATCTCCTTGCAGTCCAAGGGACTCTCAAGAGTCTTCTCCAACACCACAGTTCAAAAGCACCAGTTCTGTGCTCAGCTTTCTTTATAGTCCAAATCTCACATCCTTACATGACCACTGGAAAAACCATAGCCTTGACTAGATGGACCTTTGTTGGCAAAGTAATGTCTCTGCTTCTTAATATGCTGTCTAGGTTGGTCATAACTTTCCTTCCAAGGAGTAAGCGTCTTTTAATTTCATGGCTGCAATCACCATCTGCAGTGATTTTGGAGCCCCCAAAAATAAAGTCAGCCACTGTTTCCACTGTTTCCCCATCTATCTGCCATGAAGTGATGGGACCAGATGCCATGATCTTTGTTTTCTGAATGTGGAGCTTTAAGCTAACTTTTTCACTCTCCTCTTTAAGGCTTTTGAGTTCCTCTTCATTTTCTGCCATAAGGGTGGTGTCATCTGCATATCTGAGGTTATTGATATTTCTCCCGGCAATCTTGATTCCATCTTGTGCTTCTTCCAGCCCAGCATTGCTCATGATATACTCTGCATATAAGTTAAATAAGCAGGGTGACAATATACAGCCTTGACATAATCTTTTCCTATTTGGAACCAGTCTGTTGTTCCATGTCCAGTTCTAACTGTTGCTTCCTGACCTGCATATAGGTTTCTCAAGAGGCAGGTCAGATGGTCTGGTATGCCCATCTCTTTCAGAATTTTCCACAGTTTATTGTGATCCACACAGTCTAAGGCTTTGGCATAGTCAATAAAGCAGAAATAGATGTTTTTCTGGAACTCTCTTGCTTTTTCCATGATCCAGCGGATGTTGGCAATTTGATCTCTGGTTCCTCTGCCTTTTCTAAAACCAGCTTGAACATCTGGAAGTTTACAGTTCATGTATTGCTGAAGCCTGCCTTGGAGAATTTTAAGCATCACTTTACTAGTGTGTGAGATGAGTGCAATTGTGTGGTAGTTTGAGCATTCATTGTTTGTATACAAATTGTGACATTTTTTGTTCTAGTCCTGTGAAAAATGCCATTGGTAGTTTAATAGGGACTGCACTGGATCTGTAGCTTTCTTTGGTAGTATAGTCATTTTCACAATATTGATTCTTCCTATCCAATAGCATGGTATGTCTCTCCATCTGTTTGTGTCATCTTTGATTTCTGTCATCAATGTCTTATGGTTTTCTGCATACAGGTCTTTAGTCTCTTTAGGTAGGTTTATTCCTAGGTATTTTATTCTTTATGTTGCAATGGTGAATGGGATTGTTTCCTTAATTTATGTTTCTGATTTTTCACTGTTAGTATATAAAATTGCAAAGGATTCTTTAAAGTCCCCTTGAATTTCCTGAAAGGTATACCAGTGGAAGCCTAAGGACAGCATCACCAGTGACATTAATAATAGGCATTAAAATAAACCTGTCCTTCCATGCATTATGTCCCTTAGCTTGCTTTTGTTTTATGGAAATACATATCTTGCTCAGCATTTTTTCCCCCAATAAAGCATTTCATCACAGTTCAAGACTTGCTTACAGGAATAACCACCTTCAGAAATTAGTTTCTTCACTTTTTCTTGGAACACTTTCCTCATTGCTAGTATCAGATAAAGCACTGTCTCCAGTAAGATTTAGGCTGTAAAACTTCCTTTGCCTCCAAAACCGATCAAACCATCCACAACTACTTTAAATTCTACTTTAGCAAGTACTGTCATCACCATATTCCAGTGCTTTCTATTCCAGCTTATTAAAAAGACTGTTTTCTCCTAATGTATAAGATACTTAACAGAACACCACACTTTGTACCCATCAATCCACTCAAGCAACAGACTTTCATTGTATTCATTTCTTATTCACTCAGTTGTGTCTGACTGCTTGCAGACAGACAGGAGCCTGCCAGGCTCCTCTGTCCATGGGATTTCCCATGCAAGAATACTGGAGTGGGTTGTCATTCCCTTCTCCAGAGGATCTTTCTGATCCAGAGATTGAACTCATGTCTCCTATGTCTCCAGCACTGCAGGCAGTGTCTTTACTTGCTGAGTAAAGCAAGTAAAGGGAAGCCCATTGTATTTATTACTGTATGTCAACTGCAAAAAAAGACCACTTTGCTACTAGTGGAACCAAGAGCAACTTTGGCAGCTTTTGAGATTCTCTCTGTTTGTAAATAGTATGAATGGTGGAGGCAGGCAAGGTCAATGCAGGCTCAATGTCTTTATCTCATTCACTGTGATTGAAATGCTCAGTTATGTCCACTTTTAACCTAAGTGTAACCCCCTTCTGAGCTTTCTTGAAAGTGAAAGTGAAATCGCTCAATCATGTCTGTTTGTGACCTCATGGACTGAACCTACCATGCTCCTCCATCCATGGGATTTTTCCAGGCAAGAGTAGTAGAGTGGGTTGTCATGTCCTTCTCCAGAGGATCTTCCCGATCCAGGGATCGAACCTGTGTCTCCCACATTGTAGGTAGATGCTTTACCATCTGAGCCAACAGGGAAGTCCAGTCTGAGCTTTCTTAGGCTTTATTAATACCTTAGGACACATGTTGCTAATGGATACACAAAATAAATTGAGATGAATCACAGATGCTCACAGACACAGTTCAAACCTATGGCAGCTTGATGCTGGGATGCCGAATATAGCTCCCATAGAAGGAGTTTAGTGGTGCCACTCTCCCTGCATGGGGTATGTACTGCCTTTACAATAACTCATGGAAAAACAAACACTGAATGCAATTTTCCTTTTTTTTCTTTTTTGGTAAAAGTCAAAAGACTCATAGATTTCTCTTAGTTAGTGAGAGCAGATACTACTGAAAGTTTTGCAAAAACCAAGTTGCATAATGTGCATTGGATTCCTATAATTGAGCTATATGCTACTTTAAAAAATCATACTATATAGGTTATTTGTTGACATGGGAAATGCTTAATATATTGTTAAACTTTTTAAAAATCAGATTAAAACAATGTGTAATATACTATCTAAATTTGGGGGGAAATAAAAGTGTGTCTTTATACACAAATATACATATACACTTAGAAAAAAGACAGTAAAATATGTAGCAATCTGACAAAATGTTTAGGTTTATCTTTGAGTAGAGGTATTACACATCATTTTCATTGTTATTTTATGCTGGTGCTTTTATATAATATGTCTTGTGCTAGCACTTTTTCTATATTATACCTTTTCTATATTATAAGAAAAGAGTTATTTTATGATATGAGTATATAAAAATAAAATGTACAATTTGCCCACTGAGATTTAATATGACTTGAGTTTAAATGGATATACAGACCTATAATCCCACTAAATCTATTACCAGCTTTCACCTTTTAAATGTGACCTTTTTGTACACCAGATACTATTAAAAGCTCTTTTTGGAAGTACTCATTTGGTGTTGGTAAGGGAATTGAACCACTGCTGTGGCTCATCTGTAAAGAATCCACCTGCCAAGTAGGAGACCTCGGTATGATCCCTGGGTTGAGAAGATCCCCTGGAGAAGGAAATGGAAACCCACTCCAGTATTCTTGCCCGGAAAATCCCATGGACAGAGGAACCTTGTGGGTTACATTACATTGGGTTGCAAAGAATTGAACATGACCGAGTAACTAAAAGCAGCAGCAACAAGGGAACTGACGACCTGAATCTTTCAGTTTGATTGTTGGCCATGCCACAAACCCCTTTGTACCTGATGCGGATCATTAGCCGTATGTGAATATTCTTAAGTAATAATAGCAAAATGGCTGTCTGAGAAGGCCTTACAAATAGCTGTGAAAAGAAGAGAAGCCAAAAGCAAAGGAGAAAGAAAAGATATACCCATTTGAATGCAGAGTTCCAAAGAATAGCAAGGAGAAATACAAAAGCCTTTCTCAGTGATCAGTGCAAAGAAATAGAGGAAAACAATAGAATGGGAAGGACTAGAGATTTCTTCAAGAAAATTAGAGATACCATCTTTCATTCAAAGATGGGCTCAATAAAGGACAGAAATGGTACAGACCTAACAGAAGCAGAAGATATTGAGAAGAGGTGGCAAGAATACACAGAAGAACTGTACAAAAAGATCTTCATGACCAAGATAATCACAATGGTGTGATCACTCACCTTGAGCCAGACATCCTGGAATGTGAAGTCAAGTGGGCCTTAGGAAGGATCACTACGAACAAAGCTAGCAGAGGTGATGGAATTCCAGTTGAGCTATTTCAAATCCTGAAAGATGATGCTGTGAAAGTGCTGCACTCAATAGGTGAGCAAAGTTGGAAAACTCAGCAGTGGCCACAGGACTACTAAACATCAGTTTTCATTCCAGTCCCTAACGAAAGCAATTCCAAAGAATGCTCAAGCTACCACACAATCGCACTCATCTCACACACTAGTAAAGAAATGTTCAAAATTCTTCAAGCCAGGCTTCAACAATATGTGAAACATGAACTTCCAGATGTCCAAGCTGGTTTTAGAAAAGGCAGAGGAACCAGAGATCAAATTGCCAACATCCGCTGGATCATCAAAAAAGCAAGAGAGTTCCAGAAAAACATCTATTTCTGCTTTATGCACTATGACAAAACCTTTGACTGTGTGGATCACAATAAACTGTGGGAAATTCTGAAAGAGATGGGCATACCAGACCACCTGATCTGCCTCTTGAGAAACCTGTATGTAGGTCAGGAAGCAACAGTTAGAACTGGAAATGGAACAACAGACGGGTTACAAATAGCTAATGGAGTATGTCAAGGCTGTATATTGTCACCGTGCTTATTTAACTTATATGCAGAGTACATCATGAGCAATGCTGGGCTGGAAGAAGCACAAGCTGGAATCAAGATTTCTGGGAGAAATATCAATAACCTCAGATATGCAGATGACACCACCCTTCTGGCAGAAAGTGAAGAGGAACTAAAGAGCCTCTTTATGAAAGTGAAAGAGGAGAGTGAAAAAGTTAGCTTAAAACTCAACATTCAGAAAACAAAGATCATGGCATCTGGTCCCATCACTTCATGGCAGATAGATGGGGAAACAGTGGAAACAGTGGCTGACTTTATTTTTCTGGGCTCCAAAATCACTGCAGATGGTGATTGCAGCCATGAAATTAAAGGAAGCTTACTCCTTGGATGGAAAGTTATAACCAATCTAGACAGCATATTAAAAAACAGAGACATTATTTTGCCAACAAAGGTCCATCTAGTTAAGGCTATGGTTTTTCCCGTAGTCATGTATGGATGTTACAGTTAGAACATAAAGAAAGCTGAGTGCCGATGAATTGAAGCTTTTGAACTGTGGTGTTGGAGAAGACTCTTGAGAGTCCCCTGGACTGCAAGGAGATCCAACTGGTCCATCCTAAAGGCAATCAGTCCTGAATGTTCATTGGAAGGACTGATGTTGAAGATGAAATTCCAATACTTTGACCACCTGATGCGAAGAGCTGACTCATTTGAAAAGACCCTGATGCTGGGAAAGATTGAAAGCAGGAGTAGAAGGGACGACAGAGGATGAGATAGTTAGATGGCATCACCGACTCAATGGAAATGAGTTTGAGTAAACTCCGGGAGTGATGATAGACAGGGAGGCCTGGCATGCTGCAGTCCGTGGGGTCACAAAGAGTCAGATATGACTGAGTGACTGAACTGAACGGACTGAATAATAGCTTGAATTTTTTAGATAGAAGACTTAGATATATTGAGTTGGCCAAAAAGTTCATTTAATTTTTCGAGTAAAAATAAGAGACATATTTTTCATTTTCACCAAGCACTTTACTGAACAATATATTTACCATTTTGTTCCACTACTTTCTGCCATTTTTCTGGCAATTTCATAATTCCATCTTCCTCAAACATTTCATCTTTTTGAGCAAAGAACTGTTTCAGGTGCTTTTTACATTCTTCCAGGGAATTGAAAATTCTTTCCATTATGAGAATTTTTTACAAATCAAGGCAAATGGACATTTCTAGAAAGGTGCAATTTTTGTGAACATGCTGTATGATTCAGAATTTCCCAGCCAAGCTGTAATAGTTTTTGCTTGGTCATCAAAGAAATGGGCTTCCCAGGAGGCACTAGTAGTAAAGAAACTGCCTGCCAGTGCAGGAGAAATAAGAGATGTGAGTTCAATCCCAGGGTCAGGAAGATCCCCTGGAAGAGGGCATGGCAACCCACTCCAGTATTCTTGCCCTTGAGAATTCCATGGACAAAGGAGCTTGGCAGGCTACAGTCCGTGGGGCCACAAGGAGTCAGACATGACTGAAGCGACTTAGCATGCACATCAAAGAAACATGTAGACTTGTAATATCCTGGTAGAAGATTATGCATTTTCTGAGTAATTCCAGAGGCTTTTCATGAAGTGCTACTTTCAGTTGGTATAAACGGGAGCAGTACATGTTGCAATTAATTGTTTGGTTTTCTGGAAGGTGTGCATAATAGTGGACTCCCTTCCAATCCAACCATATACACAGCACTTTTCTCTTTGAATGAAGACCAGCCTTTGTTGTGGTTGGTGGTGGTTCATTTCACTTGCCTCACCATTTCTTCCATTCCACATTATTGTACAGGATCCACATTTCATCACTGATTACAATTTGTTTTAAAAATGGAATATTTTCATTACATTTAACTAAATATTGGCATGTGGAAATATAGTCAAGAAGATTTTTTTTTTTTTTTTTACTTAACTTATGTGGAACCAAACGTCAAATTGATTAACATAACCAAACTGGTGCAAGTGATTTTCAATGCTTGATTTGGATATTTTGAACATGTTGGCTATCTCTCATGTAGTATAATGCTGATTATCCTCAATTAATGTCTCAATTTGATTGCTATCAACTTCAACTGGTCTACCCAACCGTGGATCATTGTCCAGTGAGAAATCCTTAACATGAAACTTTGCAAACCACTTTTGACATGTTTCATCAGTCACAGCACCTGTTCCATATGCTATATAAATCCTTTTTTATATGTGTTTTGTTGTGTATTCTTACCTTTCTTGAAACAATAAAGCATAATATGCCAAAAATGTTGCTTTTATTCCTTTCATCTTCAATATTAAAATGGCTCTACACAAACTCATTGATTTTGATAACTTTTTAAAATGCATGTGATATGACAGCTGTCACAGTACAATCTAAGAAAGTTGTTTTGAATGAAATTAAAAACAACTGAACACTACTAGAGTCATCTTTTTTTAAATTTTATTTTATTTTTAAACTTTACATAATTGTATTAGTTTTGCCAAATATCAAAATGAATCCACCACAGGTATACATATGTTCCCCATCCTGAACCCTCCTCCCTCCTCCCTCCCCATACCATCCCTCTGGGTCGTCCCAGTGCACTAGCCCCAAGCATCCAGTATCATGCATCGAACCTGGACTGGCATCTCGTCATCTTATGGAAAAAACTGAACTAACCTTTTGGCCAACCTAATAAATATTAGAACTTCAGACCTTAGAGTATATCAACATATATTTCAATTCCTTTCTTAATAATACAACTAACAACAGTGACACTGAATCCCTTTGTATCTCATGGAATATTTCATCACTAATTTACCATATCTTTTTTGAACATAAACAATTTAACATCCTAGTCAATCAGTTCACACTTTAAAGAAGAAAGGAACAATCTCAGATTTGGGGGAAAAAATCCGAGTTTTAAGATCTTGAAACTTCCAGTGAGCAAAAGCTTTTAGACCTACTCCTCAAATTGTTCTGTGGGCAGGACTAGGAAAGTTGAGGATGATATTGAATTACACAATATTTAGCCTATAGGTGAGAAGCTAGGATAAACATATAATAATCTAACACAAAAACAGATTGAGATAACCATTGTAAAATTATATAAGGCAAATAGTCCTTAAGAGAGAAATGAGAAAGTAAACATTTATTGAGTGTCAACTCTACTATACTCTAGTTGCTGGATCAGCAATACTACAGAATTTGGATTCAACTGAGCATTAACAAGGTCTGACACAATGTGGTCCACTGGAGAAGGGAATGGCAAACCACTTCAGTATTCTTGCCTTGAGAACCCCATGAACAGTACGAAAAGGAAAAATGATAGGATACTGAAAGAGGAACTGACCCAGGTCAGTAGATGCCCAATATGCTACTGGAGATCAGTGGAGAAATAACTCCAGAAAGAATGAAGGTGTGGAGCCAAAGCAAGAACAATACCCAGTTGTGGATGTGACTGGTGATAGAAGCAAGGTCCGATGCTGTAAAGAGCAATATTGCATAGGAACCTGGAATGTCAGGTCCATGAATCAAGGCAAATTAGAAGTGGTCAAACAGGAGATGACAAGAGTGGACATCAATATTCTAGGAATCAGTGAACTAAGATGGACTGCAATGGGTGAATTTAACTCAGATGACCATTATATCTACTACTGCGGGCAGGAATTCCTAAGAAGAAATGGAATAGCCACCATGGTCAACATAAGAGTCCAAAATGCAGTACTTGGATGCAATCTCAAAAACAACAGAATGATCTCTGTTTGTTTCCAAGACAAACCATTCAGTATCACAGTAATCCATGTCTATGCCCCAACCAGTAATGCTGAAGAAGCTGAAGATGAACAGTTCTATGAAGACTTACAAGACCTTTTAGAACTAACACCCAAAAAAGATGTCCTTTTCATTATAGGGGACTGGAATGCAAAAGTAAGAAGTCAAGAAACACCTGGGGTAACAGGCAAATTTGGCCTTGGATAATGGAATGAAGCAGGACAAAGACTAATAGAGTTTTGCCAAGAAAATGCACTGGTCACAGCAAACACCCTCTTCCAACAACACAAGAGAAGACTCTACACATGGACATCACCAGATGGTCAGCACCGAAATCAGATTGATTATATTCTTTGCAGCCAAAAATGGAGAAGCTCTACACAGTGAGCAAAAACAAGACCAGGAGCTGACTGTGGCTCAGATCATGAATTCCTTAATGCCAATTCAGACTTAAATTTAAGGAAGTAGGGAAAACCACTAAACCATTCAGGTATGACCTAAATCAAATCCCTTATGATTATACAGTGGAAGTGAGAAATAGATTTAAGGGCCTAGGTCTGATAGATAGAGTGCCTGATGAACTCTGGACAGAGGTTCGTGACATTACACAGGAGACAGGGATTAAGACGATCCCCATGGAAAAGAAATGCAAAAAAGCAAAATGGCTGTCTGCATGGGCCTTATAAATAGCTGTTAAAAGAAAAGTGAAAAGCAAAGGGGAAAAGGAAAGATATAAACATCTGAATTCAGAGTTCCAAAGAATAGCAAGGAGAGATAAGAAAGCCTTCCTCAGCGATCAGGGCAAAGAAATAGAGGAAAACAACAGAATGGGAAAGACTAGAGATCTCTTTAGGAAAATTAAAGATACCAAGGGAACATTTCATGCAAAGATGGGCTTGATAAAGGAAAGAAATGGTATGGACTTAACAGAAGCAGAAGATATTAAGAAGAGGTGACAAGAATATACAGAAGAACTGTACAAAAAAGATCTTCACGACCAAGATAATCATGATGGTGTGATCACTCACGTAGAGCCAGACATCCTGGAATGTGAAGTCAAGTGGGCCTTAGAAAGCATCACTACGAACAAAGCTAGTGGAGGTGATGGAATTCCAGTTGAGATATTTCAAATCCTGAAAGATGATGCTGTGAAAGTGCTGCACTCAATATGCCAGCACGTTTGGAAAACTCAGCAGTGGCCACAGGACTGGAAAAGGTCAGTTTTCATTCCAATCCCAAAGAAAGGCAATGCCAAAGAATGCTCAAACTACTGCACAACTGCACTCATCTCACACGCTAGTAAAGTGATGCTCAAAATTCTCCAAGCCAGCCTTCAGCAGTACGTGAACCATAAACTTCCAGATGTTCAAGCTGGTTTTAGAAAAGGCAGAGGAACCAGAGATCAAATTGCCAACATCCGCTGGATCATCAAAAAAGCAAGAGAGTTCCAGAAAAACATCTATTTCTACTTCATTGACTATGCCAAAGCCTTTGACTGTGTGGATCACAATAAACTGTGGAAAATTCTGAAAGAGATGGGGGAATACCAGACCACCTGATCTGCCTCTTGAGAAATTTGTATGCAGGTCAGGAAGCAACAGTTAGAACTGGACATGGAACAAAAGACTGGTTCCAAATAGGAAAAGGAGTTCGTCAAGGCTGTATATTGTCACCCTGTTTATTTAACTTATATGCAGAGTACATCATGAGAAACGCTGGGCTGGAAGAAACACAAGCTGGAATCAAGATTGCTGGGAGAAATATCAATAACCTCAGATATGCAGATGACACCACCCTTAGGCAGAAAGTGAAGAGGAACTAAAAAGCCTCTTGATGAAAGTGAAAGTGGAGAGTGAAAAAGTTGGCTTAAAGCTCAACATTCAGAAAACGAAGATCATGGCATCTGGTCCCATCACTTCATGGGAAACAGATGGGGAAACAGTGGAAACAGTGGCTGACTTTATTTTTCTGGGCTCCAAAATCACTGCAGATGGTGACTGCAGCCATGAAATTAAAAGACGCTTACTCCTTGGAAGAAAAGCTATGACCAACCTAGATAGCATATTCAAAAGCAGAGACATTATTTTGCCAACAAAGGTTCGTCTAGTCAAGGCTATGGTTTTTCCAGTGATCATGTATGGATGTGAGAGTTGGACTGTGAAGAAGGCTGAGCACCGAAGAATTGATGCTTTTGAACTGTGGTGTTGGAGAAGACTCTTGAGAGTCCCTTGGACTGCAAGGAGATCCAACCAGTCCATTCTGAAGGAGCTCAGCCCTGGGATTTCTTTGGAAGGAATGATGCTAAAGCTGAAACTCCAGTACTTTGGCCACCTCATGCGAAGAGTTGACTCATTGGAAAAGACTCTGATGCTGGGAGGGATTGGGGGCAGGAGGAGAAGGGGACCACAGAGGATGAGATGGCTGGATGGCATCACAGACTCAATGGACGTGAGTCTGAGTGAACTCCAGGAGTTGGTGATGGACAGGGAGGCCTGGCGTGCTGTGATTCATGGGGTTGCAGAGTCGGACATGACTGAGGGACTGAACTGAACTAAAGCAAATTCTTAACAGATCAGAATTATACATTAATCTATATACTTTACTACCAAACTTTTGGTTTTGTCCTCAATTAAATATATATTGGTTTTAATTGTCTTGCTTTCTGTGTGTACCACTAACTTACCCCTAAACTCTACCCAATTATGTAAATCTTGTTTTATATATTCAAGCACAATTTTAACCTTCTTAATATCCTTCTAAGAACCAGTTTTTTATATGATGGAGTTTCTGCTTTCTTCATCTTTCTGGGCATTTTCTCTGATTCAAAGTTTCATACTGTGTAGTAGCTTTCTGGGAAAGGATGCCTGGGAGTCCCAGATTTTGAGACCCTGCATATTTGAAAAGCTTTTATTCTACCCTCAGCTTTTTTGATAGCTCATTAGGAATAGAACTCAAGGTTAGAAATAATTTTCTATCAGTATCTTGAAGTTATTGTTGCAGTGTCTTCTAGCTTCCAGTACTGTTGAAAAAGTTGGAAATCATTCTGAGATCTGATCCTTTGTGTAAAAAGAGTTCTTCTTCCCTGAATCTTTTGGGAAATTTTTCTCTCTTCCAGAGTTCTAAAATTTTCTGATGATGTGTCCTGGTGAGGACTATTTATATTCACTGTGGTAGATACTTGGTGGACCCTTTCAGTCTGGAAATGCATGTCCTTCAGGCGTAGAGCATTTTATTCAATCACTTCTTTGTTATTTTCTTCCCTTTGATTTTCATATTCTCTTTCTACAACTCCTCTTTTGGAATCTTGTGTCTCCTACGTAGGTCTCCCATTTTTCTTGTCTTTTCTTTCCTATTTTCTACCTTTGCCTTTTTACTCCACTTTCTGGGATATTTCTGAAACTTTATCTTTTAGCTCTTCTTTTTTAGCTTCTTATATCTGGTGAGTTTTTAATTTTCAGAAGCTCTTCATTGTTCTTTTAGTGTTTCTTTTTCTAGAGCAAACTGTTCTTGTTTCATGGGTTAATAACATGGGTTAGTAACATCTCATGCAGGTAAAAAGTCTGCCTACAATGCAGGAGACCTGAGTTTGATCCCTGGGTCAGGACGATCCCCTGGAGAAGGGAATGGCAACCCACTTCTGTATTCCTGCTTCTAGAATTCCATGGACAGAGGAGGCTGGCAGGCTACAGTCCCTGGGGTCACAAAGAGTGGGACATGACTGAGAGACTAACAGACACATCTCTCTAAGTACATTAATGTTTTTAAAATTATGTTTTCATTCATAGTCTGTTTCTTCCAAGTTGCTTGGTTATATCTATTATTTTGATATCCATTTTTTGTACTGGAAAATTTTTTTTCAAATGTTTAGTTATCATTATTAACACTTCACAGTTAATTTTGGGCACTCAGAATTGTGCACTCAGATTGGAAGCTCTGTGCACAGCCCGGATTTTGTTGACTGTAGCTTTATAGTCTTGTGATCTAGCTAAATGATTTCCTTATGGACATCCAGATTTTTAAAATTTCTTTACTATAGCGTATGGACCTGGCTGTCGGCATTCTGGAATCTCAGTGAGAGACTTATATGATTCTTAAAACCCAACATATGAGCTTTCACACAATCACTTGTTTCAATACAGTAGCCCAGTCTTTAGTTATACTTGATTTGTCTCGGTCCAGAGACACTTTATTTTACCTGCTGCAGGAAACTGACTTCCATTATTTTTCCATGGATAGGAAGAGGGCAGGGGGTTAGATACATGAAATAGAGAAGGAGTTTGGGTTCTAACTGCTCAAATAAATTCATGGAGGAGGGAGGAGGGTTCAGGACGGGGAACATGTGTATACCTGTGGTGGATTCATGTTGATATATGGCAAAACCAATATAATATTGTAAAGTTAAAAAATAAAATTAAAAAAAATCATGGAGATGCTTTAAACCAATTTTCTGCTCTTAGTCCCTTATTCACCTTCCAGATTCCTGTCACTGTCTTCTCTGAGGTTTTGGGGGTAGGTCCAATAAAACTGGTTGTTACTCGGTTTTCTCCACTACAAACTTGGGATTTAGCTTTCTTGAGTGTACCAAGTCAGTTTCTACTTATCCATCCACTTTCTGTATTGCAAAATTTTGTTTTCTGTTGTCTCCTCTCCTTTTAAAATCCTATTACTTTTTATGCCCTCTTCTTGTTTTTAATTTTTGGCTATCATTTTAACAGAGTTTTAAGAGAGTGACAAGGCATTTAAGCACCATTTTTAAAACTTCAAAATAAGACTGAGGTGTTATCACAAATTAAGTAGTAGGAAATTTTGCTGTTTCTGTTCTATAGAAGCATGAGTTGTTCCCTTTTCAGCAACTTAAATTAGGTCTGAGCTTAAATGTCACTTCCACAGAGAAGCTTCCCTGAGCTATTTATTTCAGGTCATTTCTTAGTCCTTCATGATTTCCTAGGGTAGTGCCTATCCTTCCCCTCCCCCATAGAAATGGCAATTTGTATTTTTTTTTTGTTTTATAATATTAAGAACTTTAAACTAGACTGTTAGCTCCTTGAGGGAAGGAGGGGAACAATATCTGTGCTTGACCAGCACTTAAAGTAGCACCAGGCACAGGGTAGGTATTAAATAAATATGAATTTAATTAAATTGAAGTTAGTGCTGTCAGTCTAAAGTGGCATTGAAACACTGCCTCAAACCTTTTCAACAGATCTTTCCCCATAGTTCAAAACAGAAAATGGAAAAATCAAAAAATAAAATTGAATAAGGTTCAGTTTTATAGAAAACAACTAGTTAATTCTCAGTCCTCAATTATAATCCAGTATTCCCTCCTTGTACTGATCCCATATACATTACTCTTATATGTTGTGCTATCAGTTAAGAAATCAGAGAAGGCCCACATTCAATCATATACCTGTCTGGCTTTTGTAACAAAAGTTCACAAAGCCTTAGATTTTTGTGGCCTTCTGAAGCCCTGCATTAACAGAACGTTTTTTCTTTTTTAATTGAATCTGGCCTATGAAGGGGAAAAAACATTTTTGGAGCTAGAAAATATTTGAATTGCTGCAGTATTAGAAATGAAACCAATTTATCGAATGGCACAGCTGTTCACTGTATGATCATTATGATACTTGTTATTTGGGTGCTGGTTGGTATTTATATCTAATTAGCTCTCTTACACACCATCAAGCAATCTGCATTTAGGGAATAGAGAAAAACTAAAATATATAGCGTTCCAAGCTGCCAAACACATATAACAGAATGAATTCAGGTTTAATTCACTGCAGACTGATTATTAACAAACCACTGACATTTGTTAGTTTGCATTTTTAGTTGTATTTTTCTTTATAAGAGATGAAAAGAAACTTTTTCAGAAATTATTTAAATCTTAAATAGTTGACATTTTTTCTCACATTTCATTGACCTTGGAGAGTTGGACCACTGTCAAAACGAGATTTTGCAATCCATTACCTCATTGATGTCTATTTATTGGTATACATATAACATTTTATAATACATTAATAAAAATGTCAGTTCTCAGTTCTTTATTAGCATCTTTTGTGTTTCACAACTAAAGTCATGTTTCTGCTATCCTACCACACATAAAAAACACTTATGGACAGACTAGCATTTATGAAAACACAAGTAGTCACAACCAAGTTTTAAGGATCTTGGCTGGCTATTATAAACAGTAACAAACTAGATTATAATATATGAATGAGGAAAAATTGTCATAATGGCTCTACTGAAATTATCACCTTACAGTCCCCCCTGCCCTCATTTGCTCCTCATCTCCCACACACACACACACTGAGGAAAGCCCATGTGAGGACATAATGAAAGTAAAGTAAAGTTGCTCAGTCGTGTCCGACTCTTTGTGACCCTATGGACTGTAGCCTACAAGGCTCCTCTGTCCATGGGATTTTCCAGGCAAGAGTTCTGGAGTGGGTTGCCATTTCCTTCTCCAGGGGATCTTCCCAACCCAGGGATCGAACCCAGGTTTCCCGCATTACAGGCAGACGCTTTACCGTCTGAGCCACTAGGGAAGCCCGAGGACATAACGAGAGGGTGTCAATTTACAACTCAGGAATTTTACCATACTGGTACCAGAAACTCCTAATCCAGTCTATGGAACTATGAAAAAAATTAATTTCTGTTCTTCAAGCCACCCAATCTATGATATCTTATTACGGCAGCCCAAGCTGACTAAGGCAAGAGTGTTCTCATATACCCCTCACCCAGATTTCCCTAACATTAGCATCATACATAATATGGTACACTGATTGAAATTTAAAAAAAAATAACATTGGTACAACACACTTAACTTGACTATAGAATTTATTTAAATTTACCCCATTTTTGTATTAATGTTATTTTGCTGTTCTAAGATCCAAAGCAGGATATCACATTGCATTTAGTTGTCATGTCTTCTAAATCTCTTTCAGTATGTGACAATATCTCAGGTTTTCCTTGTCTTTCATGACCTTAATCATTTGTCTCATGTTTTCTCATGACTGGTGTGAAGTTATAGATTTGAGGGGTGTATATTAAAGAGCTGACATTACCTTCTCGTTGTTCCATATCAATAACAACAATATAAATTATTACTAGTGATCTAAACCTAGATTACTTGGCTAAGGTGGCATATGACTAGGTTTCTACATTGCAAAGTTCCTATTTTTCTCTTTCCATAGTAATTTCATTTGAAACAAGTCAATAAGTCCAGCCACACTTAACAGAAGGGAAATTAAGTTTTTACCTGCTCTAGGAAGAATTTGTTGACATGTGTTAGAAAAAAAACCACAAACAAACAGTAATTAATACCTGAGTGGAGATATTTTGAAACTACACAAATTTCCTCTTTTCCCTTAAATTTTTATCATTTATCCATTCAAAGTGCTGCAGGAATTATTGCTGTGGTATTCTAATAGTGGTTTTCCTATTCTTTCATTTCTTCTACATTTATCAATTGAAATTCTTCTTTTAAGAAGATTTATTCTCTTTTCCCCATTATTTATATATTTAACCAACAATTTGGCCTTCCCTGGTTGCTCAGCAGTAAAGAATCTGCCTGCAGCACAGGAAATGCAGGAGACACAGGTTCGATCCTTGGGTTAGGATGATCCTCTGAAGGAAGGCATGGCAACCCACTCCAGTATTCTTGTCACGAGAAACACGTGGACAGAGAAGCCTAGTGAGTCCCAAAGTGACTGAGCATGCATGTAGGCATTCAACAATTTATTTATATCAGAGTGGACTCATGGATATTTATTTCATTCTTTGGATTATAATCCAATATTATTATTTATTTTGTTAGTTTAAATTTTGTTTCAGTTTTGGCTATTGGGAGTTCTTTGAGACTGAATACTGTGTTCTTTTTCTTTTTTTCCTTGAACACATCTTTATTTTCATGGGCCACAAGATGCTATAGGGGCATCTTGTATTTTTCCTACTCCAGTTGTAAAATCAGACATTTTACTAATATCCCTGATTCACTTTATTGGAGAATAGTATTTGGAAACCAAGATCTGGTCATTATGTATGCTCATTGTGACTTGATGTCACTGCTTATAAGCCTCTCAGAGGACAGAATTAGGAAATATTTGTAGATGTGCTAGCCCATGTATTTATATCCATCTATATTTGCTCCTTTATTGATTTTTGTACACACATTAAAATAAGTATGGGTTCATATTGAGTTCTCCAAGTCTAATCCAACACCACAGGGTTCATTCTAGCATTTTTCTTCTTCTTCTTCTTTTTTTTTTTAAACTTCTTTTTCTGACAATGTGAAACCTCACTTATATTATCTACAACATCTTTACTCATTTTTTCAAAACCAGTGTACATGCAGTTTCAGAATTGCTTACCCGTTTCACTGTGAAAAACAAATTTACCAACTCAGGTTCAGTGGTTTCATAGTGTTTCTCGTTTTGCTTTTTTGTCTTTAACCAAATACTATCTAAATGCTATTTTACAGTCAGCTGCTTTCTTCTCCACTACTTTCAGAAAGTCTTATTTTAAGAGATTTTCTTTCATAGCTCTTGGGTATGACTTTGGAACTTTGGAATTTTTTAACTAGCATTTAATTTTTTAACTAGTGATTCTTTTGCAGACAATCACTGGACCTCATTTTGTGATTTACTGACCTGGAATATGTTGAGAATAAATTGAGCACATCCCTATTTCTCAATCCTGCAGTGTCCAAATGAGTTGAAAACAAAGCTAAAAAAAAAAAACAAACACAAAAAAACAAAAAAAAACCCTCACTAAACTAATCCAAAAAGGAGAAATGTGTATTTTCTTTAGAGATTTAACTCTTCTACACACATTTACTTTCTCTGCACTTCTACACTGAGTTCTACTTTAGTGAATTCTAAGGAAGAGGGGTGTCTAATAAAAGGGACTTCTAGTTCCTCCTAGGGTATTATCTAGTGACAGAAACTGGGAAGCCATTCTGAGGAAACTGGGAGGTCAGAAACAATTGGACTTAGAAGAGGAACAAGCCCAGGTCAATTCTCCTTCGTAACCTTAAGTTCATTCTTTGTTATTCTGCATACTCTGGCCCTTCACTTCTTTGGTATTTCATTGCTCCAGGTCAGTAAGATAGGAGAGCTGCTATCTTCAGCAGGCAATACTCATCATAAAACTCTTTACTTTTCATTTGTAATTTCCAGAAAACATTACTCATGTTAATTCTTGCTGCAGGACACTTTGATTATTGTCATTTTAGAGATGACAAAAGAGAAATACTTAGTACTTAAATCACTGAAGTCATAATCCAGATTAATTGTATCAGTTGCATAAGATGAAAACCTTATGTTTGTGTGGTCTCTCTATTTTGTTAGTCATTTTCAAGGACATTTGCTTGCAGAGACTTTGAAGAACAATATAATTGTCTGCTCATGGTAATGTGGAGAAAGTGAAAATATGACACAAGTATGGTAAAGGTTGGGCTTCCCAGGTGGCACTAGTGGTACAGAACCTGTCTGCTAATGCAGGAGACATGAGAGACGCAGGTTCAATCCCTAAGTTGGGGAGATCCCCTGGAGCAGGGCATGGCAACCCACTCCAGTGTTCTTGCCTGGAGAATCCCAAATACAGAGGAGCCTCACCAGCCCCTCCACGGGGTCACACAGAGTCAGACGTGATGAAGCATGCATGGTAAAGGTTATGACTTCTGGCTTTCTTTTCCACTTTTCAAGCTACTACACCAAAATAACATTTCTTACCCTGAAGTATGATAACTGGGGACCATTTCATGTGATACCAGTGAGCAGTTAGCTGTATAAAGCTGCTAGCATTTCAATAAAAATACCACTCTAAATCTTAGTAATACAGTGATATTATTAAATGGAATGAACAGTTTGCAGAGGAAAAAAAAAAATCCAACTCCCTTTGAAGAGTTTTGTTGTTCAATTGGTAATCATCAGCAAGGCAGTTTTCTCAGACTTAGCATCTGGTGTTCTGTTAGAATTCATAAATTCAGAACTCTGAAGGAAAATCCATTCAGAAGTTAGCTTATTGGATTTGGATGCAATTTTTTTAAAGAAAAAAAAATCAAAACCCTATGTGTATTAGAAATCATGTAATGCATTTTTCATCATTCTTTTGTCTGATATAATGTCTCCTTTTTATCTTTTTTAATGTAGAGGCTAGGTTATGGTAATCCAGTAGTCACTCCCAACAAACATGTCATTATTGTGTGGCTTGCTCTGACTTTATTCCCTCCTTCCTCCATAATCCCTACCACCACCCCATATGCACTCAGCCACTGACTAATAAAAAACTGTCATTTTACTTTGAAAACAAGTGAGCCACTCTCCACAACTCCTCAGCAATCTTTGAAAATAGAGGGGAAGTGGGAATTCAGAATACATTCAATCTTACAGCTGGCACAGCTGTGCTCTGAATCTGGTCAATGGATATATTTACTCTAGAAGGTTGTGAACCACTGAAAAATGGGGATTTTGCAAATATCAAACTGGTATGCCCTTTTGTTCCTCTAAATTTTAGTATCTGACCAATTAGCAAAGAATCTGTACATGTTTTACATGATTCATTTGTCATAACTCAATATTCTTCTATCGTGGGAGACTACAAATACTGTACACGATTATATTACATAATTATATACTATATTATCTACAGTTAATAGAGACATTGCTGCATGGAGACATGTCATGTTTAAATGTTTAAGTGCTGTTAAAGTGAAAATTCTTTGTTCAATTGTATATAAATGGAATAAAAAGACATGATTTGTTTAGCCTGGGTAGTGTTTTCAGCATTGTACAGAGATTAAGCATTTAAGTCATATTGAGAGAGACGTTTTGTTCTCAAGGTATCTATAAACAACATCTGTCACCTTTAAGGAAAGATATTTCATTTGAATTCCTAGAAATACTCCCAGGGTATCTTTCACCCTTGCCAGCTGATGCCATAATCTGACAGTGGAGGTATCAGCAAGGCAACAATATCTAACTGACTGAATGCTGATTCAATTCTGAAACACTGAATTCAATATGGAGTGGCTTTGGTCATCCACATCCTTACTATGCTATTAATTAAAGGAACAGTAAATATAGGAGAAGCATATACTGAAGAAACAATTACTGAAGTAAAGTATCTTTCAGATAAGTTGTCAAATAGATAACTTTTTGCTCAATAGTTAACAATCTTTAAAACTGTCACTCAACTTCATTCTAAATATTAAATCATCCACTGAAGAAGTGAGGTGTTAGTCATTCATGTCTGACCCTTTGTGACCCCGTGGATGGTAGCACACCGGGCTTCTCTATCCATAGAATTCTCTAGGCAAGAATACTGGGGTGGGTACCCACTCCTTTCTCCAGGGGATCTTTCCAACCCAGGTATTGAACCCTGATCTCCTGCATTGCAGGCAAATTCTTTACCATCTGAGTCACCAGGGAAGCTCAAGTTATTCATTATTATACTGTAAAACTTTGAGGATTTAAAACTAGACCATGCTATGCTATGCTATGCTAAGTCACTTCAGTCGTGTCCGACTCTGTGAGACCCCATAGATGGCAGCCCACCAGGCTCCCCCATCCCTGGGATTCTCCAGGCAAGAACACTGGAGTGGGTTGCCATTTCCTTCTCCAATGCATGAAAGTGAAAAGTGAAAGTGAAGTCATTCAGTCGTGTCCGACTCTTAGCGACCCCATGGACTGCAGCCTACCAGGCTCCTCCATCCATGGGATTTTCCAAGCAAGAGTACTGGAGTGGGGTGCCATTGCCTTCTCCAAAACTAGACCATAGGCTCTGGCAATTTCCATTCAACGGCAAGTTCAGACAGTCCTATATGGTCTCCAGCAGATATTGGCAAAAGGGGCTGACGTGTTACCATTCCCAATTTTGGAAATGTCATTACAGTTCACCTTTTTTCCCAATAGTATCAACATAGAAAATTTTGAATCTAGATGATCAATCTCTTACCCAAATAACCATGCACATTAGTATCTATTACCCTATATGTGTGATTGTGCAAATTAAATGAACATTCAACAAATTCCATCCATTTTAATAAATATCTCTTTAGTTTTGTGATCTCTCTGCAATCACTGTTTCATATTTTATTTATTCTTCCTAAGTATTAAAGCTATCCATCATTGCCCTATTTCTCATACTTCATAGAGAACGTAAAATCTGTTATAGTGAAGATGCCACATCACCATCAACTCAGAAAAAAAAAAAAAGAAGAAATCTTAGTAATGCCTGCTTCTATCTTTGTCTTTATTCTCCTCTCACAGTAGAGGAAAAAGAAGGAATTCTAATATGTAGATTATCTTCAAACCTCAGTTTCCACAAGACCATGAGATAAATATATACCACTGATCAGTCAAAACCCACAAGAAAGGAAATGGGGACAAGAAACATGGAGAGTGACATGTTAGCCCAGAAATAGCAGATTTAAAAAAATACCAGCACACAAACTTCCTGAAGGATAGGTTCTCACCATAAAGTGAAAAAACTATGGAATTTTTGTTGTTGTTGCTGTTAAAAATTAGGTGTGAAAAATGGGTTAGCAGGGCTAATGTCAGTTTATTTCTAAGAATAAGAAATAGAGCTAAATCAAGAATCACATGCAAGAAATATTTATAAGAAGTCATCTGCCTCTGTGGCAGTAGAGATTTTTTTTTGGTGGGGAAGGGCTCCAAAATCACTGCAGATGGTGACTGCAGCCATGAAATAAAAAGACACTTGCTCCTTGGAAGAAAATCTATGAATAACCTAGATAGCATATTAAAAAGCAGAGATATTACTCTGCTGACAAAGGTCCATCTAGTCAAAGCTATGGTTTTTCCAGGAGTCATGTAAAGCTGTGAGTGTTGGACCATAAAGAAAGCTGAGTGCCAAATTGATGCTTTTGAACTGTGGTGTTGGAGAAGACTCTTAAGAGTCCCTTGGACTGCAAGGAGATCAAACCAGTCCATCCTAAAGGAAATTAGTCCTGAATGTTCATTGGAAGGAGTGATCCACATTCAAAAGAATGAAATTGGACCCCTACCTCATGTCATGTGCTTAGTAGCTCAGTCTTGTCCAACTCTTTGTGACCCCATGCACTGTAGCCCGCCAGGTTTTTCTGTCCATGTGAATTCTCCAGGGAAGAATACTGGAATGGGTTGCTATGCCCTCCTCCAGGGAATCTTCCCAACCCAGGGATTGAACCCAGGTCTCCCGCATCACAAGTGGATTCTTTACAGTCTGAGCCACCAGGGAAAAAAGATTTATAAATTGAACTATATCAAGTTAAAAATGTTTGTGCCTAAAAGATATTATCATGAAAGGACAACTCAGAATGAGATACAATATTTGAAACTTCTTTATCTGATAATGTCTACTATCTGAAAAGCATAAAAAACTCAGCATAAAACTATAAAATGACAAATAACTCAATTAAAAATATTTGAATAAACATTTCTCAAAAACATAGAAATAACCAACAAACACATGGAAAGATGCTGAGCCCAGAAGTTATTAGAGAAATGGAAACCTAAACTACAATTAGGTACCACTTTATACCTACTTAGATGACTATAATAAAAAAGACATACAATTACAAGTATTGTCAAGAATATGGAGAAGTTGGAAATGTGCATTGCTCATGGGACTGTAACATGATGCAATCATTTTGGCAAGTGTTTGAAAGTGCTTCAAAATGTTAAATAAAGCTACAACACAATTCATCAATCCCATCCCTAGGTATATACTCAAGAGAAAAGAAATCTTATGTCCACACAAAAACTTGTACCTGATAGTCACAGCAGCATTACTTATGAGCCCCCAAATTGGAAATATCCATCAGTGGATGAATATATAAACAAAAATGGTATACTTATACAACAGAAATTTACTCAGTAATAAAAAGAATGAAATACCTGATACAACATGGATGAACCTTGAAAACATTATGCTTAGTGAAAGAAGCCATACACAAAGACCGTATATTGTATGATTCCATTTATATGAAATACCCAGAATAAGCACATGTATATATATATATAGAAGATAGACTAGTAGTTTCCAGAGCTAAGGTTGGGAATTCATGAATGATTACTAATAAGTAAGGAGTTTCTTTTTGATGTGATGAAAATATCCTGGAATTAGTGACCAAGGATGCACAACATTGTTATTTCATCAAAATCACTGAATTATACACTTTAACAGTGTGAATATCATGGTTTATGAGATATATCTTCATAAAAACATACTAAAAAAATACTAAACAAAATATTTACAAGCCTGGATCCAGCAGTACATTTTAAGAAACATGTACTCAGACCAATAAACTTTACTGTAGGGATCAAGAATGATTCACTATTTGGAAATCTATTAAAATAATTGATCATACTAATTGATTCAAGTATAAAATTATATGCTTATCTCCATAGATGCTGAAAAGGCATTTGACAAAATTCAATGACAAGTCTCAATTTTAAAAACTCAATAAGAATAAATCATTACATCTTTAACATGAATTACTGCATTTACTCAGCTCAAAATGTAATATTATGGGGAAACATAGACATTGTTACCACTAAAATCAGTAAAAAGGTTGGAATGTCTACTATATCTAATATTATTTAATACTTTACTATGTATGATCAGTTCAGTTTAGTCTCTCAGTTGTGTCCGAATCTTTGGAACCCCATGGACTGTAGCATGCCAGGCTTGCCTGTCCATCACCAACTCTCAGAGATTACTCGAACTCATGTCCATTAAGTCGGTGATGCCATCCAACCATCTCATTCACTGTCATCCCCTTTTCCTCCCACCTTCAATCTTTCCCACAATCCCAGGGTTTTTCAAATGATTCAGTACTTTGCATCAGGTGGCCAAAGTACTGCAGTTTCAGGTTCAGCATCAGTCCTTCCAGTGAATATTCAGGACTGATTTCTTTTAGGATGGACTGGTTGGATCTCTTTGCAGTCCAAGGGACTCTCAAGAGTGTTTTCCAACACCACAGTTGAAAAGCATCAATTTTTCTGTGCTCGGCTTTCTTCACAGTCCAACTCTCACATCCATACATGACCACTGGAAAAACCATAGCCTTGACTAGACGGACCTTTGTTGGCAAAGTAAGTCTCTGATTTTGAATATGCTATCTGGGTTGTTATAACTTTCCTTCCAAGGAGTAAGCGTCTTTTAATTTCATGGCTGCAATCACCATCTGCAGTGATTTTGGACTGGAATCGGTGAATTTAACTCAGATGTCCATTATATCTACCACTGTGGGCATGAATCCTTTAGAAGAAATGGAGTAGCCATCATGGTCAACAAAAGAATCTGAAATGCAGTACTTGGATGCAATCTCAAAAACGGCAGAATGATCTCTGTTCATTTCCAAGGCAAACCATTCAATATCACAGTAATCAAAGCCTATGCCCCAATCAGTAATGCTGAAGAAGCTGAAGTTGAACGGTTCTATGATGACCTACAAGACCTTTTAGAACTAACATCCATAAAAAAATGTCCTTTTCATTATAGGGGACTGGAATGCAAAAACAGAAAGTCAAGAAACACCTGGGGTAACAGGCAAATTTGGCCTTGGAATACGGAATTAAGCAGGGCAATGGCTAGTAGAGTTCTGCCAAGAGAACCACTGGTCATAGCAAACATCATCTTTCAACAACACAAGAGAAGACTCTACACATGAACATCACCAGATGGTCAACACCAAAATCAGATTGATTATATTCTTTGCACCCAAAGATGGAGAAGCTCTATACAGTCAGCAAAAATAAGACTGGGAGCTGACTGTGGCTCAGATCATTAACTCCTTATTGCCAGATTCAGACCTAATTGAAGAAAGTAGGGAAGACCACTAGACCTTTCAGGTATGACTTAAATCAAATCCCTTATGATTATACAGTGGAAGTGAGAAATAGATTTAAGGGCCTAGATCTGATAGATAGAGTGCCTGATGAACTATGGACTGAGGTTTGTGACATTGTACAGGAGACAGGGATCAGGACCATCACCATGGGAAATAAATGCAAAAAAGCAAAACGACTGTCTGAGGAGGCCTTACAAATAGCTGTGAAAAAAGAGAAGTGAAAAGCAAAGGAGAAAAGGAAAGATATAAGCATCTGAATGTAGAGTTCCAAAGAATAGCAAGGAGAGTTAAGAAAGCCTTCCTCAGCAATCAGTGCAAAGAAATAGAGGAAAACAACAGAATGGGAAAGACTAGAGATCTCTTCAAGAAAATAACAGATACCAAGGGAATATTTCATGCAAAGATGGGCTTGATAAAGGACAGAAATGGTATGGACCTCACAGAGGCAGAAGATATCAAGAAGAGGTGGCAAGAATACACAGAAGAACTGTAGAAAAAAGATCTTCATGACCCAGATAATGACAATGGTGTGATCACTGACCTGGAGCCAGATGTGTGAAGTCAAGTGGGCCTTAGAAAGCATCACTACCAACAAAGCTAGTGGAGGTGATGGAATTCCAGTGGAGCTACTTCAAATCCTGAAAGATGATGTTGTGAAAGTGCTGTACTCAATATGCCAGCAAATTTGGAAAATTTGGCCACTGGCCACAGGACTGGAAAAGGTCAGTTTTCATTCCAATCCCAAAGAAAGGCAATCCCAGAGAATGATCAAACTACCACATAATTGCACTCATCTCACACACTAGTAAATTATTGCTCAAAATTCTCCAAGCCAGGCTTCAGTAGTATGTGAACTGTGAATTTCCAGATATTCAAGCTGGTTTTAGAAAAGGCAGAGGAATCAGAGATCAAATTGCCAACATCTGCTGGATCATCAAAAAAGCAAGAGAGTTAAAAAAAAAAAAAACAAAAAACATCTATTTCTGCTTTACTGACTATGCCAAAGCCTTTGACTATATGGATCACAATAAACTGTGGAAAATTCTGAAAGAGATGGGAATACCAGACCACCTGACCTGCCACTTGAGAAACCTATATGCAGGTCAGGAAGCAACAGTTAGAACTGGACATGGAACAGACTGGTTCCAAGTAGTAAAAGGGATATGTCAAGGCTGTATATTGCCATCCTGTTTATTTAACTTCTATGCAGAGTACATCATGAGAAACGCTGGGCTGCAAGAAGCACAAGCTGGAATCAAGATTGCCAGGAGAAATATCAATAACGTCAGATATGCAGATAACACCACCCTTATGGCAGAAAGTGAAAAAGAACTAAAGAGCCTCTTTATGAAAGTGAAAGAGGAGAGTGAAAATTTTGGCTTAAAGCTCAACATTCAGAAAACTAAGATCACGGCATCTGGTCCCATCATTTCATTGCTGATAGATGGGGAAACAGTGGAAACAGTGGCTGACTATATTTTTCTGTACTGCAAAATCATTGCAGATGGTGATTGCAGCCATGAAATAAAAGAAGCTTACTCCTTGGAAGGAAAGTTGTGACCAACCTAGACAGCATATTAAAAAGCAGAGACATTACTTTATCAACAAAGGTCCGTCTAGTCAAGGCTATGGTTTTTCCAGTGATCATGTATGGATGTGAGAGTTAGACTGTAAAGAAAGCTGAGTACCAAAGAATTGATGCTTTTGAACTGTGGTGTTATAGAAGACTCTTGAGAGTCCCTTCGACTGCAAGGAGATCCTACCAGTCCATCCTAAAAGAGATCAGTCCTGGGTGTTCATTGGAAGGACTGATATTGAAGCTGAAACTCCAATACTTTGGTCATCTGATGCAAAGAGCTGACTCATTTGAAAAGACCCTGGTGCTCGGAATGATTGAGGGCAGGAGGGGAAGGTGACGACAGAGGATGAGATGGTTGGACGGCATCACTAACTCAATGGACATGGGTTTGGGTGGATTCTGGGAGTTGGTGATGGACAGGGAGGCCTAGAGTACTGCGGTTCATGGGGCCGCCAAAAGTTGGACATGACTGACCTTCTGAAGTGAACTGAATAACCTATTTTTGAGCAGCTTTGGGTTTATGTAAAAATTGAACAAAAGGTACAGAGATTTCTCAAAGACCCCTCAACCTCCCCAGTTTCCAATATTAACAGCTTGCACTGTTGTTATTTTTCAGTCACCCACTTATCTCTGACTCTTTGTGATCCCATGGACTGACTGTAGCATGCCAGGCCTCCTTGTCCCTCAACCATCTCCCAAAGTTTTCTCAAGTTCATTTCCATTACATCGGTGATGCTGTCCAGCCATCTCATCCTCTGATGCCCTCTTCTCCTTCTGCCATCAATTTTTTCCAGCCTCAGGGACTTTTTCAATGAGTTGTCTGTTCGCATCAGATGCCCCAAATACTGGAGTTTCAGCTTCAGCATCAGTCTTTCCAGGGAGTATTCAGGGTTGATTTCCCTTAAGATTGACTGGTTTGATGTCCTTGCTGTCCAAGGGACTCTCAGAAGTCTTATCCAGTACCACAGTTTGAAGGCATTGATTCTTTGGCACTCCACTTTCTTTATGGTTCAGGTCTCAGAACAACTTGCATCATTAGCATGGTACATATTCTTACAACTGAGGAGCCAATATCATTACAACTTTATCAACTAAAACCTATAGTTTACACAGGCCTCCCAGGTGGTACTAGTGGTAAAGAACAGACACATAAGAGATGTGGGTTCTAGTACTTGGTTGGGAAGATCCCCTGGAGGCTGGCATGGCAAACCACTCCAGTATTCTTGCTTGGAGAATCCCATGGGCAGAGGAACCTGGTGGGCTACAGTCCATGGGTTCCAAAGATTTGGACATAACTGAAGCGACTTATCACAGCAAGCACATAATTTACATTAAGGTTCACTTTCTGTTGTACTTTTTATAAGTTTTGACAAATATATAATGACATCTATCCATAATTATGTATCATACAGAATAGTTTCACTGCCCTATACAACCCCTGTGCTCCACCTATTAATCCTTCCTTCCCTCCCCTAGAACCTCTGGTAAGCACTGATCTTTTTACTGTCTCCAGAGTTTTGCCTTTCCCAGAATATCAGGCATATGAATGAACCACCTTGGAAATGAATCTTCTACATCCATTCAAGCCTTTACATGACTGCAGACAGAGCAATATCTTGACTACACCTCATGAGAGACTTTGAGCCAAAAGGATGCAGTTAAGATACTTCCAGATTTCTGACTCATAAAACATATATGTTATTATTTTAAGTTGCTAAATTTTAATGTTATTGCAGTATACTTTTTTGGTGGAAATTTTTATACAACTGTAGATTACTACACCTTGATCCATAGCCTTAGTGTGCTTTTAGATTTGTTCCTATCTTTTCTTGGATTTGTCATATTCTCCTGATATTCCAGTCTATAGATTGCCTTGTCTAGAAAATTAAACATTCTTAATATCTCAGATTTTAGTTGACTCTTACTCATCCATAGTCACTGAGTTCCAGTACAAATCATTCATGCTTCTCTCAAACTCTGAGTCAATGTGGACCAAAGCAAGATAGTGAAACTGTTTTTTTTTTTGTTTGTTTGTTTTTCTTTCTTTCCTACCAGCTTCCCTCGTGGCTCAGATGGTAAAGAGTCTGCCAGTAGTGCGGGAGACCCGGGTTCGATCCCTGGGTCAGGAAGATCCCCTGGAGAAGGAAATGGAAACCCATTCCAGTATTCTTGCCTGGAAAATCCCATGGACGGAGGAGCCTGGCAGGCCACAGTCCATGGGATTGCAAAGAGTCAGACACAACTGAGCGACTTCACTTCACCAGTAAATAGGCTCTTCCACTCTTTTTTGGTGTCTTTTATGGCTTGGATGAAATCTCCAGCCTCCTCTCTCTAACTCTTGTCATATTTATATGGGTCAAATCTTTAGGAACTGGTGTTTATCTTAGTATCACTTATTTTCACTTATCTGAATAAGTGACTAAATTTCCCTGAGCTGGTTTTTCAAGTCTGAAATATGGATAGGTCTTACCATATAGAGTTGTAGGAGAAAATATCATGTATGTAAGTTCTTAACCCAACGTGTGGGCCACAAAGGACACTCACTTCTTTCCTTCTTTGGATTGTACCTTCCTAGAGAATGAAATATTTTTTCATTCCATTCAAATACATAATCAGTTTACTTCAGTCACTCAGTCACGTCCGACTCTTTGCAACCCCATGGACTACAACACACCAGGCTTCCCTGTCCATCATCAACTCCCAGAGCTTGCTCAAAGTCATGTCCATCAAGTCAGTGATGCCATCCAAACATCTCATCCTCTGTTGTACCCTTCTCCTTCTGCCTTCAATCTTTCCCAGCATCAGAGTCTTTTCCAATGAGTTATCTCTTTGCATCAGATGACCAAAGTATTGGAGCTTCAGCTTCAACATCAGTCCTTCCAAAGACTATTCAGGACTGATTTCCTTTAGGATTGACTGGTTGGATCTCCTTGCAGTCCAAGGGTCTCTCAAGAATCTTCTCCAACACCACAGTTCAAAAGCATCAATTCTTAGGCACTCAGCTTTCCTTATGTTCCAACTCTCAAATCCATACATGACTACTGGAAAAACCATAGCTTTGACTGTATGGATCTTTGTTGGCAAAGTAATGTCTCTGCTTTTTAATATGTTGTCTAAATTTGCAAAGCTTTTCTTCTAAGGAGCAAACGTCTTTTAGTTTCATGGCTTCAGTCCCCATCTGCAGTGATTTTGGAGCTCAAGAAAATAAAGTCTTTCACTGTTTCCATTGTTTCCCCATCTATTTGCTATGAAGTGATGGGACTGGATGCCATGATCTTAGTTTTTTGAATGTTGAGTTTTAAGCCAGCTTTTTTACTCTCCTCTTTCACTTCATCAAGAGGCTGTTTAGTTCCTCTTCACTTAAAATATACCTACCTATTTGACTCTAAATTTTGCACTGCAAAAAATCTCAAGCTATAGGACCCTTCCTGCAGACTAAACCTCCTTGAATACTAACTGCAATCTAAAGTCTGAATTCAGCATTCTCCTTTGACTATTATGATCTTAAATGAATAGTGTGCCCTCTTTGAAAGATAGTTACCCAAATCCTAGTCTTCTTTATCTTTGTCACTGACCATCCCTGGAGTTCCCAAAATAGGGTCAATTCTTTCTGTGTTGTCATGACTTTGGGATTTAATGCGTGTGAATTTGAAAAAGAAACATTGTTTTTCTACTGTTATTGCACAGGTTGCTTTGTCTATCCAGAATCTTTTCATTCAGGATTCATTTCCTGAATGAATCCTTTCCCCATCCCCCACTCCACGTTATTCTGATAGGCCTGTCACTGACAGAACTCTGCGACCCTAACCATAGAATAAGTATGTGACCCAAAGGAGGCTTATCAGACTTTACTTGAGAATTTGATTTTTGATTGGTGCTACATTAAAAACTAAGGGAACTGAACCTAAGAGATCAGATGGAATTACTCTGGAGAGATGGTGCTAGAATAACTAAAAGTGAGTTACTTCAAACTGCTCTAATTCCTTTTCTTCATGAGAGCTGGTTTTTATTCTTCCTTTGCTTTTGTGCGGGACACAGTATTCATCCAATTAATCTTTTTCTTTCTTGCTATAGTCAGAGTTATTTTTTAAAGCTTTTAAAATTTATTTTTGAAAGTCTGCTAGTTGGTGTACTTATAGAAAACATTGACATTAAAACCTTGGAAAATGTTGACTAGTATAACTAAAATGTTGAAAATCACATATTTTCCACTATCTTATGGAGATCTATTGTTTACATTTTGTACTGCTGTGTATACTGCTTTATTTCACTTAATATTGTTGTAATAATTTTCTATGACATTTGTCTTCATAAATATGATGTTAAAGGTTATTTTCCATCATATGAATATGCCATAATTCATTTAGTTTTCTCATTATTGTTGAATACATAAATTGTTTCCATTTTTTGTTTTTATAAACAATGAAAGTAAAAGTTGCTCAGTTGTGTCCAACTCTTTATGACCCCATGTCACATGGAATTCTCCAGGCCAGAATACTGGAGTGGGTAACCTTTCCCTTCTCCAGGGGATTTTCCCAACCCAGGGATCTAACCCAGGTCTCCCACATTGTTGGCAGATTCTTTACCAGCTGAGCCACAAAGGCAATCTCCACATGTAAAGCTTTGTTTTCACTGTGATTTTTTTTTTTTTTTTGTGGAGAGTTGATTGAGTCCAATTCCAGCTATAACTCCTTTATTTTTAGCTGCCTTCTGTCTACAAGGGGTTATGTAACCCACTGCTGAACAGTGAAATGAAGCAGAAAATGCTGTGAGAGAGACTTTTGTGAAAGACTTTTTAAAGAGTCAAGTTTTGCTGGCATGAACCTTCTTTCACAAAGCAAACAATGATGAGTATAATGATGGTGATGGAAGTAGTTGCATGATGCTGTCTTCTGCATGAATTCTCCCAGCTACCTTCTCACTCCCTGAATAAGTCATAGGCTATCGAGTCTTCTTCCAAAAGTTCCCGATCTCACCTCTATGTTACAGTCAATTATTCTACTAGCTACATCTTACTTTCCTGCTACCCACAACAGGGATCACCTCCTTTGCACTCTCAATGTCCTGACTCTGGCCTGCATCATAGCTGAAGGAAAGGTTAAAATGTTAAAATGTGAAAAGAATTAGTATAGCTTATTGGTTCACAGCATGCTTTATAGGGCAGCATAGGCTTTTATCTTTAGCTCTGTCTTCAGAAACTTTCTTAATTTCTCTGTTGCTGAGTTTCCTCATTGGAAAAATGGCATTAAACAGGTTGATATTAGTAAAGCACAGATATTATGTGTTACATAAATGTTTGTAAAGTCTCATATCTCATTCTCTTGATCTACCACACTCACATAAATATATATGTAATAAATAATAAAATTTTTAATAAGAAATTACACAACTGTGTTAAGGTCTAGTGTTTTCCATTAACTACTTGAAATAACTTGTATTCATTCATTAATAAACTTTTATTTGTTCATGTTTGCTATGTGTAAGATAAGGAAAATGCAAATAAATAAATAAATAAACATTATTTAGCTTTATAACTTCTGCCCAGATACTTGGAAGAATATCAGACTTTAATAGTAAGACTCATATTCATTAAGATCACAGATCTTCTCAGTGAACATATTTACCTAGGGTTATTAATGATTATTAAAATTACTTAAATATACAAAACAAAAATTTTCTCATTAGTGATGAGTGACACAAACTATATGCTACAATTATTTGACCTATGGAATAGAGCAAATATGGACAGTTTAAATTGTCTTTGTTCATGCTGAACAAATCACATTTAAAATTATCAATACACTTTCAGAAGTTCTAAGGTAAATATTCAAATAAAAATACCAAGTATAAAAATATAAGCATGTCACCAGCTGTATCTTCTTTTTATTTTTATTTTTTTATTTTAATTAGAGGCTAATTACTTTACAATATTGTATTGGTTTTGCCATACATCAACAGGAATCTGCTACGGGTGTACACGTGTTCCCAATCCTGAACCCCCTTCCCACCTTCCTCCCTGTACCATCTCTCTAGGTCCTGTATGTGAGACAGCAAAAGAGACACAGATGTATAGAACAGTCTTGTGGACTCTGTATCTTCTTTGTGAATGTTTCTCACACATAAACAAACAAACAAAAACTTCTCAAAAGCACAATTTTAAGATAAAGCGGTTTGGAATAATCTAAGCCCAATTGATCTGTCTCCTCTTTCACTTCAAATAGAGAGTCACAAGATAACTGCATCTTGAAATCATCTTTCACCAAACTGACAGATTTAATGGATCATACGTTCTGAATCTAAATGACTTATATTGTCTTATGTTTTCTTTGGGATTTGGAAAACAAATGTACATGTAACTAGATATGCTTACCTTTCATTTTCAGGGTATAACAGGTCAATTGCCAACATTTCTTGCAGGAAGAAATTGAGACATTTACACTAAATTAAAAAAAAATATTTCCCCTCTTTTCCACATTTATTTCGTTGATTTGGTTCTTGCTTCTTACTTGCTTGCAGATTTTCTAAGTACCAAACTAACATGTGAAACCTCACTGGTTAACTGAAAATCTGTAAAGCCACTAAAATGGAGAAATGTCCCTTGATAATAATAAATCCTTAAAAATTCAGCAATACCAAATGCTTTTCCCATTCACCTTGCTGATAGCAAAGAATATTTATAAAAGACTTCTTACACTGTGAAATCTTTAACATGTTAATCCCATTCAATACATTTAAGCATTCCAGTAATAGCCAACTGTTTCCAGGCACAATTTATAAAATCAAAACAAGAACCTCTTGGAAAAGTTTATTTAGTTTCTTACACTTTTTAGAGATTCTAAAAACCAGAGGCCAAAACACAGTTTTGTTTCCTCAGCAAGATTACTAAAAATGTCAATAATTCTCAGATTATGACTGCAATAGTTACATGCACTACATATTCTAGATCTCAAAGTTTAGGCCCTGAATCAGCAGCACAGGCATCACATGGGAACTTAGAAATGCAAAATTCTCAGATCCCACCTTAGCAGTACTGAGTTAGACACTGTGAGTTGGGCTCAGAAGTCTGATTTAACATACTGTTGTCGACTACAAAAAAAACAAAAAAAATAGGTGCAACCTAAAAGTTGAGTTGTTGTTGTTTAGTCATTCAGTCATGTCTGATGCTTTGCGACCACATGGATTGCAGTACACCAGGCTTCTCTGTCCACCGTCTCCTGGAACTTGCTCAAACTCATGTCCATTGAGTTGATGATGCCATTCAACCATCTCATCCTCTACTGTCCCCTTCTCTTCCTACCTTCAATCTGTCCCAGCACCAGGATCTTTTCCAATGAGTTGGCTCTTCACATCAGGTGGCCAAAGTTTTGGAGATTCAGCTTTAGCATCAGTCCTTCCAATGAATGTTCAGGGTTGATTTCCTTTAGGATTGACTGGTTTGATCTCCTTGCTGTCCATGAGACTCTCAAGAGTCTTCTCCAACACCATATTTGGAAAGCATCAATTCTTTGGCACTCAGGCTTTTTTATTGTCCAACTGTCACATCCATACATGACTACTTGACTATAGTCAAGTAAACTTGACTATACAGATCTTTGTAGGCAAAGTAATATTTCTGCTTTTTTATATGATGCTTAGGTTTGTCATTGCTTTTCTTCCAAGGAGCAAACATCTTTTAATTTCATGGCTGCAGTCACTATCCACGGTGATTTTGGAGCCCAAGAAAATAGTCTCTCACTGTTTCCATTGTTTCCCCATCTATTTCCTATGAAGAGATGGGACCAAATGCCATGATCTTAGTTTTTTGAATGTTGGATTTTAAGCCAGATTTTCACTCTCCTCTTTCACCTTCATCAAGAAAATTCCTCTTCACTTTCTGCCATATGGGTGGTGTCATCTGCATATCTGAGTTCATTGATATTTCTCCCAGCACTCTTGATTCAAGCTTATGCTTCATCCAGCCCAGCATTTCACATGATGTACTCTGCATATAAGTTAAACAAAAAGGGTGATAATATATAGCCTTGACTTACTCCTTTCCCAATTTTGAACCAATCCCTTGTTCCATATCCGGTTCTAACTGTTGCTCCTAAATTTGAGAGTTAGGTTTTATTCAATAGGAATGTTAGGACTTGAGCCTAGGAGACTGTATCTTAGTTGACCCTGAGAGAGCTGACTCCAAGGAGGCAGGGGAGGAGCCAGGCTATATAAAAGTTTGCAGCAAGGGGCAGGTAATCTGAATATTAAAAGATTACTGTTAATTAAAAGAAAACCAAATGTCTTAATTGAGGAGATTTAGCGACCTTCTGTGTATTCTGGGGGTCCACCATCAATAGAATGTGGATTGGATAAACTATATTTATTATAACAAGCAGAGATTTGTCAACTATACTTAGAGATGCTATCAAGGGAATAGTAGAACAATTAAGCTCAACTGACTGACCTTAGACATGGTCCTGGCAGAAAAGCTGGAAGTACTGGTTATGATGGGCTTCCCTGGTGACTCAGATAGTAAAGAATCTGCCTGTGATATGGGAGACCTGTGTTCAATCCCTGGGTCGGGAAGATCCCCTGGAGGAGGGGATGGCAACCAACTCTAGTATTCTTGCTTGGAAAAATCCCCATGGACAGAGGAGCCTGGCGGGCTACAATTCATGGAGTTGCAAAGAGTTGGACATGGCTGAGTGACTAAGCAAATGTATGGGAAGATGCAAGCATCCAGGCTTGCTGAAATAAGTTCTTTCATATGCATCTTGCAATCTGGGGCCAATCCTGCTTTCTTTATTGTTCCCATACTAATTCCTTGTTTACCACTGTGAAAAAGTGAAAGTTAGTCACACTGCCATGTCCGACTCTTTGCAATTCCATGGACTGCAGCCTGCCCAGTCCTCTGTCCATGAAATTCTCCAGGCAAGAGTACTGGAATGGCTTGCTATTTCCTTCTCCAGTAGACCTTCCCGACCCGGGGTTGGGACTGAGGATCAAACCCGAGTCTCCGGCATTGCAGGTAGATTCTTTACCAACTGAGCCACTAGGGAAGCCCTAGTGTACTGTAAGAGATGGCAAATTTGGTAGGTAGCAGCCTCTCATATCCCCCCAGCTCCTCAGTGCTTACAGGGGAAGAAGTAGCTGATGGCTTCCAAATAAGCTGGCTTTGTTTCACCTGGGCTCACAAATTTGCATTTGGAAAAGGCTTATTTACCTGTAGAGTATAGAGCAGAAAACACTTCATTTCACACCCTCCAAGAAATTCTGATGCACCCTGAAGTTTGATAATTGTTCTAGAATGTTATATTTAATTTATAACAGTTGTAAACTTAATTCATCATGGAATAAACATTTTATAAATGCTGTACTCTATGTATTTTAAGGAATACAATAGCTTTATTGAAGAGGTGGAAACAAAAAATATGAACTTCAGCTTTAAGTGCATGATAATTTAGGAACTTACTTATGCCCTCTTTCTTGACCAGTTTGATTCTTTCTCCCTCCTTTTCTGTCCTGCCTATAAGCAGATTACATCACTTCTCCATCACTCCTCCCTTCTAAAGGCTGCCTATCTCACTCAAAGTAAAAGCCAATGTCCCTATGATGGTTACAAATGGTTTACAAACCACTGAAGACTATGCTACTGATTCCTCATTATTTTTCTGATCTCATCTTCATCTGTACTTGCCCTCATTCCCTCAATTTCAGTCATACTAGTTTTCTTACACCTCCTCACATTTGTCATATGTATATATACCCATGTCAGAGATTTTGCATCTACTGTTCCCTCTGCCATTAGCACTCTTCTTTCACATCTGTGTGGCTGATTTTTTTTTTTTAACCTCTTGAGGTTTTTGTTCAAATGATTCTTTCTTGATGAGACCTCCTCTGGCCATCCTATCTAAAACCACTAAGTTCTCTTTTCTCACTTTGCTGTTTTTTTTCCTCCTTGACATTGATCTTTATTCTAGGTGTATTCTCTGACTGTTTATATCTTTATTGGAAGTCTCTAGGTCAGGAAGCAACAGTTAGAACTGGACATGGAACAACAGATTGATTCCAAATAGGAAAAGGAGTATGTCAAGGCTGTATATTGTCACTCTGCTTATTTAACTTATATGCAGAGTACATCATGAGAAACACTGGACTGGAGGAAGCACAAGCTTGAGTCAAGATTGCTGGGAGAGATATCAATAACCTCAGATATGAAAATGACACCACCCTTATAGTAGAAAGTGAAGAAGAACTAAAGAGCCTCTTGATGAAAGTGAAAGAGGAGAGTGAAAAAGTTGGCTTAAAGCTCAACATTCAGAAAACTAAGATCATGGCATCTGGTCCCATCACTTCATGGCAAATAGATGGGGAAACAGTGTCAGACTTTATTTTTCTGGGCTCCAAAATCACTGCAGATGGTGATTGCAGAAATTAAAACACGCTTACTCCTTGGAAGGAAAGTCATGACCAACCTAGATAGCATATTAAAAAGCAGAGATAATATGTTGCCAACAAAGGTCCATCTAGTCAAGGCTATGGTTTTTCCAGTAGTCATGTATGGATGCGAGAGTTGGACTGTGAAGAAAGCTGAGCACAGAAGAATTGATGCTTTTGAACTGTAGTGTTGGAGAAGATTTTTGTGAATCCCTTGGACTACAAGGATATCCAATCCGTCCATCCTAACAGAGACCAGTCCTGGGTGTTCATTGGAAGGACTGATGCTGAGGTTGAAACACCAACACTTTGGCCACCTCATGTGAAGAGTTGACTCATTGGAAAAGACCCTGATGCAGGGAGGGATTGGGGGCTGGAGGAGAAGGGGACGACAGAGGATGAGATGGCTGGATGGCATCACTGACTCAATGGATGTGAGTCTGAGTGAACTCTGGGAGTTGGTGATGGACAGGGAGGCCTGGCGTGCTGCAATTCATGGGGTCACAGAGAGTCAGACACGACTGAGTTACTGAACTGAACTGAACTCCCTACTAGAATGCAGATTTGTGAAAGCCATTATTTCTGTTCTATTTACTGCTGATTTCCAAGTGGCTAACACAGTGTCTGTCACATAGTTAGTATTCAATAAATTCTTGGGGAAAAAAGAAAGAAATGAGAACTTGATAGCAGTCCTGTGATTGAGCAAAGTTACTTTCCACTTGGTCCAGGTATACCTTCCAGATAATAGTAAAGTTCTCTTTTTGCCTAAATATCTCAAATACGTGGTTATAGTTTTTATTTTTTATTTGTCAAGCAATTTACTTCTAATCTACCTACAATTTTTAATTTCATCCTTAAATCAGATAAACTGAATGTATAACAGTAAGGTCATGTTTTCTTTTTATTTGCCTGTCCTCAGAATATGTTTGTCCATTCTTTTATTTTCAACCTATCTCAATCACTTTGCTTGATATCTACTTTTTTATATATATAAAGTTTAACTTTAGTATAAAGTCACAAATCATTTTTCTTTTTGTCAATTTAGCCAATTTACATTTAGTGATTTAACCAATATGTTATTAGTGCCATAGTGTTTTGTATCTTATTTGCTTTTTTTTAAAGTCTTCTACAATGTGGTTTGCTGGCTTTGCTTTATTTTCTTAGATCCTTTGACTCAGAAAAGTTTGCATTTTTGCTGAAGTAATTATATTTGTAATGACTGTTCGTAATACCTTGGTACTGTATTTCCTCAAACTATATTTGTTAGTTTCCTACTGGAAGCAATAATAAAATTAGCACCTTTCCTGTTCCTCCTCCTCTTCTCACCAATCAGTTATAGTCAGTAATATTATTATTCTTGATATTTACTTATGTAGTATTTGATATGAAAATTGACTATACATTAAACATAATGAAGTGATCAAAAATTTCACAGAATGCATATTATGCAGAGTAATTTCTGATGATAATGCAATTAAATTGGATTATCAAAAACAAAGGATATTGATACTTTCAAAAATTAAAAATGCATTTCTATATCAGTCATAGAACAAGAAATTTATAATTGAAATTTGAAAATGCTGAGTAATAAATGATAATACAATTTCTACAATCCAAACTTGTGAATATAGCAAAAAATCAGATCAGATCAGATCAGATCAGTCGCTCAGTCATGTCCGACTCTTTGTGACCCCATGAATCGCAGCACGCCAGGCCTCCCTGTCCATCACCAACTCCCGGAGTTCACCCAGACTCAAGTCCATCAAGTCAATGATGCCATCCAGCCATCTCAGCCTCTGTCGTCCCTTTCTCCTCTTGCCCCCAATCCCTCCCAGCATCAGAGTCTTTTCCAATGAGTCAACTCTTCGCATGAAGTGGCCAAAGTACTGGAGTTTCAGCTTTAGCATCATTCCTTCCAAAGAAATCCCAGGGCTGATCTCCTTCAGAATGGACTGGTTGGATCTCCTGGCAGTCCAAGGGACTCTCAAGAGTCTTCTCCAACACCACAGTTCAAAAGCATCAATTCTTCAGTGCTCAGCCTTCTTCACAGTCCAACTCTCACATCCACACATGACCACAGGAAAAACCATAGCCTTGACTAGATGAACCTTTGTTGGCAAAGTAATGTCTCCGCTTTTGAATATGCTATCTAGGTTGGTCATAACTTTCCTTCCAAGGAGTAAGCGTCTTTTAATTTCATGGCTGCAGTCACCATCTGCAGTGATTTTGGAACTCCCAAAAATAAAGTCTGATACTGTTTCCACTGTTTCCCCATCTATTTCCCATAAAGTGATGGGACCAGATGCCATGATCTTAGTTTTCTGAATGTTGAGTTTTAAGCCAACTTTTTCACTCTCCACTTTCACTTTCATCAAGAGGCTTTTTAGTTCCTCTACATTTTCTGCCATAAGGATGGTGTCATCTGCATATCTGAGGTTATTGATATTTCTCCTGGCAATCCTGATTCCAGCTTGTTTCTTCCAGTCCAGCGTTTCTTATGATGTACTCTGCATATAAGTTAAACAAACAGGGTGACAATATACAGCCTTGACGAACTCCTTTTCCTATTTGGAACCAGTCTGTTGTTCAATGTCCAATTCTAACTGTTGCTTCCTGACCTGCATACAGATTTCTCAAGAGGCAGATCAGGTGGTCTGGTATTCCCATCTCTTTCAGAATTTTCCACAGTTTATTGTGTTCCACACAGTCAAAGGCTTTGGCATAGTCAATGAAATAGAAATAGATGTTTTTCTGGAACTCTCTTGCTTTTTCCATGATCCAGCGCATGTTGGCAATTTGATCTCTGGTTCTTCTGCCTTTTCTAAAACCAGCTTGAACATCAGGAAGTTAACAGTTCACTTATTGCTGAAGCCTGGCTTGGAGAATTTTGAGCATTACTTTACTTTTTCCAGTTTTTCAAGCTACACTTTTCAGGGCCTTCTTTGTGTTTATTCCAGCCTTTATCTAATTGTGTCCCACCCACCTTGAGAAATCACCTTTTTTTCTATTCAAATTTTGGAAAGTTCACCTCCGGTTTCATCTCATTGTGAAGCCTTAGCCTCTGCTTGTTTGCTAATGGTTTGACATATTCATTTTGCATTCCAAACTAGATAATGGTAAGGTTTTCGAGGGGGGGCAAGGACTTTGCATTTTCTCAGATTACAATACAAAACACCATTCCCTCCCAGCTCCATGCGTATATGTGCTAAAAAAAAAAAAAAAAGCTTTTTGAATGATTTACAAAATCATTTATAACCTTGCAATGAACTATTATCCTAGCATAGTTTAGAATACGATAGCATAAATTACATTGATGCAATAGTCCACTGGCTTTCTATTTTGTTTCCTTCATTTTCAAAATCCAATTTGTAACATAGAAAACTATTTGTTACTTAAATTCAAGATTTAATGTGAATATAACATCTGCATTTCTTGCTAAATATATCATTGGCAACTTCAATTTCTTTTGATGGAGGTTAAAATGTGCTTAACGTAAATGAAGTGACAAGAAAAACACAACCAGAATTAGAATAATCAAAACCAAGTCTTTAATCAGTTACCATTTTGCACATTTTATAATTTCATTCAGTACACTAATAATGAACCAATACACTTGACAGGTGGAAGTGCTTGAGGGCCATTGAGCACTGAATTTTCCTAAAGTAGTGCAATTACAGAAACACCTGTGTTAAATAACCAAGCACTGATTTACTATGAAAATATGCAGTGTTTAACAGTGCTCCAAAATTGTGATTTGCTTTGATAGACTTTCTAGATTTACAATGAGCAAATGACAGTTTATTGTCAGGCAAACTATTACACTTTATAAATTAGTCAAAACTATCCATATACCTATTAAGTGCATATGTAAGCAGAAATGCCTGCAGAATGGGGCCATTTAAAAGAAGCTCTGTTTGCTCTCTGATAAACAGCATAACAGAAAGAAAAACACAAGTAAATCTTAGTCTCTCTGATTTGTCTCATTAAAGGTTCAGATTTGGTTTTTAAGATGGGACTTCTGTAACTCTGCCTAAAAAGTAGAATAAAATGGCTAAAATTACTTCTAGATAGCTACTAATATGTCTTTGATGTTGATAAAACAAAAAATAGGAATGTAATCACATTGGCTGGAAGCTTATAATACACACTTAAGAGAAAAACAGAGGGATCAATACTTTCCAGATGGGGAAAGACAAAATGAATGAGGAAAGTAAAAGCATTTTCATGTTCTTTAAAAGGCATTATAAACCTGGGGATTAAAATCTTCAGAAAATATTAAAATAATGTGGTAGTGGGCTCTGTTAGAAGTAATATTGATTTGATATAATATTTGACTTGCCTAAAACTTTTTTTTTAGCATCTGTGAACATTTTTAGACAAGGGTGAGATGTTTTATAAGCAAAAATACCATAGTGGATTGAGAAAATCTTAAGAAATCTGTAAAGTAATATATTTTTGAGTAGTCTAAATATTTTTCTGCATTTTCACTTATAATTATTCTCAAAAATGCATTTTTCTTTCCTTATAAGTTGAACTCAACCAACTAAATATCACTTTAATGCAATTTTCAGAAGAGAAACTGGTAACAAATTGGAAAATTGGTTATCAAAATTTCAGATAGATTCCTTTCATCCCCTGGTAGTGTCTTGCCTTCCTTAACCTATCTTCAGTTGTAAAGCAAGAGAATACAAAAGAGCCACTTGAATGCTAGCTGAAATATAAAATACACAAGATTAATCCTCCTACTGGGCCAGTTGTATGGATTAGGAGACTTGATTAACAAAAATTACATAGATTTAGAAACACTTCCACATATAAGAAATACCCCAAAATGTGTGATTTTTTTTTTATGCACATAGAAACATGTGATTTGGGTAGAAGACCTTTTTTTAATCCTGTACAAGGAGGGTAGCTAGGTAGGAAGAGTCAATATGCCTGGCAGTAGCATAAAAAAGATAGAAAGATGAAGATTACATACCACCAGTTTTGTAAAAAGTAATTCATATCATGTACCTCCCAAGGAAATAATTGTCCATTATCCTGAGAGGGGTGGGAGGAAAACTGGTGAAGTAACAGCAAGTATACAATTGCTATATGGAGATAATTTTTAAGAGTGGTCTATGAAGAGTAGGAATGAGAAGTGGAGGGTTAGAAGGATGTATCAGTCATGTAATTCCACGATAATGTTCTGTGACCAAAAAACACAAAGCATTGTTGGCATGCAACACTTCAGTGTGTATTTCTTATATGCCTACAATGGCTTTCGAGGGGCTTTGCTGATCTTAGTTGGGTTCTTTAACATGTCTAAGATTTGCCTGGCTCCCCACTTACTTAAGTTGACCTTGGCTGGGTTACTAGGGCAACTTGGTTCTGTTCATACATCTCTCACCATTCAGCATCTTATCCCAGACGTGTTCTGATGGCAATGGAAGAGAAAGTGAGAGAAAGTGAAAGTGAAAGCGGCTCAGTCGTGTCCAACTCTTTGTGATCCCATGGACTATACAGTCCATGAAATTCTTCAGGCCAGAATACTGGAGTGGGTAGCCTTTGCCTTCTCCAGGGGGTCTTCCCAACCCAGGGATCGAACCCAGGTCTCCCACATTGCAGACGGAATCTATACCAGCTGAGCTACAAGGGAAGCCACAAAGAAGAGAGAGGGTATGCCCAATGGTGTAATTATTTTTAAGACTCTTCTTTCATGTTTGCTAACTTCCCAAAGAAGGTCATATGACTAAATCCAGAGTCAAATAGAAAAATCTAATATGTGTGTGTGTGTGTGTCTGTGTGTGTGTGTGCTATATATATATTTATATATGGAATGGAAAAAAAGATGTTATAAATTTTGTAATCTACTCCAGGGTTCCTGGGAAAAAGATACAACCTTATCCTCAGTTTTGCAAGCCAAAGATGAAACAAAAACTCTTAATCTTCTCTATCATGATTAAAATTCGGTAGCCTTTTAGGGTTTTTGTTTTCTTTTTACTTTTATATTCATCTAATTGTGCATGATAATATTGTAGTAACTGAAAGTCCTCAAAATCTTAGCTTCAGGTTGGGGTCCTATTCAGGGTAGCAACTCAGGAGTCTGAGCCGATGGAAACTCCATCTCCACGTGAGTTTCCACAAATGCTGAGGAGGCAAGAAATGGGAAAGTAGCCAACCAAGCACTGGCTCTAAAGGCTTCATCCGTAAGTATCCCATGTCCTTTCTGCTCATATTTTATTGGCCAAAACAAGTCATATGACCTCAACTAAACTCAAAGGGGCAAAGATGTACAATCCAATCCTGCTGCTGCTGCTGCTAAGTCGCCTCTGTCGTGTCCGACTCTGTGTGACCCCACTAGGCTCCCCTGTCCCTGGGGTTCTCCAGGCAAGAACACTGGAGTGGGTTGCCATTTCCTTCTCCAATGCAGAAAAGTGAAAAGTGAAAGTGATGTCGCTCAGTCGTGTCTGACTCTTCGTGACCCCATGGACTGCAGCCTACCAGGCTCCTCCGTCCATGGGATTTTCCAGGCAAGAGTACTGGAGTGGGGTGCCATTGCCTTCTCCAATCCAATCCTACCATGGACCAGAAGCATGAAAAGCATAATACTTGAGAACAACCCTAATGACTACACCATTTCTCATGGGAGAGAAATTCTTGAAGTGATTCTTGAAGTCTCCATCAATGGAGACTTAATAAAAAACAAAACAAAAAAACAAACAAACAAAAAAAAACAAAAAAAGAACCTCAGATGAAGTCTTTTGTTTCCCAGGGAACTTTGAAGACTATTGTGGCTTTCCTAGTGGCTTAGATGGTAAAGACTGCCTGCAATACAGGAAATCTTGGTTCAATCCCTGGGTTGGGAAGATTGCCTGGAGAAGGAAATGGCAACCCATTCCAGTGTTCTTGCCTGGAGAATTCTATGACAGAGAAGCCTGGTGGGCTACAGTCCATAGGGTTGAAAACAGTCAGACATGACTGAGTGGCTATCACTTTCTTGAAGAATATTATTTATTTTTACAGTGAGACATGCCAAACATACTGAAGAATACATGAACAGTTTTTTATTAGTTCATTACAATTGCCTATTTGAAAGGACAGGTAGGTCAGCCAATCCACATAGTGAAAATGCTTAATTTTCAGAGGTGAGACTATTAAAAGTCTAATTAACTAAATTGGCTTGAAACAACTTCCTTTTGACCTATAAAATTTTTCAAACATTATTTGACTGCATTCAGAATACCAAAGATAAAAATTGATATTCCTGTTTTGATGTCCCTTTATAACAAGCACTGTGCTATGACCTTTAAAGAAGAAAAAAATTAATATATACACGTCAATAAATTGGAGAGAAAATCATCTGAAAGCCAGGTTTCAATACTGGGGAGCCAGGTTTCAAATTATTGACTGAAGTAGTTATTGTTAAACAGCCAGCTATTGCGATCAAATCTAATGCTTCACAGATTCTTATTTTCTTCATAAAACTATCATTCAGTGGAGTTGTTTTTTAAAAACAAGACAAAATAAAATATTACATCTTGAAAATATCTGCATGATAAGCAGGAGAGTGAAACCAAAGGAACGTGTGCTCCACTTATCATGTTATTATTATTGTTGAATCTGTTGTTAGCTGAAAACTATCATGGCTTGTACTATATGTGCATATTTGTGCTTCTTAAAAAAAAAGGTGATGCTCTGCAGCTCACAGATGACACAATAGCATGTGATTCAGTAGTTGCTAAGGGCAACCACAATATTTTTCTGTCATTTTTTTATCCCTAAATGGCCAAACCTAATGATTTCCCTATTACCATAAAATCTGTGGATCTGCCATTAGAAGTTTGGCAGGATGCAGTCTACAATGATTATTGGGTATGTGTGTGAGGAGAGTGATGGTTATGACACATTTGAACTGAGTGGTCCTAAAATTCATTGCTTCAGGCTGAGGGAAAAAAGTATGTGCACTATATTATAATCTGACACAATCCCCAATATACCCAAAGCATGAATAAGTATTGAATAATCCAAGAAGGTTGATTTAGCATGTGATATTTCTACTTTTTATGTTGAAATTTCCATAATACAATTGGGCCAATGGTAGAAAGTGAATTTGATAACTTCTTCTGGAAAATTATAAAGATCAAAAAATTGTTCTAGTTGATAATATCCAGAGAAATACTCAGCAGCAAATATTACCAGTCAGGGAATCAGGTATTCCTCTCCATTTCTGTTTGGGTTTATTAGAAAGCTATATTATGGAATTCAATGGAAATCTCTTATTTTCTAAAACAGAAGAGGTTAAGAGATGAACATATAACTCATATTTTGAAGATAGAATTTGTGTTTCATAGCAAATAACATTAATAGTGCATTTGATGGCATCAAGACTAGTCATGAATGCTTGCTGGATGTAGCAAATATTCAATCCAAACTTTTTGTCTTCGTCTTTGCTTTTGAAATCATGTTGCTATTGTTGCTTTACTCAGATTCTGCCACAGGGGTCCATAATAAAAGGTGAATGGGTTCAAAGAGGGACAATGACTAAAGGGCCTCCTGTCATTTTGGCAGAATTATTATCTCTGCAGCTATTGCCTTTCAAAGTTCTATCACAGCACCAAATTCTTGGTAATACATGGGCTTGAATAAAAAATAGAAAATGTGCCCATTAATTTAGTTTCTATTTGTATTTACTCTATAATCGACTGTTTACATTAAAAAAATTTGTGTTTATTTCCATGAGCAAAATTTGACCAGAGAAATGTAGTTCTTCAGTGCTCAAATCTAAATATTCTTCCATGTCTCAGACTAGCATAATACAGAATTTCTTTTCTAAATGTTTTTTTTTCCTTGTCCACTACAAAGTAATATATGGGTGAGTATGTGTATGTGCATATTTCTACATATATATGTATGCTAGTTTAATCAGTGAGTTCAATCTAAGCAGAGGAGAGGAGTTTTCTTCTGATAATTGGCTCTTCCCTGAACATGGAAATGTCTGATATCACTAGTAATGGTCATGATCAAGAATGGGACTGAATAACTCTGGATGTATAATGTCATTTTTAGGGAATATGCGGAAAGTGATGTGGGCTCAAGGAGTTTTTTTATGGGAGCAAAAGTAAAAATAAAGGAGGAGAACAGAAAGGGTATAACATTTCTTGGTGGATACTTTTCAAACTTCTGATTTGAGAAATTTATTCTTTTCTAAGCTCTTAGCCATCAGTCAGTGGCAATGTGAATGCACTAGTCACTACCAGTCTAAGATGAACTTCTGAAATACCTTAGAATATAGACCCACCAAGAGCAATAAGTATAAAAACACATGAACATGTGGGTGTATGTGAGTGTGTTTGTATGATGTATGTGTAACTATATAGATAAACAATTATCAGTGCCATACAATCCATAGAGATTAAAATAAAAGTTTGGACAGTGGAAGTCATCTTCGTAGGGTCAGCTGGGAAGGCTTGTTATGGGAGTTAAATCTCCAGTAGAATTTTGAGGCAAAGGAGAGGTTTGGTTTGGTGGAAAAGTAGAAGCTGATGGTGTTATAATGGTAGGAGACCAGCACATTCCCTGTGCGGAGGAGTGAAAAGATCTGTGTTCTGTAATGGCTCAGGCAATTAAGCAGTGTGTCTGGGAAAGGATGGTGAATGGGTTCAAAGAGGGATAATGACAATAGGACCTCTTGTCACTTTGGTAAAATTATTATTATCTCTGCAGCTGCCACCCATCTCCTGATGGCAAACGAGTCCTTAAAGGCCTGAAGAAGTTTCTGAAGTCAGCTGACCTTTGGAGGCCATTAGTATATATTGATTTTTGTGTTTCACCAGTAATTTGCTCAGACATGTCTGACTCTTTGCAACCCCAGGGACTGTAGCCCACCACATTCCTCGGTCCACGGGATTCTCCAGGCAAGAATACTGGAGAGGGTTGCCATGCCCTCTTCCAGGGTATCTTCCCAATCCAGGGGTCAAACCTGGTCTCCTGCACTGCAGGCAGATTCTTTACCATCCTAAGCCATCAGTTTGTGTCTCCATAAAATTCCTATGTTGCAATCCTAACTCCCAAAGAGGATAGTATTATTATAGGAAGTGGAGGCTTTGGAAGGTGCTTAGGGAAATGAATGGGAATAAGTCCTTATAAAAGAGGCTGCAGACAGCTCCTTCATCTTTTCCATGTGAGGACACAGAGAAGGTTTCAGCTATGAATCAGGAAGAGGACTCGTGCCCAGAAGACAACCATTCTGGCACTTTGATCTTGGACTTGATCATGGCCTCCAGAGCTATGAGAAGAAAATTTCTGTTGTTTTTTGGCAACCCAGTCTGTTGCTAAGCTTGAACGTCCTAAGGCATTTCCTAAGTGACACACTAGCATATATTTAGTGAGCAACAGCCATGCTTTACTGCATAAAATCTTAACAGCCATGACAGAGTTAATATGCCTCTGAACTTTTTGCATACTCTTAGGAAGAAGCTCGGAGAAGGCAATGGCACCCCACTCCAGTACTCTTGCCTGGAAAATCCCATGGATGGAAGAGCCTGGTAGGCTGCAGTCCATGGGGTTGCTAAGAGTCGGACACGACTGAGTGACTTCACTTTCACTTTTCACTTTCATGCATTGGAGAAGGAAATGGCACCTTTCCTTCAGTACTCTTGCCTGGAGAATCCCAGGGAGGGGGGAGCCTGGTGGGCTGCCGTCTTATGGGGTCGCACAGAGACGGACACGACTGAAGCGACTTAGCAGCAGCAGCAGCAGAAAGAAGCTTGCTCACAGGGACAAGTTACAAAACAAGCTTCTCTGGTGGGATTGATTTTTCATAGTGCAGTCTGTGCAGCACATTTAGAAGAGGAGGCATATACCTGTCAGACTGTGCTTTTATAAAAGAGGATGATCTTTTTATCTCATTGGACTGTTTGTTGGTTGGTTGGTTTTACAACACATTAAACCTTTTGTCTGTCTGTTTCCCTGTTTACCTAGCTTAGTCCCCAGAGGGTGACTTTGTGAAATTTGCCTCTTAATAAATCTGATTAAAATCAACACACACACAAAAAAAACACTTTATCTGTGATTATGTTACCAGTATTTTGGCTTCGTTCATCTTTTGTTTATGTCATGCAAATTTTTTGATGGTTGAGTAATCAAAAGTATTTCATTGCATCTGGATTTGAGTAAGAGAAATCTTTCTGTGAAAGTCACTCAGCCCTGTTTGACTCTTTGTGACCCCATGGACTGTAGCCCACCAGGCTCCTCTGTCCATGGAATTTTCCGGGCAAGAATACTGGAGTGGGTGGGCATTTCCTTCTCCAGGGTATCTTCCCAACCCAGGGATTGAACCCAGGTCTCCTACATTGCAGGCAGATTCTTTACCATCTGAGCCATCAGGGAAGTCCAGAAATCTTTCTGTAGTCCCAGGTAATGGGTACAGAGTTTCTGTTTGGGTAACGAAAAAGTTCTGGAGATATACTGTGGTCAGGCTTGATCCCTGGGCCAGGGAAGATGCTGTAGAAAAGAAAATGGCAACACACTCCAATATTCTTACCTGGAAAATCCCATGGACAGAGAGGAGCCTGGTGGGCTACAGTCCATAGGGTCACAAAGAGTAGGACACAACTGAGAGACTAACACTTTTATGGTTGCAAAAAATTGGGCATGAGCTTCAATTCAGTTCAGTTCAGTTGCTCAGTCATGTCCAACTCTTTGTGACCCCATGGATTGCAGTGCTCCAGGCTTCCCTGTCCATCATCAACTCCGGGAGCTTGCTCAAACTCATGTCCATCGAGCTGATGATGCGATCCAACCATCTCATCCTTTGTCATCCCCTTCTCCTCCTGCCTTCAATCTTACCCAGCATCAGAGTCTTTTCTAAAGAGTCAGCTTTTCCCATCAAGTAGCCAAAGTATTGGAGCTTCAGCATCAGTCCTTCCAATGAATATTCAGGACTGATTTCATTTAGGATTGACTGATTTGATCTCCTTGCAGTCCAAGGGACTCTCAAGAGTCTTCTCCAATACCACAGTTCAAAAGCATCAATTCTTAGGCACTCAGCTTTCTCTATAGTCCAACTCTCACATCCATATGTGACTACTGGGAAAACTATAGCTTTGACTAGATGGACTTTTTGACAAATAACATCTCCACTTTTTAATATGCTCTCTAGGTTGGTCATAGCTTTTCTTCCTCCAAGGAGCAAGTGTCTTTTAATTTCACGGCTGCAGTCACCATCTACAGTGATTTTGGAGCACAAGAAAATAAAGTCTCTCACTATTTCCATTGTTTCCCCATCTATCTGCTATGAAGTGATGATACCAGATGCCATGATCTTACTTTTTTGAATGTTGAGTTTTAAGCCACCTTTTTCACTCTACTCTTTCACGTTCATCAAGAGGCTCTTTAGTTCCTCTTCATTTTCTGCCATAAGGGTGGTGTCGTCTGCATATCTGACATTATTGATATTTTTCCCGGCAATCTTGATTCCAGTTTGGGCTTCATCCAGCCCAGCATTTCACATGATGTAATCTGTATATAAGTTAAATAAGCAGGGTGACAATATACAAACTTGACATACTCCTTTCCCAAGTTGGAACCAGTCTGTTGTTTTATGTCCCATTCTAACTGTTGCTTCTTGACCTGCATACAGATTTCTCAGGAGGCAGGTAAGGTGGTCTGGTATTCCCAACTGTTGAAGAATTTTCCAATTCTAAGAACTGTACACTTAATTATTAATTTTATGTTCTTTGTATTTTACGACAAGAAGAAGATTAAAAAACTAATAAATGAGCACGGCCACTTCTGTAGAACCAAGATTCCACCAGATTCTTCTGGGATCCCTGGATATTGATTGCACATGGAGTCTTCCACCCTCTCCCCAACCCTCCATGTCTGCTGCTGCTTCTTGTACTTTGTTTGCATAGAAGACAGACACCTCATTGTTGTAATATCTCAGCCTGCTTCTATCATATGTGAAATAATCACAGGGCTAATCAGGCTATTTCTGCTGGGCCTGCTCCACAGCTGCGGCTATCAGCATTGCACAGCAGGGCCTGACAACTCCAAAACTGACAACCCCTCCCAGCAAAAAGCGTACCAATTAACCTGCAGTCACACTGAAGCAAGACTGACATTCATTATTTTAATGAAAACAGGAAGAATGGGCACTATTGAAACTCCCCCAAAAGATCCCAGTATTCTGTTGTATATTCTGCTTAGCAAGGTACAGAAAGTGAGCTCCGGGTCAGAAAGACAGGGTGCTGTGTGCATCAAGGAGGAATAAAGAACAGCCTCCCACAGCCTCATGCTCCTCACAAACCATTTCTGAAAGCTTTTGTGACCCTGTTGTAGAAGAGAGAGTGAAGTTGCTTGTACCTCAGAAGAGAACTATTTCAAGATGACTAAAGGAACATGTATTATTGTGACTTTCTCTGAACATCTCTTTCCTGTGACTCATATAACGTTTCTTCCAGAGGCTTTGCTTTGGCGTTATTCTGCACCTACCCTGAACTCAAATTTTAGGAGCAAGAGTTACTTATCTATTAACATATCTGACAGAGTTAATAAATACTCTTTGCCTTTCTTCAAGACTCTTGTGGAAATTGCATAAAAAGTTCCTTGTAGATAGAGGACCTCTAAAAAATATCCTCTTCATTCCTGCATAAGGAATAAAAACTATGTACTGAGCCATTGCTCTAACAGACAATTATTAAGAGCCTAGTATATACTACGTATGGTGACTGTAACCATGAAGAAGTTGAAGGGCTCCTCTGTAGAGAAACTCAGTGTTTTAAAACTTAGAGGGATATGGTTGGTTCCATTGCTTTCATTTGAAATCCCTCAATATGAGCAAGCCAAGGATTCAGAAGGGCCTGGGATCATGTTCAGCCCCCTCCACTCTAGTTCGGAGCACACTTATATCAGGATACCAGCAGACTTAACTGCTTTTGAAGGACATTAGCTTGGAATTTAAATTTATATCAATCAAAAGTTCAAAGTAAATCAAAGAGTAGGCCACAGCTAGTAACATGATGTTTTGATTTGTTACCTTTATTATTCATGCATTATTTCTGAATATTTTTCCTTTCAATTAAACATAAACATAAGCATACAGACCAATTAGCAGAGGCATAAAAGAAATGTGCTCTGGTACAATCTGGTTCAGTCAAAACTTTTCAAACACTAAACCTCATCTCTCTTGTGTGCACTGACCTAGAGGAATTTTTCTTGGGTATGGTTCCAGAGTTTGGCCTGGAGCCAAGCCCAGACCATTCTTGTTGAAAAGTTGACTTGTAGAGTAGAATAACCATGTTCAGTTTCAAGCTAGGAGGAGAGGAGATACATTTCCTTGTCATTCTTCACCACCTTCTATAAGCCTTGATCAGACAGTTTTAGGAAAGCCTGTTCTCCAGGCTTGAACCGGATATTAGGCAGAAGACATCTTCCAATCTATCACATTCCTTCACTAGTATTTCTGGCATGTAATGAATGTACATATGTCTAGAAATATTTGGAATTTGTGGATTACCTTGTCTATTCTTATTCAAATCAAATGGCATTTGACCACAAAGCCCAAATTTTTCAACTGAAAGAATTTGAAGTTATTCTTTTATGCATAACATACAAGGTCAGAATGTGAATTTGTACTCAAGATTCATCTCAGTAAGTGCAAGTTACAAGTTCTGTTGCATCATCCTTTCAATGGGATTTCTTTCTTCACCCATTACAAGTTTAGTTGATTGAGAGCACAAATATTGGGGATGGGATGTTCTGTTCAAATCACAGGCCCAACGCTTGCTTTCTGTGACTTTGAGAAAGTTGTCTAATTGTGTGGTACCTCAGTTTCTATGTTTGTAACTCGGAGACATTGTCTTCTACCTCTAGAAGGGAAGCTCCACAAGGAATCTTTGTTTTGTTCAATGTTTCACAAATGCTTTGAGCAATTCCTTTTACAGGATGGGAGTTTAATATTTACTTAGTGAAGAGAACCTACCTCCTGGGCTTATTATGAGAAGTATACGAATGAATACGTGGAAGAGTGGAAGAATATGGCACACATTAAATCTTCAATAAATGTTAAGCTACTATTATTATCAAGATTGTACTCTCAAACTTGAGTATGAATGAGCAGGATTCCCCACTTGCTCCATTAGGAAGCTGGTAATAAAAAACTGCGGTTTTATAAGGAAATGGTAGGGAGTGCTGGAACCACCTCTGTTATGGCCTTGTTGGATTGCAGTGTTCTGGAAAACATGGGGTAGAGCTATGAGTGTACAAACATCAAAAATGTAGGGTCTGCTGCAGTTGTCTTACAAGACTGCCTACCACTTTTATCTGGCCTCCTCTTTTCTTCCTTTCTTTCAAAGTGAAAATAATTAAGTGCATTGTAAAATGTCCAGAAATTTCTTAAAGGGAAAAGAATAAAAGTCATCTGTAATTCATTCTCAGTATTTTTATGTATTTTTGCTAGTCTTTTGTCTATGATTATGTACACACACACACACATATGTCTGTGTGTATACATACGCATATATACAGGGACACACTAAATGTGTTTTAGCTTAATACTTCACTTAAGAACCTTTTTATGTTATTCATAGGTTCTACAATATATAATTCTTTTTATAGTTGCAGTTGTTTTTAGAGAATTGCATTACTTAGCACCATGTAGAATGAAGAATATAGATTTTAACCTGAGTTCAAAGAGAGACTCTGGAAGGGATAGAAACCTTATGAAGCAACATTTGCTGAGAACCTGATGTATCCCTAGTTTACCATTGGGAGCTTAAACTGGTCAGTAAATTAAAAAAATTTTTTTTTTCTCATTCCTAGGTTTTAAAGATTTCTCTCCATCATAAGCTTCCCAAACAAACATGAGTTCTATTAAAATCTAAGTAATAAATATTACTTATTATTGAGAGCACACTAAAGGCCAGCCTGGGTGCTAGGTGCTTTATGATGTTTCATATAATCCTTTCAGCAACACTTGGAAGGATCTACTTTTATCTTCATATCACAAAAGAGGAAATATAAGTGGTCTGTATTTACAAGCACTCTGGGGGAATACAAAGATGTGTGAAGTGCACATTGCTGACCCTTAAAAACCTGAGATAATTATAATAGTTACCACTTGAGGCTATTTGTAAGGTTTGACAGAGAGAGGGCATGTAATGATCTATGTATCATGTATCATGCCAGGAACATAGTAACTTCTTAATAAATCTTATCAGTGATGAGTATTAGGATGATGACAGTGATGGTTGATGGTAAAGAATGATGTTGGCATGATGTAAGGCAGGATTAATATTGAAAAGGTAAGATGAAGACAAAGCATCCTACCTGAGACTGAGACAAGGGGTTCATTGACCAGTCATTTGAGTTTCCTTTCCTTGTGGGACAGCTGTAGTATTTTCATTTGAAGAGATATCCAAGGTCGATGTCATCAATATTAGACACCATAAGAGGAAATCCTTATGTTTCTAAGCTGTACGGTAAATGATTTCTCTTTTCAATTGAAGGTCAAAATTCAACTTTTAAAAAATTCTTAATTACTTTCTTCCAATATAGTAGTTTATATGTTATGACTTTTTTTTTTTCTTGCTCAGTTTTAACAAGGTAGGGATTTGGGAATAGAGTTAATTATAAAGAAATACACATTTATTACCATATTGTAACACTCTAGACAGTGCTTAATTAAAGGTTAAATGTAAAAAATATTAGGACATGACACTTTGTGTTTCCAGACCAAAGTGGGAGTGTATAGAGGAAATGGAAAGGAGCTTAAAGTTCAGAAGTCTCCTTAGACAGAAAATGACCCAGTGAAATTTGGGTAAGTTATTCAGCACCTCAGAGTTTCAATTTCCTAATTTTTCAAAATGTAGTTTATAGCAGCAACATCAAGTATTTGCATTTCACGTTATAGTGTGCAAAGTAGCCTAATGTATGTTCATTTCTTTTGATCCTTACAGTGATCCTGAAAGGGATTGGGCAGACATTACTATCTTCATTCAGCAAATGAGAGGAAGCAAAGTTTAGAAAGCTTAAGTGAACACCTAAGATCACACAGCTAATAAGTGTTACCTCTAGGATTCAAAACCCTGGTTTCTACTTCACATGCAGTGTTTTCTTTGCATTACTCATGCCGATTCTCCAAGAAGAAAGCATGATAAATGCAAGACAGACCTGATCCTAAATCCAACTCTCTCACCAAGAAGCTGTGTGATGTTGGGCAGATTACACTGCTTCTTTGGGCCCTCTTTCCCTTGTTCATAAAATAAGAGAAATGGTTAATTTTGGCAAGGTCTCTGTGGTATGTTTCACCACCACTTGCATAAACAAAGGAACCCAAGCAGAGACAAGTAAACTACTTCGTTCCGTGTTGCACAGTGAGTCTTAGAGAGAAACTGCTTCAGTCTCCAGAATGACATAACTGTTGCCTAGCAAGGGGTAATTATCTACACAGTTCAAAAGAGTAAAGAAAGGACTAGATTTCTAACATGCTAAGGTGCATAGTGAAATCTACTTCCTTAGTATAATAACAGGTAAAGAGGAGAAATTCTGTACTGCTCTACAGTTCACAATAATTGTTTCCTTAGGAAACCCTTTAGAAAAGAGACGACAAGGGTGATAGACTATACCGCTGGGAAATTAGTCTCCAGGATGGCTTTTCTCTCTAACATTTTTTTAAAGGCCATAAGCAAGCATGTGAAAGGGGAGAAGATGTAGTTAATTCTGTTGACTTTCATAATCTGTGTACTTTATTCCCAAGCTTAGAGGTATCAATGATGCTGCTGATAATGGGGTTGCTTGCTAATGAATGGGCTTCCCTTGTGGCTCATCTGGTAAAGAATCTGCCTGCAATGCGGGAGACCTAGGTTCAATCCCTGGGTTGGGAAGAGCCCCTGGAGAAGAGAAAAGCTGCCCACTCCAGTATTCTGGCCTGGAGAAGTCTGTGGGGTCGCAAAGAGTCTGATGCGACTGAGCGACTTTCATTTGCTAATGAATAATGCAGTTGGGGCACTCACAAGGCAAAAATTTTAAGGTGTTAATTTTGTCGTTAATTAGCCTTCCATCTGATCACATGCTGTGCCTTCTGGATGCCTAGGAAACCACCCTCTGAAGACAATGCACACCTAGTCTTTCCTTAGTTACTTCCTCCTCATCCTTCATATCTCAAGTCAATAATAACTTTCTTCCAGGAAAACTTCCCTAAGATTTAGTCCAGTTTTCCTTCTTAGCAGCAAAAATCTGTTTGTTTGTTTTTTTTTTAAACCAGAGCAACAACCATTCTACTTCTGAGAAATACAGCTTATACAGCTTAGTTTTCTTGAAAACTTCCTTTCCCGCATGCATGTAAGCACTAATAGGACTATCCATTGAGATAATCTTCTTTTCTATAACCAAATAACAGGACTGCAAACATCATTCGGCCACCCAGACTCTCCCTCATAGGAATGTGTACCTTGAACAGCATTATAGAGATGGAAAATGGGCTTCCCTTGTGGCTCAGCTGGTAAAGAATTTGCCTGCAATGCAGTTCAATCCCTGGGTTGGGAAGAGCCCCTGGAGAAGAGAAAAGCTATCCACTCCAGTATTCTGGCCTGGAGAAGTCCGTGGGGTCTTCATTATCAGCAGCAACTCCATTATCAGCAGCATCATTGATACCTCTAAGCTTGGGAATAAAGTACACAGATTATGAAAGTCAACAGAATTAACTACATCTTCTCCCCTTTCACATGCTTGCTTATGGCTTTTAAGAAAATGTTGGAGAGAAAAGCTGATTCATCTGAGGACCCTGTCCACTAATCCCTGCTACCTAGATCTCTGAATTGGCTCTGCTTCCTGACTTGAGACTCCTGGTTTATGAGTCTTTCTTTTTGACACTGGGTTGCCCTGTATCTTTCCAATACTTCTGATTTTTTTTTGGAAAAAAAAATTTAATTGAGATACAGTTGATTTACAATGTGGTGTTAATTTCTGCTGTACAGCAAAGTGATTCGGTTATACACATATATCTCTTTATGTTCTTTTCCATTATGGTTTATTGTAGGATATTTAATGCAGTTCTCTATCCTATACAGTAGGGCCTTGTTGTTTAGCCATTCTATATATAACAGTTTGCATCTGCTAATCCCAAACATCCACTCCATCCCTCCCCTACCCCCCCTCCCTTGACAACCACAAATCTGTTCTCTATGTGTGTGAATCTGTTTCTATTTTGTAGATAGCTTCATTTGTGTCATATTTTAGATTCCACATGTACCAGTACTCCTGATTTTTTGCTCATGTTAACCTAAATAAAATTTGGTTACTTACAATTGAAGAATGTAATCCTATATCCCTGTTATGTGGTCTCTTGGTACATGGAACTCTCTTTCATAGCACTTATTTTATTTTGTAAGTATATATTTTAGTTGATTATTTGGTTAATATCTGCCACCTTCACTAGGCTTCAGGAAAGCAAAGAGTGTATCCTTAATTCTTAGAACAGTGTTTAGTATTTTCTGCAACATCTGCTGGATCACCAAAAAAGCAAGAGAGTTCCAGAAAAACATCTATTTCTGCTTTATTGACTATGCCAAAGCCTTTGACTGTGTGGATCACAATAAACTGTGGGAAATTCTGAAAGAGATGGGAATACCAGACCACCTGACCTGCCTCTTGAGAAACCTATATTCAGGTCAGGAAGCAACAGTTAAAATTGGACCTGGAACAACAGACTGGCTCCAAATAGGAAAAGGAGTATGTCTAAGGCTGTATATTGTCACCCTGCTTATTTAACTTATATGCAGAGTACATCATGAGAAATGCTGGGCTGGAAGAAACACAAGCTGGAACCAAGATTGCCAGGAGAAGTATCAATAACCTCAGATATGCAGGTGACACCACCCTTATGGCAGAAAATGAAGAGGAACTCAAAAGCCTCTTGATGAAAGTGAAAGAGAAGAGTGAAAAAGTTGGCTTAAAGCTCAACATTCAGAAAATGAAGATCATGGCATCCGGTCCCATCACTTCATGGGAAATAGATGGGGAAACAGTGGAAACAGTGTCAGACTTTATTTTTGGGGGCCCCAAAATCACTGTAGATGGTGACTGCAGCCATGAAATTAAAAGACACTTACTCCTTGGAAGGAAATTTATGACCAACCTAGATAGCATATTGAAAAGCAAAGACATGATTTTGCTGACAAAGGTCCATCTAGTCAAGGCTATAGTTTTTCCAGTAGTCATGTATGGATGTGAGAGTTGGACTGTGAAGAAAGCTGAGCGCCAAAGAATTGATGCTTTTGAACTGTGGTGTTGGAAAAGACTCTTGAGAGTCCCTTGGATTGCAAGGAGATCCAACCAGTCCATTCTAAAGGAGATCAGTCTTGGGTGTTCTTTGGAATGACTGATGCTAGAGCTGAAACTCCAAAACTTTGGCCACCTCATGTGAAGAGTTGACTCATTGGAAAAGACTCTGATGCTGGGAGGGATTGGGGGCAGGAGGAGAAGGGGACAACAGAGGATGAGATGGCAGGATGGCATCACTGACTCGATGGACGTGAGTCTGGGTGAACTCCGGGAGTTGGTGATGGACAGGGAGGCCTGGCGTGCTACAATTCATGCGGCCGGGTCGCAAAGAGTCGGCCACGACTGAGCAACTGAACTGAATAACAATAAAATTTTGTTTTATGTAATGAATGAATGAAATTTCAGGTTGTCTTTACTCGCTCCCTCACCACAGTATGCCACCAAAACTTGCTCTCCTCATGGCTCATGTCTTCAACTTTTCCATTTTCTCAATCTCTTGCTTTCTCTCACTCTCTCCTTATCCATCTCTTTTTCTCCCTCTCTCTTCCCAATTCACAACTACTTCAGGATTTGATTTCTTTCTTGTCATAAAACCTCTTTTTTTACTTTCTTTTATTTTTAGGAAAAAGGCCAACACCTTTCATGATCTTCAGTCTGATCACCCCTCTTGTCTGTATTAACTCCACTTGTATTGATATTTTTGACTCTGGGAATGCAGAACTCTTTTAGTTCCTGGATTCCCCATGCTCTCTCATGTCTCTGTCTTTTTGCAACAGCTGTTATCTCTTCCTGCACTGACCTTTATTTCTCCCTCTTCTTCAGTTATCAACCCTATAGTTTTTTCCTCCATGAAGTTTCTCCCCATCATAAGGTCTACCGTTGCCTGACGTTGGACTAGCTGAGGTAAACTTCCTCTGTGTTGTCAAAGTTTCTTTCCTGGGCAGCTTTATTCTTACATTTGTTATTTGCTTATTTTATTTTATTCTTTGTATATTTGTACATTTGCTTACTTACCTCTTCTACACTGAGCCCTTCCAGGGTAGAGACTATCCCTTTCATCTGTGTTAACTCAGAATCCTGCATGATACCTGGAACATAACAAATGCTCTGTGAAAGTGAAAGTGTTACTCAGTCATGCCTGACTCTTTGTGACCCCCATGGACTGTAGCCTGGCAGGTTCCTCTGTCCATGGAATTCTCCAGGCAAGAATACTGGGGTGGGTTTCCATTTCCTTCTCCAGGGGATCTTCCTGACCCAGAGATTGAACCTGGATCTCCTGCAATGCAGGAGGCTCTTTACCAACTGAACCACCAGGGAAGCCAATGTTTGCTTTAAAATGGCTAAATAAAAGATAGAATCACCCCACTAAGTGAAATTCCCACTGAAGTTTAATGGCAAGCTTATAATTATCTCTCATAGTATTTATTGATCTTGACTTTTCATGATAGATATCTGTGTATATGTCTTATTTCTGTTGTTTCTTCTCCTTAGAATTAGACTCTATGTCTTCTTCACCTATGTATATTCTACAGCACCTGACATATTTCCTGGTCTATAATAGGTGCCTGACAAATACTTGTTAACAAAAATGAATGATGAATCAAGCCATAATAAAATGACAGTACTTTATTAAAATGAACAAATGAAATATTCACATTTCACAAAGGCTTTAAGTCAACAGTGATTTAGTGCTAAAAGAATGAATTGCAAAAAGATTTCAGATAAGATGAAAAGAGAGTATAGGAAGCCTTTCACAACCCTCTGTAAATTTTATCACATGAGCAACTATCATTTCACCCTAAAGTCCAGCAGCCTCAAAATGAGATAGTTGTCTGAAATATGAGGTTATACAGTAAGATGCAGGCTGCCTCTACCACCATCAAACTTGTCCACACTTACATTGTTGTTTATATAAACTGGTTCTTTCGGGTGCATCTGAAGCTGTATGCCAACAGACACAGAAATGAAATCCTCATGTCCAGGAGGAACTATATTTGAGATAAAATCTGATTTTGGCTTAGAAACAGGCAGTGGGTCATTTTTCAGTCTTTCAGTCTTCAAATATTAGTGTGACTTTTTCTGGGATAATGTGGCTTTTGCCTGTAAATAGCAAGCAAATCATGCTCATTACTTTTCTCTTTTTCTTTTTAACCAAGTATCTATACTAATAGCATCAGTCACCACACTGCCAAGGATTAGAATCTTCTCCAGTCCATTTAGGTCAGTTTGACCAGCATGAGACTCACCTGAAGCAGTGTGGAATGCAACTACTGAGTAATTTTATTCAGAATTGACTCTTACTACACCATATAGTTCAGTAAGCTCTTGATGAAGGTCAGAAATTGATAAACACTCTTTACTCTCAGGTTCAGAATGCTAATCACTCCACACAGTAAGCCACTGGCTGGAATCTTCTTCAAAACATTTAAAATGATTCCAAATACTATTTAGTGCAGCCTGTACTAAAGAAGCAGAAACAAAGATATATTTATCAATAATTCCCTCCAAATAAAACAAATATTGCTGATGGAGATTAAGAAATTCCTCTACTTTTCACTTTACTTGTCATCTCAACAGTCTCAGGGTTCTCCTGAGGTTGAGTCCGTCAAGTCAAGAGATGCAGAAAAGTATAACTCTGGGACTTGCTCTTTGAGAGGAGGCAAATCTTCCAGACAGGGAAGAAAAGTTGTCTGATCACTGTCCCACAGTGATTCAACCACTTTTAAAGCCACATTATCAAGATAAAAGTTTGGATGGAACTTCTCTATGACATGATAGATGATAGGGATCTATCCATTGTCACAGAGTCGATTTGCCTTCTCTGAAGACTGATACTATATCAGGAGAATTAGTGACTCCACAATTACCAGGTAAGTGGACATCAAACTTAAATTTAACAATATGTCTCTTAAAGCTTGCGGATGAGTAAATTTGACCAGATTGCCAATGCAGCCAACCATCTCAGTGCTACTGGCAACAAGTATCAGATTATTTTCTATGTCTCTACTCTCTCCTCATTTTTTAATTTGGTAAGTAGTTCCTCCTATAACTGCTTTTGCAGTTTTAACCATTTCCATCATGAGTTTTTTTTCTCCCACCCAATTAATTTTTTAGTGACACCATCATTGAATAAAAAGTTTTCACTGGTACAATTAACACAACCATAACACAAAGATTTACAAGCAATGGTTGAAGCTAAGTTGGTTTTCCTGGTAGAAGGAAAGCCAAAAACCAGAAGGTAGTGTCTTTTGGCAGTTAGTTAAGCTGCTCATACATGTAACACAGCTGCTATGTCATGAAAATAAGTCATTCAAAGAGCACAGCTCATGAATATTTTGACAATCACCTCTGCCAGTCATGAGCAGTTGCACTAATGAGCATGTTTGAAATCTGTTATCTGCTGCCACTTGGAATATCTCTTCACAGTGGTGACTCTGATTGTTGTACATAAGAGTGACAGGAATTGGTTTCTATTGGTGAGTAGCCAATCTTGTGGAGTCATAAATCCAAATTTCAGGGCTCCAACAACATAAGATTCAAATGACATGAGAGACTGTTTTCTAGCTAGTGGAAGTGAAACTGTAGCTTCAACTATTTGAGTGTTTTCATTCACTCAGACCTCTATGCTCTTAGTTGAATGCTTATGCTTTTGTTCCTGAAATCCCCAAACCATACACTGAAGATCTATTTGGACAAATTGCTAAAACAAATTATGGTGGTGTCAACTATTCTCTATATTCAGTTCAAGTAGAGTTCAGAGGTCATCATATAGCACATTCTAACAATCATTTTTTGCACAAAGCTGTTAGTGGATGTGATTTGAGATAAGATGAACCAGAAAGAGTACTAGAAGATTGCCTCTAGGTCCAGGTTGGTGCATATACCATTGTCATTGACTTAAAATGCTTCAGTACATTTGTTTTACTTGGGCACATTTCCAAAGAAGCACTTGTGAATACACTTCCTCGAACACTTGTTGATTGCATGCATCTCACCTAGAAACTGCCTATTCAGAACAAACCCAAGAGAATCTCCAAATTAATGGCTCTTTTAAATCCCTTGCTCTGTCTTCCTCTCTCTTTCTTTTAGTTTGGGAACAGTATGGATTTATTAGACTCATAGAAGTGCCTGAATTACTGAGAATCAGGTGAATTGGAGACTAGCTCAATAACTGCCGATACATATGCATATGAACTTTGCAAAGAATCCCAAAAATGCAGGAAAGAAATTTAGTCCAACATATTTGACCATATAGCATTTTTTTTCAGAATAATTGAACATCTTGAGAAACAATTACAGACACATGGAATATCATATTTGATCTAAAATTCACGCTATAAAAGAAATAGTTGAGAAATAAAAAAGAGTCAATGAGTAATGAATAATGTAATAACTGAGATCAAATGCACTCTGGAGGGAACCAACAGTAGAATAACCGAGGCAGAAGGTAGGATAAGTGAGGTAGAAGATAGAATGGTGCAAATAAAAGAATTAAAAGAAATAAGGACAACCTCAGAGACCTCTGAGACAATGCTAAACACCCCAACATTCGAATCATTGGAGTCCCAGAGGAAGAAGACAAAAAGAAAGGCTATGAGAAAATACTTGGGGTGATAATAGTTGAAAACTTACCTAAAATAAGATAGGAAATAGCCACCCAAGTCCAAGAAACCCAGAGAGTCCCAAACAGGATAAACCCAAGGTGAAACACCCCAAGACACAATTTAATCAAATTAATGAAGATCAAACAGAAAGAGAAAATACTAAAAGCAACAAATAACACACGAGGGGATTCCCATAAGGATAACAGCTGATGTTTCAATAAAAACTCTTCAGGCCAGAATGGAATGGCAGAACATACTTAAAGTCACAAAAGAGGAAAACCTACAACCCAGATTACTGTACCCAGCAAGAATCTCATTCAGATATGAAGGAGAAATCAAAAGCTTTATAGACAAGCAAAAGCTGAGAGAATTCCGCACCACCAAACAAGCTCTTCAACATGTGCTAAAGCATATTCTCTAGACAGGAAACACAGAAAAGGTGTATAATCTTGAACTGAAAACAACAAAGTAAATGGCAACAGGATCATACTTATAAATAATTACCTTAAATGTAAATGGGTTGAATGCCCCAACCAAAAGACAAAGACTGGCTGAATGGATACAAAAACAAGACCCCTATATATGCTGTCAACAGGAGACCCACCTCAAACCAAGGGACACATACAGACTGAAAGTGAAGGGCTGGAAAAAGATATTTCACGCAAATGGAGACCAAAAGAAAGCAGGAGCAGCAATACTCATATCAGATAAAATAGACTTTGAAATAAAGACCATAAAAGAGACAAAGATGGTCACTACATAATGATCAAAGGATCAGTCCAAGAAAAAGATATAACAGTTATAAATATATATGTACCCAACATAGGAGCACCGCAATATGTAAGGCAAATGCTAACAAGTATGAAAGGGTAAATTAACAGTAACACAATATAGTGGGAGACTTTAATACCCCACTCACACCTATGGGTAGATCAGCTAAGTAGAAATTTAGCAAGGAAACAAAAACTTTAAATGATGCAATGGACCAGTTAGACCTAACTGATATCTGTAAGACATTTCACCCCAAAACAATGAATTTCACTTTTTTCTCAAGTGCACACAAACCTTCTCCAGGATAGATCACAAACTGGGTCATAAATCTAGCCTTGGTAAATTAAAAAAAAATTGGGGAGGGAGGAGGTTTCAGGATGGGGAACACGTGTATACCTGTGGCAGATTCGTGTTGATATATGGCAAAACCAATACAATATTGTAAAGTTAAAAATAAAATTAAAAAAATTTGAAATCATTCCAACCATCTTTTCTCATTACAATGAGGTAAGATTAGATGTCAACTACAGGAAAAAAAAAAAAAAAACTATTAAACTACTAAAAATGCAAACATATGGAGGCTAAACAACACACTGCTGAATAACCAACAAATCACAGAATAAATCAAAAAAGAAACAAAAGTATTCATAGAAATGAATGAAAATGAAAACACGACAATCCAAAACCTATGGGATTCAGTAAAAGCAGTGTTAATGGGAAGGTTCATGGCAATACAAGCTTATCTCAAGAACCAAGAGAAAAATCAAATAAATAACCTAACTTTACACTTAAAGCAACTAGAAAAAGAAGAAATGAAGAACCCAAGGGTTAGTAGAAGGAAAGAAATCATAAAAATTAGGGCAGAAATGAATGAAAAAGAAACAAAGGAGACTATAACAAAAATCAACAAAGCTAAAAGCTGGATCTTTAAGAAGATAAATGAAATAGACAAACCATTAGCCAGCTTCATCAAGAAAAAAAAGGAGAAGAAGCAAATCAACAAAATTAGAACTGAAAATGGAGAGATCACAAGAGACAACACAGAAATACAAAAGATTATAAGAGACTACTATCAGCAACAATATGCCAGTAAAATGGACAACTGGGAAGAAATGGACGAATTCTTAGATAAGTATAACCTTTCAAAACTGAACCAGGAAGAAATAGACAAACTTAACAGACCCATCATAAGCATGGAAATTGAAACTGTAATAAAAAAATCTTCAACAAGCTAAAGTCCAGGACCAAATGGCTTCACAGGTGAATTCCACAAAAAATTTTAGAGAAGAGCTAACACCTATCCTACTCAAACTCTTCCAGAAAACTGCAGAGGAAGGTAAACTTCCAAACTCATTCTATGAGGCCACCATCATCCTAATACCAAAACCAGATCAAGATGCCCCAAAAAAGAAAACTACAAGCCAATATTACTGATGAACATAGATGCAAAAATCCTCAACAAAATTCTGGGAAACAGAATCCAACAATATATTAAAAAGATCATACATCATGACCAAATGGGCTTCACCCAGGGATGCAAGGATTCTTCATTATTTGCAAATCAATCAATTTAATACACCACATTTACAAATTGGAAGATAAAAACCATATGATTATCTCAATAGATGCAGAGAAAGCCTTTGACAAAATTCAACATCCATTTATGATAAAAACCCTCCAGAAATCAGGCATACCTCAATATAATAAAAGTCTATATGATAAACCCACAGCAAACATTATCCTCAATGGTGAAAAATTGAAAGAATTTTCCCTGATGTCAGGTATAAGACAAGGGTGCCCACTCTCACCACTACTATTCAACACAGTTTTGGAAGGTTTAGCTACAGCAATCAGAAAAGAAAAAGAAATAAAAGGAATCCAGATTGGAAAAGAAGAAGTAAAACTATCACTGTTTGCAAATGACATGATCCTCTACATAGAAAACACTAAAGACACCACCAGAAAACTATGAGAGCTAATCAATGAACATGGTAAAGTTACAGGATACAAAATTAACACACAGAAATCCCTTCCAATCATATACACTAACAATGAGAAAACAGAAAGACAAATTATGGAAACAATTCTACTCACCATTGTGACAAAAAGAATAAAATACTTAGGAATAAATCTACCTAAAGAAACAAAAAAAAACCTATATATATAAAACTATAAAATACTGATGAAATAAATAAAAAATGACACAAATAGATGGAGAAATAAACCATGTTCATTGATCAGAATAATCAATATAGTGAAAATGAGTATACTACCCAAAGCAATCGATGGAGTCTATGCAATCCCTATCAAGCTACCAGTGGTATTTTTCAGAGAACTAGAACAAATAATTTCACAATTTGTAAGGAAATACAAAAAACCTCAAATAGATAAAGCAATATTGAGAAAGAAGAATTGAACTAGAGGAATTAACCTACCTGACTTCAGACTATACTACAAAGCTACAGTCATCAAGACAGTATGGTACTGGCACAAAGACAGAAATATAGATCAATGGAACAAAATAGAAAGCCCAGAAATAAATCCACGCACCTATGGACACCTTATCCTTGGCAAAGGAGGCAAAAATATACAATGGAGAAAAGACAATCTCTTTCACAAGTGATGCTGGGAAAACTGGTCAACCACCTGTAAAAGAATGAAACTAGAACACTTTCTAACACCAGACACAAAAATAAGCTCAAAATATATTGAAGATCTTAATGTAAGACCAGAAACTATACAACTCTTTGAGGAAAACATAGGCAAAACACACTCTGACATAAATCACAACAGGATCCTCTATAACCTACCTCCCAGAGTAATGGAAATAAAGCAAAAATAAACAAATGGGACCTAATTAAACTTAAAAGCTTTTGCACAATGAAGTAAACTATAAGCAAGGTGAAAAGACAGACTTCAGAATAGGAGAAAATAACAGCAAATGAAGCAACTGACAAAGAATTAATCTCAAAACGCAGCTCATGCAGCTCAATTCCAGAAAAATAAACGATCCAATCAAAAAATGGACCAAAGAACTAAACAGACATTTCTCCAAAGAAGACATGCAGATGGCTAACAAACACTTGAAAAGATGCTCAACATCACTCATTATCAGAGAAATGCAAATCAAAACCACAATGAGGTCCCATCTCATGCTGGTCAGAATGGCTGCTATAAAAAGTGTACAAAAAATAAATGCTGGAGAGGGTGTGGAGAAAAGGGAACCCTCTTACACTGTTGGTGGGAATGCAAACTAGTAGAGCCACTATGGAGAACAGTGTGGAGATTCCTTAAAAAACTGGAAATAGAACTGCCATATGACCTAGCAATCCCACTGCTGGGCATACATACTGAGGAAACCAGAACTGAAAGAACATGTACCCCAATATTCATGACAGCACTGCTTACAATAGCTAGGGCATGGAAGTAACCTAGATGTCCATCGGCAAATGAATGGATAAGAATGCTGTGCTACATATACACAATGGAATATTACTCAGCTATTAAAAAGAATGCATTGAATCAGTTCTAGTGAGGTGGATGAAACTGGAGCCTATTATACAGAGTGAAGTAAGTCAGAAAGAAAACCACCAATACACTATATTAATGCATATATATGGAATTTAGAAAGATGGTAATGATGACCCCATATGTGAGATAGCAAAAGAGACACAGATATAAAGAACAGACTGTTGGACTCTGTGGGAGAAGGTGAGGGTAGGATGATTTGATAGAATAGCATTGAAATATGTATATTACCATATGTGAAATAGATAGCCAGTCCAGGTTTGATACATGAGACAGGGTGCTCAGGGCTGGTGCATTGGGATGACCCTGAGGGATGGGATGGGGAGGGAAGTGGGAAGGGGTGTTCAGGATGGGGTCACATGTACACCTATGGCTGATTCATGTCAATGTATGACAATAACCACTACAATACTGTAAAGTAGTTAGCATCCAGTTAAAATACATAAATTAATTAAAAAAGAAATATTTGAAAGTATTTGTGATGTTTATACTCTCAAAAAAAGGAAACATGAGAAGAACATGAATATATTTATATATACTGTTCTCACTTTATTATACATATTATAGTGTCTATATTCTTATGCCTATTATATACATTATATATGTATATTTAAAACTAAGCAGTGGACACAGACTGGAAAAGGTTAGCTTTCCTTTCAATCCCAAAGGGCAATGTCAAAGAATGTTCAAACTAAATACTGTACAATTGTCCTCATTTCACATGTTAGTAAGAGTATGCTCAAAATCCTTCAAGCTAGGCTTCAGCAATACACGAACTGAGAACTTCTAGATGTACAAGCTGAGTTTAGAAAAGGCAGAGGAATCAGAGATCAAATTGCCAACATTAATTGGATCATAGAAAAAGTAATGCAATTTCAGAAAAACATCCACTTCTGCTTCATTGACTACAGTAAAGCCTTTGAGTTTGTGGATCACAACAAACTGTGGAAAATCCTTAAAGATATGGGAATACCAGACCACCTTACCTCTCTCCCGAGAAATCTGTATGCAAATCAAGAAACAACAGTTAGAAAAAAAAAAGAAACAACAGCTAGAACTGGATGTGGAACAATGATGGACTGGTTCAAAATTGGGAAAGGAGTATGACAAGGATATATATTGTCACCTTGCTTTTAACTTATATGCAGAGCACATCATGTGAAATGTCAGGCTGGATGAATCACAAACTGGAATCAAGATTGCCAGGAGAATTATCAGGAACCTCATATATGCAGATGATACCACTCTAATTGAACAAAGTGAAGAGAAAGTAAAGAACCTCTTGTTGAATATGAAAGAAGGGTGTGAAAAAGCTGGCTTGAAATTTAGCATTAAAAAACTAAGATCATGGCATCCAGTTATATCACTTCGTGGCAAATAGAAAGGAAACAAGTAGAAACAGTGACAGATTTTATTTTCTTGGGCTCCCAAATCATTGCAGATGGTGACTGCAGCCATGAAATCAAAAGATGCTTGCTCCTTGGAAGAAAAACTGTGACAAATCTAGACAGCATGCTAAAAAGCAGAGACATTACTTTATTGACAAAAGTACACACAGTCAAAACGATGATTTTTCCAGTAGTCATATACAGCTGAGAGAGTTGGATCATAAAGAGGGTTGAGTGCTGAAGAATTGATGCTTTTGAATTGTGATGTTGGAGAAGACTCTTGAGAGTCCTTTGAACTGCAAGATCAAATTGGTCGATCCTAAAGTAAATCAACCCTGGATATTCATTGGAAGGATTGATGCTGAAGATGAAGTTCCAATACTTTCGCCACCTGATCTGAAGAGCCTACTCATTAGAAAAGACTCTGATGCTGGGAAAGATTAAAGGCAAAAGGGGAAGGGGTGGCAGAGGATAAAACAGTTAGAAAGTATCACCAACTCAATGGACATGAGTTTGAGCAAATTCCAGGAGACAGTGGGGGACAGAGGAGCCTGGTTTGCTGCAGTCCATGAGGTTGCAAAGATTTGGACATGACTGAACAAAAACAGCACTCTCTCTCTCTCTCCCTATATATATATATATGTATGTATGTGTGTGTGTGTGTGCACGTGTGTGTGTGTGTGTATTTTCTAGGCCTAACATAAGGAATACTTTGTAAAAAGTAATCAAATATGTTCAATGATATAATAGGTTATATTGTGAGGAACAATGTCTCATCACTGAAAGCAGTTAAGATGCTGAAGTACATATGTCATGGTAAGTTTATCATAAATGTGAGATTATACCTAATAATCTTCTAAATCTAAGACTATGATTTTGTGATTAAGTAGCAAACACTATTTTTTTTTCCTTAAATGCTTGGATTCCAATTCTACTTCAAGCATGTTTTAAATGGAGGCAGAGGAGACACATCCTTAATAGTCTAATTTAAAGGATAAAGTTACCAGAATTGCTGCCTCCCTCTCAGCCTCCATTGCTAAAATACTTCCCTTCCATTTTTCTACTTACCCTCAAATTCTGCTATTAGGCCTTATGTTCATATATGAACATAAGTTTCAGAGACAGACTTGATTTTTTTTTTATTAAAGTATAGTTAATGTTGTGTTCGTTTCAAACATACAGCAACGTGATTCAATTATATTGAGTTGGCCAAAAAGTTCATCTGGGTTTTTCCCTGACATGAGTTTGAGCATTGCAGGTGGATTCTTTACCACTGAGCCACCAGAGAAGCACTCAATAGGTTAACAATCTGTATGATGGTATAGGTGTATATGAATATGCTACCTGGCCCTGGGACTAAACAAAAGGGGGCAAAGGAAAGGAGTAGAAAGTGAAACAGCAGCAGAAAACAACCATCATTCAGTAACAGAGTGAATTCATTGGATGATGGTTAATCCCTGAATTATAATTTATCCTTAAATGCCTAAAATGAATTAGACACCATTTTCTAGACAAAATGAATTTGATAGCTTTTTAGCTCTTAACTGGTGATATCGGTTTTTTGTCCCCCAGCGCAAGGAACACCTCGCTATGTTTAACCTTTTTAATATTTTTTAACCCTCATACTATTTTCAAAGGAATATTAAGCTTTCATTTTTAAATTTTTAAATGCTCTGTACCTGGTTTACACACCATAATATAACTCCCCATGCACCAAAATCACTTTGACAAGTGGAAATTTGAACAGTAAGAGCCTTTAAACAGAAATTCACATTTTTTCCCATAATTCCCTACAATGCAAGGATTGTACAACCTCTAAATAAGATGTGCTACCACAGGCAGGGTTAGATTGCCCTTATCTTATAGAGCTGAACAGAGTTTCCATTTTTTGAATAGTATCAGATAACCGTTCTGTAAAGACTTTACAACACTTCATTCTGTGGCAGTATTTCCCCAAATGTGTAACTACATGCAGTGCACAACAGGTTGGAAAAACTGAAGCTGCATTAAAAAAAAAAAAAAGACTGTGGTTGAATTTCTATATTCTTTGCAACTGATATCACCACCTGGAGGGTTCAAATAGGTAATAAACCTATTTGAGCAAAGGCATAGCAAATGCCTCTGTATGGAGAAAAGAGCTCTGCAAGGGAGCCTACAGGGCTTCAGGCAATTCTCACGTAGCAAAATCCCACTTAAAACAAACCTCCCTGCTCTCTTGGGATCTTGTGTAATCCTGGGATTAGATGGATCAGTACTGGCAGTGGTTGCTCTTTGCTCAGAGAATTTGCTCAGGTTGTATGGGGCTCATTCTGTTTTCCTTCAAATTTCAAAATCTAGTCTTGAGACAATTTTACTTAATAATTAATTTCTCAAGATGGTCTCTGATCCTTGATTCTACTTTGTATTCTCCATCGGCAAATCTGAACCTCAAAGGCCTTAATTTCATCAGTTTTGGATGAACAAGGCAAATTTTGCCTATATAGTCTCTATCATCCACAAGACTGCAAGTGTTTCTGGGACAAGGACATGCCTTATTTTTATTCTGTATGCCTACTGTCAAGCATACTGCCCAAGGTGATAATATCAAATAAATATTTGTAGCATGAATGAATGAATAAATGGCATGAAGTACTAAAGAAAATTGCTAACATGTAAGAGTTTACTGGCTTTATTAGTGTAACAAATTAGCTTGAATTGAGTAAGCCACACAATTACTTACAAACTTGGAAAAATCTTACAGGTTGATTTTCATCTCTAAAAACATAGACAGCCCTTTAGTTTTCTTTAAAAGTTCTTTTGTGGAAAAAGATGAGGACATATTTTGTGGAAAAGATAAGAACACTCTTATCTTCCTGTGATTGAAAATGTAAAGGGAAAGCATGGTATTTTCCCAAAAGGATTCTTGACATTGGAATCTCCTCCCCTTTTTAACTGCTAAATCCTTGGTCTATTGACATTACTGATGCTAGGTAACTAGGAAGTATTTTGTTTTCATGTGTTAATACTTGTCTATTGTGTGGGCATAATATGAAGAGTACAAACTATTGTAATCAGAATTTCTCAAATGCATAAGCTATAAATATAGTACATTAAGCAGATATAAATGTTATACATTTTTCATAAATTCAGAAGATTTGAGAGTCAGGAAGATTTGAATTATGAATGCTATTTTTTAGCTTCTATCTTAAAAACTCCAAGAGAACTACATTTAACTCTCATCCTATTCCTCTAAGATGGAGTAGGAGGAAGGTATTAAAAGAGTCTGTTCCGCCTTCTAAGATCATTACTTTATTTTCCAGAAGTGTATCCTATTCTGGTAAGACAGATATGTCCCATTGATCTTAGAAATATGTTGTTCCATGGCTGCAATTTCTTTCTCTGAAATTATCTTCTGGTACTTTAAATTTATTACCAATTGGCTAGTGCAGTGTGGTTTTCAGTTGCTGAAAATTTAGAGTCCATTACAATAGTGAGGTTTGGAGTAATTTCCTGGACTATATTTGGTGCCAAAGTCTCTACAAACTGATTTTTTTGTCACTCTTTTGGCTGCCTGTCCGTAAGGGAAAGATCTGTCTTTTTATTTGGGTGGATCTGATACAAGAAATATTACCCATAGATGGCCTTTTTCAAGATTGTCTCCGTCTGTTTTGTAGGAAAGAAATTTAAGGTTGAAATGTTAAAACACACCTGAAAAATCAACACCAGAAATCTGAGTTCATTCTGTACAATAACTTCAACTGCTCCTGGACCTTAAGGCAAGGTCACTGTTGCTGTTGTCATGGGAATCTGGGTCTTGAGGAACAAAGCTCAAGTTCATTTTCTAACAAGATAACAAACAATTTTCCCCCTGAAACAAATCAATCATTTCCCTAAACACTCACAACTGTAGGACTAGTCATCTAGTTCCAGAGAGGAAATAGTCTTTATCAGATGAAAGTTCAGAAGATACCTCTTTCAAAATGAGAAGCCTAGCAATCCTTGGTCTGTTGAGAAGTTTAAGTTTTATAAATGATAAAGTTTCTGTGAAAGCTAGGGTTAATCTGGAAAACAAAGAGTGTCTGTCTCTTGGGTTGTTTTATCAACATTTTGATTGAAACTAAGTTAAGGTCAAAGAACATTTAGAAGAAAGGTAGACTCATTCACACTTGGCTGTGGACTCTGATATTCTTGCTATGGTCCTAGGAGCCAACATTTAAGAGCTTGGCCTGATCAGGTTAAGCCTCAGTCCAAGTGTCCATTAAAACACACTCTCTCTGAAAATAAAAGGAACAACTGCTTATCTCACTGAACTCTTTGGCCTATGGCTGAGTTGCCTTTTAAAGTGCTTGGGCATGCATGTAATAAACTCCAATGCTATTCAGTGGTTCTGATGACAGAATACCCATTTAATACCTTCAGTATTCATTCAGGATGAATTCTATTTTCTTTGCACTAAATTGGATACTAAAATAAAAAAGATCCTCTATCTGTGGAATATTTGTATATGCTTACGTTTCTAATATTCTGTATTTCATTATACCAAAACATCTGAAAAAATAAATTTCTTCTTCACCTGCCTATCAAGGGCTGGATTAAAGATTTATTAGAATTGATGACAGCACTTGCAAAGCATAGAGCACTCTCCGACTGCTACACTCACTTCAGCTCTCTCAGAGCAAAGCCGGAATACTGATTTTGATTTCCTTTTTTTTTTTTTAGGACTGTGAAGGAAATGTACTTTTAAAGGTTTTGCTTTAAAATGTGAATGTGATTATCATTTTTGTACAAATGTATGTAGCATTACTGGCATATTTAAGTTTTCAGCACATAATGCACACTCCTGATTTAGAAACTTAAATAGTTTATTTTTTAAGAGCTTTCCATTTCACCTTTAAGCTTGTGTTACATAAGCTTAATGGACTCACTCAGCTTTGTGATGGAGAGAATCCACCAGGTGAATAGCAGTAAGCTCATGAGCTTTGAAGGGTTTATTTTGCCAGACTGCAACTCCGGCTTACTGTTTGGAGCTGCGCTATCCTGTATGCACTGATTTTAATACCACAAAACTCTGATAATATTTATTGCAGAATGAAAATGTCTTTTGCCCCTGCACTCCCCCTTTCTTTTTGCATAAATACAGTAAGTTGAGCTTTAACTAAAGTGATGCCTGAATTAAACTGACAAATCCAAATGCATGAAATTTAGGATTGCAGTTATATAGCATGTCAACATCAAACTGTCAGTGACAGTAAGTCACTGCCAGGAGAAGTTTCTACAGCTTTTGGAAATTTCAGTTCAGGTCATTAGTTATCCAGCACTGGTCAGAGAAGCAGACCCAATGAGGATGGTGAGACTTAAATTTGGTACTAAAATTTTCCTTCAATCTACAGATTTACTCTGGCACATGGGAGGAAGGCTGTGTATCTGTAAGAAGAGTGGGGTTTGTGTTTCAAAGGAGAAAAGGGAAAAGGCTAGTGAGACAGATTGGATCTATTTCAACAAAAAACATACGATTGTTGATGCTTTGAGGGCACAAATGCCAAAGCCTTTGTTTACTTATGAGAAATATTAATAAGATGTCCTTTCTTTGTTCTTCTGAAGAAAAAGTTACTGAGTCAATTTTTGACTTACTAAATATGTTTACTCCTTTCATGGTTTTAAAATGTTTCTACCTTTCTCGTGTCTCTGAATGCCCTCAACAGACAGTTTAACTCCAAACTGTTTCAAATGTCCTCCCATGGTTGTAGTCTTGTATATTCCAAGAGGATGTTCTTGAGAATATAAACCACGCAAATGAACTAAGTATTTTTCAAAACTGCAATTAAAAAATGTTCCTACTGTAAAGAATCACACTTGGTTAGTGAAATAAGTAGCAAAAAGGTATTCAGAAAGCATCTCTGGACCATCTCTGCAATACGGGAGACACTGGTTTGATCCCTGTGTCAGGAAGATCTGTTGAAGGAGGACACAGCTACCCACTCCAATATTTTGTTCTGGAGAATCCCATGGACAGAGGAGCCTGGTGGGCTACAGTCCACAGGTCATGAAGAGTCGGACATGACTGAAGCAACTGAGCAGCACACACACACATCTGCTCTAGCCATATTCATGGCAGCTTTCAAATACAGATCTCGGTGAAGTCTTTCTGTACAGCAGGGTGAATTCTGCATGGCAGGACTTCTTGAGTAAGGACACTCTAGTGGGAACAACTTGACATTGTGCAATAATGTAACTACTGTCAATATAGTATGTGGGGTATGGGGAAAGAAAGGAGCTGTCAGAGATCATATTTTACCTTCTTATTCTTCTTGGAGAAGATTATAAGGTAGACAAAATGGACAAGCTCCAGCTAAGTGATTCTGTGGGAATCTTGGCCCTTTTTGCTAGAATGGTGGTGAAGAGTGTTTAGCTTATTTCATTCAACCATTTGCTTCCATTCCTTGGCCCCACTCCTTTTTGATCCTGCTTGGTTTTCCTTTTCCTCCCTCATGCCAAAAAAGAAAGAATGAAGGAAGAAAGATAGGAAGAAAGAAAGGAAAAAAGAAAAAGACATTGGAACTGTTTGGGTAAGAGAACATTAAATTATAGACAATGTTGATAGGGGAAATTATTTAGCTTTATTTTCTCAACTTAAAAGTTCTTGACTCATCATATTGTAAAGGCGGTAAAACAAAACCAAGTGAAACAAAATAAACCCCCACTACCCAGGAGACAATCTCATTTTAATTAAGATTTTACTTTGAAAAGAAGAAACTATTGTAGAAAGCACTGGTGGGAAAAAATAATTGAAAACATAATAAAACATGAATCTGAAAAAAAAAAAAAAGATTGTGATGTAGTTGGGAGGTTGGAAGGGTGGGATGTTTGCAGAAAAGGGAAACTTCAAGAAGAAGAAAAATGAGAGAACCAGGAAAAGGGACAGAAAAAATGAAAGGAAAACCACAAATGTCAAGGGATACTTAATTCTCTGATTAGAAGAGGGGCAAATTATACTCTTACATCAAACACTAAATGCTTAGTGTTTTAACTTCTGCTAAACATAGGAACAAATTATACACATAGCTTTTCAGGATAGAAAATGAAGAGAAACAGAGTTTGACTATTTGATAGCAATTAAATAGCAATGTATATTCTTCTGGGCAGAGAACACTACTGGGCCCAACTTTTAAAATTACAGCATTTTGGCTACTTTTAGAAGAATATGACCCTCTCACTTGATGTTTATATGACACACACATTTTTGTTACACTGAAACACTGGTCTCTTGAGCATTAGAAGAAAACAAAACTTGAAACTATGACTCAAATAAGAAGAGAGTCCTCTAGGTATATTCCTTAAAGTACAAAGTACATAGCATTGTAGCACAAATTATGCACTCAAGAATATGTCAAGCTTAATCAAATTTACAAAAGGGATGGATAGACTGTGTAACAGTAATAGAGAGTTCCACATTTCTTTCATCCCATGTAAACAATCCAAAGCAACACCATATACTTGTTAATAAATAAATATGTGAACAGGAAAATAATGCTACATTTGTAGACATAACATTAGAGCACAATCTCATTCTTTTGTATGATTCTCACAGTCATCCCATGAGGTTTGCAAGACAAGTTATCTTTTTTCCCTTCTAAAGACAAAGAAACTGAAGTTCAGAAAGCTGAACTGACTTACCCAAGATTAAAGTATAGAAAGTTGAGACTGAAACTCAGATCTCTAGATCCAAGTCTAATACTTTTTCCTATCTGCTACACTGCTCCTGAATTTAGAGGAATCATAAATATTAGGTCAAATTGAGTGTGGCTGTCTATAAATCCTAGCTGCAGATTTAGTATAGAATCTAGAAGATTCCTCAACACTACAGGTAAGTTTGAGTTTTCTTCCTGAGATCACTACCTTTCTGAAAACATTATCTACAGATATCTTATCCTTGATCATTTGAAGCTTCTAGCAATAAGCAATACTCTGCCATAGGGATATAATAAATGTTCAACAAATGTTTATTTACCTCAATTACCATGCAAAAGGCTTATAATTAATAATCAATCTAATGATATGCTAGTCTATTTACCTTTTGATTTGATGAAGAGATTCTTAGAATTAAAAAATATGTGATATTAAAACTGCCCATGAGATACATCAATTTTATTCATATACTTTATTTTTACAGAGATGAACTACAAACTATTTTCTTCTTTTAAATTCATCAAGCTTCTCTTGGATTCAATAATATAATTATAAAGTGCTCCAGATTTTACTTGAAAACCTATGAGCTGCTTTTTAACTGTAAAAATGCAAATGTATTGAAAATTAAGTTTGGAAATAAATATCTCTACAAGTACATAGGAGTAAGAAGAAAGACATGGGTTAAAAACAAGAATTTATATATGAGCACATTCACTTTATTCTAATGCATAAAGCTACACCAAAGTCAGATTCCAAGGTTTTTCTCTTTCTAAGTAGGTGCATATAAAAATTTAATAATTTTTCTTGAAATGTAGTATTAGCCAAATTTAAAACATTTCATCTGAAACAAAATGCTGATTTTGAACAAAGCGGTCTCAAGATGGGACCTCATAGTTCTTATATCATGACATACAGTTACTCTTAGATTTATGACCATTAAATGAAAAAGAAGCCATAGTCTCAAAAATAGTATATTTGTTAACTGTAGAGAATCCCATGTAAATCGTTCCTTCTAAAGTGTTACAGACAGAGGGTAAAGTGTCACAAAGCCTTATCCATGTCTATCATTTTTATTAAAACCAAACGAAAAAAAAGTTCTTGTAAATAATGTAGGAATGAATTCTGATGTGCTGTATCAAAAGCATGACAATTTTGTCACTTCTTTAAGTATCATATTTTATTGTTAACCTAATAGAGGAGGAGAGCTTACATGTAGGGTTAGATTTAGTGCCAGCAGTTGCATTTCTATCTTTTCATGAGACTAGAAGCTTTATGAAAGCAGACATCATGACTAACTTGCTATCAATTTGGTCTCCAGCACCTAACATATTACATGGGACATGGCAGACAGTTAATACAGTTAATAGATATTTTTGAACAAATAAACATTATCAAGAGGGAATAAATTAGAAAGTTGAGGAATTCTTTATAAAGCCTCAAAGATCTAAAACAGGGCTGAAAGAAGATGACTCTTAGAGAAGAGAAATAGCCTCTGTGCAACAAGTGGGGATAAATGTTTTAAAGAGCCAACAGCAGGTAACCCTTCATACTGTGAGTGGTTATTTCATCAATAGAGAATACAGCTGAGAAAAGTCAATCTTCCAGGTATGAAATCTTAAAAGAAAAAAAAAAGAAGTCATGGGGAAAGGATGGAGAAAGCATAAAAAATCAGAGAAAGAAAAACAATGGTGGAGTCTCTGACACCAAGGACGGCAAGTACCGGAAAGATAATTGACATCATATTGTTACGTGTTCTGTAGTCTTCTAACAGACATTTCATTTTCAGGGGTTCTCAGGAGGCCGTAAAAACTAAGGCCAGGGGTGGAAATGTGTCTGTGTGTCTGTGTGTGTGTATTTGGTGGTGGTGGGTGGGGGTTGAAAATAGCCACCTACCTCTCAATAGTCCTTAAATATTATACATCACTGTGATTCATTATAAGCATATCAACCATCAGACTTTCTTTTTCGGTGTGAAGAGTTCAGTTCAGTTCAGTTCAGTCACTCAGTCGTGTCTGACTCTTTGTGACCCCATGAATCACAGCACTGCAGGCCTCCCTGTCCATCAGCAACTCCCGGAATTCACTCAAACTCACATCCATCGAGTCAGTGATGCCATCCAGCCATCTCATCCTCTGTTGTCCCCTCCTCCTCCTGCCCCCAATCCCTCCCAGCATCAGAGTCTTTTCCAATGAGTCAACTCTTTGCATGGGTGGCCAAAGTACTGGAGTTTCAGCTTTAGCATCATTCCTTCCAAAGAACACCCAGGGCTGATCTCCTTTAGAATGGACTGGTTGGAACTCCTTGCAGTCCAAGGGACTCTCAAGAGTCTTCTCCAACACCACAGTTCAAAAGCATCAATTCTTTGGCACTCAGCTTTCTTCACAGTCCATCTCTCACATCCATACATGACCACTGGAAAAACCATAGCCTTGACTAGACAGACCTTTGTTGGCAAAGTAATGTCTCTGCTTTTCAATATGCTATTTAGGTTGGTCATAACTTTTCTTCCAAGGAGTAAGCATCTTTTAATTTCATGGCTTCAGTCACCATCTGAAGAGTTACAGTTTTAATGAAAGAACAAAGCATGGTACATTGTGATAAATCTAAGAAATAGCAGATGATGTTCAGGATATTGCTGTGCTGCTGACAAATCCATAAGAGGCTTATAGCAAGATTACTGGAAAGTAAAACAATGACTTAGGAGAAGTCTTCTTTGGATTTTGATTCAATAATCAGTTTTGCAGAATGGTAGTCATGTTACATCCACACAAAATCACGTTATTCCACTATCTTTTATTTTATGAGAAAAATGACCGAAACTCAGTCCAATAAAAGGAATCTTTCAAGAGAGTGAATTCTGGGCTTCAGTACTTATATAATTTTATTTAGCAACTGAATGTGTATCTATAGTGATATACTTGATAACTCTGAATAATTAAAAAGGGATTAAATTATGTTTCATATAATATTATAGAATATAGTACATTTTGGATGGTATCCACTTGAGAAAAAAAAAAAGTTTAAACAAAGCATTGCTCCTACTAAGGTTAGACCTAAGTTATTTCAAAAACCACTTAGCCTTCTGACTGGTGTGAAATGGTACCTCATTGTGGTTTTGATTTGCATTTCTCTGATAATGAGTGATGTTGAGCATCTTTTCATGTGTTTGTTAGCCATCTATATGTCTTCTTTCGAGAAATGTCTATTTAGTTCTTTGGCCCATTTTTTGATTGAGTCTTTTATTTTTCTGGAATTGAGCTGCAGGAGTTGCTTGTATATTTTTGAGATTAGTTGTTTGTCAGTTGCTTCATTTGCTATTATTTTCTCCCATTCTGAAGCCTGTCTTTCACCTTGCTTATAGTTTCTTTTGTTGTCCAGAAGCTTTTAATTTTAATTAGATCCCATTTGTTTATTTTTGCTTTTATTTCCAATATTCTGGGAGGTTGGTCATAGAGGATCCTGCTGTGATGTATGTCGGAGAGTTTTTTGCCTATGTTCTCCTCTAAGAGTTTTATAGTTTTTGGTCTTATGTTTAGATCTTTAATCCATTTTGAGTTTATTTTTGTGTATGGTGTTAGAAAGTGTTCTAGTTTCATTCTTTTACAAGTGGTTGACCAGTTTTCCCAGCACCACTTGTTAAAGAGATTGTCTTTTCTCCACTGTATATTCTTGCCTCCTTTGTAAAAAATAAGGTGTCTGTAGGTCTGTGGGTTTATCTCTGGGCTTTCTATTTTGTTCCATTGATCTGTATTTCTGTCTTTGTGCCAGTACCATACTGTCTTGATGACTGTGTCTTAATGCTGGAGTGGGTGTGGAGAAAAGGGAACCCTCTTACACTGTTGGTGGGTTTGCAAACTAGTACAGCCACTATGGAGAACAGTATGGAAATTCATTAAAAAACTGGAAATAGAACTGCCATACGACCCAGCAATCCCACTGCTGGGCATACACACCAAGGAAACCAGAATTGAAAGTGACACGTGTACCCCAATGTTCATTGCAGCACTGTTTATAATAACCAGGACATGGAAGCAACCTAGATGTCCATTGGCAGATGAATGGATAAAAAAGCTGTGGTACATATACACAATGGAGTATTACTCAGCCATTAAAAAGAATACATTTGAATCAATTCTAATGAGGTGGATGAAACTGGAGCCTATTTTACAGAGTGAAGTAAGCCAGAAAGAAAAACATCAATACAGTATACTAATGTATATATATGGAATTTAGAAAGATGGTAACGACAACCCGGTATGTGAGACAGCAAAAGAGACACAGATGTATAGAACAGTGTTTTGGACTCTGTGGGAGAGGGAGTTGGGGGATGATTTGGGAGAATGGTATTAAAACATGTACAATATCATATAAGAAATGAATTGCCAATTCAGGTTCAAGGCAGGATACAAGAAGCTTGGGGCTGGTACACTGGGATGACCCAGATGGATGGTATAAGGAGGGAGGTGGGAGGGGGGCTCAGGATGGGGAACACATGTACACCCGTGGTGGATGCATGTTGATGTATGGCAAAACCACTACAATATTGTAAAGTAAAAAACAAAACAAAACAAAAAAAAACAGTTAGCCAAGCCCTAGATGTCCTGCATAATGCTATATATACTCAGGTCTATATATACCCCAGTCTCCCACATTGCAGACTTTCCTGGTGGCTCAGATGGTAAAGCATCTGCTTAAAATGTGGGAGACCTGGGTTCAACCCCTGGGTCAGAAAGATTTTCTGGAGAAGGATGGCAACCCACTCCAGTACTCTTGCCTGGAAAAATCCCATGGACGGAGGAGCCTGGTAGGCTACAGTCCATGGGGTAGCAAAGAGTCAGACACGACTGAGCAACTTCAATTTCACTTTCACCAGCATTGCAAGCGGATTCTTTACCAGCTGATCCACCAGGGAAGCCCCTATATATACACTACTTTCATTTGAATAGGAACTAGGAAACATTGGAATATTTTAGCCTGTATGAGAGGTATGCATCTATTTCAGTAACCACTGTCACCTACTGGGTCCCAAAGTATAAAACCTGACTCAAGAAACTAAAGTAGGGACCTTCCTGGTGGATCAGTGGATGAGAATCCCCCTGCCAATCGGAAGGACGTGGATTTGCTCCCTGGTCTGGGAAGATTCCACATGCCATGGACCAATTGAGCCCATGAGCCACAACTATTGAACCTGTGCTTTGGAGCTGCAACTACTGAGCTAATGCCTAAACTACTGAAACCCACACACCTAAAGCCTATAGTTAGTTAGTTAGCTCAGTCACTCAGTCGTGTCTGATTCTTTGTGACCCCAAGGACTACAGCAAGCCAGGCCTCCCTGACCATCACCAACCCCGGAGTTTACTTAAACTTGTGTTCATTGAGTCAGTGATGCCATCCAGCCATCTCATTCTCTGTTGAACCCTTCTCCTCTCCCCTTCAATCTTTCCCAGCATCAGGATCTTTTCCAATGAGTCAGTTCTTTGCATCAGGTGGCTGAAGTATTGGAGTTTCAGCTTCAACATCAGTCCTTCCAATGAATATTCGGGACTGATTTCCTTTAGGATGGACTGGTTGGATCTCCTTGCAGTCCAAGGGACTCTCAAGAGTCTTCTCCAACACCACAGTTCAAAAGCATCAATTCTTTGGCGCTCAGCTTTCTTTATAGTCCAACTCTCAAATCTATACATGACTACTGGAAAAACCATAGCCTTGACTAGATGGACCTTTGTTGGCAAAGTAATCTCTCTGCTTTTCTATATGCTGTCTAGGTTGGTCATAACTTTTCTTCCAAGGAGTGTTATTTTTTTAATTTCATGGCTGCAGTCAGCATCTGAAGTAATTTTGGAGCCCCCAAAAATGAAGTCTGCCAATGTTTTCACTGTTTCTCCATCTATTTCCTATGAAGTTATGGGACTGGATGCCATGATCTTTGTTTTCTGAATGTTGAGTTTTAAGTCAACTTTTTCACTCTCCTCTTTTACTTTCATTAAGAGGCTCTTTAGTTCTTCTTCACTTTCTGCCATAAGGGTAGTGTCATCTGCATATCTGAGGTTATTGATATTTCTTCTCCCAGAAATCTTGATTCCAGCTTGTGCTTCATCCAGAACAGGGTTTCTCATGATGTACGCTGCATATAAGTTAAATAAGCAGGGTGATAATATACAGCCTCGACATACTCTTTTCCTATTTGGAACCAGTCTGTTGTTCCATGTTCAGTTCTAACTGTTGCTTCCTGACCTGCATATAGGTTTCTCAAGATGCAGGTCAGATGGTCTGGTATGCCCATCTCTTTCAGAATTTTCCACAGTTTATTGTGATCCACACAGTCAAAGGCTTTGGCATAGTCAATAAAGCAGAAATAGATGTTTTTTCTGGAACTTTTTTGCTTTTCCCAAGATCCAGCGGATGTTGGCAATTTGATCTCTGGTTCCTCTGCCTTTTCTAAAACCAGCTTGAACATCTGGAAGTTCACAGTTCACAGATTGTTGAAGAGTGGCTTGAAGAATTTTGAGCATTACTTTGCTAGTGTGTGAGATGAGTGCAATTGTGTGGTAGTTTGAGCATTCTTTGGCATTGCCTTTCTTTGGAATTGGAATGAAAACTGACATTTTCCAGTCCTGTGGCCTCTGCTGAGTTTTCCAAATTTGCTGGCATATTGAGTGCAGCACTTTCACAACATTATCTTTTAGCATTTGAAATAGTTCAAGTGGAATTCCATCACCTCCACTAGCTTTATTCGTAGTGATGCTTCCTAAGGCCCACTTGACTCACATTCTAGGATGTCTGCTTCTAGGTGAGTGATCACACCATTGTGATTATCTGGGTTATGAAGATCTTTTTCCCATAGTTCTTCTGTGCATTCTTGCCACCTCTTCTTAATATCTTCTGCTTCTTTTAGGTCCATACCATATTTGTCCTTTATTGAGCCCATTTTTGCATGAAATGTTCCCTTGGTATCTCTAATTTTCTTGAAGAGATCTCTAGTCTTTCCCATTCTGTTGTTTTCCTCTATTTCTTTGCATTGATCGCCAAAGAAGGCTTTCTTATCTCTCCTTGCTATTCTTTGGAACTCTGCATTCAGATGGGTATATCTTTCCTTTTTGCTTCTCTTCTTTTCACAGCTATTTGTAAGGCCCACTCAGACAACCATTTTGCTTTTTTGCATTTTTTTTTCTTGGGCATGGTCTTGCTCCCTGTCTCCTGTACAATGTCACAAACCTCCGTCCATAGTTCATCAGACACGCTATCAGATCTAGTCCCTTAAATCTATTTCTCATTTCCACTGTATAATCATTAGGGATTTGATTTAGGTCATCCATGAATGGTCTAGTGTTTTTCCCTACTTTCTTCAATTTAAGTCTGAATTTAACAATAAGGAGTTCATGATGTGATCCACAGTCAGCTCCTGGTCTTGTTTTTGCTGACTGTATAGAGCTTCTCCATCTTTGGCTGCAAAGAATATAATCAATCTGATTTCAGTGTTGACCATCTGGTGATGTCCATGTGTAGAGTCTTCTCTTGTATTGTTTGAAGAGGGTGTTTGCTATGAACAGTGTGTTCTCTTGGCAAAACTCTATTAGCCTATGCCCTGCTTCATTTTGTACTAAGGCCAAATTTGCCTGTTACTCAAGGTGTTTCATGACTTCCTACTTTTGCATTCCAGTCCCCTATAACGAAGAGGACATTTTTTTTTTTTTTTGCGTGTTAATTCTAGAAGGTCTTGTAGGTCTTCATAGAACTGTTCAACTTCAGCTTCTTCAGCATAACTGGTCAGGACATTGACTTGGATTACCATGATATTGAATGGTTTGCTTTGGAAATGAACAGAGATCATTCTGTCTTTTTTGAGATTGCATCCAAATACTGCATTTCATACTCTTTTGTTGTCTATGATGGCTACTCCATTTATTCTAAGGAATTCTTGCCCATAGTATTAGATATAATGATCATCTGAGTTAAATTCACCCATTCCAGTCCATTTTAGTTATCTGATTCCTAAAATGTTGACTTGCACTCTTGCCATCTCCTGTTTGATCACTTCCAGTTTGCCTTGATTCATGGCAATGCCTGTGCTCCTCAACAAAAGATACCACTGCAATGAGAAGCCCTCACATTGCCATGAAGAGTAGCTCCTTCTTGCTATAACTTGAGAAAGCTCAAGCCACAGTGAAGACCCAGCACAACCAAAAGGAAAGAAAGAAAAAGAAACCAAAGTATAGGGACCAGATTGCAAGGTATCAGGAAAAGAATTACTGTACATGTGCTCCAAAGTGTAAAACATTGTAATCCCAGACTCTCATCCAAGATATTACTGCCAATTGCTATTATCTTCACACTTTCTTCTTTATAGAACCCATGCTACCCTAGGTACACCTCAGTATCCTCTTCATTATACAAACGGTATTGGGAATAGTCTTATTGCTGTGCTTTTTAATAAAAATTCTCTCATAAGACTGTAAGCAATTTCTCCATTCCATTTTCATACATGGGCATTGAGACTATTCTCAACCAGAGGAAAAATTCATAATTTACACTAAGATGAACTTCCTGCATTGTTACAATATTTATAGCTTGTGCAATTAACATTCTGAACAGATCAGTGGCATAGCATCTAAGTAAATACAGGGGGAATAAATTTTACAAATAAACATGTGCCTAGTGTTAGTAGCCAATGATGATGAAAAGGCATTAAAACTGGTTACTCTGATTCTGTGATCTTCCTTTATAGTTCAGATGATATATCTTGTGAAAAGAATGGATAAGAAGACAATATTCTACAGCTAGCAAAGTTTTATAATTACCCACAAAATTGCCAGCAGAGGAATAATGGCGCTTGTCATTACAACTGAAGGTAAAGTATACATATATGGTATAAGGTTTCAATGCTTTTTAAAATGTGACAAATTCTTTATTTTGCATGCATTTGTATTTGCAATGTATTTCTCAAATAAAACTAGTGAATTAAACAGGACTTCTGGTACTCCAACATCCTGAATTTCACTTCATCTCCACTATTTCAACAAATTCTAATGAATCTGATCTAGATTATCCCCCAAATTCAGTATTCAAACTTTCAAAATTCTCTGTTAAAAGTAACCATGCAATTTTTATGCACTCACTCATTTAACACTTGTGCCATGTTTTATTTGGTCTTGAGGCCTCGAGTTTACAAGTTTTAATGTTTTAATCATCCACTCCTTATTGAAAGATTTGTGGATACCTTTCCTTACAGTCTTAAGAAATACATTTCTTTTAAGCATCTCAAAATATCTTCTTCTTCCTTTTAATTAAGTTCACATGTGGAAAAACACTGGGAATGGATAACTAATAAAGTTTTCAGATAAATTACAAGTAATTCCTACCTTTGATGTTTTCAAATAAATTACAAGTAATTCCTACCTTTGGTGTCATGTTTTCTCTGAGTGGTCAGAGGTTATTATGGCAAGAGGAAAAGACTCTGACCTTATTCAGTCAAAGCAGGGTCTATATGTATGATTTGTTAAACTAGCATTCAGGAGCATGTCCCTGGGAGGGAGGCAAAAGAGGAAAATATATAGTTGGCTGCTTTTGACACCTGGAGAGTTTTGAAACCAGGAATGTTTCCAATCTATGAAGTTATAAGAGCAAGGATGAGGTCTGACTTATGCATTATATTCTACAAACCTAGCATTATACCAGTTCAAAGTAGGTGCTCAGTCAATACATTTTTGACTAACTGATGCCATATTGACAAACCATTCACCCTCCCTTAAAACTTCTAAAATGCTTTTTTTCAAAAGACCAACGAAGACTATAAGATGATCTCTTTTTCTCAAGTTAACTAGAACATTCCATTGTAATCTGAATACCTACAGTGTGTCAAGCACACCCAGAGCCTCCAGATTCATAACCTCTGGGCATCAGTTTTTAAATGTGAAGCCTCATTTAAAATATTTTGGAAATGGTCAAGGAAGTGAAGAGAATGAATTTCTTTGACAAAGAGAAAAGGCAGTATTTTCCCTTCAAAATGGAAACCCAATGCCATCAATGGAATGAAGGTGTGAGGTTTAAGTTGTGGCATTAGAGCAGGAGTCTGTCTCCAACAGGTATAGTTGCTGCAGTTGCATTTTATAAAATTAAGAAATGATTGTAGACTTTCTGTATTATAACTGCATGTATGTCTACACAACAGAAATTTACATTCATATGTATTCATATGCTCCTTTTCTCCCTACTAAAATAAATATTGACAGCATATCTGTTACCTGATTGAAGGAAAAGGGACTTCTAGAAAGGTCTTTCCCATAAAGCTAAGCAGTTAAATGGGATAGTTCCAGGTAATTTCTAATTCATAACTTATCTTGAGCCTGGGCAGGAAAAATCATTATCACCATATTTACTATGGAAAGAACAACCCTTATAGCTAGATAAGATGAAGACAAAGATGTGTAATGTGAGGAGGGGCAGAAATGTTAATAAAAATAATGAAATGCTAGACACACTGGGGTTTAAATCTAATCGGTCATGATTTTAATTTTATTTATTTATTTACTATCTGTTACTTTTTCCACTATCTGTCACTGTTACTATTTTCACTATCTGTTACTTTTGTCTGCTGCAATTTTATTTTGGAGTTTTGCACCTATGTTTCTGTGGGATTGTCTGTAATTTTCATTTCTTGTATCATCTTTGATTACAGTAGTTCTAAAAACAGAGTTGGAGAAATTGAACTCATTTTCAAACCCCGGAAGAGTTTGTATATTATAGTGATCTTTGATGTTTGGGGAAAATAACTTAAAATCATGCTGTTATTTTTGTTAATGTGTTATTTTGTTTATACATGGAAGAGTAGTTACATGATATGTTCAGTTTCTTTAATGGTCTATTCTGATTTTCTATTTCTTCTGGAGTCACACACATCTCAATTCTGTTGCCTCTACCTTGAGTGGGTCCAAGACCTTAATTCTGGTCCTTTTTTCACAGGTATTTAAAACCAAAGCTCCTAGATAGTATTGAGCTTTTAAAAATTCTGCTCCCTACTTATTCACCCCATGCCCAAGCCAGCCCATGCTACATGGCTGAAAAAGTATTGGTCTGTGTACTTACCAATCTACCTCTCAATTTCCTCTGGCACGTAGAGATTTCTCTTTGCTTCCTGAGAGCATGGATATCTAAATGTGTATTCGAAATTTGGGTTATCTTTTATCTAGTCTTTTCAGGTGTTTGCAGTAGGAAGGTTTCCCCACCAGTTGGGTCTATCAAGGTTCCAGAATTCCTCTATTATGTTTTCTGTCCACTGTCTCAGTACCATACTTTCCTCAACTCACTGCCACTTGTATCATCTGGATGCTATATCATCATCAAGTCTTGAATCTTCTCTAGTAAGTGTCATCTATTGCCCCACTGTTGCTAAATTCAGTGGATTCTTTCTGCCCTCTGTAGCCCTACAACAGGATCTGGCTATATTCTGTACTCGGTAAAAACATGTGGCATGAATTAACTTTATATGACCTCATAGCATCATTTGCCACCTCTACACTTCATAAAATTTTCTATTTCCTTGACTCTCTTAACAAAGTTAAGAAAAACAAGAGGGGTTTCCTTTTACTTCTTTCTATATTCCTCCTCACTCGCCTCTCAGATTTTCATTTTTTAAAATGTATCCATTATGTATTGTTGTTTCCCAAGTAATCGTTCTCTCTCTTCCTGCTAAACCCACACGTTCCCTTTTCTTCACCTATCACCACATTCCACCAGTTTTCAAGTCTTTATCTCCAACTAAGATTTCTTTCCTGATATTCAGACTCATGTTAAATTGTTTACTATGTGGATGTCTAACAGGTAACTTAAGCTCACATGACCTAAATTGAGTGCACACTTCCCTCTCCAGAATTTATTCTTCTTCCTATATATTTTCCATTTTATTTCCCTGAGGTAGAATTCTTACAGTTATCCTTCACTAATCTTTTTCCCTCATGCTGTCCACCCATCCAAGCTGATCGCCAAATTCTCTGAATTATGTCTCCTAAACGTCTCTGGAGTCTGTCTTTTCCTTATGACATTGCTTCATTTAGATCCTTATCATTTTATACCTGTATTATGGAAATGGCCTCATCTTTAATATCAGGTTTTAATTTGCTCCCTCACACTCTTCCTTCAATCCATCCTTCACCCTCCTGACAACATTATCTTAAAAATTAAATTAGGTCATGACATTCCTTTAATTTAAAATCTTTAAGAATCTCCCTATCGTTCTCAGGATGAAATCTACTGTTTTCAGTATGGCATTCAAAGTCCCTCCTTACTTTTTCAGTCTCATATCTCAACACTTTCCCCTTATACTCTATAATCCAGTAATACTGAACTCTTTACAATTCCTTGAATGAGTATTTGCTCTTAGGCAGCATTCACTGATTCACTAGATTGGATTAGGTGCCCTTATCATGCAGCATTCATCACACTGTTTTCTAACCATCAGATTGCCCATAATTAGAGACACTGTTATCTGTGTATTCCTGGTAATTAATATCATGTTTAGCACACATGAGGATCTCAGTAAATGTTGAATTAGTGAATATAAACGTATACTTGTAAATATTCTCACTTTTTTCTACTTTTTAATGGATATGTCTCTATTAATAATAATCACACACACACATGTATATATGTAAAATTGCTTGCTATAGGTCAAGAGATCATTAGTCTTTCCCATTCTATTGCTTTCCTCTATTTCTTTGCACTGATCAGTGAGGAAGGCTTTCTTATTTCTCCTTGCAATTATTTGGAACACTGCATTCAGATGGGTATCTTTTTTTTTCTCCTTTGCCTTTCACTTCTTTTCTTTTCTCAGCTATTTGTTAGGCCTCCTCAGACAACCACTTTTCCTTTTTGCATTTCTTTTTCTTGGGGATGATCTTGATCCCTGCCTCCTGTATAATGTCAAGAATACTCCATCCATAGTTCCTCAGGCACTCCTGTCTATCAGATCTAATCCCTTGAATCTATTTGTCACTTCCACTGTATAATCATAAGGGATTTGATTTAGGTCATACCTGAATGGTCTAGTGGTTTTCCCTACGTTCCTCAATTTCAGTCTGAATTTGGCAATAAGCAGTTCATGATCTGAGCCACAGTCAGCTCCTGGTCTTGTTTTTGCTGACTGTATAGAGCTTCTCCAGAAATGGCAACCCACTCCAGTGTTCTTGCCTGGAGAATCCCAGGGATGGTGGAGCCTGGTGGGCTGCTGTCTATGGGGTCACACAGAGTCGGACATGACTGAAGCAACTTAGCAGCAGCAGCAGCATAGAGCTTCTCCATCTCTGACTGCAAAGGATATAATCAATCTGATTTTGATGTTGACCATCTGGTGATGTCCATGTGGAGAGTCTTCTCTTGTGTTGTTTGAAGAGGGTGTTTGCTATGACCACTGTGTTCTCTTGGCAAAACTCTGTTAGTCTTTGACCTGATTCATTTTGTACTCCAAGACCAAATTTCCCTGTTACTTCAGGTATCTCTTGATTTCCTACTTTTGCATTCCAGTCTCCTCTAATGAAAAGGACATCTTGTTTGGGTGTTAGATCTAGAAGGTCTTATAGGTCTTCATTGAACCATTCAACTTCAGCTTCTTCAGCATTACTGCTCAGGGCATAGACTTGGATTACTGTGATATTGAATGCTTTGCCTTGGAAACAAACAGGGATCATTCTGTCATTTTTGAGATTGCATCCAAGTACTGCATTTCAGACTCTTTTGTTGACTATGATGGCTACTCCATATCTTCTAAGGGATTCTTGCCCACAGTAGTAGATACAATGGTCATCTGAGTTAAATTCAGCCATTCCAGTCCGTTTTAATTCACTGATTCCTAAAATGTCGATGTTCACTCTTGCCATCTCCTATTTGACCACTTCCAATTTGCCTTGATTCATGGACTGAACATTCCAGGTTCCTATGCAATATTGCTCTTTACAGTATTAGACTTTACTTCCATTACCAGTCACCATTTGAATGCAGAGTTCCAAAGAACAGCAAAGAGAGATACGAATGCCTTCCTCAGTGATCAATACAAAGAAATAGAGGAAAACAATAGAATGGGGAAAGACTAGAGATCTCTTCAAGAAAATTAGAGATACCAAGGGAACATTTCACACAAAGATGGGCACAATAAAGGACAGAAATGGTATGAACCTAACAGAAGCAGAAGATATTAAGAAGACGTGGCAAGAATATACAGAAGAACTATACAAAAAAAGATCTTCATGACCCAGATAACCATGATGGTGTGATCAGTCACCTAGGGCCAGACATCCTGGAATGTGAAGTCAAGTGGGCCTTAGGAAGCATCACTACGAATGAAGCTAGTGGAGGTGATGGAATTCCAGTTGAGCTATTTCAAATCCTAAAAGTTGATGCTGTGAAAGTGCTGCACTCAATATGTCAGCAAAATTGGAAAGCTCAGCAGTGGCCACAAGACTGGAAAAGGTCAGTTTTCATTCCAGTCCCTAAGAAAGGCAATGCCAAAGAATGTTCAGACTACCGCACAATTGCACTCATCTCACACGCTAGCAAAGTAATGCTCAAAATTCTCCAAGCTAAGCTTCAATAATAAGTGAACTGTGAACTTCCAAATGTTCAATCTGGATTCAGAAAAGGCAGAGGAACAGATATCAAATTGCCAACATACATTGGATCATCGAAAAAGCAAGAAAGTTCCAGAAAAACATCTGCTTTATTGACTATGCCAAAGCCTTTGACTGTGTGGATCACAACAAACTGTGGAAAATTCTTAAAGAGATGGGAATACCAGGCCAGCTGACCTGTCTCTTGAGAAATCTATATGCAGATCAAGAAGCAACAGTTAAAACTGGAGGTGGAATATAAGACTGGTTCCAAATCAAGAAAGGAGTATGTCAAGGCTGTATACTGTCACACTGTTATTTAACTTATATGCAGAGTACATCATGTGAAATGTTGGGCTAGATGAAGCACAAGCTGGAGTCAAAAATATCAATAACCTCAGATATGCAGATGATGCCACCCTTATGGCAGAAAGCAAAGAAGAACTAAAGAACCTCTTGATGAAAGCAAAAGAGGAGAGTGAAAAAGTTGGCTTAAAACTCAGCATTCAGAAAACTATGATCATGGCATCCAGTCCCATCACTTCATGACAGATAGATGGGGAAACAATGGAAACAGTGACAGACTTCATTTTGGGGGGCCTACAAAATCACTGCAGCCACGAAATTGAAAGATGCTTCCTCTTTGGAAGAAAAGCTATGACCAATCTAGACAGTATATTGAAAAGCAGAGATACTACTTTGCCAACAAAGGACCATCTAGTTAAAACTATGGTTTTTCCAGTAGTCATATATGGATGTGAGGATTGGATTATAAAAAAACGCTGAATGCCAAAGCATTGATGCTTTTGAACTGTGGTGTTGGAGAAGACTCTTGACAATTTCTTGGACTGCAAGGAGATCCAACCAGTCCATCCTAAGGGAAGTCAGTCCTGAATATTCATTGGAAGGACTGATGTTGCAGCTGAAATGCCAATACTTTGGCTACCTGCTGCGAAGAACTGACTCATTGGAAAAGACCCTGATGTTGGGAAAGATTGAAGACAGGAGGAGAAGGGGACGACACAGGATGAGATCATTGAATGGCATCACCGACGCTATGGACATGAGTTTGAGTAAACTCTGGGAGTTGGTGATGGACAGGGAAGCCTGCCCTGCTGCAGTCCATGGGGTTGCAAAGAGTCAGACATGATTGAATAATTGAACTGAACTGATAGGTCAAGAGGCACTATTCCAAGTTTTTGACATATGTTAACTTGCTAGATACTCAGAACAAGCCTTGATTACCCATTTTTCAGAAACTGAGACACAAAGATATTATGTGACTTGATAAGCCTTGCATAACCAATAAGTGCTAGAATTGGGAGTCAGACCCAGGCAGTCTGTCTCCAGAGTCCATAATAGGCTCTAAGAAAGAAAAAATAATAAAAATATATTTATGGATGATTCAAAATCCATTACCAAGTCCTAAATTATTAATAGTTGAAGAATATGCCCTTGAAACTTAGACTTCATATGGCATATAGAAAGCTTACAACTTTAGTATAAAAATTAACCTTGGTTTTGCTGACTTACATTATTGTTATTCTTTTCTCTATTTTTTCCCCCTCAGGTTTCTGTTTTATTCTTTTGCTGCATCTGATTTTTTCTATTTCCTTCATCACACCCATCATTTTGCATATGAATCAGGTCACGTACCATAGGTAATAGCTATGAAAATTAAAAAATCTTGGTTTTCATCATTCCCAGGACTAAAGTGTACTTCACCTATTAAAGGTAATGTTTTATGCTTTTAGCTCTCATATTCCTGAACTAAGAAGAAATTGAGAAACTGAGAAGGACAAACATTTTTTTTGTTTGTTTGTTTCTTTGGGACCTAGGGTAAAAACATGAATAGATTGTATAAGTATCAGTTCAGTTCAGTTGCTTAGTAGTGTCCAACTCTTTGTGACCCCATGGACTGCAGCACGCCTCCCTGTCCATCACCAACTCCTGGAGTTTACTCAAAAATTATGTCCATTGAGTTGGTGATGCAATTCAACCATATTATCCTCTGTCGAACCCTTCTCCTCCCAGCTGCAATCTTTCCCAACATCAGGGTCTTTTCCAATGAACATTCAGACTGATTTCCTTTAGGACTGACTGGTTGGGTCTCCTTGCCATCCAAAGGACTCACAAGAATCTTCTCCAACACCACAGTTGAAAAATATCAATTCTTTAGTGCTCAGCTTTCATTTTAGTCCAACTCTCACATTCATACATGACTACTGGAAAAACCATAGCTTTGACTACATGAAACTTTGTCAGCAAAGTAATGTCTCTGCTTTTTAATATGCTGTCTAGGTTGGTTATAACTTTTCTTCCAAGGAGGAAGCATATTTTAATTTCATGGCAGCAGTCACCATCTGCAGTGATTTTGGAGCCCAAAAACATGAAGTCTGTCACTGTTTCCATCGTTTATCCATCTATTTGCCATGAAGTGATGGGACTGGATGCCATGATCTTAGTTTTCTGAATGTTGAGTTTTAAGCCAACTTTTTCACTCTCCTCTTTCAGTTTCATCAAGAGGCTCTTTAGTTCTTCACTTTCTGCCATAAATAGGGGTGTCATCTGCCAATCTGAGGTTATTGATACTTCTCCTGGTGATCTTGATTCTAGCTTGTGCTTCATCCTTCCTGACATTTCACATGATGTACTCTGCATATAAATAAGCAGGGTGACAATATACAGCCTTGACAAACTCCTTTCCCAATTTGGAACCAGTCTGTTGTTCCATGTCCAGTTCTAACTGTTGCTTATTGACCTGCATGCAGATTTCTGAGGAGGTAGATCAGGTGGTCTGGTATTCCCACCAGAGGTCTAGATGACCTAAATTAACTTAGGCTTTTAGAAACTTTTCATCTTTTAATAGCAATGTTTTGCAATGCCAAATACAAAATATGATTTGATACATAAAAAACCATAATTGTCATTTCTGAGTAGCAGTAATCAAATAATTATCAACTTTATAGTCAGTGACACCTCTCTGAAGTTTCTACAGTAACTTTTACAAAATTGCACTATTTGAAGATTCAGTTGCTCTCTCTCTCCCCAGTCCCTTCTCTAACCAAGGTTGGCCATGGCAGCTTTTATCAACAACTAGAAATACACTACACTCTTTGACATTTTAAACCTGATACAGAGTGAAAAAGTCCAATGATTTTTCTTCTTCCATAAAGTATCATTGTTGTCTCCATTTCTGTTGTAAACACAAGATCGAATTTGTCACCTGGTCACAAAGTTAGAAGTGTTTATAGATTGATAGAACGATTAACTACAATAAAAGTTATCTATCACTTGAAACACTATTAATATCACCCTTCCCCCCCCAAATTAAACTTATCTAATGAAACCTGAAGGCCCTTCAGATATACAAAGAATGGACTGAATGTGCGATGTGTTTCAAACCCAAACAGGCTGCCCAACTAAATGGCTATAATCAAACTAAAAAACTGAAACTCTGTAGACACCAAAATCCACAGATGTTTGTTGAAGTCCCTTGATATGATGAAGGCTCTTTACTGATCTCATTGTCATTTCAAAGAGGGGGGGTATATTGCTGCTGTTTGTTTACGGCAATGAGCTGTGCCATAACACATTCTGCCAAGCAAGTGCTACATATTGCTTTGCTTTCCAGTCCTAGGCTCATACAGATGATGTGAGAAAAAGGATAGGTTTTTTTCTTTTATACTTTTAACAGTTCTGTTATTTGTTTTGTTCATAGAATTAGATCTTTTTTTCTTTCTTTTTCAACTTTACCTTTTCCTCTTGCTACTGATTTTGCTCTGACATAAGAAGCAAAGGTTAATGGGGTACTCAGTTCTTTCCTTTGCTCTTCCACTGGTCTTTGACAATCACAGTATGTACAGTCTTTCTTCACATGATCTAAAATAATGAACTCCTAGGAATGAAGCCTATATACTCTTTGAGGCAGAAATACATTTCCATCACTCTTAAAACCTGTGTAACTTCTGACTCTGGGGGTTCTTATTGGCAAAGGCAGCCTTTTTCTTGCCTCTTCATATACTACCAAAAGCTTTGACTCTTGGCAAAAACAGCTGCATGAATATGCTTATTTGGAAAAATCAAATCAATTCTCTCACCTAAGTAAATGACCTTGTTATTTATAACTGCTCTGGTTAAGAGGGTTCTTTACAGCTAAATCTATTTGAGTTGTCATCCTCCAAGTATTCTCTTTCTGGGAATAAACTGCTTAGTTCTTTAATGTCAATTTTTTCTGGATCCTTTTTTTTTTTTTTTTAGGTGAATCTTTGTGAAATTCTAAATATATCCTGATTCTCAAATATGTGCATAATTCCCCAACCCATATCTAACATATGAAGGAAAAATTTAACTGGATCAGTTCTCACAATAAATAAGAATGCATGTATTTGTTGGGGAGAAAGAGGTAATGAATTTTAAAGATATGATCCAGTCTTGAAGGAGTCATGTTTTACAAATATAATAACTACATATTATTTATCATTTTGCTGTTTTGATGTCTTTGTTTTCAGGGTTTTGAAGTTCAGAGTCAGCCTAAGAAAGTTAGAATAAGTCTTTGAAAACTGTTTCCAAAATCACCCCAGGAAAGCTGTTGAGTCACAGAGAACACACCTTTTCACCTTTTCACAAATCAGGATAAGTCAGCTTGACTGATTCACTGTCTGACCACTGGGCAAAATATAAATCATGTAGGAAAATGTCAGTTGAAATGTTAGTGCACTTTAAGGTCATCTGTTGAATTTTCAGTGTGTGTCTGTATCATCTTCAAAAAACCCCAACATTAAAAAGCAGTCATAAAACAATGAACATTTACTCTCCGTTTTTTTCTCTTTAGAAATGTATAAGCTGAATCATATTCAAATCCATGTCAGAACAGGTATAGTAAAGATTAATGCATGAAACTAAGAAAGGGAACATTTTGCTATGTCTGTGCATCAGGTAGAAATCAATTTAGGAAAAATAGAACTCCCCCTCACTGTCCTCAAAACAAATAAAAAGCAAAAGAAAAAAAACCCTTTCAACAGAAAAAGACTCGCAGACTTAGGGAAAGAACTTCTGGTTGCCCAGGGGAAGGGATAGTTAGAGAGTTTGCGATGCCATGTTCACACTGCTATATTTAAAATGGATAACAACAAAGGCCTACTGTATTGCACAGGGAACTTGGTTCATTGTTATGTGCCACCTTGGATGAGAGGTGATTTTGGGGGAGAATAGATACATGTATATATATATGACTGAGTCCCTTTGCTGTTCACCTGAAGCTATCACAACATTGTTAAGCAGCTATACGTCAGTACAAAATAAAAAGCTTAAAAAATAAAATAAGGAAAACTGTAAGAACTCTATAGACAATGGGAAGAGGAGGACTCCAAATGCTGAAATTAGCAGATATAAAAATAATGTCAGTTACCCTGGTGGTCATTTTTTTGCCCCATAAGAAGAGCTCAAATACTTTTTTAATCTAGGAGATTTATCATCTGAATTAGCAACAATTCAAAAGACTGTTTCCTAAATATTTGTTGTATTATCAGGAGATTTCCATTTCAACAATATGTTATCACATTATATTTAGCCACTGGAGCTTGTACTATATGGAAGGCAGGCTAACGACAGAGTCTGAAATAATTTTCAAAAAAATTCAATATCAAGTTTATGTTCTACTATCTTATAAAATAAAAATGAGGCAGAAATTAATGTAGATGATAATTAATACCCAAATGAAATAGCAACTCAATGTGATAAAGGAAAATAGTGGCAATTATTACAGCTAACATTGTGGAAAACTGAGTATGTGATGCTACCTGACACTTTCTACCACAGCAAATTTCAGGAGCAATTATAACAGCTTATCAAGCAAGCAAGCATGTGCTGAACTTCTGTATACAATATTATATGCACTGTTGAATGTCATTAAAATGTAGAAGTTGAAATATTTGGACTTTTACAAAGCTCCAAACTTTAAAACTACACTAATGTAACAATAGAAAGTAGTTGACTATTGTCTTAAAGCCATTAAAGTAGAAAATCTACTCTTGTAAAGATAAGAAATGAACCGCTGGTATTCATTGACTCTTGCCAACATGTGAATGCAACCCCCAAAAGGGGAAGGAATTTGTGTTACTCAACACTGTGTCCTCAATATTTAGATGACTTCCTGGCACACCACAGGGACACAACAACTCTGTGTTGAATGAAGATGTACATCTAGAGTTGAGAACCAAATCACATGAACAATGATGCCTTGTGAGTCAACTCTGAAACAGGTCAAAGTGAAAGGAAACACTCTGAATGTGACAAAAAATGACACTGAATGAAAAGAATCATAAATTACAAATGCCTCACAAAGAATTCTATTTTTAAACCCACATTATAAGATACTTATGATCTATACACAAATCACTAAACAGATGGCTAACTATATATATAATAGTTTAGTAGGGCTGCTATGACAAAGTACTACAGACTGGATGGCTTAAACAACAGAAATTTATTTCCTCACAGTTCTGAAGGCTAGAAGTCCAAGATCTAGGTGTCAGCAGAGTTGGTTTCTTCCTCAGTCTCCCTCCTTGCCTTGTAGATGGTCTTCCTCTACCAGTTTTCTTCATGTGGTCATCCCTCTGAACATGTCTGTGCCCTAATCTCTTCTTTGCATAAAGATACCAGTCATATTGGATTTGTGCCCTCCTTAATTATCTGTTTAATGACACTATTTCTAAATGCTGTCATATACTGAGGCTCTGAGGGTTAGGATTTCAAAATATGAATTTTAGATTGACACTATTCAGCCCATAGCACTTTATGGAACACAAGATGGAGTACGGTTACATGAGAAATTAACAATATGTACAAAATCTTAGAATGCAGCTGCTGCTGTTGCTAAGTTGCTTCAGTCATGTCTGACTCTGTGCGACCCCATAGACGGCAGTCCACCAGGCTCCTCCGTCTCTGGGATTCTCCAGGCAAGAACACTGGAGTGGGTTGCCATTTCCTTCTCCAGTGCATGAAAGTGAAAAGTGAAAGTGAAGTTGCTCAGTCGTGTCGGACTCTTCGTGATCCCAGGGACTGCAGCCTGCCAGGTAGAATACCAACAATTTAAAGAGGTGAATCATTTACTCAAGTTTTTAATGGTAAAACAAATGAATGCAAACATAACAAGAGGCAATGTGCAATGATAGCAGCCGAATGAATTATATTCACAGTGTTGAGACTGGGGGTTGGGGAGCTATATTCAACATAAACATATGTATCAGTAAACATTTGCTCAAGTGTCTTTTGTTTGTTTGTTTGTTTTAGGTCTGTAGTTTCTTAATAAGAGTTCTAAAAGTCTTAAAGAGGTAATATTTCTAGAAGAAATGATCAATCTTCCTAGCCAAGATAAGTCTGCTGCTGCTGCTGCTGCTGCTAAGTCGCTTCAGTCGTGTCTGACTCTGTGCGACCCCATAGACGGAAGCCCACCAGGCTCCCCTGTCCCTGGGATTCTCTAGGCAAGAACACTGGAGTGGGTTGCCATTTCCTTCTCCAATGCAGGAAAGTGAAAAGTGAAAGTGAAGTTGCTCAGTCGTGTCCGACTCTTCGTGACCCCATGGACTGCAGCCTACCAGGCTCCTCCATCCATGGGATTCTCCAGGCAAGAGTACTGGAGTGGGGTGCCATTGCCTTCTCCACAAGATAAGTCTACTATATTGCTTATCCTCATGAATTCATATCTACAGTAATTAATTTGGCAGATGGTTAATACACTGGAAACTCATGGTAATATTGGCTTCATCAAAAAGTCTGTTTGAGTTTTTCTGTAACATATTACTTAAAAACCTGAATGACATTCTTGGCCAAACCAATATATTAGGATTTTAAGGAATTTGGCAGGTTTGTTTTGAATCCCCAGATAATTTGGTACTGCATTGCATACACAAAAAGAGTCTCATAAAGTTGTGTGATGTGATACTCTAGTATATATGAGGTAAGTAATTATTTGGTGATAATTGTAAGGGGACCAAAGCTAATATATAATGAAAGAAAAAGTCAGGCTTTGTTGATTTTATATATACACTCTAAGTCTAGAAACTATGTTTTCATTTTCCAATTTTTGTCAATTTAGTTGAGGGTGATTTGAGCCTTTAGGTACTAAGCTCAGTCATGTCAAATAAAAAAAATACTTCATATTTAAACTAATTTAATTATCCCAAAATATTACATGATAACATGATACCTATTTGCTAGATAGATTTCTTTGCGCTGAATGGTTATTTTTAGAGAAAGGATAAAGAAATTCCAAAGGTCTTATGGTGAACAAACAAGGTCAAGGGGAGTTTTCTAGACAAAGAATAAACAATTTCTGAAGATAAAGAGTAGTCAGAGAGTGAAATAGACAAAATGTCTCATCTTGATTCATGAAAAGGTGAAAAGACACGTCTTTGTTGATCAACATCTTCCCTAAAGTGACTTTTAAATACTACTGTGATTTTTTAAGTTGACCTAGAAGTAGAAATAAAGTAGAAGTAAAAGAAGGAACCACAAAACTTTTGTGAATACTGTTTTATTATTTTCCCTTAAACATCTATGTTAAAAAAAAGGTGAAATGTTCAATGGCTGAATCTTTTTAAGTCCTACAACATTCCTGAGCAAACATAGTGAAAGTGTTAGGTGCTCAGTCGTGTCTGGCTCTTTGTGAGTCCATGAACCATAGCCCACCAGCCTCCTCTGTCCACGGAATTCTCCAGGCAAGAATATTGGAGTGGGTAGCCTTTCCCCTCTCCAGGGGATCTTCCCAACCCAGGGATTGAATCCTGGTCTCTGGCATTGCAGGCATTCTTTACTATCTGAGCCAACAGGGAAGCCCCTCCCTGAGTAAGTTCAGTTCAGTCACTCAGTCATGTCTGACTCTTTGTAACCCCATGCATCGCAGCACACCAGGCCTCCCTGTCCATCACCTACTCCTGGAGTTCACTCAGACTCACGTCGATCGAGTCAGTGATGCCATCCAGCCATCTCATCCTCTGTCATCCCCTTCTCCTCCTGCCCCCAATCCCTCCCAGCATCAGAGAGGACCTAATCAAATGCTAGATTTTCTTTCTTTGCTCAAGTCAACATATGAAACCTGGAAAACAAATTTTCTGTATTGACTCAAATGGTGAATACATATTTTGGTGTTTCTTGACCCTACTCTTTCATGCATTTCCTTAAATGATGATTTGGGGGCCAAATTCATAGTCATGTTTCTGGGATTAATCCAGAGGAGAAGAATTTCCATCACCTTTGTTGTATAAAGCATTTTGCTTTTTTCATGGGGATACTCAGAAGCTTTTGAAACTTGAAACATAAACTTTTTGGACTGAGAGGTTGGAAATGAATTGGGAAGCTTCTGTTTATGAGCTAGATTTAAAGTGCTCAGTTTTGAAGGCCAGTAAGATGGATTAAGGTGAATGAGGATAAATGTTCCTACTACTTGTAATAGTTAGGTTTGCCTTCTGAGTTCTTTTTAAAAACCTAGATTTACCCTAATTATATACCTAAGAGAGTTCAGAGACAAAGTAATTCTGAGTCTAAACAAAAGTGAGCTGCCAAAGTGATACATGGAACCCAATTTGTCACAAGAACTTGGGCTTGCAGCATAAAGATTTCCTGGGAAGTGGAGTTCCTAATCCTCGATTGAACCTCAGCCCAGTAAATCAAACATCTCTACACCCTTGGGCTACTTAAGTAGGGTCCACCTAAAACAATGAATTAAACTAAAACTCTTCTGAAATAATATTTATTCATTAACCATTTAGTTAGGAATTTTGAGAACTTGTTTGAATAGAACACAAAACCATTAAATCTTAATGGGAGGATGTGAGAGGGATGTGTTACATAAAATGTCTGGAAATCTTAGAGTCATCTTTGGCACCTCTATTTCTCTCACATTCCACATCTAATTCATCAAGAAATATTGGTCTATTTTCAAAATATATCTGAAATCTGACCACTTCTCATTACATCCACAGCTACTACCCTAGCCCTTCCCACCACCATCAGCAGTAGCCTCCCCCACCATCAGCAGTAGCCTCCCAACTGGCATTCCTGCTCTCCTCCTTCTTACCCTGGAGTCTATTTTCATCTAAGAAAGCAAAAATAAAAATCAGATTTCATCAACCTTCTGCTCCAAACCCTGTAAAACATTTCTGTTTCAACCAGAGGTAAAGCCAAAGTATTCATGATAGCCCATGTAAGTGAAAGAAAGAGAAGTCGCTCAGTTGTGTCTGAATCTTTGTGACACCATGGACTGTAGCCTAGCAGGCTCCTCCATCCATGGGATTTTCCAGGCAAGAATACTGGAGTGGGTTGCCATTTTCTTCTCCAGGAGATCTTCTCGACCCAGGGATTGAACCTGGGTCTCCCTCATTGTAGGCAGATGCTTTACCCTCTGAGCCACCAGGGAAGATAGCCCATGAAGCCCTCTATGATTTAGTCCCCATGACCACTCTGACCTTTTCCTAATGAATGTTCCCACTCATTCTCCTGAGCTCCAATCACACTGGCCTCCTTGCTCTCTCAAACATGTCAAACATGCTATCTGCTTAGGGGTCTGTTCCTTCTGTCTGAAATTTTCTTCTCCCAATATCTATTTGTCTAATTCACTTACTTCCTTGAGAGCTTCACTCAAACTCTTCTCCTCAATGAAGCTTACCTTGATTACTGCAACCCCCCACTCCACCAAGGCCTTTGTAATATTATTTACTCTACTCTACTTTTCTCCTTGACAGTGCTTATTTTCTATATGCTATATATTTTACTCATTTATTTTCCTTATGGTTTGTCTCCCACTACTAGAATATAAGCTCCTTAAGACAGTCATCTTTTTAAAAAAAAAATCTTTAATTGGAGGATAATTGCTTTACAATATTTTTTTTTGCCATTTATCAACAGTTATACCTATGAATCAGCCATAGGTATATGTATGTCCCCTTCTTCTTGAACCTCCCTCCCATCTAACTACTCTAATTACTTTGAACAGTGGCTAGCACAGAATAAACACTCAACAAGTATTGAATGACTGACTGAAGGAAAAATAGATGATGCTGATGGAGATGGTAAAATCATGTGATATGAAGAAAGTTTTGGGGAAGCACTATGTCTGTGGAGCCCATCAAGCCTTCCAGGGGGTAGTATATTCATTTTTCAGAGTAACCCAAAGAATTTAAGTGATTTTTCCAAGGTCACTCTGATAATAATTCTAGAACAATATTTTCACCTATGTCAGTAAGATTCCAAGTCAGTTTGTTACATGTCAGATAGAGCTAGGAGAAAGTTACTTAAGATAAAATTTATTAAAAGAAACCCAGAAAAGGTGATGTAATCTGGTACCTAAAATACTATTCTAAGTAGAACTAGGGCCCCCCTGAAGAGATACATTTGTCAAGGTAGAGAAGAGAGACTCCAAAAACAGATTTTCAGGGAAAAGACCGTAAATCCAGGTAATTTGGGCTCACTGGCCACTACTAAATATCAATCTGGAGAGTCCAGAGCTCCTCCTCAAGAATGACTTCCTGTCTGCAGTCACCGTCTGCAGAATAACTTCTTGAGGAGGAGCTTACTTCACCCTATTCTGCCTTGACCAAAATCTTTGGAGAAACTTAAAGTTGAGATACCTGTTAACAGGAATTCCTTGAAGTCCCAAATAGGATTCAGACTTCAAATAGCTTGCCAAAATTTATCCTTCATCAGAGAAGGGAGTACTCCACTCATCTCTAATGGAATTTGATCTTCTTTAAGGGCTGACAAGGGCTTCCCAAGTGGTTCAGTGATAAAGAATCTGCCTGTAATGCAGGAGATGCAGGACACACTGTGAGATCTTCCCTGTGTAGGGAAGATTCCATGGAGGAGTGCATGGCAACCCATACCACCATTCTGGCCAGGCAAATCCCATGGACAGAGGAGCCTGGCGGGCTACAGTCCATGGTGTCACAACCATCTCATCTTCTGTTATCCCCTTCTCCTCTTGCTCTCAATCTTTCCCAGCATCTGGGCCTTTTCCAATGAGTTGACTTTTCACATCAGGTGGCTACAGTACTGGAGCTTCAGCATCAGTCCTTCCAATGAATATTCAGGGTTGATTTCCTTTAGGATTGACTGGTTTGATCTCCTTCCTGTCCAAGGGACTCTCAAAAGTCTTGTCCAGCATCATAATTCAAAAGCATCAATTCTTCAGCTCTCAGCCTTCTTTATGGTCTAACTCTCACATTCATACATGACTTACTTCTGGAAAAACCATCACTTTGACTATGTGTACCTTTGTTGGCAATGTGATATCTCTACTTTTTAATACACTGTCTAGGTTTGTCATAAGTATTCTTCCAAACAGCAAGTGTCTTTTAACTTCCTGTCTGCAGTCATTGTCTGCAGTGATTTTGGAGCCCAAGAAAATGAAATCTGTCACTATTCCACATTTTCCCCATTTATTTGTTATGAAGTGATGGGACCGGATGCCATGACCTTAGTTTTTTGAATGTTGAGTTTTAAATCAGCTTTTTCACTCTCCTCTTTCACCCTCATCAAGAGGCTCTTTAGGTCCTCTTTGATTTCTGCCATTAGAGTGGTCACTGGAGAAGAGAATGGCAAACCACTTCAGTATTATTGCCTCAGGAATACCATGAACATTATAAAAAGGTACTTTTTAATGAAATGCACTAAAAAATTGGTTATTTCGATCTTCTAAGAATATCTACCTTGACTGTGTTTAAACCTCAGAGATAACAAGCCAAAGTTAGATTGGGTGGGAACTAATAAGTTATATTAAAAATTTAGAACTTCACCCTGAGGAAGAAGGAGAAACACTGAAATGTTTTGAGCAGAGAATTGATATGATTAAATGTGTTAGAAATAACACATTGACTAAAGAATGGAAAATGAATTAGAAAGGATTAGAGAAGGACTCGTTTGAAGGGAATAGTACTGTTTGGAATCATATTGTAATGGTCCACATGAGAGGTGACATGATCCAGTGTAGAGGCTCTGAGAATGGAAGTAAATGTATAGTTTAGAAAGATATTTAGGAGATAGAAACCATTAGATTCCTTGTGAAAATGGCAGTGAACATAACAGAGCAAATAAATCAAATAGTAATAGTGGCACATAAACTATTAATTTTTGCTTATAACTTAGCTTGTTTGCATCCTTTTTTTTTCTTCAGGCCCTGTACTAATATTTGAACTGTACAGATGAGTTCCTATTATTAAACAACATTGCTTTTAAAGTTGTTCAATTATAACATTTGTTTCACTATACATTTAATGGGTCACTAATACAAGCAAGGTGTTTAAATAAAATCTTATTCCATAACATGGATAACATACCTGCTTATTTAGAAGCAGAAAATAGGTACGTGTTCTACTTGCTAGTGTCTCAAATTAAAAAATGAATCCAGGTCTTCATAATGAGCCAACAAGAACAACAGGAATTCTTATGAAGTGAGACTCAGTTGAGTTCAGTTGAGTTCAGTCGCCCAGTCCTGTCCGACTCTTTGCAACCCCATGAATCGCAGCACGCCAGGACTCCCTGTCCATACCAACTCCTGGAGTTCACTCAGACTCCCATCCATCGAGTCAGTGATGCCATCCAGCCATCTCATCCTCTGTCATCCCCTTCTCCTCCTGCCCCCAATCCCTCCCAGCATCAGAGTATTTTCCAATGAGTCAACTCTTTGCATTAGGTGGCCAAAGTACTGGAGTTTCAGCTTTAGCATCATTCCTTCCAAAGAAATCCCAGGGCTGATCTCCTTCAGAATGGACTGGTTGGATCTCCTGGCAGTCCAAGGGACTCTCAAGAGTCTTCTCCAACACCACAGTTCAAAAGCATCAATTCTTCGGCGCTCAGCTTTCTTCACAGTCCATCTCTCACATCCATACATGACCACTGGAAAAACCATAGCCTTAACTAGACAGACCTTTGTTGGCAAAGTAATGTCTCTGCTTTTCAATATGCTATCTAGGTTGGTCATAACTTTCCTTCCCAGGAGTAAGCGTCTTTTAATTTCATGGCTGCAGTCACCATCTGCAGTGATTTTGGAGCCCCCAAAAATAAAGTCTGACGCTGTTTCCCTATCTATTTCCCATGAAGTGATGGGACCAGATGCCATGATCTTCGTTTTCTGAATGTTGAGCTTTAAGCCAACTTTTTCACTCTCCTCTTTCACTTTCATCAAGAGGCTTTTGAGTTCCTCTTCACTTTCTGCCATAAGGGTGGTATCATCTGCATATCTGAGGTTATTGACATTTCTCCTGGCAATCTTGATTCCAGCTTGTGCTTCTTCCAGCCCAGCGTTTCTCATGATGTACTCTGCATATAAGTTAAATAAGCAGGGTGACAATATAGAGCCTTGACATACTCCTTTTCCTATTTGGAACCAATCTGTTGTTTCATATCCAGTTCTAACTGTTGCTTCCTGACCTGCCTATAGGTTTCTCAAGAGGCAGGTCAGGTGGTCTGGTATGCCCATCTCTTTCAGAATTTTCCACAGTTTATTGTGATCCACACAGTCAAAGGCTTTGGCATAGTCAATAAAGCAGAAATAGATTTTTTTCTGGAACTCTCTTACTTTTTCGATGATCCAGCAGATGTTGGTAATTTGATCTCTGTTTACTCTGCCTTTTCTAAAACCAGCTTGAACATCTGGAAGTTCATAGTTCACGTATTGCTGAAGTCTGGCTTGGAGAATTTTGAGCATTACTTTACTAGTGTGTGAGATGAGTGCAATTGTGTGGTAGTTTAAGCATTATTTGGCATTGCCTTTCTTCGGGATTAAAATGAAAACTGACCTTTTCCAGTACTGTGGCCACTGCTGAGTTTTCCAAATTTGCTGGCATATTGAGTGCAGCACTTTCACAGCATCATCCTTCAGGATTTGAAATAGCTCAACTGCAATTCCATCACCTCCACTAGCTTTGTTCATAGTGATGCTTTCTAAGGCCCACTTGACTTCACATTCCAGGATGTTTGGCTCTAGGTGAGTGATCACACCATCATGATTATCTGATCATGAAGATCTTTTTTGTACAGTTCTTCTGTGTATTCTTGCCACCTCTTCTTAATATCTTCTGCTTCTGTTAGGTCCATACCATTTCTGTCCTTTATTGAGCCCATCTTTGCATGAAATGTTTCCTTGGTATATCTAATTTTCTTGAAGAGATCTCTAGTCTTTCCCGTTCTGTTGTTTTCCTCTTTTTCTTTGAATTGATTGCTGAGGAAGGCTTTCTTATCTCTTTTTGCTATTCATATGAAGTGAGACTAGCATTCCTCTAAAATTTAGATTTCTCAATAAGTTAAAATATCCATTGATAAAATTAAATAATTCTGGTCCATATATTTTTCCATTGTTACAATTATTTTTTCCAATGTTATAACTAACACTCTTACCCTGTTAACCTCCTGAGAAAGTAGATGTAGGTTTCACAACCAATACATTACTGTACCATTCGGGGTTACTAACTTCATCCATTTTAGAAGTTGTAGTTCTCCTGCATAATGGTTCATGCTGATTCTCTTCTTACAAGGTTTTCTACCATACAGTAGTTTTGAGAGAGAACACCAGTTAATTTTGAAACTAGAGGATGATATTTTCCTCCCCTCAGGGTTTTTTTTTCTCCCTTCTTCTGTGCTTCATTTTTGCCCAAGGGGAAAATATACATAAATGAGAACAACTTCCATGCATTAGGTATCCATTGAACAGCCCTACTTTCTGTCAGAGCATTTAGTTAATATATAAATCTAAGAACAAGGTGAACACTGCATTTTGTTATATAGTCGCCGTCTAATTTTCACATAGACCATTTTCAAGTTCAAGTGATATTCTTATCACCTTTGCTTTTATTTACATTTATCAATATAAAAGGAAAGTAGGAATTTTAAGATGTTGGTTTCACAGAGGGAGGAGGTGTTGTGAAGCCTTATTATCTTTGTGTGTGCTAATATATCAAACACTTTAGTCCATCCAACATTAAGAAATCCAGAAGTAATGTCTGTTCAAGTTGAGTGGAGACTAAAGTTTCACCTTCAGACAATAATTTTGTCTCATCCGAAACTTGAAATAAATCTTAGTAATGCCCTCAGTCCCTACAACAAATTAGCTCTCTTTAGAAAATCAACTAAATATAAAACAGCTGTGTGCACATTATTCTGCTCGATTTTACATTTCAGTCCATAATATGAGTAGCCTTGTATGCATACTGAATAATCCATACCCAGAGGGTTGTTTGGATGGTAGCTGATAGATTTATATTATATTGATTGAGAAAGTTTGAGAAAAGTAGCTCCCCAAACTACAGTAATGAGAAACAACCATAATGTTGTGTATCAATGATTGCTTAGCTAAAAAGGAAATATTGCTTCACCGACCTGATTCACCCTGGTACTAAAATGAATGTTTACTTCAAATGGACAAATTAAGGAGTACTGGTTTTCAGGACAAGGCTGCAAATGATTTCTTTGAGAATCAGAGAGCAATATTTCTGAATGCCAATTTATTTCAAAAGTAAACTGATATCATTTCCAGGCAACCATCTAGATCTCACTTGACTGGGATTTGGATGTCTATTTCACTTGATTTTAGTCCTTGATTTTTAGCAGTGACATCACACTTTTAAAATCAGATTGGAAGAAGGGCTGTTTATTTATGGAGCACAGTTAATCATGTCTTTTGCAACCATAGCACCTATTTATAGTGTTTGGTATATAATAGATGCTTAATACATTTTCATTTACATCAATCAAGCAACACTTCAGCATAAAAAAATACTAAAATCTGGGAGAAGAGTGAAGATTGGCAAAATAGATGAAGGGAAGTAAAAAGTACAAACTTTCAGTTGTAAAATCAGAGTAAGTCATGGGATGGTAATATATAGCATAAGGAATGTAGTCAATAATATTTCAGTCACTTTGCATGGTCACAGATGGTTACATACTAGACTTATCTAGGTGATCAATTCATAGTGTATATAAGTGTCACATCAGTATGTTATACATCTGAAATTAACATAATAGTGTATATCAATGATGATTCAAATAAATAAAAAGATACCTGAATTTACAAAATATATGATAAATTTGAGGAATACTTATACCTAATAGAAGAATTCTATGAGTAAAGTAATCAGTAGTTGAAAAAAAAAATCCAACCTGAAAATAAAAGCAAGGCAATGCTTTACTAGTCTATGACCATGGGCAAACTAGGTAGCCTTTGTGTGCCTCAGTTTCCTCATCTGTGAAATAGAGCTGTTAGTATATAAATAATAATTAGAATAATACCTGACATATGTAAGCATTAAATTAGTAGCAAAGAGTCAGACACGACTGTGACTTTCACTTCATTTGTTGTTATGATAGGGCTTCCCCGGTGGCTTAGCGGTAAAAAATCCGCCTGCCAATGCAGGAGACACATCAGGAGCCGCAGGTTCAACCCCTGGGCGGGAAAGATCCCCTGAAGGAGGAAATGGCAACCCACTCCAATATTCTTGCCTGGAAAATCCCATGGACAGAAGGGCCTAGCAGGTTACAGTCCATGGGGTCACAAAAGAGTCAGATGAGTTAGCGACTGAACACACAAACACACATTGTAATGATAATAATGATGCACAAATATCTCATTCTAAAGTCATATATTAATCAGAGCCTAAGCAGGAAAAGAGAAACAACGCTGAGTACCCAAAACAAAGGGAATCTAACACAACTCATAAAAAATCTCTGAGAGGCCAACAGAGGATGGTGAAGCAATCAAGAAATGAACATAAACAGGAATTTGCTACAGTAACTGGACAATAAGGCCAAGGGAAGTGCAGAGGTAACCAGAACTGGAACCCAAGGGTCAGAGCTACTGAGAGGAACCTGGAACCACAGCAGGCTTCTATAAAAGGGAGCTGGTGTCAGGGACACCAAGAAGGAGGGAGAAGAGTATCATGACTTCACCTTCCTGTCCTCTGATATCTTACCAGGAGCTTTCATAGCTCAAACCCATATAAAAGCAAGTTGACAAAAGAACCTTGGAAATGCCACCTATAGGGGTCAACCCATCATGACACAGAGCAGAGCAGAGCAGTGTGAGGGATGGATTTGAGGCTCAATAGACCAAGGACTTGAACAATCCCACACTGGTTGTTCCCTTGAATTATTGCTTTCCAAGTCTCTCTCAGTAGACTGTAAATATCTTTGACAGCAGAGCCTGGGTGTCATTTCTTTTTCTATTCTTGACCCTCTTCTCTTGTCAGTGCTGTGCTTTGTTCATTATAAGTATTGGTGAAATTTTTTCACTTAGATTTGAATCTCTTGCTTCTGGTATATAATTAGTTTATTTTTCCCCCTATGCAAATAGAAGATATTGATCAATTATAACTGCTGTTCTTATGCAAGATATGTTTTTTTTCCCTACAATGCAAAGGTGATGGCCTTCTACCAAAGATGCATATCTACACTGATAAGAATGAGCAACGTATGCAAACTGGCAGCTTGAAGTCCTTTGCTTAGAAATCCTACTTATTTGTTTAACTCCCTAATTTACTCGGGGGCAGGGGAGGAGGGGAAGACTTCTGAAACAAAGCCAAAGAATGTCATAACTGACATGTCCAAATGCAGTAGCTCTCACGCTTGTCATTTTGCAGCCAACAGTAAGAAATACATTTTATATCATGACCCAGCACACATAGAGACACACACACACAGCTGAAACAGAAGTTTGAAAATGTGCAGTAAACCCTATTTCAAATTATTTTTAAAATGCTGGTCAAACTCATTAAACTGATTTCATGACCCACCAGTGGGTTACAATCTACAGTCTACAAAACACTAGTCTAATACGATCATACCCTTGGCAGAGATTGGAAATACATATCGTCATAGGTTCCCATTCTCTCCTTTGGTAGAGGTAACAAAGGGGGTCAGAACCCCCTCTGAACCAGAGTTCCAAGGCTCAGCGTAAAGGCACTAGCACCCCCCCATCACCACTCAGCTACCCACCTACCATCGGTCCCAGTCACCAGCTCTAAGCAATTTGTGTAAGTGAAGAGTCTGTCCTTAAGGCAGATGGAAGACAACACTGAAAATAACATTTAATTATGTTTTAGACATGACATTTCTTAGGGTCTAAATCCCTTAACCAGTCTCCGTAGGTCCTAAAATTTTCTTTTTGTGATTAACACAGCAAAGCACAGTCTGGCCCAGATCAGAGAAGCATTCTTTATTCTGTTAGATCCTGAAACAAAAAGTAAAGGGACTAACAAGAAGTCATGGTAGAAAATAAGCTGAATACAATTTGGCAATGTGCTATTATTGAGAAACAATAAGGATGCCATTATGGTAAAATCAAGGACTTTTCTTTTTTTAATATCACAGAGTTTCTGGTGGTTAAAGAAAAAAAATCACATTTTCAAGAAGTTCTGTTTTCTTCCAAACTTTAGGATTTCTATCAAGATGTCTGAAAACAAAACATTTTTGTTCCTGAAACACAGCTGGCAAACTTGAGAATATTATATACAATTGGCCGTATGTCAAAAGATACATAGAGCATAATGCATTTTATATGGCTTTTAAATAGGGTACTTAATTAAACGAAGAAGCCAACAATATTCAGGAATATGAATGTAACTGCCTGCTACAGGATATTTTGCAAACTTCATGAATTCTCAGGCAAATTTTATAATAGATTTTTAGTGCTGCAGCACAATTATCCATTCCTCATTTCCACCCCAGTCCACATAGTAAATATAGTCACTCTAACCACAGTGTTGGGATGATATACAATTCACAGTAGACAAATTCATCCCATAGGCACATGCTCACTACTTCAGCGACCTTTATCTGAGTATAAAATTTGACATACTGTCTTCAAGACAAAGTCAACTCCTGAAATAGTTATGCTTATGGAAAGGATGGATAAAGGGCATGGAGATGATCTAAAAAATTCATTTATTTCTCTCTTTGGAATACAATTGAAAGATACCTGAAAAATAAAGTGTATAGCTATGGGAAACAGCACTGCATAGCTTGGGGTCTGGAGTCTGGTTCTAATTCTAGTCTCATTTAATCATATACCTTGGTAAAATTACTTAACTTCACTGACCCTCATTTTCCTCATCAGTAAAGTGACGCTAATTGTAGACTAAAACTCACAGAGCTGTTGCCAAGATTCAGTGAAATTATATTTGGAACTGGGCTGAGTTCAGTGCCTGACATGGAAAGCTCTCAATAGATGGTGTGAACAATAAATATACATGCCATAACTGGAACAATAATGATGATATACGTATATTTTTTTCTCGAAGCCCAGGCTTGAGTTTTTTGTCCTGTCACATGATTGTTGGTAGCCTGAGACTCTGCTAGGCATTTAAATGAGCCAGTGGCATATTACTAAGAATCAAATACATACTCATATTTATACAAGATTGAGGTGCAACCATTTCAGTCATAGAAATTTAGCTGGAAAATCTTATCTTCACCAAATAACTAGTCACATTGTGAAAGTAGTTTGATGGTGAAGCTGAATGACAAAGAAACGACACATCCATTTTCTTCTCTGTCCATCCTTTCTTGACAGGCTCAGTTATCCAGTGCCATTCTCTATGTACCCTGTCACAAGTGCAGCTGTAAAACAAGAGTACACAGCTCCTATGGGGAAAGCCCAGTGGTGATAATGCTGAAGTGCCATATGTAAAGATGATATAAAATCAAATTTAGGCAGAACAAAACAAACAGTGATTGTCACCTCATACGGTGCAGTAAATGAAAAGGCCATTAAAATCTATGAATTAGTCCCTAAACTCTCACACTATGCAGATGAAATAAATTTCCTTCTTGAAAGAGCAGGATCCAAGTGTGTTGACCCAAACACCAAAGTCAACTTCTAAATCTGTACAGCAATTCAACTTTAGTGGGAACAAAATTTGAGTAACAATTCTTCCAGAGGCTTATAACACAACAGTATCTGCTAATCTAGATGCTTCCACATAGGATAGAAATAACCTGGAGGTAACGACAAATCATCTTATCTGAAAATCACTTATGGTAGTTTTGAGAACAGAGAAACATTGCTATGTCTTGACAAGGACCAATCTCCACCACACACTTAGCTGTCACAAGACATTCAGTATCTGTGTTGTAAACACAGTTATCTGAGGGACAGGTGGAAGGCATATGGTTCCCTCACATTCCTCTGGCATCACGGCATTTCTTGCTGTAGTATAGACCTTGCAGTTACTTATTGCAAAGTTCCTTTGCTTTGAGTTAAACAGAAGGTCATTTGAAGGAACTAAACAATATATTTTAAGTCGCTTCCAGAATATCTTGAATAGGACATAACTTAAAACTTGCTGTGAATGAAAGTGTTTTATATTTTCTACAACTTGTGAACAAATCATAGTTCTTTATACATTTAACAGCTGAAAAGTAAATGGGATGCTAAAAGGTAGAGCAAATAGATTCATGGTGAAAATGATTATACTAAAAAAGATAAATTACTCAATGTTATACTAAAATAAACACCACAACTCTGCTGATAATATAGCACTTTTGAAAAAGAAAGAATACTGTTGTGATAATAAATAACAAAAGGGTTTGGCAATTTATTAAGTGGTAAACTCTAGCATATAAATTTAATGTAGAGTCAATTTCTGCTTCTTGAATATTTGTATAAATTCTTTTCAAATTTTAATATTTATGTTTTAGATTAGCAAGGTATTAATTTTTTGTATGAAACATGGGCAAACCAAATGTAATTTTTAAAAATATTAAGATACTTATCTTGCTCCAGCTCACACTGATTTTGCAAAGTAATTTTCTGAGTGATTCTGAAAAACACTAATGGTCCTTTATTGATTCTCTCAATCTCATTTCAAAATTAGAACTTCTCTTCCTTAGTGCATATCCTCTTATGATGCTCTACTACATTTTGCCTTAGTGTTAATCTCTGATTTAACATGGGAATTATATCTATCACTGACAGTGTAATTTATTATCTGTGACAGTACCATCTGCTAGAATTTGAATTTAAATTCTAATTCTCTTCTATCATACTGAAATGAACACCTGTCAATTAGGTTCTAGACTTGGAACCAGGGATTCATTCAAAATCTCATTGCACAGCTCTCCAGTGATGACAAACAGACCGTATTTATTGGAATGAATCAGTGGTAAAATCCCATTATCAATTCCCTAAGGTAATTTGTGTGTGTACATATTCAGTCATGTCTGATTCTTTGTGATCCCATGAACTGTAGTAGCCCACAAGGCTCCTCTGTCCATGGAATTCTCCGGGCAAGAATGCTGGAGGGGGTTGCCATTTCCTTCTCCAGGGGATCTCCCCAACCCAGCGAATGAACCCACATCTCCTGCATTGGCAGCTGGATTCTTTACCACTGAGCTACCCATTAACCTTTTTAAATGAATTTCTAATTTCTTCATTTCTTAGACAAAATGGCTATTTGTCTAGAAATTGAATGCAGCTGATATTATTATTTGGTAAGCAGCTATGGAAACTGAGGCCAAATTGATTTTAAGACACAGATTGGAAAAAGTGCCATAATTTTTTTGATCACCTTCACTGCCTATGCATGTTTCTGCCTGGGCTGCTCTTAAAACACAGGTCAAGGAACTGAATAGCAGTCTTTTATATCAAGCATTACATCACCTGCAGCAACTGCACTATCCCACAGGGACCTTGAGTATTACTAAGAAATTTCATTCCCTATTTCACACTTCCTTGCACCTTTTGGTACCAGGAGTTTACATTTGCAAATTTTTATATTCTGATGATTGTAAATTGTTCTTTCCTTTTCACTCCTTCACCCAGTGGTTCACCCATTTCTATTCTTCAAGGAAGGGAAAAAGCCTTCATCTCCAGCAGGCCTTTATTTTGTTCTCTCTGACTTTGAAATAAATTACTGCCACTTTCGTTAATCTTCCAGGTGATTGCTCCAACACAGAATGGGACAATATATTTATTTAAACATTAAAGTCAAACACTAACACACGTTCTGTACAAGATATTCCATTTTTAAAACTTTTAGCCATAGAATATTCTAAGGTAATTTGGGAAATATGACTCCCTTCTAATAGCATGGTAGCTCAATGTCAGTGATCATAAACTACTTCAAAAGAAAAAAATTGCTAGCAAGTTCTGCTTGAAATTATAAAGGGAATATTTGTATAAAATCAAGATGTGAAGTTATGTCAGTTCCTAAAAGCAGATTTTTGGGTTTGAAGATGGTAGTACTTTAAAGCTTAACCTTCAAAATTCTTCTATGTGCTAGATTTAAAAAAAAATTAAGCTTAAATAAAAATAACCTGAAAGAAGCAGCACTTCCTTGCCAAGATCATTTGAGACTTTTTAATTCAAAATAATTAAAATGTTTTCTTCTGTTCCACAGGCTGCTTATTTTGACATAGCAGTATTCTTGTGTTTTGGAATAACTTACTTAAAAATAGACACAAAGTCACTTGAAAAAAAATACTGGCTTTTTGTGAATGAATTAATTTCTAATTATTTTGGATTTCTGTGATGCCGCCGATTGACAACTAATAAAATAATCAAGGACCAAGATGTCTGTTTGCATCACATAACACTCTGAAAGTGAGCCTTCACGTAATTTGAACACTGTGTTTGACCTTTTATATTGTGCTGTGCTTTGCTGCTCAGTCGTGTCTGACTCTTTGCAACCCCATGGACTGCAACATGCCAAGCTCCTCTGCCCATGGGGATTCTCCAGGCAAGAATACTGGAGTGGGTTGCCATGTCTTCCTCCAGAGGATCTTTCCAACCCAGGGATCGAACCCAGGTCTCCCACATTGCTGGTGGATTCTTTACCAGCTGAGCTACCCCAATAAAACTCATCTTTCATTTAATTTATTTTTTACATCCTACCTTGGTTTTCCTTTCTCTCTCAAAAAAATCAAGAAAACACTTTACTTCCAGGTACTTATGCCTAGAAAACATTGAATCATTAATCCCTTTTCTTCTTCTTCACTGAAATTACTAAAATTACCTATAGAAAAGAAAGACTTTGCTTTTCTTAAAAATAAAGATCATTATATAAATGATTACTATTTTCATGATCCTCCCACTAAACTCTAAGGTACTTGCTTTTTCTTCTATTTCCCGTCCTTCTATCTCCCTATTGTTTCCCGAGCTTGCTGCTTCATGTATTCTTTTCTTTCTCTTCCTTTTATCTTCCTTTCTGGTTAATTCAGCTGTAAATTTATATGAGAACACATTTTCCTGAGTCACAAAGAAACAAATGGTTTGCGAATTGGTAGATATCTGGGGCTTGCTTGCACGGCAAATGCATAAACAAAATACAGATATCAATGAGGAAGGACAAAGAGAGACAGAGCATCCATTCATCTTCTTCAAATAGTTTAACTTTTAACTGGTTACATGAAGATACAACAAAGACAGGAGCTGTATCACTGGTACATCCTTTAGATAGAACCCAGACAGAGTAGGGGAAGTTATTCTAGTATAAGAAAGCCCAGTTATTAATGTTTTGTGCATAATAGATTTATAGGCAGTAAAGGGGAGATCTCAGAACCATGTGTATTAATCTTCCTGGCATACAGTTAGTAGATTTCTTGGGACAGCAAAAAGGGACAGAAAATGAGCTTCAGTTGAGTTGCTGGGATCTTCCTTGTCTTAGAATCAATGCCCTCAAACTTCCTACAGTGGCCCACACCCCAGGTAACAGTAAGCTTCTTTTAAGCCACTGTCTACCAATTCTCACCCAATGCTTGCTACCTCAGGGACCAGGAACGAGACAGGGAAAGTCTGTTTGCCTCATTGCTGCCCACAGCTGACCCAGTTCACTTCAGTTCAGCCTCTCAGTTGTGACCGACTCTTTGTGACTCCACAGACCACAGCACCCCAGGCTTTTCTGTCCATCACCAACTCTCAGAGCTTGCTCAAACTCATGTCCATTGAGTCGGTGATGCTATCCAACCATCTCGTCCTCTGTCGTCCCCTTCTCCTCCTGCCTTAAATCTTTCCCAGCATCAGGATCTTTTCCAATGAGTCAGTTCTTCACATCAGGTGGCCAAAGTATTGTAGTTTCAACTTCAGCATCAGTCCTTCCATATTCATGACTGATTTCCTTTTGGATTGACTGGTTGGATCTCTTTACTGTCCAAGGGATCCTCAAGAGTCTTCTCCAACATCACAGTTCAAAAGCATCAATTCTTCAGAGCTCAGCTTTCTTTGTAGTCTAACTCTCACATCCATACATGACTACTGGAAAAACCATAGCTTTGACTAGACAGACCTTTGTTGCCAAAGTATGTCTTTGCTTTTTAATATGCTGTCTAGGTTGGTCATAGCTTTTCTTCCAAGGAGCAAGTGTCTTTTCATTTCGTGGCTGCAGTCACCATCTGCAGTGATTTTGGAGCCCCCAAAAATAAAGTCTGTCACTGTTTCCATTGTTTCCCCATCTATTTGCCATGGAGTGATGGGACCAATTGCTATGATCTTAGTTTTCTGAATGTTGAGTTGTAAGCCAACTTTTTCACTCTCCTCTTTCACTTTCAAAAAGAGGCTTTTTAGTTCCTCTTCACTTTCTGCCATAAGGGTTGTGTCATCTGCATATCTGAGGTTATTGATATTTCTCCTGGCAATCATGATTCGAGCTTTTGCTTCATCCAGCCCATCATTTCTCATGATGTACTCTCCCCCATATAAGTTAAATAAGCAGGGTAACAATATACAGCCTTGATGTACTCCCTTTCTGATTTGGAACCAGTCTGTTGTTCCATGGCCAGTTCTAACTGCTTTTTCTTGACCTGCATACAGATTTCTCAGGAAGCAGGTCAGGTGGTCCGGCAGTCCCATCTCTTGAAGAATTTTCCAGAGTCTGTTGTGATCTACACAGTCAAAGGCTTTGGAGTAGTCAATAAAGCAGAAAGAAATGTTTTTCTGGAACTCTCTTGCTTTCCCAATGATCCAATGGATGTTGGCAATTTGATCTCTGGTTCTTCTGCCTTTTCTAAATTCGGCTTGTACATCTGGAAGTTCACGGTTCATGTATTGCTGAAGCCTGGCTTGGATTTTGAGCATTACTTTGCTAGAGTGTCAGAAGAATGCAATTGTGTGGCAGTGACCCATGGGACTCAAAAAATACCTAGAAAATAGTAAACCTGCTGGAGCTCTCCCCTTCTTTATCCACAAGGGCCTCAGTTCTCTCAGATGCTCCCTGGACAGACAGACAGATAGTTGAGTATCATCTTCTATCCTAGGGTCTCCCCTACTTTGGTCTCCCCTAGAGAGGGTTTTCTTCAGGTGATTGTGCCTGACCTTTCTTCATATTTTCCACCTGATTCCCTAAGCTTCTGTTGCTGCTCTAGATTTTTCCAGGTAGGCTCATAGAAACAGCAATGAAGTGGTCAGGGCACAATATTGAAGATGAGGATGTCAGCAAGAAAATCCAAGAATCAATGAGGGACCTGGGTGACACTCTCTAAGGTCTGATCCTCATTAACCTATGTCTCAACATTACTTCTGCAAATGTCCATGGCCCCAGAGACTAAGCAGAGTGACCTGCTGTGTGATGAACAGTCAAAGATGCAAAGCTCAGGATTTCACATTGAGAACACTCTGTTTGGATTCTTGTTGTTCAGTCACAAAGTCATATTTCTCCTGTCAATCTTGATTTCAGCTTGTAATGTGTACTAGGAAAACATGTTGGATGGCTACAAAGAAATCATGCTAAAAAAACCCCAGTGATGCATCTCTATTTACTCCATGAACTGGCATCTTCTGTGAACCTCCACATCATATTCTAGTACAAAGGAACACAGATCAATGATTTTCTATACTTATTCTCAATTCACTGGTGACTAGCTGAAGATATAAAGACTAAAATAGGAGGAACTTGATTTTATATCCACAGCAGAGTATTAGCAAAATATTAGCAAAATTATTACCCAAGCAAAAATTTCCCAAACTTTCAAGGTCTAACAGCTCTGCACTTAGTCATGGCCATCATCCAGAGGCTCCTGACCATCCAGGTTAAGTAGGCAGACCACAATGACAGGATCCTCAAAGCTGAGCTTTATTTTAGCTCAGTTGAGCCATATTTTTTTTCTATCTGCATGGATTTAACTGTCTAAGAGAAAGCTCACTGGGCTCTTCATGCACACTAACCCTTGATTACTGCTCACTCCTCACATAAATGAACTCTAGTTGGCATGTGAGCAGCTGTGACTTCTTAGTTTTTAGTTCTTTTGATTCCTCTCATTCAATTCATTTATTTGTTGTTGTTATTCAGTAGCTGAGTCATATCTGACTCTTTGCAACCCCATGGACTGAAGCGTGCCAGGCTCCCCTGTCCTTCACTATGTCCCGGAGTCTGTTCAAACTCATGTCCATTCAGTCGGTGATGCTAAATAACCATCTCATCCTCTGTTGCCCCTTCTCCTCCTGCCCTTTCCCAGCATCAGAATTTTTTTTCCAGTGAGTTGGCTTTTCACATCAGGTGGCCAAAATACTGGAGCTTCAGCTTTATCACTAGTCCTTCCAGTGAGTATTCAGAATTGATTTCCTTGGATTGACTGGTTTGATCTCCCTGCAGTCCAAGGAATTCTCAAAAGTCTTCTCCAGCACCACAATTAGAAAACATCAATTCTTCAGTGCTCAGCCTTCTTTATGGTCCAACTCTCACATCCATACTTAACTACTGGAGAAACCATCACTTTGACTATGCGGACCTTTATTGGCAAAATGATATCTCTGCTTTTTAATTCACTGTCTAGGTTTGTCATAGCTTTTATACATGATCTAGCTAATCATTTATACCTGGACATTATACTACAAAGCAAACCTGGTTCATTGGGATCCCCCTGGAGAAATGATCCTACCATCCCCGTATCCTCTTCACTTGAAGGGAGCACTGACTCTGTAGTTTTAGTAATTCAACAAAGATTTCTCAAGTGCCAAATTAGGTGCTCATTACTTATATTGACCAGAAACCTTAGGATAACCTGTTAATATTACCTAAAATATTCAGTACCAGGGGTGCTCTTATTCTAGTAGATTCCTAAAATAAGCTTTTTACTAATAAGGTGCACATATTTATTTTCTGATAATATGTTTACTCTTATGTTATTTTCATTATAAGTAATTAGAATATTAAATTCCATTTTATTACTATTACTGATTTCTGTCATAGCAAAATGAAATGATACAAATTTAAGATAATGAGTCATTTCTATGAATAAATTCTCACTAATTAATTAAACAAGTACTTATTGGCCTACTATACACCAGGAACTCTGTGAATGAGATGCTAGAAATATCATAATCCCTGCCCTCATTAAGCTTTATCCCAAATGGGGAATTGTTTTTGTGTTCAGTTGCTAAGTCATGTCCATAGGGGATATAGAAGAGTAAATAAACAATTGTAACTGAAGATAATAAACACAATAAAGAAGAGCAGAGGTGTTATAGGAACAAATAGACATAGAGAATGGACATGTAGATGGGGGCGGGGGAGTGGAACGAATTCGAGATTGGGAGTGACATACAAACCTTACCATCTGCAAAATAAATAGAAACTGGGAACCTGCTTTATTTCACAGGGAGCTCAGCTTGGTGTGCTGTGGTGATCTACATGGGTGGGATGGGGGATGGGAGGGAGGGGATATATGTACAAATATAGGAGATTCACTTTGTTGTCCAGCAGAAACCAACACAACACTGTAAAGCAATTATATGCCAATAAAACCAAATTAATTTTAAAAAATAAAAGAAGAAATGAGTTTACAAACAAAATAGAACACACACACATACATAGGATGGGCCTGTCACTCATTCAGGAGTTAATCAGAGATGATTCTCTGTAGGAATCTAAATATATAAAAACTGAGACCTGAAGGATGGTTGCAAGACACTGGAGCTGGGAGGAATATTCTAGGCATAGAAATGCTGGTGTGCTGGAGGAATTTTGTAAGACAATTATTAAACTGTTTGTAGCTTGAAACATGAGTAGTTATCTTACAGAAATCAGCAAAAGCTACAAATCAGGTCCCTCCTTCACAAGTTTCTATTCCACCTCACTCTCAGCTAATTTACCAGCACTCCCCTGGAAGTGAATGAGAACATAGTAAATTAAGGAACTGAAAATAGTTTGACTTGCTGGATCAGTAAAAAATGAGACTGGAAAAGCATGAAAAAGCCAGATCTTCAAGGACCTTGTAATTCAAGGTAATGAATTTGGATTTTGTCAGGATGAGGAAGGGAAAGTAGTGAATAATTTCAAAGAGGGCTTCTGTTTGCAGTTTTAAATACAAATGTGGCAGTTGTATTGAGAACATTCTGGATGAATACTGTTATACTTTCTCAGAAACAAGTTGAAGGGCATCAAGTGATTTGAAAAATAGAGAAAAAGTGTTCTCAAAATGACAAGAGTACATTTGGGGCAAATTTACTCCCATGGCATATTGTGATAGTGTGTTCTCTAACAGATGGGAAAGGAAAGTAAAATAGATTATGGCAATCGTTTCATATGCTATCACCTGTAAGACAACCATAAATGGAAGTCATGTGTTGCATTGACCACAGTGTCAATTTAAGCATTAAGGCCAAAGAGGAAGCCAGCCGACACATCATTTATTCACCTACTGTGAATATAATTCATTAACTGTGCTATAATTTATTAGCAATTACTAATTAGCTGGCAGAGACACTCATAGAGCTAATTTGGGGGGCTTTTATTGGTGGCATTTGACAATGAAATTTAAAATACTGTTCACATGTCACAAGTAACATGAACTGTTTCATTGTATATATTTATTATGTTTTACAGTATATATTTATGATTCAGTAACTTTTCTGGATAAAAAGGAAAATGTATGACTAATTGCACAATAGACTCTGTGTGTGTGTTAGTCGCCCAATCCAGTCCTACTCTTTGTGACCCTATGGACTATATATATACATATATATAGCCTGCCAGGCTCCTCTGTCCATGGAATTCTTTAGGCAAGAATACTGGAGTGGGTTGCCATTTCCTTCTTTAAGGTAGACTTCAAGCATTCACAATAGATTACAAAATAGTTTACAAGAGACTCTAAGCATTCACAAATTTAACATATCCATGGTCTGTGAAAAAGTGAAAGTCGCTCAGTCCTGTCCAAATTTTGGGACCCCCTAAAGTCTTTTAAAGTTTGGCTAAAGCCCAAATATGAAATGCACATAATGCTGGGCTGGTTTCTGGGTTAGAATTAGTCATTTAACTAGTGAAAGAGCCTACTCAAAGGCCCCACATCTGCATCTCAATAAGGCTTGCTTGTTGGTCACTTTGCCACTGGCAGACTTAACAAAATTGAATGAATGGCAGAACACCCTATACTTGGTTAAGAAGACTTTTAAAGATGTTAGTGCTCTGCAAAATGAATATACATTTTTAATGAAATTCTAAAAGAATTTTTTAAACTGAATGTGCTGACTCAAAACTAAACATGGGGAATTAAATATGTAAAAGAACTAGGAAAATTCTGGAAAAAAGGATGAATGAGAGGAGCCTAGTACTACCAAATACGACCACATATTATATAGCTATGGTAATTATAAGATAAGAAGACACATAAATCTTGAGACAGGTTAATGGAACAGAATAAAGAAGCCAGAAATAGACCCAAGTACATATGGAAATTTAGTACACAATAAAGGTGACATTCCAAATTGATAGATCAAAAACTTTTTTAACATTAAAAAGAAGCCATTAAAGTACTAGGAGAAAGTATCAGTTCAGTTCAGTTCAGTCACTCAGTCATGTCTGACTCTTTGAGACCCCATGAATTACAGCATGCCAGGCCTCCCTGTCCATCACAACTCCCGGAGTTCACTCAGACTCACGTCCATCAAGTCGGTGATGCCATCCAGCCATCTCATCCTCTGTCGTCCCCTGCTCCTCCTGCCCCCAATTCCTCCCAGCATCAGAGTCTTTTCCAATGAGTCAACTCTTCGCAGGAGGTGGCCAAAGTACTGGAGTTTCAGCTTTAGCATCATTCCTTCCAAAGAAATCCCAGGGCTGACCTCCTTCAGAATGGATCGGTTGGATCTCCTGGCAGTCCAAAGGACTCTCAAGAATCTTCTCCAACACCACAGTTCAAAAGCATCAATTCTTCGGCGCTCAGCTTTCTTCACAGTCCAACTCTCATATCCATACATGACCACAGGAAAAACCATAGCCTTGACTAGACGGACCTTTGTTGGCAAAGTAATGTCTCTGCTTTTCAATTTGCTATCTAGGTTGGTCATAACTTTCCTTCCAAGGAGTAAGCGTCTTTTAATTTCATGGCTGCAGTCAGTATAGTACAGTTTAAAAAACAATTTTGATACAAGGAAGGACTATAAAAACATGGCAGGATATAGCAATATAGGAAATGAAACATACAAATTTGAATGTATACAATAAAATTACTCTACAAAATAAAGCATCAAAAACAAAATATAAAGAAGCAATATACTAGAGATAAAAAATATTTGTGGCACATGAAAAAAGGATGTTTTAGTAATATATAAAGAAAAAATCAATAAGAAAAACAGTAATCCAATAGAAACCAGGCAAAGATCATAAAGACAGACTTCACAGAAGAGGAATAAGAATCGCTTATTCTTATTTCAAAGAGGAATCTCTTTGAAACATGTGAAAGTATACTCAGCTTCATTCATTACAAATAAATGCAAATTCAAACTTCAAAGAAATAGATATTTTCACCTTCAGATTGGCACAGTAACAGTGTCTGACACTCTCATATATTTGCTGGGATGGTAAATTGGAATGAATTTTTTAAAAAGCAATTTGACAATTTATATCCAAATTTCAAATGCAGATATCCTTTCACCCAGCAATTCTACTTTGAAGAATTCATTCCTCATGCATACTTGTACATATATACAGTAAGATATTCATATCATTATTTTTAATAAAAATTTTTTTAAACAAACGAAATGATTTTTATAGAAAATGGTTTGATAAATCATTATGCATCTATATAGTTGGATACTATGACACCATCATTTTTTTGCATTGACCACTGAGGAACCCTTTCTTATCTCGCTTTGCAATTCTTTGGAACTCTGCATTCAAATGAGTAAGGGCCCCTTGGAAACCATTTTGCCTTTTTGCATTTCTTTTTCTGGGGATGGTCTAGATCTCTGCCTCCTGTACAATGTCATGAACCACTATCCATAGTTCTTCAGGCACCCTGTCTATCATATCTAATCCCTTGAATCTATTTGTTACTTCCACTGTATAATCATAAAGGATTTGATTTAGGTCATACCTGAATGGCCTAGTGGTTTTCCCTACTTTCTTCCATTTCAGTCTGAAAACAGATCAGTTTTCATTCCAATCCCAAAGAAAGGCAATGTCAAAGAATGTTCAAACTACTGTGCAATTACACTCATGTCATATGCTGGCAAAGTAATGCTCAAAATTCTCCTTGCAAGGCTTCAACAGTAAATGAACAGTGAACTTCCAGATGTTCAAGCTGAATTTAGAAAAGGCAGAAGAACCAGAGATCAAATTGCCAACATCCATTGGATCATTGGGAAAGCAAGAGAGTTCCAGAAAAACATCTACTTCTGCTTTATAGACTATGACAAAGTCTTTGATTGTGTGGATCACAACAGACTGTGGAAAATTCTTCAAGAGATGGGACTAATTGACCACCTGACCTGCTTTCTGAAAAATCTGTATCCAAGTCAAGAAACAACAGTTAGAACTGGACATGGAACAACAGACTGGTTCCAAATTAGAAAGGGAGTACATCAAGGCTGTATATTGTCACCCTGCTTATTTAAATTATATGCAGAGTACATCATGAGAAATGATGGGTTGAAAGAAGCACAAGCTGGAATCAAGATTTCCGGGAGAAATATCAATAACCTCAGATATGCAGATAACACCACCCTTATTGCAGAAAGCTAAGAACTAAAGAGCCTCTTGATGAACGTGAAAGAGGAGAGTGAAAAAGCTGGCTTAAAACTCAGCATTCAGAAAAGTAAGATCATGGCATCTGGTCCCTTCACTTCATGGCAAATAGATGGGGAAACAATGAAAACAGTGACAGACCTTAGTTTTTTGGGCTCTAAAATCACTGCAGATGGTGACTGCAGCCATGAAATGAAAAGACACTTGCTCCTTGAAAGAAAAGCTATGATTAACCTAGACAGCTTACTGAAAAGCAGAGATATACTTTGCCAACAACGGTCCATCTAGTCAAAGCTATGGTTTTTCCAGTAGTCATGTATGAATGTGACAGTTGGACTATAAAAAAGCTGAGCACCAAAGAACTGATGCTTTTGAACTGTTGTTTCGGAGAAGACTCTTGAGGATCCCTTGGACAGCAAGGAGATTCAACCAGTCAATCCTAAAGGAAATCAGTCCTGAATATTCATTGGAAAGACTGATGCTGGAAATTGGAATTTCAATACTTTGGCCACCTGATGTGAGGAACTGACACATTGGAAAAGACCCTGATGCTGGGAAAGATTGAAGGCAGGAGGAGAAGGGAACGACAGAGGATGAGATAGTTGGATGGTATCACTGACTCAATAGACATGAGTTTGAGCATGCTCTGAGAGTTGGTGATGGACAGGGAAGCCTGGAGTGCTGCAGTCCATGAGTCACAAAGAGTTGGACATGATTGAGCGACTGAACTGACTGACTGATGATGCCATCAGTTTAAACCAAGACTATCAGGACTGAATGGGAGAATCGTCAAGAAAGAATATTAAAGGAATAAAAGATATATACAGAACTGCATGTATGCATGCTCAGTAGCTTCAGCTGTTTCCCACTCTGCGAGCTTATGGAGTGTAGCCCACGAGGCTCCTCTGTCCATGTGATTCTCCAGGCAAGAATACTGGAGTGGGTTGCCATGTCCTTCTTCAGGAGATCTTCCCAACTTAGGGATTTAATTTGCAGCTCCTGTGTCTCCTGCATTGCAAGCAGATTCTTTACCCACCGAGCCAGCTGAGAAGCCAGTGGTACATATCAGTTCAGTTCAGTTCAGTTCAGTCACTCAGTTGTGTCCAAATCTTTGCAACCCCATGAATCGCAGCATGCCAGGTCTCCCTGTCCATCACCAACTCATGGAGTTCACTCAAACATATAGTAGATTACAATTGTTTGAAAGACACATGTGCACAGAAATGCAAATGCAGGTATATATATAGAATGTTTTTGGAAGGACACAAGAAAGGAGTAGAGAAGAGATCAGATTATAAAGGACAGGTTTTGGGGGTTTGTTTTAAATATATACCTTTTATAGCAAGTTTTATTTTTGCTTTATTTTTGGTCAAATTCAGGAGTGTCTGGATTCAGTGACAGGAAGATGATGAGAAGGGTTTAGGGAATGCTTCAGTAGGTGCAAAATGTGTTCACTGAATAAAAGATACACCTTAAATGTTGAAAAGTCTTTCATATAACACATTTCATCATCCTCACTCATGATGTATATTAGTCAGAATTTTCCAGAGAAACAGAATCAATAGGATATTTCCAGATACATAGAGATTTATTATGAGGGATTGACTCACATGATTACAGAGGCTGAGAAGTCCCATCATCTGCAAAGCTGGAGGTTCAGGAAAATCAATGGTTTAGTTCCAGTCAAACTCCAAAGGCCTGAATACCAGAGGAGATGGTGTAAATCCCAGTCCCAGTCTAAAGGCCCAAGAATGATTAAATCCTGGTCCAGCTTGGAAGTTCTGAGAACCAGAAGCTCTGATTTCCAAAGGCAGGAGATAATTGTCCCAACTCAAGCAAGAGAGCCAATTTTCCCTTCTTTTGCCTTTCTGTTCATCTTAGGCCCTCAAAAGATTGGACGATGCCCGTTTGCATTGTTGAGGGTAAAATAGAGCTTTACAGATTCAAATTCTAATTAATCTCTTTTGAAAACACCCTCATAGACACACTCCAAAATAATGTTTGACCTGCTTTCTGGGCATTCCTTAGTCTAGTCATCACAGGTAAGGATCAACATTATTTATAGCTTTCACTATGGATGAATTCTGTAAGGGCTAGGACTGTGTCCTATCTTAATCACCATTAAATGTATTGATATTAGCATAATGCCTAGTACAGAGCAAATACTCAAGAAGTGTCTATAGAATGAATTCATGAAAGTCCAGTATTATGGTTATGACATGATATAACATGTACCATTTTTTAAGACACAATTTTTGGTTTTAGATTTATAAATAAGTTTGCTCATTTATTTGTTCATTATTGAATGTGGTCAATTTTTTTAGTTACTTTAGTTAATTAGGGAAAATAGCATTATGTTCAGAAATCTAGGTATTTGTGATAAGTTTAATATGAATCTCTTTTACCAGACAAGACTATATTACAATGCTTACCAAAGATGGTACAGAGAAAAACAAGGAAGCTTGTTTAAAATGCAGGATTGCCAGGTTCCACTCCCAGAGAATCTGATTTAATAGATCTGAGTTGATGCTTAAGAATATTTAAATATGTTCTCAAGTAATTATAATAGCCATTAAAATTGGGGAAACTAATGCTATCTCAATAAATACATATATAAAATTAGGGAATCCTTGATTTTCATTTTTTTCTCCTTAGGGACTATATACATTTACTTAGTAAGTATTCCTAACGTGCTCACTTTGTATCAGCCACTGACTAAACTATTGAACAAATTTGTTTAATCTCTGTCACAACCCTTTGAGGTAGGTGTTATTTATCTTTCCATTTTATGGATGCAGAAATTGAGATATAGAGATATTAAAAAAAAAAAAAAAAGCAGAAAAACTTGCCCAAGCTCACATAGCTAGTAAAGCAGGTCTAGGAAATGCCAGAGTCTGCAATAACTCTGCTTTCTTCTGCAAACATTTTAAAACATTTAATTTGTTCCAATATTGTTTGACCTGCTAATAAATACTCACATGGTGGCGCTGGCTCATACACACACACACACACACACAACAAAAACTATAATTTCAAACTGATATTGAAATAATAAATAGAAATTTGGCACTGCAAAATATTCAGCCAGAACTTTTTAGATGAGTTCCACAGTTGTTTCTCTTCTTTTCAAATATGACATTTCTTAATTCAGCATCACAGATTTTATTCATATATAGTAATTCTGGAGGTTTGAACTGAAAAAGTTGAGCAATAGATATTCAAATCAAAGAAAAAGAGCCACTTGTTTATTTGAGGAAATTTTAAATAGACTCTGGACATGTTTTTATAGCCTATATTTGGAGGTCTAGGATTGTGGTATTGAACTACCTTTCAAACTAATAATAATCCTTGTCTTAGTGTTTGTCTGTGTTGCAGTGGCCAGATATGTGAATTCCTGAGTTTTAGGTATTGTGCTGTCACTGTCATGCCTGATTTTACAACAACTGATCATTCAACACAAAGAATAAGAAGGCCTGACACTTGCCACGATCAAAACAACTACCATCAAATACACGTTTCATCATCATAACCCATCAAATAGTGGGACATATCTGGATTGATCAAGTTCCCAGAAGATAATGGTCTATCCTTTAGCTTAGGTTGAAGAATGATTAGAAGTGGTGGGAGACAGGGGGACATTACAATGAAAAATGGTCCTGGTGACAGCTAGGCTGTGAGGGGAAACTAAGAAATGAAACAGAAACCACACCTGAAAAACTGTATGATGACTCGTAAAACAAACTATACCAAACCAAACCATGATCACCAATTTGTGAAGCTTTAACACCAACTCCTTTAGATAGAACATGAACAACTTATAAATCTGCACAGAGGCATATGTTGTAAAGATAAGTTCACTCACTGTGCCATCTACTCCTTAGTTTATAGATTTGGTCCAATTTCTGCCCAAACTATTACTAACTTCAGCCTCCAAAATCCCCAAAGTCCTCCTCTCTAACTCCCTCCTTTGAAGATAGCCCATATACCCCCAGGGTTCATTCTCCCTTGCTGTGGCAAGCCTAATACATTTAACTTTGACTACTAGTGTTCCTGGTAGTCTTGGCTCTCTATCTTTAACACCTTTGATAACACTAAATAAGAAGCAGTTTAACAGAAAGGAGTCTTTCAGTCATTCCTTCCTATTAAGTGTAGAGGTTGCAGAGGGGAATGTACATTATATTTTCCAAGTGCATTTTGTACTTCTCTATTGACACTCTACTCCAACTATGCTGATTTCATTGCTGCTAAATTGGTGATTAGATGCTTATTCACATGATGCAAATTAGCATAGTTAAAATGTCTTGTATGGGACAGTTTAACTACATTCATTAATGAAAGTGAAAATGTTAGTCGCTCAGTCACATCTGACTCTTTGTGACCCCATGGACTGTAGCCCACCAGGATCCTCTGTCCATGGATTTTCCAGGTAAAAATACTGGAGTGGGTTGCCATTTCCTACTCCAGGGGATCTTCCTGACCCAAGGATTGAACTGGGGTCTTCCATATTGTGGGCAGATTCTTTACCATCTGAACCACCAGGGGAGCTATTACTAGTATATTAATATTGAGTCAGACACTGTATTCAACAATGACTAATCCATCATTTTTGAGAGGTGGTTTTAGTATTGAGAAGTCTATGTAGCTGTGCAGCATCTTGCATGAAAAATGTGCACTCTCTTGGCCTTACCTCACTAGATAGCCACTGACAGAGAATTTCAATGTCCAGCGCTGTCACTTTGACATGTTCCCTCAAGGGTCAATTTATATTCAACAAAGAAGATGCAAGAAATAATCCCTAAAAAGCCATGTAACAGAACTCTGTCTATGGCTTTGTCTCTGTCTCTCCACACAAATAAACACTATCACTACACACACACACACACACACTTTTTCTCTTAAGAAAAGTAATCCCACAAAAAATTTTTTGTAGCTTGGTATACTAATGAGAAGTGACTTTTTAATTATTTGTCTACCATAAGCAAGCAGTTGTGATGGTCTTCTCAATTCATTTTGATAGAATCATGGAATGCCAGAACTAAAGGTAATATTAGTGATTATATCAGTCAGGATTATCTAGAGAAATGGAGCCTACAGGATATATATATATGCATATATACATACATATAATGTACACATGTATATACATGTGCATATACATATATATGATATATGTATGATGTCTATATATCTATGTCTATGTTTAGGTCTATCTTTAGCTAGAGAGGAAAGGAAGAGGGGAAGGAAAGAGTGGTTTAAGATTTTATTTTATTTTAAGGAGTTGACATGTAATTGTGGGGGCTGGCAAGTCCCAAATCATTAATTCAGGCCTGAAGCTGAACACTCAGGCTGGAGTTGATGCTTCAGTCTTGAAGCAGAATCTCTTCTTCTCTGGGAAACCTCAGTTTTTGTTGTTAAGGCCTTAATGAGGCTCCCCCAAATTATCAAGGGGGAGCCTCTCATTTAAAGTCAACTGATATAAATATATATATATATATATATATATATATATATATATATATATATAAACCATATCTGCAAAATGCTTTCATAGCTAGACTGAGATTAATGTTTGGTTAAATAAGTGAGTACTGTAGGCTAGACATAATTTTGCTGACATAAGTCCATATAGTCAAAGCTATGGTTTGCCTGGAAAATCCCATGGATGGAGGAGCCTGGTAGGCTGCAGTCCATGGGGTCGCTAAGAGTCGGACACAACTGAACAACTTCACTTCACTTTTCACTTTCATGCATTGGAGAGGGAAATGGCAACCCACTCTGGTATTCTTGCCTGTAGAATCCCAGGGATGGGGGAGCCTGGTGGGCTTCCGTCTATGGGGTCACACAGAGTCAGACACGACTGAAGTGACTTAGCAATGGTTTTTACAGTAGTGATGTACAGATGTGAGAGTTGGACGATAAAGAAGGCTGAATGCCAAATAACTGATGCTTTCAAATTGTGCTGGAGAAGACTCTTGAGAGCTCCTTGGACAACAAGGGTATCAAACCAGTCCAACATAAAGGAAATCAACCCTGATTATTGACTAGAAGGACTGATGCTGAAGTGGAAACTCCAATACTTTGGCCACTTGACATGAAGAGCTGACACATTGGAAAAGACCCTGATGCTGGGAAAGATTGAGGGCAGGAGGAGAAGGTGGCTACAGAGGATGAAATGGCTGGATGGCATCAGCGACTCAGTGGACATGGGTTTGAGCAAACTTAGGAGATGGTGAAGGACAGGAAAGCCTGGAGTGCTGCAATCCACGGGGTCACAAAGAGTCAAACACAACTTAGCAACTGAACAACAACAATAGGCTAGAGAAACTGACACATAAAATGAACCAGCACAGTGATCATCTAAACAAACTCAATGAATTTTATACATGTAGAGTCTGGGGGCTTGCAGAGGGAAGAGAGATGTTTAGTCATCTAGCACCTAAGGTTATAGCATACTACAATTAGTACCCTAAATTATTAATGTCAGATTGGAAGTTCTCCTCAATCATAAATCTTAATGTGTATCACTATATTTATAGTTTCTAAGTATTCATTGATCATGGAATTTCTTATGCTTATGATTAAATTGGAAAGATTATCCTGAGAACATTAAGAGCAACTTATTAAAGGATATATTACACGGATCAACTGAATGCTGCTACTAAGATACACATAATAAATATAATATTTTGACTATGTCAAAATTTACAAGTCTTAAGAACCAAACTAAGATATTTGAAACACATGAAAATATTGCTGAGCTGTCTTACAAACTGAATGACTAAAGGCCACTAATTTTCTTTTTATTTTATCTCCAAATTACAATTCCACTTTAATAAAAATGTCTATTAGTTAATATATAAAATAACTTTAGTTTAACTCACATTTACTTACTTTACAAACCACGTTATATTAAGATGTGTTATTTATAAAAATTTGCATTTTTCTCTACAAGGATACTTAAAAGCTCCCAGTGAGATTAAATTATAAATTAGTTTCTAAACAATGCTTATAAATTCTGGAAAATATTTCTTATGATAAGAGATAAGATTTCTAATTAAATAATTTGAGTCTGCTACACAAGATGTGGCTTTAGAATCAAAGACAGGATGCAATGAGACTTTCAATATTTATCTATTTAAACTAGAATCTTCATAAATGAACTTGATGCTGGGTAAACAAGACAGAATGAGATAATATTTTAGGTCACAGAAGTAGTGCAGACATTTTACTAGTGATATCATCATTTAGTTAGGAAAGGAAGGGTTTTGTTTCCTAAAAATGTATGGTAAAAAAACAGAAACAGACACACAGATATAGAGAACAAACTAGTGGTTACCAGTGGGGAAAGAGAAAGGGAGAAGGGATTAAAAGGTATAAACTATTATGTATAAAATACATAAGCTACAAGGATATATTGTACAAAACATGGAATACAGCCAATATTTTATAATAACTTTGAATTGAGTATCAGCTATAAAAATTTGAATCACTTTGTTTTACCCTTAAAAATAATATAATATTTACATAAACTATATTTTAATAAATAAAAATTAATTAAAAATTTTGTAAATGCTCAGTAAAATACCAGTAAAAATTCAAGAAATTACTATATAACAAAGCAAAGAAAGGAGAAACATACTAATTTTTTTAAGTGAGCAAAGGATATGAATAGGGAAGTTCAAAACACAATATATGAACTCCCAATAGGATATGAAAAAATGTTTAATTATAGCAGTAATCAATACTAGGGAAATTAAAATGGGAAATATTTTTTGGCCTATAAAATTGTCAGATACTTTTAAATAATAATTTCATAATTGGTGGGATAGATACCTTCCACATTGCTGGCATTTGTAGATATTTGTACAGATAATCCCTGAGTGCTAATGGTTAGACTTTATGATTTTTTGACATTACAATGGTACAGAAATGATTTGCATTCAATATAAACTGTATTTCAAACATATACAGTGAAAAAATGCCTAAAAATATATTCAACAATATATTAGCAGTTGATCAATTTGGGCAGTGGAATTATTGTTATTTTTTTTGTTTTCTCTTAGTGTAGTTTCACTTTACATATTGCTTTTTTAAGTTATAGGAAGATTAGTTTTCTTGTAATTGGAATAATAATGTTATTATTTTTAAATATGTATGAGGAAATAAAAAAGATGTTCATATGCAGTACATGATTATTTTTCAAACCAGCAGCATACTGCTATAGACTGAACTAAGCCCCCTCCCCATATTCATATATTGAAGACTTAATACCCAATGTGATTATAATTGGAGAAAGTTTTTCAGGGGGCTAAGGTTAAAAGTGGAGAAGGCAATGGCACCCCACTCCAGTACTCTTGCCTGGAAAATCCCATGGATGGAGGAGCCTGGTGGGCTGCAGTCCATGGGGTCACTAAGAGTCGGACACAACTGAGCGACTTCACTTTCACTTTTATGCATTGGAGAAGGAAATGGCAACCCACTCCAGTGTTCTTGCCTGGAGAATCCCAGGGATGGGGGAGCATGGTGGGCTGCTGTCTATGGGTTGCACAGGGTCGGACACGACTGAAGTGACTTAGCAGAAAGGTTAAAAGAGGTCATGAAAGTGAGGTGTTAATATAAGGATTGGTGTCCTTGTAAGAAGACAGAATTGTAATGAGAGAGAGATTTCTTGCCACTGAAACTCAAGGATGAAAGGTCATGTTAGCTCATAGCAAGTAGGCAACTGTCTGCAAATATGGAAGAGCACAGAATCCAACTATAATGTCACCCTGATCTTGGACATTCAGCCTCTAGAACTGTGAGAAAATAAATTTTGTTGCTTAAGTCACCCAGTCTACTGTATTTTGTTATGGCAATTTGATCTGACTTAAACATGTGCTTTTGGTCATTTAATATGCTTTTTAGTCATATATAAATTTTACTCTGTCTCCTTCCAAAGAGATTTGAATTGGCTAAAATTGGGTTTAATTAATAAGTTCTATTAAGTCAGGGGAAAGAACTTAGTCTAGACTCTGAGGAGGACATAGTATTTGGAAGAAGTGTGAAGAGGTATGAGCATGATGGTGGCTGCAGCATAAGCAATGGCATGAAGATCATCAGGGGATAAGAAGCAGAACAACATGAGTATACAGATAAGAGAAGATCAGAAGATGACTAAGTTCTCATTCTTTTCATGTTATACCCTTTCAAAATCATTACTAAACATTCACAGTGACTTACAGTAAGGTATCAAGTGAAATATTGTCTTCTGAAATTTTATTAAACTCCATTTTGTTTTGAAGAATGTTATCCCTTAAAAAACTGTACAAGTGGAACTAACTGGGTAAAGGGTATGGAACCCTTCTGTATTATTTCCTGCAGCATAATGTAAATTCATTATTATATATAAATTAAAAGTTCAGTTGAAAAATTAAATTCTCCAGAGTCTAAAATGGAAACTGGATTAATATTGTGACAACTATACTTTAAAATCCTGATGTTATAGGTCATTCTGGGGTGTACTTTTTTTTTTTTTTTTTTGAACTTTACAATATTGTATTAGTTTTGCCAAATATCAAAATGAATCCGCCACAGGTATACCTGTGTTCCCCATCCTGAACCCTCCTCCCTTCTCCCTCTCCATACCCTCCCTCTGGGTCGTCCCAGTGCACCAGCCCCAAGCATCCAGTATCGTGCATCGAACCTGGACTGGCAACTCGTTTCATACATGATATTATACATGTTTCAATGCCATTCTCCCAAATCTCCCCACCCTCTCCCTCTCCCACAGAGTCCAGATGGTAACAATAACCCTGTGTACGAGACAGCAAAAGAGACACTGATGTATAGATCAGTCTTATGGGGTGTACTTCTTTAGGAAACACTAACTTACATTTATTTTGAGGAAATCAGATAGTTGAAGAGATTTAGCAAAGGCCCAATTTACCCTTGTGCTCAAACGGTAACTCCCACCCTAAGAAGGAACCAATGGGTTTTTGCTATTAGGCCACTGATTAGGGTTCTGATTTGGGCTTTCCTGGTGGCTCAGATGGTAAAGAACATGCCTGAAATGTAGGAGATCTGAGTTTGATCCCTGGGTTGGGAAGATCCCCTGGAGAAGTGAATGACTACCCACTCCAATATTCTGGTCTGGAGAATTCCATGGACAGAGAAGCCTGGCAGGCTCCATGGGGTCCATGAAGTCACAAAGAGTCAGACAAGACTGAGCGACCTTCACTTTAAACTCATATGGTTCTGATTTAGGTAAATATTTGTAAGTCCCGCCTCCGAGAAATCTGTATGAAGGTCAAGAAGCAACAGTTAGAACTGGATGTGGAACAACAGACTGGTTCCAAATTGGGAAAGGAGTATGTCAAGGCTGTATATTGTCACTCTGCTTACTTAACTTATATACAGAGTACATCATGAGAATTGCTGGACTGGATGAAGCACAAGCTGGAATCAAGACTGCTGGGATAAATATCAGTAACCTCAGATATGAAGATGACACCACCCTTATGGCAGAAAGTGAAGAAAAACTAAAGAGAGAGCCTCTTGATGAAAGTGAAAATGGAGAGTGAAAACCTGGCTTAAAACTCAGCATTCAGAAAAGTAATATCATGGCATCTTGTCCCATCACTTCATGGCAAACAGATGGGGAAACAATTGAAACAGTGACAGACTTTAGTTTCTTGGCTCCACAATAACTGCAGATGGTGACTGCAGCCATGAAATTAAAAGGCACTTGCCCCTTGGAAGAAAACTTATAACCACCCTAGACAGCTTATTAAAAAGCAGAGACATTACTTTGCCAACAAAGTTTCATCTAGTCAAAGCTATGCTTTTTTCCAGTTGTCATGTATGGATGTAAGAGTTGAACTATAAAGAAAGCTGAGTGCTGAAGAATTGATGCTCTTGAATTGTGGTGTTAGAGAAGACTCTTGAGAGTCTTGGATAGCAAAGAGATTCAACCAGTCCATCCTAAAGGAAATCAGTCTTGAATATTCATTGGAAGGATTGATGCTGAAGCTGAAACTCCAATACTTTGGCCACCTGATGCAAATAACTGACTCATTTGAAAAGACCCTGATGCTGGGAAAGATTGAAGGCAAGAGAAGAAGGGTTCAACAGAGGATGCGATGGTTGGATGGCATCACCATCTCAATGGACATGAATTTGAGTAAACTCTGGGAGTTGATGATAGACGGGTCAGCCGGCATGCTTCAGTCCATGGGGTTGCAAAGAATCAGACACAACTAAGTGACTAAGAGACACACACATGACCCATGTACTAGGCCATCCCTACCCTATTGGCAGTAATCCATTAAACTATGAACAATCACTTTATTACTGAAGAAGATCTGTGTTTCTGAAAGAGAGGGAACTCATTGAATACAGGAAAGGTCAATAGTAATGTTCAGAAAGTGAAGGTGTTAAACTTTGATGTTTCATCATGCATCTGGTTTATGGCATGGTCACTGCAAAATGACTTGAGATATTACCTATTTTAGAGACACAAGTCAAAAACTCTAAATCACCTCTTTAAAAAAAATACTTCAACCTAATATTATATGACTTAAAACCAATGTTTGGGAGGATGGATGGGGAAATGGCTGGATTGGTTTTTCATTACTGATTGATTAAACAGATATCATTATTTGTTCATTTGACAAGCATTTAAGGAATGTTCATTATGATTCAAGCACAGTGGCACAAAATGATATATTTTCTAGCCTAGAGATGAGCGACTAAACTGAACTGAGGACACTTCACCCCAAAACAATGAATTTCACCTTTTCCTCAAGAGCACATGGAACATTCTCCAGGATATATCACATCCTGGGCCATATATCTATCCTTAGTAAATTCAAAAAAATTGAAATCACTTCAAGAATATTTTCTAATCACATTGCGGTAAGATTAGATGTCAACTATAGGGAAAAAATATTAAAAACTACAAACATATGGAGGCTAAATAACATGGTTCTGAATAACCAACAAATCATGGAAGAAATCAAAAAGGAAATCAAAATATGCATAGAAACAAATGAAAATGAAAACATGACAACCCAAAACCTTGGGAATTCAGTAAAAGCACTGCTAATGGGAAGGTTCATAGCATTACAAGCTTACCTCAAGAAACAAGAGAAAAATCAAATAAATGACCTAACTTTACCCCTAAAACAACTAGAAAAAGAAGAAATGAAGAACCCCAGAGTTGGTAGAGGGAAAAAAATAATAAAAATTCAGGCAGAAGTAAATGAAAAAGAAACAAAGGAGACTATAGCCAAAGTCAACAAAACTAAAAGCTTGTTCTTTGAGAAGATAAATAAAATGAACCAACCATTAGCCAGACTCATCAAGAAAAAAAGGAGAAGAATCAAATCAACAAAATCAGAAATGAAAATGGAGAAATCACAACAGACAACACAGAAATGCAAAGGATCATAAGAGACTACTGTCAACAACTATATGCCAATAAAATGGACAACTTGGAAGAAATGGACAAATTCTTAGAAAACTATAACCTTGCAAAAACTGAACCAGGAAGAAATAGAAAATCTTAACAGACCCATCACAAGCATGGAAATTGAAAGTGTAATAAAAAAATCTTCCAACAAATGAAAGCCCAGGACCAGATGGCTTCACAGGTGAATTCTACCAAAAATTTAGAGAAAGGCTAATAACACCTATCCTACTCAAACTCTTCCAGAAAATTTCAGAGGAAGGTAAACTGCCAAACTCATTCTATGAGGCCACCATCACCCTAATACCCAAACCAGACAAAGATGCCACACACACAAAAAAAGAAAGAAAAGAAAACTATAGGCCAATATCACTGATGAAGATAGATGCAAAAATCCTTAACAAAATTCTAGCAAACAGAATCCAACAACATATTAAAAATATCATACATCATGACCAAGTGGGCTTTATCCCAGGGATGCAAGGATTCTTCAATATTCACAAATCAATCAATATAATATACCACATTAACAAATTGAAAGATAAAAACCATATGATAATCTCAATAGATGCAGAGAAAGCCTTTGACAAAATTCAACATCCATTTATGATTAAAAAAAAAAAAACTCTCCAGAAAGCAGACATAGAAGGAACATCCCTCAGCATAATAAAAGCCATACATGATAAACTCATAGCAAACATCCTCAATGGAGAAAAATTGAAAGCATTTCCCCTAAAGTCAGGAACAAGACAAGGGTGCCCACTCTCACCACTACTATTCAACATAGTTTTGGAAGTTTTAGCCACAGCAATCAGAGAACAAAAAGAAATAAAATAATCCAGATTGGAAAAGAAGTAAAACTCTCACTATTTGCAGATGACATGACCCTCTACAGAGAAAACCCTAAAGACACCATCAGAAAATTACTAGGGCTAATCAATGAAGAGTAAAGTTGCAGGATATAAAATCAATGCACAGAAATTCCTTGCATTCCTATACACTAACAATGAGAAAACAGAAAGAGAAGTTAAGGAAACAATCCCATTCACCACTGAAGTGAAAATAATAAAATACTTGAGAATAAATCTAATTAAAGAAGCAAAAGACCTAGAGATGCATATAGCCTAAACAGAGGAATGGTCTCCCAGATGGAATGCACATTTTTGAGGGGAGGTGCTAGCAATGAAGAAGGAGTCATTGGGGACAGTAAAGTCCTTATAAAAATATTACCAGTTAGACATTTATGCCAGAAACTTTAACCATTAGCTTTCTAAACTCTTAAAGCATGCTATTGAGATGGGACTTATCCTCATTTTACAAGAAACTTAAGTTCAAAGTAAACAAGTTATTTGCCTAAGGTCATGGAACTTATGAATAGTCAACCATGGATTTGAACCATGTCTTCCAAATTTTAAAGATTGTTATTTCTTACTATACTATACATCATCCCTTCAAGTTGTTTACAGTCAAGTTATGCAATTATCTTGTTCCTTGTTCATCCCTCTTTCCAGCATGCAAGTTCTAGAACAGGAATCTGTCCTACTCATTGCTGTATTTCCATTGTTTAGATCAGTATATAACATAGACTTGGCACTTATTAACATTTGTTGAATTAATCTAATATATATATTAATATATCAAAACTTGTTTTATTATCATTCTTATTATTATAAGTTAAGTCAAAGAGGGGTGCATGCATTCTGGTAAGGGCTGTGCAAAGCAATATATTAGATGAATAGAATTTCTTTTCATATGTCATTCATCTTTTTTGCTTTTTTTTAAAATTTATTTATTTTAATTAAAGGCTAATTACTTTACAATATTGCATTGGTTTTGTCATACATTGTATGTGAGACAGCAAAAAAGACACAGATGTATAGAACAGTCTTTTGGACTCTGTGGGAGAGGGAGAGGGTGGGATGATTTGGGAGAATGGCATTGAAGCATGTATAATATCATATAAGAAATGAATCACCAGTCCAGGTTTGATGCAGGATATTTTTATGTTTTATATGTACATGAAATATTGGATGGGCTTCCCAGGTGGCTCAATGATAAAGAATCAGCCTACCAGTGCCGGAGACACAGGAGATGCAAGGTCAAGAAAGTCCTCTGGAGGAGGAAATGACAATCCACTGAATATTCTTGCCAAAATATCTCAGGGACAGAAGAGCCTGGCAGACCACAATCCTGGGGTCACAAAAGAGTCAGACACAACTGAGCACTGATGCATGAAAATATTGGTAAAACAGCGTATATATGGAATTTATATGTTAATAAATATATTTGGAGTACAAAATTAATACCTGTTACTGATAGATGTGTGTTATCAAAAATGTTTGGAAAACACCAATCCAGAGGGAGAAGTAGGCATATAAGTAAACATGTACCACTTATCTTTTATGAAATGTGATGGGTATGTCTATATAAATTAGTTTAGGTGCAATAGGAAGAGCGTGACTATTTTTTCCTGGTTTTGATGATGATGGTGGGGCAGGGGTTATTAGTGGTACAGATAGCTAGAAAACAATTCACAGAGCAAGCAATGTTTAAACATGGAATCCTGTAGGATGGACTGGTTTTTTAGACACAGAGAAAATGACATTTGCAAAGGCATAAAGATATAAAAATCCTTGAGAATCCTTCTGTAGTTGCCTAGGAGGCTAGAAGGTAGGCATTGACCTCATGCTGAGCATGTTGACCTTTATCCTGAAGGTCATGGGAATTAAAAAAAGGTTCTAAGGAGCAAATATTAAGTGATGAGTCAGGGACTAGATTTTAGAGTCCTTTACAATCATAATTAAGAAGTTTGGACTTTGTGTTTTAAGAAAAGAGGAGCCATTGAAGAATTTCAAGGTGGGGTGTCACATGATAAATATGTATTTTAGTTAAAAGGTCATTGTAGTAATCCAGTAAAGGATGGGTAGCAAGGAGGAAAGCTGGAGGCAAAATCATTTTCATGTGATTTCAGCCACTGATTTTTAAAAAAGCTTTCAATCAGACAATTTTTAAACTAATTATTTTCTTACTTATTTTTGGCTGTGCTGGGTCTTTGTTGCTTCTCAGGCTTTTCTCTAGTTGCGGTGAGCAGAGGCTACTCTTCATTGTGGTATGCAGGCTTCTCATTGTGGTGGCTTCTCTTCTTGTGGAGGATCTAGGGGTGTGAGCTTCAGTAGTAGCAGCACGTTCAGTGGTTATGGCTCATGGGCCTTAGAGTGTGTGGGCTCCAGTAGTTGTGGCACCAAGCTTTAGTTACTCCACAGCATGTGGGATCTTCTCAGGTCATGGATCAAACTCATGTCCCCTCCACTGGCAGGTGGATTCTTATCCACTGTACCACCAGAGAAGTCTCCAATCAGATAATTTTTAAAGATAACGTCAAAATGACCCCTTGAAACAGGTGAATCAAATGTCTTCTCTCTGTGTTGTTGCCTATTGTATATATTCAACAAATATTTTCTCATATTGCCCCCGTGCCACTTTAGTACAATTCTGCCTCAATTCTTTCTGTTCTGTTGCCCATTAATTTAGATAAAACTCTTGAGTTACTGTTTTAAGTCATTCCCTCATTCACTGAAATTGGTCCGGCAGCTTCCCTCTATGCTCTTTGAAACCAATGCCCACTTAAGTTCTCTATTGTTCCATGACCAGCCTGTTTGATGACCCTACCAGAAAGCAATATTATATCTATCCTAGTGCCTAAAAATCGCTATGTACGGCTACCATGCAAAACAATAATAAAGATATATATATTTATTTGGTGGAAGCAGGGAACTTATATGAGGTAGAACCCATGAAATTCTCAAGTGCCAGATTGATATGCTGCTTCTGTCTATCTTTGATCACTGTCGTGCAGAAATGATCTTGTATAATTAAAAGATAGGCATAATAATACTAATTAGCAAGAAGTTGTGCAAGAAGGGACGTTTTTTAATTGCACAACAAGTTCTTCAGCCTTATATGTATCTTAGATTTTGGAGGGATGCTGATAAAGGCATGTCAACGTGACTAACTGGCTGTGGGACTGACATATTTGGTGGGAATGACTCTGCAGGTTGCCATGATAGTTTGCAAATTCTGGTTATGAACGTACAGGTCTTTGGTATCAAGGTGTTGCCATGAGCTAGACTGCTGCCCCATAATCTAGATGAGTCATAAAACTGAGAATTTTTTTTTAAATCTTCTCTCTTCCAGTCTTGTCATCATAGCACTGTTTGCAAATCTTATGTTCAGCCAACTGTTATTAGGGAATGAACTAAACAAAGATGACTTATTTAACTGATACAAAAGAGCTCTGAGAATCTCCTTTCCCCAACCTCATTCTGCCTAAATTACCATATGATGAACATGCATTTATTTTTGTAATAATAATTACCAGTATTGCAGCTCATATTTCCAAGATCAGTAATATTTCATCCTTAAATCTCTAAGGCTCAGCAAGGTAGGTCAGCATTATTTCCTTATAAAAAATTCAGAAACTGAGGCACAATGGGGTTAAAATGGTTATGACTTACTCCTAGTCACAGTGCTGGGATTAAAGCCCAGGAGAAGAGACCCAATTCTGGGCTCCAACCAATAAGCACTACTCCCTCCATGCATGAGTTTTGGGGTTTGTATTATTTTTAGCTTATGACAGTGTGACTGCTACCTAAGAGTAATTTTCTGTAGTTCTGAGAAATTTTCAAATCCATCATTAAGCACCTTTCTAAAGTTATTTCTACCTTTTTAGCTTTGTAATTTATCTTTAAATGCCCATAGACATTGAAAGCACATAAATCTAGAAACTGCTAATATGTACAACAATGTTTTTCTTGCACATTTTTTTGGACATAAGAATTAGCTTAACAAAATAGAGAAAGTAAAGTCAAGTTGTAAAGAGCAAAAAATTACAACAAAAAATATTTCCTTAAAACTTAGTCAAAATAAGCAGTGCTACAGATACCAAAATGTGCTATATATACATAGATCTTTTTTTTTTTTTTTTAGTTTATTAGGACCCATACCAAACCTTAAATGTTCTATGTTTATCTTTATCAACTTATTAAAATGTTCTCATTTCAGTCAGTGGCTTGTTTTATTTCTATTTAACTTCTTTTAAAGCTGTGATTTTTCCAGTAGTCATGTGTGGATGTGAGAGTTGGACCATAAAGAAGGCTGAGCTCTTAAGAACTGATGCTTTTGACCTGTGGTGTTGGAGAAGACTCATGAGAGTCCTTTGGACTGCAAGGAGATCAAACCAGTCAATCCTAAAGGAAATCAATACTGATAGTCATTGGAAGGACTGACACTGAAGCTGAAGCTCCAATACTTTGGCCACATGATGTGAAGAGCTGACTCCTTAAAAAAGACCCTAATGCTGGGAAAGATTGAAGGCAGGAAGAGAAGGGGATGACAGAGGACGAGATGGTTGGATGGCATCACTGACTGCATGGACATGAGTTTGAGCAAGCTCCGGGAGACGGTGAAGAACAGGGAAGCCTGGTGTGCTGTAGTCCATGGGGTTGCAAAGAGTTGGACATGACTGAGCAACTGAACAACACCAACTTTTTTCTGATGAAAGACTCCAAATGGCTTTGATATTCCTGGAAAGACTGTCCAAAGAAAACAGTCATTAAAAAAAAAAAAAAAAAACCTTTACCTACTAGGTTTTTGCATAGCAACTGATTCTTCCTGCAAGCTATGTTTTCCTCTTTACCTGTCAGGCAAGTCTTCATTTCTCAGGATAACCAAGCCATGGAAATATTTGTTAGGACCTTTTTAATTGGGTAGCTTGGGGCCTATGAGTAGATGTCTGATTGTTGCTAATGTACAGTGAAGTATGAAGATTCCTTCTTCTTGATATTTCTCATCATTCCCTCTTTTCTTATAAGCTAGATGTATATTGTATTATATTTTTATTAAATTTGGGAAGTGGTTCTAGTATAGTCAGTTTTGTTACAGACTAAAAAAAAGTAGTAAAAAATAGATGCTATGTAATTTGACCTTTTTTTCCTACTCCCAGTTCTTCACTATAAAATTATTTGAGGTTCTAAGTTAATGTTCATAGTCTACATACACATTATATGAACTGCAGTATTTCAGTTGGTCTCTGTTCCCCAGTGTGTAATGTCAGCATAGTTGGAAGAATCCAAAGACTTAGATTAGTAGAGATGTTCAACTTATTTCAATACAATATACATTTATTGAACGTCTAATATCCAATGCAGTGAGACAGAGAAAATTACAAATAGGATGCAGCCTCTGAGGTCAGGAAATTTACTGTTGATTCAATATTCATTCAACAAATATGTATTGAGCACTTACTACATGACAGGCACAATTCCTAGCATTGAGAATAAAAGTCATAAATAAAACACTGAAAAATACCTGCCCCGAGGACTCTTACAGTCTAATGCAGAGATATAGACACTAAAGAAATAAGGAAAATATCCAGTGTTGATAAATGCTATGCAGGAAAAAAAGTGAAAATTTATATAGAGTGATAGTGAGAGGTGTTTTAGGAAAGAAGTTTAATCACTGCTCTTAGTATCTTATAAGATTAGAGTTGGGAGCTCAAAGATAACTGAGAAGTCCTGGGCTTCTTATGGTATAAACAGAAATGAAGGCATAATGAGAGTAATCTGGATGATCTCAAGGCAAACTAAAGTGGTAAAACTATAAGCATTGCCAGAGACGGAAGGATATCTATCTTTCTATTTTCCCAGAAACAAGCAGAGATCTATTCCTGCCTCTCCCCAACTTCAGAGTGGCAAGGATGATGTGGAAACTAGAGAAAGGGGTACTTGTCTGCATTTTCTTAAGTTCTTGAATTCTCCCTTTCCTTCTGTGGGTGGAAGTTTGGGAAATGAGAGTGATCTATCTTAGTCCTGTGAATTTAAACATCATGTTTACACCTGAGTGCAATACATGACAGAATTTGCTGACTTCTATGATAGAAATGCAAACATAGCACATGGGAGTGAAGAGGAAACAAAGATTCATCCTTCCTGGAAGTCTTCACAGAGGAATTGGCATCCTTAGGAATTAGTAGTTGTAACCACTATCTTTATTTTGAAGATGATAACTTTCTCCTACAGTCTGCCAGATATGCTTTCCCAGCCACATAGTAAGGAAGTGACTCTGTAACAGTTTCCCAAATTGCATGTGTTCCAAAAATCTACTTGGGGGAACATACGCCTTCTATAATGTGAACTCAACTGCAGATGAATATACAGAAATGCTATCTAATGTTCCAAGTTTGAAAAGCTGTACACATGATTGAAAAACCTTGAATATTTTGGCTGATAATATTCTTAATCATCACTAGTATAAATTTTTGTTTCATTTGTACAAAAGATCAAGGTTAGTTTCTGTGTCCAGAATAAATTTAAAATCAGATTTATTTCCATAAAATAAAAGCTATGTCACTAGAAACTAGATCAAGGTTAATCATAACAGCTATTATTTATTGCATGCTAGTTGCTTTACGCACATTATCACTTTGCCTCATAGAGCTCTACAAAGGGAATATTCTCATTTCCATTTTAGAGATGAGTTTCTCTTAAAAAGATGTTAAATGACTCACCCAAGACCACACACTTAGTATGTGATAGGACTTAAATTTGATCCCCAATACTATTTTTTCAACCATATCACACTGCCAAGAAAGGAGTCCCAAATGTTAAAACTGCATCAATTGGTTTACAACACTGTGTATTGCTTATACGTGAACAGTAGAAATAAAGATGACAACAGGCCAATATCACTGATGAATATAGATGCAAAAATCCTCAACAAAATAGTAGCAAATAGAATCCAACAACACATTAAAAGGATCATACAATATGATCAGGTGGGATTTATCCCAGAGATGCAAGGATTCTTCAATATATGCAAATTAATGTGATATGTCACATTAACAAATTAAAGAATAAAACCATATGATCATCTCAATAGATACAGAAAATGTTTTTGACAAAATTCAACACCATTTATGATAAAAACCCTCTAGAAAGTGGGCATAGAGAGAACCTACCTCAACATAATAAAGACCATATATGACAAACCCACAGCAAACATCCTTCTCAATGGTGAAAAATGGAAAACATTTCCTCAAAGATCAGGAACAATACAAGGATGTCCACTCTCGCCACTATTATTCAGAATAGTTTTGGAAGTCCTAGCCACAGCAGTCAGAGAAGAAAAAGAAATAAAAAGAGTAAAATAAATTGGAAAAGAAGTAAAACTGTCACTATTTGCAGATGACATGATACGATACTATACTTAGAAAATCCTGAAGATGCCACTACAGCCAATGCTACTAGAGCAAATCAATAAATTGAGTAAAGCTGCAGGATTCAAAGTTAACACAGAAATCTCTTGCATTCCTATACACTAACAACAAAAGTTGAGAAAGAAATTAAGGAAGCAATCCCATTTATCATTACACCATAAAGAATAAAATACTTAAGAATAAGCTTACATAAGGAGACAAAAGACCTGTACTCAGAAAACTCTAAGATACTGATTAAAGAAATCAAAGATGACACAAATAGATGAAGAGATATACCATGTTCTTGGATTAGAAAAATCAATATTTTCCAAAGGACTATAGTACCCAAATCAGTCTATAGATTCAAAGCAGTTTCTATCAAATTACCAATGGCATTTTTCACAGAATTAGAACAAATATTTTACAATTTGTATGGAAACACAACAGACTCCAAATAGCCAAAGAAATCTTGAGGGAAAAAAAATGTATAATAAAGCTGGAGGAATGAGTATTCCTGAATTCAGACCATATTACAAAGCTACAGTAATCAAGAGAGTATGATACTGGCACAAAAACAGAAATATAGATCAATGGAACAGAATAGAAAACACAAAGACAAACTCATACATCTATGGTCACATAATTTTTGACAAAGGAGGCAAGAATATACAACGGAAAAAAGATAGTCTTTTCAGTAAATGGTGCTGAAAAAACTGGACAACCACATGTAAAAGAATGAAATTAGAACACTCCCTTACACCATTCACAAAATAAACCTAAAATGGATTAAAAACCTAAATTTAAGGCTAGACATTAAAAATCTCCTTGAGGAAAACATACTGAGAACACACTTTAATATAAATCACAGTAACATGCTCTTTGACCCACCTCTTAGAGTAATGAAAATAAAAACCAAAATAAACAAATGGGACCTAATGAAATTTAAAAGTTGTTGCACAGTAAAGGACACCATAAACAAGATAAAAAGACAGCCCTCCAAATGGAAGAAACTATTTGCAAATGAAACAACTGACACTTTATTAATCTCCAAAATATACAAACAGTTCATGCAGCTCAATGTTAAAAGAGCAAACAACCCAATCAAAAAACGGACAGGAGACCTGAATAGAAATTTCTCCAAAGAAGACACTCAGATGGATGACAAACACATGAAAAGATACTAAATATCACTAATTTTCAGAGAAATGTAAATCAAAGCCACAGTGAGGTACCACCTCACATTGGTAAGAATGTCCATCATCAAAAAGTCTACAAATAATAAATGCTGGAGAGGGCATGGCAAAAAGGGAACCCTTTTGCACTGTCGATGGGAATGAAAATTGATACAGCCACTATGGAGAAGAGTGCGGAGATGCCTTAAAAATCCAGGAATAAAACTACCGTATGACACAACAATCCTAGTACTGGGCATATACCTTAAGGAAACCATAATTCTAAAAGATACATGCACCCCAATATTCGTTGCAGCACAATTTACAATAGCTAGGACATGGAAGCAACCTAAATATCCATCAACAGAGGAAAGGATAAAGAACATGTGGTACATATATACAATGGACTATTACTCAGCCATAAAATGGAATGGAATTGTGCCATTTGCAGAGATGTGAATGGACCTAGAGACTATCATACAGAGTGAAGTAAGTCAGAAAGAAAAACAAATAACATATATTAATGCATATATGCAGAATCTAGAAAAATGGTATAGATGAACTTATTTGCAAAGCAGAAACAGAGACACAGGCATAGAACAAATATATGGATCATAAGTGGGGGAAGGGTGGAGTGTGCGGTGGAATAGATTAGGAGAATGGGACTGATATATATATATGCACACACACACCGCTACATGTATAAAATAAATAACTAACAAGGACCTATAGCACAGCACAGGGAACTCTACTCTTGCTTTGTGGTGACATAAATGGGAAGGAAATCCAAAAAAGAGGATATATGTATACATGTAGCTGATTCACTTTGCTGTACAGCAGAAACCAACATTTTAAATCAACTACATTCCAATAAAATTTTTTAAAAAAATAGGCTGATGTTTCAAGTTCCTTCACAGGTGAGTTGGCCTATTACCTTATACAGTTTAGCTATTTCTACCACCATCACTACCAAAAATAGTAAGGGATCTCAGAAATTATTTGTTGCAACCAATAGTTGTAGAAAATTATTTGCTTTACTGAAAATCCCTGAAAGTAATTCCAGATGTAAATAGGGGATCCATCACTTAAATGGAAGTTTCTATAAAACTAATTTGACTCTACAAGGATACTTGTTGTTTAACTTGGGAGAATACTGTTAAAGAGTGTCATGATGTATTAGTTTTGGATACCCAGGCCTGTTTTTTGTCTCATTCTATGCATACATTCTTAAAATGAAACACAGCAATGCAGGTAAGTGTATTTTACAATACTGTCTCACATTTGCCTTGCCCTACAAACTGTTTGGGTAAATTCCAGGAGTTGGTGATGGACAGGGAGGCCTGGCGTGCTGCGATTCATGGGGTCACAGAGAGTCGGACACGACTGAGCGACTGAACTGAACTGAACTGAACAAACTGTTTGCAGAGTCCTTTCATTTGCTTTACATAAAGGCACTAGGTTTGCAACAGACATTATTATCTCAGATTTTAAATATGGGAGCTAAATATCAGTTTAAATAATCTGGCAAAGTTGCACATCTAGTGAATGATGGAGCGCATCATTAACCCCAAGTTTTTTTCATAAGCAGGTCAGCAGTCTCTCTTTACAGCATGTTATTGCAGGGTCCTACAGACTCTTAATTCATCATTTGTTTCAATAGAACATTTAACTGTCCCATTCATCATAGTACAATAATCATGATTCAAGGTACATGCTAATAGTGGTCTTTCCAAGATGATTTGTTTATTGTCTCATATCTTGCTCTGAGTTGGTTACTATGGCAACAGGCACTATAGAAATGCACAAGATAAATAATGGATTATGAATCTTCACAGGTGTCCAGCTTGGGTATCTTTAATGAAAAGCCACTCTGAAATTGAAAGAATATTTCTCATATATATGTTATGACCTGCATACTGAAATCGCTCACTTATAAATAGGCATGCCTATCTTCAAAAGGCCAGGTGAGTTCTGCTCAAGTTCAGAAAAACACTTTAGGAAAGTTCTTTCAGCTTTAAACTTGGCAGAATAATTAAGCTAGTTTTCCTTTATTTCTTTTAAAGTTGTCAAGCCTAAAGCCTCACAAATACCTAATGAGCTCATTGTTTGTTTTGCCCTGCTCAGTTCTAGTCAGATGTGGTTTAACATTTTCACTATTACAAGCTTTGTTGTGTCTTAATATAGACATTTCATGAGCAAATTTTAAAGGAAATTTAGCAAATGGTAATATCTATAGATGAGGAGGTCCAGGAATGTGAAGAGACACATTCAATTTCTATACAGAACAGCTAAAGGAGGAGGGTATACTTCATGAAAATTATAGATATCAATGAAATATTTCATGCAAATGTGGGCACAATAAAGGACAGAAATGGTATGGACCTAACAGAAGCAGCAGATTTTAAGAAGAGGTGGCAAGAATATACAGAAGAAGTTTATAAAAAAGATCTTCATGACCCAGATAACCATGATGGTGTGACCACTCACCTAGAGCCAGACATCCTGGAATGTGAAGTCAAGTAGGCCTTAGGAAGTGTAACTGTGAACAAAGCTAGTGGAGGTGATGGAATTCCAGTTGAGCTATTTCAAACCCTGAAAGATGATGCTGTGAAAGTGCTGCACTCAATATGCCAGCAAATTTGGAAAACTCAGTGGTGGCCACAGGACTGGAAAAGATCAGTTTTCATTCCAATCCCAAAGAAAGGCAATGCCAAAGAATGCTCAAACTACCGTACAATTGCACTCATTTCATACGCTAGTAAAGTAATGCTCAAAATTCTCCAAGCCAGGCTTCAACAGTATGTGAACCGTGAACTTCCAAATGTTCAAGCTGGTTTTAGAAAAGGCAGAGGAACCAGAGACCAAATTGCCAGCATCCACTGGATCACTGAAAAAGCAAGGGAGTTCCAGAAAAACCTCTACTTCTGCTTTATTGACTATGCCAAAGCCTTTGATTGTGTGGATCACAACAGACTGTGGAAGATTCTTAAAGAGATGGGAAAACCAGACCACCTGACCTGCCTCTTGAGAAATCTGTATGCAGGTCAAGAAGCAACAGTTAGAACTGGATGTAGAACAACAGACTGTTTCCAAATTGGGGAAGGAGTATGTCAAGGCTTTATATTGTCACCCTGCTTATTTAACTTATATGCAGAGTACATCATGAGAAATGTAGACTGTATGAAGCACAAGCTGGAATCAAGATTGCCAGGAGAAATATCAATAATCTCAGATATGCAGATAACACCACCCTTATGGCAGAAAGCAAAGAACTAAAGACCCTGAAGAAGAACTAAAGAAAGTGAAAAAAGAGAGTGAAAAAGCTGGCTTGAACCCAATTTAGAAAACTAATATCATGACATCTGGTCCCATTACTTCATGGCAAATATATGGGGAAACAATGAAACAGTGACAGACTTTATTTTGGGGGGCTCCAAAATCACTGCAGATGGTGACTGCAGCCATGAAATAAAAAGACCCTTGCTCCTTGGAAGAAAAGTTATGACCAACATAGACAGCATATTAAAAAGCAGAGACATTACTTTGCCAACAAAGTTTCATCTAGTCAAAGCTTTGGTTTTTCCAGTAGTCATGTATGGATGTGAGAGTTGGACTATAAAGAAAGTTGAGTGCTGAAGCATTGATGCTTTTGAACTGTGGTGTTGAAGAAGACTCTTGAGAGTCCCTTGGACTGCAAGGAGTTCCAACCAGTTCATCCTAAAGTAAATCAGTCCTGAATATTCATTGGAAGGACTGTTGCTGAAGCTGAAACTCCAATACTTTGGCCACCTGATGAGAAGAACTGACTCATTGGAAAATAGCCTGATGGTGGGAAAGATTGAAGGCAGGAGGAGAAGGGTATGACAGAGGATGAGATGGTTGGATGGCATCACCAACTCAGTGGACATGAGTCCAAGCTCCAGAAGTTGGTGATGGACAGGGAATCCTGGCATGCTGCAGTCTATGGGGTGGAAAAGAGTCAGACACGACTGAGCAAATGAACTGAATTGATCTGATACTTTACCCAGGGAAGAAAAGTTGAAAGAGCAATGGGAACCATGAGAGCTGCTTCAAGGGTTTAAAGACTCATGACTTAGAAGAGTAAACTTATTCTGCAGCTATCTACAGTGCAAAAATAGGAACAAAGTGTAGAAGTGACAGGGAGGCAGGTTTTGGCTTCCCTGTGGAAAGTGTCTTTGCAATGCTTAGAGCTTGCCGAGATAGAAATGACTGCTTTGTGAAGCGGTGAGCTCCTAGAGATGATCCTTGGAGGGTGAGATGCTTGGCAAAGAAAACTGCTAGCATCCCAACAGCATTTACACCATTCTTGGAGAAGAATAGTGAATATTTATTGAGTTCCCATATGTTTTCCATATTTTAGCTCATATAATTCTCTTGAAAAACCTTAGGGAGTAGACATCATTAATTATATAAACAAGGAGACTGAAGGACAATAAAATTAAGTAAGTTACCCAAGGACACTAGACAGGTTTAATTAATTTGGGATTCAAACCCAAATAACTTGGCTCTACCACTCAAGCTGCTAACTACTATGTCTCAAGGATATTTAAATTGAGTGGTGCTTTGGCTCTGTGTGACCCTAAATATTTCCAAGCAGTCAGTCTCAAGACCTCACTTTTTTACCAGTGATGTTACATGCTATAAGTATGTTGTTGTTCAGTCGCTCAGACATATCTGACTCTTTGCCACTCCATGCATGATGGCAGCATGCCAGACTTCCCTGTCCTTCACCATCTCCCGGAGCTTACTCAAACTCATGACCATTGGGTCGGTGATACCATCCAACCGTTTCATCCTCAGTTATCAATTTCTTTTCCTGCCTTCAATCTTTCCCAGCATCAATGTCTTTTTTAATGAGCTAGCTCTTCACATCAGGTGGCCAAAGTATTGGAGTTTCAGCTTCAGCATCAGACCTTCCAATGAGTGTTCAGGACTGAGTTCCTTTAGGATTGACTAGTTTGATCTCCTTGCAGTCAAAGGGACTCTCAAGAGTCTTATCCAACACCATAGTTCAAAAGCATCAATTCTTCGATTCAGCCTTCTTTATGGTCCAGCTCTCACATCCACACATGACTACTGGAAAATCCATAACTTTGACTTGATGGGCTTCTGTCGGCAATGTAATGTCCCTGCTGTTGAGTATGCTGCCTAGGTTTGTCATGGCTTTTCTTCCAAGGAGCAAGTGTCTTTAAATTTCATGGCTGCAGTCGCCATTCACAGTGATTTTGGATCCCAAGAAAATAAAGTCTGTCACTATTTCCATTGTTTCTCCATTTTTTGCTGTGAAATGATGGGACCGTATGTCATGATCTTCATTTTTTGAATGTTGAGTTTGAAGCCAGATTTTTCACTTTCCTCTTTCACCTTCATCAAGAGGCTCTTGGTTTCTCTTCACTTTCTGCCATAAATGTGGTGTCATCTGTATATCTGAGGTTATTGATATTTCTCCTGGCAATCTTGATTCTAGTTTGTGCTTCATCCAGCCTGGCAGTTTGCATGATGTACTCTGCATATAAGTTAAATAAACAGGGTGAAAATATACAGCCTTGATGTACACCTCTTCCATTTGGAACCAGTCTGCTGTTCCATGTCCGGGTCTAACTGTTGCTTCTTGACCTGCATACAGGTTTCTCAGGAGGCAAGTAAGGAGGTCTGGTATTCTCATATCTTGAAGAATTTTCCACAGTTTTTTCTATTCCACACAGTCAAACGCTTTAGCATACTCAATGCAGCAGATGTTTTTTTCTGGAATTCTCTTGCTTTTTTTTTTGATACAATGGATGTTGGCACTTTGATCTCTGGTTCTTCTGCCTTTTCTGAATCCAGCCTGAGCATCTGGAAGCTCACAGTTCACGTACTGTTGAAGCCTGGCTTGGAGAATGTTGAGCATTACTTTGCTAGAGTGTGAGATGAGTGCAATTGTGCAGTAGTTTGAACATTCTTTTGCATTGCCTTTCTTTGGGATTGGAATGAAAATTGACCTTTTCCAGTCCTCTGGCCACTGCTGAGTTTTTCAAATTTGCTGGCATATTGAGTGCAGCACTTTCACAGCACCATCTTTTAGGATTTGAAATAGCTCAGCTGGAATTTCATCACCTCCTCTAGCTTTGTGCTTAGTGATGCTTCCTAAGGCCCACTTGACTTCACACTACAGAATGTCTGACTCTAGGTGAGTGATCACTCCATCGGGGTTATCTGGGTCATGAAGATCTTTTTTGTATAGTTCTTCTGTGTATTCTTGCCACCTCTTCTTAATAAGATGTATATGTTTTAAGTATATGCAATGTCTAAAATTCAACTAGATACTAAAATTATAACTACTATCATTGTGTGTGTTGGAGAAGCACTCTGAGAAATGTGGGCATTAAAATGATTTATTATAGGTGTGTGCTTCAAGCCTCTGTCTTCTCTCTCTGCTTTTGTTTTCTATTGCCACTTTCTCCTTCATGGCTTTAAATATGATCTACATGTTGATGACTCCTCAAATTTAAATCTCCACCCCTGACTTCCAGATACATCTATACACCTATTTACCACTGATGTCTAACTAGTGGTGTTCAAAGCACATTCTTGCCAAAAGTTTATCAATGCTTGTGTGTATAGACTTTTACCATATATATATATATATATATTTTGTCATTTTATTAGTTTTGCATTTCTACATTATCCTGGTACATAATAAACACGATTTTATAAGTTATACTTTCATTTTCCAGTGCAATAACTCAAACCACTTTTTCTGGAAGCTAAGTGCCAGTTATTTCAAATACTCTTTCCACCTTTGTAATTAAATGTGTACCCTCTACAAGATATAATGTTTCAGAGGTAGACTGAAATGTAATAAGACATGACAGGCCATTGTTCTAGGCCCTCTTTGTTCTTATTGTGTAATAAAATAATTACCATTTTGGAGAAAAATGAGATGTTATACCTAAAAAGCTTGGGAACACATAAATCTTGTGGCAATGCATAAAATTTGAAATCAGACATGTCTGAGTTTAATCTGTCATTTAATAGTACATAACTCTAAACATGCTGCTAAACATCTAAGACTCATTTCCTGATTTATAAATTGAGCATAATCTTAGGAGATTCTATAGGATTGAAACAAAATATCCTGAGCATAGGGTCTGTTGCATAGTAGACTTAAAATAATTGTCCATCCTGCCCTCTCAGCTCCCACTAATGTTTGATTACCACAAAGAATATTCTTTTGTTACAGAGTATAAGTGAAGGAGCTGAATATGAGAATGGAGGGTTGAAATGAAATCTTGACATTTTGGTTCAGTGAGTTCTGTATCCTTAAACTCTTATTTATTTTTTTCCCTTCAGAAAAACTTTCTTTATTGCATAAACTAAAACTTAGCTGCTTTACATTCATATGTCATGACTTATTTTGACTATTAACCTATCAAATATTCTCCTTTAGGTGTGATTTTAAATGTTTGTTGTTTTCTCTTTCTGGATTTTATCAGGGCCTGGAAGTCAAATCTTATTTTGGAGAAAATGCTGCCAATTTTATATGGAAGCCAATAAGAAAATAGGATATGCAAAACAAATATTACTTCACAGGTAAATTTTGATGTCAAAAATACTTCATTTTCTGTCTCCATCTGCATTGTTTGTGTCAGAATATCCAGAAGATGATGAGCAACTGAAAGTGAATCCAGATTCTCTCCAACTCTCAGGCAGTAGTAAGTTGATAACTTCAGAAATGTAATGCTGCTGCTGTTGCTGCTGCTAAGTCACTTCAGTCTTGTCCGACTCTGTGCAACCACATAGACGGCAGCCCACCAGGATTCTCCATCCCTGGGATTCTCCAGGCAAGAACACTGGAGTGGGTTGCCATTTCCTTCTCCAATGCATGAAGGTGAAAAGAGGAAGTGAAGTCACTCAATCATGTCTGACTCTTAGCGACCCCATGGACTGCAGCCTACCAGGCTCCTCCATCCATAGGGTTTTCCAAGGCAAGAGTACTGGAGTGGGGTGCCATTGCCTTCTCTGAGAAATGTAATGAGGAACTCAAATTCAGAAAGAAAGGAACAGATCTCTAACTTCAGTTTTGTGTGGATTTTCAGAAAAAAAACAAAAAACAAAAAAAGGATTTGCAGGTTTGGCTTTTGCTCAAGTTATATTTAGCATGTTGGTATGAGAACAAATGTGACAATTAAAAACAACCAAATGGTTACCTAGTTTAGAGAGCCAGAAAGGGAAAAAATAGAAAGTAACACCTTCTGTGGAAGAAAAAGAACAAATGGCAAGGCTAGATATGGGATTGCCTCAACAAAGTTCTTTTTCCAATACAAAATGCCTTGGAAACGTGTAGCAAATATTACGAGCTCGACAGAATATGTTCTCTGATTTTTCTTCCTATGCCTTAGAAATAAGACAAACAGGCAAATCAGGCAGTATACACCTTCGCTTTTCTTTCTCTGTCCCTCATCCAGGTCACTTTTCCATTGCCATCATCCACAATCCCAACCCAAATACACATTCCTTATTATTCATCTTAATAGACACAAATGTCACTCAAGAGTCATGAGACCACATTTTGCCCAACCCAAATACACATTCCTTATTATTCATCTTAATAGACACAAATGTCACTCAAGAGTCATGAGACCACATTTTGCCCTGAGTATGCCATAAAACAATAAATTTAGCCCAGTCTTTATCCAGTGTTTTCCTAATTGTGGCCTAAGAACTATACACAGCAGAGTCACCTGGAGTTTGTATTGATTCTCTGGCTCCACCCTTAACTTTCTGAATGATCTTTGAGTATGGAGCCTGACAATCTATCATTTAAACAAGGTTTCCCAGTGATTACATTCAAGTTGGAGAATCACATCATCTAATGATTTAAACTTAATATGATTCAAATTACTGAAGTTTCCCCTCTTTCAATGATAGTTTTAACAAGGACAGACTAAATTTCTGGGCTAGATGCTAGCAGATAAGAGACCAATGCCTGGCTCCACACTTCTTTTATTTTTATTTTTTTTTAATTTTATTTTATTTTTAAACTTTACAAATTGTATTAGTTTTGCCAAATATCAAAATGAATCCGCCACAGGTATACATGTGTTCCCCATCCTGAACCCTCCTCCCTCCTCCCTCCCCATACCATCCCTCTGGGTCATCCCAGTGCACTAGCCCCAAGCATCCAGTATCGTGCACTGAACCCTTGAGAATGTGTTCTGGTTCTTTGTTACCTCAGGCTAGCTCAGATGCCTGATAAGAAAACAACATGCAATGGAAAATCCTTTGGAAACTGTATATCTCTACACAAGTTTAAAGTATTTTTATATTATTTTCATTATACCTAAAAGACCATTTCTGAAGATGCCTCAAAGAGTATAGAGGGTTTAGTAAAAGAGGAAAGAGCTTGTTTGATAGATGAAGGGTTAAAATCATGTAAGAACTATTAGCATGAGCTTTTTCCATGTTAATTCTAACTAGTTCCATTAAATCTAGTCACTGATTCATTCAAACTAAATGTGCCAGGTGCCATGTGAGCTGTTGGAAATATAATGAGGAAATATTTTTCTCTCCTTGTATCACAGCAACACATAATTCATTAAAAAACAAGGTGACTAGTAATACACAAATTTCTAGGAAGCAAATAGGCTGGGATACCAAGAAGTGTTCACAGATCTTTTCTTGGAGGAGATAATATTTGGGTTTCACTTTAAACCATGCCTAGATGTTCACTAGCCCTATAAAGGATAAAAGGCATTTGGGAAGAGGGGGAAGTACTATAAAGAAAGGCCTAGAAGTCTAAAAGTGTTTAGTGAGTTTGTGGGGCATGGGACACAATCTGGGGTAGGTAAAGCATAGGGAATTTTGTGGTTACAGGTAGTTTCATGACTTGCTGTTCTGATAAATAACTGTGTGATTCTCCTAGTGTCTTCATTTGTTAAATGGAAACAATAATAACTTGCATGATTGTTTGGAAAAATAAGTATAAAATAAAAGTAGACATGTAATATTATTAGTAGTAACAGTAGTATAAAACTCAACATGCTAGTAGTAATTAGGATTTCATCTAAATATATAAAAGAAGAAGGAATAGGTGAAAACTCACAGGTTTCCAATTTTTGAATGTGTAAATTGGAAACAAATGTGTTTAGTACCACAGTTATGTTAGGAATTCCAGAACTGGGATAAATTTAATTACCGAAGATCAGACAATTTGAAATAAAAACATTAGAAACATGAGCCCCAGAAATCTGCTCTGATCTGGTATTATCAAATTACCAGCCTACTACCAGTAAGTAATCTTACTTGATATCTATACATGTATGAATAAGAGTCCTTATATGCCTTGTTTAATTTCTTTAACATGCTTAATAAACTTCTGTTATAGGTATTTGGGGGATGTAAAAATAGATAAGACAATAGTTGTGCCTGTCATCACACTGTTTATTAAATTCATGCACACAATCAATGCATACTTGTTTCAATAACATTTTACCTTGGGAAGTAGTATTGTTTTGGTGCACTAATTTCGGCATCAGACAAAGATGAACTTAAATTCCATCACCATCTACTTTCAGTCCTGTGATTCTCGGCAAATATAATATCTGCTCTAAGGCTAAATTGATACATTTGAAAACAGTACTTATCTCATTTGGTTTTTGTAAAGATTAAATGAAGTGATTCATGTGAAACACTTAGAATAATATTATCATGCATAGAGTAAACATACAATAATTATTAGCTATTGGATTTTGGATGTGAATCTTTCTTTAACGACCCCACCTAGACACTTCTTTTGGGTGGTAAAGCAGGCTAGACAATGTGTACAATTAAAGGTGGCAAAAGAACTGAAAATGTCAGCCCATATATGTGTGTATATATGGGCTTCCTTGATGGCTCAGATGTAAAGAATCTGCCTGCAATGCGGGAGACCCAGGTTCAATCCCTGGGTTGGGAAGATCCCCTGGAGAAGGGCATGGCAACCCACTCCAGTATTCTTGCCTGGAGAATCTCATGGTCAGAGGACCCTGGCAGGCTACAGTACATAGCGTCACAAAGAATCAGATACAACTGAAGTGACTTAGCTAACACACCCACACACTGCACAGCTTGTGGAATCTTAGTTCCCTGACAGACTGAGCCCAGGCCTTTGGGATGTGAAGGCAAAGAGTACTAACCATAGGACTGCTAGAGAATGCCCCAAATATATTTAATATATTATTTCTATTTGCATATCTTCATTGACAAGAGAGACACCTAAAAAACAAATGTGAAGATAAAGCAAAAATCTAAGTACAAAAGTTAGCTTTCACCCTAGACACATGCATAAATCGTAGTAACTTTGAGCATCAGTGTTTAAGATCACGTGGTGCAGAGGCTTGAAGATAAAGCTTAATACCCATGCCAGGGAGGGGTGATCTGTAGGAGACTCTGGCAAAAAGCTTAGACATCATTTTAAGCATTCAAGATCAAAACTGTAAGAGTAAGCTTAAAAATAAATTCTCACCCCATAGAAAAGGGCAGAAAGGAAACTTGCCTATCTTAGCCTCAGCACATGGTTAAATAGAAAAACAGCAGCAACAACAACAACAGGTTTTTCTTTAGAATTTTTGAATGAAAGTTGGTCCTTGGGCAAGTTTCGAGTCTGAATTCACACTACCTATGCAGTGTGAAAAACTTCCCAGTGATAATGTATTTCATAATAGTCGCAGGTTGGATGTATTCCAGGCATTTGGCAAAATAAAAATCAAACCCTCTCTAGAGAAACACATCTTCAACTCAGGCCTCAAAGGTTTTCTATTGATGAAGTTCCAAGGAGCTTGCCCTTATAGTTGAAATTCACAGAGCATATTAAGGAAACTTCTTCTGTTGAATTACGATCCTTCCCTCAAATTCATATGTTGAAGTCCTAACTCCTAGTATCTCAGATTGTGATGTTTCTTGGAAACAGTTTGCAGATGTAATCAGTTAACACAAGATTGTATTGGAGAAGGGTGGGCCCTTAATCCAGTAACTAGGATCCTTATAAAAAGAATTCTGTGTGAAGAGGGAGATGCATACAAAGGAAAGACAGTGCAGATACACAGGGACAATGTTATCTACAAGGAATCCCAAAGATTGCTAGCAAACTACCAGAAAATGAGATTGAAGCATGGAAGAGATTTTCCCTCATGGCTTTCAGACTTCCCTCGTGGCTCAGATAGCAAAGAATTTCCCTGCAATGCAGGAGACCCAGGTTTGATCCCTGGGTCGGGAAGATCCCCTAGAGAAGGGAATGGCATCCCACTCCAGTTTCTTGCCTGGAGAATCCCATTGGCTATAGTCCATGGGGTTGCAAAGAGTCGGACATGACTGAGTGACTAACCAACACCACCATGACTCTCAGAAGGAACAAGCTCTGCTGACACCTTGATTTCAGACTTCTAGCCTCCAGAACTGTGAGACAATATATTTCTGTTGTTTAAGCCAATCCAGTCTGTGGTACTTGGTTATGGCAGCCCTAGCAAACTAGAACAGACACAAACCCAATTTTAGGACCAACATGTCTGCCCCTCCCATGATGTTTAGTGCTGGGTTAAAAGATGTTCACTGGTGTTACTCTCCTGACATCTTTCTGCCTTTATCTTTATTCTCAACTGGGGAGGAGGGTTAATGGAGTGACTTATCTGATTGGAATATTTTGAGGAAATACCAAGACAAGCTTAGCTCAGCAATACTCCTCTTCCTTGTGGGAGGTCACCTTGCTCACAGAAAGCAGACACTTGTTCTGTTCTCCAAGTGCTGCTCCTCCTGACACGTGAGAAGTTATCTTCTGGTTCAGAATGTCCTGCGATGGGCTGGGTGATTGTGCCTAATTCTGAGAAACAAGATTAACAAATTCTCTTAGTTAATAGATTTAATTTCATGCCTATCAATAATAAAGATGATGTACAGTCTCCTTCAGTCCCTCACTTGCTTTATTTATCAATGTGTTCAGCAAAAACAACAGGCAGTAGAGTAAAATCGGATCCAGATCACAGTTATTGGAATTATCAAAAGTAAGCTATAAGATGAGCTTCCCTCATGCAATGTGGGAGACCTGGGTTTGATCCCTGGGTTGGGAAGATCCCCTGGAGGAGGGAAAGGCTACCCATTCCAGCATTCTGGCCTGGAGAATTCCATGGACTGTATAGTTCATGGGGTCACAAAGAGTCAGACATGACTGAGGTACTTTCAAAAAAAAAAAAAAAAAAGGCTTTAAGATACTTAACATCATTATGTTTAGAGAAGGGATGTGAAACTGAGAGAACAATAAAGAAACAGAAGACCATCAAAATGGATGTTTTCAGAAGAACAAAAACAGAAATATGTGACAGGCAACAAGAGAGATTCTGAAGGCTTTACTTCAGGCCAAAGGGAAATTATCTCAGAAAGAGGCACTGAGATGTTGGTAGGAATGGTGAGTCAAGATTCAGCAAATTTGTACTCTATCTAAACTGACATTGACTGCATAAGCATTAATAAAAATGTCCAATTTATGGGGCTAGCAAAATCAGGTAGGTTTAAAATCTGTAAATACAGCTTGCCATTTTGCAGGGGGTGACATGAGTTCAGTGCTCTAAAGTCCTTACATTGTTTGGTGGAGGGTGAAGAAGTTGATTAACTGTAGATTGTTACGAATGTATTTAAATTAAAAAAAAATATATATATATATACACAATTTTAAAGTTTGCTTTCCATTTACAGTTGTTATAGAATATTGGCTATATTCCCCCATGTTGTACAATATATCTTTGAGCCTATCTTACACTCAATAGTTGTGTCTCCCAAGAATGCATGTTAACATTTTAGGTAACTATTAAATGAGACCCAAAAGATTCATCTAAAATAAGACATTAAAGAAAAAAACAACACCAATAGAAAAAGCAGGATAATTAGAAACCAGTAAATAAGATGGCAGAAATAAATTCTAATTATACTTGTGATCACTGTAAATTTAAACAGATTATCTAAAAGATCTAGTTATAAGACAAAGATTATCAGACTGCATAAAAAAAATAAAACACAGCTATATGCTACTCAGAAAGACTTATGAGAAACATAACAACACAGGAATGCCAAAATTAGTAAATGATAAAAGATATATTAGGAAAATACTAACCAAATGAAAGCCAGTATATTTTTTTTGTTTTTGTTTTTGTTTTTTTTAATTTTATTTTATTTTTAAACTTTACATAATTGTATTAGTTTTGCCAAATATCAAAATGAATCCATCACAGGTATACATGTGTTCCCCATCCTGAACCCTCCTTCCTCCTCCCTCCCTATACCATCCCTCTGGGTCGTCCCAGTGCACTAGCCCCAAGCATCCAGCATTGTGCATCGAACCTGGACTGGCATCTCATTTCATACATGATATTTTACATGTTTCAATGTCATTCTCCCAAATCTTCCCACCCTCTCCCTCTCCCACAGAGTCCATAAGACTGTTCTATACATCAGTGTCTCTTTTGCTGTCTCGTACTCTGGGTTATTGTTACCATCTTTCTAAATTCCATATATATGCGTTAGTATACTGTATTGATGTTTTTCCTTCTGGCTTACTTCACTCTGTATAATAGGCTCCAGTTTCATCCACCTCATTAGAACTGATTCAAATGTATTCCTTTTAATGGCTGAGTAATACTCCATTGTGTATATGCACCATAGATTTCTTATCCATTCATCTGCTGATGGACATCTAGGTTGCTTCCATGTCCTGGCTATTATAAACAGTGCTGCGATGAACATTGGGGTACATGTGTCTCTTTCCCTTCTGGTTTCCTCAGTGTGTATGAAAGCCAGGATATTTAAGCTGAAACACACAAAAATCAATAAGTATATAAGTATTTAAACAGCATAATTAACAATCTTGATCCAATGGGCCCAGCAATTGTATAATATACATTTTCAAACACACATGGAAAGTTACAAAAAATTGACCCTTTATTAGATCATAATGAAAGTCCTATGTTTCATAGAACAGATATCATTTAGATCATATTTTTTCATCGTAATTCAATTAAATTAGAAATTAGAAGGCATTTAAAAACTAAAAAAATGGATACAGGTAGAAAGGCTCAATACCATGCATATATAAATATATATACCACACATATATATATACCAATACCATATATATACCAATTCTTCCTAAATCTACCTTTACATTTGATGCAAAAAGGTGTGTGTGTGTCTGTGTCTGTGTCTGTGTACTTTGAGGACTTATTTCTAAGATTCCATGACAGCTAATTTTATGTGTCAGTTTGACTAGGCCAAAGATATTTGCCTAAATATTGTTTCTGAGTGAATCTGTGAGAGTGTTGCCGTAAAAGATTAAGTAAAGCAGATTGGCCTCCCCCATGTTGGTGGGCATCATCCAGTCTGTTAATGGTCTGAATAAAATGATGCTTGAGCTGGCACATTGGTTGTCTCTTGTTCTAGATTGGGATTTGCAATATTGATGCTCCTGGTTCTCAGGCCTTCAGACTTAGACTAGATAATACTACTTACTGGCTTTACTGGGTTTCCATCTTGCAGATAAAGGATCCTGGGACTTCTCAGAACTTCTTCACAATCACATGAGGTAAATTTTAATAATAAAATTCTTTGATAGATACACATGTATGAATATTTATCTACCTATATCTATCATCTATCTATCTATATCCTACTGGTTCTATGTCTGTCTGTGGAAAACCTTAACTAATACAGATTTATATGACAAAGAAAAGGACAGCTATTACCAAAAAACTGATGACAAAGAACAAGGGGTTGGGGAGGTTTTGCACTAATAGATATAAAGATCATCTAAAGACCAGGTCTTCTGCATTGCAGGCAGATTCTTTACCCCGACCCACAAGAGAAGCCCAAGAATACTGGAGTGGGTAGCGTATCCCTTTTCCAGTGGATCTTCCCAACCCAGGAATTGAACCAGGGTCTCCTGCATTGCAGGCAGATTCTTTACTAAGTGAGCTCTCAGGGAAGCCTAGTCAACAAGATAGTGTATCATTTGCTTAGGGATAGATAAATAGTCCTATAAAATAGTAAACATCTAGGAACAGACAGTCACATATATAGAAATGATTTATGATAGGGCTGGTATTACAGATTAATGAGTAAAACATCCAAGAAATTATGCTTAGACAATTGACTGTACAGAAAAGCATAAACTATATTTATACACAAAATAAGTTTCAGATTGGCTAACAACAAATGCAAAAAGCATAGAAGAAAGCACAGAAGAATGCCTTTAGGACCTTATTATATGGAAGGATTTCCTGAATATGATACCAACAATGCAAATGGCAAGGAAAAATTGATAATTTTGACAATATAAAAATTAAGGCAGCATAACTAGGTGAAATGAGAAATCACAAATTGGGAGATGATACAACAATAAGAAAAGGATAAACAATCTAATGGAAAATAAGAAAACAAGTTAAACAAGCATTTCATAGAAGAGTAACACAAAAAAAGGTTAAATATATTAAAAATTAAAAAGCAACCACACTAACAGTCAGGAAATGCAAGTTAAATGTGATATCACTTTAACCCCATCAAAATGGTCCAAAAAATGAAAGGAAGGAAGGAAGGAAGAAAGAAAAAGAATCTGATATTATAAGTCATGTAGAGTAATCAGAGCTTTCATACACTATTGATAAGTATATAAAGTGGTATAACACTTTGAAAGTCTATTTAGCACTGATTTGTAAAGGTGAAGATAGCATAAAACTCAGAAATTCTACCTCTAAGAATACTTCCTAGAAAAATCTATAAATATTCACAAAAAAACATGCAAAGAAAGTTTGTAACAGCATGATAAGAAGAAAGAAAAAAGGAACGTGTAACAACCAAGTGTCCAAAAACAGGAGAGGAGAAGGGAAAAATGTGATTAACTCAATTTAGAATGGAATTGTATAACGCTGTCAGAAGAATGAACCTGTGCTACAGGAATAATCACATTATTCTAAGGTCCGACTGAAAAAAAAAAAAAAAGAAATGAAACCAATCTCAGGATTATCTACAGTATGCTGCCATTTATATAAAGTTCAATAGTATATAAAATTAAACAACACATTATTTAGAGATATAAGCAAATGCAGGAGAAGGCAATGGCACCCCACTCCAGTATTCTTGCCTGGAAAATCCCATGGACGGAGGAGCCTGGTAGGCTGCAATCCATGGGGTCGCTAAGAGTCAGACACGGCCCAGCGACTTCACTTTCACTTTTCACTTTCCTGCATTGGAGAAGGAAATGGCAACCCACTCCAGTGTTCTTGCCTGGAGAATCCCAGGGACGGCGGAGCCTGGTGGGCTGCCGTCTACGGGGTCACACATGGTTGGACACGACTGAAGGGACTTAGCAGTAGCAGTAAAGACACTGGAAGGAAAACAAAAATCAATGTAATATTTATCTCAGGGAGAAGGTTGAGGATGGAATGGAGGGAGGGGATGGGATTGGGGGGAGGCATAACAAAGAGCTTCAATATTCATGTCAATTTTCTATTTTGTAAGCTGGGTAGTGAGTTCAGTTCAGTTCAGTGGCTCGGTCATGTCCGACTCTTTGCGACCCCATGAATCGCAGCATGCCAGGCCTCCCTGTCCATCACCAACTCCCAGAGTTCACTCAAACTCATGTCCATCGAGTCAGTGATGTCATCCAGCCATCTCATTCTCTGTCGTCCCCTTCTCCTCCTGCCCCCAATCCCTCCCAGAATCAGAGTCTTTTCCAATGAGTCAACTCTTCACATGAGATGGCCAAAGTATTGGAGTTTCAGCTTTAGCATCAGTCCTTCCAATGAACACCCAGGACTGATCTCCTTTAGAATGGACTGGTTGGATCTCCTGGCAGTACAGGGGAGTCGCAAGAGTCTTCTCCAACACCACAGTTCAAAAGCATCAATTCTTCGGTGCTCAGCTTTCTTCACAGTCCAACTCCACATCCATACATGACCACTGGAAAAACCATAGCCTTGACTAGACCGACCTTTGTTGGCAAAGTAATGTCTCTGCTTTTCAATATGCTATCTAGATTGGTCATAACCTTCCTTCCAAGGAGTAAGCGTCTTTTGATTTCATGGCTGCAATCTCCATCTGCATTGATTTTGGAGCCCACCCCCCCAAAAATAAAGTCTGACACTGTTTCCACTGTTTCCCCATCTATTTCCCATGAAGTGATGGGACCAGATGCCATGATCTTCGTTTTCTGAATGTTGAGCTTTAAGCCAACCTTTTCACTCTCCTCTTTCACTTTCATCAAGAGGCTTTTTAGTTCCTCTTTACTTTCTGCCGTAAGGGTGGTGTCATCTTCATATCTGAGGTTATTGATATTTCTCCCAGCAAGCTTGATTCCAGTTTGTGCTTCTTCCAGCCCAGTGTTTCTCATGATGTACTCTGCATATAAGTTAAATAAGCAGGGTGACAATATACAACCTTGACATACTCCTTTTCCTATTTGGAACAAGTCTGTTATTCCATGTCCAGTTCTAACTGTTGCTTCCTGACCTGTATATAGGTTTCTCAAGAGGCAGGTCAGGTGGTCTGGTATTCCCTTCTCTTTCAGAATTTTCCACAGTTTGTTGTGATCCACACAGTCAAAGACTTTGGCATAGTCAATAAAGCAGAAATAGATGTTTTTCTGGACTCTCTTGCTTTTTCCATGATTCAGCGGATGTTGGCAATTTGATCTCTGGTTCCTCTGCCTTTTCTAAAACCAGCTTGAACATCTGCAAGTTAACAGTTCACATATTGCTAAAGCCTGGCTTGGAGAATTTTGAGCATTACTTTACTAGAGTGTGAGATGAGTGCAATTGTGCGGTAGTTTGAGCATTCTTTGGCATCGCCTTTCAGTTCAGTTCAGTTCAGTTCAGTCGCTCAGTCGTGTCCGATTCTTTGTGACCCCATGAATCACAGCAGGCCAGGCCTCCCTGTCCATCACCAACTCTCGGAGTTCACTCAGACTCACATCCATCGAGTCAGTGATGCCATCCAGCTATCTCATCCTCTGTCGTCCCCTTCTCCACCTGCCCCCAATCCCTCCCAGAATCAGAGTCTTTTCCAATGAGTCAACTCTTCGCATGAGGTGGCCAAATTACTGGAGTTTCAGCTTTAGCATCATTCCTTCCAAAGAAATCCCAGGGCTGATCTCCTTCAGAATGGACTGGTTGGATCTCCTGGCAGTCCAAGGGACTCTCAAGAGTCTTCTCCAACACCACAGTTCAAAAGCATCAATTCTTCGGCGCTCAGCTTTCTTCACAGTCCAACTCTCACATCCATACATGACCACAGGAAAAACCATAGAATTGACTAGCCAGACCTTTGTAGGCAAAGTAATGTCTCTGCTTTTGAATATGCTATCTAGGTTGGACATAACTTTCCTTCCAAGGAGTAAGTGTCTTTTAATTTCATGGCTGCAGTCACCATCTGCAGTGATTTTGGAGCCCCCCAAAAAGAAGTCTGACACTGTTTCCACTGTTTCTCCATCTATTTCCCATGAAGTGATGGGACCGGATGCCATGATCTTAGTTTTCTGAATGTTGAGCTTTAAGCCAACTTTTTCACTCTCCTCTTTCACTTTCATCAAGAGGCTTTTTAGTTCCTCTTTACTTTCTGCCATAAGGATGGTGTCATCTGCATATCTGAGGTGATTGATATTTCTCCCAGCAATCTTGATTCCAGCTTGTGTTTCTTCCAGTCCAGCATTTCTCATGATGTACTCTGCATAGAAGTTAAATAAGCACGGTGACAATATACAGCCTTGACGTACTCCTTTTCCTACTTGGAACCAGTCTGTTGTTCCATGTCCAGTTAACTGTCGGTTTTCAGTAAACCAGCTTAATTAATTGCTATATGTGTGTGCAACTGCATGTATGTGTGTATGTTTGCATATATCTTTTATTAAGTTAATAAACTATATTTTTAAAGCTGTTTTAGGTTCACAGCAAATGAATGGAAATTGCCCACTAACAATATGCTGAATCACAATGATACATTTATTATAACCATTGAACCTACGTTGAGACATCATTATCACCTAGAGTTCATAGTTTACATTTGAGCTCATTCATGGTATTGTATATTTTCTGTGTTTTGACAGACATAATGTCATGTATCCACCAGTATAGTTGCACTATATTCTCCATTCTCTACCTATTCGTCTCTCCTCTAAACACTTTTGCCTTCCCAGAATGTCATAGCTAGAACCATAAATCATGTAGCACTTTCAGACTGACTTCTTTCACTTAGTAACATGTATCCAAGCTTCCTCTATTTTTTCATGGCTTGGTAGCTCAGTTTTTATTTTTTATTTTTTTTAATTTTATTTTATTTTTAAACTTTACATAATTGTATTAGTTTTGCCAAATATCAAAATGAATCTGCCACAGGTATACATGTGTTCCCCATCCTGAACCCTCCTCCATCCTCCCTCCCCATACCATCCCTCTGGGTCGTCCCAGTGCACCAGCCCCAAGCATCCAGTATCGTGCATTGAACCTGGACTGGCTCAGTTTTTAAAATGCTGAATGATATTCTGTTGTCTGGAGGTATCACAGTTTATCTCTTCATTTACTGAAGGACATCTTGGACAAGTTTTCCATGTTTTAGCAACTATAAATAAAGCTCCTATAAAAATATGCTGTGCAGGTTTTGTGTGTACATAAGTTTTCAGTTCATTTGGGTAAATATCAAGGAGCATGATTCCTGGGTCATATGGTAAGAGTATGTTTGCTTTTGTAAGAAACTGCCAAACCATCTTTGAAAGTGGCTGTATCATTTTGCATTCCCACCAGCCATGAATGAGAGAGCTCCTGTTGCTCCATATCCATAAGTGTTGTCTATTTCAGTAGGTGTGTAGTGATATCTCATTTTTGTGTTTATTTTTGATATATGATGTTGAGCATCTTTTCATATGCATGTCTCTTCAGGATTCCCCCCACCTTTTTTTTTTTTTTAGTGTATTCTTTCTCATGTTTCCAATTTCTGGTTAAAAAAAATAAAACAAAAATAACCTCCACCTTAGGAATACATTTTAAAATTTTAATTTACCTCCATGAACATCATTTTTCAACTTTTTGTGGGGGATGTAGAAAGGTGATAACATGAATCTATGAATTTTTCTGCAGTATACGTGCACATCTTTTATCACAATATACAGACGATACTGCTTTTCAATTTAAGGAAAAAATCCAGTTTCTTGTTATGTTATCTTGGTGTCTTGGCTTATGATAATGTTTCTTAAAAGGGTAGGGGGTACCACAGAAGGTATCTTTATGGCCGAACATAACCTGACAGTACTATATATTAACAGGCTAAATTGCCTACGTCTACAGTGAATTGTATAAACATTCAGCCTAGTAAAGTAATGCTGCTTTGTAAAAGTTCAAGTATCTTAGTCTGATTATATTAGAATTCACAATCTTTCCCTCAGTGTATCCCTGTAAAGAACATAATAGAATTTCTGAACATCTTACACTGAATATTAAAGGAAAGGAAAGTTGCTGGCAAAGTCAAGGAATTCTTTTTGCTGTTGTTGTTGTTGTTCTCCTTCACTTTGGGTAAGATAAGAAAGCATACCGGTAGGTTCTCTGCATCCTGCTCTGCAGGTTTCCATGGATGAATTCCTTCCTCCAAAAGTCAAGCCCCTTGCTGTCAGCTCCAATGTCAGTCCCTTCAAACTCTCCGTTTCCATAATGAACCCTGACCTGGCATGACCACCTCCTTTATGGTTCAGGAGTCATTGGAGAGGCTGCAAAGATCAGAGCTGGGTCTCTCCTAAGTGAAGCCACTGAATGCCCAACTGTATATAATTATATGTAGACAACTGTTCTCTCGGGACTTAGCAGAGGCAAAGAGAGATGGATTTCTACCACTGTGTTAGAACAAAAGGACAGTTCCTTATTTTCTAAGTCACCTAGCTATAGGATAGGACAACACATCACCAATTAGCATTTGGACAGCAAACTGTTAAAAAAATCTATATTCTTTCCAGTGTGACATAGCTGAAAAAAAGTGCTTTTTCTTTTTTTTTTTTCAGTTTCTGGACTTGCTAGCTTCAAGGCCATCTGTGGAAAATCTGTGCTGTTGAAAGCAAGCAACATTTGCCCTCCATGTAAAGTTGCCATTAGCTGAATCAGCGCCTGTTAGGGAGGTTTAGAATTCAGCTGTTGAAGCTTCCTCAGTATCACATTCATGGATATGTCACATTCAAACTAAATCTGGAAAGCTTAAACTTCTGAGATTTTGATCACCAGATTTTGAGCATAAACAGCTATGCTTGTAAGAGAAATATGGAAGTCTCTGAGCTAATTACCAAATTAATTTTGAAAAGAAAAGGTTTGAGATTGGATTAACCATTTAGTTGGAGAAGATACAGCTCAGTTAGAAACAGGGTACTCAAAGCCGGTGCAATGGGACAATCCAGAGGAATGGGATGGGGAGGGAGATGGGAGAGGGGGTTCCAGATGGGGTGTACACAGACATGTACACCCGTGGCTGATTCATGTCAAAGCATGGCAAAAACCACCACAATATTGTAAAGTGATTAGCCTCCAATTAAAATAAATAAATTAATTTAAAAAGAATAAAGATATAAATCACTAAAAAGAAAAGAAGCTCTGGCTTCTTCTGACCTCACCAAACGGCTTTGAAATTAGTCGTGCCATAGTGTTAGTTTTGTAAATCAGGACAGTATCCTGTTTGGCTTCTAGCTGGGCCAGCCCCCACATGCCACCTGCCCCTCTGCTAGGCCTTCGGGCCCCATTACTGTGCAGAACTTTAAAAAGTGCCAACATCCAGCACCACCTGCAACACTGCAAGGCATCTTGGCTCCATTTTGCTCTTTTAGTTGATGCTGATCCATAGTTCAACTGCACAATATCATAATGATGAGAGAACATTTTCTGGACAGCTTTTTGGCAATGTGACATCTTTCCTGATAAAACAAAGGAGAGTGACATTGCTGTCTTTTTTATTGTTGTTTTTAATGGATTTTCCTTATTTTTTCCTACAGACAGTCTTCCTAGCAGTAACTATATGTATATACATATATATGTATATATGATGTATATATGATATAATGGATCTATATACATAAATATGTGTATATATTTATATTAAAATATTTATATCACAGTAATTTAATTGCATTGAATTTAATTGCATAAATATTGTCAAATGATGTGTCAAATTGATTAATTTTAAGCAACTGTTCATTTCCTTTTCTCTACCTTTCAGAGCAAAAAATACAGTTGACCCTTGAACAATGCAAGGAATTGGGGCTCTGACCCTCCATGCAGTCAAAAATCAATGTATAGCTTTGTAGCTGGCACATAGTATACACTGTCCCCTGTATACATGATTCTGCATCTGCAGATTGTATAGTACTACAGTATATACTATTGAAAAAAGATCTCATGTATGGGTAGATGCAAGCAGCTCAAACCCATGATATCCAAGTATCACTTGCACTTCCTCATTCCATTAATGGCTTACTTGGTTAGTAACTTCCTTTGGCTAATAGAATGTGACTGGAACTGACAAATTTTAAAACATGTACTGGAACACAAAAGACTTTGAATTGCAAAACAGTCTTAAGAAAGAAGAACGGAGCTGAAGGAATCATGTTCACTGACTTCAGACTATTACTATAGTAATCAATGCAGTGTGGCAGTGGCATCTATGTGAAACAGACACATAGATCAGTGGAACAGAATAGAAAGCCCAGAAATAAACCACACATTTATGATCAATTTATCTACAACAGAGGAGATAAGATTGTACAATGGAGAAAAAACAAAAGTCTCTTCAATAAGTGGTACTGGAGAAACTGGACAGCTATGTGTAAAGAATGAAGTTAGAGCACTCCCTAACACCATATACAAAAGTAAACTCAGAATGGACTAAAGACCTAAATGTAAAACTGGAAACCACACAACTCCTAGAGTGAAACATAAGAGGAACATTCTGACATAAACTGTAGCAATCTTTTTTTTTTTTTATCTGTCTGCTAAATAAAAAGAAATAAAATAAAAAATAAAGAAATGAGACCTACTTAAACATTGTGCATCAGCTATATCTCAATAAAAAAGAATTGTAGCATACACTTAAAAGCTTTTGCACAGCAAAGGAAACCATCAACAAAACAAAAAGTCATCCTACTAAATGGGAGAAAATATTTGCAGATAATATGACCAATAAGGGGTTAATATCCAACATATATAAAGAGCTCTTACAACTCAACATGAAAAAAAAAAAACAATTAAAAATGTTCAGAAAACCTGAATAGACATTTTTCCAAAGATGAAATACAGATGGCCAACAGGCACAAGAAAAAACACTGAACACTGCTAATTATCAGGTAAATGCAAATCAAAACAACGAGCTATCACTTTGTACTTGTCAGAATGGCTATCATCAAAAAGACAAATAACAAATGTTGGCAAGAATGTGGAGAAAAGGGAACCCTTGTCCACTGTTTTTTGGAATGTAAATTGGTGCAGTCACTGTAGAAAACATAGATATTTTTAAAAAACTAAAAATAGAACTACCCTATGACCCAGAAATTCTACTCCTGAGTATATATCTGAAAAAAAAATTGAAAAGATACATTCACCCCAATGTTCATAGTAACTTTGTTTACAATTGCCAAGGTATGGAAGCAACATAAGTGTCCATCAACAGATGAATGGATAAAGAAGGTGTAGTATATATCTATATACAACGGACTACTGAAGTGAAGTGAAAGTCACTCAGTTGTGACTCTTTGTGACCCCATGGACTATCCAGTCCATGGAATTTCCCAGGCCAGAATACTGGAGTGGGTAGCCTTTCCCTTCTCCAGGGGATCTTCCCAACCCAGGGACCGAACCCAGGTCTCCCACATTGCAGGTGGATTCCTTACCAGCTGAGCCACAAGAGAAACCCTGGAAATACCCCAGAATCAGGTCCTTTTCCACACTCCCTCCCACCTACCCCTACAGTGCCCTCTGTATAGCCCCTTCCGTGCCTCTCTTGGCCATGCTGGGCCCTCTCTCCCCCAAGGCCTGGTCCTAGACCCATTTACACAAAAGTCCTTCTATCTCCACTACAGTGAGATCTGCCCCAGCCCACAGAGTGGGGGACCTTCCTCCTGTCTCCATTATTTGATGATAACAGCCACCCAGAGCAAGACAGAGTTACACGGTCACACTCGATATTCACAACAAGAATTCTATTTATAGGCAGATAAACTCAGGTCAAGAAGTTTGCCAAAGGCTGCACAGCAGGAAATGGAGGACCTAGCTCTAGGCCCAGGTCGAGATGGTGCTGGAACAGTGGAATACAACTCAGCCATTAAAAAGAATGAACTTTTGCCATTTGCAACAACCTGGATCAAATCAGAGTATTATACTAAGTGACTCAGGGTACTATACTAAGTGACTCAGGGTATTATACTAAGTGAAGTAAGTCAGACAGAGAAAGACAAGTACTGTATGATATCACCTATATGTGGAGTCTCAAAACACAACAAGTAGTGAATATAATGAAAAAGAAGCAGACTAACAGAAATAGAGAACAAACTAGTGGTTACCAGTGGGGAGAGGGAAGGAAGAGGGGAAATATACAGGAAGAAAACTAAGATTTACAAACCATTAAGTATAAAATAAGCTGCAAGGATATACTGTGCAACATGGAATATAGTCAAAATTTAATGGAGTATAACCTTTAAAATTTGTGAATCACTATATTGTACACCTGTAAATCATATAATATTGTGCATCAACTATACCTCAATAAAAAAAGAATTATAGCATACACCATGGTAATGAGCTTTTTTCTCGAAATGTCAGCCTGGGACAGACTCAGGTTTTATCCAACCCAGTGTTATTTTTATGAGAGAGATGGAGGGAGAATAAAAGTTATTAGCCTATTTTCTAAGACATTATGCTCAGAAGTTAGCTATGTGTATTAAACATTCCAACCTTTTCTTGAAAATTAATTAATATTTTATCAACCACCAATTTAGTTAACCCTTCTGTAATGTTGTTTCAGATTTATTTTATTGCCTCAGAGATTTAAGTAATTAAACTTCATTTTAATATTATCACAAATACTATGAATGCCTTTCAGCACCCCCATAGCAAAGGCTTATCATGACATTAACAGTGTAGTGGACTTCCCTGGTGGTCCTGTGGTTAAGAATCTCCCTTCCAATGCAGAGGATATGGGTTCAGTCCCTCATCCAGGAAGATTCCCACATGCCACGGGGCAACTAAGCTGGTGTGCTGCAAGTACTGAGTCTGCACTCTAGAGCCCGTGCTCCACAACAAGAGAAGCCACCACAACGTTCTCATTGTGACTGTTGATTACAGCTAGAGAGTGGATTCCACCCTCTGAAACTAGAGAAAACCCATGTGTCACAATGAAGACCCAGCACAGCCAAAAATTAATTAATTGACTGATTAAAAAAATAAAGACACTGTCGTATTGTGACGAAAAGGTGCTAGGCTAGAAATAAAATAATATAATAATCTTGTTTTTATCTCTTAATAGCTGTTTGAAAGTGAATAATGCATGTACTTATAACTTTCAAACAGTAGTTGGCATTTATTACGTGCTTATTATCAGCAAGTGTTGTTCCCAGCACTTGACATGTATTTTCTCATTTATCCCTAACAAAAATCCTGTGACCAAAGTACCATTAACACTACCATTTCAAAGAGAAAGAAAAAGTCTTGGAGAGATTAAGTAACTTGTCCATGATTAATACCTGTGATTTGTATTTAGGAATCTCTGACTCCCAAGTTAACACTGATTGCCACTGGCCACGAGCATTTCTCAGTTACTCTTCACCTATCTACGGAACTAAGGTCATATCTGTGTGATCTTCACAGCAGGGTGAGAGTATATATGAGGTCTATAGAAAGATATAGGATAACAAGGAATAGACAGACACAGATTACCTTCAGTGATGTTTTTTGTTTTGTTTGGGATTTTTTTTTTCTGTAGCTATACACAGGGGAACGAGACAGAAAAAATGACCATTTCTCGAATTGTTTTGTGTTTCAGCAAATTTCTAGCCTGAGATGTACATAGATCTCACAGGAAACTGGCAAAATGTTTTAGCATCATTTCGGACATATACTGAGCACCAGTTTCTTCTGAACGTTCCTGGTTTTTCTATAACTTAGTGTGCAATTATCCAATATGAAGCAGTCCTCTTGGCCAGTTTCATTCAAAGCCGCCTTAGAGGAAAATGGCTTCCCCTATCAAGTCAGTATATGGGTAGAATCTCTGTGCATGAGCTTTAGCATTTTAATGCAGAAAGCACAGCTTGAGGTCACTTTTTTCACAAGGGGGCTGTAGATCTTGTTGGTACTTAAGACTTCATGGAGTCCTCTCTGAGGTGAAGTGCTTCTGGGCAAAATACAAAATACTAAATTAAATAGAAGATTATGGCATTCTTTTCCTATATTATCCCATTAAATTATAATCTCAAGGAAAGCCAAGAGTATAGTACTTATGTGTTAAATTTTCAAAAAGTGTAAATTTTTGAAGTATGCTAAACAATATGACTATTTCCTAGACTTTGGATTTGGAAAAAATAGCGTTAACAAACACTATTGTGGTTAGCAGAGAAGGCAATGGCACCCCACTCCAGTACTCTTGCCTGGAAAATCCCATGGATGGAGAAGCCTGGTGGGCTGCAGTCCATGGGGTTGCTAAGAGTCGGACACGACTGAGCGACTTCACTTTCACTTTTTCACTTTCATGCATTGGAGAAGGAAATGGCAACCCACTCCAGTATTCTTACTTGGAGAATCCTAGGGATGGGGGAGCCTGGTGGGCTGATATATGGGGTCACACAGAGTCGGACATGACTGAAGTGACTTAGCAGTAGCAGCATGCCGATTAGAGAGGCAATATTGCCTAGTTATGAAATGTGAACAGACCTAGGTTTGAAGCCCTCCTTTCTACCTCCTCTACATACGTATTTCCTACTTATTTCTACTTTGGGTACAAAGTTGGGGATTTTGGAGAGGGAGGTGAAAAATCAGTTGTTACCTAAGGAACATACGTAGGTAAATTAATGGTACCAGGTAAGATTGAAGGTAAATAGCAGAATGAAAAGAGGACTGAACAGGGAGAAGAAAAACTTTGTGACAGAAGAAAAATGAGGTGATTTGATACTGGAGAAGACAAGAGGTTTAGAAATCTTTGTGAGGTTTTGAAACCTGACTGCTACAGCTTCCTAAAGTTGTTTACCTGACTCCACATGGTTTTCAATTTCAATATATCTTACCCAGTGCTACCAAATAATCTTTCTACAAAAGTGTCTTGCTACACTACTCTCTCTTCTTAAAACTTAATAGTGGCTCCTCATGGAGTTCAGGATAAAACACAAGCTCTTTTGGTATGTCTTTTATCCATGTGTCAGGGGAGTGTGTAATTTTCTCAGTTCTGTCTCGTCAGAACAAAACTTTGAAAAGAAGGACATTAAAGCCCTCGGTGTGTCACAGCTCTTGGACAGACCAATTCTCAGCTCTGGGACAGATTAGTGTTACAGCTCCGTGTTACAGCTCAGTTTTATTTAGAAAATAAAGGAAAATATATCCTCGAGGCATGAGGGCATGCTGACCCAAAAGAGGAGAAGAGAAAGAGAGAGGGCCCTGGCCCCTTGGCTTCTCTTTTTATATGTTTTTCTTCTTCCCCTGGCCTGCCCTATGTAAAATGGGCTAGCCAGGAGTGTTGTTTGTTCTACCCGAGGTCCTCACACCAGTTCTCAGACCTTCCTTTCCTCTGTTTTCACAGGCTTTTCCAGCTTTTTCCTTCCTTGTCTTTTAGCCACCGGCATTCTGGACTCTATTTTCCTATTCTAACTACCTAACACAAGTGTTCAACCGTATCTCTCTAGCTATTCCTTCCACATATCAGATTCTCCAAATCTACCGAGCTTTCCCACCATCTTTAAATGCATCTTGCTTTTTCACATTTAAAGAGCTTTGCATATGGCTTCTGATGCCTGAAATGCAGAGAGCTGCCCTCTTCACTTGGGGACTACCATAGCATGCTCATTGGTTAGCTGATCTTCAGCAATCTCTCTCTCTTTTTTCCAATTATTTATTGAACACTTATTGGTCCAGGCTCTATGCAAGAAGCTAGGGAGTGGAAGAGGAATGAAACATACTTTATTCTTTGCTAACTCACAATAAAAATCTTCAGCCTTTTTTTTCCTGCTATTTATGTCTCCTTTCATTTGAAGATTGATTTTGCATATAGAACAGAATATTTGGATCTTTGGCTCCTAAAAATGTGAACTTTCAATTTGAAACCCAGACCAATGTTTGATTGTATTTGTATATTAATTTGACATAGTGATTAGTATTTAATATTTTACTTATATCTCAAGCAAAAATTAAAGAAAACAGTTCCATTTGAAGAAATGATGCTAAATGTTTCACAAGTTTATGTAAAGAACAAATGTATGAACACAGCACAATTTCTTTGTGATAATTAGTTCTTAAACATATACATATCATGTACCTAATATGTGCACAGGAAGCATATTTTGGGTACTATGGGCAAATTCCAAAGAAGACAAAATCATCCCTTGGTATGTAGAGCCTACAATGTGATTATGTTTATGGGGCAGAAATCCTCACATTTGATAGAGCTTCCCTGGTACCTCAGACGGTAAAGAATCTGCTTGCTGACACAGGCGACCCGGATTCGATCCTGGGGTCAGGAAGATGCCCTGGAGAAAGAAATGGCAACTCACTCCAGTCTTCTTGCCTGGAGAATCTCATGGACAGAGACTGGTGGGATACAGCCCATGGGCTTGAAAACTGATAAAAGCCTCTCTGCTGTCTCCTCCGTCCAGATGGAATTTCCTTTCTGTGTGATTAAATGAGAAGTAGGGCTTACAAGATAACCACTTTTCTTCTGGATAAATTCAACATGCAATACTGTGTAGATTTAAACTGTATAGCATTTTACTTTGATACATTTATAGATTATAATGCAGTTGCATTTTAATAATATTTATTACATTATATATAGCATGATATTTACGTCTATATTCAATACACTTGTACATTAGATCTCTATGGCTTATTTAGTACTTGTTACCAGTTTGTACCCTTACAAATCATCAGTCGTATTCCCCCACTTCCTGTCCCCTGGTAACCACTGATTTTTACTTATGTGGATTTAAAACTCTTCTAGAATAGAAGTATATCATGTTCATTTCTATTTTGTCATTGTCTAACAGAATACATAGCACATAATAGGCACTTCATTTCTTGAATGGAAGAATGATGTATAAATGAAGAAAATGTTCTTTTCCTCTGGCACTGATATTTCTTTTCTGAGAAGCATCTTTCTTAAGAAAGAATCCAAAAAAGAATTTTTGCTCTGAGTTTTTGTTGCCAGATTGTCAATTTGAAATAAATATAATGCCCATATTGTTCAAGTTAGAGAGTTTAGGGGCACTCTGAAGTATAATTCCAAAAGAATCATTATGGAAACAGGGGAAATAATAAAGCAAACAAATAAATGAAACCATACAGTCAGTAGGAAATCTTGAAGTGTTGGTTTATCAAATAGGCAGGTCAAGTTGCATGGCTAAGACACCAGGAAATCAAGGGCAGCAAAGAAATATAACAAACTAATCTGGTGTTTTGCAATCAGAAATTATATGGAGGGGTTATTTTAACTTCAATACACTATGACAAACCTAGACAGCATATTAAAAAACAGAGACATCACTTTGTCGACAAAGGTCCATATAGTCAAAGCTATGGTTTTTTCCAGTAGCCAATTATGGATGTGAGAGTTGGGCCATAAAGAGGCTGAATGCCAAAGAATTGATGCTTTTGAACTGGTGTGTTGGAGAAAACTCTTGAGAGTCCTTTGGACTACAAGGAGATCAAACCAGTCAATCCTAAAGGAAATCAACCCTGAATATTCATTAGAAGGACTGATGCTGAAGCTGAAGCTCCAATACTTTGGCCACCTGATGTGAAGAGCCGACTCATTGGAAAAGACCCTGATGTTGGGAAAGATTGAAGGCAGGAGGAGAAGGGGACAACAGGGGACGAGATGGTTGGATGACATCACTGACTCGATGGACATGAGTTTGAGCAAGCTCTGGGAATTGGTGAAGGACAGGGAAGCCTGGCATGCTGCAATCCACAGGGTCACAAAGAGTCGGACACAGCTTTGCAACTGAAAAAGGACAACGATAGGCTACAGAAACTGACACATAAAACAAACCACCACAGTGATCATCTAAACAAACTCAACTAATTTTGTACATGAAGAGCCTGGAGGCTTGTAGAAAGAAGAGAGATGTCTAGGCATCTAGCTCCTAGTGTTATAGCATGCTGGAATTAGTATCCTAAACTATTCATGCCAGACTGGAAGTTCTCATCAATCATAAATCTTAGTGTGAGGGCAGGAGAAGAAGAAGGCGACAGAAGATGAGATGGTTGGATGGCATCACCAACCCAATGAACACAAGTTTGAGCAAACTCCAGGAGATAGTGAAGGAAGGGAAGCCTGGCGTGTTGCAGTCCATGGGGTTGCAAAGAGTCAGACATGACTGAGAAACTGAACAACAATACATATTTGTATTATTTTGAAAAAGAAAGTTGTATTTTTAATTACTATATATATATATATATATATATATATATATTTTTTTTTTTTTTTAAAGATCCCTGGCTTGCTGCAGTCCATGGGGTTGCAAAGAATCCAGCACGACTGACGACTGACCTGAACTGAATCTGGACTTGCTGACACTGCAGTTTTCTACAATGGGGCAGATAGATTTCATCCCTAACAAAGATTCTAATTAGCCAGACATTTCAGAAAATGACTCAAGTAGTCATTGTGTTTAAATGGTGAATCAGAGAGTCCTGCATTAGGAAAGGAGCTCTGGCAAGCTTTCCTCCTGCTTTTTAAGTGTCAAAAGAGTGATAAAAATCCATAAAGCAGGTTTGGAATTTGCATTCCCTTATATGTATTTACAGCAGAAAATGACTTATACAATTATATGCTTGCATATCTCTGTGTCTTGGTGTTTTAAATTGCTGATCATCCTGAAAATTTTCAAGAAAGGACACAGGACAAATCCAGTACAAAATTCCTTTGCACCTTTCAACATGCAGCACTAACTGAAAATTCAATATCCAGGGTCTGTTATACCTTGTCGTTGTCTTCTTCTTCTTTTTTGCTATTTGATAGTTTTTGTACATTCCCCAAAGATTTTCCTCTTACAAATAAAATAGCTTAATTATTTCTATAATAGAAGGATTAAAGTTCCCACGAGCAGTTTTCTTTCTGTTTAAAAATCATTGTAGATGTAATACAATGCAAGTAGTTCATTACCAAGGCAGCTGCTTTTTGAAGTATCAGATTGAAAACTGGAAGAAAGAAATAGGTAAAAAGGTAAGTTTTTTTCTTTTTCTTTTTTTATGTGCTATTATTGGCTGCTAACATTCAGGTCAGGACCAGGGAGAATAAATTAGTGGGATAAAGCCATCATAACACAATAGCTGATGTGCATGCAGCCTTTTTTTGTTTATGCAGTTTCCACTGCACCAGTTCAAGGCATGTCTAGATAGGTTATGTAACGGTTTCCCAGAGAATTTCATTTTGTTGCAGTTACAGCACTTTAGATATTCTTTGGGTGCATGTCATTTTTACTTGCTATTTGAGAAAAGCTAAGCTAATCTTTTTAAGTTTGGAATATTGCTAAGTTATACAACTGTTGCTTTTTAAAAATTCTGAAGTTTTCTTTTTCTGGAATGGTTCACCTACTCTGAAAACTTAATCCCCTTGAGCAGATTCACTTGATTTAGGCTTCTACGGGTATACTTTCTGGAGGCTGGTCTGTGATCCTGAGATGTAACTGTGTACCTTCACAAATACATCATCATTCAGGTAGAGTTTTGGCTTCTGCACTGTAGAAGACTAGTTACCATGCTGAAAAGTTGATCAGAAATGATTTCAATTCATTCATTAGGGGTTTGACATTAAGCATTCACAGAATTCCTGCCCTTACTAAGATCCAACAAAATTTTCTCTCTTATTACATTCTTCCTTCTCTCATCTGTTTCAGTTCAGTTCAGTTGTTCAGTCGTGTCCAATTCTTTGCGACCCCATGGACCACAGCATGCCAGGCCTCCCTGTCCATCAGCAACTCCCAGAGATTACTCTAATTCATGTCCATCAAGTCAGTGATGCCATCCAACCATTTCATCCCGTTGCCCCTTCTTCTCCTGCCCTCAATCTTTCCCAGAATCAGGGTCTTTTCAAATGAGTCAGCTCTTGGCATCAAGTGGCCAACATATTGGAGTTTCAGCTTTGACATCAGTCCTTCCAATGAACACTCAGGACTGATCTCCTTTAGGTTGGACCTCCTTGCAGTCCAAGGGACTCTCAAGAGTCTTCTCCAACACCACAGTTCAAAAGCATCAATTCTTCAGTGCTCAGCTTTCTTTATAGTCCAACTCTCATATCTATACATGACTACTGGAAAAACCATAGCCTTAACTAGACAGATCTTTGTTGGCAAAGTAATAGGGGCTGAATATTGGGAGATTGGATGCTCTGCTTGTAGAAGAAAAACATAAATCATAACATTTGAATAATTTGGCTTATCATGTTTCTTGAGGTCTTGAAAAGAAGGAACCATAATTTACATGTTTTTTTCCTTTTTTTTGCAAGTTTCTGTCTTCCTTTGTTAATTTGTGAGAACAGGTAGGCTTCTATAATTTTGACTGTGACCAAAAGGCTAAACAGAACATTCTGAAGTTTTATTTTCACACACTTTCAACTTGCCTCTCTTATGTTGACAGTACTTTCCTATGGATAGTAATACAAGATTGACTAATTTAACTGTGTAATGTATGCACACAACCCAAATAAAGCTTCGGCTCTTTCAGACTAATGTTTTGGGTAATCTTAACTTGGTGTCACATCCAAAGAGGAATAACACTGACTCAAAGAATGTTTAAGTGTGTGGAGATTTTCTTTTCAACAGGTTCACAAAACATAAAGCAAAACATTCTAAGTTTTTCTTTCTATCTGTCTACACACCAGTTACTCAAAAATCTCTCAGTATCTGGCCCTACTCTCTGACCCAAAGCTCAATCCACACTCACTTATTTTTCTGTTTCTACCCATTCTTATTCTTGCTTCCTCCTCTGGCCTTGTTTATTTTAACTCTTCCCTGAGAAATGCTTTCCTAACTCTTTCTTTGTTTGTTTTTAATTGAAATATAGTTGATTGATAATATTGTTATTTTCAGGAATACAGCAAAATTATTTAGTTATACATGTATATCTATTTTTTCATTATAGGTTATCACAAGATATTGAATATATTTCCCTGTGCAATTCAGTAGGACCTTATTGTTTATTTTATACATAGTAGTGTGTACCTGTTAATCCCAAACTCCTAGTTTATCCCTCCTCCTCTGTTCCCCTTTGGTAACCATAAGATTGATTTCTATGTTTGTGGGTCTGTTTCTCTTTTGTAAATAAACTCATTTGTACTATTTTTTAAGATTCTCCAAAAAAGTGGTATCATATATTTGTCTTTGTCTGTCTTACTTTATAGACTTTTTACCTTTTTAAATTAGGAAATATTTCAAACGTGTAGAAAAGCAAGAGAATAATTTAACAAACACTCATGTACACAACATTGAGATTAAACATACTGAATTCTCTGGAGTGTTTTGTATAAAGTGGGGACTATTTGCTCCTTGAATGTTCTAGAAAACAAATTTTGTACAATCTTCTGAGCCTGACATGTGGCATACATGTGTGTTTATATGAGTGTGTATATAGATTTTAAAACACTGATTCAGTTTGCTTTTACCATTTATAGGTTTATTAAAGTTTTCTATTTCTATGGTGAGTCAGTTTGCTAAGTTATATTTTGGGTACAATATATTAATATAATTTATTAGGGAAAGTTCCATTTTAGTTTCCAAATTCCTTGGAATGCATTTTTCAAAATTTTGCTTATAATTTTTTTTTCCTCGACCCAAATAGGTTCTCTTTCAGTCTTCCCCAAAGAGTATAAAAAGTAGAACACAGAGTTTGGGGACTCTGTGTGCCGAGGAGCTCTAAGACAAGATGTCCTGTGTGAAGTGTTGCAACTTGGGAATTTGTTTTTAATAAAACTCCTTAAAAGGTAGAAATGTTACATTTGCAGTAATCATATATGAATTTGGTTCACTGGGGTTTTTCAATGGTGGATTTAAGTATTAATTATTTAAACTAGAAGACCCTATATTTAGGTTTTACTTCTTATAATGAAATAATTACACTGGAGCATGCATTAAGGCAGAAAATACATTGATTTTCCTTCAGATGGTAACAGAAGGAAAGATCACATCTTCCAAAAAGTCTCACTCCAGAAAGATTCATCCTTGGAATGCTGCATTCTCTATTTAATGAGAATAAAATATGTGGGCGGATGAACAATTGTATCATTTTTAGCTTTGATTTCCCAATGGAAAGAATATCAAATAATACAATAATTTAAAACAAAAAATCTTATTAACTCTTAGGAAGTATACTATAATTCTACTTCATGTTCTTATATATGTGAAGAAAGAAAGAAAGTAAAGTCACTCAGTCATGTCTGACTCTTTGCGACCCCATGGACTGTAGCCTACCAGGTTCCTCTGTCCATGGGATTTTCCAGGCAAGAATACTGGAGTGGGTTACAATTTCCTTCTCCAGGAGATCTTCCTGACCCAGGGACTGAACCCTGGTCTCCCACATTGTAGGCAGATGCTTTACCATCTGAGCCACCAGAAACGATGTTTAGTCTTTAAAAAAATTACCTTTGGCTTCTGTTTCAATGCACAAATCCATGGGCCTTACCAAGATGAGCTCTCCAGATACCAGAGAAAACGCAGTTTGAGCTCTTGGATACTCAATAAATAACACTTGTAGTGTTGTAAGGTGTCACAGCCAGTGGCCCGGTGCTATATGGAGGTTTTAAAGGCTTACTAGGAACAGTAGGACACAGGGTAGCAGAATAATTGCTACCATATTAGCAAATATTTTTTAGCACTTGTGGCTGGTCACTGTGCCTTTATTGACAATACTTCATGTAATCTTCACAATAGCCCTTTAAGGTTGTAATTCTTATTATTATTGTTTTACCACTGCAGAAGTTAGGCTCAGAGTAGTGAGATAATTTTCCCAAAGGTACAGTGCTAATAATCTGCCAGTGCCAGGCCTTCTCTTACTCTAAAATCCATATAAATAACCCATGTACTGTATTTGCCCTCCTGACTAGGGAAGAAGCAGAAGTATGGAACCTAAGTAGGTATGATTAAACTCAAAGTGAATTATGTGTCCCTGAATAATATTTATGGCCAAAGACTTTTCTAATTACTTAAATTGTAAAACAACCTGTCTAAATTGTAAGATGAAATTGATGCCACTATATACTGAGGCTCATCTTATTGCTAAAATATTTAATTGGCACATGAATTATTCTTTGAAATAAATGTTCTGCTTAATGATGTGCAAATCCCTTGCCGGGGCCCCTCATGTCTGTGTATTTTTTCTCAATTACAGCTTCTTGAATGTTTCTCTACTTGACCACCATCTTTAGTGATGTCCATTGAATCCCAAAGAGACCTGTGAGATTTGAGGACTGACACAAAGGAGCGAATAAAGAGGGAGAGGTTGGAAAGGAGAGAGTGGTGTGACTGATTCAAGGGGACGGACATACTATTACATAATATTTATTCTCTTGAATCCTCCTGCAATGCAGGAGACCCTGGTTTGATTCCTGGGTTGGGAAGATCTGCTGGAGAAGGGATAGGCTACCCACTCCAGTATTCTTGGGCTTCCCTTGTGGCTCAGCTGGTAAAGAATCGACCTGCAATGCGAGAGATCTGGATTCAATCCCTGGGTTGGGAAGATCCCCTGGAGCAGGGACTGGCAACCCACTCCAGTATTCTGGCCTGGAGAATTCCATGGACTGTATAGTCCATGGGGGCACAAAGAGTCGGATGCGACTTTCACTTTCACTTTTCTATAGAACACAAGAGCAATTTTGTGTTCTATACAATATATTATAATTACAACCAAAGGGAAGTAGTGATGTAGAAAACAGCAAGTTCTTTGAAATCAGGTGATGATGATGATAATAGTAGTAGCAGCAGCTCTCATTTACTGCCATGTGTCAGGTGCCCCTCTGAGCATTTTACACCTCTTAGAGGTTTCCCCCACTATTCAAAAGTAGAGTATGTCTATGAAACCTTTCATAAGCCAAAAGGGCATGAAATTAAGAACATTACCTTAAGACTCATCTTGATAGGCCCTAAGCAGACATTTCTCCAAAAAAGACATAGAGATGGTCAATGAAACATGAAAAGATGCTCAATGTCTCTCATAAGAGAAATGCAAATCAAAGCTACAACGAGGTATCACCTCACACCAATCAGAATGGTCATCATCAAAAGATCTACAACCAGTAAATGCTGGAGAGAATGTGGAGAAAAGGGAACCCTCCTGCACTGTTGGTGGGAAAGTAAATTGATATAGCCACTGTGGAGAACAGTATGGAGATTCTTTAAAACAACTAGGAATAAAACTACCATATGACCCAGCAATCCCACTACTGAGCATTGCCCTGAGAAAACCACAATTCAAAAGTGATACTGATGAACTTATTAATATTTGTAGGGAAGGAATAGAGATGCAGACATAGAGTATGGACTTATGGTCACAGCAGGGGAAGGAGAGGGTAGGATGAATTGAGAAAGTAGCATTGACATATATACAGTACCATATGTAAAATAGATAGCTAGTGGGAAGTTGCTGTATAATACAGGGAGCTTAGCCTGGTACTCTGTAACAACCTAGATGGGTGAGATGAGCGGAATGGGAGGGAGGCTCAAGAGGAAGGTGATATATGTATATTTTTGGCTGATTCTTGATGTTGCATGGCAGAAACCAAAACAACATTGTAAAGCAGTTTTCCTCTAATTAAAAAAAAACCCATCTTGCTAATGAATGCACAAAATAAATCAATAGAAAGCACAAAGTGCTCATAGACACAGTTCAAAGCTATGGTGGCTTGATGCTGAGAAAAGAGTGTAATTCCCGGGAAAGGAGCTTGGTGGGACCACCCCAACACCTTGGGGTGCACGCTGCCTCTGTAACAGCCTGCTGAAACAAACCCTGAATGCTATTTTAGCTTTTTGCTCTCTTTTTTTAAAATCAATATCTTCTATGAATTTCTTTTGGTTAGTGAAAACAGTGTAGGTCTTTCATCAAAATGGCATAATACAAACTTTTAAGAAGTGGGGCAGATCTGTAGTTCAATTAGTATCAATTATTATCTGGTATTTCAATTAATCCTTCATCAACCCAGTGAACCATGTACTACCATTATTTCTATTTTATGGATGTGGACACTGAAGCATACAGTGGTTAGGCAATTTCCCAAGATCATGCAGTAACTAGCTGAATTAAGTTTCTGGTCCAGGTGGTCAGACTCTGGAAGGTGTGAGTTCAACTAAATCTGGATTCAACTCTGATCTCTGCCATATAGAAGCTGTGTGATGTCAAGCACATTCTTTTTCTGAGCTTCATTCTCTACATATGGAAAAATGGAGGGTGATGGTGTGGATTGCCTTATGTGACACACAGAAAGGCACCTAAGAGTTCAGTGAATGGCCAACAATAAAGAATCAATAAATATTTGCTTTTCCTCCTCCTTCCTAGTTGCTGCTCTGGACTAAGTTACCTCAAATTGTGATCAACAGAATATCTTTATCAGAATAACCTAGGGTGCTTATTAAAAATGCAATGACAGTGTTCCTTATGCTCAAGGATATTCAGTTCAGGGCTGGAGGGTTTGGTATAGTTAACTAAGCAAAGTAAAATTTTAATGCCATTTTCTAGCAGTGGCAATAAAAAGAAATTACTAAGTACTCTTTGAATTCTGAACAGATGTAGCTTTCTGGCTATCTGAATCAACAGTATCACAAACATGTTAAGCAAACATGTAAATCTTCATCATCATTCAATCACCTTACAGATATGATAATGAGATTAGCAAGAATATTAGTAATATAGGAGCCAAGTCTCTTCATTGTATCCCCCATGCTATCTGGCCATCCTCATGCAGGCTAATGAATGTAGGCACATAAGAAGCTGCAAGAGCTTTGGAATGCACATGTATACATGTGCCTGACATGCAGAGAAAAGATGAAGCAAGGTACAAGCATTGCCTAGGGATACACATAGACTCTTCTGAATTGAACGGAAGGTCAGAGGAGAATTACCTTTGTACAATTATCCTCCCTTATCAGTGGGGATTATGTTCCAAGACCCCAAAGGTACGCATGAAATTGCAGGTAGTACCAAACTCTATACAAATGCCTATGAGAGTATAATTTTATAAATTAATCACAGTAAGAGAATAACATCAATAAACTAATAATAGAACAATTTAAAAAATATACTGTAACACAAGTTATGTGAATGTGGTCTCTTTCTCAATATATCTTATTTTACTATACTCACCCTTCTTTTACAAGCTTCCCTGATGGCTTCAGAGGTAAACAATCTACCTGCCAAAGCACGAGACTGGAGTTTGATCCCTGGTCGGGAATATCCCCTAGAGAAGGAAATGAAAACTCACTCCAGTATCTCGCCTGGGAAATCCCATGGACAGAGGAGTCTGAAGGGTCCTGGTGTGTCAGAGTCAGACTTGACTTAGTGGCTGAACCCTTCATTTTGCGATGATGTGAGATGATAAAATACCTATGCAATGAGATGAGATGAGGTGAATGACATAAGCATTGTGATATACCATCAGGGTACTACTCACTTTCTGTTGATGTCAGATCATCTAGTGATCCTGGGTCATCAAACCATGATGATATTGATGGTTGCAGATCCTGTGTGGGTCAGAACAAGACAGTTCAAGATTTTATCACACTGTTCAGAATAGTGTGTGTTTTAAAAGTTATAAATTATTTCTGGAATCTTCCTTTTAATAATTTTTGGACCGTGGTAGACTGCAGATAACTAAAACCTTGGAAAGTGAAGCCACAGGTAAAGAGGAGACGATGATATAGAGCTAATGATCTTTATGCGGGAGGGAGTGTGCGACCAGAGGTAAGAGACAATTCTTCTCGAGTTAACCTTTGGACAGTCTCCCTTTCCTGCATAAACCTACCTTGGGTTTATAGAGACTCTGTGTCCAAAATTCAAGGTGAGGGAAGAAAAGTCATTTGGGATATATTTTTCCCAATATTTGATACCTAAAGGTAGACAGTGCCTCAATTCAATCATTATTCAAATATTTATTGATTGCCTACCAGGGGTTATACAAGATGCTGGATGTATAATGCTGAACAAAGATTCGTGGAATTTATTATCTAGTAGAGAACACAAAAAATAACCAAACAGACCAAAAAAAAAAAAAAAAAAAGCATCACCAATAGTCATATTATGCAGTTCCTAGACTTTGTTGTGTCACAATTATCTGGGACTTTGGTACAAATATGACTCAGGCCCTATCCTACTGCAAGGAGCCTGCATTTCTGTGTTCTTTATTAGTTTTCCAGGGGATTATGTTCCATACCAAAGTCTGAGAGCTACTCAACTGGTTTGAATAAGTTTGAGAGAATAGTCAAGGTATAAGGGAGATTCAAGTGTTCTATAATTCAGTGCTTCTCAAAATTTCCTGTGCATTCGATACCTGGGATCTTGTGAAAAATCAAGTTCTGACTCATTCAAGAAGTTTGGAAGAGGTGCCCAAGAGTCTGCATTTCAAACAAGCTTCTAGGTGATGAACGCTACTCTGCTCCTGGCCTGAGGATCTGGTATTAAGTTGCAAAGCTGTAGTCTACTGTGTGCATTCCAAAACTTTTCTATTTTTATACCAGACTTTGATCATTTTCATTCCTCTCAGGCTCCTTTTATCAACATGTGAGAATAGGAATCAGAATTGTCTGAAGGTGCTAATTAAATATGCAAATAGCCCCAAGTGATTTCATGCACACTGAAGTTGGAAAACCACTGCCTTCAGAAAAACAGTGACTGCAAATCATTCGCATGTGTGAAGCAAGCCTGACTTCCTCAATTTACTATAGATCAGTTGTTCACCAACCTGGCAACGCATTAAAATCACCTTGGGAGAGGTAAAAACTACCAGTGCTCTGGTCCTATCCCACACCAATTAAATCAAAATCTCTGGTGGTGGGCCCCAGGCATCTGTATTTAGAAAGCTTCCTAGGTAATTCTAATGTACAGAATTATAACAGAGTTGAGAACCACTCTTACAACTCAAATTGCCTTATTATTTAAACTTAGGGATACGGTTGATCTAAGTAGAAATTGTGCAGTTAATATAGTTTGTCTGTCATTTCTCCTTTCTGGGCCCTTGTCATAACCAATCTTCCTTCTCAGGGCACAAATTACCCTGGTGTTCTTATCGCAGTGACTTACTGACCTCATCTGTCCCTTGGCCTGGCTTTCTCCTGTCATCAGAAGCAAAGTCTCTGCCCCATCCACTATTTTGTCCTTTTCTGCTAGTGAGTAGAAACAGGTTAATCAGGAAAAGCAATCCCAGGTCATGCACAAATTGATGTGCATTCCCACTTTTTGTGCATTCCCACAGTCCCTTAACCTAGTTTAAACAGACTTTAAGGCTCTCCTAAAGTTGGGAATTTCAAGCATGACTGTTTGAAATAATATATCTGAGCCTCAGACGAGCAGTCAGCCACCTATTCCAATAGCCTTTAGCCCTGGCCTTGCTGAAGGAAGGAGTCTTGTGGTTGAGTTGATTATAAAAGGCAGAAACCAATACAATTCTATAAAGCAATTATCCTTCAGTTAAAAAAATGAATAATTTCTAAAAGGTATTTTTTACATATTAATAAATACTGTTCAAGATATTGTACATGTTTTGTGGGGTTTTTTTAAGAGGAAAATGCTAAGTGTGCCTATGAAATCATTTTGACAGCAGTTTCTTTCGTTATGAAAAAGGAATTCAGCAATTTTTTAAGTATGTGTTTTTCTAAGCATGAGGAGGTGGGAAAGTCTTTGATCAGGGCCTTGTAATCAGGGAAGCAGAGAGAAAAACAAAGGATGCACACATATGAGAAATTGACTACTTACAGAAGGAAACTGTTACATCAACATCAATTAATATTTATTGAGCACCTACTGGGTACATAACACTCTGCTGGCAACTTGAAAAATGACATGGAATACATACCTATATAACATAATTACCAGGGACTATTTTTGGCTATTTGCTTAAATTCATTATAGCAAGGACAAGCAACCAGGGCTGCTTCTAATTTGGTCTCATTAATAAAACTGATTCCTGAGGAGACTTGCTGAGAAGGATAGAAAATAAACCACATTGAAATATGACTTTCTATTATTCTGATAATTATACTATGTACACACAGGTGGGGCCAAACACTAATTTTAAGTATGCGATTCTCAAATGTCAATTGTCAACTCATTCCCAGAGGAAATATGGGATCCAGCACACAGCTTGGGATTTCCTTCGCTTATCATTTATGGAATTCTTGAATGCTATTAATTTTGTCCTATGCACTCAGGCTAATAATGCAGCTGTGTATATATATCACTGAGATATAAGGAGAAAGAAATCAGTTTCATTATGCAACTCACACACAGGAAACATTCGCAGTTTCCTATGCGTGTAGATGACAAATTATACATTTATACCACTTCTGGTTTGAAAATGGAAACACAGGGCTTACTGTGTGACGTATGACTTGAAAATGTTACCCAATATATTTTTATTTGCACTTAAGACTTTGTCCTATACCCATGTGAAAAATGCCAGGACGCCTTGACTGAAAGATTCACGCCTACAAAAGACTAAAACAATATGAAAGTTTCCTGACCACTACTTCTCCTAGAATAGCAATATTGTCCATGTTACTTTAAATTTCAGGGAAATTGATATTTGACGTAAATTCTCACGCTAAGCAATTCAATCGACCATTTTTTAGTATTTTGACTGAGGATGCTTTTATTATTATTTGGAGTAGAAATCAATTTTGCAAATATTTATTTCTTATATTTATAATATATACATTTTACACTACTAGAAAATATTCAAGGTTCTTACCTTGTCACTTAGGAGAGAGAGACTGAGGAAAACAATGCATGTTCTTCACACTCTAAAATGTATGTGTCCTGTTGTATACCATGCCTTGAAAATGATGCATTTGAACAGCCTGGAGAGGCATAGTCCTTATATTGTGGATTGTATTTTCAATTTTTATTAAAATTATGATTTGCCCTGGGCCTGTGAGGGTATACTTATCTGCCTGGCTTGATTATATTCTCTCTGAAGGTGGTCCAAGGTGAGAAACTTTCCATAGATGAGGAAGTAACTTGGAAATATTTGCTAGGAAGTTGGTGAATAATACTTGCTGTTCATTCTCAAATTTTACTCTATTTTTTAATCAAATAGTGTGGTTCTAGTACAGATTGGAAATGGTGTGCCTCCTCCTGGTAGCTGCTAGACAGCTGGTATTGTCAAGAAGGAGGAAAGGATGGAAGTTTGGATAAACAGGGCAAGGAAGAAGGAAGGAAAGGGAGAAGAAAGACACATCCATGTATATTATGGGATACATATCCTGAATATGAGAACATGCCTATCAAGTTCACTGACTCCCACTGTTTTCAAAGAGATGATCTGGTTGGAAAGGAATACATGTACTCAAGTTTCAGGAAAATGTTTACCCATTTCTAGTTCAGCCATCTTAGCTTTGATCTTAAAAGAAAAAATTGGTGAAGCAGACTCTGGAACAATGATAACAAATAGCTATCAAGTGTTTCCACACATGGAGCAAGAAGATGCACTGTCTTTGTCCTGGATCATCTTTTTAAGGAAATGTGTATGGCAAAGAGCCTTGCTAGATAGTGTCTTCTGCTGGAATAAAAGGAAGATTTGCTTCTGTACATATGCTAAAAATAATGTCTGCCTCCAGGGAAAACAACATGTTCACCGACTATTATTTACTATTTAGGTTAAACTTGAAGTTCCCCTTCTATAATATAACCCACTGCCTCTGCAGATGTCACCTGGCCCTCTTCATATGGATTTTGGGAATTGGGACTCAGAGAACTTATATGAATGCTGATACTCTGGGTACTGCTATCACTATGAATAATAAACTATCTGTTGTCTTTGACCCTGGAGTCTCATGTCTTCTGCTAGGCTAACTTGTTAACATGTGAGTAGGGTAAAATCTAAAACCCTTCACAGTTCTTGGCAAATGTCAGGTCTAAAAGGGACATATGTAGTCTAATCCTCTCTATTTTATAAATTAGAGAATTTAGACTCAGAATTTAATTTATCTGTCCATGGTCAAAGAGATGACTAACAAGAGAACTTGAACTAAAGGTAATTAAAGCATGTCCAAAAGGCAAACAACTGTAACTCTGAATTTGTTGATCATCACATTTTAGACTTAACAGTGCTCCTTCCAAATTTTTTTAGATTTCTCCTATAATATTTCTGTGCCCCTTCCCATGTGCTTTTGTTTCCAACTACCGTAGTCTTCAGATCAAAGAAATATGGAGGTCAGCATCTCAGGTGGCAATAATTCTGACATGTAACACTCTAGAGTTTGTGGGATGCAGCTGGGACCTATGCTTCCCAGGGCTTTTGCCAAGATTATATCATTGTTGGCTTCCAATATCTGTCCTGTTTCCCTCAGTCTCTGACCAATTTCTCCTGGGAGAATTTCCTTCATGAATCACTTGACCACAAATCTTCATTTCCAGGTCAGCTTCCGGGAAACCTGACTCAATATTGTAATCTAATGAATGCTTAAAGTAAATTAGGCAATACCCTAAGCTTTGAGAGAAAAATATTTGTGTTTATCTCTTCTTCTCACCTGGAAAATCTGGTAAGTAGAATTGGGCCTTCAGTAATCATAACTGATGTCTGCCCTATGGTGACTCTACCCTCAGCATATTTTTGAAGAAGCATGAGGTTCAATGACTGCTACTACCATTGATTGGAGTAAGGGAGGAAGTATGATTGACTGACTAAAGGTGGTGAGACAGCATAAGCTCAATTCACAGATATAGCTGTCATTTAAAAATTATGATGTACCTACTCTCTGTAAGGCACTGGCAGATATGTAGAAATAAATGACACAGTCCCTTCCTTGAGGCAAAATAGGTTTAAAAAACTAAGACAGGAGAAAGGCTTTCACAACATGAAGAAGAATGTTCCCAGAGCCTAAGAAGTAGAAAAATGGAAACAACAGAACATATTTTAAAAATAGAGCTTATTTGTCTATTTATTTATTCATTCCCCCCAAATCACTAAATAAATGCTCATGATACACAAGGTACCAGGTACTATGCTGGTTACTAAGTCAGGGGTGTTCTAGTGACTATTTAGCAACCATGTTAAAAACAAGCCTGCTTTGTTGTGTCAGAGAAGGCAATGGCACCCCACTCCAGTACTCTTGCCTGGAAAATCCCATGGACAGAGGAGCCTGGGGAGCTGCAGTCCATGGGGTCGCTAGGAGTCAGACACGACTAAGCAAATTCATTTTCACTTTTCACTTTCATGCATTGGAGAAGGAAATAGCAACCCACTCCAGTGTTCTTGCCTGGAGAATCCCAGGAACGGGTGAGCCTGGTAGGCTGTCTATGGGGTCGTGCAGAGTCGGACATGACTGAAGCGACTTAGTAGCAGCAGCAGCAGCTTTGTTGTGTATGCCAATTTCTGTGCCGGAAATGTTCCCACTATGGCTGATTTCAAGCTACCAAGGGATATCAATTGGCTCAAAAAATCCTGAAAATGTAATGGCGGGCTCTTGTGAGCCAGTACAAGGCGGCTCCAACACACCACTGCTGGAGGATCTATCCATGAATACCATGGAAATGCCTGTCTTTCCATGGCTACTGACACACTGCATGAACAAATAGAGCATGCCTGGGAAAGGAGATAGAGAAAGCTGCCCCTAAAAGGATCCCCTAACCCAGTCTTAAAGATGAGGGTACAGGAAAATTTTCCCAAAGAACTAACATTTACTTGGAGACCAGGACATCAGAAAGAGTTCATTAAATGAAGGAAGGCCAGGAGATGAGACAGGATGGCTTCTTTTAAGGAACTGAGAAGAGTGGGAGCAGGAGGGAAAGTAGCAAGAGGCAAGGCTGGAGATTTAGGGAGGGAGACATGACCAGCCTCCTTGGAATGGATAAGCAGTTTGGACTTTAGTCTAAGGCACCATCTCCTCCAGTAAGTCTGCAACATGCCAGTAGGTGTATGGAAACGAAACAAAACCCATGCTTAAGAATGTTTTGGAAATACTGGTCATCCTCCTTGTAGGATTTCTCAGAGCCTTTAGTCTATTGATATGGAGCTTGGCTCTCCCAGGGTGAGGTAGAGTACACACCATCTCCTGGAATGAATTGACTGTGGAACACCTCCCACTACTGACTTTAGAATTATACCGCAGGAGTAGGGCGCTAAGCAGCTTGTCTTCATAAAACGCACTTTGGAAAGTGCTCTTCCAAGAAAAATGGAAAGGCATTGTAAAACCCTGTAGTTTTGTTTTCTTTTTACTAACTAGTGATTTCTTTCAAATCATGTTTTTCTGTTACCCTATTATCTGCACCCCTCCCCAGCTGGCTTCTCATCCAAATTGTAAAAAAAAAAAAAAAAGACCTAGGAAAACATATAAATACATCTTAATAGTAAAAAATTAAAAAAAAGTACTTTTGCAGAGGTATTACCCTAGTACTCTATTTGGTAGATTTCATTCTTTTACTGTCTGACTTAATGTTTCTTTTTAAAATTTCTATTATTTTTGAAAAGCAGAGAGAGTAAAACCTGAACCTCCCCCAACTTTTAGGCCTCATTTTCTTAAAAAGGAAACAATGACAAATGAATCTATTCGTCTCTATAAGATTATAGACTTCCACATCTGAAGTGGAGATTGTAGCTTGGATGATCACCTATTGTTTATCTACTTTATGGCAACTTCATTCTGTATAAGGAATGATGGATGGGGCAAGAGTTGAAATAGAGGAAGAGAAGAAAGAAGGGGGAAGAGGGAAAAAAGACCATTTAGCGACCTATCAGAGCTTGATGAAGCCTGATATAATTAACAAACTTGTGATATCTCTAGCAATTGTAATTTCAATTATTTGCTAGCTGAAGGCAAGTTTCACTGCTCTAAGTTAGGAAATCATGTAAATAGCCTAATTAATATAATTTGCCTTATGTTCTACTAAGAAAACAAAAACAAATATGTCATTTTTTAGAATAAATAGCATGGTATAGACTAAATATTATAAATATTCAGTCAGTTTGCAGAACAAATATTGCATATTATGGATCCTTTGCAGCAATTCTATGAAGTTCAGCATGATTCAATGAAATTATGATGACTGTTTGAGTTTTACAACTACATTACAATAAAAAGAAAGCACTTCTTTGCATGGATAAGAGGAAGATCCTTGACGAAATAACATGGTAGAGTATATAATGCTATGGGCCTGAGGAGACAAAGATTTCATTCTTTTTCTTGCCAGTTTTCTGATCTCAAGAAAACCCTAAAGTTAAAATAAATCTTTTAAAAATTCCACATGCCACTGATGGAGAGACATAATAAATAATTCTTTGCCATTTCATCATGTAGAATTGAGAGATAAAGCTGTTTGTAAAACCCTAAAAGACTTACAAATCATTTCAACATGTTGTCATATGTTCATGTCAGTGAGAATTTAATCACCACATGTGAAAATGCATATTGCAATGTGTGGCCTGCGTGGCTTTATGTCAAACTCTGTCTCACCCCCTTATATTTCATTACTTGCTCTCTGTTCTGCTGTCAAGAATTTACCTCTCAAGGGTGTGGAGAAAAGGGAACGCTCTTGCACTGTTGATGGGAATGTAAATTGATACAGCCACTATGGCAGATGGTATGGAGATTCCATACAAAAACTAAGAATAAAACCACCATATGACCCAGCAATCCCACTCCTAGGCATATACCCTGAGGAAACCAAAATTGAAAAAGACACATGTTTCCCATTGTTCATTGCGACACTGTTTACAACAACTAGCACATGGAAGCAACCTAGATGTCCATAAACAGATGAATGGATAAAGAAGTTGTGGTACATATATACAATGGAATATTACTCAGCCATAAAAAGGACAACCTTTGAGTCAGTTCTAATGAGGAGGATGAACCTAGAACCTATTATACAGAGTGAAGTAAGTCAGAAAGAGAAAGATAAATATCATATTCTAATGCATATATACGGAATCTAGAAAAATAGTACTGAAGAATTTACTTACCAGGCAGCAATGGAGAAACAGACATAGAGAATAGACTTGTAGACATGGGGAGAGGGGAGGAGAGGGTGAGATGTATGGAAAGATTAACATGGAAACTTACATTTCCATATGTAAAATAGATAGCCAAAGGGGAATTTGCTGTATGGCTAAGAAACTCAAACAGGGGCTCTGTACAGTGGTGGGATGGGGAGGGAGATGAGAGGGAAGTTCAAAAGGGAGGGGATTTATGTATCCCTATGGCTGATTCAGATTGAGGTTTGACAGAAAACAATAAAATTCTGTAAAGCAATTATCCTTCAATAAAAAAGTCAAATAAAAAATCAATAAAAAAAAGAATTTACCTCTCAAGAAAAACTTAAGACTACTATGATGAAGAAGGGAGAGAGAAGGAAAGACAATTGAATGTATTAACAAGTATTTATGGAAGTTCTATATCTCTACCACTGTGCTAAACACTGTAAAGTAGACAAAGGCAATGTTTTAATGCCAGATGTGACTCCCCTGCTCTGAAGAATTTTACTGTGTATTTGGAACATTAAAGCTGCAATTTACAAATCAATTACAGGTGAGCTAAGTGCTATATGTTCAATATTATTCTGAAAGACCAAGAAACGTGAATTCCACTAAGCTGGTGGTGGTTTAGTTGCTAAAGTGAAAGAAAGTGAAAGTTACTCAGTTGTGTCCAACTCTTTGCAACCCCATGGACTATATAGTCCATGGAATTCTCCAGGCCAGAATACTGGAGTGGGTAACCTTTCCCTTCTCCAGGAGATCTTCCTGACCCAGGAATCAAACCAGGGTATCCTGCATTGCAGGTGGATTCTTTATCAACTGAGCTATCAGGGGAGCCCATTTAGTTGTGTCCAACTCTTTGTGATCCCATGGACTGTAACCTTCCAGGCTCCTCTGTCCATGGGATTTCCCAGGCAAGAATACTGGAGTGGATTGCCATTTCCTTCTGCATGGGATCTTCCCCACCCAGGGATTGAACCCAGGTCTCCTGCATTGCAGGCAGGTTTTTTACCAACTGAGCCATCAGGGAAGCCCAGTAAGCTGGAGTGGTAGTGCAAGACTTCAGGTACCAGATAGACATGGAATCTTGAGGGATGTTCAGGATGTGGAATGGTAAGGAAGGAAGGGCATCTCAACCAGAGGAATTTAGTGTAAGGAAAGGCACAGAGATACATGATTCTCTGTGAGGGAGAAAAAGGATAAAACTGATAATAGAGGTTACCATACACACGAGAGAGGAGTTGCGTAAGGTTATTGATAGTTCAGCAAGTCCAGAAAAGAGGCAGATAAATAATAAGGTAGAAAACAGGGAGGATCCTGGGTCAGAAGATGACAGACTTAAACTGCTTTTAAAAAAAATAGGGAAAATAATAGATGAAACAGTTTCAAAATTAGGATAGATTATAGCCCAGAAGAGAACAGTGTCAAAGTGAAGAAGGGTAATCTGCTGCTGCTGCTGCTAAGTCGCTTCAGTCGTGTCCGACTCTGTGTGACCCCATAGACGGCAGCCCATCAGGCTCCCCCGTCCCTGGGATTCTCCAGGCAAGAACACTGGAGTGGGTTGCCATTTCCTTCTCCAATGCATGAAAGTGAAAAGTGAAATTGAAGTCGCTCAGTCGTATCCGACTCTTAGCGACTCCATGGACAGCAGCCCACCAGACTCCTCCGTCCGTGGGATTTTCCAGGCAAGAGTACTGGAGTGGGGTGCCATTGCCTTCTCCAAGGGTAATCTAGTAAGGTGTAAATAATCTAGAAAGATATAAATAAATAAACAAATATATGAAAAATTTAACTATAGATGGAATTGATTAAAGTATTATGAATTCATGTGCTAAAAATGTGAAAATATAAATGAAATAGATATATTTGTAGAAAATTATAAACTCCCAAAATTGCCACAAGAAAATAAATTTTTCATAGACATAAAAGCATTCTCCATAAAACAATTGATAAACTGGATGTCATATTTAAAAAAAATGTATTGTAAAATCCCATTTAGAAGATTAAAGGACAGTTACAGATTGGGAGAAAATATTTGCAAGCCATTTATCTGACAGAAGAGTAATATCTATAGTATCAATATATCAGTAACGGTCTTCCCTGGCTGCTCAGTCAGTGGTAAAGAATCCGCCTGTCAATCAGGAGACTGAGGTTTGACCCCTGGGCTGGAAAGAGACCCTGGAGATGGAAATGGCAACCCACTCCAGTATTCTTGCCTGGGAAATCCCATGGACAGAAGATCCTGGTGGGCTACAGTCCATGGGGGTCTCAAAAAGAGTCAGACATGACTTAGTGACTAAACAATAACATATAAGTCACACTTAAAATCAAAGGAAAAAGAAAACAATCTAATTAGAATATGGGCAAAAGACACAAAGAGACAGTTCACCAAAGAGAATATATGGATGCCAAATGAATACATTAAAAGATGTTCAACATCACTAATAGGAAAATAAAATGAAGACCATGATGAGATATTATTACACATCTATATGAACAGTTAAAATAAAACAATATTGATAATTCTAAATGCTGACAAGTATGTGAAGAAACTAAATATGTCATACATTGCTGGTGGGACAGCAAAATGATACAGCTGCTTTGGATAATAGTCTGATGGCTTCTTAAAATGTTAACTCAGAAATTTAAACCGTATGATCTGGAAGTTCCACTCTTAGGAAATTTAACACATATAACCACACAAAACTGAGTACAAAAAAGTTCACATAAACTTTTATTAGCAATAGTCAACAATTGTAAAAACTGCAAATATCCTTCAACAGGTAAGTGATTAAACAAACTGGCATATATCTATTTTATGGAAAATATTCAGCAATAAAAAAGAAGCCATTGATACATGGAACTTCCATGTATCTTATGTGTGTTATTTGTGGTTGTTCAGTTGCTGTGTCTGACTCTTTGTGACTCCACGGACTGCAGCACACCAGGCTTCCCTGTCCTTCACTATTTCTCAGAGTTTGCTCAAACTCATGTCTGTTGAGTCAATGATGCCATCCAACCATCATGTCCTCTGTCGCCCTCTTTTCCTTCTGCCTTCAATCTTTCCCAGCATCAGGGTCTTTTCCAATGAGTCGGCTCTTTATGTCAGATGCCAAAAATATTAGAGCTTCAGCTTCAGCATCAGTTCTTCCAACAAATATTCAGGGTTGATTTCCTTTAGGATTAACTGATTTGATTTCTTTGCAATCCATTGGACTCTCAAGAGTCTTCTCCAGCACCACAGTTTGAAAGTATCAAGTCTTCAGCGCTCAACCTCCAACTCTCGTATCAATATGTGACTAATGGAAAAAACCATAGCTTTGTCGGCAAAGTGATGTCTCTGCTCTTTAATACATTGTCTAGGTTTGTCATAGCTTTCCTTCCAAGGAGCAAGAGTCTTCTAATTTTGTGGCTGCATTCACTGTCTGCAGTGATTTTGGAGCCCTAGAAAATCAGTCTGTCACTGTTTCCATTATTTCCCATTTATTTGCTATGAAATGATGGGACTGGATGCCATCATCTTAGTTTTTTTTGAATGTTGAGTTTTAAGCCAACCTTTTTCACTCTCCTCTATCACTTTCATCAAGAGGCTATTTAGTTCCTCTTTACTTTCTTCCTGGATGTCTATTACATTCTAGTTATTCAAGCTGTTGTCATACAGTTGTTCACAGTCATCTCTCATAATCATTTTGATTCTTGTAGAATCAAAGGTCATATCCCCATTTTCATTTTTTAGTTTAGTAATTTGAATCTTCTCTTTTTGTCTTAGTCATTTTTAAAAAATATTTGCCAATTTCATTGATCTTTTTTTTTAAAAGCCAAATGGTTTTGTTGATTTTCTCCATTTTTTTCGCTTCTCTATTTCATTTGTATCTCCTCTTATTTTCACTTTTTCTTTCCTTCTGCTAGCTTTGTGTTAAATTTATTCTTATTTTTCCAGTTCAATTAGATGTAAAGTTAGGTTGTTGATTTGAGATTTTTTTTTTAAAGTTTTTATAGACTTAAATTCCTCCTTTGGCACTGCTTTTGCTTTATCCCATAAGTTTTGGTATGTTGTATTTTCATTTTCATTTGTTTCTTAAGTATTTTCTAAATTCCATTATGATTTCTTCTTTGGCCTGTTAGTTATTTTGAAGTGTGTTGTTTAAGGTCCACATATTTATGAACTTTTCAATTTTCCTTATTAGTGATTTCTAGTTTCATTTCCTGTTGTGTTTGGAGAAGATACTTTTTATGATGTCTATCTTTGTAATTCTGCTAAGACAATTTGTGAACTAACATATAGTCAATCCTAGAGAATAATCCATGTACACTTGAAAAGTGTTGGTCGTTAGAGTGTTCTGTACATCTGTTAGATCTAGTTGGTTTATTATGTTGCTGAAACCCTTTACTTTTTTATCTTCTTTCTGGTTGTTCTATTATTGAGAATAGGATATTGAAGTCTTAAACTGTCAGTTTTTCTTCATATATTTTGATGGTCTGTTATTAGTGCATAAATGTTTATAATTTTTATATTCTTATTATATTGAACCTTTTATAATACTAATTATATATATATATATATATATATATATATATATAGCTATTCTTTGTCAATTGTAACTTTTTTTTTGCTTTAAAGTTTATTTTTTTGATATTAGATAATCAATGCTGCTTTCTTTGGTTACTATTTGCATGGAATATCTTTTTTCATACTCTTACTTTCAATCTATTTTTGTCTTTGGACCTAAAGTGAGTCCCTTGTAGATAGTATATCATTGGTTTCTTTTTTAGGTTTTCTGTCTCTTTATTGATATTTCTATTTTCTTAAGACATCATTTTCTTGACTTTCTCCATGCCTTCTTTTGGTTCTCTGAGCTTTTTAAAAACCATTTAAAAGACCTTGTCTAGTATGTCCATAATCTGCTCTTTCTTTAAGACAGTTTCTGTTGATTTACCTTTTATTTGTTTTGAATGGGCCATACATTTTTGTTTCTTGGCTCAGTTAGTTAAGAATCCACCTGCAATGCAGAAGACCTGGTTCAATTCCTGGGTCAGGAAGATCCCCTGGAGAAGGGATAGGCTATCCACTCCAGTATTCTTGGGCTTCCCTTGTGGCTCAGCTGGTAAAGAACCTGTCTGTAATGCAGGAGACCTGGGTTTGATCCCTGGGTTGAGATGATCCCATGGAGAAGGGAAAGGCTACCCACTCTAGTATTCTGGCCTGGAGAATTCCATGGACTGTATAGTTCATGGGGTCACAAAGAGTGAGACACAACTGAGTGACTTTCATTTCACTGTGATTTTTGCTGAGAATGTACATTTGTATCTAATGAAGTGATAACTCTTAGAAATTAGATTCACTTACTATCAGGGTTTTCTTTTTTGATTGTTGTAGATTGTCTTTGTACTAAAGATCAGCCAGAGATGGAAACTTAAGAATTTCTCTAGTACTTTCTAATTCTGCATCTTTCCCTTGGTATATGCAGTGACTTTCTAGTTTCCTCTGTATGTGAAGTTGCTGTTGAATGCCCTATTCTTTAATGTCTGGCTCTCAAAGGGAGAAAAAGAAAACAATTAAGGGGAAAAGAAAGTGCTGGCTCTTTAAATTCCTTAGAAGTCACTTCAGCTGGAGGAGTAGGGACTTGTAACACTGAGTAGTGTGAAAAAATGACTGTATACTTGTGTCTGCACCTCCATTATCTGTCAACATCAGTGATCAGAACACAGATCCCACATATTTGAAGGACAGGGTTCATATTGTCCAGACTGGTTCCCACAGGCTTTGTGAGAATTGTTCTAGGGAGATGCACAGCTGCCTTCCACAGGGCTGCAGGTGGGGGTGGGTAGTGGCTGCTGAGCTAAGAACTGAAATTGACTAAAATTAATCACAGTGTACCATGCAAGCCTTCTCTTGAAAGTTGGACCCTTCAATAGACTCCAGAGTTCCAAAATAGCTACATAAGATGTATTCAAGAGTTCCAAAATAGTTACACCAGACAGATTTCTTCCAGTGTAATTGTTGTCTAGGTGGGGAGAGAGATTCTGGTGCTTCCTATTCTGCCATTTTCCCAGAATCCCTCCAATTCATTAAATTCTATTTTAGTCTCTTGCTAGTTTCTCTAAATCTGTCTTTCTCTTTCAAAAATGTCTCGTCTATGTATACCTCCCTAGTCACTGACCTTTTGTGCATTATTTCACTTATAGACTTTAAGGTAGCTAAGAAAGTATCATAAATATAGCATCTTCTGAGTTACTGGTATTCAGTGAAGAAATACTTACAATAGATAACCATCCTAACAGAGAAAATTATAACCAAGCATATCTTGCTTCAGGTAAATTCTGACCACATAATTTTTTATCACAAAGGACGATGCCAGAAACAGGAAGAAATAGATTGACTCTCATATCACATGTAGAATTTATTTCACTGCAATGAGGAAAACAGAATGAGTTAAAATCTGGGGTACAGGTGGCACATTTTCTTCTTTACTGCCTGTGTCTGTCATCTCTACACAAAGAGTAAAACCTCATTAACCCAACTCCATTAGTTTGGAATCTGCAATAATCTCCACTTGATCAAACTAAATGTATGTCTGTACTATGGACATATACACAGTCTGCTCCGTAAACAGATAAATGAGAAGATTAAAAGGATTCTCACTTTTGCTGAATCTTTTGTGTACAGTGAATGTCCTAATCACAAATGATTTTCTAATCACTAAAGTCGTTATAGAACTCTGTTAAGACTTGAAGCCAAATTCTCTCTACTTTTCAACTGAGGTAATTAAACTGCTTTTATTTTAACATTTTATTTAACTCAGCTTGGGCTTTCCCTCCAAAGAACTGATGAATTAGTCTGTCCAGACCAATTTGAATGAATTTGACTATCTGGACATGTGTGCATACACTATCCCATATGGCCAAATGATAAACTCATTTGTTAGGGTTTCACGAGAAAATATTTTTTTTTCCCCTCTCCAATAGCGTTTCAAAGGATAAAAATCTTTTTTATGCTACTACTTTCACAATGGAAGGCTGTTTCTATACATGAGGTTTTAAACACACTTTATTTATTACAGGCTATGAATGAACTCTGTACCACAGGACTCCCTAATGAATCGGTTACCCCAGTCTGGGTCTGGTGGGCCAGGGCAACATGGTCTGCTGGTCTGTAATAGAAAGTCAAACAGGTCATCTCATAGCCATCAAACACATGTAGAGCTGCCTTACTGGTTTATACTCCTATGTCTTTTAGAATATAAAATAATTTCTTACTTTATGAAAACAGTGTTCTTTCTTATATAATCATTTAATTTACATATAAAGGCTACACTTAGTAAACATATATGGACCAAAATTGCAACAAAATTCTGAAACCATGCACTACCTTTTCAGAATGTACTTTCTTTCTTCCTCTCTCTTGAAAAGCTTCATTGCTTTTAGGACAGAAGATATTACTTCAGAACTCAAGATTTAAAGCATTTCTTTGGCCCATAATAAGAGTAATAAAGCTTTTTATTGTAAAAAAAAAAGACTGCAAATAAATTTAGCAATAATTTCAACAACTCAGAAGTGGTTCAATCTCTACAGTTAGAAATATGAGTCTCATGATGTTTAGGTGCTATCAAAAATTTCCACTATTCTTTTCACTGATCCCTATACAGCAGTGATGTTCAGCTGCAATTATGTTAGATAAAGATTCATTAAAGATAATTATGTAACCAATTATCCCTTAAGTATGTAAACACAAATGTGAGGAGAGACTAGAAAACAATTTCTCTCTTTTTCTGAAATTTAGGCAAAATGCTAACTGCATTGAGGTTGAAACCAGGGTTTTGTATGAGAAAAAAATGGAAAATCAGAGTAGGCAGGCCCTTCTGGAGAAGGCAATGTTCACGTAGAAGAGTTGTGACCAAAGATTGTAAGGCCTGAAAGCCTGTAGCTGTCTGCTATGGATGCAAGAGGAGTTCTCAGAGTTGAGGAAAGAGACTATAAAGTTATCTGATAGAACTAGACTTTCTCCTGCTCATAAGCACTGGTCAATAATTTTCTTACTGAAAGTTGAATGTTACCAGGAAGAACTCGAATTTTTCCAAATCTAACCTTTTTTGTTTCGATTTTTTGCAGAAATGCTTTCTGATATAGGAAAGATGGAAGAATAGCCCCTAAAAATAAAATCTTTTTGTTTGGCTTAAAATTGAGTCAAAGTAAGTGTTCTTCCATGAAGGATTTTTAAACATCCTGATTTTATATTTAAAGCTTGATTTTCTTTGTTGTTTTATTCTAAGGTACTTTCAATAAATTTCAGAACATTATTTTACTTAAGAACTTTCCTGTCTCAGAATAGAGGGGAAAAAAAAACAATTTTAAGGGACCAAATTTGAATTTCCAATATGGTCTGAAAATATGAGAAGGCTTATATGGATGACTTACCATTATTTACATTAAACCCTCAGGTAACTGAGGGTCAGAGAAGTTAAGTAAGTGTTCCAATATTACAGGGATGGAAGGTGTGGAGATAGCTTCAGTTGAGTGTGGAATTTATCAGAGCTCACATTTTGTAAATTTTTGAAACAACACTGCAGGCAGTATTATGACTGAACATTTATATTCCATAGTTAATCAATTCTACTTGATTCTCCACAAACTCCTTCAGAGCTACTCATTCCTCTCTCTTCTCGAAGCTAACTTCCATTTTGCTGCTGCTGCTAAGTCGCTTTAGTCCTGTCCGACTCTGTGCGACCCCATAGACAGCAGCCCACAAGGCTCCCCCATCCCTGGGATTCTCCAGGCAAGAATACTGGAGTGGGTTGCCATTTCCTTCTCCAACACATGAAAGTGAAAATTCAAAGTGAAGTTGCTCAGTCGTTTCCGACTCCTAGTGACCCCATGGAGTGCAATCTACCAGGCTCCTCCATCCATGGGATTTTCTAGGCAAGAGTACTGGAGTGGGTTGCCATTGCCTTCTCCGGCTAACATCCCTCAGTTCAGTTCAGTTCAGTTGCTCAGTCGTGTCCAACTCTTTGCGACCTCATGAATCACAGCACGCCAGGCCTCCCTGTCCATCACCATCTCCCGGAGTTCACACAAACCCACGTCCATCGAGTCGGTGATGCCATCCAGCCATCTCATCCTCCGTCGTCCCCTTTTCCTCCCGCCCCTAATTATTACAATTCTAGCAGGTGTTCTGTCTTCTAGTCTCTCTCTCTCTCTTTCAGATTTAAAGTCTGTATCTATTGTGAAATGAAAACAATCTGTCTCAAACTTTATTTTCATGATCCCAAATTCTTACTCAGTTTCCTCATTTTACTAGTAACTCAGTTTACTAGTTTCATATAAAGAGTATGTCCATATAACCCAGTTTCCCAAGACAATCATGATTTATATAGGTCATTCTGGAATAATTAGTAAGTGTTATCTTTCATATTTCTCTACATATAACTTATTACTTCCAGATGCCTCATTTCATATCTCTCAGCTACATTCCTCTGCCTCCTACAACCTAGTCTACTTATTGTCCATTTATACAAAAACTGACATCATGTAATTCCACATTGTCTTTGTATACTAACTGCTTTGATTCTAATCATTCCATTATATAGAATTCGTTCATTCAACAAATATTTGGTGGATACCTGTTCTGTTCCCAGCACTGTTCTAAGTGGTGGAGTTACAGCAAGGATGGAGTTTCTACGTGAAGAATCTCTTAGGCACTTATGTAATAGAGAAGAACAAATCTGACTTTATATTAGATATGTTCCTTTTGCTTTAACCTTTGTGCTTTGGTGTCTGTGCTTAGTCATACTGGCTTTGTACCTTTTTTTAAAAGAATGTCACCTATAGCCTGAAATATACAGGATAGCCTATTCTTAAGGCTCTGACCTTTAAGAGTCCACTTATATTGAGATAAAAAGTTGCAGAACAGAGAATAACATTTGTCTTGAAGATTTACAGGAACATTTTGACCTGACCCATGTGGACAGCTGCAAGAACAAAGGATTCCTACACCAAGAAGTTTGCAACAGCTAACCACATCCCTCCCTCACCTGGCCTTTAAAAGTGCTTTGCTTGAAGCCCTTCAAGGAGTGCAGGATTTTGAGGCATGAGTCACTGGTCTCCCTGCATAGCCCTGCAATAAACCTTTCTTTGCTCCAGACTCCAACATCTTAGTATCATTTGGCCTCACTGTGTGTAGGCACACGAACCTGCATTTGGTAACTCTTAAGTATGTGGTGAAGGCTAAGGTATTTGCTCACATATTTACTCTCTTTGCTCATTGTTTCTTTCTGGTCTCCCACTGTGCTGAAAAATAAATGAGGAAAAATTAAAATATGATCCTTTCCATGTCTCAGTTCTCTTCCCTGACACACAGACAGGATCTGGCAACTAGTGATTTGAAAATGCTGCCTAGAATGGCAATGGGAGTGTCTCAATGGGGAGCTCCAAGCTGCTAGCAATTGTATCAGTGGGAGCCTGTGTCCTGACGACTACATTACAAAAGTATGATCTTCTTGTTGGAGTTCAAAGGAAGCAATGTATGTACACGTTTGTCACAAACACTATGCATTGGAACATTATGAATCTAATGAAAGCATCATGCCTGACCCTGCCACTCTCCATATCCCCAGTGTTTTAAGAATGAAAATAAAAGGAAATTATTTGACTAAATAAAAAATAAGAAGCACTATGAAATCTACATTCAAAAAGAAATCTTTGCAACTCAAAGCTTTGCAATTTTGGATCAGCACTGTCATAGTAGATGGCTGTGAGTTGAGATGCAAAATGCCATAAACATCAGTGAAGACTGCACATTTCTTGCCATTTACTTAATTTCACCCCTATACATGCATTTAAATGGAAAAGGGGGAAACAAGAGAAACTAGGGAGGTATAAGGGATGTATTTATTCATGCTCTGTAATTTTGTTAGTTGTGGCATACTTTGTTATTTCCTTATTTCAACTTCAGACACTTCAAGCTCATGAACTATGTTTTCTAGTGTGCTGGCTGTCATGTGTTCTAACGATGGTCCACTATCTGACATGCACTTCACTTTGCCAGGTTATAGGACACAGCAGTGAATAAAAAAAAAAAAAAAAAAAATCCTTCCATCATTATTGATCACAGCATCTCACACAGTGTACATGGCAGTAAACAATGGTCTTGGATCTAAGACTCCAGACAAGGAATGAAGATGCTTGCACAAGAAGGAAAGTGATTTTTTCTGTCATCAGTTTCTTATATTTCTTTTTTTTTTTAATTTAATTTAATTTTTTTAATTTAATTTTTTAACTTTACAATATTGTATTGGTTTTGCCATATATCAACATGAATCTGAATCTGCCACAGGTATACATGTGTTCCCCATCCTGAGCCCTCCTCCCTCCTCCCTCCCCATACCATCCCTCTGGGTCATCCCAGTGCACCAGCCCCGAGCATCCAGTATCAGTCTTTTGGACTCTGTGGGAGAGGGAGAGGTGGGATGATTTGGGAGTTTCTTATATTTCTTTCTGAGATTACACTGATGTTTAATTTGAAATATTAGTTACTCTCCTGTTTGACCATCCCTCTAACGTTCTTAACTTCTCAGCAATGTTTTACATGGACTGGTAAGGGGTTTTATCTGTAGAGTGTGGCTGTTGTTGTTAAGTTGGTAAGTCATGTTGACTCTTTGTGAACATGGCCTGTAGCCCTCTAGGCTTCTCTGTTCATGGGATTTCCCTGGGAAGAATACTGGAGTGGGTTGCCATTTCTTTCTCCAGGGATCAAACCTGTGTCTCCTGTTTGGCAGGTGGATTCTTTACCTCTTAGCCACCTTTAGGTTAATCCTAATTCAATTTTCCTATCTAAAATAATGGCTTCCCAGATGGCTCAGTGGTAAAGAATCTACCTGCCAATGCAAGAGACGCAGGTGACACAAGTTCGATCCCCAGGTCAGGAAGATTCCCTGGAAGAGGAAATGGCAACCCAATCCAGTATTCTTGCTTGGAAAATCCCAGAGGAGCCTGATGGGCTACAGTAGGGTAACCCATTGGGTCGCAAAGAGCTGGACACTACTGGGTGGAGCACACACACACATCTAAAATAATATTAAGTAAAATGGTAGAAAGGAAGAGGATGTATCTGGAAAGAAAAGTAATACTTATTATTGGATTTTTCAGGCTCTATGCTAAGCACTTTACTTTAGTTGAACACAGAGATCGTCAAGCTTGAAGAAATGGCAACCACTTCTTTCAGAGTTTAAGGCAACAAAAATAAGAATACTCTTAAAGCGAATTTGAGTGAATGTGTGTTAATGTCTTTGTAACCTCACTTTGTATTTCAGTGAGTATAATTTGGAAATATGGAGTCCATTTGAAAGTGGGGACTTCTGAGCAAATGGATTATTTAAAATGTTATTACTAATGTGGTATATTAACGACAAAATTCTGATTAACCTTCATCTTGAACAATAAAAGTACTCAGAACAGTAACTACAGATTCTTTTTAAATTGTTAGAATGAATTGGAAATGCAATGCTTCATTGGAAGTGGCTTAAGGCAATAACTGTCCTATATAGTCAACTGATTAATTTTTTAGAGAAATATGGAAAATAGGTAGGAGGCATTCCAGAAAATAAAGGCTCAGATGGTAAAGTTCTATGCATTTCACCAGTGTTCACTTTACTTAAGCAAGCCATGTCGCTTTCCTAAGTAGTCTCACTCCCTCTCATTACTGCATTCTGTGTTCAACATCTCCTTCACTGGTAAGTGCCCGGAAGTCTTCTCTCCCCCAGTTATTGTCATATTTATCTCTGTGTCCCTAAGTCTTAGGCCAGGAGTGGCAAAATGAAAGCCTACAGGGGCTTGGTAAATACCATAACGAAGTCACACCTGGTGTATGAGACTCCGGGATGGTTGAGACAGTTGGTAAGACAGAGCACATACCCTTTTTTAAAGAGGCAGCTACTGTGTCACTCCAGGTGTTTGTTGTCAGGCAAGAATATTGGCCCAGTGCTCTGGATCTGATTTTTCAAGGAAGCTAAAATCCAGAATTTTATGTGAATTCTCCCACTGTCTAAATCTTAGTCACTTTTCCACCACTACTCTAGATAACATATAGATCTTCCCAAGTGGCACTGGTGGTAAATAATCTGCCTGCCAATTGGGCAACTGAGCAACTGAGCACTCTAGATAACAACTTCCATCTACTTTACTCCTCACCTCATCCCTACTCATCCAGACAAATACAAAACTACCTGTTGTACCTGTTCCATGTTTCCTTTCTTCAGACTCTGCTAGGTAATTCCATCCACTAACTTTTATGAAAGTGTTTACCATTGTCATTGTTTTAATATAACTTCAAAACTATGTCTGCAGTTAAACTGGGACCAATGCTTTACTTAGGAAGGAATTGATACCAAATGGTAGGTGGCCATTAGGATAGATAGCTGTTTTGAAGAAGAGAAGATTATGGGTCTTCTAAAATCATAAGATATATAAGCTGATTGTCTCTGCCAATATAAGTAGACTTGTTCCAGAGGAATATTAAGTGTGCATGTATGCTCAGCTGCTCAGTTGTTTCTGACTCTTTTGAGATCCCATGGACTGTAGCCCACCAGACTTCTCCATCCATGGGATTTTCCAGGCAAGAATACTGGAGTGGGTTGCTCTTTCTTCCTCCAAGGGATCTTCCCACACAAGGGATCAAACCCACATCTCCTGCATTTCCTGCATTGGCAGGCAGAGTCTTTACCACTGAACCATCTGGGAAGCCATAGAAGGTGTAAACTGAGCCTAGTTCAATTGAAAACACATTTTCTGAAAGTTTACCATGTGCCAATCAGGAGACTTTTTTTTTTTTAATTGAAAACCTTTAACTTTTTTTTTTTTTCCTGAGAAAATTGCCTTATTATGGAGGGTAGAATTTGGGTAAAAAAACTATGTCTCAGTCAACTCAGTCTGTCGTAACAAAATACCATAGACTTGCTGGCTTAACAAAATTTTATTTTCACATAGTCCTAAAGGGTAGAAACCCAAGATCCAGGTGCTAGCAGTCAGTTTTGGTTGAAGACTCCTTTCCTGGTTTGTAGATGTCTACCTTCCCTATGTCTTCACATGTTGGCAAGTCGGGTAGAGAGAGAACAAGCTTTCTGGTTTCTTTTCCAATAAGAGCACTAACCCCATTGTGAGCATCCCACTGTCATGACCTCATCTAAACCTATTTCCCAAAGGCCCAACCTCCAAATAGCATCAAATTTAGGGTGAAGACTTTGACAAATAAATTCTGAGGGGCTACAATTCAGTCCATAGCAGTAGGTGATATATGGTATTGAAGATAGGGTTATTTAAATACTTAATTTCCTAATACATAATAAGCTATTCATAAACAGAAAAATTAATACATAAATGAGCTATCCTCCAGCTTGTAACAACTTTTTAATTTAGATTTAAAAAAGTCCAATTTGTCAAAGAGTTCTTTTCCTAGAAAGACATTAAATACGCTGGTTTCCTTGTTTCTGTTTCATTTACTATTTTTTTTTTTCCGTTTTCCTGTTAGTTACTATTTCTGTCTGAGTCTATATTCATCAAAGGAATTTAAAGAAAATTAAATCTATGGCTGAATTAACAGTCCCTTAGCAACCATAGATACATATCAGCTCACTATTTAGATATTATTGGTATTTTATTTCCTAATATATTTTGTGAGTCCATAGTTAAGAAAGGTAAAAAAAAAAAACTAAAAATGATTTGAAATTTTCACATCTCAACCTGCAGTTAGAAAATCTGCCACGAGAGCCATAACTAGTATACTAAAACTAAATCTTCTGTCTCAGTTTGGATTGAGTGTGTTTTCAAATGGTCACAGTTGTTATGAGCATGATCCAAAGCTAGGTACTACAAAGTAAATAAATGTCATATAAGGCACAGTCCCTATTTTCAAGGAGTTTGAAGTCCATCTGGGGAAAGGAATTCATACACACAGCATGTTTAGAGAACTGTTTAATCAACTGTGTGTGCAGACTATCAAGGCAAGAGGAATTCTGAAAAGCATAAAGTGAAAATGAGCTTACTTAAGTAGCCAGAATGGCTAAAAATCAAGACAACTGACAACACTAAATATTGGCAAGGATGTGAGACAACAAAAACTCATCTATTGCTAGTGGAAGCATAAAATAATACACTTTGTAGAAAAGTCTGGTAGTTTCTTATAATGCTAAACAATGGATAGAGTTTGAAAATATTATGCTAACTGAAATAAGTCAGGCACAAAAGCATAAACATTGTGTGATTCTACTTATATGAGATACCTAGAATAGGCAAATTTATTGAGACAGAAAATAGAATGAAGATTACTTGGGGCTAGGAATGAGAGAGAGGGGATGGAGATTTATTGTTTAGTGGGTACAACACTTCTGTTTGGGTTGATGAAAAAAAGTCTGTAAATAGATAGTGGTGAGGGTTGTACAACACTGTGAATGTACTTAGTGCCACTGAAGTGTACACAAAAAATGGTTTAAATGATTAATTTTATATTCTGTATATTTAATTATGATTTAAAAAACCCATGTGCACAGAAAGAATGGAATAAGCAAAAATTAGAGCACATCACCAAGAAAACTAAAATCTGAAAGAAAATCCTAAGTATACACCACCCTGTTATTCTAGGTATTTATCTAAGAGAAATAAAAACATGTCTACAAAAACGTTTGTACAATAAAATAGCTTTATTTATACTAGCTAAAACCTGGAAACAGCTCAAAGTATTCATCAACAGGAATATTTATAAACAATACAATGTTACTCTGAAAAAAAAAATAGAGAGAAATTGACAATGGCATGGATTGTATCAATTATATGATCCTGTCTAAATAAATTCTAAAAAAGAAAATTAATTTATTGTGGAAATCATCAGAACAATTTTGCCTCTGCCAGAGCTGGAGATAGAATTGACTGTGAAGGGGCATGAGGGAACTTTCTCAAGTGATGGCCATGTTCTATATCTTGATGGGACTCTAGGTTGCACAACCACATGCATTTGTCAAAACTCATCAAATTGTACAATTACTGTTTGTGTATTTCATTGTATGTAAGTTTTATCTAACAAAAAGAACCCAAACCAAATATTGAATTCTAGTTAATGATCTACATAATAAAGTTTTCAGAATGAAGTGAACTAACGTATAAAACTTGAAGTGTATGCTAAAATAAGATGAAATAATGATGGATGGAAGGATAGATAAATGGGTAGAGGTGCAATAAAACAGTACAAAATATTAATTTGCTGTAGAATTTAGGTGGTAATTCATGGATATTTACTTTCTGCTTTCTTGTATGATGGAGAATAGTGTTCATAGAGGGAGGGGGCACTAAAGTGTACCTTGTGGCATGGGAAACATAGTCAGTCTAAGAGATAAGAGACATTATTGTATGCAGGGAGGAGTCACAGTTAGCAAAGGCTCCCTTAATATAATGCTGCTGTTGCTGCTAAGTCGCCTCAGTCGTGTCCGACTCTGTGTGACCCTGTAGATGGCAGCCCACCAGGCTCCTCTGTCCCTGGGATTCTCCAGGCAAGAATACTGGAGTGGGTTGCCATTTCCTTCTCCAATGCATGAGAGTGAAAAGTGAAAGCGAAGTCATTCAGTCGCTCAGTCGTGTCCAACTCTTCGTGACCCCATGGACTGTAGTCTACCAGGCTCCTCCGTCCATAGGATTTTCCAGGCAAGAGTACTGGGGTGGGTTCCCATTTCCTTCTCCACTTAATATAGTGGGAAAGTTGTAGATTGTGGAAGGTGGTGTGACTGAAACAGAGACTATGTATTAGTGTGAAATAAGTTTGGATATGCATCATGGTCCTTCTCATGGCAAACATTTAAAAGCAAGGTAGGGAATACAAACTTACTAGGAACACTTAGCAAGAACATCATAAGGCAATGTTGGTGTAAAGGGTGTCTTAGGAAGATTGTTCACCCAGTAATTTTCTGGAAAGAAGCAGCAGAGAGAGCCTCTCGTTAGGCAACTTGATTATATAACCATTGCCACAATACAGATGTGAAGTGTAAAAAACATGGCTAGGATGGAATCAGTAGGAATGTTGTTTATTTTTAAGCTATGAATTCATGGTTACTATAGCTGTTGCTGTATATAACTTAAATTTGCTTCAAGCATTTTAGAAATCGTTATAACATTTTTCTTAGAGATTAGATTTCAATGGACATGGCTCATTTATTATAAACTTCTTTTGGTTGATACTAGGTGAGGTACTTCAGAGAAGGCAATGGCACCCTACTCCAGTACTCTTGCCTGGAAAATCCCATGGACGGAGGAGCCTGGTAGGCTGCAGTCCATGAGGTCGCTAAGAGTTGGACACGACTGAGCGACTTCATTTTGACTTTTCACTTTCGTGCGTTGGAGAAGGAAATGGCAACCCGCTCCAGTATTCTTGCCTGGAAAATCCCAGGGATGGGGGAGCCTGGTAGGCTGCCGTCTATGGGGTCGCACAGAGTCGGACACGACTGAAGTGACTTAGCAGCAGCAGAGCGTAGAGAAGAGCCTAGTAATAGCACAGAGCTGTTAGGGCTTTGAAGTTGGACATGTTGCTGGTGCTGCTGCTGCTGCTAAGTTGCTTCAGTCGTGTCTGACTCTGTGCGACCCTATAGATGGCAGCCTACCAGGCTCCTACATTTCTGGGACATGTTGGGACATATTCAAATACCGTACATTGTAGACCATCAGACAAAAAGGAGCAAGTAGACTGTGAAATGATTTGAGCACATAAAAAAGGCTAATAAAGAGGCCAGAGTTGAAGTAGTAATAAGAGATTTTAACTATCCAGGGATAGACTGGGAACATTAAGTAGAAGACACAGGACTGGAAGATATTTATGGCTTTGGAATGTGACTGCTTTTTGACTCAATGCTTGTCACCCAGTCACATGAGCATGATGTTAAGTAACATATGGTTAAACAGTTACAAATACATTGAAGCATGTGTTTTAGCAGCAACCTTTCTAGGATTCTAACACTTGGTTTTGTTTTGTTTTTTGTTTTTTTTTTAAAGATACTGAGAAGAAGAGTTTAGAAAATGGTGATTAGGATGGTCAGATGTGGGACAAGTGGCCAGCTTCTGACTCAAATAGCATGAAGAAAAATAAAAATTAAAAAAAAAATAGAGAAATGAA